>NC_064627.1:671590265-673990265 GCF_023864275.1 Schistocerca cancellata | reverse complement strand
CTTGCTCTGGAATGCCAGAGACCTGAAATGCAAGCCCCATGTCACCTTGGACAGAAGTGGCACTGCACTGCAGATGGTAACAGGTAGTCCCAGAAGATATAGATATATATTATGCCACATGTTTAAAGTTTTTTTTTAAATATTTCATTCAGAGAGTGAATTTAATTAAATATAGCACTTATATACACTGACATGTGTAACAACAGAAATTAATAACTGAAAACAGTATGTGGGCTTTTAACTTATGACAGGCGACTTGTCTTCTTGAAATAGGTGGCGAAAGCACAAATGCAAGTTTCAGACCTCCCTGGCTCCAAGACTTCCTGGGAAGAAGTGTACATGTTTCACAGATTCAGGACATATGTTTACACACATTGAAAGTGATGACAGACGAGGCCAACGTCAATTTACCCGGTGAGTCATATTTTGGAAAACTGGTAACAGTCACTACCGAAAGAGGATGCTCTTAGAATGTAGATAGGATGTACTATGTCAGGGGCGGGCAAACGCTGCACGCGGCTCATGAGCACACAGCGCTGCACATGTGCTGCTCGCGTGCAATCGTCGACAGGGGCAGTGGCGACAGCCAGCAGGTTGCGGCAGTGTAGTACCAGGCTAAGATGCGGATGTTGAAGCGAAGCGACCACTACGTAGTGAACGTGGTATTTCAGTAACGGGAAAATGCAGAGTGAATCAAGGAAACGGAGAATTGGAGATTTGCTATCTTTTAAAAAGGAATGGGATAATCATTTTTTTTTTCCTCTGTGCAAAAACGTGAAAATTGGAAATGTATAATATGTGACAGTATTCTGGCTGGTCAGCAGAAGTTTAATATTGAACGCCATTATAATAAATTTCAGTATGTTGCCGTTCTTGGTGCAATAAAAGAGGAATTTCTCAAGTGATTTGGGGATATATCTTACTTATCCCAAGGTTTTGAATAGTTCTCGAGACAATCTGCTGTTTCTGCAGATGATATTCATCCCAGTTTGCAAATGGAATTAATAAATCTACAGCGTAATTCTCGTCTGAGAGACAAGTTCCTTTTGGCAAGACGTGTAATAGATTTTTATCACGACTTTCCATAGCAAGAGTTCCCTTGTCTCCATCGTGAAGCCTTGAAGATAATGTCAATGGTTTCACTCAACATACGTTTGTGAGAGTTTTTTTCTGTTATGAAAGTCTCGGTTAAGAGCAAACATCAGTAATGAAAATTTACGTAACTGTTTGCGTTTGTCTGTATGTAGAAATTTTGTTGCAGACATTAAACGTATTGTAAACTCCACCTGTGATAATTAAATAAAACGTATCGTAGGTAATAGATACTCTTTCAAACCACGATTACTTTCAAGCACTCCTACTAACCTTATTCCTTCATTCAATAAAGCAGGCCAGGAAACAAGACGCATTACAAAGGAAGAAGCGGTGAGACGGTATGGCGGGGAGGGGTGAGAAGCGGGTGGCCAGCTTGCCCCTGTGTGCGCGCAGAACACCTGTTAACTGCACACGTGCATGTGCACCGCACACGTGCAGAATTCCTGCCCGCCCCTGTACTATGTTATTGTTTCATTATTGTGTAAATCTAATTTTTGTCTACTGCGCCCTCTGCCATGCACTGCTTGTGGAGTGTATATGTAGACATAGGTGCCCCGTATGACCCAGTCCTAGTGAACGTTAAACTGGAACTTTTCTTCTGTTCTTTTTTATGTAAGCTGCAGAATATTGTTACATTCCAATAAATGATGATGTATACAGTCAATGAAATAATTAGTTACTGTATTTCTTTGTGTGTTCTGTCAGTGCACAGCTGGTCAGAGATATGAAGACAAAGATGTTACCACCAGTACGCCAACGAAGACGTGTTGCTCCAGAACTTCGGCATCAGTTGATTCTAAATGCTGTTGATTCTGATACTCTGAACAGCCTCTTAGCACAGTATCACACGCATACCCGTAGGAAACGTGACACTGCTGACACACTTACTGATATCATGGCCGATATAGAGGATGAAATTTCTACTTTAAAGGTGCAGTAAGGCTTCTTTTCATTGTTTGTAAACTTAGCTGAATGTTTAATATCATGATTATTGTGTATATAATGGTGGGAATTGTTGAGAATATGGAACAAGTGTTGAGATCTCAAACATTAGTTATTTTTATTTGTTTTCGTGCAGTTTGTACTTTTCATGACCCAAGGTTGGGCGCCACTTTTCCTTCCACTCAACAATCTTACATCCTTTCTATTCTCCTGAAACTCTGAAAGATAGACACTGAAACTTATTTAAAACTTGTATATATGTTAATGTGCTCTGGTTCTTAATCAAATATTTCAGTTCCCAGCATAAAGAATGTTGCCTGCCTTTGAGGCTTTGGGGAAAATTTTATGCTAATTAGATCTTCAGTAACTCATGATTGTCAAAATTTCTCACTGAATGGGATACTCGTCTACCCTTAACTAAATTATGTATCTGAATACATTGTAACCAATTCTCTCATTCCCTGTCTTTTTTGCACAGTGATGATAAAGAAATCGAAATAAAAAGATTCTTCAGGTCACACTGATCTTGTATGTTTTCTTCCAGCTATATTGAGGTTAGTTTGCATTTGTTTTAATTCAGCACCAAAATAAGTAATGTAATGTAAGGTATTGTATTTTAAAACAACAAACAGTGGCTGGAGATTTTAAATAATGCTCTTCATTCAATAAAGCAGATACCCCTGTGTGTCTTTATTGTATAACAGTCTTTACATTCTCACAAATTTCCTTGTTGTGACCAGGATATGAGTTACAGCATATTATTGCCATCTTCAGATACGATAATCCATAAAGAGTTTCACCATGATGTATACAAACATCATGATGATGTTCAGTATGCATTACTAAATTTGTACATCATGATGAAACTGTTTGTGCATTAATTATCATATCTGTAGAAGACAATGATTTGCTGAAACCAGTAATGTAAATATTTGTAGTAATTAGGTGATCTTCACGTAATAAATTATTAAATACACTCCTGGAAATGGAAAAAAGAACACATTGACACCGGTGTGTCAGACCCACCATACTTGCTCCGGACACTGCGAGAGGGCTGTACAAGCAATGATCACACGCACGGCACAGCGGACACACCAGGAACCGCGGTGTTGGCCGTCGAATGGCGCTAGCTGCGCAGCATTTGTGCACCGCCGCCGTCAGTGTCAGCCAGTTTGCCGTGGCATACGGAGCTCCATCGCAGTCTTTAACACTGGTAGCATGCCGCGACAGCGTGGACGTGAACCGTATGTGCAATTGACGGACTTTGAGCGAGGGCGTATAGTGGGCATGCGGGAGGCCGGGTGGACGTACCGCCGAATTGCTCAACACGTGGGGCGTGAGGTCTCCACAGTACATCGATGTTGTCGCCAGTGGTCGGCGGAAGGTGCACGTGCCCGTAGACCTGGGACCGGACCGCAGCAACGCACGGATGCACGCCAAGACCGTAGGATCCTACGCAGTGCCGTAGGGGACCACACCGCCACTTCCCAGCAAATTAGGGACACTGTTGCTCCTGGGGTATCGGCGAGGACCATTCGCAACCGTCTCCATGAAGCTGGGCTACGGTCCCGCACACCGTTAGGCCGTCTTCCGCTCACGCCCCAACATCGTGCAGCCCGCCTCCAGTGGTGTCGCGACAGGCGTGAATGGAGGGACGAATGGAGACGTGTCGTCTTCAGCGATGAGAGGTCGCTTCTGCCTTGGTGCCAATGATGGTCGTATGCGTGTTTGGCGCCGTGCAGGTGAGCGCCACAATCAGGACTGCATACGACCGAGGCACACAGGGCCAACACTTGGCATCATGGTGTGGGGAGCGATCTCCTACACTGGCCGTACACCACTGGTGATCGTCGAGGGGACACTGAATAGTGCACGGTACATCCAAACCGTCATCGAACCCATCGTTCTACCATTCCTAGACCGGCAAGGGAACTTGCTGTTCCAACAGGACAATGCACGCCCGCATGTATCCCGTGCCACCCAACGTGCTCTAGAAGGTGTAAGTCAACTACCCTGGCCAACAAGATCTCCGGATCTGTCCCCCATTGAGCATGTTTGGGACTGGATGAAGCGTCGTCTCACGCGGTCTGCACGTCCAGCACGAACGCTGGTCCAACTGAGGCGCCAGGTGGAAATGGCATGGCAAGCCGTTCCACAGGACTACATCCAGCATCTCTACGATCGTCTCCATGGGAGAATAGCAGCCTGCGTTGCTGCGAAAGGTGGATATACACTGTACTAGTGCCGACATTGTGCATGCTCTGTTGCCTGTGTCTATGTGCCTGTGGTTCTGTCAGTGTGATCATGTGATGTATCTGACCCCAGGAATGTGTCAATAAAGTTTCCCCTTCCTGGGACAATGAATTCACGGTGTTCTTATTTCAATTTCCAGGAGTGTATATACTGAAGAGTCAAAGAAATTGGTACACCTGCCTAATATCATGTAGGACCGCACAAGCAAGCAGAAGCATCGCAACACGATGTGGGATGGACTTGACTAATGTCTGAAGTAGTGCTGGAGGGCATTGACACCATGAATCGTGCAGGGCTGTCCATAAATCCATAAGAGTATGAGGGGGTGGATATCTCTTCTGAGCAGCACATTGCGAGGCATCCCAGATATGTTTCCAGAATGAGATTTTCACTCTGCAGTGGAGTGTGCGCTGATATGAAACTTCCTGGCAAATTAAAACTGTGTGCTGGACGGAGACTTGAACTCAGGACCTTAGCCTTTCGCGGGAAAGTGCTCTACCAACTGAGCTACCCAAGCACGACTCATGCCCCGTCCTCACAGCTTTACTTCTGCCAATACCTTGTCTCCTACCTTCCAAACTTTACAGAAGCTTTCCTGCGAACCTTGCAGAACTAGCACTCCTGAAAGAAAGGATATTGTGGAGACATGGCTTAGCCACAGCCTGAGGGATGTTTCCAGAATGAGATTTTCACTCTGCAGGGGAGTGTTCGCTGATATGAAACTTAATTTAATCTGCCAGGAAGATTGCAGAACTAGCACTCCTGAAAGAAAGGATATTGTGGAGGCATGGCCTAGCCACAGCCTGAGGGATATTTCCAGAATGAGATTTTCACTCTGCAGCAGAGTGTGCGCTGATATGAAACTTAATTTAATCTGCCAGGAAGCTTCATATCAGCGCACACTCCGCTGCAGAGTGGAAATCTCATTCTGGAAACATTCCCCAGGCTGTGGCTAAGCCATGTCTCCACAATATCCTTTCTTTCAGGAGTGCTAGTTCTGCAAGGTTTGCGGGAGAGCTTCTGTAAAGTTTGGAAGGTAGGAGATGAGATACTGGCAGAGGTAAAGCTGTGAGGATGGGGTGTGAGTCATGCTTGGGTAGCTCAGTTGGTAGAGCACTTGCCCGCGAAAGGCAAAGGTCCCGAGTTCGAGTCTCGATCCAGCACACAGTTTTAATCTGCCAGGAAGTTTCATCCCAGATATGCTCAATAATGTTCATGTCTGGAGAGTCTGGTGGTGAGTGGAAATGTTTAAACTCAGAAGAGTGTTCCTGGAGTCACTCTGCAGCAATTCTGGATATGTGGGTGTCACATTGTCCTGCTGGAATTGCCCAAGTCCATCTGAATGCACAATGCATATGAATGGATGCAGTTGATTAGACAGGATGCTTACATATGTGTCACCTGCCAGAGTCATATTTAGATTTATCAGGTGTCCTGTATCACTCCAACTTCACACGCCCCACACACTTACAGAGCCTCCACCAGCTTCAACAGTCTCCTGCTGACATGCAGGGTCCATGGATTCATGAGGTTGTCTCCATACCCGTACATGTCCATCCACTTGATACAATTAGAAATGAGACTCATCCGACCAGGCAACATGTTTCCAGTCATCAACAGTCCAATGTTGGTGTTGACAGGCCTAGGCAAGGCGTAAAGCTTTGTGTTGTGCAGTCATCAAGGATACACGAGTGGGCCTTTGGCTCCAAAAGCCCACATCAGTGACGTTTCATTGAATGGTTCACACTCTGACATTTGTTGACGGCCCAGCATTGAAATCTGCAGCAATTTGTGGAAGGTTTGCACTTCTGTCATGCTGAACAATTTTCTTCAGTCGTCATTGGTTCCGTTTTTGCAGGATCTTTTTCTGGATGAAGCGATGTCAGAGATTTGATGTTTTACTTGGTCCCTGATATTCGCGTTACACTCATGAAGTGGATGTATGGGAAAATCACTACATCAGAGATGCTGTGTCCCATTGCTCTGGCACCAGCTATAACACCACTTTCAAACTCGCTTAAATCTTGATAACCTGCCATTGTAGCTGCAGTAACTGATCTAACAACTGTGCCAGACTCTAGTTGTCTTATCTAGGTGTTTCTGACCCCAGCACTTTATTCTGCATTTTATACAAGGTGTGTCCAAACAGTAAGGTGACTATATTTTTATGAAAAAATATTTATTAATTCATCAATACTTATGTTGTCCCCTTCAAAGTAATCCCCCTCAGATACAATACACTTGTGCCAATGCTTCTTCCAACCATCAAAGAACTTTTCACAAGCAATTTTTTTTACAGCCTTGAGTACTGCCAGCGATGCAGTTTTTATTTCCTCAATCATTGAAAATCTTCGTCCTTTCATAGGTCTCCCCTGTTTTGGGAACAGAAAAAAGTCACAGGAGGCCAAATCTGGTGAATATGATGGATGAAGCATGATTGTCATGTTGTTTTTGGCCAAAAAATATCTCACAAGCAACAATGAATGAGCTGGTCCATTGTTGAGATGCAAAAGCCATGAATTGTTTTTCCACAATTGCGGACTTTTTTACTTATTGCTTCTCGCAAATGTCCCATAACATAAATATAATACTCCTTATTGACCATATGACCTTGAGGCAAAAATTCATGATGTACTATGCCACAGTATTTGAAAAAAAAACAGTGAGCAAAACTTTGGTATTTGATTGAACTTGGCGTGCTTTTTTTCGGTCTTGGCTCTTCGGGATGCTTCCATTGGGATGATTGGGCTTTAGTTTCGATTTCATAACCGTAAACCCATGTTTCATCTCCAGTTATGAACCTGTTTAGCAAATCAGGATCATCATTGAAACCATTCAAGAGCACCTGAGCGATGCTCATGCAACAGTTCTTCTGATCAAAATTGAGAAGTTTTGAAACAAACTTTGCCGATACACATCTAATGCCCACAACATCCAGAAAAATTGCCTGACATGAGCTGACCATTATGCCAACATCCTCAGCAACTTCTCTTATGGTAATTTGATGATTTTCCAAAACAATTTGCTTCACAGCTTTTATGTTATCATCTGTTGTTGATGTGCTGGGGTGTCCAGAACTAGATTCATCATTGGCATCTTCTCGGCCATCTCGGAAGAGCTTGTACCACTTGTAAACATGTTTTTACTTATAGCAGCCTCACTGTATTTCAAGGGTTTCAGAGCACTTTATTCCATTTTTCACACAAAATTTTATGCAAAGTCTTTGCTCCATTTCTTATAATAATCAAAAATTGCCAAGTACACTAAAACGAATATTAATAATTAACAAAGCTTTCCAGACAACATGTTCATACCTGATGCTTCAGTGCTTCACCAAATCCTAAGTTCATACTTAACTCTAGATAGTTTGGCATAGACTCTATATAACATTCATTTTCATTTGGTACTTGACCACTGTCATCAGGTCTCCTTCTTCCTTGGAGTCCACAGAAATCCAAAGCACAACTGCAAAATGCAAGTGACCCCTCACTGGCCAGTCCAAACTATATATCCATCATCGCTTTATGCACTGTGCCCATATTTTTCCTTCTCATATCTGCACATAAATTCCAACAAACCCGGGCACTGCAAATGCTCTTTACTCTGCTGCTAATTAAAGTCACATTTTTCACACATACATCTTTCATCGGTCTAGTAAACGGAAAGTGAGACATGTTGCTATTATAGCAACATCTACCACTACAATGTATAACAATAAGAGTTTTATTTTATTCATGACTGTAATTTTTAGCAACTGTAGTATTATGTTTTCAGGACAAATTTCAGTTATCAGCTGCAAATAAATTTTATTATGCTGTACCAGTTTTGACAAATTAATTTGTCATCTTCAGAAGCTTAGTATTACTTTAGCAGATGTCAACACATTCTTCATAGAAGGATAACCATATCTATGTATCTGTTATGCTCAGATACATTGATGTGATTATGTTACTGTAAATTGTCAATCAGTGTTTAACACAATCACATAAAATGTATATATTTCTGGACATACCATGGCATTATCCCTCTATGAAGAAGATATTGACATCTGCTAAAGTAATGCTAAGTTTTTGAAGCTAAATTAATTTGTCAAAAGGGTAAAGCATAATCAAATTTATTTGCAACTGATGACTGAAATTTATCCTGAAAGAAAGTTTTGAACAATTTCATCTTTTCTTTTTTTTTACAGTTGAGCCTGAGTGCTTAGATTGTAATACTAATGATTCTGGCAGTTTAACTGTAGACCAGTAAATGATATTTACTAAGGAACATAGCTTATGTACTATGCCTTGGATTGCAGGATAAATTCCAACTTAACAACTAACAGCAGAGGTAGGCAGAAACATAGCCCACATAAGAAATTTTGGAGTGTAGGTTTATGTGCCTTGTGACAGAAAAGTGCTGGAGTAGAGGTGACTATCTTATAAAGTTAGTTATGATCAAGAATCAGGACAGGATGAGATGATTCTGGTGTCAGTTAGCCTTTCTTTCTACCCTGCTGTATCCTCCTCCATCAGACAACCTTCATGTTTTCCACAATCAAACCCAAGTCTCATTTCTTTCAATCCTCTTGCATCTTTTGCCAGATGAAGCAATCTTTGTTTCCAAGCGGCAGCCATGACTTTCTGCTTGTGTTTGTCTCTGCTGCTGCTGGGTAAAGGGAATAAATCAAACACCTCAGGTTGTGTTTTCATAACATATCCTGTCTGCTTACAGGAATCACAAGGCAACAATGATAATTCACATCAAGATTTTTATCCTGGAGGTTGTGTTAGGACATCAAATGGTAGTGTCAACTGTACAAATGCTGTCTATGAGGATCCACGCGCATGGCGCTCATCTCGTAAGAGTATAGAAGAACGAATCAGAGAGCTCAAGCAAGAACTCAGTGTGCTAAAGGTGAGACATGCAAACTTGCATTTGTATTGTTATGAAATGTAAGATGAACAGTACATGTAGACTCTAAAACATGTTAACTTAAGTTCATAGGTATAATAGAAAGAAACATTCCATGAAGGAAAAATATACCTAAAAACAAAGATGATGTGACTTACCAAATGAAAGTGCTGGCAGGTCGACAGACACACAAACGAACACAAACATACACACAAAATTCAAGCTTTCGCAACAAACTGTTGCCTCATCAGGAAAGAGGGAAGGAGAGGGAAAGACGAAAGGATGTGGGTTTTAAGGGAGAGGGTAAGGAGTCATTCCAGTCCCGGGAGCGGAAAGACTTACCTTAGGGGAAAAAAGGACGGGTATACAATCGTGCACACACACACATATCCATCCACACATATACAGACACAAGCAGACAATGTCTGCTTGTGTCTGTATATGTGTGGATGGATATGTGTGTGTGTGCGAGTGTGTGTGACATTGTCTGCTTGTGTCTGTATATGTGTGGATGGATATGTGTGTGTGTGCGAGTGTATACCCGTTCTTTTTTCCCCTAAGGTAAGTCTTTCCGCTCCCGGGACTGGAATGACTCCTTACCCTCTCCCTTAAAACCCACATCCTTTCGTCTTTCCCTCTCCTTCCCTCTTTCCTGATGAGGCAACAGTTTGTTGCGAAAGCTTGAATTTTGTGTGTATGTTTGTGTTCGTTTGTGTGTCTGTCGACCTGCCAGCACTTTCATTTGGTAAGTCACATCATCTTTGTTTTTAGGTATAAAGTTCATAGGTATATATAAGTATAAAAGTCTCACATTATTATCATAAATTAAGTAAATCGATAATTCATAACACATATCTGCCCATCCTTTAAGCAATGGCATGCAGACGTGAGGATTAAAAACTTGTACCTCCCCCCCACCCCCCCCCCAACCCCCCCACCCCAATGTTAATGTTGCTTGTAAAGAAACTTCGCAAGCAACTTTTAACTTTTGCTTCCGAGATACAGTTTCAAGAATATTCTATGACATACTGAATGAATAAATGTGTGCATTATTTCAGATGAGTGTAGTAGAAAAAATGTCACTTTCTGGAGAAGTCAAGCTTCAATACAGAAGTTTAATGAAAATTCTTGGTAATCTAAAAATACAGCTGACATTGTTCTAATTGTATGGGAAATGGAAAATATGTTTTCTTCTCATTTTTTCCAGAAGTGTGCTTATGTTTGAAAGAAGATTTTTGCTCTGAAAGCTTGTAGCTCACTTAGAAAAAATCACAAATTCTGTAATATGAATTAAAAGTGTTTTTAGAAGATTGTAGATTCATCTAAGAAACATGCACACAGTTGAATACAACATTGTCTATAATTCTTAGAACTGTACTGATAGAGGAACTTGAGATACTAGATTATATTTAGTACAAAATGGGATTCAAACCCCGATCCAACCATCCTGATTTGTGTTTCCCTAAATTATTTCAGTGAAATGATTCCTTTGAAAAGGCCACAACTAATTCTCTGCTTCAACATTTTCCAGTCTTACCTTGTACTGCATCTGTGATGACATCATCAATGATATAATTTAATGTAATGTTAACAGTCAGAAGTCCAGGAAGGAATAACAATATTATGAGGAGGATAGATCATTACTCATCATATAGAGGAGACACGGAGTTGCAGACAGCCACAACAAAAAGACTGGTCACAGTGGCCAGAGACAGTGTTCTGTATGTATGTGTGTGTGTGTGTGTGTGTGTGTGTGTGTGTGTGTGTGTGTGTGTGTGTTTGATCACAAGCATGTAAAAGCAGCTAATAACCAGCACTTTGCAAACTATAATTCTATGTAATAAGTATTTTGGGCCTCTACCATATTAAATTTAAATCCTGCATACGTGTTCTTTGCTATATATAAATACAACGCCTGACCAAAAAGTGAAGCACCCAGAAAGGGAGGAGGAAATAAAATGAGACTTTAGGGGTTAAGAGCTTCTGTGATATCAACTCATATTTACAAAGAACTTGGCAGTATGAGTCCAATTATCATTATGATGTTGCATCCCTCATGGCCTGGATGCACACACTAATTTGGTTGAGAAGGGTGTCGTAAAGCCATCTTGAGGTAATAAGCCACCCTGAGGTAATCTACCCCACAGCTCTTGTATCTGCTCCTTGATATCTTGGATAATGGCACTGGGACTGAGTTAATGTCCTAATTAGTCCCATGTATGTTCTGTTGGGGACAGATCTGGGGATATTATTGGTCATGGGAGTATCTCAACATCATGCAGATATTTCATAGATGCCCATGTTGTGTGGACAAGCAGAGTCCTGTTGAAAACTGCCTTTCAGAGTTTCTTCAATCCTTTCCAGCAATGACTTGAAGTTGCATCAGATGGCTCTCCACAACATGACACCAGGAGCAACACTACTGTGTGTGTCTAAAACTGGTATGATGTACCTCTCCTAAGGTTACCCCCATGCTTGCAGATGATGGTCGTCAAGGGTAGTGCAGAGGTGTTTTATCGCTGAGCACAAAGTGATACAGTTCAATGGCAGTCCATGCTTCACAGTCATGGCACAATTCAAAATGCAGTCATTTGTGTTGTGGTGCTAACGGCAGCTAGCACACTGGTTAGTAATTCTCTAGTCCTGCTGCTGCTGCTTTTCTCTGCCCAGTGGGGTTTGACCTCCCTTTCTAAATTGTTTCCATAGAATGAGCCTTTTGGCAAATAACTCCCTCCCTAGTTTCTCTGACATGGGTTCCTCTCAGGCCCCTCTCCTCCCCCTCCCCCTTGCTAGGTCACTAGCACAAATAGCCAGTCTGTGGGGTGGAGCTGTCATGTAACTATCTCACTGAGCCTCCTACAACACAGGGAATCATTCCTGGTGCCTGAGCTATTCACCACCTCGTGTATGCCTAGGAGAGGTTGCTTATCTCTTGGGGTCATTGGAAATCCCAGCAACGACCATCACACCAGGCAGTCCTTGCTGTGGCTGGGTGTTGTAGCAGTGTGAGTCCCTGATTGGAGTGGGTGGTAACAGGCCAGACACTCTGCACATGAAGCATGCTAAGCTTCATAGTTCTGGCTGCTCTTCTGCAGTCGTCTCTTCAGACAGCAATCATTCTCTCTCTGCTCCTACTTTTGTGCCCTTGGCCTTCCCCTCCCTGGCCATCCACTGAGAGGAAGGCTGGACCTGCCAGGGTGGGGTGAAAACCTTTTTCCATTACTTGGTTTGTTCCAGGATAGATGGAGAAACTTTTGCTGCTGCCAAACTACTTTTTTTTTTACATATCAAAGATAAGTTTGGTGAAGTTGACTCACTTACTGAGATGCCATCTGGTTCCCTCCTGATTAAAACCTCTTCTGCCAGTCACTCAGCTTCCCTTTGTGTTAGCTGCAAATGCTTAGGAGACATACCAGTGAGCATCACTCCTTAAATATGATCCAGAGCATTATCTTGTGTAGGGATCTCCTCCTCCAATCTGACAAGAAACTCAAGGTTAATCTGGCACAGTACGGTTTTCATTTTGTCCGGTGAGTCAAGAGAGATCGTAAGGACAATCTCACTGATACCAGCACTTTCATCCTGATTTTTAAGGAGGATAACCTTCTGGAAAAGTCAAAGTTATGGTTTACCATTGTAGCGTGAAGCTCTGTACCTCACCTCCTGTGCATTGTTTCTGGTGTTTCTGTTTGGTCACATGTCTTCACGATGAATCCTGTTTGCAACAACTGCAGCCACCCTCTCCATATGGGGAGTACTTGCTGCAAAACATAGCCCCATTGCTAATGATCAAAGAACTTCAGGCTGTTCTCCTCACATTGATCAGTTAGTTTATATACAATATAGAGTCCTGCACATATTTTCCTATAAGCTCAATGCAATGTTTTTAAATAGCAGAGAATGGTCTAGGCTGATTCTCAAGTATTTTGGGTTGGTGCAGAGGTGTAGTCCAACCCATCTCCATTCTGTTTCCAACTGTATTGTGACTTCTCTGTTACACAGGTGAAATGTGCATACTTGAGTTTTTCCTGCATAAGGTCACAGAAAATTGTCCACACAGTAGTCCCCAAAGGTTTCCAAGGCCTCTGTCAGTTTTCTTTCAACCTCTTCAAGTGTTGTTTCCTGAGCAGCGATGGCAGTGTCATCTGCATATATGAATCTTTTTATTTCCAGTTGGTGTAGTTGGTCATTTGTGTACATATTGTACAGAACAGGATAAAGAATGCTCCCTTGTGATAATCCATACTTTTGGTTCCTCTGTCTTCGATTCTGCGGCATGCGTCTTAACATGTAGGAAAGTTGGATGCCATTCGTTATTTCATACACATCAGAGAGGGTTACAGTCAGCCACTTGCTAGCCACTACTACTTCCAGCACAATGCTTGTGACCAGGGTAGTCTGCTCCAGTGCTTCTCTTTAGAAGACAGACATATGCTGAGCATTGAAAGTACTCTGTGTATTGGAAACATTATTGCTGATGGACAATACCATGGCTGTTGACATACTAATGTCTACCAGGTGCCAGCAGAGGCGATGGCCTCGCCCACATACAACGCTCTCATAGGTGACAGTGACACTGCAATCAAAGGGACCATGCTGCATCTGCAAGTCACATGTTCACCAAGCGATATTTGATATCCTTCCACTTGCAGCCTACTCAAGATGTGGCTTGATTGCTAGCAAAGAGCATACGCTCAGTCTCTGGGCATAACACTGGCCGTGATCAGCGGCTCATCATTCAGAGCTACCCAGATGGGCCCAGCCCGGGTGGCCAAACCTACACCATGGTGCAATGTCACTCCAGCAGCCACCAGGGATTCCACTCCACATCAAACACACCAAGCCATCAGTTGACTCCCTCAGGGTCTTTGCCTCCTGTGATGCTGACCTTCAAAGGACTCAGTGCCACTGAACCATTAGTGCTTCTGTGGAAACTAAACTGTGTACCTGTGACTAGTAGTGGCTAACATGACCAACATGACTATAAAATTTGATTGTGCCATACTAATATCAGATCAGGACAATCTGTTAGTTGTGTTGCTCAAACTCTGCCTTATATTGAATTATGCTTTGGTGTGTTGTGCAAATAAAACTGTACTTAATTGCTACCTTGGAATTGTCATTCAATCATCAACTGTTTGCATGCATACTGTGAAGTACATAAAATTTGTGCTTGTAGGTAAGGCCGGCACCTCTGGTGGTATCTGTTAGAGGTTAGCATGCCAGCAGGCTTGTTATTGTCCATCAGCAGTAATGTTTCCATAAGACATGGAGTACTTGCAATGCTCAGTGCACTACTGTCTCCAATGGAAAAGTGCCTGTGGCACTGTGACAGATTACCTGCTGATTGCAGACAATTGTGCTGAAAGCAGAAGTGGCTGGTGAGCAGCTGGTTATAAGAGAGGTCAACAACGACTGGAGCAGTTATTAATATCCTTTACAAACCACCTTCAATGTGTTGCGTCAAATTTGGTATCTCACTACAGCACAGTTTCCCTTGTCTGAAACCTGTTTGTTCAGGGATAAGTTTTGTATTGATTTTGGATGCTGTTCTTTGCACAATTATCTTCTAAAATAGCTTTTATAGGGGGCAGGTTAAGGAAAAAAGATGGAATTTTGTTGACTCAGTTGGTGCTTACCAGACTTTAGTTGTGTTACTACTTAATCCTTCCATCGCAGTTTTGAAAGGTGAAATTTTTCCAAACATCCATTCATCATCCTCACTATCCATTCATCAGTTCTTGAGCCAAACTGTTGTATTTGGTCAGTTAGTATGTTAAGGAGCCTGCTGCTATATTTCTTTTCTGTTTTCTTACTGTTCTTCTCAGTTTTTCAACCAGAGATTTGACCTCTCATTTGGTGCTTTCCTTGAGATTCAGCCTAGTTGCCTTCTGTCTTGTCTCTTGATTCAGTGGCCATTTGAGTGGCCCTTTGTGCTCAATGGTAGACTCGCAGGATCATAGCTAATGTTTTTTATCAGTTTCCACACTCTTCAACTGTTCTGTTTCATGCCCAGATCAGTTGGAAATATTGTAAGGATTATAGCCTCTTTGCCATCTGCCACTGTTAAATGATGGTCTGAGTTTTGTGTCACATAAAAAGCTTCAGTCCCTCTCTTTTGGTCCAACTTTCTAGTTCTTTCCCATTTTTTATCAATCAAGTTATATACCCAGCTGACATTTTGACCATTAAAATCTCCGAATAAATCTTGAAGTTTTCATTTTGAAAATTTGGCATGTGGAAGATAAAATCAATATTAGAAGGTTTTTACACTGACATAATAGTACACAACTGCATCTCAGTTGTTAAAATGCAATGTTGTTTGTGTTCATGATACTTATTGACATAATCTCTGTATCTGGTCTTACAAAGATAGGCTATCATATTGTTCATTAGGGCACTGTAATACCACTTTCTTCCCTTCAGTTTTTGGTCATTGGTCATTTACCCCTCTGTGCATTTCTGGCAATGTTAAAATGTCCAATGAATGTTGTTTTCCGTAATCTGATGGTAACATTTCTTTCTCTTTTGACAGTCCTTCAATATTCAATGAAGTTTTCAATATTTTTGGTCTTGAAAAGGACCAGCTGAGTGTCTCTATTGTCATCCTCTGATGTTATTTTTCTCACATTATATCCAGCAAACCATGGATGAAGGGCAACAGGCCGATTTAATATTCCTACTTTTCGAAAAGTGTTTTACATGGTGCACCACTGCAGACTGTTAATGTAGGTACGAGTATACAGTATAGGTTTCCACATATGTGAGTGGGCTCAAAGACTTCATAAGTGATAAGACACAGTATGTTGTCCTCAACAGCGAGTGTTCCTCACAGACAATGGTATTGTCAGGAGGCACCAGGGAAATGTGATAGCACTGCTATTATTCCCTATATACATAAATGGTCTGATAGACAGGGTGAGCAGCAATCTGTGGCTGTTTGCTGATGATGCTGTAGGGTAAGGGAAGGTGTTGTCATTGAGTGACTGTATGAGGATACAAGATGACTTAGACGAAATTTCTGTCGGCATGACGAATGGCAACTAGCTCTAAATGTATAAGGATGTAAGTTAATGCAAGTGAGTAAGAAAAACAGTCTCCTAACATTTGAATGCAGCCTTAGTAGTGTGCTGCTTGACACAGTCACATTGATATCTAGGTGTAACACTGCAAAATGAAATGGAATGAGCATATAAGGATTGCAGTCAGGAAAGTGAATGGTTGACTTCAGTTTATTGGAAGAATTTTAAGAAAGTGTGGTTCATCTGTATTGGAGACCATGTGTAGAACATTAGTGTGACCCATTCCTGAGTACTGCTGAAGTGTTTGGTACCCCCACCAGGTCAGATCAAAGAAAGACATTGAAGCAGTTCAGAGGCAGGCTCCTAGATTTGTTAGCAATGGATTTGATCAGCATGCAAGGATTACAGAGATGCTCTGGGAGCTCAACGGGAATCCATGGAGGAAAGACAATGTTCTTTTCAAGGAATACTACTGAGAAAATATAGAGAACCGGCATTAGCAGCTGACTGTAGAACAATTCAACTGCCACCAACATACATTTTGTGTGAGGACCACTGAGATTAGAGTTCATATGGAGGCATATAGGGAGTCAGCCCCCAGCCCTCTCTCTATTTTACGAGTGGAGCAGCAAAGGCAATGACTAGTAAAAGTACAGGTACCCTCCGTCAAGCACCATATGGTGGCTTGCAGAGTATATATGCTGATGTAGATGTCGATCAGATGTTTATTTGTGGTGAGAGGATTAGCCTGAAAATAGTTTCTGCTGGACATAGTTTACTCATTCAGCATAGAGTTGTCACACTAATGCAGTGATAACATCATAAATGGGGTGAGTAAATTGGACAACACCTTGCTGACATCCTAACTGCGAAACATTTCAGATCTGTAGAAGATAAATATACACAATGAGCAAAAACCTTGTGCTGGAAAGTGGGATCAAAACCCACGTACCTATTTTTGGTGGGAAGTGCACTTTCATTTGGAACAATCTTAGTACACATCACCAAATATTGCCTCAAAGTTAAGACTTTCATATTTAACAGAGGTTCTCCTACAAAGCTTGTGGACATTACCTGTGAAAAACATGGCAGGGAGGACCTGTGTTTAATTTCGAAGACATGCAGAGGTAATAGTGGTGAGCTTGAACTTTCAACTGGTGCACGGGCCATAGGTAGGTAATGTTGCTGGTGGCACAGAGGCAGGGGTCTGGATTTATGTCTTGATGTAGTGCATAGATTTAATTTGTAAGTTATGATTATAACCTACTGAAGGGTAAAAATACATCATCTCAGTACACAGAAGATATACAGCACCATGCTGCCACAGACATCTGACACTGTTAGATGATTCCTGGGTACATTTAGGGTTGAAATAGGTATCTTGCTGTTTATAAGTCTTACCTGCACTCATGTTGCAACATGCTGATTTACAGTTTCCACAAGTGTACTGAAGTCTCAGTCCAGTCCCTTGCTACTGTTCAAGCCATTACTGCAACACTTCAGAGAAGAGAGACATAGTATTACCACAGCTCTGCTACTGTCACCACTTTACCCACAAAAACAGTGGTGCTATCACAAACTGTCTTCTCTTGACAAAGACACAGGTCATGAATAATGTGACTGGGCTCAAAATAAGATTATGCAGATACGTCACTCTGCGTGGTATACTGTCATTGGTCCACATCATCATCACTGACAACAGTCTGTTTACCCATTGCCGAGTGTCATGTCATTAATTTCTTAAGTACCTAAATCTTCTACTGGACATTTCCATCTGCAATGATCTTCAGCTCTTCTCAATGTCAATGTAATGTGGAGAGGCAGGCCAGCAATCTTCTTCATTTGATCCACCCACTAACTTAATGACCTTCTGCATGTCCTGCCTTTGATTTTGCCTTGCAAGATGGCCATTCCAAAATTATCTCCCTCTCTTCTCAAAATATGCCCAAGGAACTGAAAATAACTTTGACTGACATGGGAATATAAACTACTTGTGAATCTAAGTTCTTCTATAAAGGAAGCATTGGTTCTTCTTTCTGTGCATGGTATGCATAACATGTTCCTCCAATATTACATTTTGAAGGCATCAGTTTGGCTCTTGTCACCAGCTTTCATGGTCCAAATCTCGCAACTGTACAATGAAAGAGGGAACACCAATGATTCCACCTGTCACAACTTCACTGTTTTGGACATTGCTTAGTTTTGCCAGGTCTTTAACCATTAAAGCTTGGCCAGGGATGATTTATCATTTTATTTCTTTATCACAGTTTCCTGTGTCATTGATAAGAGATCCTATGTATACGAAGTCATTCACTACCTCCAAATCCTTTAAATAGCTTGTAAGTTAAATTTGATCTACATGTTGTCAGTTAACAACCATTACTTTGGTATTTTTCATATTTATCTCTAGAATGAAATTTAAACTAATATTATTCACTCCGGAGAATAGATAACTAAGTTCTTCCTCACTTTCTGCAATGAGAGGAGTATCATCAGCAAAGCACTGATTGTTGATTTTCGTGCTGCCAAATGACAATTCCATCATCCCAGTAAAAATGTAACCCCAGATGACATACTCTGCATAGATATTATAGAACTTACATGACAGCAGACAATCCTTTCATTTGTCATATCACACACTCTGAGCATTCATCATCCACATTTGTGGTTGCAGTGTGACTGTCATAAACAGCTTTTAGTAATGATACTAGGTGTCTGCAGTGCTGTTTTTCTGTGGGAACGCTGGGGGATGCATACCCCTAAACTTTTTGTCGACAGAATAATATTTTTATGATGCTGAGAACTTGGAAGAGTGTCAAAGATTTATTTCACAGACGTAAATTTTTTATTGCATTTTTTCGTGTTGGTAATTGCAATACAAATGATACCAGTGCAGCTTTTTGGGGGAAAAGCGATGTCATTGACTGTTTCAAGCATTTCGAAGCTGCGGCAACCGTTCTCGACAACTGAATCGCTGGCAGCCAGTTCGACAAGCATGTAGTGCCCTCACCTGCTAATAGTGGGGCCGATGGTAGTGTTACACGGATATGCATACACTCAAATGCCAAGGTACCGATGAGGTCTCTACAGTCACACTACCATGATCCTTCGCGATTCATTGCCATCTTTGTTTTGTCATTCTTTATTCGTTTGTGTTTGCTGTTCCATTCCCGTCGGTTGTGCGAAGTTTTACAGTGTGTCCTGTCTTTCGTTGCAACTTGTAAGTTAAGTTGGAGGTGAGAAATGAGCAGAAAACTAACAAACTATTTTATTTGTTCCCCTGCATCTAAAAAACCAAAAACTGTCAATAATTTGTGTGCGAGTGAAAAGCCAGGAAGTTCAACATCAGAGGATGACGAAAGTGGAACTGTAAACCTGAACACTGAACCTGTGTGTGAAAATGCAGTGAACGAATGTGTGCATGGCAGAAAATTAAATGATCATCCAGAATGTTGGACTCGGGAACAATAAATCACATTTTGTGAGAAAAATGACTGGTTGATCATTTCAAACAAAAAATTTGACTGCAAAATTTGCAAAGAAGTAGGAAGCTTAGGAGTAGAAAGAAATAAACAAGGCATGAACATTGCACAGCCTTGGGCTACAGTATTTTTCATCATCATCATCATCATCATCATCATTTAAGACTGATTATGCCTTTCAGAGTTCAGTCTGGAGCATAGCCCCCCTTATACAGTTCCTCCATGACCCCCTATTCAGTGCTAACATTGGTGCCTCTTCTGATGTTAAACCTATTACTTCAAAATCATTCTTAACCGAATCCAGGCACCTTCTCCTCGGTCTGCCCCGACTCCTCCTACCCTCTATGCTGAATCCATGAGTCTCTTGGGTAACCTTGCTTCTCCTATGCGTGTAACATGACCCCACCATCTAAGCCTGTTCGCCCTGACTGCTACATCTATAGAGTTCATTCCCAGTTTTTCTTTGATTTCCTCATTGTGGACACCCTCCTGCCATTGTTCCCATCTACTAGTACCTGCAATCATCCTAGCTACTTTCATATCCGTAACCTCAACCTTGTTGATAAGGTAACCTGAATCCACCCAGCTTTCGCTCCCATGCAACAAAGTTGGTCGAAAGATCGAACGGTGCACAGATAACTTAGTCTTGGTACTGACTTCCTTCTTGCAGAAGAGAGTAGATCATAGCTGAGCGCTCACTGCATTAGCTTTGCTACACCTCGCTTCCAGTTCTTTCACTATGTTGCCATCCTGTGAGAATATGCATCCTAAGTACATGAAACCGTCCACCTGTTCTAACTTTGTTCCTCCTATTTAGCACTCAATCCGTTTATATTTCTTTACCACTGACATTACTTTCGTTTTGGAGATGCTAATCTTCATACCATAGTCCTTACATTTCTGATCTAGCTCTGAAATATTGCTTTGCAAACTTTCAATCGAATCTGCCATCACAACTAAGTCATCCACATATGCAAGACTGCTTATTTTGTGTTCACATATCTTAATCTCACCCAGCCAGTCTATTGTTTTCAACATATGATCCATAAATAATATGAACAACAGTGGAGACAGGTTGCAGCCTTGTCTTACCCCTGAAACTACTCTGAACCATGAACTCAATTTACCGTCAACTCTAACTGCTGCCTGACTATCCATGTAAAGACCTTTAATTGCTTGCAAAAGTTTGCCTCCTATTCCATAATCTTGTAGAACAGACAATAACTTCCTCCTAGGAACCCGGTCATATGCCTTTTCTAGATCTATAAAGCATAGATACAATTCCCTGTTCCACTCATAACACTTCTCCATTATTTGCCATAAGCTAAAGATCTGGTCCTGACAACCTCTAAGAGGCCTAAACCCACACTGATTTTCATCCAATTGGTCCTCAACTAATACTCGTACTTCCCTTTCAACAATACCTGAGAAGATTTTACCCACAACGCTGATTAAAGAGATACCTCTGTAGTTGTTACAATCTTTTCTGTTTCCATGTTTAAAGATTGGTGTGATTACTGCTTTTGTCCAGTCTGATGGAACCTGTCCCGACTCCCAGGCCATTTCAATTATCCTGTGTAGCCATTTAAGACCTGACATTCCACTGTATTTGATGAGTTCCGACTTAATTTCATCCACCCCAGCCGCTTTATTGCACTGCAATCTATTGACCATTTTTTCCACTTCCTCAAATGTGATCCTATTTCCATCATCATTCCTATCCCATTCTACCTCGAAATCTGAAACATTACTGATCGCATTTTCACCTACATTCAGCATTTCTTCAAAATATTCCCTCCATCTGCCCAAGGCATCCACAGGATTCACCAGCAGTTTTCCTGACCTGTCCAAAATATTTGTCATTTCCTTCTTACCTCCCTTTCGAAGACTGCTAATTACACTCCAGAATGGTTTTCCAGCAGCTTGACCCATAGTCTCCAACCTGTTTCCAAAGTCTTCCCACGATTTCTTCTTGGATGCTGCAATTATCTGTTTGGCTTTGTTTCTTTCTTCAACATAATTTTCTCTGTCTACCTGGGTTCTGGTATGTAGCCATTTTTGATACGTCATCTTTTTCCTTTTACAGGCTGCCCTGACTGTATCATTCCACCAAGCTGTTTGCTTCATCCTACTTTTACACACTACTGTTCCAAGACATTCTTTAGCCACTTCTAGTACTGTGTCCCTGTACCTTGTCCATTCCATTTCCAATGACTGTAATTGACTACATTCAACTAACTGGTACTTTTCTGAGATCACTGTTATGTACTTGTGCCTGATTTCCTTATCCTGAAGTTTCTCCACTCTTATCCTCCTACACATTTTTCTTTTTAATTTTTTTATTTTTTTAGTTCGACTTGTTGATGACATGGCTAAAAGCAGATGGGTGGTATCCCATGCTTCAATTATAAGTAATTTTCACTGCATTAATCAAATGTCAGAGTACCCTCAAACTTTTTTTAGAAAAAAAGCACTGGGTGTCTTGGAACCTCGAACTCGTTGAACACATGCCACAACTTGTTCCATATGACACAGAGCCAAAGGCCTTTTTATAATTTAGGAAACAAATGAAGGCAGGGCCACCAGAACTCAAGACATTTTTCAGGTATCTGCATCAAATTCATCATTTCCTTTCTAGTTCCTTTACCTGTCACATAACCTCCTTGTTCAGAAGAAATCTGAGATTTCAGGAATGTCTTTAGGCATTGATTCATTACACACGGGATTCTGCTATCATGTGATATTAATGCACAGTCAGGTAACTGGAGCAGTTTCTAACTGATCCTTTTTGTGCGGAGGAATTAGAACAGACGCAGTCCAGTCTTTAGGACATAACCAGCTTTCTGCACCATAATACATATTAAATGTAGAGCATGCCTGCCTTCTTCTCACACCACAGCCAGAATTTCTCTGGAAATACCATCTGTACATCAGGTTTTGTTGTTTTCCAAATGATTGATAGCACTTTCAATTTCACTGAATAGAATATCAGATTCCGTGTCTGCTTCCATGCAAATGTCTTCTTCCTTGATATTATTTCCTGTGAAATGCAGGGTTTTTCAGTGTCCATTCCACCAGTTATAATTTCTTTCTTGTCACTGATAAGATTGCCATTTATATCTTCTATCACGCATATGCATGGTTTGAACTCTCAAGTAACACTGTTTTACCTTCCTGAAGAGGTCAGGCATTTGATTTACCTTTTTATGCTGGTCTGTTATGTCAAAAATACTGCTGAGATACTGTGTCTTGTCAGCTCAGCAGTTGCACTGTATTTCATGGCAAAGTATTTTGTATGCTTCTTCAACCTGAGCAATTTGTATGCCACATTTCTTCAGCATGCTTTCCTCTCTTTGATCAGTGGTAGATCAGTTTCATAATCCAGGGCTTCATTAAAGGAATATTAGTAATCTGTTCGAGTGGAGTAGAACTGATTAATTCCTTCACTCTGTCCCACGTTGGGGGGCTACTTCATCCTCTGTTACTTGCTGGGGTAGGGTCTCATTCTTTCTCCAAACTCTTTGAGACTATTTTTGTCTGTTATACAAACCTATCTTATTCTTGTCCTTTTGATCAATTTCAGCTCTATCTTGATTTACATGAATAGCATAGGATGGTCACTGCCACAATCTGCACCATGATAGATCTTGCAATCCAGGACTAAAGTATACCAATGCTAGCTGACCAAAACAAAATTAGTCAGATTTATAACAGTATCACCAGAAGAAATCCACTTGTAGCAATGCTGTGGATGATGTTGGAAAAGGGTAGTACAGGCAGCAAAGTTATTAATCATTCAAGATTCCTGTAGCTGCTCCTCCCATTTCTTCTTAGTACGCAAGTCACAAAGGCCAACCACAGATCTCATGTGTTCGTTGTCTATAGTTTCATCTATCTTCACACTAAAATCACCTCCACAACTAATATTTCCTTTTTAGGTATCTTTCTGATAATATGTTCTAGCAGCTCTAAAATTTCATTAGTTTCTATGTCCGATGAAGCTTCAGTGGAAGACAGAACTGAAAAATTCTGATATTGCAAAAAAAGAGAAGTACTCATTTTAATGGGAACTATTCTATCGTGAACAGACTCATAACAAATAACAGCATTACCAAGGCTATTAGGAATGTACTTAGAGTGGTAATTATTTTCACTAGTGCCCTTCAAAATAGTGAAATATGGTACTATATGTCAGATAACATGTAAAATATCACAAAGTATTATTAGAAAATCACTCAAATTGAAATGGATGTTATGTTGTCGTCATCATCATTCCATCATCATTGACATCTAAGTCACTGAACGTCAAATAAAAAGACACATATGGGCCTGCCAGCCAATAATACCATAGCATCATTTCATTCCATTTCAATTCTTTCATTTCATTTCATAGTCTGTTGAGGTGATCCTGCAAGAAACTTAATCTGTTTATCCTGTTTCAATTGTTGCACGTAAAGACCACATTTATGAAAACAAAAACAGTAAGAATACATGCAAAGCTTCTCCTGCTTTAAAGCACACTACAAAAATATATGAGGGTTGGAACTTAAATAGTGGAAACTATTTATTCACAACGGATACAAAAGAGTAAAGCGTTTGCACTTGTTACTGTCCTTCAAAGTAGTCACCAGCATTGTGTAGAGCCCACTGCCAGCGACGTGGAAGGCATAATACACTGTTAGCAGAGCCTGTTCTGTTGATGGTGAAAATGGAGCAGTCTACTGCCTGTCATATCTCTGTAACAGTTATGAAGCGAATGCCACGAAGTTCATCTTCAGAAACAACTCAAAGTCAGAAGTCCAGGGAGTATGAGGGATGGTATACCACTTCCCAGTCTCATCAACCGAACAGAGCAGCCACAGCTTGTGCTGTATGTGCCGTGCATTGTCGTGCAAAATGATGGGTGGGTTGCCCAGAAAGTGTTGCTGCTTCTTTCGCAAAGTTGGTCACAGGTGATGCTCCAAAATGAACAGTAATACGACTTAAGTCCTTGTGACTTTGATTTGATTCCACTTCGTGGCATTTGCTTCAGAACTGTCCAGAGATTTGACAGGCAGTAGACCACTCCATCTGCACCATCAACAGAATAGGCTCTGCTAACGGTATACTATACCTCCCACATCGCTGGCAACGGGTTCTACACAATGCTGGTGACCACTTTGAAGGACAGTAACATGTGCAAACATGTAACTCTTTTGTATCGGTTGTGAATAAATAGTTGCCACTATTTAAATTTCAACCCTCGTAGTTATTTTGATGAGCTGAAGATCATCAGGCAACTGTATTGGCTTTGCTTTATTTTGTGACACTTAAAATTGTATTATAATCCAATCATGTCATAATCTTTTGAATAAATTGCATCCAAGACAAATTCAATCAAGAAAATAAATTTGAAACAGAATTTCTGGTCAGTTTTTACCTACAGGAGATGAAATGTGTGGTACACATGCAAAAGTAAATGTGACACATAACTTTTGGAATTAATAGTTCATTTCTGGGCAAGGAGAGATGAGTAGACTGGGGAAAGTTGGAAAGGAAGAGCAGGTCATTCACACCCCCGGATGAGAATGAGCCACCTGTAGTTATGGCAAGGGTAGGCAGTGTGTTGTATTCACTGACGCAAATCTAGTGCCCAACGTCCAAAGTAACAGGAAGGCAACCCTCCCCCCCCCCCCCCTCCTCCCACCACCACCACCACCACCACAGAATAATCATTGCTGTACATGGCTCATATGCTTGCAATACATGTGCTCACTGGGGGTCATCTTTAAATCAGTTACTATAGGCAACAGATTAATACACATTTGTTTAAACAATGTACACAGAATACTCAGCTTTGATTGCTGCTACATGTTTGGCACTGGAGTCCAAGTTCTATATGCTAACTAATCTAACAAATTGAAAGGAACTATCTAAACTATAGAGTTCTGTATGAACTACTGTCTATGACAGTTACAGACTTCATTCTTTGAATCAGAATTTCTGGGACATTCAGCATTTAACTGCTGAATTTCCATGGACATTCAGCATTTAACTGCCTGGTGACCACTCATAACTAATGGTGTGCTATTATGGCAGCAACTGATTAACTGAAACTACACAAGCTGGACAAGTGTATGTTGTGCATTGCCATTTGTCTGCTACTGGCAGAATGATTTCCATCTGTGCTCTACTGTGTGGAAGAGAAAAGTATTTCCAGTTATCAGTGGTCTCTGTGGTGACTGACATCACTAGTGGCAGATGGATGTGTGAATATGGAGTATCCATAGTTGAAGCAAAAATTATTCCAGTATCTGAGAAGTGACTGCTTTTAACTTTGAGTCTCCTGGCCTGACAGTGTCTGCTTGCCCTCTGCTGATTTTGCTGTGTAGTGCTAAGTGCACAGCACAGAGAACTTTGAATAAATGTAAGACTGTCTTATAATGTGTAAATAATCTGATTACAGCACAAAATAATTTGTGAATTGAAACACTGTTGGACTCTAGTAAAAATTTTCTTTGCATAAGTACAGCAACTGGTAACGATAATCATTTGTGTACAACAGTTACTGGCTATTAAGTTTCAATGTTGCAGTCAATTTTACTGTGCCTGTTACCACATATGACCCACATTGATTTCTAGCCAAAACATGCTGTGAAAAAGGAATAGTACGCTATGAACAAATGTGCTTCATGTTGTATAACAGAGACAACTATTAATAATAGTTAAGGAACTGGACTTGCAATTTGGTGTAATGGGGTTCACATCCCTGTCTGCGTTCCGAATTTAGGTTTCCTATGGTTTCACTTAAACAGTTAAGATTAATGCCACAATGCTTTCTTTGAAAAAGATACTGCTGATTTCTTTCCACACTTGTGTTCCATTTCTAGTGCTTTCTTTGTTGGTGGGTGTCAGTGGGTTTTAATACTCGATCTTCCTTCCTTTCCTCTACAGAAAAAAATATTGATCGCACTTGGTGTCAAACATTGGGTCCCTCTATATGAAAGACCTGGATCCTTACATCTCACAGACACTCCCTGCAGACTTCTTCATTCAGATACAGTTGCAGTATATGCACATTTAATAGAGAGGCAAAAAAGGTTGAGTTTTCTTTGGATGGTTCTGCTAATTTAACAGGACTGTTTTTGTATAATAATCAAATATTATTATCTCTTTTGTATATCCCATTTTTATGTGTGTGGTATCTACAATAAGTAATATAATTTAGTTGTCAAAGCTACCAAATCCTAATTTGATGCAAGGTCATAAATGTACAATAAAATGCAGAGCACAATAGCAATTTACTGCAAGTAGCCCTCATTTAGTGGTGATAAATGGACCTTCAAAATAATTTTTTTCTTTGGATCAGTTTTTACACTGATGGATCTAAGTGGGAGTACATTATCTGATGCTCAGTTACATTTTCCAAATTTTACCTCAAGAAACAGCTCCCAGAGCAACTTTCTGTCTACCATGCAGAATTTTTTGCTATCTTGATGGCACTGGAGCATAAGAGATGATATTGTAGCAAGAAATTTCTCATCTGCTCTGAGTCTACAAGTTCCTTCTTTACATCAATTTTGGACAGTTGTATCCAACAGATAGGATGGACTAGGAGAAGGAGATAATTATCTGCTGTGTGCCAGGCACTTAGGAATTAGGGAAAATGAACTTGTTGGTGTGGCCACAAAGGAGGCTTGCTCTCACTGACCAGCTTGTTGTTTTATCCTGCAAGTATTTTCTAAATATGTAACAAGGGATGCCATGTGTTTATGGGGGCCTCAGTGACTGGAAGTGAGGAGTAATAAATAAATTGTTGTTTGGGAAATCTACAATGTGACCATGGCTTACCTCCTTTCAGCCATGGCAAGCAGAAAAAGTAGGCCTTATGTAGCTAAGAATGGGGCATTGTCACAGTAATCTGTGCCATTTTTAACCTATGCCAAATGGACTTATCAGTATGTGAAACCATATTTTATTTGAATGTGTTTTATCTTCTGTCCTGCATACCTCTCTGTATCTTCAACATGGCCCATCTACTATCCTCAATGGCAATGAGGTGAATGTGGTAGAGGTTTTGTGTGTTGTCTGTGCTCCTTCCAAAAACACTGGGAGAGAGATTTGGGTGCATGGCTTTGTCACCCATTGCTATTAAATGGTCACTTGGCAATGGTAATCTGTGCCACTTTTAAGTTTATTTGTCCTGTTACTTTATAATGGGTTGTGTCGACAATTATCCTTCATTATTTTTATCTGTGTTTTGTGTTACTGCATTTTTTGACCTTCTTTAGTCAGTGTCTTATAGAAGAGTGCTGATAACTCAGTAGTTCAGCATTCTAAAACCACAGCCATCATCATCATCATCATCATTCCTTCAGTTAAAAGTCCTCAGATATTTTAATTTTTCCTGATGTATTGTTGCTAGATTACAGTCTTTCCTTTCAAAATGTAGCACTATGACTGGAAAACAGAAAAATAAGTTCAGCCTGTTGCAACATGGATCTACTGTATTTCAGCAGAAGGGTAATTTCTTCAAAAGCAAATAATTAGGTGGAATCGATTCTGATGCTCCATATCAGAAGGATTTAGTTCTATAGTGTAAATTTCTGTCCTCTCTTTACACAATTGTTCTAAATAATAGGTATTTCACATATTTAGATTTCATTATTTGATTTTACTGAAACCATAATATTTTATTTGTATTTGAAAAAAGAGACAGCATTGGTCGTATATTTTTTACTATCGCAAAATCGATTTTCTGTCACTGAGTGACCATCTTCAGTGCTATATTGTATAACTAGGATGCACTGTTGTCACTAAGCTTACGGCAATCACATAGACTGTCTATGTGATTGCCGTAAGCTTAGTGACAACAGTGCATCCTAGTTATACAATATAGCACTGAAGATGGTCACTCAGTGACAGAAAATCGATTTTGCGATAGTAAAAAATATACGACCAATGCTGTCTCTTTTTTCAAGTATACCTGTTATCTGGTCGTAGTGCACAAGACAACATGGAGTCGCCAATCAATAATATTTTATTTGTGTTATAAAAATAACCAAGATGTGGCCAGTGCTTTACACTGAAAATCCTGTTTACTTGAACTTCTTGGATGCATTATGTATTACAATTTAGTAACTCAATTTATTTTTTAGGATATTAGGCGCCACTTGCGAGAAAAACGACCACCACAGCCTTCGTATGATGTCAGTAATGAGGATGAGGATGACAGTGAGACTCAGACCAAAGAGGATACTACCACAGAGAAGGATGATAATGATTATGGATTGCCAGCCATTCATATTCAATACGGGGAAGGTGCAAGTGTAAAGAAAGAAAACAACAACAGTAAACCTGCAGCAAGGCACAAACATCACCATGGACGAGGCAAGAAAAAACAGAAGCCAGTAACAGAGGTCTCTACTCTAAAATCACCTGCAGAACATAACATAGAGTCTGAGAGTGGTTCAGAAAGTGAGTCTCCTGGTGAATCACCATTTGATGAAAATTTATTTGATGAGAATGTTAAAGAAAATGAAAATTCTCCAGGCATATCACCCAACACACTCACGACTCACAGTCATGAATCAGCAGAGTTAAATTTTACATCTGAGAAGTTTAATACTATATCTCAGTTTGCATTTGACCTGTCATCACACAGAGATGTTGAAAACAGGTCAATACCAGCTTTACCAGAAGCTGAAATTCCATCACCTACAAAAGTTGATAACCCTTATAAGACTGACACTGTGGTTAATAATTCCACTGGAAAGAATGTAAGCACAACAAAGGTAAGTTTATAGATTCAGTGTCATTCTCTGTAATTACAAAAATATAATTGAGATACTTTAAAACACAAAGAACATAACTGAAGCACTTTATAGTTTTTAATATTCTTAATGGATAAGTAATTTCTGCCATAGTACATGAATTACAGAATTATTAATCTAGCTTTAACTATCATTACATACTCCCCTGTTATGAGCTGATCAGAAAATTTGTTTTAATACATTCTGCTGCATTTAAGCTATGAGAGGCTAAATGAAGACTAAAATGTCACAGCAGTTTTGCATGTATCAGTAGTTAATTCACACTGTAATAAATTGTTTTGGAAAAAATGGGATGAGGGTCAGAAAATAATGTATCTCAGTTTCTATACTGCCAACTCACAATTCTGCCCATAGCTTGTCTCACAAAATTGCTAACTTCTGCAATAGTTTAATTAAATTGGGCATTATGAGAAATTAGTTTCTTTCTGAATGTATTAGTTATGCATCCTAAACCGAGTTCCCTACGTCTGAATGAAAGTGTCATTAGTTTAAATCTGATATGCAAAGGAGCAAAAGGATAATTTACAATGTTATTACTGCATGTTCACAAATTACTGAAACTGTCAATAGTTTTTCTATACCAACTGTTGTATGTTCAACAAGACTTCTTTAATAGACTATCATGTTTCATAACTTTTGAAAGCACTGTTATCTAGAAGTTGCTTAAAAAGTTTTTTGGTCTCTGCATACATTAGATAGCTAAATAAACTCTAAGGGGGAGGGGGGGAGGGGGGGGGGGGATAAAAAATTATTTAAAAAATAGCAGATGATGCACCATGAAGGAATTACCTGATTGGAATGTAAATCGGTAGATGTGATGTACAAGTACAGACAAACGAATGACTACAATTTAAGAAAAACTGGATCATTTATTCAAGAGAAAGAGCTTCACAAATTGAGCAAAACAGTAATGTGTTGATCCATCTCTGGCCCTTATGCAATAGCATTGATTGATAGAGTTGTTGGACGTCCTCCTGAGATATGTCATTCCAAATTCTGTCCAATTGGTGTGTTAGCTTGTCAAACCTCCGAACTATAGGAGGGCCCTGCCCATAATGCTCCAAATGTTCTCAACTGGGGAGACATGCAGCGAAATTGCTGGCCAAGGTAGGGTTTGACAAGCATGAAAACTATCAGTATTAAGTCTCACCATGTGCAGGCAGGCATTATCTTGCAAAAAGTTAAGCCCAGGATGGATTGCCATGGAGGGAATGGAACAGCCATAGAATATCGTTGACAAACTGCTGTGCTGTAAGGGTGCCATGGGTGACAACCAAAGGGTTCTGCTTTGTAAAATGGCACCCCAGGCCATCACTCCTGGATGTCAGGTGACAATCAGGTTGGTATCCCACTGCTGTCTGTGGCATTTCCAGATATGCCTTTGCTGGTCATAGGGGTCCAGTTCGAAGCAGGACTCATCACTGAATACAATTCTAGTCCACTCAACAAGATTCCAGGCCAAAGACATGTCTGGAGACACCCCTTGCAGTGGAAGGTTACTGACCTGATTGTTGCTCGCCATGCAGCTATAAGTGATGGTTTGGGGTGCCATCCCTTTTTATAGCAGGACGTCTTTGATTGGCAGCTGTGGTACCCTTACATCACAGGTACACTGACAATATTCTAAGCCTTGTTTTGTTGCCATTCATGAGAAGCCATCCTGGGATTACATTTCAGGAAGATAATGTCCTCCTACACATGCTTGTCTTCATGCTTGCCAAACCTTACCTTGGCCAGCAAGGTCGCTGGATTTCTTGCCAATTGAAAAAAATTGCAGCATTATGGGCAGGGCCTTCCAACAGCTCAGAATTTTGATGAGAAAATGTGCCAATTGGAAAGAATTTGGAACAATATCCCTCAGGAGGACATCCAGCAACTCTATCGATCAGTGCCAAGCCAAATAACTGCTTGCATAAAGACCAGAGGTTGACCAACACATTACTAACTTGCTTAATTTGTGAAGCTCTTTCTCTAGAATAAATCGTCCAATTTTTCTGAAATCATAATAATTTGCTTGTCCTTAGATGTACATCACATCTACTGATTTCCATCCCAGTCAGATAATTCCTTCATTGTGTTTCATTTTTTTGTTTTACAGTCATTTTTCTGATGCCAGGAGTGAAGAGGAACTTGTGAAAATATCCATGTTATTTATTAGCATCAGCACAAATGCTGTCCACAGTTATAGGCTTTAGTTTATGTAATAAGCCAGTCACTGTCCTACCTGCTCCCTTAGATGTCACTAAGCTGTTATCAAGTACGCAACAGTTATTTTAACATACCTAACATGTATATTGTTTGTGATGTCATTCCTTCCCCCCTCCATTCAACTGTCTCTCTGAGGAGTCTCCTTTTGTGAAACAAAACTCTTACCTCTACAAAAATACCACATGTGGCATCTGCTCTGACACTCACCTACCACTGTCATATCCAGATTTAATATGAATGAATAAATAAATGTCAACAACTTACTGAATAATAGAGGGTTTGAGCATGCTGGGACGATGTAGCTATGCATGAACTGAAGAAGAATGAAAATTTAAAAGTTGAGCTGTTATCTTCAAGTTTTTGCTTATCCACAATTAAGTGCCTCTATTAAATGGTGAGTCATTATCTTCAATCATGTAATTTCTTGTACTTCATCCAGGATTTTCCAGTAGGGCTTTAATATGAATTGCTACTTTACTGTCAGCATCACATTCAGCTTCCTTTGCCTTCTCTCCCACATTTAGATTGACACATTTGTTGATTATAATAGTTTTCCAGGTTACTTTTTCCTTATGCTGTTCTAGTTCCATCCACGTTTCTTTTGCCTCATGTCTTGGGATATTTCTTCATGATTATTTTTATTTATCACTCTCTGACAAGCTACTAGTGAACCAAAAGTTCAAATTAAATAAAAACAGATATTTTATTTATCTTTCTCTTCATTTGGAGTCTATCCTTAATAAATCACTAATTGCTTTATACTGTTTGTAAAAGAAAAAAAATTGGATTACTACAATATCAATTGCTGTCCACTTACTCATCTCTTAGTTGCAACATAATGAATGATGATTAATGTCACTGAGACTGGTATTATCATTTTTATAGTTGATCTCCACTTTACGCATTTCTGTAAGAGCTACGCATTTTGGTGTTGATGGACTAAAATCTGAACAACCATTAACTGTTAAGTAATAGTATTAACATCAACTAATACAACGCAACATACACACAGCCATGATTTTCACATTCTGATGATGAGTGTTCGGTGAATAATATAGCTTCACTAACATCATGGTTATGCCACTATCCGTTGCATGGCACTTCTTCTAAACAATGAATGGTTGTCTTTCCTCTAAGACTATATATGAGGCAGGAAAATGGTTTAGGGATAATGCTTTGGTTATAAATAACGAAAAACACTATTTATGACTATCAGTAATATTAGAAGTAAAACTAGAAGTAACATAAAAGCTGAGTTAGGGAACTATGCTGTTAACACAAGTTCCATACACAAAATCTCTATGCATATGGGTGGATGAGCACTTGAGATGGGATAGAATATTGAAAGGAGTTCCCTGTAGAGAGCTAAGCACGGAAATATTGAAAGAATTAAAAATAATGATACTTCTGAGCTTATACATTCATGAATGAATGTGTGTGCTTTCTGAAAATCCAACAGGAATTGTCAACATTGAACAATCAGCAGTTCATAACTACAAGACCCAGGGATGATTTTCACAGACACTCATAAAAATGTCCATTACCAAAAAGGTGTACGTTGTCAATCCAAAACACTCTTTAATGCATTTCCCTCTACAATAAATAAAACAAAAATAATTTCATAAATTCAAAGTTGAGATAAAACAAATTTTAATAAAATGCAACTTTTATAACATTGAAGAGTACATGAATGTGTAAAAGTAAAATTATTTACATGTACTGCTGTCAGATGATTGTATTTAAATGGAAGTTAGTAAACAACTTAAATATAAGTAATTTTACTGTAACAGGCCTTGGCTATGAACTGACTACATCCATACGATGTATATTGTTAGTGGGTGAATAGAGATAGTGAACTGAACTGAGTTGAATTATATACATTCCATCTGCAGTGTTTCATTATTGTATCAATTTTGTCTTCTGTATTTTCAGAGTACAGCAAGTGCTGGACGTAGTAATACTCCAATTTCTCGCCCTTCCCAGTCAAGACATCAAGTATTCAGTGGCAGACCAACATATGTTATGACACATAACAAGGAAAAGCACAAATGTTTCTGTGAACCCGAAGGGTAAGCATGACATTTAGTTCAATGAAAGTTATGCCATACTCTTAATACACAGAGTTGTGACACCCCTTCTTACTTTTATACCCACTGTGGTAGCAATACATCAAGCAAGCGGAACTATTGACTGCAATGTCTGGTAAACAGGAATCATATTGTTTATATTGGTTTTTATGATGGTTTTTACGAACAGGAGCATGCATAGTGCAATAAGTTATAGAAACATGTTGATCACTTCTAGGTTCCCGGAAAACCTTAAGAGGTCATCGGATTTGAGAAACCTAATGTGAAACAGTGATAGTCAGTGTAAGCTAATTAGTTGCAAAAGCACAAAGTTTTTTATGTTTGATATGTACAACTTGTCAGTTTGATCCACCTGCCTTTTAAGAATATAACAACATAAACATTGATTACAGTAGTTCTTTTCCTGTTGTGGTGATAATTTGACATTATTTACTGCAATTTTTTGTTTCTAGGATAGGATATTTTGCTATTATAGGTATGACTTCATTTTGGTTTTGCTACACACTGCCCACAGTTCCAATGATTTATAACTGTCTCATATTTTGTCATGTTAATATTTTCTTCAGTCTCTCTTTCTAACATATGTCTTCGAATGAGTTTATCATTTTGCACATGTATATTTTTTGTTTCCCTCCCCCCCCCCTCCCCCCCCCACACACACACACACACACACACACACACACAAGTAAATAATTCGTACAGTTCTCTGTTTCTCTCTGTGTTACAAGTTGATATCTATTTACTAAGCCACTTAACTGTTGCTTTAAATCTATGTTAAATATAGGCTATGTCTTGATTCAATGATGGCATTGGTGATATAGAAAAATTTGCAGATTTTGATTAATTGCTTGGTAGTTATTGACATAAAGTGTGCATTTAAGTGGAATATAATGTAATCAGTGTAGTGTTACAAATGTTTCAGTATAGTTGGAAGCACTTCATGTCAGTGAATAAAAATATAGGCAAAAGTCATAATTTTGGCAACAGGCACCTCAGTGACTGAAACAGAAAACGAAATGTATATTGTTGTTCCTTTTCAGAGATGTGAGTACATATCCATGTGGGTACAACTGCATATTTATATTCTGATCATTTCAGCAGTTTAAATTGTAGTTACATTTAATCTTGCAAGCATGTCTTCATGCAAACATTGCAGCTTATGTGATCTAATTAATAAGATTTATCTCTATTCACACTTATTTGGGTATCATCTATGTTAAACTGACACTTGCGCGGGAAAAATTAAATCAAATTTTCGTAATTAATGTTGAAAACAGATGAAAAACAAACATTTTTGAGATAAAAATGCAGTCGTGGTTGCAGAGGTTTTTATTTTCAAATTTCAGTGGTAGGCACCTTCACATTGTAGAAACTGGTCATGGTGCATGCCATCTGTAAAATGATTACATGATGCAAATACATCAATGAAATGTGATAGCAATTTCAAAAAGTTGGAACTCCCCAGTGCCTGTCAGCTGGGTTCCTTACTCATTGCCATGCATAAAGGACACCGTACAAGTTAGGAACAGCTGCACAGCAGAGCTTCATGGAGCAGGAGCACAACATGTATGTGCTGCTGACAAACATAGAATGTTGAAAAGTATGGTAATTGGAACTCGAGTGCAAGTAGTACAGTAAAATCAGAAAGATGATGAAGGCTTGTCTGTTACATTAACCATTGCACAGCACCATATACACATACAGAACATACATACCCTTATAAATCACAATGTACATAATTTCTAAAATAACAGTGTGAGGCTCATTGTCAGCAAGGCCACTCATACATTGTGTGCTCCTGCTCCTTGAAGCTCTGCTGTGCACCCGTTCGTAACTTGTTGGCATCCTTGATGCGTAGAAACAAGTAAGGATACCAGATGACAGTCTTTGAGGATTTTCAACTTTTTGACATCCCAATCACATTTTGCTGATATATTCGCATCATGTACCCATTTTATGAACAGCATGCACCACGACCAGTTTCTATAATCTGTTGGTGCCTACCACAGGTAAAATGCATCAATGAAATTTGGAAATAAAAACCTCCACAACCAAGATAGTATTTTTACCTCAAATTTTACAATGGTTGCTGTATCAGTCGAGGTGATGGAATGGAATGGAAGAAATTTTATAACATTATTTTCATGGAATATGTGATGTTAAGAGAGGGCCTGCTTTCTCACTGCTTGGACCCGTGAAATGGTTACAACTTTCACACCAGTGGGAATCACAAGTGTCATTAGAATGTGATTACGTGCATTTTAATATAGCTCCTCCAGACTACAGTCATGTATATAACTGCAACTGTGCTGCAGATTAACTAACGTAATCATATTAAGCACTTTTGTTATGACGTGGCATATATTGAATTTTTAAATAACACTTATCTGATGAAACTGGTTCATTTTCTAGCGTTTGCAGGAGGTTCAGTTCATATTTTCAAAAGTACAGAATGAAAGTCTGATTTTGAGCTCATGAAATCTTGTATTGGCTCAGTCTTCCAAGAAATATTCATACAAATTTAATGGTCTCAATAAATTATTTGCACATTTTTCACAACAGCTAACAACTTTCTTGAATTGTTAAGAAACAACACTTGCTTGGTCTTGCACTGACCCTTATATGAGGGTCATTCCATAAGTCATGGCAACTATGGTATATCGCATGAACATGTGGCGATCTCCTTAACTGCAGTATAAACATTCAAAAGCCCACATCAAACATTACCAAAATCAACCAACAGATTGCTTCTGCATGCGAGAATGGCTTAGTATCAGCACCTGAAACATTCAGTGTGAGGTTGGCGTGTTACAGGATGGATCCTCCCCCACAACCCAACTCAGCAGACCGCAGTTCATGCGATCTCATTCCACAACTGAGGAAACCATTGTGTGGGAGGTGATTTGCAACATGGCGAATGTCCTCTTATAGCATATCAGCAACAGGTGGCACACATGGATGGCAATGCGAGTGGCATTCAGTGCCTTCCCCATCATTGGCAATGCTGTATGTATACACTGGGGGACTATTTTGAAGCACAGTGATTGATTCTGATTCATTTTTGTTTCATTTGTACTCTAGCACAATAAATTTACACAGAGTTCCAATGTGTGTGTTACATTTCCACCTTTACCAAGGCCTCAAGTACCCTATTCCATATTGGCATTCAGATACACACTGCCATACCAGTTCAATGCACATCATGGAATTCTCATGTTGTTGCATTATCAAAAGATATACCATATTTGCCATGACTTATAGAATGATCCTTGTATAAAAATGTAGTAATTCATGATGATAAACTCATTGTCAGCATCGATACTCTTGTGTAGTTATAATGAAAACTTATATATTCACAAAAGCTTAAGTGTGACAATAATGTTTGTTCTCTTACACAGTTGGTCTTTTATACAAAATTTCATAAAATGTGAATTTTAAATAATTGCTTCTAAAATTAGCAAATTTCTAATAAGTTACCTAATTATTTTGGTTACTAACTTTTATGGATTTTATGACTAAATTTTTTCATTCGAGTTGCTTAGTAGCTGCATTATGTTACACATTATTGTGTAAACTGTCTTTCTAAACTATAATTTCATTAAAAAAAAAACGGGTTACATAATCGAGTTATTATTCTCAAACAATGGAAAATATTGAATGGAATGTAACAATATTATGAAAAGGATTGCTGCTACTCACCATATAGTGGAGATGCTAAGTCACAGATAGGCACAACATAAAGACTGTCACAAAATAAGCTATTGGCCAATGAGGCCTTTGTCAATAATAGACAAATAATAGAGACACACACACACACACACACACACACACACACACACACACACACACACACACACACGACCACAGTCTCTGGCAGCTGACGCCAGACTACGAACGATGCTGCGCTGCTGTTTGTAGTGTGGCTTCAGCTGCCAGAGACTGTAGTTCTTGTATTCTGCCCACTCATCTAGTATAGGGTGCCCAGAAAGCTGTTTTCTCAGATCGCTAGACAACAATTCAAGCAAATTAAGTTAAATTGGCAATACTTAACTTTGTGTTCACAAATGTGTGTTGCAAACAAATGGTGACATGCAAATAATCAATGTCCTTTGGCATATACAATTTCAGTGCAAGCAAAACAATACAGTTCATAAGTCATGGCTGTAGCATTTGTATGATGGCTGGTCTTCCACTCCGCTGTGGCTAGAGGGTGCAGTGCTTAAATTCTCTTCATGTAGAGGCTGCTTCTGTCTTGGTTCATCCTAGAGAGGGGTTTGTCAGTGCCCTATTTGCTGACATCATCTCACGGTCCTCTCTGGGGAGAGAGAGAGAGAGAGAGAGAGAGAGAGAGAGAGAGAGAGAGAGAGAGAGAGAGAGAGAGATCTATTTTTGACAAAGACCTTGTTCACCGAAAGCTTATTTTGTAACAGTCCTTTTTTTTTGTGCCTATCTGTGACTCAGCATCTCTGCTATGTGATGAGTAGCAACTATTCTTATTATTCTTTTAAATTTCACTATTTTGTTTTAACTGAATATAAACTCATAAGTATATAATTCCAAATTACTGAGATTAATAATTTTGTTAAGGACATTGTCTGTTTAGCATCAGTATTCAGATAATCTGCATTTACTCCAAATAATATTAAACAATGAAAAATAAATGTGAAATATAGTCATATATAATGAAATACTCAAGACATACAGCAAAAACCATGTACTATTCTTATAGTAAATCCAAGGTTGTTACATTACATTCTATTTTCATTATCTCCTCTAATGCATGTTAAAAAATTTGCACATTGAACTGGCCACCAGTGCCATGATTGTCTTTTATTACTGTTACCAACAACTGTTTTCCAGTGGTAGGCCCATTTTCAAGTGTTTATGCCCAAATAGGGAGCCATGTACTGATGGACTAGTGATGTTGAACTGTCACCAGGCATTTACTACATTCAGATGTTTAGAGTTGACACTTGAAAGGGAATAAACATGTGTATTAACAAATTTATTTGATTAGCATCTTGTAATTTGAAAAATGGACATTGAGGCCATTCTATTTTTTAGGCTTCTTCACTTTTACTTTTATTAATGGATAAAGAAGACATGCTATTTAAGATAATGTATTTGAGATAAATACATTTGTTAATTGTTCACTGTAATCAATTTAAGGAACCCACAGAAATCTAAACATGGATAGCTAGATGGGGATTTGAATCCTGCTCCTTCCGAAAACTAGTCTAGTGTCATAACCACCGTATCAGCTCACTGAGCACCAATAGAGAGAGAAACTATTGCCAAGAATACATTATCTATGTATTGACTTTCATCAGCTTTTTCATTACTTTGAGGTAGATGCTTACCTTGGTCTCCCAACTTGGTATCACGACTGGTGAATGAACTGCTGCTTAAGGTTTGGTTCCCTGTTATGTATGTGTATTACTGTATGAATTCTTACAATGTTGATAACATCATTTAATCAATTTACTTCCTCCTAATGGAGTGGAGTTGTTGGGTGAATACTCTTTTTGTGTTCCAATACAGCAATCAGTTCAGGTTGTGGTTCTTAATGCAATTGTTGTGAAATTTCAAGGAATAAAAGTGAGCAACAAATGAACTGAAAAATAAAATATACAGATGAGGCAATCCTCATAGTGCTCATAAACAGTAACTTTAACATTTATTCAGATTCTGGCATTGACAAAGATTTCTCAGTGACTGTAAATCAAGTTGGACTCTCTTATCAGGTGAAATAGTGAATTCGATTTGTAAGAGAACACAACCATTTTAACCAATTTATAAATTTTTAGTACATCAGTACCAAACTGTGTATCACAATTTTAAAATATATTTTCCTATTGTAATTCACTGTCAAAATGTATTGAACATATATCAAATGCAATTATTCGAGCATCCCTGTGCATACCTGTATTACTATAAATTTTGTGTAATATATCTCTTTAGTATTGGCATGAGTGACAACACCATGGATTCATAACTGTTGGCATTAATGTACTGATGCTAACTGACAGTGGCTCAATTACAAGCTGGGAAGTTGAACACCAGAAGAGGAAACAAATCTTGACATGCGAGTTAGTCTATGGAGGAACAGAGAGTCTGAATAACAACTAGTGAACAAACATGAAGGGAAACACAAAACATGGCCAGTGCAAGCAAATGACAATCGAGTGCACAGAGCACAGCACTGTGTGAGGCTAGGGTTAGGTCTGTGGGCATTGAAGTCAGTGCTAGAAGTGCCTGGCCTGGCCCACTGCCACCAGCAGGTAAACACATGGGTCAGCGGCTCTAACCATACCATGCTTTGCAGGAGACCCCTTCCCCCACCTCCCAAGGCAGCTTTGAGTCCTATCCCACTGCGATACCCATGCCAGCTACACTGCCTCTGTCTCAACGTCTGCTCATGGGGATATTAAATCCCTCCTCTCTGAAAAGGCCATGGAGGCCTGAAAATGGCCCCTTTGTGCTGTGATCTTCATTGCAAAACCAGAGAGGGTGCAAGATTCCCTGGCAGCAGATTGACCACTGAAGGAGACAGCACTGATGCAACCTGCTCCACTGGAGAAGCAGCAGATTGAGGATGCTGGTGTAGCAGTTGGTCTGCCAACAGGTGGGGGCGAGGACCACATCACTGGGAAGCAGGGAAATGAGTGCATTTACAGGCTCTTCAGTCAGCGGCAAAGAAGTGAGCCCCACTGGCATTGTATTCATGGTCAGAGGTAGGATGGCAGAGGGGCTGATAATGGTACCAGTGGGGAAGCACACTACTGCAATTGGGAGCTTCTCATTGCACCACCACCATATCCAACGCCTTTACCCAGCTGGCTTGGAGATGGTAGCAATGAAGGTGCAACAGGCGATTTGAATGTTGGGTCAGCTGCTCCCAACTGTCATCCACCACAAGCAACTGTCAATCTTTATGGCCCACCACAATACCAGCACCCAATCCTGCTGCTGCCAAGAGACTGAGCCCAAATCACAGCCCTGTGAGAAAAGCACAGCATTCTATGGCATGTGACTTGGAGTATAACAGATCCAAAAAGAATCCCGTGGTTGGTGCCCACACTAATGTTCCACTGGACCACACCCATTAACTCGTCTGTAGCCAGAAAACTTGACAGGGCATAATAGTGGGATGAGGCAGTCGTAGACTTCTTCATTTGGGCCTTGAATACCCACAAGATGCGCTCTACCTCCGAGTTAGATGTCAGGTAGTACAGGACATTAGTCAGATGCTGGATACCATTGTGAATGCAAAAATCTTCAAATTTCTGCAAAACAAATAGCCGACTGTTGCCAGAGAAAAAGGGTCTGTGGGGAGCTCTCTATAGCAAAAGTGACCAATAATGTATGGACCATTGCCGTTGATGTTGTGGAGGACTGCTGGTGATCTACAGGAAATCTAACAATCCCTCAACCACTAACAACCACATACTTCACAAAAATGGTCCACAAAATTAATGTGTACCCTGTTCCGAGATTGGCTTAGGGGAAAACTGATGTGGCGGCACAATCTGGTTCTTTGCGCAGGGCACACAAGGTGTTCAGTGTTGCAATTGATCACCTGCTAGGAGACATGATGACATGCCAAAACCTTCATATGAGTCATACCCCACAACTTGACAGAATTGCTTCTCTCCGGTAAAAAGGAGGACCCCTGAACAATGTTGTACCGATCATATTGGAGAAAAATAAAGAGTGCCATGCTGAATTCTCTTCCAAGAGTGCACTTGGGCCACCCTATATGGACAGCTGAAGCAATTTTCCAGAAAAGTGGGTCAGCACCATTGGCAGCCATGACCTCTCAAGCCAGCAAAGGAAAATCCGGCAAGGCACTGGAAGACCACCTGCGAGATTCTGCAAATGCTTCTATCACATGGAGCCCATGGTCGAGTGGTCACTGAGGTATTTCACACTACAGGGAATGTCTTGAATCAGCCGCTCCAAATAATGTTGATAAATTCCAGGTGCAGACGAGATTCCAAGACCAAAAGGGGTGTTAAGCACTAAGAAACTTCAAGGGTCAGCACCCAGCAGCAACTGCAGGTACACATCACACAAGTCAATGCGTAAAAAGTACTGACCACTTCACCAACAACCCCTCCAGCTGCAGAATGGAATAAGAGTCTGTAACACATTTCATATTGATCATCCATTTAAACTCACCACTAAGATGCAAAGTACTGTCAGGTTTCTGAGTCACCACCAGAGTGATGGCCAACTAACTCAACAAAATAGGAGAAATGACAAAGAGGTTTTGCCAACATACCAACTCAGCCTTAAACTTATCACTCACAGTGAAGGAAACAGGGTGAGGGCGACAAAATTTAGGGATTGCAGATGGGTTAAGGGAGACATATGCCTCAGCTTAAGGGAGATGTGTCTCAAAATTTTCTGCCTGACCCACAGTATTCTCTTAACAGTTGATCTTATGAGCATAATAAGGAATGCACATCTTGGAAGAGGACTGACTAAATGTGCTTTTTCAACTATCTGGAAGCCAAAAACAGAAAAGCCATTAATCCAAAAATACTTTGAGCCAATTGTGAATCAACCACCAAGTTGCCATTCTACATTCTTATGATGTGCCAAGATGGAGAACTGCCTCCTTAAAGGAATACACTGTTTACTCTAAGACACAACTTGATGGAGTGGCCACTGCAGTGCAGGGCAGCCCAAAAGCTGGTACATATCCATGTTAATGAGGCTCACGGATGCTCCTGTGTCTACCTCAAACTCAATCGGCTGCTCATCCATTACCACCAACAGCAGAATATGCTGGAGCAATATGTGGAGGATGTCAGAGACAGCCTCTGAGTTCAGGGAAAGCATTGGGGCCTCAAAACGACTGCCCCATGACTAACAAACTGACACAGACTATTGCCAAATACGACACTGCAGTGCCTATGTTATTCTAATTATGCTGCAAAGTTCCTTTGGACATGCGTGCAACTGCAGCCATTACGAAATTCACTAACTTAATTCACAATTGTGAACAAGGACAATCGTCAACTGTAGAATGGAGTGACAACAATAAAAATCTGTGCCCGATGGGGACTTGAACCAGGATTTACCACTTATCGCGAGCGGTTGTCTAACCATCTGGCCATCCATACACAGCTCATGGCCAGACCCAAACTTCCATATGTCGTCAACCATGTATCTATGATTTGTACTTGCACATCCATCAGCTGTAGAATGGAATGATGACAATGAAACTCCATGCCCGACCTGGACTCGAACCCGGATTTCCCACTTATCGCAGAGCCTATGTTATTCTGATTATGATACAAAGTTCCTTTGGACATGTATGCATGTCCAAAGGAATAGGCACTATGGCAACTACAGCCATTATGAAATATATTAAATGAATTCAAAATTGCGAAAGGACAGCCATCAGCAGTAGAATGGAATATTGTATTTATCTGCTGATACTGGGCAAGCGACTTTCAAGTACAATGTCTGACCTGTAAGGGAATATGCATAATGAATGTACAGATCATAGACGCATGGTTGACGACATATGGAAGTTTGGGTCTGGCCATGAGTCATGCATGGGTGGCGAGATGGTAAGGCGACCACTTGCAATAAGCAGGAAATCCGGGTTCGAGTCCCAGTTGGGCATGGATTTTCATTGTAATCACTCCATTCTACAGTTGATGGTTGTCCTTGTTCACAATTGTGAATTCATTTAATGTATTGCCAAATGGTCTGCTTTGTGGCAGACCCTGCTCATAGCCTCTACATCTGCACAATCCTGTCAAATATGCACCAAATGTCAATAAGGGCAGGACCGTTGGCTTGCCCAGTGAGTGACAGGAGTGCGACATAAAGAATCTGAAAAATGTTGAAAGTGTGGATTACCGTTCTTCAAATAATGTCTACTGAACTCAACAGGGCAAAGAGGGGCAGTGCTGTGGTGTTACTGTACTCTAATCATTAACAGCATCAACACACAGTAGTTCAGTGGTAGGCAAGGCAGCGTGGCTCACCCAATGGGGCACCATGTGTTATGTACCATGCATGGCTAACTTTGCCACTAACCAATATTTGGAAAGCATGTCCCTTGCTGCTGCTATAAGTTTGTGCAATTCAGCAGTCTTAGAAACTTCAGCTAATGAGGGGGTCAGACAATGCTAGTTTGAACCCCGACTGTTACATCCCTAATCAGTGAGTCTGCATACGAGATAGTGCACTGGAGACACGTGTGCAAGAAATGTTGTAAGTCAGTGATATGTGATACATACAGCTGGATGTGGCAATTGTGGTGTTGGTTAAACTGCGACTGTACCGCCATGACATTAGTTTGATGGCCAAAATAACTTACAAAGACCATCAAAGGGAAGCTTCTCAGGCTAGGCAGAGGGCTTCAAATTCTGAACAATTTGGTGTAGACCCATGCTAGTGGATAATAACAAGGCAGCCTTTATCAACATGATCAACAATACACCTCACCTAGCAGCGAGAACCAGTGCAGATAATTCTCCTACCTTTCTGTAGCTTTGTTGAGATGAGTGAAAGGTGTGAGGGGATGGTGGGGAAGAAAACTGCTCTGCAGGCAGCTGGCCCAACAGCAGCACAGCGTGAGAATGAATTGATTCCGTACCTTATTTGAACAGCTCCTTGAGCTGTGCCTGCCGCAACTGACACTGCTCGTGCTGCAGCTGTTGTTGTTGCTTCAGGAGGTGCAACTGTTCCTGACCAAAGGTGAAAGGTAATCTACAGGGCAGCAGAGGGTCCAAATGCTGCATAGAGAATGAGCACAAAGGGAAAAGCGATACAAGACCAGTGCAAGTGACTGACAGAGACAAACCACTGTGCAAGTCTAAAGCTGGGTCTACAGGCATTGAAATCAACATTAGAAATGCCTAGCCAGGACTACCACCACTGTCATGCAAACACCTGGGTCAGTGGGTCTGCCCCCATGACACACATTGCATGCACTCGCCCCATTCCCAGCAGACTTCAACTCACTCCCCCTCTCCTTGCTCCCATTTCAAAGTCCACTGATGGGGATACTAACACCCAAAAACTTATCTTAATATATTCTTCCTTTTTTTCTTGCATAGTTTTAAAATCTGGATAGTTATGAGTACTTATTTTGATAATGTTCCTGGTCTTGCTTTGACAACACTCACTGGCAATAGAAAAGGATAGGTGGGTGTCCTTACTTCTTACATTTCATGACTTGAAACTAACCTCTTTCCTGGTGTTCTTGCTGTTATTCCTATATATTACAGCAGTTTTCATGAATACTTTTTGTAGTTGTACTACAGCGTCCTCCTCTTAGTTGGATTTATGTTTTCTATGGTTTTCCTAAATTCCTTAAAGTAAATGCTGCCACATCTTGGGAGGGGCATGGTCAATTTCTTTCCTCAACGTTCTTCAGTCTGAGCTTCTGCTCAGTCTCTAATGACTTCATCACAGACTGGATATGAAGCTCTTTTTTCCCATTGGACTTCATTGTTTCATGTATAATTTTGTCTTTAAATCTACTCAAGAATTGATGGTGCCCTCAATCCATCTAAAACTACATCAGCTTATAATTCTGTTAGTCAAAAACAATGAAGTATATCACAAAATTTTTTTGAGAGATACATGTTCCAAGTGCCCTTTGATTTTACTACTATTTGGTCATCATCTACACAACTGTAGAAATATCTTTGACCTACAGTTTTTAAGTGGCATGTTTCTCTCCTCATAGTACTGCTTGAATTTCGGTTTGATCAGTTTGCTCTGAGTATTGTTCTCTTTTATGCCATCGCCTTTGCAGTCTTCTTACACTTAAGACTCTATTTTAGCTGCTTAATCAAACCCTTGCTCATGTTGCAAATCTAATCTGTTATTCACCCACCAAGTGGTGGCAAGAGAACATACACCCAGAAATATTTAACTTTTACTAGCTTTCGGAGCCAGTGGCTCCTTCTTCTGGCAGAAGAGTTGAAGGGGAAGCAAGAGCAGTGAAGGAAAAGGACTGGAGAGGTTTAAGGAAAGGGTACAGTTCAGAAAAGCCATCCAAACCCTGGGATTTTGTGTGGCTTCATCCCTTTTACCAGAAGAAGGAGCCACTGGCTCCAAAAGCTTGTAAAAGTTAAAGCTGTCTGTGTGGAGTGCTCTCCTGCCACCGCTTGGTGAGTGGATTTTTTATCTATCCATTTAAATTATACTGTCAATAACTGATTATTTTTGTTGTTGTTATAATCTGTTATTCAGTTGTTTAAAGCCCTCACCCATATGCATTTTCAATCTTATTATATTATTAAAACCATTACCCATACATTCAATCTGTTATTTAACTCACCAATAATTTAAGCCATTTGTTCTCATACATTCTCCAATGTGTACATTATGAGAGCTTGCAATTCATTTTTAGAAAGTAGAACTATATTTGGTATAAGTTACTAATATGCTTTATTACAGTTTAATATGTAATCAGTCCTATCACTGAGGAATTAATGTATTTCAGTACAAAGATGATATAATTTGGAATTAAAATAAATAATATCAATTATACAAAATACTCTTAAATTCCCCCTCCCTCGATTCTGTTAAAATTACCTTCATTGTTTGTATGTGGGCTCTCACAGTGCACTGTTTCCCATTTTGCAAACAAAACCTATTTAGATCAAATAAAACCACTGTATTAACTTTTCTTGTCACATTGCCAATTGCCACTTGTGTGGTCAGATGAAATGCTTGGATGTCAGTGTCTAGCGAGCTACCATACTATGATACCCGAGCTCCTGCTAACAAGACAGAGGCCAGAATGATGGCCTGAGCTGCTACTCTCTACCATATGTGTGACCCTGTACTGCTAAAGATGTTGCAAAATTTTTGGGTTGTATGTGCATGGTACACATGCTGCAATGGGCAATTGCAGAGGCTGTAGAGAATGTGTGCAGCTGAGACGGGTGTCGGCGAAGCCCAAGAACTGTAGCAAAGAGTTCTGAATGTCATGTACCCAGCATAAATCAACTTTTGTAATTTTAAAATTTAGTATACATTATGTTGATTTTTGAATTCTTCTCATCAATTATTATGCTTGCAAATATTAATTTAAATTTTGTCTGATCAATGTTTAGGATTGTTTCTTCTATTTTAACAGGCAAAATTTTTCTAGCTGACATTCACGAGGCATTTTATAGACCTCCTTATTGTTCACTGTTGTGAAACCAACTTTTTAACAATGTAGGAAAAGATAGGTTGCTGCTTACCATAGCATTCTTGGACTTGGAAATCCTACAGATTGAATAAGAATCTACAATTAAGACATCTTAGTTCGGGCCAGTGTTGGTAGTCATGTGTGCATGAGGTGCACTTGCTTGTATGTATGAATGGTGTGCATTTCTCTTTTGCTGATGAAGGCTGTGGCCAAAAGCTTTGTGTGTCTTTTATTTGTGACTGTCTGCAACGTAATGTGTCTTTTTTATGGTAAGTAGCAATCCATCTTTTGCTACATTGTTGATATTCCTACCTGGAGTTTCAGATGTTCAGATTAACTTTTTGTTCTATGTCTACCTTGACAATGATTGTTTTATTGGTACACATTACTTTCAAAGCTCTTCCTTATTCTAAAATGTCTTAATTGTAGATTCTTACTCAATCTGCAAGATTTGCAAGTCCAAGTAATTGCAGTATCTTATAAGTTCCCAAGCTCCTTCATGAATAATTCATGAACTAGCACAGTTACTGACCATCCAACAGGGTAGCAATTTTATTCCATTAAAAGATTTCCAGATTGATATTCCAAATTTCCTTAAACCAATTTTTGTTGCATAGGAGATGCAGATTTGCTTTATTATTGATCACAAACACAGATGTTTTTTGAGTTGCAATCACTTTTTGGGGAATATTCTAAGTTTAGCAAAGACTGAAATAAAATATTTATGGAACTTGATTTTTTTTAGTTGTGTGAGGAGTAAATCAGAAATGTAGTAGTTTGTATTGAAATAAGGAAAAAAGTACATAATCAGTGCTGAGAAACAAAACAAAAATGTGCAGATACTTCATTATTTATAAAAAAAAAAAAAATTAAAAATCTGTTTCTGTTTTTATGAGGGAAAGAGAATCACTCAGACCTGATAAATTCTGGAACATTCATAGCACTCACTGTTAGACCTGGCAGAAGTCAAGAACCAACAATGAATAATGAATATTCTTAAAGTTAGCAAGAACATCGGAAGCATGAGTGATTGAGCAATAAACACTACATCAACTCAATGAATTGCTGTGCCAACCTTACACAATGATTCCTCAATTGATTGTTCTTTGAATCAGATCTTATAGTGTGATTTATAATAAAATGACTTAATGTGTTTGTCAATCAATCAGTGAATATTAGAAACCCTCAGGAAAGTTTTTTCAGCAATGTCTCAGGATTCCCTGACTTTTGAAAGTAAAATACATGTCTTGGACAGTTCTAGGTTTTCCAAATATTGCCACCCTGTTTAAACCCACTAAATCCTGATTCAGCTCCACTATAAATGGTTAGATAACAATGGAAGCAGTTTGGCAAACACTTATTTGTGCAATTTAATAAATTGGATTCTAAGAGAGATGCTTTCCAAGTAAGTGAAGCCTCTACATAACATGGACATGACAGTTGTCTCCCACTGCAGATTTTTACAACGAAGAACTAATTGTAATTATACTTGAAAATTCTTGCAACCACTTTGTACTGTGGCTGTTATCACATAACCTTTCTGGCAGGCAGTGGCTCTTATTAATTCAATACAAAATTTCTTGCTACATGGGAGAAATACAAACCTTCAAAGCAAGTACGACACATTCACTGGGACTATAGCATTAAACAGCTGATTAACAGTTTGTCCTGTAAATACAACACAACCATCTGATGATGAACAAAACATTCAGAACTAATTAAGACAAGAAACAATAAAAGTGTTAAAAAATTGTCATCAAGTTAGTGGTCCGTTACTGTTTTTATAGCATTCCTTAAGTGAAAGTAACACTGTACAAGAAAAAAACGAATTATAGTTCCTATGAAAAAAAGAAAGCAGACTGAGAAATATTTTACTGTCCCATATAAAACTTTTTGTGATGCACTAGTTATTTTTGTAGGTTTGGTATATAGGACTACTGAAAGCCTCATGTGATATATAGCCTGTTGGCTTCACTACACTCTACCTTTCTTGCCAGGAACAAGTGCCCATTGTAGAAAGACTGGAGGCTGTTACGCATACTCTTTCAGGAACAGATGAGTCCTTAACTCAGTTGAAACTCTCTCCTCATACTGACTACCATTCAAACACCAAAAGAAATAAAAATACAGATACTTACATATAGCGACTGTGAACCAAGATTCTGCCAATTTTTCATTTTCAACTCAACAGTTTGATGTTGCTGTGATGCAGTTTGATGCCCCAGGCTTGTAACTGTTTTCTCCTTGCTATCTTTTGTATTTATTTTCTTTGGTCTAAGGTGACAACTTTGGCTTTTGACAATCTGCAGCTTCTTCTTCTTCTTCTTCTTCTTCTTCTTATTATTATTATTGACTTTTTTTTTCTCAGACTTAAGTCTGGTTAAAAATGGAACGTGACGCGGACCTCGGTCAAGCGTGACTTCCTTGTAACTGTATGGTATATGTTATATTGCATTTAGGAACTTTCGGGTAATTGAACATGTATCTATAATTACAGATTTTTGTAGTTGTATATATATGTTTGGATGTAGCTGTATTGCATTGATGTACTGGTGAATATTGTGAGGTATGACTCCTGTAGTTGATAGTATAATTGGGATAATGTCGACTTTATCCTGATGCCACATGTCCTTGACTTCCTCAGCCAGTTGGATGTATTTTTCAATTTTTTCTCCTGTTTTCTTCTGTATATTTGTTGTATTGGGTATGGATATTTCGATTAGTTGTGTTAATTTCTTCTTTTTATTGGTGAGTATGATGTCAGGTTTGTTATGTGGTGTTGTTTTATCTGTTATAATCGTTCTGTTCCAGTATAATTTGTATTCATCATTCTCCAGTACATTTTGTGGTGCATACTTGTATGTGGGAACGTGTTGTTTTATTAGTTTATGTTTTATGGCAAGTTGTTGATGTATTATTTTTGCTACATTGTCATGTCTTCTGGGGTATTCTGTATTTGCTAGTATTGTACATCCGCTTGTGATGTGATCTACTGTTTCTATTTGTTGTTTGCAAAGTCTGCATTTATCTGTTGTGGTATTGGGATCTTTAATAATATGCTTGCTGTAATATCTGGTGTTTATTGTTTGATCCTGTATTGCGATCATGAATCCTTCCGTCTCACTGTATATATTGCCGTTTCTTAGCCATGTGTTGGATGCGTCTTGATCTATGTGTGGCTGTGTTAGATGATACGGGTGCTTGCCGTGTAGTGTTTTCTTTTTCCAATTTACTTTCTTTGTATCTGTTGATGTTATGTGATCTAAAGGGTTGTAGAAGTGGTTATGAAATTGCAATGGTGTAGCTGATGTATTTATATGAATGATTGCTTTGTGTATTTTGCTAGTTTCTGCTCGTTCTAGAAAGAATTTTCTTAAGTTGTCTACCTGTCCATAATGTAGGTTTTTTATATCTATAAATCCCCTTCCACCTTCCTTTCTGCTTAATGTGAATCTTTCTGTTGCTGAATGTATGTGATGTATTCTATATTTGTGGCATTGTGATCGTGTAAGTGTATTGAGTGCTTCTAGGTCTGTGTCACTCCATTTCACTACTCCAAATGAGTAGGTCAATACTGGTATAGCAGAAGTATTTATAGCTTTTGTCTTGTTTCTTGCTGTCAATTCTGTTTTCAGTATTTTTGTTAGTCTTTGTCTATATTTTTCTTTTAGTTCTTCTTTAATATTTGTATTATCTATTCCTATTTTTTGTCTGTATCCTAGGTATTTATAGGCATCTGTTTTTTCCATCGCTTCTATGCAGTCGCTGTGGTTATCCAATATGTAATCTTCTTGTTTAGTGTGTTTGCCCTTGACTATGCTATTTTTCTTACATTTGTCTGTTCCAAAAGACATATTTATATCATTGCTGAATACTTCTGTTATCTTTAGTAATTGGTTGAGTTGTTGATTTGTTGCTGCCAGTAGTTTTAGATCATCCATGTATAGCAAATGTGTGATTTTGTGTGGGTATGTTCCAGTAATATTGTATCCATAATTTGTATTATTTAGCATGTTGGATAGTGGGTTCAGAGCAAGACAGAACCAGAAAGGACTTAATGAGTCTCCTTGGTATATTCCACGCTTAATCTGTATTGGCTGTGATGTGATGTTATCTGAATTTGTTTGGATATTAAGTGTGGTTTTCCAGTTTTTCATTACTGTGTTTAGAAACTGTATCAATTTAGGATCTACTTTGTATATTTCCAAAATCTGTAGTAGCCATGAGTGGGGTACACTATCAAAGGCTTTTTGGTAATCAATGTATGCGTAATGTAGGGACCTTTGTTTAGTTTTAGCTTGATATGTCACCTCTGTATCTATTATCAGTTGCTCTTTACATCCTCGTGCTCCTTTGCAGCAGCCTTTTTGTTCTTCATTTATAATTTTGTTCTGTGTTGTATGTGCCATTAATTTCTGTGTGATGACTGAAGTTAATATTTTGTATATTGTTGGTAAGCATGTTATGGGGCGATATTTAGCTGGGTTTGCTGTGTCCGCTTGATCTTTAGGTTTCAGATAGGTTATTCCATGTGCAAGTGTATCAGGGAATGTGTATGGGTCTGCAATGTAACTGTTAAATAATTTAGTTAGATGTGAATGTGTTGAGGTGAACTTCTTTAGCCAGTAATTTGCTATTTTATCATTTCCAGGGGCTTTCCAATTGTGTGTAGAATTAATTGCTCGGGTGACTTCATGTTGCAAAATTATCACTTCAGGCATTTGTGGTATCATCTTGTATGTGTCTGTTTCTGCTTGTATCCACCGTGCATGCCTGTTATGTTGTACCGGGTTTGACCATATGCTGCTCCAGAAGTGTTCCATGTCTGTTATGTTTGGTGGATTGTCTATTTTAATGTGTGTGTTATCCATTGTTTGGTAAAATCTCTTTTGGTTTGTGTTGAATGTTTGGTTTTGTTTCCTTCTATTTTCACTTTTTTTGTATCTTCTAAGTCGTTTGGCCAATGCTTGCAATTTCTGCTTTTTTTCATCTAATTGCTCTATTGCTTCTTGTTGTGAGATTTTACCTAACCTTTTTCGTTTTTTGTCTGATATTTCATTTCTTATAAATTGTGTTAACTGTCCGATGTCTCTTCTCAGTTTTTCTATTCTGATCTGTAACCTGTGTTGCCATGCTGGTTTTGTGGGTTTCTTCTGTGTGTTGGTTTGTTCTGATCTCTGCCTAGTGTGTATATTTAGTGTAGTGTGTGCTCCTATATAAACCAGTAGTTGTAACTCTTCCATAGTTGTGTTTTCATTTATTTTGTTGTGTATGATTGTGTTGATAGTTTTTATTGTTGTTTCGACTTGTGGGTTATTTGGCGGTCTATGCAAGAATGGTCTAATGTCTGTATTTGTGTCTTTGTATTCCATATATGTCAGCTGAAATTTCTCTTCTATATCTAACACGTGTCTCTCTTCGTGTTCTATTTGTGCTTGTTCTGGTGGCTGTCTTAAGATTTCGTTTTCCTCTGATTGTTTAATTGATGCGTGTTGGTCTTTGTTTGTTTGCTCTGGGATGTTTGAGTCCATTACTGTGTTTTCTTCCTCTTCTGATTGCACATTATTTTGTTCCAGTATTTGTTGTACTTGTTGTTTGATGTTTTCTAATTCTGACTGGGGTATCCTGTTATTTTTGATTATTACACGGATCTGATCAGCTAGTCGTTGTTCTGTTAAAAATTTTAATTCCGGGTATCTGGTAATAAATGTTGTGTATACTTGTGATCTGTATCCAGTTGTGTTGGTTCCTAGGTTTGTTGCTTGGTAATAACAGAACATGAGGTGTCGATTAACTTCATCTGACCATCTCATCCTCTGTCTTTGTTTTCCTTCTAGGGTGGTTGCAGGAAGCATATCCTGCAAAACACCTCTATTCGGATTTAAATCCTTTTCCAGTTGGCTAGCAGTGTCGTTACCATTGTGGGCGGGCATAGGGTTCAAGCGTCGTCCCCGACCATGACGGCACTTGTCCGAGGCTTCTTTAGTTCTGTCCTGAACCAAGTAATCACACTAAAAGGGGGGTTAGCCCTATTAGTGGTTTGTTCTTTTTGTCGCCTTTTACGACTGGCAGAACATACCGGAGGCCTATTCTTCTCCCGGGCCTCCACGGGGATTATTATTATTATTATTATTATTATTATTATTATTATTATTATTATTGAGTTCTCCAGGATGTGAATCTAAGCAGTTATCCCATTGTTATCTCCTATTTCTAGCACCACATTCTTTCCTTACCCAATGTTTGCTCTGTGTGTTTCCTCTTTCTCAATTTTCTTTACAGCAACATAGAAATTTCAAACAATTTTGAAAGTTGGTATTCAACTGGAATTTTAAATTTGTATTACATAAATTAAAGGGGAAGGGGGGAGAGAAAGGAAGGGAAAGGGAAGAAAGCTGCATTGTGGAATCAGCAGTGATGAGTGAAAATGTGTGCTGGGCTGGGATTCAAACCCAGGATCTCTTGCTTACTTAGCAGTTACACTAACCACTGTGCTACCTGGGCAAATGCGTGGACTATCTTAGCACACTCCTGGCTGACTCACATTCCCACCTAGTGCCACCTATCCACAGTCCCCATCCATGTCCATTTTTATTAATTTCAGATTCCCACTGCAGGTTGAAAATAAATGTGCATCCACACTGAATGCATGATTCTGTTCTTTAGGACATGTCCCAAAGAACAGACACCACATATTCACATAATTAAATTTGTATGTTTGCAGCCCTCCTCAGTTATCTCTGAAGTCCATCATGTACAATATTGTTGAGGGACTTTGGCTCTTCAGTACAAAATGTAAAATTAAAAACACCTTCAGCCATCTTGATTCTGAATGTAATTTATTTATGTGATCAGTTTCGGCATTTTGCTACGCCATCTTCAGACCCTTGTGTACAGACAGCAACAATAATGACAGAGTGAACTACATACTTAAGGGGTGGTGTAAAATTTACAAGATCAGTTATATACAGTGGTAATATGTAGTAAACGTTCAACAAAACCCAAACTGTACTATGTGTGACATCAAAGGATCACAAACTAAGAAATAAAATGAGAGCACAGTGTAGTGAAATGCCAAAAGTGGTACTACAAATACATTAAATTCCACATGGATGGCTGAAGTTGATTTTAATTTTACATTTCTCTTAAATTGTTCCTGTTTTGGCAGCTCATAAGTAAATGTCCTCTTCTCTTATAAATATTGTCAATTAAATGAATGGAACAGATGCAGAAGTAAAACAGGAATAAAGTAAGTATTCTTCCTTTATAGTGAGGAGAAAAGAAGACATAAATATTCTTTGCAAAGAAAAAGCTGAATTGACGGGAAAAATAATATCTTTAGAAAACTAAATCAGTGATCTGAAGAGAAATGTTAAGAAAACCAAAAACGTTCAGAAATCAAAATTTGTTTACAGTCCACGAGTTTGTCTAAGGCCCACCAAGGGCTGTAGTGTCGAATAATAATAATAATAATAATAATAATAAGCAGCTTGTTATTACAAACACACTTGTCCAAAGTTAAATGATCGGAAATGAGAATCACAAGAAAAATGAAGTACTTATTTTAGTGGACAGCTAGGAAAGAGGATGTGAATCAGTTCCACAAAAGAAGTTAGACTTTTCTTACCAGATGGAAACAATTATCAAACCAGGTGCACCTTTAAGGGAAATTGCAAAAAAGTGTGGTAAATCCCACAAAAGCTTTTACAACAGATGATACATTAGTGGGGATATGTGGTATAAATTGAAATGATTAAAAACATGTACAGGAGACATTAGAGATTATACTGAAACTCAGTCATAAAATGAATATAATAATCCATACTATCTCAAAATAACATGATGTACAACATCTAAATTTGGAAACTGAAACAACAAATCACTATATGATTCATACAATCAATGAATTAAGAAATGCAAACAAAACAAGAATCACTGTTAATTTTGAAATGGAACGATAAAATTGAAACAAATTTACTCTACGAGGCTTCCAATTAAACAGAGAAGAGAAGAAACAGATTATCTTTTAGCAAGAATAATGTAAAAATCTCTAGTGTTGATGTCAAATCTAAGAAAACTACTGACAGGTGAATAAGAAAGGACCAGAAGACATGAGAAAGAAAATGGCTGAAACAGGGCAAACTACAACTGATCAGTGGATTTAAAAAAAAAGGCAGAAGACATGGAAATGAAAGTAATCAAAACAGTGCAAGTTATAACTGACCAGTGGTTCAGAATAACAGAAAAGAAGAAAGAAGACATGAGTCTTTCCTTGTCATCCCGTCCAGTAAGTCTCCACTGGCCTGCAGTTCTGGGTGATTTTTCCAAAATCTACCCCTTTTCATAGGCCTCTCCAGTCCTTTTCCTTCACCCCTCTTTCTTCCCCTTGAACCCTTCCGCCTGAAGAAGGAGCCACTGTCTCCAAAAGCTTGCCTAATTATAACCTCCTTTTATGTGTGTATTCTGCTGGTTGGCGAGCACATCTTTTATCTATCCAATTACATTATATTGTCAAAAATTGATTGTTTTCTGCGTTAAATTAAATTGGTAATAATGTTCTTTGTTTTGCCTATGTTTTCATAAATTTTATACAAGCATGCAGAAGTAAGTCTGTTAAGTAATATTTATCTGCTCAAATTGTACATTAATCTGTGCCTATAATTGTAAATGTATATTGACATATCCAGTATCACTCTAAGCAGTGACCAAAGTATAAATGAACGAATAAATAAAAAAATATCTGATTAAGCATGGCATTCTAATACTTTATGTCATAAATTTGACTTGAAATTGCACTCCCCCCATCAAACGAAAGCTGCTATCTATGGCAAACGAAATGCCTTGGAGAAAATGTTAAATGCAGTCCTTAGAAAAATCTAAGTAAGAAACATTGCATTGGAGACTTTTAACTCCTTAATTTAATTCATGTTATTACTGAAAATATAAATTTTCATCTTGCTGCATCTTTGGTGAAACATGTCCTACATATTTATTTTTTATTTATTTATTGTATTTTTTTTGCATGGAGACACCAACTGGCGTCTTTTGCAAACGTCATAGCATTTTTAACAAGTTTAGTACAATATATATATAACATTCCATGTGGGAAAAATATATCTAAAAAGAAAGATGATGAGACTTACCAAACAAAAGCGCTGGCAGGTCGATAGACACACAAACAAACACAAACATACACACAAAATTCAAGCTTTCGCAACAAACGGTTGCTTCGTCAGGAAAGAGGGAAGGAGAGGAGAAGACGAAAGGATGTGGGTTTTAAAGGAGAGAGTAAGGAGTCATTCCAATCCCGGGAGCGGAAAGACTTAACCTGTCCTTTTTTCCCCCTAAGGTAAGTCTTTCCGCTCCCGGGATTGGAATGACTCTTTACCCTCTCCCTTAAAACCCACATCCTTTCGTCTTTCCCTCTCCTTCCTAATTAATCTGTGCAAAAATGGTTCCATAATAAATTGTTTTTAATGTCTGATGTGGAACTACTTTTGATAACTGGCTGATTAGATGTAATGAACTGCTGATTTTATTGCATAAAAATTTGATATGGTTTACCCATCTTAGATTTTCATCTAGGTGAATACCTAGAAATCTGCAGTCTTCTGAGTCCACTACTTCAATTCCACCTATGTTACTGATAGAGGTTTGGTGTGAGTTTGTAAGTTTAAATGGCAATAACTGAGATTTACTGATATTAACTTTCAAACCTTGATCTTGGAAATAAGTAGTTATTTGCTGTAGTCCCTCAGTTGCTACCAACGTTAACTCATCATTTTGTTTACCAAGAAATAACAGTGAGGTATCGTCTGCATAGGTTACCAATTGGGAGTTGAAAGGTTGCTCTATATCATTTATGTACACTAGGAAAAGGAAAGGGCCCAAAATTGAGCCCTGGGGTACACCTTGTGTGACTGTCTCATATTTGGACTGGAAATTAATGTTCTCATTATTGATTTTGTAAGTCAGCTTTGTACACTGCATGCGGTTAAATAAATATGTAGCCAGCAATTGCATGGATGCAGCATTTACATTGTATGACTCAAGTTTACTTAAAAGTAACTCATGGTTTACCAAGTCAAAGGCTTTAGTAAGGTCTAGAAATATGCCAGCTGTTTGCATTCCTTGATCGAGGGCACCATACGTTTTGTGAAGAAATTCCGTAATTGCTGTGACAGTACTATGATCTTTTCGGAATCCGTGTTGTGTCTCTGTTAGGAACTCATTTTTCAAGAAATAGTCACTAAGTTGTGTCAGCAGCACAACTTCAAATACTTTGCTGAAGACAGGTATTAATGATATGGGCCTGAAATTTGAAACCTCTTCCTTGGATCCTTTTTTATGCACTGGTTTAACTGTGCTCCATTTCAATACATTTGGAAATGTATGTTCTCTGATACTGCAGTTTACCAGGTGGGTGATTATTTTAACTAATTCCTTATTACATTTTTTAATCACGTAACTACTCAAACCATCCCATCCAGATGAGAACTTATTCTTTAGGTTATTTATTATCCTGCCTATTTCTTTTTCACTTACTTGTTTGAATTCAAAAGGTGGCTCTTCAAAGGGGCAGAGCTTTACCTCACTACTCACAACTGTGTTATTAATTGGACTAACAGCTGCAGATATAAAGTATTTATTGAAAACATTGCAGACTTTATTAGGATCTTTAATTGTGTTTCCTTCATGTCTTATAATTAAAATTTCAGTTTCTGGCTTCGGTGTGGCTTTGCGAAATTGATTTACAATTCTCCATGAGGTCTTGGCTATATTGTCTGATTGAGCTATTTCACTGATGTATATCTGTTTTCTTAGATTTGAAAGCTCTTTCTTAAAGATTTTCTTGGCTTCGTTGTACTTGGCCTTAAAAACCTGCAGGTTTGTTGACTTGTGTAACACATCCAGGTCCTGGATGTTTTGCCTGAGTTTTATCATATTTGCTGGAAGTATCAGTCTGTTGGTGTTTGCACTTTGGTTATAGGTGAACACTCTTTGTATTTTCTTAACAGGGCAGCATCTGTCAAAGTGTCTTAGCATAGTATCAAAGAATTTGGCCTATTTGTTTTCAGATCCTTCAGTCTGGTAAACCAGATCCCAGTCCTCTATAGCTAATTTATTTCTTAGGGCAAGGATGTTACCCATATCAGTCACAAATGTATTTAGATTCTACAAGAGGCTGTTGGTTTGTTTGTAATGATAAAATGAATACCACTAAGGCAGATGTTACAGCGAGTTTGTAACAAATGACAGTCCCATAAACCTTTTAGGGCAGGCATACTGGAATAATTATAACAAGTAAAAAACATTTGGGGTTGCACTGGTTTGGTGCACATGAACAGGACTCAATACTATCATTAGGACTCTCAGACCATGAGCATATCTTTCAATTACTTTATGGCACTGATAGCAGTAGTTACTTTGCCAAAAACATGAATTTACTCAACACATAGCTCAGCCAGTTCCGCAGTTGACAGAAATCATATGAGTTAACTTTCCAGATCTTTATAAATTTTTCACCACCGAAATTTGTCAGCTTATCCTAACCAATTAAACATTTTGATAATAATAATAATAATAATAATAATAATAATAATAATAATGTGATTTATTAGAAATACTATAAATAATAAGATGACTATGGGGTCAACCAATGAGGAATAAGCTGACCTGGAAAGGACTGCGACCCAAAGATTTTTTTGAAAATAGTCAAATAAAACCATTTTTGTTTATAGAGAATATACTCATTCCAACATGACTAAAAAACACCTGCCTCCCACTGTCACTATTAATGAGGACAATAGTTTGAGTCAAGCTGGCTTACAGCAAAAGATATTGCAGTTGATTCTGTGCTTCTATTTAGTCACCCTTTGATTCTTGCAGATTTGAAATATGCAATTAATTTTGTGCCTCCAAGGATTAATCAAAATCAATTTAATTTGTGTCATGTATTTTATTGAAGATATTGAAACTTGCTTTATATGAACAGAACAATGACCCGCAGAGAAGAAAAGGAAATTTTGAAAGAAGCAAGACGTAAGATTAAAGAAGAACGACTTCGTAAGAAGGAACGCAAGATCAGGAAGAAAGCAAAGCTCATAAAGGAATGCCTCTCGGAAAAAATGAATTGCTTTAATCATGATAATGATCACTGGAAGACAGCACCTTTATGGAATGGTATGTAGTTTTATTACAAAAAAAACTCCTCTCTGCTACTTGCTCCTGCAGTAGTTGTGGGTAATACATTAGTAAATAGGTGGCAGTTCCTTGAACCAAATATACATTAAAATGCTGCAATGTTGGCATATAAAGTAGTTAAATGTGTTTCAAACAATGGAAAATCCAGGTAGGAATATCAACAACATGGGAAAAGATAGATTGCTACTTACTGTAAAGAGGACACATTAAGTTGCAGACAGGCACAATTAAAAGACCTTACACAAAAATTCTGGCCATAGACTTTTTCTGATGAAGGCTGTGGCCAAAAGCTTTGTGTAAGTGTATTTTAATTGTGCCTGTCTGCAACCTAAAGTGTCTTCTTTACGGTAAGTAGCAATCTATTTTACATTGTTAAATGTGTTCTAGTCTAACGTGAATTCAATAGGAGTAGCAGGAATGAAACTGTCATTTACACCAAACATGAGTACTACTTTGTAGTTAAATGCTTATATATGGCATAAAAAGGGTCTTTTTTTTTAAGTAATTGCCTTGTCTGTTAGACATCGTGTTAGTAGTGGTCAATGAAAGGTTTTTGTATCAGTTATACTATTTTAATCTAGAATGAAAAATATCTTTTTCTCTAGAACTGTTATTATTCCTTGCAAACTATGTGAGTAACTTACAAGAAATACAAAAGAATTAAATGTGCTGGACTTCCTGATACATCTAAAAATCTATAATATATACAGGGTGGTCCATTGATAGTGACCAGGCCAAATATCTCATGACATAAGCATCAAACAAAAAAACTACAAAGAACGAAACTCGTCTAGCTTGAAGGGGGAAACCAGATGGCACTATGGTTGGCCCGCTAGATGGCGCTGCCATAGGTCAAACGGATATCAACAGCGTTTTTTTAAAGAGGAATCCCCATTTTCTATTACATATTCAGGTAGTACGTAAAGAAATATGATTGTTTTAGTTGGACCACTTTTTTCGCTTTGTGATAGATCGCACTGTAATAGTCACAAACGTATAAGTACGTGGTATCACGTAGCATTCCACCAGTGCAGACAGTATTTGCTTCGTGATACGTTACCCGTGTTAAAATGGACTGTTCACCAATTGCGGAAAAGGTTGATACCTTGTTGGTGTATGGATATTGTGATCAAAATGCCCAAAGGGCGTGTGCTATGTATGCTGCTTGGTATCCTGGATGTTAAGGAAACAGGAAGTGTTCAGCCACATGTGAAACATCAACCATGACCTGCAACAAATGATGACGCCCAAGTAGGTGATTTAGCTGCTGTCACGGCTAATCCGCACATCAGTAGCAGACAAATTGCGTGTGAATCGGGAATCTCAAAAACGATGGTGTTGAGAATGCTACGTCAACATCGATTGCACCCAGACCATATTTCTATGCACCAGGAACTGCATGGTGACAACTTTGAACGTCGTGTACAGTTCTGCCACTGAGCACAAGAGAAATTACGGGACAATGACAGATTATTTGCACGCGTTATATTTAGCGACGAAGCATCATTCAGCAACAGTGGTAACGTAAACCAGCATAATATGCACTATTGGGCAACGGAAAATCCATGATGGCTGCGACAAGTGGAACATCAGCGAACTTGGCGAGTTAATGTATGGTGCGGCATTATGGGATGAAAGATAATTGACCTCCATTTTATCGATGACAATCTAAATGGTGCAATGTATGCTGATTTCCTACGTAATGTTCTACCGCAGTTACTACAAGATGAAACTTTCTGGCAGATTAAAACTGTGTGCCGGACCAAGACTCTGACTCTGGACCTTTGCCTTTCACGGGCAAGTGCTCTACCAGCTGACCTACCCAAGTACGACTCACGCCCCGTCCTCACAGCTTTACTTCTGCCAATACCTCGTCTCCTACCTTCCAAACTTAGCAGAAGCTATCCTGCGAACCTTGCAGAACTAGCACTCCTGAAAAAAAGGATATTGCAGAGACATGGCTTAGCCACCGCCTGGGGGATGTTTCCAGAATGAGATTTTCACTCTGCAGCAGAATGTGCACTGGTATGAAACTTCCTGACAGATTAAAACTGTGTGCTGGACCGAGACTCGAACTCGGGACATTTTCCTTTTGTGGGCAAGTGTGAGTCGTGCTTGGGTAGCTTAGTTGGTAGAGCACTTGCCCGCGAAAGGCAAAGGTCCCGAGTTCGAGTCTCGGTCCGGCACACAGTTTTAATCTGCCAGGAAGTTTCATATCAGCTCACACCCTGCTGCAGAGTGAAAATCTCATTCTGGTTACAACAAGATGTTTCACTCCATGACAGAATGGCAATGTGCTTCCAACATGATGGATGTCCGGCACATAGCTCACGTGCGGTTGGAGCGATATTGAATAGCATATTTCATGACAGGTGGATTGGTCGTCGAAGCACCATACCATGCCCCGCACATTCACCGAATCTGATGTCCCTGAATTTCTTTCTGTGGGGGAAGTTGAAGGATATTTGCTATCGTGGTCCACCGACAACACCTGACAACATGCGTCAGCGCATTGTCAATGCATGTGCGAGCATTACGGAAGGCGAAATATTCGCTGTTGAGAGGGATGTCGTCACACGTATTGCCAAATGCATTGAGGTTGATGGACATCATTTTGAGCATTTATTGCATTAATGTGGCTTTTACAGGTAATCACGCTGTAGCAGCATGCGTTTTCAGAAATGATAAGTTCACAAAGGTACATGTATCACATTGGAACAACCGAAATAAAATGTTCAAATGTACCTACGTTCTGTACTGTAATTTAAAAAAACCTACCTGTTACCAACTGCTTGTCTAAAATTGTGAGCCATATGCTTGTGACTATTGCAGCACCATCTATCACAAAGCGAAAAAAGTGGTCCAACTAAAACATTCATATTTCTTTACGTACTACACGAATATGTAATAAAAAATGGGGGTTCCTATTTTAAAAAACGCAGTTGATATCCGTTTGAGCTATGGCAGCGCCATCTAGTGGCCCAACCATAGTGCCATCTGGTTTCCCCCTTCAAGCTAGACAAGCTTCGTTCTTTGTAGTTTTTTTTTGTTTGACACAGGTTATCTTATCAACAAGGTTGAGGTTATGGATATGAAAGTAGCTAAGATGATTGCAGGTACTAGTAGATGGGAACAATGGCAGGAGGGTGTCCACAATGAGGAAATCAAAGAAAAACTGGGAATGAACTCTATAGATGTAGCAGTCAGGGCAAACAGGCTTAGATGGTGGGGTCATGTTACACGCATGGGAGAAGCAAGGTTACCCAAGAGACTCATGGATTCAGCAGTAGAGGGTAGGAGGAGTCGGGGCAGACCGAGGAGAAGGTACCTGGATTCGGTTAAGAATGATTTTGAAGTAATAGGTTTAACATCAGAAGAGGCACCAATGTTAGCACTGAATAGGGGATCATGGAGGAACTGTATAAGGGGGGCTATGCTCCAGACTGAACGCTGAAAGGTATAATCAGTCTTAAATGATGATGATGATGATGACACTTATTTCATGACATATTTGGCCCGGTCACGATCAATGGACCACCATGTATATCTAGATATTGTACCTACTATAACTGGTGAGGGATACACTATCATTTCAAGCAAGGAGTTGTCTTAGAGTGATTTGCGATAAATGCTGTTGCATAAATCAAATCAATCATTATTGACTTAATTCTTTGCAATCCATTATAAGTTGCCATTAGACATATTGGTTTTCTGCTTTGTTTCCAATGTTGAACATCACTGAACATTGTGATTTTGTTTAACCTTTTACCTGGTGTGCTGTCACAGAAAGTCAGACATATTTCATCACACTGTACTAATACAGACTGTCACATAGTGCAAACTGTCTTCTGTACATTATAATAGGCTATGTGGATAGATATGTCCAAGTGATAATGTGCTTTCATGTGGCTTTTGATTGCTGAAAGGCAGCAGGCACAAAGTGTATAAGTGGTGGTGATGATGCAGAGTGGCTTTTGTAGCATATGAAAGTTTACTTCTGTAATCTATCATAGTATGGTTCATGCTGCCTCAGAACGCTCTGTCAAAAATGAACAGTCTTATTAGTGAACCTGTGACCACTACAAATCTTTATACAATAGAGAAAATACTGAAGGTACTCCACTAACAAAACATTCAGTGTGTCTTTTCAGAAGAAATGAAGCCATTTGTTAGTATGAAACTGAACATCTTCTGAATTCATAGGTGAAATCACATGATTATTTTAGTGACCATTGCCTAGATTACACCTTAATCTTCAAGGATGTTTTCTCTTGTCTTTAATTTTTTCAGATATCCATTAATCTTAAATAAATCCAAAATAAACAGCAGATGGGGAGGACACAGTTGTCAGGAAAACAGAAGTGGAAAGGGTTAACACAGTCATATGCGTTAAGTGATAATATGTAGATTAAAGTAGTGATAGTTGTTATTCTTTAGTATGTATACACGATTTCATTTAAGTAGCCTACAAAACATTCCTATTGTTCAAATGTGATTTTATAATGTGAAAACCTGCATATTGTATTTTTCAGTGAATCATACTGTACTTGCTACTTATAATTATTTTAAGTTTATGAATATAAGTGAAAATGTGAACTTTTTAAGAAAGTTTGGTACCAACCTCATAACTTGCGTTGTTTTTATTATTATTGGGAATCTCTGCTTCAGTCCTCTTTTGACCACCAGAAATTGCTATCTACAGTGTAGGATAAGTAGACCTAAGCCTCAATGCATTTCAGTAGAGCACACAACAGGACAGTGGGTTTTGCATAAACTGTAGGCACACTGGACGACATCAAGGATTGTCATTGAAGAGTATGACAGGCTGGAATGCAACACCTTTGCCAAGTGGGACAAGACAGTATTTAACTCTCCATTACATGCGCCACCATTTACATCCAATAAACACATGCAGACTGTGAATCGGCATTTCACTTCATTCTAGTTTGATGAACAATTTTAATACTGTGTTTAGGAAACTTAATGTATTTGAACCCGGGTAATGTAAATAAATCGTTGAATTCATAAACATAATGTCTTTGAGCAACAAGTGTAAATAAATAGTTTTAAGTCATAATTCACCCTAAAATCAATCAAATGATTTGCTGATCACTGAAATTAACATTCATTCTATTTGCTTCAGTTTTTATAAATGCATATTAACCAACAGTTATTTTCAGAAAACAGTTCTTTATTCCCTCACTGTTGGTTTCAGGTAAATCATTCACAGGGGTTACTATTTTCACTGAACTCACTACACACGCATGCTGCGACATGTTCCAGGCACACAAATTTATTGCACACATTGCAAAGAAATCTTGTTGATCTCTTTTCCTTCCTATCACAGAAGTAGCATCTTCCTCTACTAGTTGCTTGTGGCACTCTGGGAGGAAATTCAGCTTTCCATAATCCCAAAATTTCCGTGATATTGTTCCCGATGTTTGCTGCTTTATTTAGCTGATTGACCTGCAATACCAACTAATCATGCAACAATTCTTTGGCAAGAAATTTTGATACTCTTTTCTGGGAATAGTTGTGTTTGAATTATTCTTGTAGGTCACATATCCATTCATTCCAGCAATGTTTAGGTGAGATAAAAAAATTTAAATGCCATCTTCTGGTAATTCTTGTTACACAGTATGTACATTTCATCTCACCTAATTTATCCACACCAGATTTAGCACCATTTTAAAAAGTGATTTTTTTTTAAAAAAAAAAAAAAAAAAAGCAAGTGTCATATTCTTCCTAAATACAAAAAATGCTGGATTCTAAAGGACAATTTTTTGCTACTGTCGTAAATGTAGGAATTTCATAATTATATTTATCAATTGTTCCAGTCATTGGCAGGTTGTCATTTTCCAACAAGTCAACCACAAGCGGAATCAATGTAACTAATCATCACGTTACATTTCTGCCAGATTTGGATATGCATTTCACCATTCTTTTGACAACAGCATGTGGCGTGTTGTCACAGAGATATGTCACATCGTGTTGTCACTGAGATACGTCACATCAACCTGTTTTCCATAATATGTTTCTAAATGACAAGATAAAAGATCTTCGTATCTGTAAGTGTGAAAATTTTTATCCGTATTTTGCCAGTTTTGATGGAATATATTGTGCAAATCCACATCTGTCCCTGAATGCATCCAGCATTTCATCTACTGTTACTAGTTCTGATAAACTGCAATGTTTCTTGCCTTTCTCAATTGACTGATCAATCAAGAATCAAACAGTGGCTAATTCACATTTCTTTCTGGTGAGCTCTGTTTCTGATGATGTCAAATCTCAAACACGTCAGCAAGAAATGAAATCAATTTACACCCATTGAAAGTCAGAAGTACTTCACTCCAGTACCATCTGCAATCCAGAGATCCTGTAAATTTGTGTTTGATGTTCGTAGAGAACTCGCCAAGAAAAGAAGTCCTAAACATGCCTTGATTCCTGTAATATTAATGTCTACAGCATCCCTTTTCTGGAATATTTACAGCAAATTGTAGACATGTGAATCTTAGTACAGCGAACAATCTATTCTATAATTACATCTCCAAAGAAATGCTGTAAACAATCAACTGGATACTTGTGTTTTTTGCTTCGCCCATGACCCCAGAAAATATTTGACAACATTATGTTGAGCTCTTCATACTCTCCTGTTTTGAATTAGAGGTCAATGGTTCCATTGCATGCTGTCTTTCCCTACAGACAAGTCAAATTTATTGACAGTATCAGTCTCATCCAAAGACTGTTCACTTTCAGAATTGTGATCACTTTCGAAGATTGACTCTAGATCACTACAATATTCATTAACGAGCTCTTCTTCCAATCATTTCAACAGCTGCTTGTCATCCACCAGTCTCTTGAAAATAATAAAAAAACAAAACATCACTCAGTAATCAGTGTTGGTCAATGAAAAAGTTCAAAATTGTATGACAATTAGGGTAAATAAATTTTATATATAAAGAAATGCATACACAACATTTCTAAATGTTATTATAGTATTGTTGTTTGTTGTTGTTGTGGTCTTCAGTCCTGAGACTGGTTTGATTCAGCTCTCCATGCTACTCTATCCTGTGCAAGCTTCTTCATCTCCCAGTACTTACTGCAACCTACATCCTTCTGAATCTGCTTACTGTATTCATCTCTTGGTCTCCCTCTACGATTTTTACCCTCCACGTTGCCCTCCAATACTAAATTGGTGATCCCTTGATGCCTCAACACATGTCCTACCAACCGATCCCTTCTTCTAGTCAAGTTTTGCCACAAACTTCTCTTCTCCCCAATCCTATTCAATACTTCCTCATTAGTTATGTGATCTACCCATCTAATCTTCAGCATTCTTCTGTAGCACCACATTTCAAAAGCTTCTATTCTCTTCTTGTCCAAACTATTTATCGTCCATATTTCACTTCCATACATGGCTACACTCCATACAAATACTTTCAGAAATGACTTCCTGACACTTAAATCTATACTTGATGTTAACAAATTTCTCTTCTTCAGAAATGCTTTCCTTGCCATTGCCAGTCTACATTTTACATCCTCTCTACTTCGACCATCATCATTTATTTTGCTCCCCAAATAGCAAAATTCCTTTACTACTTTAAGTGTCTCATTTCCTAATCTAATTCCCTCAGCATCACCCAATTTAATTTGACTACATTCCATTATCCTCATTTTGCTTTTGTTGATGTTCATCTTATATCCTCCTTTCAAGACACTATCCATTCCATTCAACTGCTCTTCCAAGTCCTTTGCTGTCTCTGACAGAATTACAATGTCATCGGCGAACCTCAAAGTTTTTATTTCTTTTCCATGGATTTTAATACCTACTCTGAATTTTTCTTTTGTTTCCTTCACTGCTTGCTCAATATACAGATTGAATAGCATTGGGGAGAGACTACAACCCTTTGTCTCACTCCCTTCCCAACCATTGCTTCCCTTTCATGTCCCTCGACTCTTATAACTGCCATCTGGTTTCTGTACAAATTGTAAATAGCCTTTCGCTCCCTGTATTTTACCCCTGCCACCTTCAGAATTTGAAAGAGCGTATTCCAGTCAACATTGTCAAAAGCTTTCTCTAAGTCTACAAATGCTAGAAACGTAGGTTTGCCATTCCTTAATCTAGCTTCTAAGATAAATCATAGGGTCAGTATTGCCTCACGTGTTCCAACATTTCTATGGAATCCAAACTGATCTTCCCCGAGGTCGGATTTTACTAGTTTTTCCATTTGTCAGTAAAGAATCCGCATTAGTATTTTGCAGCCGCGGCTTATTAAACTGATAGTTCGGTTATTTTCGCATCTGTCAACACCTGCTTTCTTTGGGATTGGAATTATTATATTCTTCTTGAAGTCTGAGGGTATTTCACCTGTTTCATACATCTTGCTCACCAGATGGTAGAGTTTCGACAGGACTGGCTCTCCCAAGGCTGTCAGTAGTTCTAATGGAATGTTGTCTACTCCCGGGGCCTTGTTTTGACTCAGGTCTTTCAGTGCTCTGTCAAACTCTTCACGCAGTATTATATCTCCCATTTCATCTTCATCTACATCTTCTTCCATTTCCATAATATTGTCCTCAAGTACATCGCCCTTGTATAGACCCTCTATATACTCCCTCCAACTTTCTGCTTTCCCTTCTTTGCTTAGAACTGGGTTTCCATCTGAGCTTTTGATATTCATACAAGTGGTTCTCTTTTCTCTGAAGGTCTCTTTAATTTTGCTGTAGGCTGTATCTATCTTACCCCTAGTGAGAAAAGCCTCTACGTCCTTACATTTGTCCTCTAGCCATGCCTGCTTGGCCATTTTGCACTTCCTGTCGATCTCATTTTGGAGACGTTTGTATTCCTTTTTGCCTGCTTCATTTACTGCATTTTTATATTTTCTCCTTTCATCAATTAAATTCAGTATTTCTTCTGTCACCCAAGAATTTCTACTAGTCGTCGTTTTTTTACCTACTTCATCCTCTGCTGCCTTCACTACTTCATCCCTCAAAGCTACCCATTCTTCTACTACTGTATTTCTTTCCCCCTTTCCTATCAATTGTTCCCTTATGCTCTCCCTGAAACTCTGTACAACCTCTGGTTTAGTCAGTTTTTCCAGATCCCATCTCCTTAAATTCCCACTTTTTTTGCAGTTTCTTCAGTTTTAATCTACAGGTCATAACCAATAGATTGTGGTCCGAATCCACAGCTGCCCCTGGAAATATCTTACAATTTAAAACCTGGTTCCTAAATCTCTGTCATACCATTATATAATCTATCTGAAACCTGTCAGTATCTCCAGGCTTCTTCCATGTGTACAACCTTCTTTCACGATTCTTGAACCAAGTGTCCGCTATGATTAAGTTGTGCTCTGTGCAAAATTCTACCAGGCGGCTTCCTCTTTCATTTCTTACCCCCAATCCATACTCACCTATTACGTTTCCTTCTCTCCCTTTTCCTACTGCCAAATTCCAGTCACTCATGACTATTAAATTTTCGTCTCCCTTCACAATCTGAATAATTTCTTTTATTTCATCATACATTTCACCAATTTCTTCATCATCTGCAGAGCTAGTTGACAAATAATTATAGTATTAAAGACCCGATGGCAGAAATGAAGAACTGACTCACAAGTATGCATGCACATGGACTGACACTCCACATCTTACCAGTTTGCTGCTTCAGACAATAATGACTGTCTCCAAGTATTGCCAGTGATTTTTTTAAGGAAGCATGGGAAGGTAGAAAAAGCCACTAACGGAAACTTCAAATTTGTAATTAATTGTTGATGGAAGAAAAAACTGCGATGCTTGTAATGGGGGGTTAATGTTACGCAGGAGCAGATTTTTATTTCACAGATGTGAATTTCCAAATTTTGATTGTTGTTTTGGTTCATTTCATAGTAATTCATTTTTTGTTTTATTTTACAATACTTATTCTTTCACTCTCTGCTCCTCCTCCTCCTCCTCCCCCCCCCCCTTTCCCTCCCTGCCCCCTGTATCTAAGCAACACACACTAACACACATGCAGGTGGGGAAAAACTTTTTCTTGAGCAGATTACATACTACAGTAAATATTTAAACTCCTACTTGTAATACCTGCTGTTCTCTCTTTATTTTAGTAAAAGTGAAGTAATTGTAATTATGAATATGCTTCCTTTACAGATGGACCATTTTGCTTCTGTATGAATGCAAACAACAATACATATGCGTGCCTAAGAACCATTAACGCAACTCACAACTTCCTGTACTGTGAGTTTGTGACAGGGCTGATAACATTCTACAATTTGAGAATAGGTAAAGCTGCTTTTCCATTTTTATATCTACATATAAATATATTACAATAATTGCCTCAGTGCGCGCGCACTTCTCTCCGTCACTAAACTGTCAATTTCATGCAGTGCAGAAATAAATCACAGCTTACTTGCTGCTAGCTACTTTTAACTTTCAGAAACAATAAATGAGTTAAAAGTAGGTTGGTTTCTGAGTAAATAAGACTTTTCACCCAGCAGAAGTGCCTACGTGAAAAAAAATTGGTAGGTAGTAGATGGTGTCTTGGAAGTAAGGCGGAAGTAATCAGAAAATGGAGTTCTTTCTCTTATGACTCTCTGTCTGCAACACAATGCATATTATTGTGAAACTTAGTTACAGATTGAAACTGTTTGCCAAGTGGAACTACAAGTGAGATCTTTGTCTTTTGAGGGTAATCCTTTTATCATCTGAGATATCTAGACATGACTGAAAACTTCATCATATACACCAACTTTTGTCTCCTCTTCCCTCCCACGTTCCACAGAAGCTCTCTCGTGTACTTCAGTGGGCTAATGTTACTGGGAGTATGGATATGATGTACAACAGTTTAGCCACAGAGGCCAACGGCCTTGGCACAGTGGTAACACCGGTTCCCGTCAGATCACCGAAGTTAAGTGCTATTGCTCTGGGCTAGCACTTGGATGGGTGAACATTCATCCCTTGTGAGGCACACTGAGGAGCTACTTGACTGAGAAGTAGCGGCTCTGGTCTCATAAACTGACACACGGCTGGGAGAGTGGTGTGCTGACCACATGCCCCTCCCTATCCGCATCCAGTGACGCCCGTGGGCTGAGGATGACATTGTGGCTGGTCGGTAACCATTGGGCCTCCAAAGACCTGTTTGGACAGAGTTTAATTTAGGCTTAGCCACAGCCTTGAGTTTGTTTCTAGAACAAATCTTTCACTCTATAGTGAAGTTTACACTGCTGTAAATTTCTTGACAAATTAAAACTTTTTTTTTTGCATTGGGGTTCATATAAAGACCCTTTACTATTTGTTTGATTTGTGGAAGCAAGCACCACAATTTTTCTTCTGCAAGAAGCAGAAGTAGATATACAATAAAAAGAGATGCTTAAAAAATGGGTTACTACTTTTGATAATTTTTCAGGATGAATGTGAGAACAAGAGGATGAATATACACAAAAATGATTCTTACAACACACAAAAATGTTTCTTAGAAGCCACATACTTTCCTACCACATTTACTATTTAAAATTATAGTCATCATCTAAGCCATATTGAAGCACCATATACTTAAACAGCCAAATCCAACTGCTGACAGAAAAGCTCTTCATCCAGAAATGGTTCTGACTACTGGCCACATGGAAGTAATTCCATAGCTCATATAGTAGTCCCGCATAACTTATTATTTAGAAATAAACAGTTTTTTAAATGTATCGGAGTAAACTCAGTATTTGATAAAAAAAAAAGTGTAATCAAGTTGTATCTGTGAAATTTTAAGCCTGAGAGTGTCTCAAGGTTGTTGTCATTATGATTATCATCATCATAATCATCATCATCAATGAAGATTAAACCACCTAAGACTTTTTCCACCCTCAAATACTTGTTCAGTCTGTTTTCTTTGAACAGCCAATCTTATTCTTCCTTGTTTTAGCCTATACAGTTTAGCTGCGCGACTTGGTGTTCAGCTTTCCTGTTAGATGCTCTTTCAATTTGTACCTGCACTTAACTTTTTTGTTTCGATTAAATATGTTTAATTCTTATAATAAATCTATAGCGACAGTTGAAAATTTGTCATGCCGTCACTGGAACTCTTTCCTGCTTTTTGTAAGCAGTCACCTTAACCATTAGGCAAGAGTCAAACTGTCATTGTCACTGATTTTCCACTTAATGATTTCCGAACACTACTGCTAGAGGTTCTTCCACAGAGTACGTAACTGTAGCACCACCAAGAGACTGGAGTTGATAGAGTCAAAGCCAGTATGTCTCCTTTAATAGCCCAATAGTTAAGGCAACGTTTCACAAAAAGCAAGAAATCTGGGTTAGAGTCCATATCTGACACATTTTCAGTTTTCATTATAGGTTCATTACAAAGTAATTTCATAATAACTTAATGACTGGCAGGGATACCATTTCATGTCACTGCCTATTCACTGATTTCATACTCATCAATTCATTCATTTCATTTCAGTGCATTTAATTCATTTCACATTTAATTCTTTCCTTACATCTTCAGTTCTTTTCCTCTGAAATGATACACAACCAGCAACTGCTCTCAGAAATCTCATCTTCTATAATTTTGATACATTGTTTAGTAAATGTCCAATATTCACAGCCATATAACAATGTTGGCACTGGTATTGCTTTATGTAGTGTAAGCAATGTATCTCTTCTATTGCTTTTAATTGTGTCTCATTGTGCTGCCTATGTACTGGAATGAATTCCTGTAGCTGTCTACTCACATCATCATTTGGTGTGTAACTACTGTTTCATCATATTTGTTAACTTTATCCATTTTTTTCAATATTAATAACATTTTGACCCTAACTGGTTCACATCCTATAAATGTCATCACTTTTGTTTGCATCCTATGAATGTCATCGCTTTTGTTCTTGATGTGGATTTATTTAAATTATATTCATCTGGCAGGTGTGAGGCATGAATGGTGTCCAGTGGTATAGCCATCCATGCTGCATTCACCTGGTTCCATAGTTCATCTGTGGTGGTTGGCATTGAGTCACAGTGCTGCACCCATTATTTCACCAAATCCCACACATTTTCGATTGGCGACATGTCTGGTGATCTGGTGAGCCAGGGCAAAAGACTCGCATCCTATGACACCAAGAAGGCATGTGATCGAGCAGCAACATGTGATCATGCATTGTCTTGTGGAAAAAATGGCATCTGGGGTGTTGTGCAGAAAGTGTATGGCTAGGGGTCACAGAATGTCATTCACGTAGGTCACAATGGTCACAGTGTCCTGGACATGCACCAACTGTGGTTTGTTTTTGTACCCAATAGCACCCTACACCATAAGGCCTTGAGTTGGTGCTGTATGTCTTGCTTGAATGCTGTCATTGTCATGCCCCTGCAGCTTTCTGTGGCAAGCCAAAATCAGGCCATCATTGCCAAACAAACAGAACATGGATTCATTCAAACACACTATCTGATGCTATTCTTGTCCTCAGTGAGATTGTTCCATACACCATTGCTCTCTAGCATGTTTCTGCACATTCGTCAAAGGTAGGCAGAGAAGTAGATGATGCACACATAATCCATGCCATAATAAACGGCGATGGACTGCCACCCCTGATAGTGCATGATGTGTTATACTGTTCCATTTTTGCACGAGATCTGAGGAGGACACAGATCTGTTCTGCAATGCCATTAGGATGAGGGGTCAATCTTCTTGGTGAGTGGTGCGACCTGACCCATCTCCTTGAGTTCTACAGCCTTCCATGAACCATTCTGCACACATCTGTTGCACTGCCAAAACACAGTAATTTCCTGGATGGATTTATCATGTTCTCTCATGCCAATAATATACTCTCTTTGGAACTCACTGATTTGACAGTACGATTCACGCGTACATCCTTGAGGTATACTGCATGTCTGCTCAAGTCACACTGATCAATTACCTTCAGATTATAGTGACAACGAGAACCACAGACATATTTTACTGATAGGTCATGTTGTGCCGCAATACCGATGTTGACCTTGAACCTCCAGGCTAACATGGTTCAAATGCTAATCCTTTCTGCATGTACATGTCCTGTGAATATGAACATCCTATCTCTAGTCCTTCAAGGTATTCTGTTTATTTTCTGGATATGAGTGCACATTTATTTGCTACTTTCACAAGCAGGTACATACTATATTGTAGATCATCTTCAGTTACACCTAAAATTTTTTGCTAATCTGCAAAGAGCATTGTGTCTGGAGTAGTTTTAAATATTTTAAAGTGTCAATATAAATATGGCATGGGAAGTTCTGACAGAAAGTAAATAATTTAGAGGTAAAGATAACAGCTCACAAAATAGTAGAAATGTTGAGTTAGAGCTTTGATAGGTTTTGGACAAATCAGTTTTTGAGCTATAGTATACTTTAAAAAAAGCACCTTTATGGCTACATTGTGCTGGCTGAATAGACAGAGCCAGGACTGCAGTTCTGCAGGTTGACTGGGGTGAGGGATTGTGTCAGACGGTGTGGGCAAGGGGAGAATGGAGCCTGGGGAGTATTGGGTAAGGGTGGGCTGACAGTTTGGAGGGAGGGCTGCAGGTGCAACAGATAGGAATGCAACACATGATGACGCTGGTGTGGGGAAGCGGATTATGTGGCTGTGACAGAACAGAGGAAGGCAAGACAGAGAAAGAGGATGTGAGTGCAAGATGAGTGAAGTTAGCGTCTCAAGGCAGGGTGGAGGTCGATGTAGGGCAGGGTATTAGTGGAGACAGGAGGAGTGCAGGAATGAAGGATGTGCTGCAAGGACAATTCCTGTCTATGTAGTTAGGGGAAGCTGAAGTTCCAGGGAAGGATCCAGATGACATGACATGAGATGTGAAGCAGCCCTTGAAATTGAGCATGTTGTGCTCAGCAGCATATTCTGCCCATGGGTGGCCAATTCTGCTCTTGATCACAGTTTGACGATGGCTATTCATTTGGATGGAGAGCTGATTGGTGGTTATGTCCACAGAAAATACTGTGCAGAAATTACAGCAGAAATGGTATTTGATATGGCTGCTTTCATGTGTGGCTCTGCCTATGATGGAACAATATTAGCCTCTGACAGGAACAGAGTAGGAAGTGCTATATGGATGAATGGGTCAGGAATGGTACCTGGGCCTTCCAACGGGTATGGCCTATGTGGCAATGGGTTGGGAAATGGTATGACACACCCACCTCCAACCTGCACTGCTCATCCTGCACCCACAACTTCTTCCCCACAGTCTCCTGTTCCTCTGTTATGTCACTCTCTTCCATTCCATTGCCCCACATTCATTGTCATGCACTGCATGAACTTATTATTGCCCTTGCCCATGTGTCACATTTCTGTCTTACACGTCAGTTACTTCCTCTAACCACATTTTTATTCGGTACACCAGCTACCTCCCTCCAAGCCATCAGCCACCCTTTCCCAAATGTCCTTGCCTCTCCTCACATCCTTTCTCACCTCACTCACTTGACACTGTGTGTGTGTGTTTGCACTTAAAGATAAATCTTTTATTTTGCAACTAGGGCTTTCTTTTCAAGAACATAGGTTCACCTAAGTCACAGCTAAGAGTGAGATTATGTACACAGTGGTATCCATATTATATGTCTTACAGCATTGTGGTATAGTGACTACTAAAATACATATAGCTAGACCACTAGTCACTATAAAACATTATCGTCACAGGAGATCATATGATTACTGATACTATTTTGAATTATTGGACGAACCAGGATTGTCTATGATGTAATTATGATGAATTTATGTCTATTAAGACCAGAAATGGATGTTCCGTGGGATGGCTGTTGATACTGTATAAGATATTGCAACATTAACTGAAATTAACAAAGCAAACTATACAGTGTGTCACAAACATAATATCATTATTTACAATCATATTAGCATATTTTAAAATGATGATTACTATGCTACAAAGCATGCTCCAACTTATATTTTGGTATGTCAATGTCTACATCCATGTAGGTATAGTTACAAATAAGAATGCCATTATTTAGAATGATATTAGCATTATTTTAAAGTCATTATTACTGTGCTGCAAAGCATGTTCCAACTTATATTTTGGTATGTCAATGTCTAAATCCATGTAGCTACAGCTACAAATAAGAGATTTGCCACCTACATACAGATTGATCGTACCTGATGTGGCTGACTGCAAGACAATAGGCATTGTAAGAAAATTTGAAACAATCTGCACATCATAAGTAACTGTTGAGACTAATAATATATTCTGACACATTCCACGAAGGAAATATATATATATATATATTCAGTGCATATAATATATTGCTATTGCTGTCCACACAGATCCATTTCAACAGTGGAATCGAGTCCATTCTCTCAACACTTCTGAGCTGTCATATCTGCATGACCAGCTGGAAAAGCTGAAGGGTTGTCGTGGTAGTGCACAGTGCACTGTTGGGAATGCAGCTGCTGATGCGCAGCTTTACAGGAGGCACAAGCATGTACACTTTCAAGGTATGGAGTACATTGATTTGTTTGAAATTTTCAATCAAATTTGATAAACTACTTCTTAGCATTGATTTGAGACATTTGGTAATGTACACAGTGAAATCTCCTGTAAATATTTAAGTACAGTCTATAACTCACAGTAAAAAAAAAATTCTTATTACCTGATTTCTACATAATTCATATAAAGTATAAAAAAACTGTGATGAAATCTTATCGTAAAAACTATCTATCACACATGCTACATAGTGAAAATCATCTTGAAGTTCTGACACACAGTTTTTATGAAAGACATTTTGATGTGAACACACCACAAGATGCTAAAATTTTTTATAGTTCTGCGTTTTTTTTTTTTTTTCTACACACACACACACACACACACACACACACACACACACACACACACACACACACACAAAGTCATATTATATAATGAGGCTATCCAATTTTGTTAAGATATATAAACTGTGGCAAAGAAATGTAGGTATGTAGTTTAAGAATAAGAATAACATAGTGTTATGGCAAGTTTTAGAGAGAAAGTATTCCTAGCTGTTCATGTATTGGATAAACTACATCCAGAGTTGTACTTTGGAATAAGTTTTTAAAGTACAAAAATGTGTTACAGAACACTGTATATCACAAATTCAGGTGTATTTTCTCTTTGACTCATAATGACTTATGGTCATGTAGTCAATTAATGATGTTTATCTAGAAACCATGAAAATAGGTCATTGTTATCACCTCTGTATGTGTTTCATTCTCCAAAAAGACATCTTAAATTCAAGGAAAATTTAGTTATATAATCTGCTATTTCACTTAGTCAACATTTTCCTCTATATTAGATGCAAATATCCTTTTGTACTATTTGGGCCACTCATTATCACAGGATACTTGAATGTTCTGCATTGGAGAAAGAACTTCAGAATGTACTTTATATTCATATAATCATTTTTTCAAACTTGATGAGGTACTTATTTTAGACTCTTTTTGATATCTGATAGATAGTAAAGCAGCTGACACAATCAGATTAAATGACAAAATTAAGGTGCCAACTTAATGGTGAAATTAACAGAAATGGTTTGATTTTTCTTTTATGAATTGGTATCTATTTTGCTGGGAGACCTGGACATGGCTGGTGAACTTATTAATATGCTTAATGAACATCTTAACAAATGCAAAATATAAAATAATAAATTGCACAATTGGCCTTGCATTATACAATGGAGAATCTGACACATTCCCCTGTCCTTTGTTAATTTTTTGGTCATTAACTGTCTTCTGTAATTTAACTACCCTCCCTTTTGAACACCTCCTACATTCATTGTTTGTCTTATGAATTTCTTTCAAGATCCCAGTCTAGATAGGCCATCAGCTAAGCACATCATCAGTGAGTCAGTTCTCATGCTAACTCCAAATAAACAGAGGAAGAAGTTATCAAAGTGAGTAAATGAAAAAAACTATAAATTTAACCTGTCAGTATGTCACTCTCAGATACATTTTAAAGCTCACTCTTAAACTGGAATGCACGTAAAGAGATTTTAATGTAAGATCATAGATACGGAAGTAAATTCTTATTCCTTTAGCATAGATAATTACATCATTTGGCACAGAAGTTTCGTGTTACTTAGTTCACTAGGGATTTTCTGTGAGCTTCTGCATGGCTGAATCATTTCATAGTTAATTTCATTAAAAATAAACAAACAATGGCTTAGCATTTATTTCAGACAAAAAATATTTTAACAGTCCTGCTTTCATTGTCATTTGTATCCCTTGCATGGGATGGGATGCTTTACAACAATGCTATGTAGTATATGCATCACTGCAAATGGCTTTGTTGCTCTGAAATTAGTTGCAGTCCCACTGCCAGCTGGCAGAGGCTTTTGAAATTAACCTTTAAGAAGCAACAGTTATTAATTTAAATTCATTTTCCATAATATACCACAGCAAAAAATGCATCTGCTTATCAGTTAGTGTAATAGAAACATGGAATTTAAACATTTGCATCTTTTTAAGTCTTGTGAGCTAAGGTAAATATTTAAAGTAAAAATTAAAACAGTAATAGCAGTGACTGAAATGCTGCAGAATCATCCAGTTAGATGCAAATGGATTATTAGGGAACTCGAAGTTTCATAATGAACAAATAATTATGGAAAGCAGCTAATGATTTCACAAAAAAATGACACTAATAACAAGTGTGAGGGGAAACACAAAGAAGGGTGTTTAATAATCGAGTAAGAAATGGTAACAGGAAGACAGGATGTAGCACAAGTGAAAACTGAGAAAGTAACATTTACCCAATATTGTAAGCTAGATCACGAAGATAATCAATGTTTGAAAAGAAGCTACATTCAGATAGTCGATGTGTGCCAAATTGTATTGGAAATAAAATTACCTTTTATAACTGGAACAAAAGGTTATGAGACTCCGAATGATTTGTTAACAGTTACCAGAATCTACTGTTATGACTCATAGTATGTCCAATAACTCATACTGCTGACTGTTACAGTCAGAGTCACAAACATTGCGGGTCAAGTTTATGCTCATTCTTTATCAGTATTCTCTGACAGCCAGTGAGTGTTCAGTAATGTCCTGAGCACTCTGCCACGAATGTTGTAGCCAGTGCAAGAACCGAACATGACTGAAGTATAATGGTGCAGAAGGGAAACATGGATTATTCTTGTTTGTGAGGATGGGTTCGAGTCTTCTGTGGGCATTGTATGGGTCTGCGGATGATTTGGAGACAGATGTGATGTGTGGAAAAGCTGCAGACAAACCAGCTGTGATGAACAATAGTCCTTTACTAATTTATTTTCTCAAACAGTCTTCTGAACTGCTCTATTTTCTGGCACACTCAGGTGTTCCCTCATAATATCCAGCACTGTAGCTACAGGCGAGTGTACGGTGAGTGGAGTGGACAGAGTGCTGAGCTGGCATCTCTGGTATTCTGGCTGGGACTGTAATACCTGGCCATAGGTGCTATGGATATGGAGTGTCACCGACATCTATTCCACTGCATAAAGTCACAGTGTCCCTGGTACATAGTGACAGCTTTGCTCTGAGTCATAGTCTGGACTGACACTGAAGAGCATGGGCAGACACAATGTTGGCTGCTTGAGCTGGGAAGACAGGCAGTGAGTGATACCACGTTGTGACCCAGTGGTAACAGAATTACAGTGATGACTCTGATTGACAGAGACTAGGCATCACATGTTGCCCAGCTGGCAGTGGTTAAATACTGCTGTTCCCTGCTGATTTCATACTAACAGCAATGTACCTGGGTTGCACCAATTGTTCTGTGCTGGATGATGACCCCATTGTCTTAATTGGCTGCAATACCTTCTACAGGCTGGCCTGATGTCTCTCAACACAGAAGTGTTGTGAAGATGCTGAAAACACAGTCCATTGGCCAGCTGCGACTGACTCTGACTGTGGCTTGATTTTACCATGGTGCTCCTCTACTGGTTCCATGTCTCATTTATAACTTTTTATCGTTACAATTTCCTTCCTTCCATGAAGAAAAATTCACCACATTTCCACCTTCATTCATATCACTTCGCCCTCTCAACCATGAAGTCCATACATTCTTCTCTGCACATTGTTTACTTCAGGTCACTTTTAATCCTTTTAGCAGGTATGGCATTTCAGATTGTGGGAGGGTAATGAGAACCAGGAAGGCATTTTAACTTATTTACTTTTTGCATGCTAAATTCGTGTCTCCCACATTTGCCTATTACATATATCATATTCCTCCAACAATTCAAATGAAATACTCAAATACTGCATTGTGTTATACCCCGCATGTGCACAAATAATATGACACATTATCTGGGGTCAACATAAAAAAAAAGACATCACTTATCCTGCACACTTCTCATTTTGTTAATCTATATGCATACAATTCTGTTACTTTATCACTGTGAGCAAGCAAATAGTGAAAACTACTTGCAACAACCTATCATTATCAACTATCAAGGAGAATACACATATTGTGGCTACACTCTACCTTAACCTAGGTGAAACAGGACTGACCTATGCAAACAGAGTGATTCGTGCACTGCCCGCTTGCTTAGTGATACTGGCCTGTGTGAACTATGTGATACGTGTATTGTCCTTTTGTTCCACATTCTTATATGTTAGCAATTCAGAAAAGTTTTTTTGCAATAGTAAGAGACCTATGGTAAAGTTGTTTTTGTCACTGTTTCAAAATGTCATGACTTGGGAATCTGTACCAACTTTCTTCCTCTTTTCATCCTGTATTCCTCTCTCTCTGGCAGATTTATACCACAGACCCAGCTATAGGTGCTATACAAGCCTCACCTGTGCTGTACATTAATCTTGCAATTTCCTGACTATGGATGCCCCACCTGTGCCATACAATAAAAAATCGCTTTAATTCCTTTACTTCTACATCTCTTCCAACATCTACTAGAGTTTCCCACTATGTCACTTCTTTTGTTCAGTCAGCTGTTGCTGGTGGGTTTACTGCTATCATGAAAATTGCTTCTCAAGGGACATGGAGCGGTTCAACTAATAATGTTAGGTTTGATGACCATCTCGCATACGTGTGGTATCTCTGCATGTAGGCTGCTTTAAGACAATGCTGAATGAAGACAGTAAAACCTAACCAAACAATACCATTGCATCTCTTTATTCTCATTCTAAGCCACTGGCACTGTATCATGACTTAAACTCACATTAATGAACAAAGTAGTACCTGTTAACTATTTTCTCTGGGTGTCACATTTTCCGAGTTACACCTCCTAATATTCCTGACTTGGTCATGACCTTAAACCCTATGTTATGACTATATTTGATTACTGATATACATGTTACTTTTATCGCCCTTTGTCATCCAAAAACACTTACTCTATGAAATTCTTTATTTGCAGAAAAAATTATGCCTCTTTTGAATCACCATTACAAAATTATGATGTTTTCATAGTATCCAAGTTTTCTATGCCTGGGTCAGACACATTCTCAGGCTGGTTAATGCACTTTTTATGGCAAAGCCAACATACTATGGGATATGGGCAATGCATGGGGTGGAATGTCAAGGTAAATTTCACTGGGTGTATATCATTAGATTTAACAGTTCAGTCCTTCATCTCTTACCAAACACTACAGCGGGATATAACCCAGACATTATGAAAAAAGGTATGGGGACATCAAACCAAAGGATGTACGGAATTCCATGCATGAAAATAAGAAGGTTTGTACTGCTACTTACATATCTTATTGCCCCTGTAACATTACTGCTGTCACTCCTCTGCTATCAGCGTGCTGTGTATCTTCCTGGTTGTCGTTAATCCATCAGTTCCCAAAGCAATCCATATTCTGTTCAGTGCAGAAATGGAATGTGGATAATTCTTGTGTGTATCTTTATTAGGATATGCCCAAGTCCACCATGGGCATTGTAGATCGTTTGGGGACAGGTGTGACATGTGGGAAAGCTGCAGACAAACCAGTGGAAAGCCGCAGACAAACCCCCAGCCGCCTGAAACATGATGATCTGGTTCAACTGCAGTTAAATACTGCTGTTTCCTGCTGATTTCAAAGTAACAGCAGTGTTCCTGGGTCACACCAATTGTTCTGCACTGGGCAATGAACCCGTTATCTTAATCAGTTGCAATAACTCTTGAGGACTAGCCCAGTGTAGTCTGTCAACACAGAGGCATCCTGAAAATGCAGTCCTCTGGCCAGCTATGACTGACTCTGGCTGCAACTCAATTTTGGCATAGTGCTCCTCTGCTGGTTCCAACTTTGATTTATAATTTTTATCCTATACAATAGCAAGTTATTTACTGAATTTTTATTCCTTTGATTGTGAGTTCTGATAAGCAACAAATTCTACGTAACCAAGTGAGAGAGAGAATTTGTAGCATACAGTTTCTTCAAGTGCAAAGTTCCTCTATTTGTTTACTGAAACTGTTGCTGTCTGTGCCTCGACCTGTGCTGACCACCATCGTTCATGAATCACACTATAGAGCAGGCAGCTTTCATCCTTATTGGAAGTTTTATGGTAATCAGTACATGTCACTGGAGGGGTTCAGCAGACAACTTCATAAATTAGCTGCACAAATTCAAGTGTGACCACTGTTTACCTTTTTTCCCTAGTTCATAGTGGTAAACCTATACTTTGCTAGTATGGCTTCAAATATGTAGCTGCCAATTTTTGTACAGTGTTGCTCCTCTGAGTAAATCATGAAATCTGAAACTACTGTGTATTTCAGCTGCATGATTATCGCTCTGGTAGGAATGGGAAATGTTTATGGTAGTATGGACCTCATTTTATGGTGCAGTTTAAGAAAAACACAGACTCATTATAAGACCACGATCAAAAAGAAGTAATTTTGTGACTGGATGCCTCATCAATTTTGGTCAGGCCAGAAAAGTCTGAGAGGAGTGTTCTGCTAGTTACTTTAAGGACTTCATCTTATTATTGTTTCTTTGATATTTAGGAAGGTCATCATTAAGGTATAACGATGCCAGGATATCCCAGAAATAATCTTCTATATGAGCAGCTGCAGGAAAAGGGAAAAGTGTCATCCCCCCCCCCCCCCCTCCTCTTTCCATTCTTCGGCCTGAAGGCTGTACAGCCAAAAGGGAAGGTTTGAATATTAGCTGTCTTTGACAGTAGTCCTTGAACTTTTAAATCAATCCTTTTTTTGGGAAAAGATTAATGTTCACATTATTTACTTATACAAAAAGTTTTTACAAGTGTATGCAGAAGCTGAATAAGGTTTGCGATAGGGCAGTTGGACCTACATGCTCTTTCTTCCTTTTTGTAGCATGAGCAATGTCACTTGCAGCTTGTGAAACGTTGACTATCTCTGATGATTCTCTCTGACCGACTGAGCTTTTCAAATGTTTAATATGCCAAGGAAAGATTAAATATTTCAAACTTCACAGTGTGTTCCAAGGACACACACACACACACACACACACACACACACACACACACACACACACACACACAAACAAACAAACAAACAATGAACCGAAGGTGATATTTAAATGACAAATAAATTAGTAAAAACAGCAAAAAGTTGAAATTCTTGCAGAAAATCAAGAAATCTAAACTGTATCATCAATAAACTTGAATCAGATTAAACCTTGGTAGCCTAAGGATCCTTGAAAGATATCTTAACTAATCAATAAAGAATAAGGAAGCATATGATAAAATCTTTCAGGTGACTGTGGCTCAACAAGAATTTATCAATTAGCAAAGGCGAGATCATCTTCAGCTTTTCAATGAAATGAGGTCCATATGGCATAAAAAGCTTAACCTACAATCATCTGTCTTTGCCCTACCTCCAACTTATTTACTGTAAAACATTTCCAAAACTTCATCACTTCTATATGAGCTATGTTAAAAGGTCACCTCAATTGTGAAATCTGGCCAGTACACAAACAGAACATCACTTGTTTCTAATCAGTCACTACTTATGCATACATAATCAACTGTGAGGATACCTTTATAGGAATAAAGTACTGAAGAGAATCTGCTGATGAAAAAGTCTAACTGAAAAGGCTCTCATCAAGGACAAACTGTGCTGTACAAATAGTCTACAGCAAAAAAAAAAATCCTCTTGAGTGTATTCTGAAACACTACACACTTGGCTGTTTTTCTGTTACTCAGATAACCTGTAATTACCATTATCAGTCCTTCTGCTCCCAAGATTTGAAAACAGGAAATGGACTTCCAATGAATACTCCACTATTTGTATGTTCTGTGATCTGTCTTTTATTTTACTCATATAATTCTTATTTTACCATACCTCCCAAGTGTCTTAAGTTAAAAGATGTAACTATTTACCCGAACATAGTAAATTGCTTCTGAGTTTCATTTTTCACATTTGGCAATGTAAGTGCTTAGAGCTCACCATTCATAACTGGTACTGCCCTACAAGTGATTTTTGGTGGGTTGTTCTTTTGGCCTAGGACTAAGTAAATTTCTCCTTTCCTCTACAGTCTATACTTTTCTATACCTTTATAGCATGGTAGCTTCATCTTCTAATAAAGGTGCTGTTGATTCCGAACCAAAGCTCAAATTATCATTTTCCACTTTTTCATATGCGTGTCATATCTCTCTCAGTATTTTACTATTGCATTCAAAATGAATGTGACGGTAAAGTAGTTATGGCTTTTGACTTTTATCTGGAAGAAAAAGGTTTCAAACTCTTGTACATCCTACATAAAATCACTAATGGGTTTAATACTTGTACCCAGTAACTTGTTGACCAGTCATGTGTGGCAGTAGAAGACAGCAAAAGTAAAGCCCAAGTTTTAAATTTCGCATTTAAGAAATCGTTCACATAGGAGAATTGTATAAACATACTGTAGTTTGGCCGTTGCACAGTCTCCCATAAGGAGGACATAGTAATTAGCATCACTGGTATAGTGAAACAACTGAAAGAGTTGAAAGAAAATAAGTTGACAGATCCTGATGGAATCCCTACTCTGTTTTACAGAGAGTACCCTACAGCATTGGCTCCCTGCTTATCACAATCTCTTACCCCAGCACAAAAGTACCAAATAACTGGAAAAAAGCAGAGGTTACTCCTGTATATAAAAATGGTAAGAGACAGTACTCACAAAATTACAGACCAATATCTTTAACATCAGTATGCTGCAGAATCATTGAACATATTTCAGTTCAAATACAATAAATTTCCTCGAGCTGGAAAAGCTCTCCACAGATCAGCATGGCTGTGGAAAGCATCACTCATGTGAAATGGCATCGCTCATGTGAAACTCAGCATGCCCTTTTCTCACACGAGATCTTGCAAATCGTGGATGAAGGGCAGATTCCACATTCCTAGATTTTCCTAAAAGCATTTGACACAGTGCCACACTGCCAACTGCTAATGAAGGTACACGCATACGGAATAGGTTACCAGGTGCGTAAGTGGATCGAAGATTTCTTAAATAACAGAGCCCAGTATGTTTTCCTCAATGATGAGTGTTCATCATGACAAAGAATCGTCAGGAGTGCCTCAGGGAATTGTGATTGGACTGCTGCTATTTTCTATAAGTCGACAGATCCTGATGGAATCCCTACTCCGTTTTACAGAGAGTACCCTACAGCATTGGCTCCCTGGACAGGGTAAGCAGGGTAAGCAGAAGACTGCTGTTGTTTGCTGATTATGCTGTGATGTATGGGAAGATGTCACAACTGTAGGAGGATAGAAGATAACTTAGACGAAATTTCTAGTTGGTGAGATGAATGGCAGCTAGCTCTAAATATAGAAAAATGTAAGCTAATGCAGATGAGTAGGAAAAACAAATCCATAATGTTCAAATATGGCATTATTACTGTACCGACAACACAGTCAAGTCAATTAAATATATATGTGGAACGTTGCAAATCAGTATGAAATGGAATGAGCATGTGAATGTTGTAATAGGGAAGCCAAATGGTTGACTGGTTTATTGAGAGAATTTTACAGAAGTGTGGTTTATCTGTGAAGGAGACCATATATGGGGCATTAGAGCAACCACTATTGAATACTGTTAGAGGATTTGGGATCCACAGCAGGTTATATTAAAAGAAGACATCAAAGCAATTCAGAGGCGAGCTGCTACATTTGTTACCAGTAGGTTTGAACAACACACAAGTATATGGAAACACTTTGCGAACTCAAATGGAAATCACTAAAGGGAAGATGAGATTCTTTTCGAGGAGCACTATTGATAAAATTTAGAGAACAGGCATTTGAGATTGATTGCCGAATGATTTTCTGCTGCCAATGTACATTTTGTGTAAGAACCATGAAGATAAGATTAGAGAGATTATGGCTCATATGGAGGTATATGGACAGTCGTTTTTCCCTCAAACCCTCCAACATGCACCATATGCTGGTTTGGGGAGTATGTATGTAGATGTAGATATTGCACACTCTTTTACATGCTCAGTTGGGTTCAATACAACGATTTATTTAATAACTAAGACGGAATATGCTTAGAAAGAAAAGGAAATACAAAGCTACAGGGGACAGTAATGAAAAGAGGCATCAGGTGTGACATGTCTTAAGATACTGTTACTAGCATAGCACAACTTGTCTGAGTTTTAAGTCATATTTCAGACTATTGTTGCTCGTTCATTAGACAACAGCAATATAAAATCTAAAATGGGCTGTAATGTTTCAGAAATAAATTATGTTTTACATCAGTGATGTGCCCTATGATGATGTATCCTCACTATAAACTAATATTGTCTCTCTACACTGCATGGCATCTTAATATCAAACGATATGAACTAACACTGCATGTTCAGTGACTTCTCATAGTGCTAGTTACTACATGGTTAACTGTTGATGCTCAATCTTTCCACACCCTCACCTGAACTCCTCTCTCATCATTCCTCTATGATCCATACATCCATCTACCTCAGACTGCCATTCTCTATCAGAGCCACTATTTAAGTGTGTAACACCTTCAGAGATGTGTGTTCTTACCTTTCATTTTCCCTCTTATACTCTAGTTCTTTTAAGAATAAACTTATATTCCTGAAGTTCGTGATGCAATATTTACTTCTAAGTGTTTCAGCAGGTCATGTTCATTGTACACTGAATCTTTATTAGCTTTTTGTTTCAAATTAATTGCTTTCATTTTTTATTTTCTTAAAATGGATACAATATAGCTTACTCATGTTATTCAGCAAGAGAAAACTCTACATTGGTTTGTTGAGTAAAAAGTATTTCAGCTAGAATATAAATAACTGCAAAACCATAATGTATATCTTCATGTTATTTGCTAGACACAGACAAGTGACTGACTCATTTTATTTTTGAATTTGCAGACCATGGAACAGACGTAAGACATGGCAGAATGAATGGAGCCACACACCGAGGCAACGCAGGAGAAGGTACCGTCAGTATTACCAGCAGCAGTGAGGCACGTGCTAAGCACATGAAAAAATAATGTACCACATCTCCCAATTCTCTCTATTTTCCTACTTGACTGCAAACTGTATTTCACATGAGCAATTTTTAAAAAAAATTAGAGTAGACAATTTATTAATTATTGAGCTTATAGAATTTATATAAAAGACTGAGGTGAAATGCACACTGAAGAGGAAAATAACTGCAGTCTTCTTATACTGTCATGTAAATATAGGAACACTGTAAAACTGTCATTTTTAAGATTAATGTTTTTTTTCTACATTATTTGATATGAAGAAAATACGGAGCAGTACTATGGAGTATTATTCAGTATAGAAACATGCACATTTATATTCGGCAGTATGGAATGCCAACTTTGCTATGTAAATGGATTATAAATATTTGTGACCTGTTTGCCAAGTTTCGAACTATCCTTGCTATGTTTTGAAGAGAAAACCACAGTAACTAGTGACTACTGCTATATTTGAACACATTAAATCACAAAACATTCGAAATCTGTCTTTTGTTGCACATAAAAGAGTGCTGAAATGAATAAAGCTGACTGAAGAACTTCATCCCATTGTTTCGTATGTGCTCTTGTGATTTGTGAGATACCATTTCCAATGTTTAGTTTGTTATATCAGAAATATATAACTCAGAATATTTTAGGAGACTTCAAGAAGGTGATGTGTTTTTGAAAGTTTCACACATTACAGAGTTGGATTTGCAAAACAGAAGATAATACTGTGTGAAAATGATGTGTAAGTCAATCACTTTCAAAAAAATATATATCTTTCTCTGAAAACACCACTTTACAGTACGCGTAGGAATTAAGAGGCCTATTTATGCAGTGCTTACACAAGATCTGCAACATTCTCTGAAGAACAAAACTGTAAGCCACACAAAACATAATGTAATTATTAATACTTAGTATTTGTGTTGCAGGCACACTGAAATGTCACAAATTTTCTTATATATGAAAGATTTTCCTCTGGAAGTGATTGATGTATAGCTATAATTAACCTACTATTTAAATACTGCAACTTGCACAAACTACTAAATACAGAAAAGCTATATGGCAACAAAACTTCTCAACTTGTATTTATATAAATGGCATAATGTAGCTGCAGAAGTTTTGCTGATTTAACCCTGAATTACCTGCTCCCATTCTCAAATAGTGTTACAAAGCAGGTATTTTGTTTTCCCTTGCAGCTTCATAGCATATAACTATTCTTTTAATCTTTTGTTAGTAATTTTTATTTTCATCCATTTCTCTACATAAATTTTTACAGTTTCAAATGATAAATACTGCTAACACAATGTTAGCTTGTCTTTGAATGTTTCACTACATGTAAAGTTCTGTTTCTACATGGTTATTTTGTCATAAAATGTATGTCCGTTTAAAAACTAAGAGTATAGCTACAATGCAACGGCACAATATTGTTTCATAAAAAATGTGTGTTCACATTCACTGTCAGTAATTATGAAATGCTCATTCATGTAACTTAACTGCTTCACCATACAAAAAGTTCACAAAACTATAGCATTGCTACTTTCTTGTTTGTGCCATTCTTGTAGCATGAAATAATATTTATTTGTTGTATTTAATTCAGAAATACAACCAAATGAATTTTAAGTCAGTCAGTGAGACACGTTTATTTCAGTGTGTGTGTGTGTGTGTGTGTGTGTGTGTGTGTGTGTGTGTGTGTGAGAGAGAGAGAGAGAGAGAGAGAGAGAGAGAGAGAGAGAGAGATATCTATCTGTGATAGTGAGATAAGAAATTTTACAGATGGCTCCATGTTAACTGCAATCAGATGAATTCTTTTAATTTATTGGTACTAGAAGTTTGTAACATTTTCACTGTTCTTTTCTTTAATTTCAACCTTTTCTGTACTAATAAGATCACTAAGTTATTTGACATGGTTATTAAACGCTTTATACATAAAATAACTAAGAAGGTGAATGTGTGAGCAACTTTAGATACTGAGTCTCCAACAGCATCAGTGTTTTGATTTGATTCGCAACTGTTAATGCCTGTGGTATGATTTTCGTAAGGACAGTAGGCAGCAGTCCTCCGCAAGACTTTTAGCTGGACAAAAGTTTTTATTTGATACCACACTATATACCTGACTTTGGACTTTAGTAAGTGCATTCTGAGTTTGGCAATAAAATTCTTCTTGCAGTGATTAATAGAAGTCACTATCAAATTAGAATTAAGGACATACCATTAACTCAAATATTACTGGCATGACAAATCATTGTAAAGGGAAAAAACTCCTAGCATTTGAAATAACAGCTCCTGAAAATAAACACAAGCTTTTATTTAAGAAATGACGATTTGTAAACAATGTAAAGTTGATTTTATGTAGATATTAACTGTATATCTTTTCAATGTATTATTCATTAGATTGTACAGACACTGTTTCCTTACAGAGGCAGTATGTGATTTTATAAACCAACATGTATGTATTGTAATCAAGTATGTGTGAACAGTGTTGAAATGAAGAAACTGAAAATGTACAAATCATTGTAATAAATCTGTGTTTTAAACATAATGTTTTAAAACATTTAAGTACAGTAAATATTTCTCCATTTAAAGTAGCGTGTTGATTAGGAATGACTGCTTAATCTAACTGCTACTCACTCGTGCATGCCTGGTGAACTCCCCTCACCCGCCCTTCCCCCCCACCAATGCCAAGTTGCCGCCAACAACAGTAACCATTTGCATTCCATTATGATCACCTGTGTCAATTTAGCCATGTAAAGCAAGCTTCCCATATAAAATGCCTGGACATAAACTTGGTGTCCTTTGTATAGGAGATTAATAAAAGGTTATAGGAAAGCAAATCTGCAACCAAATTATCTAGTAAGAGGTTGGTACATTGACAATTACAGATAAAAAAAAGATGAGCCTAACAAATTTTATATGTAAGCTTGATTCTGCTGATGGACTGACAAATCATAAAACTATAAGGCTCAACACAAACACAGATCTATGTAGACAACGCTGTTTACAAATGGTTTACACAAAAATGATCACAAGGAGAACCTATTAGGTTGGTGCACAAGAGCGATTTTGTTTCGTATGTTGGTATTCCGGTTCCTATGGGTTTATTTATTGATTATCATTTTTTATTTGTAGTTCACTGTTGCTATTTGAGTTTACATATTACCATTTTGCCTTCTGGAGATAGTGAGTGGAGCTGTGAATGATAAAAAATGCAGTGCCAAGTGGAGAAATGTAAACATTTTTAACATACAAAGTCTGTTCAAAAAATTCTGGAACTTTGTCCGCAAAATTTTTCCTAGACTTACTTTTCACTTATTGTGCATTGTCTCCTTCAAAATACTCTCCTCCACAATTGATACACCACTCCGTACTCTGTTTCCATATCCAGAAGCAGTCTTGACATGCCTCTTGCTGGACCGCGCAAAGTGATGTCTGCAAATTTTCTTTAATGTCATCTGTCGTTGCAAATTTTCATCCTTTCAAAGGGGTTTTCATCTCTGGAAAGAAATACAGTCTGCAGGGGCCAGGTCTCAAGAATATGGATGATGAGGCAGCACAGTGATTTCGTTTTTTGTGCAGTAGTCATGCACCAACAGAGATGAATGTGCACTTGCGTTATCATGATGCAAGAGCCATGAATTGTCTCGCTACATTTCATGCATTGTGACACATCCCGATAGTGCAATTGATTAACAGTTTGTCCCTATGGCATGAATTCATAATGAACTAATCCTTCAAAGTCAAAGAAAACTATCAGCATCACTTTGACATTTGACCTCAGCAGTAAATTTTCAGAGTGTTTGGAATAAAGTTCCTGAATTTACTGCCCTCCAGGAAGCGTGTGGTGCACAAATTATTCTCAGGACTGAGACCTGGCTGAACCCTGAGATAGGAAGTTCTGAAATATTTAGTGAGGGTTGGAACGTATATCGGAAAGACAGATTAGACACCGTAGGAGGTGGTGTCTTCATTGCAGTTGACAAAAATATTGTGTCTACTGAGGTTGAAGTAGAGTGTGATTGTGAAGTTATCTGGACACATTTAACAGGGCTAGGGGAAATAAAGTTAATTGTGGGGTGTTATTACCGGCCACCAGGTTCCACTGTGACAGTTCTAGAAACATTCAAAGGGAGTCTACATTCTGTATCGCAGAAGTACCCGGATCACGCTATATTAGTCGGAGGCGACTTCAACCTACCTAGTATAGACTGGGATGTCTATGGATTCATTACAGGTGGTACAGACAAGCCATCGTGTGAATTACTTTTGAAAACGTTATCCGGAAACTGTCTTGAGCAGCTAAATCGACAGCCAATGCGTAATGGAAATATTTTAGATCTGGTAGCCACGAACAGACCAGACCTCATCGATGGTGTCAGTATTGAGACAGGGATTAGTGATCATGATGTTGTCATTACGACTATGTTTACGAAAGTTCTAAAGTCAGTCAAGAAGGCTAGGAGAGTATTCTTACTAGAAAGAGCAGATAAGCAGTTGTTGGCATCCCACTTAGTAAATGAATCGACTTCATTTACTTCCGGTACGATGGACGTGGAAGAATTATGGGCAAATTTTAAACACATTGTAAATCACACATTGGACAAGTATGTGCCAAAAAAGTGGGTTACGGATGGAAAAGACCCACCGTGGTTTAACAGCGCAATTCGGAGAATGCTCAGGAAGCAAAGGCAGTTGCACTCGCGGCACAAGAAAGATCAGGAGAATGAGAGCAGGCAAAAGTTAGTAGAGATTCGTGCTGCTGTAAAAAGAGCAATGCGCGAAGCATTCAACCACTACCACCATCATACCTTAGCAAAAGATCTTGCTGAAAACCAAAGGAAATTCTGGTCTTACATAAAATCGGTAAGCAGGTCGAAGGCTTCCATCCAGTCACTCACTGATCAGTCTGGCCTGGCAATGGAAGACAGCAAAACGAAAGCTGAAATTTTAAATTTAGCATTTGAGGAATCTTTCACACAGGAGGATCATACAAACATACCGCCGTTTGAGTCTCGTACAGATTCCCGTATGGAGGACATAGTGATAGACATCCCTGGGGTTGTGAAGCAGCTGAATGGGTTGAAAATAAATAAATTTCCAGGTCCTGATGGGATTCCAATTCAGTTTTACAGAGAGTACTCTACTGCATTGGCTCCTTACTTAGCTTGCATTTATCACGAATCTCTTGCGTAAAGTCCCGAGCGACTGGAAAAAGTGCAGGTGATGCCTGTATATAAGAAGGGTAGAAGGACGGATCCTCAAAATTACAAGACCAATATCCTTAACATCGGTTTGTTGCAGGATTCTTGAACGTATTCTCAGTTCAAATATAATGAATTTCCTTGAGACAGAGACGTTGCTGTCCACGCATCAGCACCGATTTAGAAAGCATCTCTCCTCCGAAATGCAACTCGCGCTTTTTTCACATATCTTGCGAACCATGGATGAAGGGTATCAGACAGATGCCATATTCCTTGACTTCCAGAAAGCGTTTGACTCGGTGCCCCACTGCAGACTCCTAACTAAAGTATGAGCATATGGGATTAGTTCCCAAGTATGTGAGTGGCTCGAAGACTTCTTAAGTAATAGAACCCAGTACGTTGTCCTCGTGGTGAGTGTTCATCGGAGGTGAGGGTAACATCTGAAGTGCCCCAGGGAAGTGTGGTAGGTCCACTGTTGTTTTCTATCTACATAAATGATCTTTTGGATAGGGTGGATAGCAATGTGCGGCTGTTTGCTGATGATGCTGTGGTGTACAGGAAGGTGTCGTCGTTGAGTGACTGTAGGAGGATACAAGATGACTTGGATAGGATTTGTGACTAGTGTACAGAATGGCAGCTAACTCTAAATATAGATAAATGTAAATTAATGCAGATGAATAGGAAAAAGAATCCTGTAATGTTTGAATACTCCATTAGTAGTGTAGCACTTAACACAGTCACATCGATTAAATACTTGGGCGTAGCAATGCAGAGCGATATGAAGTGGGACAAGCATGTAATGGCAGTTGTGGGGAAGGTGGATAGTCGTCTTCGGTTCATTGGTAGAATTTTGGGAAGATGTGGTTCATCTGTAAAGGAGACCACTTTATAAAACACTAATACGACCTATTCTTGAGTACTGCTCGAGTGTTTGGGGTCCCTATCAGGTTGGATTGAGGGAGGACATAGAAGCAATTCAGAGGCGGGCTGCTAGATTTGTTACTGGTAGGTTTGATCATCATGTGAGTGTTACGGAAATGCTTCAGGAACTCGGGTGGAAGGCTCTGGAGGAAAGGAGGGATTCTTTTTGTGAATCGCTACTGAGCAAATTTACAGAACCAGCATTTGAGGCTGACTGCAGTATAATTTTATTGTCACCAACTTATATTTCGCGGAAAGACCACAGAGATAAGATAAGAGAGATTAGGGCTCGTACAGAGGCATATAGGCAGTCATTTTTCCCTCGTTCTGTTTGGGAGTGGAACAGGGAGAGAAGATGCTAATTGTGGTACGAGGTACCCTCCGCCACGCACCGTATGGTGGATTGCGGAGTATGTATGTAGATGTAGATGTTGATGTAGACCTGACCTACCCTGCCATTTTTGGTTTTGGAGAAGCTTCCCCAATCCGTTGTGAAGACTGAACTTTGGTCTCAACATCGTAACTGTAGACACATGTATCACCAGTTATGATTCTCTTAAAGAACATCTGATTCTCATTTCAGTGACCTAAACGCTGATCATGGATTGTGAAGCAAAGGTCTTTCTGGTCTTGACTCACGAGTTGTGGTACAAACTTGGCGGCAACTCAATGCATTCCAAGATGCTGCATCAGGATTCATGACATGACATTACATTACTCTGCAGTCTCTTGGACAGTTAGTCTTTGATTGGCATGCACAATTTCATTGACATTCATGACATGAGTGTCATTGATACACGTCAAAGGGCATCCTGGACGATGTGTGAACCATTCATAACACCAAGTACAGCTTAAGCATTCATCATTGTAGGCTTCCTGCATCATTTGGTGTTTCTCTGTAAAGGTTTCCTTGAACATGAAATTTAATGGAGACACATTGCTGCTGTAACTCTGCCATCTCGAAATTCGCAACCTGTGTGACACAACATTCTATTGTCTATCAGACATGTAACAATGAAACTTCCAGCAGTCACACATTAAACACAGGCAAGTGCAGTGATGATAATCACATTTTGCTCCAATACACCATTGGAGCAAAATTACGAATGTTCCAGAATTTTCTGAACAGTCCTCATCTTATTCTGTTGGAGTTCAATAGAGGAGTCATAGCAGCGGAGGCACCCAGAGACATTTGCACTGTGTATGGGGATAATGTTACTGGACCGACCATGGCAATAAAATAATTTTCTCATTTTAAGGATGATCGTTTTGACATTAGTGACTCTTCACATTCAGGATGACCTTCAGAGTTTGATGAAAATCACTTAAAAGCATTAACCCACTATGATCCACATCAAAGCACTCTAGCACTGATAAAATGTGATGAACTATGATCACTCCACCATCACGCAACAAAAGCATGCAATGGGAAAGGTTCAAAAATCGGGTGTGCAAGTACTGCATGCTCTAAGTCAAAATCACAAAAATCAGTGGGTGCATCTCTGCTAGCTCGTCATAAATTGGCTTATGAACAACACCAACTATTCCTATCCTGTATCATTACTGAAGACAAGAGATGGTGTCTTCATGCTAATATAAGGAAAAGAAAGGAATGGTTGAGCCCAAACAAAGCAGCAATTCCCTGAACAAAGACCTGTGCACATCCACGAAAGATTATGTCATGCATTTGTTGGAATAGTGATGTGGTGTACTACAAATTGCTTCACTATGGTGTAACTGCCAGACTAACAAAAAACACTACACAGGATTTTGTGCCCTCAGATTTTCACCTTTTTTGGTCTCTATTGAACAGAAAATGGACTCTGAACATGACTCAGTGACTTCTTCACTTCAAAACCACACAATTTCCATAATCATGGAATCGAAAAGTTAGCCCAGCATTGGCAGACTGTTGTAAATAGTGAAGGAGAATATACTATGTATAACTAAAATCCCTGTTACATGTATATGTTGTGTTTATTAAACTTATGGAAAAACACTACACAAACACTACACCAACCCAATATCTCTTGTCACTTTCTATGTGAAAAGACATTTCAATTTAATGAAAATCTTGGAGGGCTGTCAAATTTTAAAGCAAGGATGAGCTGGTTAAAAAATATGGCTTTTCTGAGCTTCAAATACAAGGGGAAAAACTGTTTGCTGATTCTTTCAAAATCAAACTAAGGAACCTATTGAGTGGAGAAGAGAATGCACTTGAAAACATTTACAATGCTGACAAAGCTGGACCTAATTTATTGCAAAGCTTTGCCAAAAAAATCTTGCTTCACACCATGAATTCTTGCACCTTGTCCTAAAATAAGCAAGGAATGTTTTACTGGTTTAGCTGGTGGAAATGCTACTGGTAGCAGCCAACTGGCTATGATCATCATTGGTAAATATAAGAAACCATGCTATTTCAAACATATTAATATACCTGCAACGCCTCTTGTTTATACCTCACAAAAGTGTGCCTGAGTGGACAGTATAATTTTTAAGGAATAGTTTATTGAAGTTTTTGTACCCTTTGTAGGTTAAAGAACAGCAAAAGGGAGAAAAAATACTGCGCCTTGCTAATGCACCAACTCATCCATCATGTCATATCTCAAACAGAAAGGATGAGTTCATAAAAGCAATGTTTCTTCCCCATAACATAACCTCCTTGTCATAGCCCATGGATCAAGGCATTATTAAGACTTTTAAATGGAACTACAAAAAATAATTGTTATGTAAGTTATTGTAAGAAAGAGAAGAGGAGGGAGAAGAACATCTGTTAATAAATTATGAGAATACTGATTTGAAAGACGTCCTACATACAATTTTCAGTACGGCGGAACGTTCTCAAAGTCTAACTGAAAATAACAAACAGAATGATAGGTCCAGAAATCTCAGTATGCAAAAAGAAGTCAGTTCCTGTGAATGTGATAAAGTTAAATAAAAATTAAAAATTGAAAAAATGGGTAAATGTCGATGATGCAGGTCTAGGGCACCAGATCCTGCAGGATAGTGAAATTCTAAAACTCATTACTGATAAAGATGATGCCACCAGCATCCCATCAACTAGTGGTGCGGAAAATGAAGATGAAAACATACCAAGCTGCTTCTGAACCATTTACGTGTTTGCATACAGCCTTACAATAGTTTGAAGCTCGAGGGGAAATAACCCAGTGAGATGCAAGCAGCAATCTGGAGGGGTGGGGAAGGGATAGTAGTGTACAGGTGGGAAGAGAGATGGATGCTGTCTGGTGGAGTGTGTAGGGACTAGACTGCCAACAGGCACAGTGTCAGGATGTTGTGGGGCAGGGAGGTGGGGAAAAAGGAACAAAAAAGGAGAAGAGAGTGGAAAGACAGGTGGATGTGTTGGCAGAGGGCTGCAAATAACCAGTGTGGGAGATGAGAATGGGGAGGAGATTGTAGGACAGAGGGGCTGCACTGTTGGGTGGTGGATGTAGAGACATTATGTAACTGTAGGTTGGGACCAGATAATTACGGAGTGGAGAATGTGTTGTAAGGATAACTCCCATTTGAAAAGCTTGTGGCTTGGGTAGTGAAGCAGCCATTGAAATCAAGTGTGTTATGTTTAGCTGCATGTTGTGCCACAGGGTGACCTACTTTGCTCTTGGCCACTTTTTGGCAGTAGGCATTCATCCTGGTGGACAGCTGGCTGGTAGTCATACCAATATAAAAAGCTGTGCAATGATTGCAGCAGAGCCGGTAAATGACATGGCTGCTTTCACAGGTGTCCCAGCCCCTAATAGGGTAGGATAAACCTGTGACAGGAGTGGAATAGGAAATGCTGGGTGGGCGGATTGGGTAGGTTTTGCACCTGGGTCTTCTACAGGGGTATGATCCTTGTGGCAAAGGGCTGAGATTGGGAGTGGATAGGGATATCTGTAGAGGTTGGGTGGGCGACAGGATACCATTTTAGGAGGGGTGGAAAGTATCTCGGGCAGGATTTCCCTCATTTGAGGGCATCATGACAAGGAATCAAAGCCCTGGTGAAGGATGTGATTCAGTTGTTCCAGTCCGGGGTAGTACTGGGTGACGAAGCGGACATAGATTTGTGACTGACTTTTTGGGGGTTGTGGGAGGATTGGGGCTATGAGGGGAAATGGCAGGGTGGATTTGTTTGCAGACTACGAGTGAGGGATAGTGCCTGTCTGTGACGGCCTCAGTGAGACCCTCAGTATACTGGGCAAGGGAGTTTTTGTCACTCCAGATACGTCGCCCCCTGGTAGCCAGGCTATAAGGGAGCGATTTTTTGGTGTGAAAGGAATTACAGCTGTCAAAATGCAGGTACTGCTGGTAGTTGGTGTGTTTAATGTGGACAGAGGTACAGATGGAATCATCAGAGATTAGGTGGTCAACATCTAGGAAGGTGGCACGCTGGGTAGAGGAGGACTAAGTGAAGTGGACTGGAGAGAAGGTGTTGAGGTGGTGAAGGAACGAAGATAGTGAGTCTTGGGCCTGGATCCAGATCATGAAGATATCATCAATGAACCTGAATCAGACTGTGGGTTTGGTGTTTCACGAGGCTAAGAAGATAGGAGAATGCTAAGCTGGTGCCCATTGCTGTGCCACAGATTTGTTTATAGACCTTCCTTTCAAATGAGAAGTAGTTGTGGGTTAGGATACTGTTAGTAAGGTGTATGAAGAACAAGGTAGTGAGTTTGGAGCCTGAAGGAAGTTGGGAAAAGTAGTGTTCAAAAGCAGTAAGACCATGGGCATGAGGAATGTTGGTGTACAGGGAGATGGTATCAACAGTGACAAGTAGGGATCCAGGAGGTAAAGTGGTGGGGATGGTGTAGAGTCAGTGAAGGACGTGTTTGGTGTCTTTGACATGGGAGGCTAGATTACGGACAACTGGTTGGAGGTTGTGGTCAATGAGAGTCGAAATTCTTTCAGTACAGGCACAATAATCAGCCACAATGGGATGTCTAGGATCGTTGGTTTGTGGATCTTGGGGAGCATGTAGATGGTGAGTGTGCGAGGTGTCAGGGATTGGAGATTGTGTTGGACTTCTGGGATGGGATCACTCTGGCAGAGTTTATAGATGGAGGAGTCAGATAATTGGTGGAGGCATTCTGCCAGATTCATAACAACAGAGGTGGAACTTTCGTATGCAGATAGGATGATTAGGTCAGGATTTGTTTTGAGGTTGTATATGGCTGTTCTTTCTTCTACTGAAGGTTTGGTGTTCTGAGGAAGGGACCTGGGGAAGGATGGTGAGGCTAAGATAGAGGTAAGGAATTTCTGGATGGTGACCAACAGGTGGTTATGTGGGAGGGGGGCGGGGGGTCATGGTTGGATGGTGGTACAAACTGGAAGAGGCAGGGTTCAATGCTGGAATTGGGGTGGTTTTCATTGGAGGAATTGGTGGCAAATAGCTTGCATTGCAGGGATCGGGAAGAGGGGAGTAGGTCTTTGACAAGTCCAGCACAGTTAAACTGGGGTCGAGGGCTAAAGGGGCTAAAGGTGAGGCCTTTGGATGGGATTGACACTTCAGTGGAGCTGAAGGTTTTGGTGGAAATGTTAACAATGTTTTGGCTCTGGATTTGGTGGAGGGTTAATAGGGTTAATATGGCAAGTTAAAAAGGTCAGCCAGGCAGGGTTTAGCTGCTATGAGGGGTGGATGGGGAGGAACACTGCGGGTACGGTAGGGGTTGGGATAGTGGTGGCCCAGGTTGGATAATTTATGGAGGTGCTGCCTGGAACACTCCTCCAGCTGCTGGAGAGCAAGTGGTTCAATTTGAGATATGTGATATATGAAGTAGGGATCACAATGTAGTAGTATCTTGTGGAGAGAGCAAAGGAGCTTCAAGGATGCCTGTGCCATGGAGATGTTTTTTTGTAGAACCAGATTAGTGAGGGCCAAGGATTAACAGAATCTGAAAAGTGTAGGTCATTGTGAAAGGAGGGGTGGGATCCAGAAAAAGGAATCTTTACAGTTAGGCCATTTGGGGGGATTCCATGGTTTAGGCAGCATTTGAGAAACAGGATGTGGGACTGGGTTTTAGCCAGGGAAGTCGATACTTTTCTAAACTGGTGCAGAAAGATGGAGCAAGGGTCTGTTGTGCTAGGAATGATGCAAACGAAATGGGAATGACGAAGGAATGGGCAAAATAGGTGTTGATGTTTTGTGAGAGGAGCTGGATAAGCAAAAAGATCAAATATGTAAAGACACGCAGAAACAGGCACAGATACGCAAAAATATGCGAGGATACATAAAAATATGGGAAACTGAGTGAAATCACATAAAACTAAGCACAAATACTTTAAAAACAAACAGAAATGTGGGTGAAAAGGAACGATGAGGTATGGGAGTGTGCAGGTGTTGCGATAAGCAGAGAGTGAGGGAGGGGGGGATGGGTTAGGTTGGGGATCCAAAGTTCGTATGGCACAGGCAGGTGTGTAAAATAAAACTCTAAAGTATGTGAGGATGAGGGATGGAGTAGGATCAATAGGAATAAATGTAATTACCTATTGGAGGAAAGAATCTGGGGCATTAGATGCTGCATCAACAACCCACACGGTGTGTTGTGCGCAGACGGACGTTGAAACAGTGTGGTTCGGAAGTAGATGCGGTTTGGAAGGCAGTCAATCAACACAGAAAAGAAAAGAAAGAATGGACACTGAGAAGAGTAATACTACTTAGCAGAGTAACAAAGGAAAACATCACAGGTTTGTAGGATGGAAGAAAGCCATTCAGCAAAAGTCAATCAATGGAAACTCCAGGTAGGAAAAGATACGATTGCTATTTACCATAAAGAAGATGGGTCAAGTTGCAGATAGGCATGATTGAAAGACACTCACTTATAGCTTTCGACCACAGGAATGCAATATCATGTTGGATGCATGCAGCAATCTAGGGGTGGGGGGGTCGAGGGGGGGGGGGGGGGTTGGAAGGGATAGTACTGTACGGGTGGGGAGGGAGACCGACGCTGTCTGGCAGAGAGTGCAGGGACTAGACTGCCGACAGGTGCAGCATCGGGAGGTTGTGGGGCAGGGAGGTGGGGAAAAAGGAACAAAAAATGAGAGGAGCAGGGAAAGACAGGCAGATGCAAATAAACAGGGTGGGAGACAAGGATGGGGAGGAGATGATAGGACAGAGGGTGTGGAAACTATTGGGTGGAGGGAGTGGGGATAGTACGTTACCGAAGTTTGAGGCCAGGATAATTATGGGAATGGAAAGGCTAACTCCCACCTGCGCAGTTCATAAAAGCTGGTGGCTCGGGCAGTGAAGCAGCCACTGAAATCAAGTGTGTTATGTTCAGCTGCATGTTGTGCTACAGGGTGACCTACTTTGCTCTTGGCCACTTTTTGGCAGTGGCCATTCATCCTGGTGGACAGCTGGTTGGTAATCATACCAATATAATAAGCTGTGCTATGATTGCAGCAGAGCAGTTAAATTACATGTCTGCTTTCACATGTGGCCCAGCCCCTGATGGGGTAGGCTGAATCTGTGACAGGTCTGAAATAGGAAATGCTGGGTGGGCGGACTGGGCAGGTTTTGCACCTAGATCTTCCTAGGGATATGATCCTTATGGCAAGGGGTTGGGACTGGTATGGACTAGGATGTTGTGGAGGTTGGGTGGGCAACAGAACATCACTGTAGGACTGGTGGGAAGTATCTCGGGTAGGATGCCCCTCATTTCAGGGCACAATGACAGGTAATCAAAGCCCTGGCGAAGGTTGTTCCAATCTTGGATGGTACTGGGTGATGAAGGGGACACTCCTTTGTGGTTAGTTTCTGGGGTGGTGGGAGGATTGTTAATGTGAGGAGAAGTGGCTCAGGAGATATGTTTGCGGATTGGGTCTGGGGGATAGTGCCTTGGTGAGACCCTCAGTAATTGAGCAAGGGAGTTTTTGTCACTGCAGCTACACTGTCCCCAGGTAGCCAGGCTGTATGGGGGGGGGGGGGGGGGGGGGGGAGAGTTTGTGGTGTGAAAGGAAAGACAGCTGTCAAAATTTAGGTATGCTGGGTTGATGAGGATCATGTGAAGCTGATGGGAGAGAAGGTGTTGAGGTTGTGAAGGAACAAAGATAGGGTGTCTTGGCTCTGGGTCCAGATCATGAAGATATTATCAACGAACATGAACCAGACTGGGGGTCTGGTGTTTTGGGAGGCTAGGAATGTCGCCTCTATATGGTTCATAAAAAGGTTGGCATAGAAGTGTGCCATGCGGGTGCCCATTGTTGTGTTGCGTATTTGTTTACATACCTTACCTTAAACGCGAAGTAGTTGTGGGTTAGGATACAGTTAGTAAAGTGTATGTGGAATGAGGTACTGGGTTTGGAGTCTGAAGAACATTGGGTAAGGTAGCGTTCAATGGCAGTCAAAGAAATTATCTCACATCTTGTTTTGGCTGTAGGGCACCACCATCCCAAGGAAATTTCATCAGTTGGGAAAACAAAAGGCAAAAGCTAATGTAAACTGTATCTTAATGTGAACTAGCCATCTGAAGATGAACATGTCAGTTCGAAACCAGTAATGGTGCTGTTTAAATAAAGAAATAGCAGTGTAAAAAATGGCTGGTTGTTGTTATCTTCTATGTAGGAGTCATCCTATATGAGGGATTGTCACAAGGCATTAAGTATCACCTCAAAAAATAGTTATCTAATTACTTTTTTTGTTTGCAGTCCTGGTACACACTGAAAGCCCATGTCAAAACCGAATGTCCCAGACCACTGACGTAGTGATGAACTGTGCAGTTTCACACCAATTCAGATAACTTCTTCAAGGGTCTGGATTCGCTTGACACAACTGGAATATTTCTGCTGCTGAAAACAAATTACTGCACGATTCTTCACTTTATCAGTGAGCTAAACATTAGTCCATGCCATTTGTCAAGCAGAGCTGGAATAATTCTATATTCTGTTCTTTATGTTAAAATGGCTACTGGGAAACTAAAACACCATATTAATGTAGACGGAATATCTCAATATTATTTAGACATTATAGTTGTAATTTCCTACTGTTGTTTACATACTGGAGACTCAGTGGATGTGACTGACTGGTGCTGTCACAGCTATATGTTCTATGCTGGTTAGAGACAGTAAATAAAAGACATGAATCTAGACAATGATCAGTACAATATAAGATCATCATCACTACCCTATACACGTAACACAACAAAAAGAAGTATGCCAATCATGGACAGCAATTCATAATTTTGCATCTGCCTTGGGTACTCCCGACAAGGCCGTTTACAGTATCTCTTTCAACACAATTTACTGTTTCATGTGGCCAAAGTGACACTAATATCTGTCAATATATCTTCTGAAAATATCCCCTACATATTCTCTGGTATTCTGTTCTAGTGACTGTGCAAGACATTTCATTTGCACACACAGGAAATATGTGAAATGTAACTGCAGTTGCGAATACGGGCAACCTCAAACTGAGGAATGGAATGACGACTTCGAAAATTTGTGCTGGACTGGGACTCAAACCAGCATTGTACTTCTTACAGACACGGGCACTGCAATATCTTATTTCATTTTCACTTTACAACAATGTTGCAAGAGTACACACACACACACACACACACACACACACACACACACACACACACACACACCAAAAAGTCTCAATACATACTTGTGTTACTTAATGACAGATAATGGTACAAAGATATGCAAGTCTTATCATGATTTCAGCCAGACCAGATTTCACACCCAGTGTAATTCCCATGATAGTTTGTAACAAGTATTGTAATGTGTTGTGCAATTTCTGAACATCATTTACTATTTTGTTGTTAGTTCCATTCAAAATGTTCATTACCCACCACACTTTTACAAGGCAGAAAGTGAAAGTAAGTAAAGTGCACCACGCAAGCTACTCTTAACAGCCAGAAAATGCGCAATTGCCTAAAAATTGTTTTAGGGGTACTGTGAGTGCCTGAAATGTAAAAAGACATGAAAAATATGTTCACAGGTAACAGAACTGGTGTTAGTCACTATAAGGTCTGAGTACTGACATGTTCAGCAGTCCTAAAGAGACATACTCATGTACATACACATACCAGCATCCAATCAAAAACATGTAAGTCTCACTGTGAGACAGGAGACACTGATATGTTTGTTATATTCTATGAAATCTTCCACTGGTACAGAATTTGTGTAGTTAAAGTCTCATTTTGAAAGCAGCACAACCCAACCCCTCCCTCCCACCTCCTCTTCATGTACTCTGAATGAGTAATATAATTCTGTACCACTATAATAAATTGTTTGCTTCATACGATTCTGCTGTGAGTCCAAATGTAAAAGTATGTTCCTGACATTCTGAGCTGCACTATCTTTATTTTTTACTTTCTGCCTAGATGCTGCAGGTATCCCACCATTTTAGAGCCACACTATGTTATGTAATTATGAGTCATACTTATTGAATAAACAAACACATACCAAATTACCAAGCTGTCAAGGTAGCAATTTGTTTCAAATAATGTTAGGTATATATATAAATCACAATGAAAAAGACAGGAGGTTTCTAAAGAACATATTCCTGTTGTGCTTATCAAGTTGAATGTCCTCTTAGGTTTAATGAAATCAGCTAAAAATTGAGAAACTACACAAAACATACTTTGAGACACTATAAGCATATACAGTGTTTACTTCATTGAAAAAACTGTCAGGTCACTGGTTTCTTCCAAAGCAATTGGCCTGCTGGTAATCACTTAGGTCCATTTCAAAGTATGTAGTGCATTTTGAACTGCCTTCCTGTTAGTCACTGTTCTCAGGCACACACTGTAAGCTGTTTACTATAGAGTAGGCCCTACTGATAAAAATATCTACTGAACAGCTGCCAATTTACTATTTCTTATTTTACTGCTAATATAATGTAAACATTAATTGAATTTAAAATTTCAATATTTCATCTAGCTCATCTTCATTATATTTGTCAGAAAAAATTTGTTTAACATCTTTTTCCAAGTTCTTTGCTATATTGCCTGAGTCTGTGACATAGCTTCTACAAATATGTGACTGTAACTGCATTGTAGCTTTCTCCTCTTCCTGTCTCTTTATTTCACACTTGGGTGGGGTAATATCTCCAACATCTGTTTCACACAGCTGCTGTTTGCCAAAAACTGTATTCCATGTGTTACTAGCAAAGTTATCTGAACTAATATCAGAAACAATTTCCTGCTGACTGTCACAACTTAACAGTGCTGTAGATGTCGATGTTTCTGGTAGCAAAGTAAAACAGAGAGGTGATGAATTCCTTTGCAAGTCACAAACGCGGTTGGTGCCTCTTGATTTATAATCACTATAAGTATCATTTCCTGTAGAGAAATATGTAAAAGAACTTTTACTAACATGGGGTGGTATGTCTTCATTCTCATTAAAAGGGGTTTCATTTAAATGTGTTAATTTTTCATTCCGGTTCCCTGGTAAGACACCAATATTCTCTCCACAGATATTAACAGTGCCATTGGCAGAATAATCTTGAATGGTCTGCTGTTTACACACTTTTGATGTACCTGAGATTACTAGCTCAGAAGGCACTGAATCATCAGAATGTTCATCATCATCTTCATCTGATAAATATTTGTTCCATTTACTACTTGTTACGCTTGGAATATTTGTTCCAGTGTCTACAGCTGAAATAGAAACAAAAAGTAATGTATAGATATAGTTTGGATTTTTCATTCATGTACACACTACTTTTTGCTACAAGAAAAACAATCGATACTGGATTAACATTGTTACTATCACTATACCATTTTCTGCACACTGGATTTGTATTCTCCTATTTAAAACAAAGGTCTCTTTCCTCCTCTTATCCTCATTGAGTCGTTGAACATGAACTCTACAGTCCTTTCCACTTCCTCTTCCAAACACCTGCAAATCAACATGACATCATAATATAAATACATAGCGATAGTAATTTGAATAAATAACTCAGTGTTTTCAACTGAAGACACACAGTCTGGCTAATAATGTCACCATTTTTAGTTTCACTTTACATTATAATGCACAGTCAAGATTGCAATTACCGTATTTACTCGAATCTAAGCCGCACTTTTTTTCCGGTTTTTGTAATGCAAAAAGCCGCCTGCGGCTTAGAATCGAGTGCAAAGCAAGTGGAAGTTCTGAAAAATGTTGGTAGGTGCTGCCACAACTAACTTCTGCCGTCGAATATATGTAGCGCTACACAGGCATGCTTTGTAGGCACAAAGATAAATACTGGCGCCAAAACCTCCGCGTCAGTAAATAAATTAAAAAAAAAAAAAAAAAAAAAAAAAAGGTGGAAGATGAACTTTTTTTCTCCACCCCGAGTTTCGACCACTGCATTTTCATACATTATCCAACAAAGTAAATACAAATTCCGTATTGTTCATCTTCGAATGTAGCAGAATTTCAATGTACTAAGAAAATCCGACATGCAAGACTGTTTCGAATGTTTGTCAATATGGCAAACTCTACTTTCTGAATTTTTTCCTACCCATGAGAAGAGATGGTTGCTAATAGGAACCTGATGAAATGTGAATCACATGCAGTATTCTCTTCACCATAAGAATAATACGAATATCAACATTTTGTCATGTATTCTTTCATGTTTGCTGCTATCTCATTTAAATCCTGCCTGCCTAATAAACTACGAAACTAGAGTGAAACAGCAAACGGGGAAGAATATACGTATCGTGTCATGTTTATATTCGTATTATTCTTATGCCTAATAGTGATACAGTGAGAAATGAAGCACGGCAACTGACTAGATTTGTAATTCTAAGATGACTCTAATTTCTGTGCAGAATTTGATGTACCAAAGAAGCGGCCGCAAAGATTTTCAAATGGAGAAACATTTTCGCCTAACTCTCGTTCAGAACATGTTCTATCATACGCAGTCTATTATTTGGTTCTTGTTTATCATTATCAAAGAAAGCAGCAGTCTAAGTAACAACAAATAGCAGTCTCTTGCCATTGTTTCGCTAATGAGACGATTACTCTCTCTTTTTTTTTTTGAACTGTAAGCGGCGGCAGCGCACACAAAAGCAAGCCATGCCGCGAGCAGCGACAGGCCGTAAACACGCACTATCAGAATGCGACAAACAATGCGTGACACAGTACAGTAATGCATTTTCAGCTTAGAGTGACGCAAACACCTATAACAAAGAAAACAGCACTTATCAGATCAAAGCAAAATAAGCAATCGATTCAAACCAGACGAAGCACGTGAAAAAGTAAGGGTACCCGTATAAATACGGACAGAGCGCCTGACGCATAGCAATGGCTACCTGGTAAAGCTTAACTGCTAAGCTTACGACTCGAACCAAACTACTGTAGCTGTATCGTCATTCATTCGACCTAAATTGTGTCTCCTATTACAATGGACCAACTTTGTTTCGATTTGGAGGTGCGGCCTAAAACTTTACTCTCCCCTTGAATTTCGAGTCTCAAATTTCCGGTGCGGCTTAGATTCGGGAATTTTTTTTTCCTTTATTTCGAGTCTCATTTTTCAGGTGCGGCTTAGATTCGAGTGCGGCTTAGATTCGAGTGCGGCTTAGATTCGAGTAAATACGGTATATTGCATAACTCTCCAAACAAAATATCTAGTTTCGGATGAGGTTCCCATCAAATTCAACTTGATGTTAAAATGGTTCAAATGGCTGTGAGCACTATAGGACTTAACATCTGAGGTCATCAGTCCCCTAGACTTAGAACTACTTAAACCTAACTAACCTAAGGACATCACACACATCCATGCCCGCGGCAGGATTCGAACATGCGACTGTAGCAGCAGTGCAGTTCCGGACTGAAGCGCCTAGAACTGCTCGGGCACAGCGGCCGGCTAACTTGATGTTAACTTCCGACACAAAGAATCTTGTCATAAACACAGTACAAGAAAATTACTGAAGTGAGCTGTAATGTCCATGACTATGTATGCACTCCTTCGCTAGGTTCTCTTAGGTTTACTGAAATCAACTGAAACATGAGCAACATTACAAAACACACTTTGAAGCACTATGAATATATACAGTTTTTGACTCCTTGCAAAAACTGCTGAGAAATCAAGATGAGCTAGATGAAATATTAAAATTTTTTATGCAACTGTATGCAATTCATGTTTACATGAAATTATTGGAAATCAACCCTCTCATCATATAATGACCTTAGTTTTATGTCTTTTCCTTTGTATTATAAATTAAAACTGTTAATACACATGTTTATACAAGTAGCTAAATAAAGGTTTCCTGACAATCCCTTTTATTTCCCATTGAGTAAGACAGACGTGGCAGTCCGAATTTAATACTATTCATTATATTACCAATTAATCACCATTTATCTGCTATTCTCTCTTTTTTGTAATAAATGGACATCATAGAAATAGAGAAAATTATACTGCTTTGAAATAAGGTGCTCCCTTCCCACTTACACTACTATTTAAATGAATGAATGCTTAACAATATTTATCATGTTCTGTAGTTCTCATGACAATGGAGAATCTTCAGGTATGTGGAACGAGTCAAGCTATACATTAACAAAAGACTCATAAAATTAATCAATACACTGTATTAACAGTAAACTATCGCCTAACTATATGCTACTCATGTTTATGCCAGATAAATTTAACGAAGGAAATGAGAAAGAAATTTGATGCTCCCACAATTATGTTAAATACAGGGTTATTACAAATGATTGAAGCGATTTCACAGCTCTACAATAACTTTATTATTTGAGATATTTTCACAATGCTTTGCACACACATACAAAAACTCAAAAAGTTTTTTTAGGCATTCACAAATGTTCGATATGTGCCCCTTTAGTGATTCGGCAGACAAGCCGATAATCAAGTTCCTCCCACACTCGGCGCAGCATGTCCCCATCAATGAGTTTGAAAGCATTGTTGATGCGAGCTCGCAGTTTTGGCACGTTTCTTGGTAGAGGAGGTTTAAACACTGAATCTTTCACATAACCCCACAGAAAGAAATCGCATGGGAGTTAAGTCGGGAGAGCATGGAGGCCATGACATGAATTGCTGATCAGGATCTCCACCACGACCAATCCATTGGTTTTCCAATCTCCTGTTTAAGAAATGCCGAACATCATGATGGAAGTGCGGTGGAGCACCATCCTGTTGAAAGATGAAGTCGGCACTGTCAGTCTCCAGTAGTGGCATGAGCCAATTTTCCAGCATGTCCAGATACACGTGTCCTGTAACGTTTTTTTCGCAGAATAAAAAGAGGCCGTAAACTTTAAACCGTGGGATTGCACAAAACACATCAACTTTTGGTGAATTGCGAATTTGCTGCACGAGGATTCTCTACCGCCCAGATTCGCACATTGTGTCTGTTCACTTCACCATTAAGAAAAAAATGTTGCTTCATCACTGAAAACAAGTTTCGCACTGAACGTATCCTCTTCCACTCTTGCACTGTTATGACTGACTGATGTGAGTGCATTTCAAGCACGACATATGCTTTCTCGGCTCCTGTCGCCATTTTGTCTCTCTGCCCTCTCGAGCGCTCTGGCGGCAGAAACATGAAGTGCGGCTTCAGCCGAACAAAACTTTAGGAGTTTTTCTACATATCTGTAGTGTGTCGTGACCATATGTCAATGAATGGAGCTACAGTGAATTTATGAAATCGCTTCAATCATTTGTAATAGCCCTGTATACGCTGATTCAGCTTAATACACCACCTTGTCTGGTGGGGAAGCACCCAGAAAGGGGGAGGAAACGAAATGAAACCTCATAGGATGTGATGTTATTTCAGTGATTACGAAATTGATTAAAATTTACAAAGAACATGGCAATATGACGCTGCACCCCCTCTGGCCTGGTTGCTTATGCTTATTCAGTTGCGAAGTGTGTCATAATGATCACATCTCTGAGGCAACTTGGACCACAGCTGTTGTAACTTGCTTTCGGATTCCTGACTGCTGGTACTGCCAGAAATGGTACTAGACAAGTTCTATCAGGGACACATCTACGGACCTCGCTGGCTACATAACAACTGCTACATCATGCAAACAGTTCACAGAGATAGATGTTATGTGCAGACAAGCATTTTTCTGTTGAAAAACGGCACCATGATACTGTTGCATGAGAGTTAACAGATGAGAACACGGGATGTCCACAACGTATCATTGTACTGTCAGAATTCCCTCAGTCTCTACTATCCATGGCCTGAAGTCATACCTGATGGATCCCAGATACCATGAGCAACACCATTGTGCCTCTTCAAAATGTTGGAAGAATGGGACCCTTTCCCAGGTTGCCACCATACTCACCAACAATGGTCATCAGGGGTAGTGCACAACCGCAATTCATCATCACTGAACACAATGTGTCCCCATCGTCAACAGTCCATGCTTTCCAGTCATGGCACCATCCCAAATGCAGCTGTTTGTATTGTGGTGCTAACTGCAGCCTATGCATATGATGGTAATTCTCTAGTATTGCTGCTGCTAATCTCCGACCAATGGTGCAGGATGATGCAGAATGTTGCAAGAAGGCCATTACTTGTTCTCGGATGGTAGACACAGATACGAAAGGGTTACAATGTGCCTGGTGCACAATATGGCAATACTTCCTTGAGCTGGTTATATGTGGTCGATGAGAACCTTGACAACAGGTGTGCTTTCCCCCACATTCCCATGCAATCCAACATAAGGCAATGTCACATCCAACTGCCTCGCAGAACTGGATACAGCACAATTCAATCGGACAACCAAGTGGAGTTGCACAATGAGGGCCCTTTCAAACTGCTGGTAATGCTGTTTAACACAAGTAAGCAGAATCTCCATGTCCTTCACAATGATCATGTAACATCTGATGCTGTTCACACTCCTAATATACCCTACAAAACTAAATACACTCATGTACTCAAAGCCATTCCACCAGTCACATAGAGCTACAGCTCTAATCAATTACATACCTGTTGATAATGTATACGTGTACGAAGTTGCACTGGCATCAGACCATGTCTTGTGTGTGCTCCACTCTTTTTTGTCAGACAGTGTACTTTTCAAAGAAAAATAGTTACCTATTTCATCAAGTATAGAATTTTGTTTACAGCACATTACTACTTCTCACACAGTTGTCTAACAGACACTACTATTTGACATACATCTAATACAGCTTTTCAGTTCTCAAATTACATATTCAGACAATTTTTAGAAAAGCTGGCAAATGAGATGGGAGTTTAAACTTTCCTTTGAAATGGTTAGGTTCCCAGTTTCTTGCTTTATCTTAGACAGGACTTGTTGAATACCTTTGCCCCACAGTACACATGTTCATTCTGAACTCTAGACAGGGTGGCATAGTCTATATGAAAATTATTTTTATCTTATATTGTCACTGTGTGGATCATAGATCAGCTGACACATATTTTTATTGCCAGAAATAAAAATCATTAAGGAGTAAACTTATTGGCAAGTCAGTATCAGAATTCCACCATCGTTAAACCGATTTCTGTAAAATATGCAGTTATCTGTGCTATACAGTAATTGTATGGCTTATTCCCGCTGAATAAATATGGTATTTACTGTGTGTGCACTGTCCCAGAAGATAACTCTGTAAGTCAAAAAATAGTGAAAATATGTTAAATAAGTCTGATAGTAGAGGGGACTGGCAAGGGAAAGCAATGAGAAAAAGACTGAGTAACAATGAAAGGGTAATATCACATGAGTGAGAGCACGTAATGCCAGAAGTTTGAATGTAGTAGGGAAGCAGGCAAATCTGAAAAGAAAAATGCAAATTCTCAGTCTAGATATAAGAGGGGACGAGTGAAATGAAACAGAAAGAAGATAGGGATTTCTGGTCAGCATCTCATATCAACAGCAGCAGCAGCAGAAAATTGTACGACAAGTACTTCAGTTCTAACATAATGTAGGAGCAAGCACCAGCAACTTGGATTACTAAATTTTATTTAACTTCAGTTTCCATCACAGTTGCATTAAATTTTTTTTATTTGCGGTGACTGGTTTTGGACCAAACCATAACCAACAAATGAAACATGGTAGATAATATAAACTTTAAAATTTTTTACATTCCATAGAATTAGACAACTTCCATTAGTGTAACTAATATTACACATCCTTGTTGTAACTGTTGATGTACATTCCCACCAGTACACATGTATACATTAGCCATAACTGGTATTTCTAAATTTATGAAGTTTGTCCAAAAACTTCCACAACATTCATAATTTCACACCAATGGTGTGTTGGAGTGAAATGTGGTTGGCATCCCTGCACACGCCAGTGTTTAATGTGTAACTGCCGGAAGTTTCATTGTTGTATGTCTGTTTTCTTCCATTGTTAAAAGTTTTCTTTTACTGGCCATGCTGTTCTAAAATGCATGCACTTTGGAACAAATTGTTGGGGAAATTGACATCACGTGCACTGTTGATTTGTTCTGGCTTGTCACCACTGCTGTGGTATTATCTGAGGTTTATCTCCATTATATCTGAGCATGTAACTACATCTTAGCTGAAGTTAAGAATGTTATGAATTTCAGTTACAACATGATAGTCACCTTATTTCTTACACTCTAGAACTTTACACATATTTTGTTGTAACTGCAACTCGGCTATCCTGTTTGGAATTCATAAGTGCTCTCATAGGTCAAGAGGTATGCACAACAAATTCCACTGCTGCAAGGTTAGCTGAACAGGGGAAAACTGAAGCATTTGTACTTATCTTTCATTGCATTGTTCTTCTCTAGTTGTTGAGTTGTGTTGTGTATTCCCACATTCTGTGTAGCTTTTAATTTAATGTCCTCTGTTGCCCCTTAAATGAATAATGAGACTGTTGGCTGGTAAATATCTTCACTTCTTCGCTGGTAGGTTAATATCTACCCAATTATACATAGCATCACTTTCATCACTGTTGCACAGTAGGTAAATTTACGGAGTACACTGTATACACATCTGGACTCTTAGGTGTATACATTACAGGTCAGTTTTGCCAAAGAAAACTTTAAGGTTTTTGACAAACTCATAGTGCTACTTTCTTACACATGTATTTACCAAACAACAATACTAGCATTAAAAATAGGACAGGTGTTAATGAGGCTTTTTAAACAAATTAAATGTTGTTACACCAGTGCTCGATTATGGGAACATGTTTTTCAGTTTTGGCTGTTAACAAGACATGTTATTTGACTGCTGAGTGAGTTTTGCAATTAGCTCGGCAAAATCATATTTTAAAGTTAAGTTTCTTAGAGCTGTGACTTGTTCAGTGCTCTCAATTACAGTATAAACATAAACATGGAGTTTTCGTATTAACAGCAAGATAATTCAGTTCTGGTTTAAATATGTTATTTCTGATCAATTTAATTCTTATTTGTTTCAATAAACCCTCAGTCCGAGAAATTTGATATAATGTGGAAGGTTCTCTGGGTTTTCTGGATTCTCTGTCATCTGAGCTTTCTAGTGATATATAAATTTCAGAAACAGTAAACAATATTTACAATATACATTAAGAGCCAAAGAAACTGATACACTTGCCTAATATCATGTAGGGCACTGCAAGTACACAGAAGTGCTGTAACACGACACGACATGGACTCAACTAATGTCTGAAGTAGTGCTGGAGGGAATTGACACCATGAATCCTGAAAGGCTGTGTTCCATTGCTCATGTGCCAATTATAACACTAAGAGTATGAGGGGGTGAAGATCTCTTCTGAATGGCACGTTACAAGGCATTACAGATATGCTCAGTAATGTTCATGTTTGGGGAGTGTGGTGGCCAGCGGAAGTGTTTAAACTTGGAAGAGTATTCCTGGAACCACTCTGTAGCAATTCTGGATGTGTGGGGTGTCACATTGTCCTGCTGGTATTGCCCAAGTCTGTCAGAATGCGCAATGGACAGGAATGGATGAGGTGATCAGACAGGATGTTTACATATGTGTCTCCTGTCAGAGTCATATCTAGATGTATCGTGGGTTCCATATCACTCCAACTGCACATGCCCCACACCATTACAGAGCCTCCACCCACCTCAACAGTCCCCTGCTGGCATGCAGGGTCCATGAATTCATGACATTGTCCCCATACCCGTACACATCCATCCACTCGATATAATTTGAAATGAGACTCATCCAAACAGGCAACATGTTATCAGTCATCAACAGTCCAATGTCCATGTTTGCAGGCCCAGGCGAGGAGTAAAGCTTTGGGTCGTGCAGTCATCAAGGGTACACAAGCGGGCCTTCGGCTCCGAAAGCCCATACTGATGATGTTTCGTTAAATGGTTCACATGCTGACACTTGTTGATGGCCCAGCATTGAAATCTGCAGCAATTTGAGGAAGGGTTGCAGTTCTGTCCTGTTGAACAATTCTCTTCAGTCTTTGTTGGTCCCGTTCTTGCAGGGTGTTTTTCTGGGCACAGTGATGTCAGAAATGTGATGTTTTACCGGATTCCTGACATTCACAGTACACTCATGAAATGGTCATACGGGAAAATCCCCACTTCATCCCTATCTCAGAGATGCTGTGTCCCATCGCTTATGTGCCAACTATAACACCACTTTCAACCTCACTTAAATCTTGATAACCTGTCATTGTAGTAGTAGTAACCATTCTAACAACTGCGCCAGGTACTTGTTTTCTTATATAGGCGTTGTCACCACAGTGCTGCATTTTGCCTGTCTACATGTCGCTGTGTTTGAATACACATGTCTATACCAGTTTATTTGGCAATTCAGTGTAAAATTGTGTAAATTATGTGTTTCATGAATTTCAGTGTTGCTTCCATGTTGTGGTAACTTTGCGCGATATTTACAAGTTGTGGTCAATAACAGAGTAAATTGAAAATTGTTACACATTGCACGGTTTGGTCTTTTTAGTGTTGTTTTATTACACAATTCCAATCACTATAGGAATTTGTCACTAAACATCACTAATTACAAGAAATTTATCAATTTGTTTTGTTGGTAAGTATATGTCAATGTCCATGACAGCATATAGAAGATTGTTATTCCAGTTACAAATGTTATTTGTCAAACTTTGGAGCAAACATATCAATTAAACTGCCATTACCCAGGCCCCCCAAGTTTGGGTCTTGGCATCTGATCTGGTTATAAAGTGAACCGATTGACACCATATTTAAAGAACTACAATACCCCCTGAGGATTCCATTTGTATTCCACTATGGATGGAATTCTAACATTTTTGCCCAGATTTAAGTTAGAACTATGTTATTTATGTTACTAACATTTGATATTACAGAAAATTAGCAACTCTTCCTAAAATTCTGTTTATCTCCAAATAAGTGTAAGAAACTCCCCACTACCACTCTCATACAGAGCAGATTCATTATTTGGATTTTTGGCTTCTATTCCTGTCTTTTTTTACAATAGCTATAAAATACTTTTTGGTACTCATTCCAACAATCTAGATAGAGTTTTTTACTAACTGCTGCTAATTTTTTCCAAAAGGAATCGTTACAAGACACCTTTCCGAAATTTTGTAAATCACACATTGTGCATTTTGTTCACTACTTAAATTATCTTCACCCCTGTTACTATCAGACAAAATAGAATTAAGCATTTTCAATGAAAAGAACTTCAGATAATCCTCCTCTTCTTTAGGCCTCTCCCCCTATACATCTAGTAGCTTCACAATATCTGAAACCTCACTTTCTTCATCTCCTAACACAATTTCTTCACATAAACTAACATAATGACCCACTTCTTCTTCATCTTCATCTCTTCATTTAACTTATTTCCCCTTTGAAAAACATTAGTTATCTTATTATCTATTTTGTCCTCGTTCTTCTGCTCCAATATCTTGAATTCTCTACTGTCCTTACTTTCTAGTCCACCCCCAAATTCTTAACTGAACAACTTGTGTAAATTCCTTTTCACAAACAATTCTCATCACCTATTGTTTCTTTACTTCTTTGCTTGTAGACCCCATCAGCTGCAGCTGTATTTGTTTGAAATACCTCTACTACTCTGTCATCATCACAATTAAGGCTTAAATATTTGTCATTATTAGTGGTCCCTGCATTATTATCATCATCAGCTCTCACATTGTGGGTCACCATCAGAGAAGTCTCTGGTAAACACTCGAGGACAGTGGGATAGCAGCTAGACCTTAAGTACTTGAATAGTAATAACTGAAACCAACAGCTGTAGTGTGATCCAACATAATCTCTTCAAAATATGCTACCAGTTTCAATGCCAAAAAGCATCATCTTCAGGCCCCTGTATATGGAAATGTGCACAGCATGACTGTAAAGTATGAGAATACAGACAACAAAAATCACAGTTTGGGACTAAAAAGGGGATAAATCATATCATAAAATTAATTAGTTAAAATATGCTATATTGTTACAAATACAAAACAAATTTTTAATCTAATAATCACGTACACGAATGACGTAATGTACGAGGTGCATTCAAGTTCTAAGGCCTCCGATTTTTTTTCTAATTAACTACTCACCCGAAATCGATGAAACTGGCGTTACTTCTCGACGTAATCGCCCTGCAGACGTAAACATTTTTCACAACGCTGACGCCATGATTCCGTGGCAGCGGCGAAGGCTTCTTTAGGAGTCTGTTTTGACCACTGGAAAATCGCTGAGGCAATAGCAGCACGGCTGGTGAATGTGCGGCCACGGAGAGTATCTTTCATTGTTGGAAAAAGCCAAAAGTCACTAGGAGCCAGGTCAGGTGAGTAGGGAGCATGAGGAATCACTTCAAAGTTGTTATCACGAAGAAACTGTTGCGTAACGTTAGCTCGATGTGCGGGTGCGTTGTCTTGGTGAAACAGCACACGCGCAGCCCTTCCCGGATGTTTTTGTTGCAGTGCAGGAAGGAATTTGTTCTTCAAAACATTTTCGTAGGATGCACCTGTTACCATAGTGCCCTTTGGAACGCAATGGGTAAGGATTACACCCTTGCTGTCCCAGAACATGGACACCATCATTTTTTCAGCACTGGCGGTTACCTGAAATGTTTTTGGTGGCGGTGAATCTGCGTGCTTCCATTGAGCTGACTGGCGCTTTGTTTCTGGATTGAAAAATGGCATCCACGTCTCATCCATTGTCACAAGCAGCGAAAAGAAAGTCCCATTCATGCTGTCGTTGTGCGTCAACATTGCTTGGCAACATGCCACACGGGCAGCCATGTGGTCGTCCGTCAGCATTCGTGGCACCCACCTGGATGACACTTTTCGCATTTTCAGGTCGTCATGCAGGATTGTGTGCACAGAACCCACAGAAATGCCAACTCTGGAGGCGATCTGTTCAACAGTCATTTGGCGATCCCACAAAACAATTCTCTCCACTTTCTCGATCATGTCATCAGACCGGCTTGTGCGAGCCCGAGGTTGTTTCGGTTTGTTGCCACACGATGTTCTGCCTTCATTAAACTGTCGCACCCACGAACGCACTTTCGACACATCCATAACTCCATCACCACATGTCTCCTTCAACTGTCAATGAATTTCAATTGGTTTCACACCACGCAAATTCAGAAAACGAATGATTGCACGCTGTTCAAGTAAGGAAAACGTCGCCATTTTAAGTATTTAAAACAGTTCTCATTCTCGCCACTGGCGGTAAAATTCCATCTGCCGTATGGTGCTGCCATCTCTGGGACATATTAAAACAATGCGCATGTTTCTATCTCTTTCCAATCCGGAGAAAAAAAATCGGAGGCCTTAGAACTTGAATGCACCTCGTAATGCATACAATAAATTAAATCATCAAAGCAATCGAAGTCACATATATCCCCAACCAGAATAACAATGATTATGGGATATACCAATAACAATTCAAAAAACTGATATAACATAATACCAAACAGCTGGAGAAAACAAATGCAGCAGAACCCTAATGAACAAACATTCACTGGATGATGCAAATCCACCAAAATAACAACATGAACTCTAATGACCTCTAACACACAAACAACATAAAATATATTCTAAAACCTACTATACAAACAGCATTAAAGACACAAAAAAGTACAAACACATGGTCCATTGATATTACCATACTGCAACCAAGTCACATGCCTAAGGTCCATGACCACAGTGGCATAGTAAAGGTGTAACTTGTGTAAGTAAAAGACCCTAAATACAGTATCTCCAAAGTAACAATGAAACAATTCAGCAATGTTTCTGCTAATTCCAGGAAATTTACTCAACATAAAATAATTTTGTCAATATTAGTAATATCCACCATCAACATGTACCTACAGGGTTAAAAGTAACATATATGATACATGTTGACAAACAATTGCCATAGAATGCCTTGTACGGCAAATCCTGTATTGAAACTTCCTGGCAGATTAAAACTGTGTGCCCGACCGAGACAGCCCCCAGGCTGTGTCTAAGCCATGTCTCCGCAGTATCCTTTCTTTCAGGAGTGCTAGTTCTGCAGGGTTCACAGGAGAGCTTCTGTAAAGTTTGAAAGGTAGGAGACGAGAGACTGGCAGAAGTAAAGCTGTGAGGACCGGGCATGAGTCATGCTTCGGTAGCTCAGATGGTAGAGCACTTGCCCGCCAAAGGCAAAGTTCCCGAGTTCGAGTCTCAGTCGGGCGCACAGTTTTAATCTGCCAGGAAGTTTCATATCAGCGCACACCCCGCTGCAGAGTGAAAATCTCATTCTGGAAATCCTGTATTTATATGTAACAATAGCCTATAAAGTAAACTAATAGAAGACAATCAAAAAAACCAATAGCCAACATTATGACCACCAACCTACCATCAATATAAACCCATCCAGGCGATGGCAGTGTCACCTGGCGAGGGATAACTGCTAGTCAGACATAACCAGGTTGCATGTAGTATCAGCGAGCGTGCTGCCTATGTGTTGAATGAGGAAGGTGTGCAATCTAAGTTTGACTGAAGGCAGATTGTGATGGCCCGGAGGCTTGGCACGAGCACTTCAGATACTGCATAACTTTTCAGATGTTCTGGAAGTGCTGTGGTGAGTCTTCAACATGTGGCAGAACTATGATGGAACTGTGTCCAGAAGTTGTAAGGTTGGGCGGCCACACCTCATTACAGATGTCAGACATTGTAGGCTAGGCAGACTGGTCATACAGCACAGGTAGCGAACTGTGGCAGAACTAACATCAGACTTTAATGCTGGGCAGAGTAAGAATGTGTCTGAACACACAGTGCATCAAATACTCCTAAAAATGGGCCTCTGCAGCCAATGACCCATGCAACTATGACTTAAATGGGCACATGACCATTGGCAGTGAACACTGGAGCAGTGGCAGAGCACTGTGTGGCCTGATGAGTCCTGATACCTCCTCCATCATGCAGATGGGAGGGCATGAATTCATAATTCTCCAGGGGAATAGCTCCTTGACTCCAATACTGCAGGATGGAGACAAGCTGGCAGCAGCTTCCGTTATGCTCTGTGGAACATTCACATGGGCATCCATGGGTCCAGCGGAGCTCATGCAAGGCACCAATATAGCCAAGGAGTGTCGTACACTGGTTGCAGACCACATACTTCTCTTCACGACTATCATGTTTCCTGACAGCAGGGCATTTTTCAACAAGATAATGCATCATGTCACAAGGCCAGGAGTGTGATGGAGTGGTTCAAGGAACACAGTGGCAAGTTCCAATTTATGCATTAGTCCCCCAACTCATCAGATCTGAAACCGATCGAACACATTTGGTATGTGACTGGATGTGGCGTCAGAGCTCATCGCTCCTTCCCCAGAATTTAAGTGAATTAGGTGACTTCTGTGTGCAGATGTAGTGCAACTCCCTCCAGTGACTTACCAAGGCCTCATTGCTTCCCTGCCATGACACATTGCCCTGTTATCTCTGCCAAAGTTGGACATACAAGCTATTAGGTGGTCATAATGGCTTGGCTCTGAGCACTATGGGACTTAACATCTATGGTCATCAGTCCCTGGTCATAATGTTCTGACTGATTAGCATATGTATAAATACACATAAAGGAACATGTACTCTGAAACATCCATATGGGAATTGACTGGAATAAAACCAAAATAACATATTTATTAATGTAAAAGAGCAGGACAATGAATTCCGAAGATTCCATAAGAATGGGAACTCAAACAATAACTTACACAAACGTGACAAACTTCGAGCACACTCTTCTATGTCCTCACTAACCTAGAAAAACATGGTGCTGTTCGCCCTGTATCCTAACACAATCTACATGAAATAATATTAGATGAAACGCATGACCTATATGTTACAGCTCAACAGCCTAAACTACACTGCAATAGCAGAACACCAGTGTGAAACCAAATTGTGCGCCCAAAAGGCTCTTCATACAGAGAAAATCAACACTGAACCCACTCCCTGTTACTAATGAACCAGACTCAACCATACATTTAAAACAAAAATAAAAATGGCAGCTAACTCATTCACTATATACCATAATATCTACCACAACAAAGTCAGAACTGAACATTACACAGGCACACACAAAATAGTAAAAGGATAAACGAAAGACACACTCACACATCTTAAAAACAGGAAGTTGTCATCAAAAATATCCAAACCAATTGGTCCAAACAATCATTCCAATAACACAAACTAGGAAACTTGTAAGAAACCCACCAAGTAACCATAACTTACAAATGGCCTCAGTAGCCACTTGGAAATAACCACAACGGCTGTACACATCTGAACCACCAAAATGAACATTTTTAGACAAGCACTGTTTCCATCAGAGAAGTCTTCAGTTTAATGAACCACTTTTTCCATCATTAGATCTAAAATGTGGTTGTGGTTGACTGTACTCTTGCCACTGTCTGCTTCTATTTTAAAACACTTGATTACCAGTTCTGTCCACATTATAGTTCTGGTTATTTCATATTTGTTCTAACTCTGGGTAATGTTGTTGTTGTTCTGGTCTTCAGTCCTGAGACTGGTTTGATGCAGCTCTCCATGCTACTCTATCCTGTGCAAGCTTCTTCATCTCCCAGTACCTACTGCAACCTACATTTTTCTGAATCTGTTTAGTGTATTCATCTCTTGGTCTCCCTCTACAATTTTTACCCTCCATGCTGCCCTCCAATACTAAATTGGTGATCCTTGATGCCTCAAAACATGTTCTACCAACCGATCCCTTCTTCTAGTCAAGTTGTGCCACAAACTTCTCTTCTCCCCGATCCTATTCAATAATTCCTCTTTAGTTATGTGATCTACCCATCTAATCTTCAGTATTCTTCTGTAACACCACACTTCGAAAGTTTCTATTCTCTTCTCGTCCAAACTATTTATCGTCCATGTTTCACTTCCATACATGGCTACACTCCATACAAATACTTTCCGAAACGACTTCCTGACACTTAAAACTATACACGAAGTTAACAAATTTCTCTTCTTCAGAAATGCTTTCCTTGCCATTGCCAGTCTACATTTTATATCCTCTCTACTTCAACCATCATCAGTTATTTCGCTCCCCAAATATCAAAACTCCTTTACTACTTTAAGTCTCTCATTTCCTAATCTAATTCCCTCAGCATCACCCGATTTAATTCGACTACATTCCATTATCCTTGTTTTGCTTTTGTTGATGTTCATCTTATATCCTCCTTTCAAGACACTATCCATTCCATTCAACTGCTCTTCCAAGTCCTTTGCTGTCTCTGACAGAATTACAATGTCATCGGCGAACCTCAAAGTTTTTATTTCTTCTCCATGGATTTTAATACCTACTCCGAACTTTTCTTTTGTTTCCTTCACTGCTTGCTCAATATAGAGATTGAATAACATCGGGGAGAGGCTACAACCCTGTCTCACTCCCTTCCCAACCACTGCTTCCCTTTCATGTCCCTCGACTCTTATAACTGCCATCTGGTTTCTGTACAAATTGTAAATATTTTTTCGCTCCCTGTATTTTACCCCCGCCGCCTTCAGAGTTTGAAAGAGAGTATTCCTGTCAACATTGTCAAAAGCTTTCTCTAAGTCTACACATGTGTTCTGATATTTCTACGCAATCCAAACTGATCTTCCCGGAGGTTGGCTTCTACTAGTTTTTCCATTCGTCTGTAAAGAATTCGTGTTAGTATTTTGCAGTTGTGACTTATTAAACTGATAGTTCAGTAATTTTCACATTTGTCAACACCTGCTTTCTTTGGGATTGTAATTATTATATTCTTCTTGAAGTCTGAGGGTATTTCGCCTGTTTCATACATCTTGCTCACCAGATGGTAGAGTTTTGTCAGGACTGGCTCTCCCGAGGCTGTCAGTAGTTCTAATGGAATGTTGTCTACTCCTGGAGCTTTGTTTCGACTCAGGTCTTTCAGTGCTCTGCAAACTCTTCACGCAGTATTATATCTCCCCTTTCATCTTCATCTACATCCTCTTCCATTTCCATAATATTGTCCTCAAGTACATCGGCCTTGTATAGACCCTCTATATACTCCTTCTCCTTTCTGCTTTCCCTTCTTTGCTTAGAACTGGGTTTCCATCTGAGCTCTTGATATTCATACAAGTGGTTCTCTTTTGTCCAAAGGTCTCTTTAAGTTTCCTGTAGGCAATATCTATCTTACCCCTAATGAGATAATCCTCTACATCCTTACATTTGTCCTCTAGCCATCCCTGCTTAGCCATTTTGCACTTCCTGTCAATCTCATTTTTGAGACGTTTGTATTCCTTTTTGCCTGCTTCATTTACTGCATTTTTATATTTTCTCCTTTCATCAATTAAATTCAATATTTCTTCTGTTACCCAAGAATTTCTACTAGTCCTCGTCTTTTTACCTACTTGATCCTCTGCTGCCTTCACCACTTCATCCCTCAAAGCTACCCATTCTCCTTCAACTGGGTAATAATTCTTGTAAATATTGCCACTAACTTTTCCTTTATTATTACTGTTTTTGCAGTTGTTATTTGTACATTTTGGTCTCACGGAGTCAAAGTTTTGTCTATCTGTATTCACAAGTGCTCTGTCTAGTTTGTCTACATACTTCAGAAATTGATCAGCTGAGTCATAAGACCCATAAACCATGCCCCACCGTATCCTTTCAGGTAACCGAGGCCTTCTTTAATACATCAATCTGAGTTAAGTCATCCAAAGGCTGACCCAAATGAACCAAACTCTTTAACTGACCTCTGCAGAATTCTTTCATGTCCCCCTTCTGCTCTCTTATAAGTGGCCCATTTAGAAGCTCACTTTCAATTACAGCCTGCTCTGCCTCATGCCAAAATTTTTTCAAGAACCCTTTCTCAAACTCTTCAAATGTCAAATTGTGACAAATAAGTTGGTTATCCCAAGATAATACTCCTCTGTTGAAAAATCTTTCAGCAAATGTAATTTTTAACCATTGCTCATTACAGGAAGTAAATCATCCTTGCAGTGCTCCAAGAAATCTACATCATGGAAGTTTCCATCCCCAGGCAAACTTTTCACAGGCAAATGGGATCTGTTACTATGCAAAGCATTAAAGAATGCTTCCTTGTAATAATCGCACTTGCTTTTGAACATTAATAACATTCTCCTGTAACGTGGATATGTTAGACTCACAATGTTTGTCTGTCTTAGTTACATCTTTCTTTAGCTCTTCAGTTTTATCACTCGAAGTCTTAGTCTCTCAAACTGCGACACAGTTGCGAATTGAACATTGACCCGAAAACGGAATCAATATCATTTACTTCATGTCTATGGCCACAAATTTTCATGTCCTCAGACAACCGGTTTCGCTCTATAATGACCATCTTCAGACCTGTTTTATATCTACATCTACATCTACATCCATACTCCGCAAGCCACCTGACGGTGTGTGGCGGAGGGTACCTTCAGTACCTCTATCGGTTCTCCCTTCTATTCCAGTCTCGTATTGTTCGTGGAAAGAAGGATTGTCGGTATGCCTCTGTGTGGGCTCTAATCTCTCTGATTTTATCCTCGTGGTCTCTTCGCGAGATATACGTAGGAGGGAGCAATATACTGCTTGACTCTTCGGTGAAGGTATGTTCTCGAAACTTTGACAAAAGCCCGTACCGAGCTACTGAGCGTCTCTCCTGCAGTCTTCCACTGGAGTTTATCTATCATCTCCGTAACGCTTTCGCGATTACTAAATGATCCTGTAATGAAGCACGCTGCTCTCCGTTGGATCTTCTCTATGTCTTGTATCAACCCTATCTGGTACGGATCCCACACTGCTGAGCAGTATTCAAGCAGTGGGCGAACAAGCGTACTGTAACCTACTTCCTTTGTTTTCGGATTGCATTTCCTTAGGATTCTTCCAATGAATCTCAGTCTGGCATCTGCTTTACCGACAATCAACTTTATATGATCATTCCATTTTAAATCACTCCTAATGCGTACTCCCAGATAATTTATGGTATTAACTGCTTCCACTTGCTGACCTGCTATTTTGTAGCTAAATGATAAAGGATCTATCTTTCTGTGTATTCGCAGCACATTACACTTGTCTACATTGAGATTCAATTGCCATTCCCTGCACCATGCGTCAATTCGCTGCAGATCCTTCTGCATTTCAGTACAATTTTCCATTGTTACAACCTCTCGATACACCACAGCATCATCTGCAAAAAGCCTCAGTGAACTTCCAATGTCATCCACAAGGTCATTTATGTATATTGTGAATAGCAATGGTCCTACGACACTCCCCTGCGGCACACCTGAAATCACTCTTACTTCGGAAGACTTCTCTCCATTGAGAATAACATGCTGCGTCCTGTTATCTAGGAACTCTTCAATCCAATCACACAATTGGTCTGATAGTCCATATGCTCTTACTTTGTTCATTAAACGACTGTGGGGAACTGTATCGAACGCCTTGCGGAAGTCAAGAAACACGGCATCTACCTGTGAACCCGTGTCTATGGCCCTGTGAGTCTCGTGGACGAATAGCGCGAGCTGGGTTTCACATGACCGTCTCTTTCGAAACCCATGCTGATTCCTACAGAGTAGATTTCTCGTCTCCAGAAAAGTCATTATACTCGAACACAATACGTGTTCCAAAATTCTACAACTGATCGACGTTAGAGATATAGGTCTATAGTTCTGCACATCTGTTCGACGTCCCTTCTTGAAAACGGGGATGACCTGTGCCCTTTTCCAATCCTTTGGAACGCTACGCTCTTCTAGAGACCTACGGTACACCGCTGCAAGAATGGGGGCAAGTTCCTTCGCGTACTCTGTGTAAAATTGAACTGGTATCCCATCAGGTCCAGAGGCCTTTCCTCTTTCGAGCGATTTTAATTGTTTCTCTATCCCTCTGTCGTCTATTTCGATATCTACCATTTTGTCATTTGTGCGACATTCTAGAGAAGGAACTACAGTGCAATCTTCCTCTGTGAAACAACTTTGGAAAAAGACATTTAGTATTTCGGCCTTTAGTCTGTCATCCTCTGTTGCAGTACCATTTTGGTCACAGAGTGTCTGGACATTTTGTTTTGCTCCACCTACCGCTTTGACATAAGACCAAAATTTCTTAGGATTTTCTGCCAAGTCAGTACATAGAACTTTACTTTCGAATTCATTGAACGCCTCTCGCATAGCCCTACTCACACTACATTTCGCTTCGCGTAATTTTTGTTTGTCTGCAAGGCTTTGGCTATGTTTATGTTTGCTGTGAAGTTCCCTTTGCTTCTGCAGCAGTTTTCTAACTCGGTTGTTGTACCACGGTGGCTCTTTTCCATCTCTTACGATCTTGCTTGGCACATACTCATCTAACGCATAATGTACGACGGTTTTGAACTTTGTCCACTGATCCTCAACACTATCTGTACTTGAGACAAAACTTTTGTGTTGAGCCAACAGGTACTCTGAAATCTGCTTTTTGTCACTTTTTCTAAACAGAAAAATCTTCCTACCCTTTTTAATATTCCTATTTACGGCTGAAATCATCGATGCCGTAACCGCTTTATGATCGCTGATTCTCTGTTCTGCGTTAACTTTTTCAAATAGTTCGGGTCTGTTTGTCACCAGAAGGTCTAACATGTTATCGCCACGAGTCGGTTCTCTGTTTAACTGCTCAAGATAGTTTTCAGATAAAGCACTTAAAAAAATTTCACTGGATTCTTTGTCCCTGCCACCCGTTATGAACGTTTGTGTCTCCCAGTCTATATCCGGCAAATTAAAATCTCCACCCAGAACTATAACATGGTGGGGAAATATACTCGAAATATTTTCCAAATTATCCTTCAGGTGCTCAGCCACAACAGCTGCTGAGCCAGGGGGCCTATAGAGACATCCAATTACCATGTCTGAGCCTGCTTTAACCGCGACCTTCACCCAAATCATTTCACATTTCGGATCTCCGTCAATTTCCTTCAATACTATTGCACTTCTTATCACTATAAACACGCCTCCTCCTTCACTGTTCAGCCTGTCTCTGCGGTATAAATTCCAATCTGAGTTTAGGATTTCATTACTGTTTATGTCTGGTTTCAGCCAACTTTCTGTCCCTAGTACTATATGGGCGTTGTGATCGTTTATTAATGAGAGCAGTTCTGGGACCTTTCTATAGACGCTCCTGCAGTTTACTATCAGCACATTAATATTGTTATTCCCTGTTGCATTTTGCCTACTCCTACCTTGTCGCGTCTCAGGAGGCGTCTTGTCGGGCCTAAGGAGGGGATTCTCTAACCTAAAAAACCCCCATGTGCACTCCACACGTACTCCGCTACCCTTGTAGCCGCTTCCGGCGTGTAGTGCACGCCTGACCTATTCAGGGGGACCCTACATTTCTCCACCCGATAGCGGAGGTCAAGAAATTTGCACCCCAGATCTCCGCAGAATCGTCTGAGCCTCTGGTTTAAGCCTTCCACTCGGCTCCAAACCAGAGGACCGCGATCGGTTCTGGGAACGATACTACAAATAGTTAGCTCTGATTCCACCCCGCGAGCGAGGCTTTCCGCCTTCACCAATTCCGCCAACCGCCTGTACGAACTGAGGATGACCTCTGAACCCAGACGGCATGAGTCATTGGTGCCGACATGAGCAACAATTTGCAGTCGGGTGCACCCAGTGCTCTCTATCGCCGCCGGTAGGGCCTCCTCCACATCTCGGATGAGACCCCCCCCCGGCAAGCAGACAGAGTGAACACTGGCCTTCTTCCCCGACCTTCCCGCTATTTCCCTAAGGGGCTCCATCACCCGCCTAACGTTGGAGCTCCCAATAACTAATAAACCCCTTTCCTAATATGCTGGAGCCATAGTGGCATCATCATATTAGGACATATTGTTGTTTATAAAACAGATCGGAAGATGGTCATTATAGACCAAAACTGGTAGTCTGATGACATAAAAATTTGTGGCCATACATGTGAAGTAAGGAATATTTGTTCAAAGTCTTACTACTTTGAGAATTTGATTATTATTAGTTGCAGTTTCCCTCTTACATTTACTCTCTACTTCAGTTTCTTTCAGTTCAACTGTATCCAATCTGGATCCTGTTTTGGTTACCCTGTCTCTACATTTTACACTCTTTTCATCTAGTTTATCTACATGGTCAGTAACGGCCGCTACTTGGTCACCCAACTTTTTTCTTGACTTAAGCAATCTGATTGCTTAGTTTATTTTTTGTTGTCAACATTGATTGGTCTACCTTCTTAAGGTCATTGTTTATTTCTGAAAATGCATTGTCTAACATCTTAAGGCCCTTGTTGCTTTAGAACTCTCTCTCTTTTTTACCTCTTAAGGCCCTTGTTGCTTTAGAACTCTCTCTCTCTCTCTCTCTCTCTCTCTTTTTTTTTCTCCTACTTCTGAAAGTTTGCCATTCATTTTACGAAGTTCTTGGAAATTCGATCATTTGAGATTTCGATGATGTTAATCTGTTTACATACGTGCAATAATATGTCTTACAAACATAATTCCCAACTAATTTCACTTTGACCTAGTTCTGAACTGATCTGGCTTAATCTTGCTTGCTCTACACCTGACTGATCAAGTGCTACAGTTTCTGCTGTTGTCTGATGCGATTCTACCTCATCTTTCTCCATTGTTTCCTGGTTTATGTCTGCTAATGACAATGGTGGGTAAGCTTCCATGTTGTGGTAACTTTGAAGGTTATTTACAAGTTGTGGTCAAAAATAGAGTAGATTGAGTATTGTTGTGCATTAAATTGCTTTGTTGTTTGTTAGTATGGTTTTATTGCATAATTTCAGTCATAATAGTAATTTGGCTTGTCACCTAACATCGCTAATCCAAAAAATTATTTCATTTGTTACATCAGTATGTACTTGTCAGCATCCCTGACAGCATATAGAACACTGCAATTCCAATTACACATGTTATTCATTAAACTACAGCATAAACATATCAACCAATCTGTAAGATACCCAGCCCTCCGAGTTTGGTGCTTGACATCCTATCTGCTTGTAACATAAACTGATTGATGCCAAGCATATAATGTTACTGTGTGGCATGGCTGTCTCTATCTGTAGAGTACCATTTCAAAGTTGCTGTATGCTTTTTAAAGACATCAGTACCCTCAGTAACCTTTGTGAATGCAGAAAAGGGAGATCTTTTCAAAAGTTTCATATCCTCTCTTAATTACTATGAAAGTATTATGGCATACCAGCATCCCATTACAATCTGTCTGGAACTTCTTCTCAGGTGAATTGACCATCTGAGCTTTCTTTGTTGTCCTACTTGATGGTATACCCTTCCCACCTGGAGTAGTTTTGATTTATGTTTGGTCCACTGGAATCTCACAAGCAGCTAGGGAAATAAACGTTGTCTCAGACAGAGCCCCACTTTCCCAAACAAGTAAGCGTTGTACAACAGAAGGTTGGCAGGTGCTCCAGAGGCTACCCACTAGTGATTTTTTTACCTTAAAACTACTGGTAAATGGCACATATTGAGGTGAAACTACGATCTGTCTTATCCACATGGACTAGCTATCACACAGACTGCTACCACATAGACTAGCTGCTGGATACAGATTTTCAGCTGCAAGACAGAAACACTACCAAAAGTGCTCACTTCCGATTCATGATATTTTGAAGATTGTGGTGGTTGAACACGAAGATATCGACTCAGTTGGATACATAATCAACATAGTGAATTTGCTAATGACAGTTCTACACAGACTGCATGAAAGTACTATTATTAGGAACAGTCTGCAAGTTCATGTTGGAGGCATTGAGTGTGTTTGAAAGCTGATTATATCAAATATCTTTAACAAGAATTAACATACTATGTCCAACAAGACTAGATTTCGAATCATGAGAACAATATGTAAGAATATGTAGTTTAATGTAGCATGGAAAAATCCTCAATTGTTTATGTATCTTTTTAACGAAAAAGTGTAAATTCTCTTTTTTGGGGCATGTAGCACTGTATAATACTAACCAACAGAACAAACAAAACATCAATATCTTTTATAGAAAAATTACTTTTGCATCCTAAAAATAAATTGGACACCTACAGAAAATAAACTTGGAAATAAAATTCTAAACCACAGGTATAATTTTAAACAGAACACTATTGCTTTAAAAAAAAAAATCAATAAAACAAGCAAGGAATTTTTTCTTGAAATAAAAAACACAGATTTATTACTTCATCCTGTATTTTAACATAATGTTACCCCCAATAACATCAGATACAATTAAGGTAAGATGATTCTTTGTCTGACTTAATTCGAATGGACTCTGCCCATAAATAATCTCACTGAAGGAAATGAACTCCTGGTTCATCTTTTCAGAATTGATAGAATAAGTTTTGATGTTCCATAGGGTTTATGTCTTCTTCTTCTTCTCTCTCTCTTTTTTTCAAATGAGTTTCCATTAGATGCTGGGGAATCAGCCATACTATTTTGCAGGTGACACTGGGCTACTGATTAAAGATAAGAGCACAATTAGTACTGTTACCAAAAGTAAATTTCTTGGGATCCACACTCAACATCTTAAATGGAATTCTCATATCATACCCCTAAATTTAAAGAGAGAGAGAGAGAACTAGAATATTATGTAGTACAAAGCCTGTGCAATAACACTAGAACTTAAACAGTTGGTGCTGTGTACGTCTGGGGAAATTTACCCCAGATTAAACCAGTGTTCAGAAAGCAAAAAGCAATTACAAGAATAATAAAACATGCATGTAGCAAGAGGGTATGTGAACCTTCAATAAAGAAATAAAAAATCTGTCTATTCCTGCTTGTGTAGCGTAACACACAGCATGCTAGCTGGTGAGGCATGGAGCGGAACCAGAGCTAGACCGAATCTGTGCAGTAGATTAATAATCATGGGCTCGTACACCCGAGTTATGCGGTTTGTTTAGGCAAATATTATTGACTGATAGGTATATTTATTATCCTGTAGAACAGCTCAAATTGTATGGATGTCATCAATAGTTGGTACAGGGCTTCTTATTTGATAAACATACAAGGATTCTTACAATTTTTATGGTTATTATAATTAGTCTTAGAGTATTTATAATTATGCCATACAATGTAGCTTGATGTAAGGGGTATTCATGAATATTAAGAGGTTTTCTTCAGTCTTTCTAAATATTCATTTGCAGCATAAAAGCTTTTACTTAATAAATATGTTTGTACTTTTTAGCTAAATGTATGAAGTTCATTTACACCCTTAACAGCCTGTTGTACAATTTTAGGCCATTATGTAGTACACAGTTTAGGTTTTTCCCCTTGTTTTTCCTGTATAGGTATAAAGTAGTGACTGGATCTAGTTTTATGGTCATATATTGAGCTTTTTGTAGTATACAGATGAATATTTTTTCTTGTGTACATTGTAGTCTGGAAAGGTATTCACACATGACAGTCAGTATTATTATTACTATTTTATAGTAAAGCAGTACAATGGGCCCTACTGCTACTATTTGTTATTATCTGCATAGCCCTTTTCTGTTCCTTGAAGACAGTATGAGTGTTCCCAATGCTTATTTCCATGTCTATCCTTTCATTTAGTTCACATGAAGTGCTGAAAAATCTCACGCTTTGATAAGAAACAAGGTGGTTTCAGGGTATATTTACCGTCGCAATTACAACTTCCCCGGAAACATGATGGTACAGGCCTGTCAAATCGATCTGTTACATAGATATAGTACTATTCCTATTTTCGTGACTTCGGAGGGGCAAATAAAATTCACTCTTACTGTAGATCTTACCATTACAACCAGATTTATAATCGTTGAAACTCACTTTCGGTTACCTTCTTGAGATGCAGACACAGAAACTCACTTGTGGGCAAAATATAGCACTCACCTTCTTTATTGACTGCCTTTCCCCACATATTTTGCAATCCCATTTTTTAGATTTCTTAACAATATGGACCTGAAATGTAATTATATTCAACATCTACACGTCATGGACTTTTCTGACGAACAGCTGAATCCTGCCATTAATCTACTATCAGGTTACCTGGAATGTTTCACACGAGTAACATTGTAGCACATGTAACTCTTGAGACATTGTTTTGCTGGATACATAAATCAAATAACACTTTACGGCGTTAAAATATGCTGCAGAAGAGCAAATTTAAATCCCTACACAAACCGTACTTTATCTCGAGTTTGGCGCTGCGTTTGTCACTTGTCCGTGTTTTCTTCTTACAGATTGTGTACCATAACGATACAAAAATTGTTTTTGATTGACAGTGTATGTATTGAAATGACGAGTTTACAACTTTTCTTGACTGATAATCCTCTTATCAGATTTATCTAAAGGATTCTAAATTTATCAAGCAGCTACACTGTACTGCACTAGCGTCTGGGGTTGTCAGTATCTTTCCGAGATACCTCTTGAAAGTGTTGGACTGACTTGCATCGAAGTGCGCAGGATCGACGTTGCAGTCTATGCTTCGCCTGTGACATACTTGGCAGTAATTAGAGTCCAGAGTTAGATCGCTGTGAGGAGTGGTAGCTTCGGTGTGTAACTGTGAGTACTTTGTATATGTTTGACACTTACAAATGCTACCCTTCTCGTGCGTTAACGTGAGTGGTAAAGTGCAATAGTGAGCGAAACTTTTAAACGGAAATATCTATTACACAACTCATCCAGTCTGTGAAGTAAAAATGAGTGAAAATTTTGGCGGGATATTATTATCAAGTAAAGCTGATCCGTCTGTAGTCACTGACATTCCAGTAACCGATCCGGGTACTAATATTCATGTGGAAGGATCAGAGTCGTTCGGAGGACAAAGGACAAAACTGGACGCAAAATCATCAGGTGCGCTGAAAAAGTCTAGTCGCTACCGTAGTCGTTCCTTGTCAGCGTCTTCGACGGACTCTTACAGTTCTGCTTCTTATACAGGTAGCAGTTCAGAAGATGATCCTGTTTCTCCAAGAGAAAAGGTGCAGAAGAATTCGTCAGGGGCTACAGATTTTTGTGTGAGAAATATTAAACAGCATGCTTTTGGTAGAAGAGAAATAGAAATTGCTGAGCAGGAGATGCCAGGTATTATGGCACTGCGCAAACGGGCTAGTGACGATAAACCCTTGAAGTCGGCAAAAATTGTTGGTTGTACCCATATTAACGCACAAACTGCCGTTCTAATTGAAACGCTAGCAGAGCTAGGCGCCCAAGTTCGATGGGCAGCATGCAATATTTATTCAACTCAAAATGAAGTTGCTGCTGCATTAGCAGAAGCAGGTTTCCCAATTTTCGCTTGGCGCGGGGAATCTGAAGAAGATTTTTGGTGGTGCATAGACAAATGCGTTAATGCTGAGAATTGGCAACCAAATATGATCCTTGATGATGGAGGAGACGCCACCCACTTAATGCTAAAGAAATATCCTTCCCTCTTCAAAAGCATAAAAGGTATAGTGGAAGAAAGTGTCACAGGAGTGCACCGCCTGTATCAGCTGTCAAAAGCAGGAAAGTTATCAGTGCCTGCGATGAATGTTAACGACTCCGTGACAAAAACGAAGTTTGACAATTTATATAGTTGTAGAGAATCTATTATTGACAGTCTGAAACGATCAACAGATATTATGTTCGGAGGAAAACAGGTTGTCTTATGTGGTTATGGTGAGGTTGGTAAAGGTTGTAGTCAAGCTCTAAAGGGCTTAGGATGCATTGTTTATATAACAGAAATTGATCCTATTTGTGCTTTGCAAGCTTGCATGGATGGGTTTCGCGTAGTCAAATTAAACGAGGTTATACGCACTGTCGATATAGTGATAACTGCCACAGGCAATAAAAATGTTGTAACGCGCGAGTATATGGACAAAATGAAAAACGGTTGCATTGTGTGTAACATGGGACATTCAAACACGGAAATTGATGTGAATAGTCTCCGTACTCCTGATCTCACTTGGGAGAAGGTTAGTTCCCAAGTAGACCATGTTATATGGCCAGATGGAAAAAGGATTGTTCTCCTTGCAGAAGGACGCCTTGTCAATCTCAGCTGCTCAAGTCTTCCGTCTTTTGTTGTGTCTATCACCTCAGCAACGCAAGCTCTTGCACTTATTGAGTTGTTTAATGCACCTCATGGTCGTTATAAGTCTGATGTGTACCTCTTGCCAAAGAAGATGGATGAGTATGTAGCAAGTTTACATCTCCCTACATTTGATGCTCATCTAACAGAACTTTCTGATGAACAGGCCAAATACATGGGCCTTAACAAGGCAGGGCCGTTCAAGCCGAACTATTATCGCTACTGAGTTAAAGATATTTAGAAAAGATTTTCCTGTTTTTCACCACAGGTCACATGTTATTCATGGTCCATTCTCATGTATGTCATACTTGGAGCAAAATTTCTTCAGCCTCACAATGTTTACATTAAGTCATTACATGTACCATATTTCCAAGGTGTTCATGGAACTTTTTTTATATTTCATGTGTTAACTGGTACTTTCTGTAAGAAAGATCTATGTGGATGTATTTTCGTTGAGACTGAAGAAATTTTCAAGCTGACCTTCTTTCTACCATGAATGTTCTCCACCCCTCTCTTTTTCTCTTGCTTCCTTTTTCGCATCAGGAATGATATGTTTGTAAATGTTGGCTGCTACTGAAGTAATTATTTTAATGTTTTGACTCTGTTTAATAGACATCAGTATTGTGTTAAGCATTCATTATTAGACTGAGGATAAAAACTAAAATATCTGGTAGCAAGTGAAATGAAATTGCCCCCAACTTTGTTACATACTTGACTGTAAGTTATATTGTTATTGATTCTCACTGTATGTACCTGGACTCAACCATAGTCCACCATTCATCATTGCAAATTTAGGGATTACAGTAACCAAAGCAATTTAGTCGTTCATTTGTGATACTAGCTGGAAGTGTTTTATCAGCTAAGCTGCTTGAAACCAAATTGAGTGAAGAAATTGGCTAGGAGTTATGTAGTAGCTCCCTTTGCATTTTTCATTGTTTAAATATATAATACATAAAATGCATTAAAATATTCACTGGACATGTCTTATTAGATAATACAGCAATTTTGAATTTATTTTGCAGTTTGATTCTGTAATAAAAGATGTGTTAAGTATAGCAGGAATGTATAAATCGGGCGACTCTACAGGTCAATCTGTTACCAAAACTTTATCAGATACATTTTTATTGCCTTATCAATCCTTATCAATGTGTAACCTACCTAGACATTGGGCTACACAACAGATTGATGTTAATTCAACAAATATTTAATGGGAGCCACTATCACAGTCCTTGCCAAGCAATTGTGTTAAATTATGTTAAGGGTCTCATAATTATTGCATTTGAATCCTCAAACTAATGGAACCATGTAATTTTACTGTTATATGGCTAAATTTGAGAAACTCTGTAGTTACACAGGCATGGTGGAGAGGAGGGGTGGGAGCTTCATTATTTGATACTGTGGATTGACAAATAATTTTCATTTTTACACTGTATATTTTGAAATATAAGTGAAAGTGTAATTATGCAGAGGGAGAATGTTCATGAAGTAAAGGCATGCTCAGGTAGTCAGTGAAGTTAGAACCATACAAATGTTTGGTGTACATTGATTAGGGTTGGCAAAAGTCACTCCAGTTAGTGTTCATATAATCACTGCTGAAGTACAGAGCCTAGAATACTCTAGTAGCTGAGTCTAGTGGCAGAATCATTTGCTGTGAGAGTAGCATCCTAAACAAGGATAGTTGTGAAGGTGTCACAGTCAGAAATTGGTAAAAGATTTTCTTTCTCTGTGTTCTTAGTTGTGCTGCCATTAGTAAAGAAAGATGAAACTGGAAGTTATCCTCTTAGATATTGTATGAATGTAAAGTGTCCAGAGAAATTGTGTTGCTGTGTAATGATCATCCCTCTTTGCATGCTTTGTTGCAGGGAGCAGTCCTGTGTAGGATTTAGTAATTTTTGTACAAAAGTCATACACTAGTATTAAATTTTAGTCCACATTCATAAAAAAGACTATTTTAATATCATTTATGGTAGGCAATAATTGAAAGATTTTTTCCCCTACAGTTAAATTACGTGCTCTTGTTGAAGATTACAGATAATAGCAGTCTCATATGTACTTCTATGGTGTATGTTTGGAAATGCCACATGAAATGTTTGTGTGTGTGAATTTCTGTATATTTTCTCTTTTTGTTAAAATTGTACTGCTTTTACAATGCACTGCCCATTCATATGCAGCAATGCATGTGCATGAAATGTCATTGAGATTGTGTATCAAGGGATATCTGTTAGACAGCAATAATCCTGTGTTTTTGAGATATTCATGATGTGTGTTTTGTTGGCATGCAGTTTTTACAAGTTGTATTTCATGTCATTTTGAAACTGATGTTTTTGTAGTAATGTATTTTGGTTAAGATACTGAATTGCAAATTGTAGACAACTTTTATTGTACTGTGTAGCTTTCTTGAGATTTCCTTTTCCTTTTTGTTTTATTTGCCCACTTCTGATTGTATTGTTTCAGTAGCTTGCATATTGTAAATGTTGCCACAAGTCATTTTTCTCCATGTAACTTACATATACAGTACTGAGCTTGTGGTCTAACCAATTGTTAGACACAGACATTTGTGTGTTCTGTATTTAAAGTGCAAAAAAGTCTTTCCAAAGTTGAATCTGTTGACATTGTGTTGAATGAAAGGAAAATGTGTAAAAAATGATAGTGTATGAATATGTAAAGTGTAATGTAAAAAAGTACAGTTGTTGAACAACCTCATTATTCAGAGATATGACATGGCCTTAATAATTCAAGTTTTAAGAAAAGTATTAAAATCATATTTACATGTCAAGAAAAATGTTACATTGACTGTAACTTATTTATTGTCTCAGTAAAGTAATTATTTACTGCATATTGTTGAAGTTGTACTCTATTTTGTGTATCCAGTGACCTCAGTTATGTTATATTGCTAACTTCAGGGTACTAGAAGACTGACTGTCAAGACTTTTTAAGCTTTTGTAACAATAAAAGTTTGATAAATTCTGTATCCTGTCTGCAGCAGGTAAGTTTTTGGTATATTTGTGACCAGTGGATTCACTTTTAACTTTATTGCTAGTGTGTAATGTGAGCAGTTGTGTGGAGCAGTTTGTATGGCAAAAGCTACTGTGCTTAAATATGGTTCAGTTGGGGAAGGAAATGGCGATACTATAACAGCATGAAATGTCTGTGGACTCGTGTACAGTTTTTTTAGTTTTTATACTGCAGAGGGGTAAGAGTTTTGCCATTGAAATATAAAAGCCCTTTGTCACCACCATAATCTAAGCCTGTCCATCTCATTTGTTCTCCTACCCCATCCCTCCCCATATATGCTACCTTTTGATTTCCTGTTTCTTCATATTGTCCTACTGTTTTCAATGTGTTTGGTTTGAACATCATCTTGGAATTGTGTAGTCAGTTGGTGTATTGAATATTGTAGCTACCCTGCAATCTTATTTCCTCAGTGCTCTTGCAGCCAAGGAATGAATAACAGTCAATGTCACAGGAGCTTACTTTTAGTTGCCTTTATGCATTTTGAGAAAAAACCTTTATTTTTGGTATGTGTAATAGTTCTACAGTTGCTTTTTGTAATTTTTGCAATGATGTATTGTACATTTCATCATGCACTACCTGTAGAGTTTTATGAGTATAAATATGTTATAGCCTAATTTGATTTAGAGACTGAGAATTTATATTATGTGAAAACTAAAATCTGAACTCCACAACCTGTAATTTGTTTTTCATCCACTTGATCTTAAATTATCAAAGTCCGTTTCTTTGATTGTGTTGATAGGCATTTGCTTTGTAATGGATTAATTTATGCACTGTCATTTTGATATTATCATCTGATTTCATGAAAATAGGTTATGCATTTTTAACCTTACATTAGCAGTTTTATTTGTCCATATTCTGTCATCCACGCAGTGAAATATCGTCATGTGTTGTAAAAGGCTGTCTAGCCTCCAGTGAGCAAAACTGATCACAGTTCATAATAAACAGAGCAAAAAACCTTCTGTATATATTCAGCAAGTGCAAAGTGGTGACAAGACGTATTATTTTTGTAGTTTCCTTATATGATTTACTGTGGCAGAGTGCATGTTATTGCAGTGTCTGCTTGTCCTAAGAGACGAAAAGCAAAACTGTTATCTAATCTGCACTGAACTTGCTAGCCCTTCTTTGCTGTAGTATGAAAGATGGTTTAGTTCCAGGATTATCAGAACAGCCTGAAAATTTTTGCCAAGTGCTACTGAACTTAGTTTATTTTTGTCAGTCAAGGATGTTTATTTTTATGGGGTCAATCCTTACTTTTTTAAAGATGAGGAATGTTACTTATTGCTGTGTTCACAAATTCTTAGTCGTGGGTTTCCAAAATGAAAACATGCTAAACTGAACACTTGCTCTTTGTTGTAAACTGTTGGATTTAACACCAGAAGACATTAGACTGTCAGCATTTTCCTTCTCTTAATCTGATGAGCCACTGCTTAATAGATCTACATCAATATCTAAATACTCTTCAAGCCACATACGTTGCCTAATGGAGAGCACATTGTACCACTTCTAATCATTTCCCTTTGCTCCACTTACAAATAGTGAGGGAAAAATTGTCTGTATGCCTCTGTTGAAGTTATAATTTTGTGTTGGCAGCAGTAGACTGGTTCTGCACTCAACTTCACACACTGGTTCTCTAAATTTTCTCAGTAGTATTCCATAAAAAGAATGTTGCTTTCCATTCAGGAATTCCCATTTGAGTTCCTGGCACATCTTGTAATACTTGCATGTTGATTGAATGTACTGGTAACAACTTCACCAACCCACCTGAATTGCTTCAATGTCTTCCTTTAATCCAACATGGTGGGGATCCCAAACACTCAAGTAGTATCAAGAATGGGTCGCACTAGTGTTCTACGTGCAGTCTCCTTTACACATGAACTACACTTTCCTAAAATTCTCACAATAAACCAAAGTCAACCAACTGCCTTCTTGACTACAGTCCTTACTCTCGTTCCATTTTATATCGCTTTGCAATGTTAAGTTATGCCTACACATTTGATGTGACTGTGTCAAGTAGCACACTATTACAGGATTGTTTTTCCTAATCATCTGCATTAATTTAAATTTTCTGTATTGAGAGCTAGCTGCCATTCATCACACAAACTACAAATTTTGTCCAAGTCATCTTGTTTCCTTCTACAGTCACTCGATGACACATTCCCATACACTACAAAATCACCGCCAAACAGCCACAGATGCTGTTATCCTGCCTGTCAGATCACTTATGTATGTAGAGAATAACAGCATTCTTACCACATTTCCCTGGGGCACTCATGACAGTAGTACCCTTGTCCCTGATGAACACTCGCCATCAGAGAGGCTCTATGTGACAATTTAAGGTTGTAATATAGTCTAACCATTGTACACTTTGCTTGAAAATAATTTTTCTCTTATTAATTTCAGTATGAATGCTGATAGGTTTACCAAGTTGGCCCCATAAGAGTAAAATGAAGATACCCTATGGATGTAGTCTTTATAGCCTCACCATAAAGATACCAATTTAGGTATTACCCCCCTATTTGGTGAGTTTAGTCCTCATTTTATGAAATTAATGAAAATTTTTTTTTCAGTAGCAGCTATACGTTGGAAGTATATCATAGTAGACTCTTGTGTGAAATGTGAAAGAGGCTGCTCGTTCATGAACCTTAATGTAAAGGCGATGAGCATTAAATAATCTGATAATTTTGAGTTCTGTAGCTGAATAATGTAATGCTAATATTCATCGCAAATTTATTTCACGTTCGTTTACTACCGGTATGCCTCAAACGGTTCCTTCAAAGTGAACTTCTTCAGGTGACAAAAAAATATCACCAAGTCTTCATAACTAATTCTAGCAAAGTGGCAGAAATGTGTCAGTGTCATGACTCAAAAAGTTCTATACTCTGATCACAATTACTTTGCGACTGACAGATTACAGCGGTACAGGAGGAGAGGGGAGGGGGGATGGGCAGTCCAACCTTGCTTCACAAGGTGCTGCACATATCCTCCAAATAAGCAACACAGGCTGAGGCACATCCTGGTGCATGACAAGCACAGTGAATCACTTCGATGACAGCAACTGTATTGAGTGTATTCGTCAGGAGTGAGAATGTCTTTTAGTGTTATGTATGGCAACAAGACCCTTTTGAGTTGTGAAACTAATATGTTATACCATTTGTTTGGGAATTGGTTATAATGACTGTTAGTGAATTTTCAATATTACCTGAGATCATGAAGAACAAAACTGGTTGTGGGGAAATAATTGAACTTGCAATAAGCTATGGTGCTTTTTATTAGCACTAAATAATATGGAAGATTACAGGTATGGAACATGTGTATGCTATCTCCGCAAAATTAAATTGTTTGCAGAATAACTGAATCACAATGAGAAATATTATATGGAATGTTCTGTTGGTCCTTTGTGTTTTAGCGAGTTACTAAAACAAGTAGTGAAAGCTTCACAAACCGTAGCATACTAGAAGTGACTGATAAAGTAATAATCCCCTGGAAGGCAGTAATTTAATTCAGATACTATAAATTTTCCTTTTTCAAATGTACCATTTTCTAATAAGTTACCACATACATTTAAGAACTTACTCAATGAAGTCTACACACCATACTTCTGATAAGACATGGTACGTGCTTTGTAAGGAATACAAATGGTGTGGATGTCCACTATTGGACTGAATAGTGGACACAACAGTAATTAAATTGTCACTTCAGTAAATAAGTGAGTTATCAAGTTCAGACTACTGTTTAAGATTTTTGTGGAGATAATTTATAATTTTATTTATTTATTTTGCAAAAAAAGGAAGATAAGGACTTAACATGGAGTTGTAGTAAAGGTTGTTACAGGTAGAGCAAAAGCTCGGGTTGAGGAATGAAATTGGTTGTTTCCTTTTGTAAGGAACCATCCTAAAATTTGCCTTAAATAATTTAAGAAAACCTAAATCTGGATGGCCAGTCAGAGTTTAACACCTGTTCTTCCAAATGAAAGTCTAGTGTATTCTATCTATGCCACTTCACTTGCTATATTTGGCAAAAACTGTCTAATTTAGAAATAGTTTTTCTCCATTGTATTGTGGGACCTAAAAGTACTTTAACCATAATGCTTCAGGTTTGACAACTGGAAGAACCATGTGGTTTGTATAAAAGGTGCCATGAATTTGAAACACTGTAAGTGTTCCTCTAAATTGACTGAACTGTTTTATTTTTTATGTTTTCAAAAGTGTAAATAATGAAAAAGTATTGCTGAAGTTAGGCTTCATGCATGGCAATATTAAAAGTTAGTCTCTGAAAGCTAAAGGATGCATTGCTTTCTGCTTATGGAGTGTGAAATATTCAGATTTGATCTCTGGTAAAATAATACAGGTAATAAACTTAGCTAAAAACAGTAAATTAGGTCCTCTTTGCAGATTCAAAATTTCCATACAGTGTTGCCGATTCCAAATTTAGCTTTTCTAAATATGGTTATAATGTTAGGTGACTCATCTGCATCATGGTAAGAACTCCAGAAAAAGTTTCCTGTACTCGTCCACTAATTTATCAAACTATATTTTGTTTAATTAAAGGTTAAGATACCTTCTGTTGTTTTTATGCTTCAAAAGTCTTCAAAGCATTTGAATATACTAACTCCGTTATGTCAGTTTCAGTACTCTTGTCATCTAGTTGCTAACAAAGTTTTAAGTAACATAGTTGGGTGTTTACTAGACTCTTTAAGGATTGGGTAATCAAAATAATAGTGCATAATTAAAAAGAATGGCTTGCTACCCTACAAAGTTAGAATTCGGAGGGTAAAACGTGCTTGAGAAATTACTTAGACTTTAGTAGCACGTACTTGATCAGTAAATGTAATCATTAAAAATTTCATGTTTGATACAGCATTTAGGGAATTATATCATCTTCTGCATTTTTTCTTGTGCTGAAATAGTGACATAGTAGCAGTGCAGGAGTCGCTGTAAATTCAAAGGTCAGTGTTCAGAACTTTGAATCAGTGAAAAAATAAAATGGTGTCTGTTTGCATTCCATTTTAAATTGTTGCATCTCCTCTTCCTAGGTAACTATATTCTCACGTTGGAGGAATGCAACAGCATAGCACTTGTAATAAGGTTATGGCCAGGAAAACACTGCACAAATTTTGGGTGTAGGGCATTTTTACTTTAAGCTGAAGTTTCACTCCTTTGTATGACATTGGTTTGTCACATCAGCTGTCTAAAATAATGTTTGGTTTCCCTTCCATTTGAGTATATATTTAAAATTTTTTTTAAAACTATATGATTGTGATCAGTAACATTTTCCCACATTTCATTGTCCAGTAGCACACGGAAGTGTTCTACTTTACATAATGAAACACTGGCAGAGCCGTCACATAATTTTGGTGCAATGAGAGTTGGAGGAAATTAGTCATTAACAAACATACATTTAAGATCTGGACTTCAGGCAGCTACAGTAATACAGGTCAGATGTGAATTAAAACATTCATTTAAACATTTGATTTTCGTGAGTAGTTTTGAATGCTGCACACAGAAGAAATAAAAGATTAAATTGATGCAAAGTGAGTAATTAAAAAATTTTAATTAAAATATGGAAAACCCACTTCAAATATTTTTGAACTACCTTCCCAAAATGACATGATATGTAGTCCTTCTGAGGATATCATTAATGTAGTTTGAGGATGGTTAGGAAAAAATTAGATTCAGATGATGAAAGTAGAATGTGCAAAAGCAGGATTGGGATTGAACACCCCATCAGTGATGGAACTGAAGTTGAATGGACAAGGTTGTAAGTCTGGGTGGAGATTTGTTAAACCAAAGTTCTCCCAAATGGATATCTAGTGTCCTAAACAGCACTAAACCTTGTCTCATAATTGGCGAAGGCAAGTAGTAAAAGATTGCTAAAGTGTACAAATTTTAAACTGATACATTGAGGGTGGAAGGATAATCATTACATGCAAGAGAATACCAAATATCAGTCAAAGGGGCCATATGGCAACATGAGTTATTAATATTCCTAGAAACGGGGAATTAATCGGATGCATGAAGCTGTCTATAGAAGCTACTGTACAAAGAACTACTGCACCAACTGCACCAGAAAGTGACTCCTGTGGGAGAACTGGTGGACACATGAAAATAGTTTGCGATTTGTTATTGTCACTGTCTGCAATTAAAGGCACTTCTCCAACATGGGGAAGCTGCTTCGGGTGTCAACAAAAGATGCTAGTGAAAGTTGTGAAGGCAACAAGGAAGCCAGTAACATCCTCCTCCTAGAGGGTTTTCAGTGCAGTCACACTTCTTTCAAAAGATCTATGATGGCCTAACTTTAGAATTACAAGCTATACACAGATACATGAAAGGGGCTGTTTTATAGCTTCAGAAAGGCAAAGTCCATTGGACAGAGAGCAGCAGGAGTAGCAACTTTCCTTCTCTGGTATTGTTACATTCCATCCTGGATTTTCCATTGTAATTAAGATGTAGCAATTATAATTGATTACCTGCATCAAACAGATGGCATCCATTGACAATTAAGGGGATGCAAGCTGTTTTGATGTAATGTTCATAGTACTTTTGTACATGGAAAACAGATGTATGTTGAAATTTATAATGTTTAGTTTGTTTGGCGGTGTAATGTATTCATTCTGTTGATTTATATGGTTAGAAAAAAAGTCGGCAGTGGTTAATAGACTCATACATTCAGAGAAATGCAATAATTCACATGATATCACGGCAGGCACCCCTGTTGAATGTGATATATAAAAACTACACTTGTGAAACCATACTAGCTTCATTAAGACAGACAGTTCAGACACCCCGCTGATTTGCGCCATTTCTGAGGATGGCGTTGGCACAAACACTTTTCATTGTGAGCATTTATTTTGTGTGGTTTAGGTGCTACAGAAAGCTAGGATATTTGAGTCACGTGTTTGATAAGTGTGTGTCCATCCTGTTTTGGAAAGACTTCCACCTCTTTCAGAAAAAAAAATTGTGTAATTGTTGCAGTGCTTTGAAAGTAGTGATTTATGAAAGTTACTGACATGAAAATAACTATCTTCCCCTCTTCTTGGTTTAGTGTTGACTTCTCTTCTCTTGCAGGTTCTGAAATTGAAAGCTTTGGTGTTACTTTCCATTATGTTTTGATCATCTACAATTTTTGCTGTGTGTGTTCATGGGGATGCTATAAGCTGACTGGTATTTACTTTTTTCCATCAGATGACAACCTTGATTACCAAACAATAGTGTTTCATATAAAACTGTAAAATAGTATTTTGAAATTTGTAACAATAAGATTTGAGCTCCAGCTATATAAAACTCATTTACATTAGCTCTACCTCTGTACTGTACTCCTGCTTTTGTAGAGACACTGGTAGATGTTTGTTTTATACATTACGTGTACTGAGAGAGTAGTGTCTGTGTGAGGCCAGATTGCTTACATTCACTAACAAACCGTAACACAAGAGGTGTCACGGTACACTATTTGCATAGTAGTTTAATTCATTTTGGCTACTTATGTAACAGTGTGTGTGTGTGTGTGTGTGTGTGTGTGTGTGTGGGGGGGGGGGGGGGGGTGTTGGTTGTATTTCTACTACATGTAGTTACTGACAGCATTTACTGAACACATCACTGAAAAACCCTTCATAAATTGAAGCATTATGTAGTAAACATATTTTTCATTTACTGTCAGTTTGGTTTTTCCAATATTCTTGTAAGTATCATTTAGTTACAGGCTGAAGAAAATTCTTTGTAAACTTTCAGTTGAAAGAACTTTTTCGATCTTGATTGTAACTTTATATATAGATGTGATAGTCCATTTTTACATCTGTAATTTTCAATTTATTGCAATATTATGGTTACAGAAATGTTTACTACCTTTCTTGTGTACTGTTGATGAAAGCTGTGCAATCACTGTACAGAATGTGTAGCTAGATGCTGCTGTATCCTTCTGTAAGATCTACTTATATATATTAATATCGATCTGAAATAATTTTAACCTTGGGATCGAAGGACTTGTTAGAATTTGGTTAGTCTACTGATAAAAATATATGGTTAAGGCTTTAAATTTTCATAAAGGGTGTTGAGGTATACAAGAGTATGAATCTCAATTATCATATTACCATACATCACAAAAAGTACAACTGGCATAGGCTCTTACATAGTATTTTGTAAATAAGATATTCCTGTGTTTGGTTTTCTTAAAGCTCAGTTACTTCAGTGTTTCCGAAATTACTTTGCCGACTGTGAATTCCTTGACATAAGCTGTGTTATGTACAGATCTGCTTCTCAATAGTGACATATGAAACTTTGTCTCAGACTGGGAATTGAACCCAGATTTTCTGCTTTTTGTGGGCAGTCGGCTTAACTACCTTTTGGGTCAGCCTGGGGGCTGATAGCTGAAGCAGTAAAAGTGACAGCATGCAAAAAATGGGAAATCTGGGTTAGAGTGGTCCAGCACAAATTTTCGTATGTCACTACTGGTCAGTTTATCTGTACCTAGTACAGCTGATACCAAGGAATTATCAGACAACAAATTAATTTTGAAGTATTTTTTTACAGCTGTGGATCATTAATAGTGTGTGTTCTTTCAATAATACCAGTGCTTTAGTTATATGTTTCACTATGTATAATTTAGAAGTTGTAAGGGTACAGTTAGTGAAGGGTAGGTACCTCATTACACACAAGAGAATGCTGTCTAACAATAACTTTAAAAAATGCATTTTGTGAAATAATTGCTTCCTTGATCCAGAGTTATCTCTTTAGATACCTAGTCAACACCAATTGTACAGCTCTGATGTGTGAAGTTCTACAGCTGTAATGTACAAGTGAGATGTTTTAGAAGACGTGATTCTTGATATGCAAACCATAAAATGAAAATTAGGTACTAGGTTTCGTGGACATTCTTAATATTTGCATTTCCTTTCCATGTTACAACTCCTTGCTCTCTATGATGGTGACATTGTTGGAATCTACAGTTGTATGTAAATGTTTGGAATGTTCTGGGAAAAGAACTCCAAACTTCTTGCAAAAATAAATGGATGAGAAATAATATCTACATCTGCATCCATAGTCTGAAAACCATTGCGAAGTGAATGACTGAGGGTTTCTCATATTTTTCAATTACTGTTTTATTCACATAATGGAGTACTAAAATAATGACTGCATAAATATTTACAGGTCCACTCTACTACGTTTAATCTCTTTACAGTCCCTACGGGAGTGATACGTAGGGAGATACAGTATATTTCTAGATTCCTTGCTTAATGCTGGTTCTCGATGTTAATCAATAGGCTTTTGTGAGACAGCTGACAGCTATCTTACATTGTGTGCGAGTTTGTTTTTCAGCATATCCTTGATGCTGTCCATTGAGTAAAACAAACATGTCACTTTTGTGGTGCCTTTTCTGTCTTTAGCCTATGGGATCATTCATTTCAAACCTCCACATGTTTTTATATCCAAGTACTTGTATGAGTGGGCTGATTGGAATTGTGACACACTAGTATTAGTTGTGGGATACCATGTTTTGCATACTGTAAAGTGCAGAATTTCTCAACTTTCTTTAAAAGTTGACAATTAGTGCACCACTTCAACATCTTATAAATATCTGGCTGAATATTTGTGTAGCTTTTTTAAAGTATAGGCAACTAACCAAAAACTTAGGTCCCAGTAATGTTGTCTTGAGGTCATTATTATATGATCTTAACAGTAAGGATGTCGACATACTTCACTGGGACATGGCTGAAGTTAGTTTTACATCTGTCAGTGACACTCCATGCAATATGTGCTGCAGCCTCCCTATCAACAAACCCTCAATCCGGTCACAAAATTTGTTACCCCACGTGGTTGTACTTCCTAAGATAATAATTGCTGTGGTATTGTGTAAAATGTTTTTTGAAAATCAAGAAATCCTGCATACACCTGATTGTTTTGAGCCATGGCCTTCTGGACAAGAGAAAACTGAGCTGCATTTTGCATGACTTTTGTTCTGCAAACCGGTGCTGGTTGGCACAGGGTGGTAATTATGTTCAACATAAGCTCAGACCATGTTCTACATCAGATCACAGGGATCTCCAGGATTTCTTCCAAGAGTGGGGAAAAATTATGAAATAGCCAATTCTTATGTATCTAATGTGATGAGTTAGATAACTGAATTTGACAAGAAATACACAGAACTTATGATATCTCAAATAATTGATAGTAATCTAATGGGTATTAAATTACTGTGCTATATAATAAAGCTATAAGCATATTTAGTTGTATATTCGAAGTTCTTTTTAGGATTCCGCCCCACTCGGTAAAAACGAGACACTTGTAGGATGGCTTTGTTATCCGTCTGTCTCTGTTCTTCCGACTGTTCAAAACCCTTTTTCTGAGGAAGGGACCTTATCAAGTAAAATATTTGTCGCATACTAATGTCTATGGTGCCTTGGCGGTATAATTAAACGTTAGCTTCTATATCAGTGCAATCAACAGGTACGGCCATTTTGTCACATATTTCGATAGTCGCAAACTCACTCGTCAAAAGTATAAAATATTCTCGGTATTCTTGCCGCGTCAGTTCTAGATAAAATCTCGAGCTTTCGACGATTACCTCCATCGTCATCGTCAGGAGCTGACTGTCTCCACTGCTGCTATGGTAGCCTCTATATAGCCCGAAGACGGCTTCTGATTGGTCGGCTTCTGATTGGTTGGCGATTACGTGCTGCTGTCTCAGACGGTGTCACTGTGTGCGCCGGTGGCGCCACCGCTTCCGTTTAAACGTAAACCTTGGAAGGAACGTCTCTGCTGCTTCTCTGCATCAAGCGCTCGTTTCCACGCACAGCTCAGATGGTATCCGCTATCGCGGTTAAAGTTGTTTTGGCTCATTCTGATTTCAACAGCCTCCTTAATAACCGAATCCCAGTACGTGGAGGCATGGGACAGAATTTTAGTTTCATCGAACAATATTTTGTGTTTGTTCGTGAGGCTGTGCTCCGCAATTACCGATTTCTCAAGCTCTCTATTTTTAATGTGGCGTTGGTGTTCTGCGCAGCGTTCGGAAACGGTACGAATAGTCTGACCTATATAATTGCTTCCACACTCACAGGGTATATTATAAACCAAAGCCGACCAATCAGAAGCCGTCTTCGGGCTATATAGAGGCTACCATAGCAGCAGTGGAGACAGTCAGCTCCTGACGATGACGATGGAGGTAATCGTCGAAAGCTCGAGATTTTATCTAGAACTGACGCGGCAAGAATACCGAGAATATTTTATACATAAGTGCCGCCGCGAAAAACTTCGTTCTCATATCTCACTCGTCAAAACCCATACGGTACTTCGCGTTGATTTACAATGATGAAATTTGGCATGAAGTAAGGTTTCACAGTAAAAGTTAAGGAAAATTGTAAATTTGTAATTATATCACGAAAAAATATTTCTTCCTTCATTTGTCATCAGACGTCAAGTTCAATTAAAAAAAACCTAATCTGCGGATGTTAGTTACACATTCAATTTAAAGCGCCACATCTACGTGCAGTAATCTCTTCTAGATATGATTCTTATATTATTCGTCTCAAGGATAAATTCGGAAACGCGTCATTTGAGCAGTAGTCATTTCATGCCCGATGTTTGACTTTTACCACCGCGACCCACTTAGCATAAATGGAGAACTACTGATTATTATAATAATGGTCGCTATCTCCTACATGACTTACAGTTATATTATTGATATTAAAACATTCTCGAAAAACATGAAATCCCTGGAACCTATATTGTGCCAGCATCACTGCCAATGTCGATAACAGGTAAGAATGGTCGAATTCTCGATCCCCGGAAACATTAAACTGTCTGTAATTTTCGATCTTGATACATTCTAAGTTTGTACGTAACCCTCACTGAACGAGTCCTACACGCACCTGGCCAATTTTATGTTATTGATACTTATAAGTACGCCACCTTTTTCATTCAACGATCTAAATTTCATCCTCATCTAAAGATTTATTTATAGCCCCATTATGTGGCATAGAACGAAAATAAAAAATCTGAAACAGTAACAGTAAGAATGATTGAGATAATCGTGTTGAACATCAACAAAGTTAACAGCAGTAATACTCCTAGAAGTGGAGGAACGGGCTGTAAACTTTGAAAATAGGTTATTAGATCTGATTTCATCTTCAAAACTTTCTTTGCTTACAAAAACACATCTGAATTCAATGTCGTTTTTTTGGCTTGATAATGTAAAAGACTATTTACAGTAGACGAATATGAGAAATCTTCTAAAACCACCCTCAAATTGACTGTAGAATCGACCTTAACAACTTAGGGGTGAACTAAAGCAGTTCTCGTCTCCAGGTTGTCATAATACTGTGCAGTCAGGCCTGCTGGTCTGCAGAATTGGTAACTTTGGACAGCATTTGGCACTGTGCAACACTCCATAAAATAGAGATGACAATTCCGGGAGACTATTTCGATCTTGAAAATTTACGCTTTTTCCCTCCATCACCAAAATAGTTCCATGAGAGAGGGCCATTGATAAAGTCACAGTACGTACCGTCACACTAGGCAACGAAAGCCGTTGTTAAACTACACACCTTTGTACAAATGAGTGAGTGAGTGAGTGCGTGCACGCGTAAGGCGTGACGTCATTATTACATGTAAACGCTGTATCGAAGATGAGGGAGGCCGTGTATTACGACACTACTCATCTGATACTGTCTACACATTTAAAATTTGCTCAATACTTACGTTGCAGTGGCCAAGTGATGATGAATACTAAACTGAATAACGTTACACGTGTTGACTTTCGAGTAAAATGGGACGAAAATCAAACTACTCGGAAAAATAACGTACGGGAAACTACACCCTTCTACGTCTGAGAGTAGTTTTGTGTCAGGGCTTACATACATTGCTAACATCCATTGTCATTAGTCATGCCCTAAATTTTTTTGATTGTGCCGAGTAATGTTAACAAAACGCTGCATTTTACTGATATAAGGATCCATTCTTGAACATTTTCAGCTCAGTATAGCCACTTGAAACTGATATTTGAGAAAAACCTTTGGTCACATATTTTCACTTATCACGCACATGAAAGAAATGAAAAGTTAACATTATAATGTCTCTGACGACTTCCCTGATGTGTTACACAAATAAGTCTGACTGACACTCGTCATTCTTCCTGGGGAGACAAACCTCAAAATTGTGATGGAAGAAGTACTATTAGACTACTACAACTCTGGAAACAGTGATGCGGCTTTCAAATGAAATGTGTATTTGGTTGAAAATACGAGTATGTACGATATCTATAAAATTATACATATATTTGAGATTTCATTGATTAATTTTAACAACTGAATCGTCTCTGAAGGTAATCTATGCTTGGGTCGAGTTTAACATGGACTCAGCACCACTCTGCTACTTTGCAGCATTTTTCACATGGAGGAGGAGAAGAAGAAGTAGTACACAATAGGTTTGAACACACAACCTCTATCACTGTACAGCAACATTTAGCTAGCTGTCGATATGAACCCATCCAGACGGTAGCAGTATCACATGGCGAGGAGTGACTGCGAGCCAGACACACGCATAGCGCATGTAGTATCTGCGAACGTGCTGGCCGTGTGTAGAATGGGAAAGTGTTCGATCATCTGAGTTTGACTTAGGGCAGATTGTGATGGCCCGGAGGCTCGGCACGAGCATTTCAGAAACTGGACGACTAGATGAGTGATCGAGGATTTCTGTGGCGACTGTCTCCAACACGTTGCAAAACCAAGGTGAAACTGCGCGCAGATGTCGTAGGGGCGGGTGGTCACCACTCATTACAAATGTTGGACGTCATAACTGGGCGGACTGGTAAAACAGGACAGGTGGCAAACTGTGGCGGAACTAACATAAGACGCTGGGCAGAGTACAAGTGTGTTTGAACACACAGTGCACCGAACACTCTTAATGACCCATGCCTGCGCCACTGTAAACACCATGACATTGGCAACTGCGACTGAAATGGGCATGTGACCATTCACAATGGATGTTGGGGCAGTGGCAGAGCGTTGCATGGTTTGATGAATCCCAATAACTCCTTCATCTTGCCGATAGTTGGGCGCGAATCCGTCGTCTTCCAGGTGGAACAGCTCCTTGACACGTGTACGGTGGGACAGATGAAAGCTGGTGTCGGTTCCATTACGCTCTGGGAACGTTCACGTGGGCATCTGTAGGTCCAATGGAGCTCGTGCAAGGCATCATGACTGCCAGGGAGCATTGTACAGTGGTTACAAAGCATGTACACCTCTTCATGGCGGTCATGTTTCCTGGTGGCATGGCACTTTTCAGCAAGATAATGTGCCATGTCACAAGGCCAGGAGTGTGATGGAGTGGCTTAAGTGGCGAGCTCTAATTGATGTGCTGTCTCCCTCAACTCGCAGGATCTGAATCCAATCGAACGCATCTGGGATGTGATTGATGGTGTCAGGGCTCATCGCCCCAGCCTCCCCCCCTCCCCCCCTCCTCCACGGAATGTAGATATGGCGCCAACTCCCTCCAGAGACCTACCAAGGTCTCACTGCGTCCATTACCTACGTGGCTATAATATTCTGGCTGATTGGCGTGTGTAGCAACTTTACCTGTATCACTTATATATTAGGAAATCGTTTTTGCTTCTCTTCAAAAAATTAAGAAAATGGAGCTACGAGATTTTCATTACCTACCATCGATATATGATCATCTAGATACGTTATACCACAAGGTACCTCTATAAATGTTTAATTCTGAGAATATGTGTTTTGTGTAAATGTGCATATGATTTTACTTTGGATATAGGTATGAATCACCTTTATTGGTGAAAGTCCCACTCGTCTGATTTGATTGAATCTTTTGTATTATTTCAGCATGCTGGGGAGGATAGTGTTGAGAGAATAGCTGCAAGAGTCCCCCACGCCCAAAATGTTGTGAAATGTAAACGTGGATAATCATTTGCTTGTATCAGCATGACGTAAAACGAACACTGTAGTCCATAATCCTGTATACTCGAAACGTAATTTTAGGATAGCTGCACAAGAGAACGACTGCTGAAGAGGCCTAAATATGAACCTAGACCTCTCAGAAGCTTTAATATGAGTAAATAACAACAACAAAAATCAACTTTCTCACTCCATGAGGTAAACAAGGCTGCAGTCTCTTAGGGCGTTAGTGCAGATTTGTACACTATAGGCATATTGTGTAATGTGTCTAAGGAAAAAGTTCGCATTTCGAGGCTTGTACAGTTGGGGTACTGGTGCAAACTTTCGTACGATATGTGTGTCATGTAATATTGGCTTTAATCTGCAGTTTAGTAGCATCACAGACAATCATCACCAGAATTTCGAGAAAATGCAGTAGTGAGTAAGAAACTAGTTATCGCAATCCACTCCATTGTGGACACCTATGCATCAGGTGGATGCCAAAGATATTCGACAGTAGCTTCGTGAATCACTTTTACTATCCTTCAACTTTCGTTCTTCCCTTTGGCACAGTTTTTCATTTGAGAGATCTACAGTATATAACGCTTGAGAAAGAATGTCGCAAATTCTTCAGTTTTGTCTCAACGCCACTGACAGCAGTGGGTCACACATTTGCATTTGTGTAAGAATTAAATTTTGATCTAATTTTGTAAGGGAAATTTTGAAAGTAGAATTCGGCATTTCTGCGTTTGCTCTGCTACATTGTTTTGATTCCTGTTTCATCGATTGGTGTCTCCACATTAAATTTGGTGAAACTGACAGTCTTATACAAATTATCTTAATTTCTTTGGCTTTCGTGTAAGATCTTTCGATACAATTCAGCTAAGGTAGTGACAGAAGGCTTAGCACATTTTCCTCTTGATGTCCAAATGTTTTGGATTTGGCACCAGTCTACCTATAGCCTTACGATCTTTTGGCACCTGTTGTGCAGTATTTTTGTCGTATCATCGTACAATACAGGCTTTCATGTCGAGTATTTGTGTTTTTGGCGATATTTGTTTCATGGACATTATGCTGTGACCAAAAGCATATTTCGCTGCATAGCATTTCGTTTTCAAATGCCGGAGACGTCATCAAGGGCAATAACAACGCTGATGACGTCTCCAACATTTGAAGACGATACGTTAGAATGGGAAATATGCGTTGGGCCATGGCCTAGTGCCAATAAAACAGATATCACCAAAAGGTTGCCATTTCTTTAAAACTTTTTCTACAGGTATTACGCTATGGCGGGGTGTCTCTCGTTGTAAATTGTTCTGTTAGGTACATATCTATCTGCTTGGTACACTAATCTTCTGAACTTCAGCCACATCTCCTCTAAATGCTCCTGGCTAGAGGTAAAAGTTTAAAGTTCCTCATTGGGATATGGCACTGCTGTCTCTTTATCTAGTCTACTGAACAGGCAAATCTATCCAGTTGGCCCGCATCTCGTGGTCGTGCGGTAGCGTTCTCGCTTCCCACGCCCGGGTTCCCGGGTTCGATTTCCCGCGGGGTCAGGGATTTTCTCTGCCTCGTGATGGCTGGGTGTTGTGTGCTGTCCTTAGGTTAGTTAGGTTTAAGTAGTTCTAAGTTCTAGGGGACTTACGACCACAGCAGTTGAGTCCCATAGTGCTCAGAGCCATGTTTTTTTCTATCCAGTTGTTTTAGTTTCCCCTTACACCTTGGTCATCATTGTTACTGCAACTGTCTTATAACTCTTGATGCAAGTATCATAGAGGATATTTTCTAAGTGTTCATGTTTATTTGCTGCCCGTATAGCTAGTATACTTCTGTATGAGAGGGTTTACAAACTCTCTCTTCTAAGAAGTTTTCAGAGATGGCATTTAGTATTGCTTCACAGAACGTCTTGTCATGCATCTCTTGTTGGATGAGCGAAGTCTCCACAAATAACAGTATGATTATGGAACATATATATTCGTAAGCTAAAGGTTTTCTCCAAGTCTTCAGTTAAGTTTAAATGTGAAAGGTAGTCAACAGAAGTGCTCAATTATAATACACAAAATGTATTCGCAGTTGTAAGATAGGAACATCAGCTGTATAAGGGAATGATGACAATGATAAGTGTGTGGCTCCCCCGTCGGCGGTTAGAGTCCTCCTTCGGGCATGTGTGTGTGTGTGTGTGTGTGTGTGTGTGTGTGTGTGTGTGTGTGTGTGTTGTCCTTAGCGTAAGTTAGTTTAAGTTAGATTAAGTAGTGTGTAAGCCTAGGCGTCTGTGACCTCAGCAGTTTGGTTCCATAGGAACTTACATAAATTTCCAAATCTACAATGATAAGTTGTGCCAGACTGGAACTTGAACCTGGGTTTCCCACATTACATGTCTTAACTGCTTTGACTATCCATGCATGATTCTTGGCCATATCTAAACTTCCATATGTGTCGTTCCTTCATCACAACCTGTACTCATATGCACAGTGTGTAATTATCGTACAGGGGACGACATTCTAATTTAAAATAGCTGTCTGGTATCAGCGGACAAATACAATACTACAGTGCCTGTATTGTTAAGAAGAAAGATGCAATGTTCCTTCTGATATGCATGCACGTTCGAAGGAACATTCCTTTGTTCTTCATAACAACACAGGCACTGCAGTGTCAAATCACCCAGTTTTAGGTTATGCCTTCCATTGACATCAAGTCTCGACCAAATTACCTCGCATGTAGCTACAGTTTATATCTTGGTAGAATAGAGTTTCTTGTGTTCTGTGAGGAATATGTCACCTTCATTTCCTACTAGACTATCCTTTCAGTATACATTTATCTTTACTTCAGAAATCTCGATTCTGCCAATTTAGATTTATAGCTAGCTTTCTTTATTTAGTATTATACGAAGCCCATTGCCTTTTATGATGTGTGTAATATACAAATGCAAACTGAAGTAACAAATGAAAATTTGACCCAAGGCAGTGATTCGATCACAGGTCTCCTGCTCACTAAACCACTATGCCACCCTGGCACAGGGGCTTCACACAACTGCCCAAACTATCCTAGCCTGCCTTCCTCCTCAATACAAATCTCCATTCAGGCGTCAGCCTACTTGTTCACAGCCTGCAGGCGCCACCTGCCAAGAGATGTATGCACTTGTCTTAGCGACCTTGTATGTTTCAATATCCAGTGTGATGTGTGCAACCAGAATGTGCTCTACACCTCCAGCATGTTTATGATTTAAAGCTTGACTGTAGGTCTGATGCCGTTTTTGTTTGCATTGGACTGTACCAAATGCCACAATAAGGTAATCTGGTGCTTCCTTCTTATTTCCTAGTGGGTTGTCAGTGTTGGGACAAATAAGCTTACATATTTTTTACAAATACCTTTGTCACCTTCTGTTTTATCCTATTTTATACGACACTGCACAATGTTTTTAAAACTTTGACAAGGGACATTTACCTGCTGGGATATATTATGTGCAGTATCTCATGTACTCATCGCTATCAAATATTAGTAAACAGTTTCATACTTTCTTGGTAATCCAATCTCACGAAATGGAATCACAACACTATCATGAAATTTTGTATTTCTTCCATAGGCAAATCTGAAGATGCCTAAATAAAGGTGAAACACATCATTGGGAAACAATAATAATAAAAAAACACTTCAATCAAGACTGCTTGTTTCTTCATATCATGCATACATACTAGTTGCTGAACTGAAAAAAAATCACATTTTAAATTAATATTGCATTAAGCGTTATTTCCATTTTAATACTACAGGCAGATAATCGCAGATCGAGTGGCAGAGTTAGCTGTATACTGTAGGTGCAAACTTCTCTTGTGTACACTAATAGTTTCATTGATCAAACCTTCAGTAACTGTTTTTGATCACATTCTGCCTAACAAATGGGCAAGTGGTATGTGTTCCATTTAGCAATGAATGAGAACTGGGATTTGATATTGATATAACTGAAGTACTATGTTTCCAGAATGAGAATTTCACTCTGCAGCAGAGTGTCCGCTGATATGAATCTTCCTGGCAGATTAAAAGTACTATGTGTTCAGCATGTTTTATGCTTACCCATTTTCGTACCATTTTATGCTTAATATTTTGGCTTCCTTGATGCAGGCAGTATACATGAGGTAAAACTCCATTTTCTATATATTTTTTTTTGTAACAGGTATCACACAATTACTTACGTTGATCTTAAAAAGAGCACCATCTTTCTTATTTTCCTGGGTGCACAACGTTGAATCTGTGTAGTCCCCACATTGTGCTGCTGAAACATCCTGTCTTTCTGTGTTACTTATAGCAGAAATAGTAAGCTTATTTTGAGAAAGTACAACAACACAGGTCAAAACACACAGTGTTTACTGCTATGCAAATCTGCATAAGTAACGCCAGAAGGCTCAGAAAACTTCAACACTCTTCCTGTTGTAATTACACTAAATATGTACAGTCATTATTACATTTTATGCCCTCAGTCAGTGGGTCTTGCCTGATGGACGTGTAAATTCACGATTCACTTGATACTTGCTCACAGAAATTCCAGTTTTCAGCTGGGCTATACTGACGCATGGCAAGCAAGGCTTTCTTCTTGGCAGTTTTTAGTGGCAGAATTTTATCAAACTCACATCTAGCAATCGAGATGTAGGTTTTCCAAGGTACCCCTAAATTGCTCCAGTCCAATGACAGGACGATTCCTTTGAAAGGGTACATCAAGCTTGTACTGCATCTCTAATGACACTGATGTCGACAGGACGTTAAACCCAACCTTCCTCTTAGAATTTTATCACGCAAGATAGGGAAAACTGTGGCTTTATCTAATGGCAGATATCTTTTCCCAACGTCTCTCAGCATTTTTGCAATGCTCCGACAAACCCACGGTTGCTGGATGTTGTGACTTTTCTTTCCCCTCAGTCCCAGGTTATGGTGGAGTGGCGCCGCAGAGCAGAGCTGTGTGCTGGGCCGCTGCCGCTCCGCTTCGCTGCCAGGTATGTAGAGGGGCCAGGCAGCTGCGCGGCAGCCAGCGTGCTCGCATTGCTGCGCGGTTCAAACGCAAAAGCTGGCCGATTTGCAATCTTCCTCAAACGATTTTAAATAAGCTAGTTCTTAAGAAAGTTGATTCTCGCCCATTTCAAAGCTTTATTCGTCAATTTCATGATCAACTGTTCATCATTGCATTAATCGCCATAGTTATATTTCAAAATTAAACTACTGCTAAAAAGTCAAATAGTTTGCAACGAAAAATAGAGGCCGCTATGAAGGTCATATGTTGCTGCATACCGAATGTAGTTAACATACACTATGTGATCAAAAGTATCCGGAAACATGGCTGAAAATGACTTACAAGTTCGTGGCGCCCTCCATCGGTAACGCTGGAATTCAGTACGGTGTTGGCCTACCCTTAGCCTTGATGACAGCTTCCACTCTTGCAGGCATACGTTCAATCAGGTGCCAGAAGGTTTCTTGGGGAATGGCTGCCCATTCTTCACGGAGTGCTGCACTGAGGAGAGGTATCGATGTCAGTCGGTGAGGCCTGGCATGAAGTCGGCGTTCCGAAACACCCCAAAGGTGTTCTGTAGGATTCAAGTCAGGACTCTGTGCAGGCCAGTCCATTACAGGGATGTTGTTGTCGTGCAACCACACCGCCACAGGCCGCGCGTTATGAACAGGTGCCGGTCGCAGTGGCCGAGCGGTTCTAGGCGCTTCAGTCTGGAACCGCCCGACCGCTACGGTCGCAGGTTCAAATCCTGCCTCGGGCATGGATGTGTGTGATGTCCTTAGGTTAGTTCGGTTTAATTAGTTCTAAGTTCTAGGGGACTGATGACCTAAGATGTTAAGTCCCATAGTGCTCAGAACCATTTGAACATTTGTCTAAAATGCCAGAAAATTCTGTAACAATGTTTTATAGTTATAAATATTTTCATTCGACCATACTAGAAGCAGTTGCAGATCCTCATGCCAAATTCGTTATAATCGATGTTGGGGGATATAGGAAAGAAAGCAAGTGATAGAGTTCAGTCTTCTAGTGGTGTAAGAAGGGTTCAGATGGTTCAAATGGCTCTGAGCACTATGGGACTTAACTGCTGAGGTCATCAGTCCCCTAGAACTTAGAACTACTTAAAACTAACTAACCTAAGGACATCACACACATCCATGCCCGAGGCAGGATTCGAACCTGCGACCGTAGCGGTCGCATGGTTCCAGACTGTAGCGCCTAGAACCACTCGGCCACTCCGACTGGCTGTAAGAAGGGAAGCTTAATACAATGCCAGACTCTCCATTGCCAAATTCGTCACTTGGATTGTCATTTTTATTCATTGGAGATTAGGCATATCCATTGTTGAGGCATTTTATCAAATATTATAGTGAACGTGTTTTGGATCGAGAGACAGAATATTTCAACGAACGCTTTTCCATACATTAACGATTAACTGAATGTGCTCATGGACTAATGAGCACTAAGTGGAGCATAGTTTGGAAGCCAACAGAAATTTCACGTGCACTTGCTGACGATATTATGAAATGCCCATGTTCTACACAACATTGTTAGTGACCTAGAAGGAGCCCTGAGTGTCGATGACCAACACACAATAGGAATGCAGCTTTCTCTGCAAGGCAGTTATCAGACAGGACGAAACTTTAACAGAGCTTCAAATGAAGCTGTCAAACAGACTGCCCTCAAACCTTTATCTCACATACTAAAAACTTGGTTGTCATATTTGTCAGCTATGTTACTTCAAATTTACTATCACCTCTTGAGAAATAAGAGATTAAGGACATGTATTCTTTACTTGTAGTTTGTAATTCTGCTGCCACCTGATGAGGTAACTTGTCCGAAATGAATCAGTTGTGATGTTTCGCCAGTCGCACAAAGGACGCCGAGTAAAAACAGCTGCTATTAAGGCTTCCGCTGACGCCATTTCCTCAGAAGTATAAAAAAAAAGATACACAAGTGCTAACTACAGTATACTCGGTTATTTTGAATGAGCCTCTGTGCAACCCATAATCCAATGCACTAAGATCCCTAAATTCTCTGGTTCCGTCTTGCACCGAAGGAACCCATTGTCCTTGGCGTTGGCAGCGACTGGAATCCAGTTTTCGGCATGAAAGGATAATTTGTTCCTCTCTTCCAGGGCAAAATCTCTATCATATGTCAGGAAAGTATGCCCTGTATCGCTGAATTTCTGGACTACAGCCGTGCAATATTTATAGAAAATTAGATTTTGGGAAAGTGGCGTAATATTTTGAACATTTCGCACAAGATCTTTAATGTCTAGGCTTATGTTCAAATGAAAATTATATGAAAAATAGGAATTATGATCGAAACATTCCAGTTTCGTTGCTTTTCTCTGAATGCTGTCCTTCGCTGTGTCTGACTTAATGTAGAAACACTTCTGAAACATTCTGTAAAAATGTTGGAAATGTTTGAGATACATGTTTACTTCTTTCATTAAAATCAATGTGCCATATTTGTTCCCTTCTTTCAGTGAAAACAGGCGCACTCAATATCTTATTCATTGCTCAACATTCATGAGTTACAAAAGATTCTGTGCACAGTATCTTTATCTGATGAGGACGACATATTCTGATCCATTCAAAGTGCAACTATTCCGCATCTCTCTCACAGCACCATTTCAGTGTGAATTGCTGATGTTCCTTTCTGTGTCACATCCCTTATTCACTGCTGCGAAGCATCTGTGCCATGCCATTTCTGTGAGTTGGACTGTAGACTATAACCATGAAGATCCACCTCACAGTCTTGTTGAAGTACACATAGTAACACACCTCACAGCATCCGAAGAAGTCGACTGGGTCAGGGATCAAAATATCGAATAACATACTGAAATCAATAGCTTGGCTGCAAATCCAGTAGCACATCATTAAGACACTCGATGTTTTCCAAAGGCCAGTAGAGGGCCATCTCCTCACAATTTTATTTTAGGTCAAGTTGGTTTAAAAATGATTTTCCAAGGGCTTTCTTTGGTGTTGTCATCATGTAACATTCGGATCACTCACACACACACACACACACACACACACACACACACACACACACACCCCAAGTGTTTATGAAATATCTCTGCACTGGTTTAAGAAAGGCTTCCCACTCGAGGGAAGTGTCTATCCCTGATGTTCCCAAAGCGCTGTAAATGTCAGGGCACATCAGTCACAGCGCCATTTTTCCATTGTGGGAATATTGGCTTTTTATTTGCATATATTTACATGCTCGCTGAAAGGCATAATCAGTCTTAAATGATGATGATGATGATGATGATATTTACATGCTAATCAATGTGATATTTTCTTAGAGTTTCTCTCTTGATAGGAGGACTGAAGTATATAACTAGAGCCTTTGGGATTCAGTGGTTCTTGAAATTGATTAGATACAAGTAAAATTCTGTGAAGAAGTAGATGTTTTTCTTTGAACATAGACCAATATGTACTCATCAGAATCACTGTCTTCTATTAACCAAAGCTAAGCGTTCCAAAATATATTGCTGGTTGCTGGTGTTAGTAGTATAGTAAGAAGACATCCAGCACAAAGTACATCACCAATGACATCGATGACATGAATGATGACATCATTGAGGAGTCATGGAATTCCCCACTCCTCTCTGACAAAAGCCAATTGACTTATGTCTAAAATGGTGGAAAATTCAAAGTATTGATGGGAAATTCAAACAAACAGTCCAGTTACGTTAGTGTGTTTCATATGGAAGTAGGGCTATTCTCCTAATTATAAATTTGCAGGAATTTCAAGATGACACTGAAACCTTCCTGTCTCCTCTATATCTCTTTTGTTACGCAACCTTCCCTTCTACAATAACCTATGAAACCTTCCCTTAGGATTTCTATCTCTTGCTTAATAATAACAAATGAAATCTTCCCTTTGAAATTTATTCTCTTTCTCAATCTTCGCATACAAATTTAATTACTGCTTATTAAAAGTGATTTTCTGATTATTTCGACGAAACATAGAATGTGCCGTTGTTGTGGCCCTCATTCGTTGTCTACAATAACCCAAAACTGTTCCTTACCTTTTTTACTGTTACTGGATCGCCATCTGACTGCTACATCGAACTGCGACATGAATATACTTACTCTGTTTTACTATACTTTATTAGCTGCTGGTGGGCTGTCATAATAAGTGGCTGTATTTATTACCAAAGCTGACGTTATTCTTTAATAGCAAAGCTGACGTTATTCTTTAATTAATTTGACTGACGTTACGTAATTCATAGGTAAACGTTTTCTTGACAACAATAAAACATTGCAAAGTTTTAGGTTGATGGTTTTTTGGGATGGATTATAATCAGTAATGCAATATTGCTGGTAAAAATTAATTATATTCTGAATGAAATGATTTTACAAACGTTCAAATGGGACTTACTTTTTTTACAATAATCTTACAACTAGCATTGCGCAAACATACCTTCAGTAGTCTTGACTTTCTAAAAAAAGTAATTCAATAATATTAGTTCCTCTTATTATAATAGTTAGTTGATGTCTCTGTACATCCGTTTATAATCTCTCGTAAATCATAGCTGGTGGCTGGCAGGCACATCGCTCCTCTCAACCTCTCGCTTCAGACCTGCTACCGACTCGCTTCACTTCTCACTTGCTACTTACTTCCTACGAACACTAAAGTGCGGTCTCTTCCGCCAACAATGCTTTCTGGTGCAGACAATCCCTGTTACCATTACAAAATGTGTCAATGCGCGCTCTTTCCCGCTCTTTTCTTAAAATGTATCCATACGCGGTCTCTCCCGCCCTTTTTTAAAATTATATCAATGTACGGTCTCTCCTGCCAACAATACTTTGGTGCAGACAGTCCCTGCTACCACAATTATTTCCAACATGACAAATATTAATTATTCCTACTTAATCCTATTAATAAAATATAAACATCTTTCATAAATTGTGGTTTGACAATAGACAATAGAAATATACACATCTTACAACACTTTGTCATGCTGGCTGACTTGAAGTTGTGGCACTGACTGTAAGTTGTCACAATCCACCTTAGACCTGTAGGCATATTTGTAACAGAGTATAATTCTGGAACACTGGCCAAGACTTGTGAAACTGGGACAGGTTCTATGATGTCAGAATCCAAGTTCTGGAATACTGGCACTATGATGTCTGAGACAAAGGATGTTTGTGCTGGTCCATGGGTGACCTACTTGACACGTTATCCCCAGTTATTATTCACTCAGAGATGTTTTGTCATTGATTCTTCTGACTCTAAGTCAGGATCTCTCCACTTACATCTTTATTTAAACAAACACTGAGGAGGGAAGGGGAAGCCTCTCTGCCTCCACTCCCATGCTGCACCACACCACCACACTATGCTAACATTCTCTGTTCATCTGCTGGAGGCTGGAACCGCTTCATATCAACAGGGCCACAGCCAAGTGCTGCCCCCTCGACTTTCTGTGCTGAGTAATTCGCATGTTGCATGGGCTATGCAGGCGCAGTTGCCTAGTACCCTCCCACCAAGATGCCATAACCAAGTGATTCACTTTCTACCTACACTATGCCAGCACCATGCCTACTGCCCACTTAATGGACCAGACCTATTTATAACAGTGTGGAATTCTGGGATACTGGCCCTGAGCTGGAATACTTGCCCTGGCTCTGTGACATCAGAATCTTCCTAAGACCCTTTGAGCTATTTGTAACAGCGTGGGATTCTAGCGTGCTGCCTCAGACTAGAGACATTGGCTGAGTCCTACAATAACCTACCATTCACTCAGAGGTGTATGATCACTGCTTCTCCTAACTTTGTATCTCTCCACTTGCATCTTTATTTAAACATACAGCAGGAAGGGAAGGGGAAGGGCTCTCTGCCCCTGCGCCAACGCCGCTGCCCCACGATAACTGTAAAATCCGCATGGCCCTTCGCCACCCTGTAGGCAGTGTGCACCATGATGGACAGATGCCGCGAGTGTCAACACTGCCATGCAATGCACCATTAGGGAACTGGATACTTTCACCTACAAGAATAGAGCTGCAGGTGCCATGTCATGCAGTGAGAAATACAACCATACAACCTGCCACAAATAGTGTGCTTGAGATGGCTGCCCTGCTGCATGCTCTTTTTGCACTAAGAAAGCCGTGCACTGCTATAAATGCACAGTACTGTTATATGATTCATGTGACGGGATGTGGTTCTATGTGCAGCACGGCCAGCTCACTGCTAATCAGAACAGTGATGTACAATATACTTCATATGTGCTGCATAAAGATATGCAGATCATAATGACATCAGACGTTTCTACTGGACCTCCAAGTCGAATGTCAAAATATTGAGAGCAAAGCTCTATCGTATCTACAGAAATCACAAAAAAATATGAGTCTTCCTACCAGTTCTTGAAAAATGGGAACGGCTGTTGAATAGCATATCGGTAGGCATTACAGCGTAGATTCTGTGTTACAGAAGAAGAGAACATTGCTAATGGCTTTGATACATTCCGAATTTGTCACTAAAAACGTACAATCCATGTGTGTTATGTATTTAACGTCAGACCTCTTCATAGGATTTGTAAATTACGTCAGGTGACATACATACAGTAAGTCACTGAATTTTCACGTTATTTTTATTGTGAAATCAACAAAAAACATGTCGAAATTAATGAAATTTCCACCGAAAGATAGTGTAGTCTTATGCATTTCTGCTTATGTTGTAATATCTCGGAAATGTATTTAACACGTCAAGATCGGCGAATATGCTACAAAGTAATCAATTCTTCATGTAAATCGGAGACATCTACATCTGCGTGATTACTCTGATATTCACAATTAATTCCCTGGCAGAGGGTTCAATGAACCACCTTCAAATTGTCTCTCTGCCGTCCCACTCCCGAACGGCGCGCGGGAAAAACGAGCATTTAAATTTTCCTGTGCGAGCCCTGATTTCTCTTATTTTATCGTGATGATCATTTCTCCTTATGTAGGTGGGTGCTAACAGAATGTTTTCGCAATCGGAGGAGAAAACTAGTGATTGACGTTTCACGAGAAGATCCAGTCGCAACGAAAAACGCCTTTGTTTTAATGATTGCCACTGCAACTCACGTATCATGTCTGTGGCACTATCTCCCATATTTATCGATAATACAAAACGAGCTACCCTTCTTTGTACTTTTTCGATGTCATCCTTCAGTCCCACCTGATGCGGATCCCACACCGCACAGCAATACTCCAGAACAGGGCGGACAAGCGTGGTGTAAGCAGTCTGTGTAGTAGATGTATTGCACCTTCTAAGTGTTCTGCCAATGAATCTCAGTCTTTGATTTGCTCTATCCACAACATTATTTATGCGATCGTACCAATTTAGGTTATTTGTAATTGTAATCCATAAGTATTTAGTTGAATTTAAGCCTTCAGATTTGTGTGACTTATCACGTAATCGAAATTTAGCGGATTTCTTTTACTACTCATGTGAATAACCTCACTCTTTTCTTTGTTCAGGGTCAATTGACACTTTTAGCACCACACAGATATCCTATCTAAACCATTTTGCAATTCGTTTTGGTCATCCGATGACTTTACAAGACGGTAAATGACAGCATCATCTGCAAATAATCTAAGAGGGGTACTCAGATTGTCTCCTATGTCGTTAATGTGGATCAGCAACAATGGAGGGCCTATAACACTTCCTTGGGGAACGCCGGATATTACTTCTGTTTTACTCAATGACTTTCCGTCTTTTACTACGAACTGTGACCTTTCTGACAGGAAATCACGAATCCAGTCGCACAACTGAGGCGATATTCCGTAGGCACGCAGTTTGGTTAGAAGACGCTTGTGAGGAACGGTGTCGAAAGCCTTCTGGAAATCTAAAAATATGGAATCAATCTGACATCCCCTATCGATAGCACTCATTACTTCACGAATATAAATAGCTAGTCATGTTTCACAAGAACGATGTTTCCTGAATCTGTGCTGACTATGTGTCAATAAATCGTTTTCTTCGAGGTACTTCATAATGTTCGAATACAGTATATGTTCCAAAACCCTACTGAAAATCGACGTTAATGATATAGGCCTGTAATTCAGCGGATTACTCCTATTTTCCTCTTTGGGGATTGGTGTGACTTGAGGAATTTTCCAGTCTTTAGGTACGGAACTTTCTGTGAGTGAGCGGTTATATTTAATTGCTAAATATAGAGCTATTTCATCAGCATACTCTGAAAGGAACCAGACTGATATAAATCTGAACTGGATGCCTTGCCTTTATTAAGTGATTTAAGCTGCTTTGCTTCACCGAGGATATCTACTTCTATGTTTCTCATCTTCGCAGTTGTTCTTGATTGGAATTCAGGAACATTTACTTCGTCTTCTTTGGTGAAGGAGTTTCGGAAAACCGTGTTTAATAACCCTGCTTTAGTGGCACTGTCATCAGTGACTTCACCGTTGTATCGCGCAGTGAAGGTATTGATTGCGTCTTGCCACTGGTGTGCTTTATTTATGACGAGAATCTCTTTGGGATTTCTGCCAGATTTCGAAACAGAATTTCGATGTGGAAATTATTAAAAGCATCTCGCATTGAAGTACGCGCCATATTTCGAACTTCTGCAAAACTTTGCCAATCTTGAGAATTTTGCGTTCTTTTAAATTTGGCATGCGTTTTTCGTTGCTTCTGCAACAGCAATCTGACCTGTTATGTGTACCATGGGGACTCAGTACCATCACTTATTAATTTATGTAGTATATATCTCTCAATTGTCGTTGATACAATCTCTTTGAAATCATTCCACATCGCTTACGTTATCAGATCGGAAGGAGTGGAGACTGTCTCTTAAAAAGCCGTTAAGAACATTTTTATCAGTTTTTTAAAAAAAATAGATGTACTGTGCGTTTGTTTTTGATTGTCGTGGGTGTTACGGTCTTCAGCCTCGCAACCTTGTGGTCACTAATCCCTGTATTCGTCATGATACTCTCCATTTGTCCAGGATTATTTGTTACTAAGAGGTCAAGTATGCTTTCACAATCATTTACGCTTCGAGAGGGCTCATGAACTAATTGTTCAAAATAATTTTCTGAGAAAGCATTCAGTACAATTTAGGATGACGTTGTATGCCTGCCGTCGGTTTTAAATGTAGATTTTCCCTGTGAAATCTGTCTCCACCTCCCCTCCTGCTTTTGGACATATACATCGAAAAATTATATGTAATATTGTAAATGACATATGACAGTAACCATGTAATAGACTATCGCTGCTCTGGGTGTAAATGGACAGACAGTGATCTGAATGCTACACAGAGTCAGTGTTTATGGAATGTACATTATTCTGTCCCCAGAAAGAGTATAAGACATCTTCCAGAATTGGATGGTCAACTTGTGCTAGCAATATAGACTTTTAGTTACGAGCGTTAACTTGATGACCATTCTTCAAAGATGGGAGTGTCTACTTACTAGCATGTTTGTCAAATGCTGGCTGACTTGGAATTCTGAGACAGGCCCTGTGACGTCATAATCGAAGATGGCTGACCTGGATGTCAGACTTGGAATACTGAGACAGGCTCTGTGACATCAGAATTCTGCTCAGACTTGTCGGGATATAAATAACAGTGTATAATTCTGGCATACTGGCCCCTGAGAGGTGTGTGGTCACTGCTTACTACTTCTCCTAATTCTAAGTTTTGACCTTTCCACTTTGTATCTTAAGAAAAGACACTGGGGAGGGAAAATGGCTCACCACCCCATGCCAGGTTGCTTCTCCCACCGAAAGTTCACTTGTGTTATGCTCCAACAACCATTCACACGTCCTCTGACATTACAGTTTCAATAGTTTATTCTCCCACATCAGCAGGAGTAGGATAAAGCAGGTTTGAGCGCACTTTTCATATCAGAGTGACATCAAATTAATTAATTAAATTGGCGAATTATTAACCCCACCCCTCTGATATCATGGGTTTTCCCCAGCTGGCATGTGTGTCCCTTCACACTTCCCTTTCCTGGAAATAGCGGAAAATTGAAATTTTGGTGGGAAATTCAAAAAATGGCGGGAAATTCATATTTATTGGCGGGAGTATCCATTTTTTTGTGTTCACCGTGAGGTTCAGCGACCAGTTGACCTAGTTCACAATACCACCACCACCAGAGAGCGCTGTTGGCCCTCTCCCACTTCCCTCTCCCCTGCCCCCTCCTCATCTGGAAATTGGCAGGATGAATTTAAATGTGCTTACACCCACTGCAGAACCGTTTTGAGAAGAGTATTTCGCTACTTGCAGAGCTGTGGCACTGTCGAAAATACCATATGAGTGGTTGAAATAGAGACTTCACAATAGGTAATATGCGTGCATAGTCACTATCTGTATGTGTGTAGAGCCGTCAGTGGTGGATGGTTGTGCTTCAGACGCATAACTTGCTAACTATTCAGCTACAAATGACTCTGCTGAGGATAGGCATGCTGTAAGTACAGAGAGAGAAGGGAAACACTTAATGGCACAAGATACTACCTACAATTGACACACTTTCAACTAAAGAATAACTTATTACTGGGGTAATAAAATAAATACCTGAAAACTACAGTTTGTAGATGTTTTGACAGGTATGTATCAGAGATGGAAGGTGTAAACAAAAATGATGAAGCAAAATGGGTAAGCAATAAGAGCACATACTTATAAAAAACTGAGTAGCAACAGAAATTAGCACTATACACTTGTCAGTTCCCTGTTGCAGATCCTTACATGATGGAGTGGAAGTCAAGTGAACATGTAGAAGTATTTGCAAACTTTGAGTTTCCATCAGGACAACACTGCATGAGTCTGCAGATAAGCCCTCTGATGTGTTGGATAGTACATGGAATTGTTTCTTGACTTCGAGTTTCCAATACATCCACCATCTACACCACCCATTTAGCCTCACATAGGTACCAAGCGACTTTTGCTACACTTTTCATGATCGTCCTATCCAAAATGCGTCATGTGATAATGTCATACAAATAGACAAGACACTGCCATGGTTTCAAACCCCTCAACACACTGTCCAGCAACCTCTTAAACGTTGCTGGAGGTTTTTTTTAAACCGAATGGCATTCTGATGTACTGGTAATCGCCTCCAGGAGTAGAGAAAGCAGTTTTTGGACGATCCTCTGGAGCCACCTCTAACTGATGATAACAACTTGTCAAATCCATCGTAGAAAAGTACTGGCACTGTCCTAAGTGATACAAAGTCTCCGATATGTTTGGAATGAGGTATGCGTCCATTACTGTCTTATTATTGAGGTATTAGTAGTCACAACAGAACCTGTATTTCTTAGTTCCATCCATAGATTTTTTAGGCACAACGACAATGCCCGATCCCCAGTAACTATTACTATGCTCTGTAATACCGTCCGCAAGCGGTTGATCAATGAAATCCTCCACAATCGGCTGCAAATACCTCGGTATTCTGTATGGTTTACGGTAAACAGGTGCTTCGTTACCTGTTGGTATCCTATGTTGAAGTAATGGAGTTGTTGGTAACGGCCCTTGCGGAAAAAACAAATCCTTAAATTCCCACAACAATTATTCCACATGCTCTTTTTCTCCTCCTTTCAAATGCTGAACTTTGTTATGCAATGCAGCTCTATCGGCAGTTAGTGGTTGTTCGCTGCGCCTACCTCTCGAACACCAGTCTTCGTCATCTGGTACATCCAAATTCGCTACTAAAACTCCTTTTCTCAAATTCGCGTCTACAGTGCTAAAATTATCCACGTTCACGGGGACTACTGGCCCGTTGTTTCCCTCTTGTGTGCGTACAATACTACGTTTCACAAAACAACCTAATGGATCCAAAACTTCATTATCCTCCAATGGTTCAATAACACATACCGTACCCACAGGTAGATTTGACTCTACCCTTACCCAAAGCGACTTCTTGGTGCCACTAGACATACATGCGAATTAAGCCTTAATGCTAAAGTACGCGGTCGATTGGTTTGTTTATTACGTTGAACGCTCCTCGCGACAGCTCTGCATCGACAACAGTTTCGCCTAGCTGAAATAACATTGCACCAAGTTCCACAGTTCGTTGTCCAAGGACAATTTTGGCATGATGTTGATGCAAGAAATCTACTCCTAGAATCGTGTCGTTGTCCTCGCTTACCCATGGTACTATCTCCACGCATGCTGCAAATCGGACTTTTTCTATGCGAAAGTCAACTGTCACTGACCCCAAAGGTGTGACCTCCTTATCCTCCACTTCACGCAACCTATAACGTGGTGGTTCTAACATCCTTCGTCCCATTAAACCCTTAGTAGCCACTGACACTTGCGCCCCTGTGTCCAACAAAATCTTAAACTTATTAGTTCCTATGGATCCTACCACTGAACATTCCACCTCTTCATACATATTTGTAGCATTGAAATTAAACGGGAGCTCCCTTAGGTGGGTCTTGGGCTTCCTCTGCCGTTCAACGATTGTCTACCTCTACTAACTCCACTTCTCCATCCTCCACGCTGCTATTTTCCACTCCTTCCTCTATTCCTCAGTGATTGGGTACATTGTCTCTGTACGTGCCCTGTACGACCATACTTATAAAATTTTATACCCGCTGTAAACACTGCTTGTCTATCATGTACACCCATTGCCACGTCTATTTCCTCATGTTGAATTGCCAGCTGAATGGCTGAATACAAATCTTTCGGAGTCCCTTCACGCACTTTCTGCGACATATGCGTCAGTAACCTCCTCAAAAATACATCAAGTCCCTTTGCTCGGCCAACAGAACACCATTCACCTCATCGCTCTGACCCCACTCCTAAGTATACTCGTTAATTTCTCTTATCCTGTCCGCAAATTTCTCTACCATCTCCCTCTTCATCATTGTACTCTACCTCTCCCTGAAGTACCAAGCGCTATTCTGTTTCTTGTACCTCTGTAAAAGCCCCTCCTTCAAGTGATTAAACTATCCCGCCTTCCTTAAGGCCTCAGAACACCTTACATATCTCTTCTTCACCTCTTAATCTAATATTGGCTACATGTAACTGTTCATCAGACCAATCATTCATCACAGTTGAAGTTTCCAAGTCCACCACAAACGAACGCACATCCTCAGATGCCTTGCCAGAAAACGGAATAATCAAACTTGCGGCGGCTGGATCAATCTCCTGCTGTGGCACCCTAGACAAAAACGACTGATCCGATGCGGTTTCCCACTCACTTCTGGATGATAATTCACTTCTCAACTCCATATTGTCCGCTGTCAATTGGGCTACCTTTTCCAAAATCGGTACTGCTTCTGGTTCCAACACACCTTGTGTCCCTGACTCTGCCATTGTCGTTTCCAGTTAGTCCTGAAACAAAACATTTAAGTACAAGAATAACCTGACTTCCTACAGCTCCATATCATCATACTCAGTATCATCATACACCAATACAAAAGTAATCAAATGCGACGAAAAACAACATCTTACTGCTCCAAATACACAAAAATTTATTCTGACAAAAAAAAATAATATGCCTCCACAAAACATCTAAAATGGCCTGCCAGGAACCATACTCAAAACACAACCAACAAAAAAAAGGGAACGAAAAATCCAACACTCAAAAAGAAAAATTGGTCAATACTCACCACGTTTTATGATTAATGCAGGCGGTGGGCTCAAATGTCGTACTGTACAGACAATGCCCACTATTCTGCACCAAATGTAGAGGAATGTTGGATGAGAATGGAAATTGTCAGGGCGCTCTGTATTAAAACTTGTCCAAGTTTCCTAAGTGATTTATTATTTCCAGCTACAGTACCTCCATTCCTCTTGTTCTGCATCACCGGGTCCTGCAATGCTGAGGACACCACTTTGCTGTCTGTGAAACAGCTTGGCGTGGAATGGCTGCCTCAACGACCTGTACAGCGCCCTATGGTGTGTCGGCCTCGCATGGCCCCGGAGTTGTGACGATGTCGGGCTGCGCCGGCAGTCGACTCAGCAGTCTCCGTCCCTGGCTTCCTCGCTGGGATGGCTAAGATCGTGGCGACAACAAGCACCCACAGTCCGGTGTCCGAATCTGCGGCCCTCGCCTCGGGATGCCTCAGGTGTATGGTGGGAGCCAAAAAGACTGCCCGCAGTAGCGAGCCAGGGTGTGGCCTACCGTTGGCTGGCTGCGGACCCTGTGTTGGCTTCAGAGGGTCAAACCAGTGATCTGCCATGGACTGGAATGCTGGCGCCCCATCTGCTGCTGCGTGTAGCCAGTTGTGTGACACACCCTGCCATCCAGTAGAGCTGTCACACTTGATTGCCTTCTTAGTGAACCGGTGGCTATATATAAGTGGCTGTGCACCTCTGTTTTCCTAATGCGCCGCTCCGAGTCATGTACTCATAACATCTAGGCTGGGCAAGTGGGCCCCTTCTGCCTGTAACTTGCGTCATGCAAACCGCTGCATTTACTCTTTTCAGCAGGTTTACGGCCCTGTGGCTTCCATTCTACTTCGCAACCGCTGGTGGCGTAACTTACTGTCAACAGGCTCGCGTCTGGCTGTCATTTGTGCGCTCCGAAATATTGCACTGAAGCTAATCTTTTCCATCTTAAACATGCCGCTACAGTTGAGATATGTGACATTAATACCATCGAGTATAACACAATGTATTCTATTATTTAAATATCCCTGGACTAAAGACATAAAATGTTTAAGATGGAATGGTTTTAGAATGTTTCAAACTCCTTCCATATGCTACACACCAAATGTAAAATTTATGTGGTGAGATTCTGTTTTACTAACATGTATGACAAGAGCTCTTAGTATTAATAGTGGGTAGGTCAGATGGCCATGGTAATGAAAGGCTTGGCACTGTAAACAGCATTAGTAGGAGATGTATTGCTGCAGATAGCTTCTCATGACAGTTACAACCTATTCATTCCAGCACAGAGGACCGCTATCGAGTTCAGTGTCTGTGTTGTGAGCTTACTTCAGCCTAGGCGGCCTCAGTTTATAGATGAATTTATAAAGTACCACACATAAACAAGCATGTTATTAAGCTACTATCTGTGTGGCCAAAGTGCTGCTTGATACACTCCTGGAAATTGAAATAAGAACACCGTGAATTCATTGTCCCAGGAAGGGGAAACTTTATTGACACATTCCTGGGGTCAGATACATCACATGATCACACTGACAGAACCACAGGCACATAGACACAGGCAACAGAGCATGCACAATGTCGGCACTAGTACAGTGTATATCCACCTTTCGCAGCAATGCAGGCTGCTATTCTCCCATGGAGACGATCGTAGAGATGCTGGATGTAGTCCTGTGGAACGGCTTGCCATGCCATTTCCACCTGGCGCCTCAGTTGGACCAGCGTTCGTGCTGGACGTGCAGACCGCGTGAGACGACGCTTCATCCAGTCCCAAACATGCTCAATGGGGGACAGATCCGGAGATCTTGCTGGCCAGGGTAGTTGACTTACACCTCCTAGAGCACGTTGGGTGGCACGGGATACATGCGGACGTGCATTGTCCTGTTGGAACAGCAAGTTCCCTTGCCGGTCTAGCAATGGTAGAACGATGGGTTCGATGACGGTTTGGATGTACCGTGCACTATTCAGTGTCCCCTCGACGATCACCAGTGGTGTACGGCCAGTGTAGGAGATCGCTCCCCACACCATGATGCCGGGTGTTGGCCCTGTGTGCCTCGGTCGTATGCAGTCCTGATTGTGTCGCTCACCTGCACGGCGCCAAACACGCATACGACCATCATTGGCACCAAGGCAGAAGCGACTCTCATCGCTGAAGACGACACGTCTCCATTCGTCCCTCCATTCACGCCTGTCGCGACACCACTGGAGGCGGGCTGCACGATGTTGGGGCGTGAGCGGAAGACGGCCTAACGGTGTGCGGGACCGTAGCCCAGCTTCATGGAGACGGTTGCGAATGGTCCTCGCCGATACCCCAGGAGCAACAGTGTCCCTAATTTGCTGGGAAGTGGCGGTGCGGTCCCCTACGGCACTGCGTAGGATCCTACGGTCTTGGCGTGCATCCGTGCGTCGCTGCGGTCCGGTCCCAGGTCGACGGGCACGTGCACCTTCCGCCGACCACTGGCGACAACATCGATGTACTGTGGAGACCTCACGCCCCACGTGTTGAGCAATTCGGCGGTACGTCCACCCGGCCTCCCGCATGCCCACTATACGCCCTCGCTCAAAGTCCGTCAACTGCACATACGGTTCACGTCCACGCTGTCGCGGCATTCTACCAGTGTTAAAGACTGCGATGGAGCTCCGTATGCCACGGCAAACTGGCTGACACTGACGGCGGCGGTGCACAAATGCTGCGCAGCTAGCGCCATTCGACGGCCAACACCGCGGTTCCTGGTGTGTCCGCTGTGCCGTGCGTGTGATCATTGCTTGTACAGCCCTCTCGCAGTGTCCGGAGCAAGTATGGTGGGTCTGACACACCGGTGTCAATGTGTTCTTTTTTCCATTTCCAGGAGTGTATTTTTCACGTTAAAAACCAATATTTGTAATGCATCCTCTGTTGTATGCTTGTGTGTGAAGTACACTGGATATCAATGTTTTGCCACATGCCTATTGGTTTATAAGAAGATAAAAATACTCATCTAGAAGCTGGGAAGCAGTTTGCCGAATTATAAAACTTGTGGAGTAACTGCATTTAGCAGCAATTCGTTTACAAAATTGTTAAGGCTTTCGTGGCCACTTGTTGGCAAACTGCCTATTGGCTTCTGTCTCGGGTTCTTCGACTGACATTCATCTAATGATTTTACTGACATTTCGCCAGCAGAGTGGCTGGCATTGTCAAAGCTTCACCCTTCATTTTCGGTGGTGAACTGCAGCCGAGCTCGCAGCCGCAGACTATGTACCTGGCGCACCAATATCCAAGGGCTTCTCCTCGGTCTTTTCTAGTGTGGTTCTCCTCTTGCTACCTGCAACGGTCTTTCGCTGCAGTACGAGAAGCCAGGATCCGTTTACCTCAAGGCTTTCCTCTTTCTTGTTGAATTCGTTTGCTATAGTGGCCAGCTTGCATGTAGACTACATGGAACTCGGACTACACGAAGCCTAACGCTTTTAAGACACTATAGCCAGCTTACCGAATTTATGAAGTGCTTGACTAAAGAAGGAGATGATATTAGGATATGATTAATAACTACAGTGTTTGCCTATACTCAAACAAACATTAACAGGAACGTAAGACATGGTAAGTGACAGAAGTCCTATGACTGAGGCTGGGTCAAATACTGAGACTTTCTGATCCACAGAGTCGTACTTCCTAGCACAGATGTCTGACAGAACTGACTGCAGTGCAGTGAAATGAGGTTACAAATAACTCCATATCTGTGCAATTAGCATGTCAGTGCTGTGGGTCTATCTAATTGCAACTGTGGTCTGCTTGCAGGGAATACCCTACCATGAAAAGCTATATCAAACACCTATATAGCAGAGTCGACTGGAGATTTGTGTGTCCTGAAGACCAATGCAGTATTGCTTTATTGATTTTACTTTAAGATATGGATCTAACGACTTTTGGATGCATTAAATCAACAACACATTCACACTCAGCCATACCAAAAGAAATCTATTGCATTTGTTGGATGTCCTATTTTACAACGTAAAACACTTAAGTTTTGTTGAGGTCCTACTAGCTCTATGCATATGTTTGTCAAGCTATTTGCTAGACAGTTATTGTGTGTAAGAGAGAAATTATAATGATCTATTGTTCTGTTCTTGTTATCAATGTTATTGCAGCATAGTGTAAGTTTGGATTTCAAACGCTGCTGTCCTGCACATGACTATTTCTGTCTGGGAGTTCAGCTGCAGCTTTCACGAAATGAAAGCCACAGTTTTTGAATGTGGATATGATAGATGCTTCGTTCGGTGGATGGTGCAGAAGTATCTTACATCTGCCTGTGTCTGATGCACCAGCAGAGGGAGCAAAAGCTGGCAGTGTCCGTCACTCCAAGCTATCACACACACATGATAAAATGGTTTTGACTATGATGCTGGTCTCTGTGGCGGTTAGCGTGCATCACCAATACAGACTGCAAAATGTGGGCTATTCAGTTTTGAAATTAGGATGAGTGCTCTATAGTTTGACACCCAGCAGAGTTTTCACGATTTTGGACTTGGTGTAAGTGCATTTTCTCACCACTTGAACTTATGACACCTGGTGTGGAGGAATACATTGTTCGAACTGTAATGTCAGAGTGGGTGGAGGCTTATTGGATCATAGCACTAGTGAACTTGGGGTGGGGGAAAGCGAGCTGGCGTAGGGTGGAGAGGTGGATAGGCCTCTCACTCATCAGTGTGTGTTTCTTTTTTTTTTTTTTTTTAAGGGTATAAAGTGGAGAGAACCAAACTTAGGAGAAGCAGTTTGCAGTGACAATGCACCTCTGAGGGGTAGTGTGCTGGAATTCTGCACTGTTATAAATAGCCTGACAAATCTTAGCTCGATTGTGAAATAAGAGCCAGTGCCAGTATTCCAAGTCTCGGATTCCAATGTCATAGAGCTGTGCCAATATGCTCTCACTCGCCACCTTGTATTCTGATATCACAGAGCCTGCCGCAGTATTCTGAGTCTTGGGTTCCAACATCACTGAGCTAGTATTCTAGGTCAGTAATCTTGCATCACCATCTTTAATTCTCTGTCTCAGTATTCCAAGTCAGTCACCACTGGACGATCATGCTAGTAAGTAGACATTCCCATTTTTGAAGAACTGTAATTGAGTTGATGCACTTAACTAAAGGTCTATACTGCTGGCGATAATTGACTGTCCAATTTAGGAATACATCTCAGATCCTTTTTGGGGACACAATAACATACATTCCACAAATATTAATTGAGGGTAGAGCTCACTTCGTCCTGCTCGTTCACGAGACCCAGAATAGTGAGAAGGGAGACTTAGTGTGATATTCTATTATGTGGTTGCTGTCGCGTCATTTTCTGGATGGTAATTACATTTGATTCTTCAATGTGTATGTCCAACGGTAGGGGAGGTGAGTAGGGAATTCGATTTGACCCAGAAATTCTCCAATTTACGTGGAAAATTTATTATTTTGTAGTATATTCGCTGATTTACATGTGTTAAATACAGTTCCAACATGAACAGAAATGCATAAGACTACACGTTCTTTAGGTGGAAATTTGTTTACTTTCGATATATTATTTGTTGATTTCACTATAAAACTGACATGAAAATTCAATTATTTGCTGTATGTATGTCACCTGACATCAGTTACAAATCCTATAGAGAGGTCTGATATTAAGCATAAACTGTAAAACACTAATGGATTCTGAGTTTTTCGAGACAGATTCGAAATGTATCAATGCTACCAGCAATATTATCTTCTCATGTAATACAAAATCGACAATGTAATGTATCTGATGTGCTATTCAACAGTCACTCCCATTTTTCGACGTTTGTTCTTAGAAATCCAGTGGAAACATCTGATGTCATTATACTCTGTATGTCTTTAAGCAGTGCATATGGAGTGTATTATATACTGTTGTTTTCGTTAGTGGTGAGCTGATCACACTCCAGACAGAACCTCATCATACCACATAAACCATGTAATAGTATTGTGTATTTGTGGCACTCCAAGGCACTCTTCATGCATATGCAACAGTGCAGCCATCTTGAGTGCGCCACTTTTGGCAGAGTGCATCGCTTGTACTGGGTGAAGATCTTCACATGCATTTCTCACTGTATGATATGGCGCCTTCTGCTCTGTTCTTGATGTGAAAGCGTCCAAGTCCCTAATAGCACACTGTGTAGCGGTGCTGAGACTCACGACACCTGCCTTGCGTGGTGCACTTTGATGGCAGGGCTGCGGCAGCACGGCACAGCCCCGTCACTAAGTGTGGGGCGGCAGGGTAATGGTGCCAGTGGCAGCAGTGCAGGGGCAAAGAACCCTTCCCCCTTCACTGTTTCTTTGAATAAAGACACAAGTGAGGAGATCCAAAGTTAGGAGAAGCAGTGATCATACATCTCTGAGTGAATAGTTGCTTATTGTAGGACTGAACCAATATCTCAAGTGTGGGCCAGTGTGACAGAATTCCACACTGTTGTAAATAGCCCAACCGGTCTTGTGCACTTAGCAGACAATAGGTGCAGTGTCGGCATAGTGTAGGTATAATGTGAATCATTTGGCCATGCAGTCTTGGTGTGAGGGTACTACACAGTTCTGCCTATATCATGTGTGCAACACATGTGGCGCTTGCTATAGTTAGTTTGGGGGGGGGGGGGAGTGTGGCTGCGGCACGGATGATGAGAAATGGTTCCAGCCTCCAGTAGGCATCCAACAAGTGTTAGAGTAGGACAGCGATGTAGTATGGCATGGTTGTGGAGGCAGAGAGCCTTTCCCTCCCTCCTCTGTGGTGTTTTTTTTTAAATAGAGATACAGGTGGAGAGATCCAGACTTAGAGTTATGAGAAACAGTGACCATACACCTCTTAGTGAATAGATGGGGAAACATGTCAAGTAGGTCAACAGAGAGCCTGAACCTGCACAAACATCCTTTGCCTCAGATGTCATAGTACAAGTATTCCCGAACTTGGATTTTGATGTCATAGAACATGCCCCAGTATCTCAATCTGGGCCAGTATGCCAGAATTCTAGACCATTACTAATAGCCTGATATGTCTGAGCTGGATTGTGGAATTGTAGAGCTGTGCCAGTACGCTCCAGCGTGTTCGATCGCCATCTTGTATTCCAAGTCACCCATCTTGGGTTCTGATGTCATAGCCAGGCTGTTGCTCCAAGTCTCAGATTGTGATGTCACAGAGTACTGCAGGTCAGCCAGTATGACAATGTGTCGTCTTGAATTTCCCACCAGGGACGTAGGACAACAGCCCTACTCCCACATGAAACATACTAGCGCGATAGGGATATTTATTTGAATTTCCCATCAATATTTTTAATTTACCACAAAAATTTGAATTCCCCCCAATTTTATATGTAGTGCAGTTGGCTATTGTCAGAAAGAGGGCTGCGTGGCGCCTGGGAAATCCCATGACTTATCAGTGATGTCATCAGTGACATTACCGATGACGTATATTGCGACAGAACTCTCCTTACTATACTACTGATGTTTACAAAACAAAAAAAGGTGCTGCCAAAATAGTTATTTTTCAACGACAGGTAGTGTTGTAGTAGTCACATGGCCAACAATTTTGAAATCTTTTTTGACTTACAAAATTTACCAAACGAAACGAGAATTATATCGAAATAAGGAAGAAAATACTGTTAATCAGGAGTATGTGGTTTACATCCAATCCAAAATCATATTTGTGCACTAACCATTTTAAAATCCCTCAATTTGCAAATGAGTCAGATTAAAGTGTGCGTCAATAAAAAATTACTCAATTACTACATACATTTTGTAATCCTTATTATCCTTATAAGGTTTGCAAAAATACTGCGAAATTGTGCACGCTCAACAAATGAAAGAACTAGCGACGATTTTTATACAGACAAGTTTCACAGAGACGTCAGTAGACATTGTTATGAGGGAGGCGCACAAAAGAAAATATTTTGCAGTCGGGGAAAAAGGAAAATACGTGCAGAATTTTGCGTATGCCAGACAGATAAGCAGCTGACAGCTGGCTTTGATAGCGCATGTTTATTTGCACCTGCACAGGTTAGCAAGCTGGCTCCGGATGGAACTGGTTCTATAGGGGAGCCACCGCCGGGGCAGACAGATGAGCTGATACGTGGTGAGCAGTCTCTTACGGACGGGCGCGTTGTTGGCGGCAGTGGTTCTCTTGACATCGAACTGCCGACGCGGACTCCTTGCCGTATGTCAGATCGTGTCACTGGGTCGTGAGTGATGGGTTGAAGCAGCACGCGCACTGCTGGGATTACGGCACGACAAGTTCGTGATAAGCGATTTGTCTAGCGGTCAGGAAATCCTGATGAGGCGGATTAAAGCAACTTCCGACAATGATGCTGTCTGCAGTGTGACTTGCAGTTACCATCGTGCATTAACGTTTTGTAATACAGGTGAAAGCGTTTATAAATTTTTAAACGACACAATGTTCGCTTTTAACAGTATCTGTTTTATTGCTCTATTGCAGTTTCGGCCTTTGTGCCATTTTCAAGCATATACGAAGACATAATGCAACACGTTAAGAAAAACACAATATGAGAGTACGCGTAGTCTACTAAGAGTCACATGTTACAGGATTTAATGTTGTAGTCTGACACAGAAGTACGTTAAAAATAATCTTATTGTAGGGCTGAATCACTGTTGATGGAATATAATCAGTGAGGAGGAGGAAATTAGTGTTTAGCGTCCAGTCGACAACGAGGTCGTTAGAGACGGAGCAGAAGCTCGAATTATGGATGGATGGGGAAGGAAATCGGCGGTGTCCTTTCAAAGGAACCATCCCGGCATTTGTCTAAAGCGATTTGGGGAAATCACGGAAAACCCAAATTAGGATGTCCAGACGCAAGTTTGAGCCGTCGTCCTCCAGAATGCGAGTCCAGTGTGCTAACCACTGCGCCACATCTCTCAGTAATATCGTCAATGGTTATTACCAATGATATCAGTAAATTTGTTATTTTTTTATTAACTTAGTTTTGGCTTCTAGAATAAATATTTTTAGCCATTACAAATTAAAAGGGTTTACAGATACATCAAAGTAACATTTCACTATCTTCATACACACATTTTAGGGCACACATTTTTAAATTTGCCTTGAGATAAACTGTTAATACATTTAATTATACTTCTAGACACGAGTCGACAGCAACCACTTGCTTCTATTAAAACGTTTAATTGATTTCTTTAACGAATTCCAACGTCCATCATTACTTTCAGGGTTTTGTGTCTTCTTGTGCTATAAATCAGACCATGGTGTCCGTTGCACTCCTGGTTGCGTCTCTAAGAACTGGCGTAGCGCAAAGCGCTAGGCGCGACTGAAATTTCGATAGCTTCTTCAAAAGGTTGAATTTTTCCGATAGCGCAGTGGTTTTCAACCTTTCTGAGATCATAACCCTCGACTGCAGTCGGATGTTAGCTATACTCCGTTCATCATAAGAATAAACCTGATGTAAACAAACACAAACGCGATGATTGGTCAGAAGCCGTAGCACACGTACACTGGTGTTGGAAGTAGGTCCTACTTATGTATTAGATTTATTATTACTACGTCACGTTAAATGAAACTTTAAGATATTCAAATGTATTAACAGCCATCAACGTTTTCCTTAATTGCACTTTGGTTATGTAGTTTTTGTTTGAAAAATCGTGTATAGTCACAGCCTCTGCACTGTTGTGCTGTGATTGTCGCGCTGTTAATACGTAGTATGAAAATGGTTGAGCGTGCTTCCTGTTCCGTAGTGAAACACACGTGTGTAACACGGTTAAAAAGTGCCGAGAAATAAGTTGTTCTTAATGTTTGTCATAAATTTACAGAGATAATCGACTTTTAAGTTTTCCAAAGCACTGTGTTAAATACAGTTGCAACGAAAATACAAGATAGTGTACAGCGGAATCGGTAGTGTAAGAATGACTTATTGCAACACATGGTTCGCTGGTTCAAGTCTCGCCTGAGTCAATTTTTTTTCTCGTTCAGTTTGAATTACCTATGTCTCGTAATTGTAAAATTCATCATCATTTTTTTATGACTAATGCATGTCTTCATGTTTTTAGTTACATATTGCACGCGAAATTCCTGTTTTCATTTCAGATATAAATTCTCAACTATCGTTATTTTATGAAAAACTATTAACAAAGGTTGCCTAAATTAAGAAAACATAAGAGTTTAATTTTTTGAGGCAAAAATGAAAAACTAAGTACTGTTTATTTGGACTATGTCCAGTTTTTATACCACAGATGTGTCGTAGAAACATGAAAAACAATCATTTTCATAGCATCAAGCACACCGTACAAATGCTGCATTTTTATATTTGCCACTGTACCACTACAATATGAACCCAAAAGAATTGATCTGGAGCCAAGTCAAGGAATTTGTCCCGAGAAATAACAAGACTGTTAAGCTGCCAGGTGCACGCAGCTTTTTCATGTCACTGTCGAACGTTAGCGGGATCTAGAATAACATGTCATAAAAGAACAGGAGAAAATGCGGCGCCTGGGTGGTTTCGTGCATTCTGTTGTACATCGGCTCGTTATCAACGTAGCAGATGACGGTTCCAGTACTGAAATGTATTTTTCGGATTTGGGTAAGGAAGCAGCTAAGAGATTACCAGACGATTGACTGTAATTAATACCTTCCTTATGATCGTAATTGACTGCACTAGTCACAGCTTGGCTTCCTCTCCACGTGAAACGAAATGCAATGAGATTCAAGTAAACGCTGAAGAATCCATGACGTAATGTTTACATCAGGTTTGTTCTTATGATGAACATAGTACCCATCATTACCACCCCCCCTCCTCCACCCTGCGCTCCCTCCATGGTTGTCAACAATGGTATTTAATTATACATTAGAATGAAAAAGAATTTTTTTTTGGACACTTTCATTTTTAAAATGACGAAAGACAGTTTTCTCCTGCATTGCTGTGGCCAATGCTCCCACTGACTTCGAATGAATTCGTTTCCTCCCTCTACCAGGTTGCACATCAAAAGTACCCGTCTTTTCGAATTTCCGAATCATTTTCTCCAGACCCACGGCAGTCATCGAACCAACGCCTTTTTTCAAACCCTTCAGTGTCCGGAACTTCTGAAGAACGACAGGTGCAGTCATCATTGTTGTAATACAGCTTTACAAGGCGGCCGCTGTGGCCGAGCGGTTCTAGGCGCTTCAGTCCGGAACCACGCAGCTGCTACGGTTGCAGGTTCGAATCCTGCCTCGGGCATGGATGTGTGTGATGTCCTTAGGTTAGTTAGGTTTAAGTAGTTCTAAGTTCTGGGGGAATGATGACCTCAGATGTTAAGTCCCACAGTGCTTACAAGGGAACTTCCCCATCGCAACCCTCTCAGATTTAGTTATAAGTTGGCACAGTGGATAGGCCTTGAAAAACTGAACACAGATCAATCGAGAAAACAGGAAGAAGTTGTGTGGAACCATGAAAAAACTAGCAGAATATACAAACTGAGTAGTCTATGCGCAAGATATGCAACATCAAGGACTGTTTAAGCTCAGGAGCGCCGTGGTCCCGTGGTTAGTGTGCGCAGCTGCGGAATGGGAGGTCCTCGGTTCAAGTCTTCCTCCGAGTGAAAAATTTACATGCCCTATTTTCGCAAAGTTATGATCTGTCCGTTCGTTTATTGACGTCTCTATTCACTGTAATAAGTTTAGTGTCTGTGTTTTGCGACCGCCCCGCAAAACCGTGCGATTAGTAGACGAAAGGGTATGCCTCTCCAATGGGAACCGAAAACATTTGATCGCAAGGTCATAGGTCAACCGATTCCTCCACAGGAAAACACGTCTGATATATTCTATACGACACTGGCGACGTCATGTGCGTCACATGACAGGAATATGTTGTCGATCCACCTAACTTGTACACTTGGCGAATGGGTAAAAAGATTCTTCTACTTTGCCCGATTTAGGTTTTCTTGTGGATGTGATAATCACTCCCAAAATAGTGATGAAAACATAAGAGTGTGTCACATAAACTGAAAATAAGAAATTAAACTTTTCACTCTAGGGAAGACTTGAACAAAAGACCTCTCGTTCCGTAGCTGCTCACGCTAACCACGGGACCACGGCGCTCCTGAGCTGACACTGTCCTTGATATTGCTTATCTTGCGCATGGACCACTCAGTTTCTATATTTTGCTTATTTTTTCATAGTTCCACACAACTTCTTCCTGTTTTCTCGAGTGATCTGTGTTCAGTTTTTCAAGGCCTATCCACTGTGCTGACTTATAACTATATCTGAGGGGGGTGCGATGGGACGTTCCCTTGTTAGAGCCATTTGAACCATTTGAACTGTTGTGTGACTGCAGCTGGTGCGAAAACAGCTCAGCATAGTGGTGTTGTGCCGTTCTTCCATTGCATTCACTGAACTCATACACTAGATGTACACCATGTGATCAAAAGTATCCGTACATTAATATGCGGTGCATCCACACTTCGCCTTTATGATGGCTTGAACTCTGGTGGGGACACTTCCAAACAGGTGTGTGAATGAATGTCTGTGGAGACCAGTCCGTTACAGTAATGTTACTGTTCACATACCATAGCCCAGATGGTAGGGGTGCGTAGTCAGTGTTACACAGTCATCGTCTGTGAATTTTTCTTCTGATTTATGTAGCACACAGAGCTGTAAAATGTGTTCCTATCTTCCCACATTTAGTGTTTCATTAAGCGCAATAAGAAGACCACACATGAACCATGAAATACACCCCCATACTGTAACACTACCTTCTGTGTACTTCACCCAAGGCACTACACATGATGGTGGGTAATGTTGTACAGGCATCTGCCAAACCCAGACCCCTCCATTGGATTGCCACAGGGTACAGGTCACTCAAAATCATTCATTTCCAGTCATCCAGTGTCCAGTGGCGCTGCTCTTTCGAATACCTCAAGCGTCGCATAGCACTGACTACAGAAATGAGTGGCTTATGAGGAGCTGCATGATCATCACACCCCATTCTTTTTAACTCCCTACCCATAGTCATTGTGCTAGTTGGACTATTGCTACGACTTCTGAACCCTAAAATGACTCCTCCTGCTGATTTCATGCGATATTTCACAACCACCCTCAACGTTTCCTGTCCGTCTGTACCTGAGGTCTTCCCGGTCTTGGTTTAGGTGTGGTTGTTCCTGCCCAATTCGATTTCACAATCACATCACTACTTGTCGACTTGGGCAGCTTTAGGAGGGTTGAAATATCCCTGATGGATTTATTTCTGGTTGATACCCAATAACTAGTCCACTTCTGAAGTCACTGAGCTCCCCTGACCGACCCACTCTGCTGTTACTGGTCCTGTACTGGCAACACGATTTTTTTTTTCTTTATTGTGATTTCATTCCCCTGCCCCATAAGGACAGGGGAGGGCTGTCAGTGGCACAATCCGCCACTCTTCAGCCGAGTGACATGACAGCTAATACAAGAAGAAAATGTTACATATAAGGCGATTAAAAAAGGGGGACATAAAACATATTAAGGGGAGATAATGGAGGTAAAAATACAATGACATGGAGACGTTCATGGGGGGGGGGGCAATTAAAAAAGTCGACATGAAGTTAAAAAACACAGTTGGCGATTCATAGAAACAAAAAAGACACTGAAGTCACAGGCACATGTTAAAAGTTGGCCACAGTATTAAAAACACTCCAAAACATTACACTTTAAGCCCACTTGGAGCATACACGATGAAGAATAAAACTGCCAGGTGGGACCTGCCGAGGGAGAGGCCTGAGAGGATGGAAAAGGAGGGGAGAGCAAGGTACAGCGGGGGAGGGGGCGGGATGAAAAGAGTGGGGGCGTCAGCGGGTGCACCAAGAGGCAGGAGACAGGTGGGGCAGGAGATGAAGAAGGAAGACAAGGCAGGAGGGAGTGCAGCGACACTGAAGGGGAACACTAGAGAGGGAGGGGGAGTAGGAGGGGAAGGCTGCTCAGGAGAAGGGAGGGGCAGGAGAGGAAGCCCTGAGGAGGAGGCAGGAGGAAGGTGGGGTTAGAGTTGGTAGGAAGGATAGATGTCAGGGTGAAGCTCATCATCCGGGAAGGATGGCAACAAGATACTCCCCATGGCCTTTTATATTGGCAGGTCCGCCTCTCGTGACACCTAATGGTCAGTTCCGCATTACGTAAGAGGTTTCCTGACTCTTTCAATCATATAGTCTACATAGCCCAACTTTTCATCAGTAAATCAGTCCATACTGTTGTGTATCACTATTAACATACAACCAACACTGCCAGAAATATAGAACCGAACAGTACTGAATGCAAGCTTGAGGGCGAAGAATAAATCGGACATTACTGTTGTCAACAACAAGCATCGGGAACGAATGGAACAAGTTTGTTTCCAAACTACACATACAGAACATACCGTCGAGATTTGCACTGGTGTGCACATACTTTCAGTCCAATGCAGATACGAAGATCAATGGAAGTATGAAATCAAACGAAATGCAACTACTATGTAATGGGCCACCGGAGACCATGGCTCTTTCTTACCAAAATAATCAGGAATTACACCCGTACAATCTCCGAAAATTGTACTTTGGAGTTCGGGTTCATTCTATGTAACACGGTACTTGAAAAGGACTTATTTGTTTGACTATTTATTGGCGGGTTCAGAATTAATTACAACTGACAATCAATGTATTGGACTCCTGTTTTGACGTGAACGGACGTAGGAAGTGTGTGTCGCGACTCAAATGGTTATTACGTCAGCAGTAGACCTGCTAAAAGTGTTGACTTTCAGTTGTCAGGCGTTATGATACTGAAGAGCAATGATGCACTTTTCGTCAAGTTCAGTGTATCTCAGTGTAATCACACCGAAACCATACGCTATTGTAAATCTCTTCTCTACTTCGATATACTTAGGAAACAATATAGCGTAAGTTAGGTGGAGAAGTATCTAACGTTTTCGATGCTGCCGGTGTTTCAAGTCTGAAATGAAACAAAATTAGGTCGTTAACTTCGGTACCAAGCACTGTTGCAATTAAATTTGTTTGTGGTCAGCTTCTGATTAGACTGCACGGGTCAACATATTTACACTTTTTCTTTGCATCTGGTTTCACAGTGAGTGAATTTTCGTAACAGTGGGATGCTCAATTCATAAATGCAACTAGATTTACTCGATGACGTCACGTTTCTGAGATGAATAGTAATAATGAAATCAACTCGGTTTTACTTCTAATATGTGGGGAACATTAATAAAATGAAAGTACACGTTTAGGATTAAAGGAGACCACTCACCTTAAAGCAGAAACATTTAGTCGTCGATAGACACACACAAATCGTAAATATGACCCATGTAACCCGAAAATTACTCAAAGACTTATATAAAATATCAAAACAGTCATGATATTGAACAAAAAGTATTATGTAACATAAAATAATAATGATAATTACGAATATCAGTGTATTAAAGAGTTCAACACCAGTTTATTGGAGAAATAGGGCAAGGATGCTTTTCTTTTGTAAGGTCTCCAAACAGAAACGTATAAGAGTGGTGCCATATTATCGAAAGAGCTTAGCATATCTGAGAGCCATGTTCAATTGCAAAAATGTCTTAGTGGAAGTGTTCACTCTGTTCATCGTGAATAATGCGCGTGTTTTGCAGGAAAAAATCGAGGTGCGGATGTCAAAAGTGTATTTTTAGTGACACTTTGTAACTGTCCAACAGTTCACTCACTATAGAAACACTTTTCTCTCTGAAAGAAGTCCAAGCAGGTAACTCGACATCCGTGCGTTTAGCCTCAGAGGTTCACATATCAAAAATTTCCTTATTTGTTATCGGATTAACACTTATTCTTTGAGCTTGATCACACTGACCTAGGGAAAAACGCCTTCCAAATGATTGAAGGATTCACCTTGTTTTTCAAGAGCCATTACAAAATTGTTTACAGGCCTAGCTTAATATGAAGTGCTGGCAGTACGATGTTACTCTGAACAACTGATGGTTTGTTCTTGATATTTTCCTTTCCTAAAATACAGATTTGTATTGTAAGTCATTCCTTGACACTGAAGTGGTTTTTGAGGTCTCGACTGTCCCACAAACAATATAACAAAATCAACGGAAAATGTTGAAAAATAGCCGGCCTGTGTAGCCGAGCGGTACTAGGCGCTACAGTGTGGAACCGCGTAGCTGCTACGGTCGCAGGTTCGACTCCTGCCTTGGGCATGGATGTGTGTGATGTCCTTAGATTAGTTAGGTTTAAGTAGTTCTAAGTTCTAGGGGACTGATAACCTCAGAAGTTAAGTCCCATAGTGCTCAGAGCCATTTGAGCCATTTGTTGAAAAATAATTTGTAATTGTAAATAACTTGAAACTCTTAAGAGAAACACCATTTCTAGTGGTAAATATTTATTCTACAATGAAAAATACATGGGTATTGATATATAACACACCAGATGCCAAAACAGTTGTTGACTGGTGTTACGGGAACATTTGTGCTTTTATTTTCATTTAGCGTAAGTTTCACTATTTCATACATTATTATTGCTTACAAGATTGCTTTGTCCATCTCCCTTGATAAGTAATCAAAGTGTCTGACTGCTGTATGGAAGACACGATCCCGCCGCGTGCAAGACGACAGAGACTTCGAGGGTTCCACATAGGCTCGTGAGACAACTGCGGAGCTTCTAGAAGGAGAAGCAGCGGCTCCGCTTTAGTAAGCTGACAAAGGCAAGGGGGAGCGGCGAGTCAGTACCATTCCAATAGCAGTGTCCAACGACGCTTATGAAGCTACAATCCGTCGTAAGGCCAATGTGCTATAGACATGGGCCTAAGCAGAAATTTTTCCAAGATTTTTGTATACGAACTGATTCGGCGAGTTATATATTTTATTTTTTGATACTTTGAAAAAAATGTCTTTTGGAAACTACACTTTCGGCTTGCTGACCTAAAGTGTAATCTAGGTTGAAACTTCCCCTTAGAACAATTATACACGACTGAGCTTAAACTGACACACAATATTTTTAGCGCAACGCAATCTGACTTTCAGAAACCCCTACAAAAGAATGGCCCTGACTAACATTAACCTATACCTTTCACAAAGCACTTACCTCACCAAAAATCTTCGTTACTCGAACTACTGCAATACAGTGAGCGCCACTACTGCCAGCTAAATAAAAGATTCAAACTACTGAAGGCACTAACTACTTATAGGCATAGTTAGCAAATGAAAGATTTTAATAGAGAGCAAACATTGTATTTACCTTAATAGTCATAATATATATAGCAGTTCATAACATCCATTCTTACAAATATCAAAACTCCGCCATTTCTCTCCCCACATCCACCACTGCTGGCGGCTCACCTCCAACTGCGCAACGCTACGCGCTGTTCACATCCAGCTGCCCAACACTACAATGGCAGACAACAATGCAAACTAGCCACAGACTGCACACAGCACAGCCAGTGATTTTCATATAGAGCGCTACGTAACGTTGCCAATAAGAAAACATAAACAGCCTACTTACATAAAGAAAACATAAACAGCCTACATACATAGCCCCCACGCTACCCACAAAAAATTTTACAAATTGTTTTGGGCAGTGGCCAATAATGATTTGATAAAATTTTTCATGATTACAATAACAAAGGTATCAAATGCACACACTTATTGATAAAATGTTGGTCAAATGCCAAAATTTTCTCACAGTCCATAAAGATAGTCCTGATCATTCATCATAATAGTAATTACCGTTTTTTTTTCACAAAGTCTCATTAGTAAAAGAAATTGCACACAGAAGTAGTGGATTTCCATGCAGTCTTGAAGAAGTAGTGTTGTCCTTCCAATGGAAAGACAGTGCTGACTCTTGACATGCAGACAGGTAATGGGCCACAACTGTTTTACTGTACAAGAATGAAAAACTACAACTACAAAGGAAATTCTCTCTACAATTACGTGCTAGCAATAAACAAAAGCTACACTAATTACACAAAGTAGAAGAAAATATCAGAAGATTCCAGTGAAGTATCCTCGGCTAAGGGTCGACATATGAAACTTCCCCTTAGAACAATTATACACGACTGAGCTTAAACTGACACACAATATTTTTAGCGCAACCCAGTTTGACTTTCAGAAATCCCTACAAAAGAATGGCCCTGACTAACATTAACCTATACCTTTCACAAATCACTTACCTCACCAAAAATCTTCGTTACTCGAACTACTGCAATACAGCGAGCGCCACTACTGCCAGCTAAATAAAAGATTCAAACTACTGAAGGCACTAACTACTGATAGGCATAGTTAGCAAATGAAAGATTTTAATAGAGAGCAAACATTGTATTTACCTTAATAGTCATAATATATGTAGCAGTTCATAACATCCATTCTTACAAATATCAAAACTCCGCCATTTCTCTCCCCACATCCACCACTGCTGGCGGCTCACCTCCAACTGCGCAACGCTACGCGCTGTTCACATCCAGCTGCCCAACACTACAATGGCAGACAACAATGCAAACTAGCCACAGACTGCACACAGCACAGCCAGTGATTTTCATATAGAGCGCTACGTAACGTTGCCAATAAGAAAACATAAACAGCCTACTTACACAAAGAAAACATAAACAGCCTACATACAAGGTGTATAATCGACTAGATGAACGTGAGAAATCATCCAAGACCGCCTTCAAATTGGTCGGTAGAACAGAATTAACAGCCTAGAAGTGAACCAAGGCAGAACTCGTCTCTCCAGGTAACTAAATTTGTCAAGAAGCACAACAAACTTAATATACCTCAAACGACTGAAGTTACCTATTTAGTACTTTTAAGAAAGATTACTTTTGATATCTTAACGTAGCGATATTCAATTGCATATGCAAAATAAATCTTTTGCGTTATTAACGTAAATACGGATGCCACCTTTGCGATTCAACGATGTAAAATGTTATCTTCATATGATTAAATTCAGCTTATCCAACAAGTTATGAAATAAAGATCTAAAATGATTTTAAAAAGTTATTTAAGGACCCGCATGGGCCAACATGATATCATATGAAAATTAAAAATCGAAAACAGGAAAAAGTCAGAAAGACTGAGAAAACACTGGTGAATATCAACAAAAAGTAGCCAATATTAATACTCATATAAATGAAGAAACAGGCTGTATAATTTGAAAAAAAGTCTTTTTCGATTTGATGTCACCTACAACATTTTATTTGCTTAAAAACACGCCTGATCGCATTAATGGCTTTATTTAATCACTTTTATTTTTTGATACTTTGAAAAAAATTGTCTTTTGGGAACTACACTTATGGCTTGCTGACATAAAGTGTCATCTTGGCTTATAATCGACTAGATGAACATGAGAAATCATCCGAGACCACCTTCAAATTGTCCGGTAGAACAGACTTTTAACAGCCTCGAGCTGTACCAAAGCAGAACTCGTCTCTCCAGGTTGTCACACGGCTGTGCAGTCAGGCCATCTGAACTGCAGAATTAATAGCTATATGATAGCCTCTGGCACTGTGCTACATTCCAATAGAGTTGATGGGGTTGCAGTTCCTAGATAAGATATATTTTCGATCTTGAATATTTACGGTTTTTTCCTCGCTACTAGCGCATATTATGAGATTTTCTACTTCCACTGAGGCGTTTGGATTAATAGGTTAAGTACAAACGGCTGTATGCTTCAGAGTCCATTGCAGTAACTATTCAGTGTAAAACTGAATGTAGAATTAGGTAGCCATCACCGACTTCCTTGTCCACAGACAAACGGTAATCCACTATTGAGATTTAGTTGTGCAGAAAGTTCGGAGGGCGCGTTCTTGAGGAGGTTGGGGACGGATGACACGGACGTATACTGCTGGCATGCTCATGTTGTACTGGAATCCGCACTTCAGCGTATTGGATCGTCTCGTTCTCCAGTTCCAATAACGCTGGCTGAGGAAGAGACAGAAGCTGTCACCGCGACAAGGAATCAAAATAATTTTTCGTGAACGACGTGAATACCAAAAAAATATTCCCAAGACAGATAGTCATCGCTAAGGCTACAGTACTTGCCCTCGCGCCAAGCACTGTTAATCTGCAGTTTGGTAGCGTTGCGGACTATCATTGCTATAAATTCTACGGAATTCTTAACGAATAAAAACCTTGTACTTAGATTTCATGAGGGGCAATAGCCCTCTCTTTCCCCCCCCCCCCCTCCACCCCCCCCCCACCCCCGCGCACACCCTTTGCGGATGCCTATTGTCTGTTGTTGTAGGATACGTTTGCCGCAGCGTTTACTTTCCTTCGAATACGATTATTTGCTTGCTAGTGGTATTTATCGTTTGCATCGAGTGTTATGTGCTTTTGCTGACATTGGGCTTGCCAACTTCACTGCTGAACTCAGTATTGCTATGCATCAGTGACTAAATACGGTACCGGCCTATGTGAATGTTAATGACTTCAGGTAACAAACGACAGACACAGAAATTAAACGTGTAGCGAATTGCTGTTTAGTTTCACAGAAACTGATAGGGAACGAAACAAAGGTTTTTGTGAATCGCCTTAGTTTAATTTACGTATCAGAGAATTTACTGATTGTAAACATATGTATTTACCCAAAAAGATTCGGGGGAGGTTCAAATGGCTCTGAGCACTATGGGACTTAACGATTCGGGGGAGGGTCAATGATGTATGATTGATAGCAAAACACTGGGATAAATACGGATCAGTTAGATCGGATAACTAATGAGGAGATATTGGACAGAATTGATAAGATGCATCCTTAGGCATCAAAGGCTCGTTACTTTGGCAACGGTTAGAAGTTGGGGTGTGGTCGTTTGGTTTAAAACAGGAGGGGGGGGGAGGACCAAACTGCTAGGTCATCAGTTCCTCATTCCGATTAAAATAATTCCACAAGGGTGGGAGTAAAATAATCGAGATATACAAAACACAGCTGGAAGAAATGAGAAAATCACAAGAATGACAGAAAGGAAACAAACACTAAAATGGACAAAATCGGACAAGAAAACCACAGGGAGACGCAAGAAACATGTAGAAGAGATCAAAACAAGAGAGCAGATTACCATGGATGGCTGACCATGAGAATAAAAAGAAGAAGCCATCCACTCTGCAACACATTAAAACCTCCATCCTAAAAGCACTAGGGTGGAGGACACAGAGGGACGAAGGACATGCGCTAAAACTTAGATCAACTGATAAAACCCACCCTCACGAATAAAACGTAAAACTAAAGCTGCTGTTGAGGCGTTGTCGCCCAACACCGAAAGCAGGGTGCTGGGAAAGTTAAAAGTCCGCCGCAGAGCGGCTAAAAGTGGACAGTCCAACAAGAGGTAGACGAGCGTCATTTGTGAGCCGCAGCGACGCCGAGATAGGTCCTCACGACTGTGGACGTAACCACGTGTTAGCTACGTATGGCCAATTCGGAGCCAGCGGAGGACAACTGATTCCCTGCGAGAGGACTGCATGGAGAATTCCACACATTCGTAGTCTCCTTAATGACACGCAGTTTGTTGTGCATACTGTTATGCCATTCCCAAAGCCTGTGGCGTAAGACAGAACGAAGTTCAGTTTCGGAGATGCCCATCTCCAGAAGCGGTTTCCGTGTAGCCTGTTTGGCCAGCCTGTCAGCATGTTCGTTACCTGGGATTCCGACATGTCTTGGGGTCCACACAAACACCACTGAATGACAGGACCATTTGAGGGCATTGATGGACTCCTGAATGGACACTACCAAAGGATGGCGAGGGTAGCACTGGTCGATAGTTTGTAGGCTGCTCAGGGAGTCAGTACACAGGAGAAATGACTCGCCAGGGCATGAGCAGATGTGCTCAAGAAAACGAGATATGGCCGCAGTGAAAACACAGCAGCCATCTGGCAAGGAGTGCTGTTCAATACGTCCTCCACGAACATACACAAAGCCTATTTGACCATTAGCCATTGAGCTGCCGGTGTAAACCACGTCATGGCCCTGGTACATGTTGAGAATCGAGAGGAAGTGATAGTGGAGATCTGCAGGGTTAATGGAGTCATTAGGGCCATGCAAAACATCCAGAAGAATCTGTGGCCTAGGTGTACACCATGGAGGTGTACATGAATGGACCTCGAGGAGAGATGGTAACGGTAAGGACTCCAGTTCAGACAGAAGGGACCGGACGTGAACCACAATTGTAAGTCCTGATCTCGTCCAGCAATGCGGGAGATGAACCGCCATTGTTGGGAAAAGGAGACTGTAATTCGGATGCACAGGAGAACTATGAAACGTGTGCAACGTAACTGGTGAGCAGTTGTGCACGCCTAACCTTCAATGGAGGGCTCTCCAGCCTCCACCGGGACACTGGTCAATAAACTCATTCTGAAAGCTCCTGTCGCTAGGCGAACGCCACATTGGTGCATGGGGCAATGCTGAGGGCGCCGCCGAACCGTAAACGAGACTCCCATAGTCAAGGCAGCATTGATCAAGGGCTCTGTAGAGCTGCAGCAGTGTAGAGCAATCTGCACCCCTGTTGGTGTTGCTCAGGCAGTGGAGGGCATTGAGGAGGTGCCAGCACTTCCACTTAAGCTGACAAAGGTGAGGTAGCCAAGTCAATTAGGCATCGAAAACCAGCCCTAAAAATCGATATGTCTCTACTACAGTGAGTGGATCGTCATTAAGGTAACGTTCTGGTTCTGGATGAATGGTGCAACACCAACAGAGATGCATGACACACAACTTCGCGACTGAAAACTGGAAGCAGTGGGCTAGAGCCCATGACTGCGTCTTGTTAATAGCTCCCTGTAGGCGCCTCTCAGCAACACCAGTACTGGAGTAGCAGTACAAAATGCAGAAGTCATCCGCATACAGAGAAAATGAGACCGACGGCCCTACAGCTGCAGCTAGACCGTTAATAGCCACTAAAAATAGAGAGACACTCAATATGGAGCCCTGCGGAATGCCATTCTCCTGAATACAGGGGGGAACTATGGGAGGCACCGACTTGGACACAGAAAGTACAGAGTGGCAGGAAGTTTTGGATAAAAATTGGGAGTGGGCCCTGGAGACCCCACTCATACAATGTGGCAAGGATATGATGTCGCCAGGTCGTGTCATTTGCTTTACGTAAGTCAAAAACGATGGCAACCAGATGTTGGCGTCTGGAAAAGGCTGTTCGGATGGCAGACTCGAGGAACACAAGATTATCAGTGGTAGAGCGACCCTGGTGGAAGCTGTCCTGACATGGAGCCAGTAGGCCACGGGACTCCAGGACCCACCCAACCACCAACACACCATATGTTCCAGCAGCTTACAAAGAAAGTTGGTGAGGCTGATGGGCCAGTAGCTATCCACATCAAGTGGGGTTTAACCGAGTTTGAGCACTGGAATGATGGTGCTCTCCCGCCATTGTGATGGAAAGACGCCATCACACCAGGTCTGGTTGAAGATGACAAGGAGATGTCGCTTGTAGTCAGACGAGAGATGTTTAATCATCTGACTGTGGATCTGATCCGGCCCAGGAGCTGTGTCAGGACAATGAGCAAGAGCGCTGAGAAGCTCCTACTCTGTAAATGGGGTATTATACGGTTTACTGTGTCGTGTAGTGAACGAGAGGACTTTCCTCTTCATCCACTGTTTGAGGGTGCGAAAGGCTGTGGGGTAGTTCTCCAACACAGAGGCTCGAGAGTAGTGCTCAGCAAAGTGTTCGACAATCGCGTTTGCGTCGGTAGATAACACGCCATTGATGTTAATGACAGGACTCCTGTTGGGGTCTGGTACCCAAAAAGACGTCTGATCTTCGTCCAGACTTGGGAAGGTGACGTATGGCACCCAATGGTCGACACATACTTCTCCCAACACTCCTGTTTCTGTCGTTTAATAAGTTGACGAATGTGGGCCCAGAGCCGCGTAAAGGCTATTAAATGTTCTAGGGAAGGGTGCTGGTTATGTCGCTGTAGAGCTCGCCGATGCTCTGTGATTGCCTCAGTGACTTCCAGAGACCAGCCAGGTGCAACCTAAAGAACGAGGGATCGCGTTTTCCGCCGCAGAAACGATCGTTGTAGTGACCTGCTCAATGACAACATTGATGGCACCATGTGGGGGAGATTCAGCAGTGACAGCAGAGGTGAAGGCTTCCCAGTCTGCCTTGTTTAAAGCCTATCAGGGTAGGCGTTCGTGGGCATGACGCTGGGGGAGTGGCAGGAAGGTGGGGAAGTGGTCACTACCACACAGGTCGTCATGTGCTCTCCAGTGGATAGATCAGAGAAGGCCAGGACTGCAAACCGAGAGATCAGTGGCCGAATATATGCCATGTGTCACACTGAAATGTATGGGGGCACCTGTATTTAAGAGGCAGAGGTCGAGTTGTGACAGTAAATTTTCGACCTCCCTACCTCGGCCAGTAAGCATGGCGCCACCCCACAAGGGGTTATGCGCGTTAAAATCTCCCAAAAGTAGGAAAGGTTTAGGGAGTTGATCAATCAATGTAGCCAATACGTTCAGGGGTACTGCACCATCTGGAGGAAGGTATACATTGCAGACAATTATTTCCTGCGTTCGTCCTTATCCTGACAGCCACAGCTTCAAGAGAGGTTTGAAGGAGCACAGGTTCACTACATACTGAGTTTAGGACATAGACGCAAACTCCATCTGACACTCTATTATAGTCGCCATGGTTCCTGTAATATCCCTTACAGCCATGAAGGGCAGGGGTCTGCATTGCCAGGAACCAGGTTTCTTGGAGGGCAATGCAGAAAGCTGGTGTAAATCTTAACAGTTGTTGTAGCTCAGCCAGGTGGTGGAAAAAAACCGTCGCAATTCCTCTGGAGGATTAAGTGATCGTGAGACTGGGAAGGCATGAAACACTAAATGAGGCAGTACGCCCCAGATTCACCTGCTGCCACCAGATGAGTACCTGTGCAATCGCCATCCATTGTGTCTGAGGGCCCAGCGAGATCCAGGTCCTCAGCGGATGCTAGAATCTCCACCTCATCCTCAGACACAGAGCTTGTAGGTAGTGGTGGTGTGGGTGCAACCACAGTGCCTTGGTTCTTGTGGGTCTTTTCCTTTTTAGGTTTCTCTCACTGCTCCTTAGGTCTGACCGGCTGGGAGGGCTTCACTGATTCAGTCTCAGGGACTGACGAGGAATGTGAAGCCCTGTGGTTGCTTCAATCACTGGTGGGTGTCAGCTTTGCCACGGGTAGGAAGCTGGGAAGAGAGTTATCCAAGCAATCCCTTCCCGGTGAGAGGAGCTGAAGAAGACTTACGCTTCTCTGGCTGAGATTTGGGGACTGATACCCCCAGTAGTTGGGGGTTGGGGTGTTGCTCCTGAAGTAGGTTGTGTAGGAGCTACAGGGAGGTAAGTGCCTCCCACCATCAAGGAGGCTGGTGGAGTCTGAGGGCTCTGAGAGCCAACTGTACATGGCGGAATGGAAGATGGTAGAACCGTTGTCGTAGCGGCGACATAGGTTGACGTCATATGCACAGGATATAGCCTCTCATATTTTCTCTTAGCCTCAGTGCAGGTCAGTCGGTCCTGGGTCTTGCATTCCATTATTTTTCTTTCTTTCTGGAGAATCCTGTAGTCTGGCGAGCAAGGTGAATGGTGCTCTTTGTAGTTGACACAGACGCGAGGCGAGGCACAGGGAGTATTGCGATGTGAAGGATGTCCATAATCCCAACAGGTGACACTGAAAGTACAGCGGGAAGACATAAGCTCGAATTTCCGGCACTTAAAACACCACATAAGGGGAGAGATATATGGCTGTACCTCACAGCGGTAGACCATCACCTTGACCTTCTTGGGTAATGTATCACCCTCGAAGGCCAAGATGAAGGCACTGGTGGCAACCTGATTATCCCTTGGATCCCAGTGGACGCACCGGACGAAATGGACACCATGTTGCTCTCAATTGGCGCGCAGCTTATCGTCAGACTGCAAAAGAAGTTCCCTGTGAAATATGATACCCTGGATCATATTTAAGCTCTATGGGGTGTGGTGGAAACAGAAACATCCCCCAGCTTGTCACAGGCGATTAGTGCCTGTGACTGGGCAGAGGATGCTGTTTTGATAAAGATCGACCCTGACCGCATTTTGGACAAGCCCTCCACCTTCCCAAACTTGTCTTCTAAGTGCTCCACAAAAAACTGAGTTTTCATTGACAAGAAAGATTCCCCATCAACTCTTGTACATACAAGGTATCGGGGTGAATAAGCTTCACTGCCATCCTTAGCCTGCTGTTCCTTCCATGGTGTGGTAGGGGGGGGGGGGACGATTTGGGCTCGTATTTCTTATCATTGAAGTTAGACCTTGACCGCTTAGAGACTGCTGGTGTTTGACCACCAGCAAGAGATGACATACCACGCTTCATGGGGTGTCATCCGCCCTGATGCCACCCACTCTGATCAGGGGCCATCCCCATGGGCGCCACCCAGCCGCAGCAAAGGCCACCTGGCAGGATGGCATTGCCGGGAGTCCCGATTCCCCAGGGTGATGGGCATGTACTCCTTGGCACATCTGGGGTGTTAACGGCGCAGGCATCAGCAGAGTGATCCCTGTGTGGTCAGGGGGCTACAAGCAATGGGCTACATGGCGGCCCCACCACAAAGAACTGGCTACTGTGCTGGATATCAGGCGCAGATGAGCTAAGAAGTCCATTATTGTTGACAGGGCAGAAAGCGATACTGCATAGAGGTTGGAGGAAAATGCACCCAGGAGGGTGACCTAGCCCAACAGCTGGAGAATGAGTGGATGTGTAGATCCATGTTGATGAAGGATGCAAGAGGTCTCAGCACATGATGGACATGATGCACCATGTAAGGTGCCCTTCCCCAATTGGCTCACTCTTTGGGAAAATTTTGAAAAATGGAGGTCAAACCCTACAGGGGACTATCACATAAAGGCCGCAATGTGTGAGACTCCTTTCAGTCACCTCTTACAAGAAACAGGAATACCTCGGGCCTATTCTAACCCCAGACATGCAGGGGGGGGGGGGGGGTAAAAACTGAAAAATTGCAGAGGGAGACCAAGTCCTAGCTGCAGTTACAGGTTCAAATGGATGTATATTGCAGTAGTTATGCAGTAATGAAGAGGCTTGCACAGGACGGAGTAGCGTGGAGAGCTGCATCAAACCAATCTTCGGACTGAAGATTGCAGAAACAACGGGAACAATCACAAACGTGGTGTGTATTTTAGATTTTTGCAGGTATAGACCACGGCAACTTTCCAATAATTACGAAGGCAGAGGACACTCGTCAGACTAGTATATACAGGAAACGAAGAAGTCAAACTTTTCTGATACACAGAATTATTTGCGATTGCATGTAAATTACTCGACGCATAAATCTTAACAAGGGATGTATGACATCTACGACAAAAATCTGAGTATCGGCAGATTCATGATCTTTCGGCCAATGGAAGATGCTTGATTGAATGACGTAGGTCTGACGTAATCTGCTCTCTCAATAGTAACACGCATGTGCACAATGATGTTCTCGTACCACCTTGTAACAATAGAATAGTAACACTCAGAATAAATGGAAGGTAATGTCCATAAACAAAAGAAATAAACTGAAAGTCTGCGATCACAAGATTAGTACTTCTATTCTGGTGCCTGTTACATGATTTAAATACCCATGAGTCATAAGCACAGTGGACAAAAGAACCAGTCCCCCTCAAGGGACATGATGCTTACCTCGCATAACACCTCTGACCTTGTAATGGCCTCAGTACGGCAAGGAAAAATAGTCAAGTTTCTTCAGGAATTCCAAATTCAACTGCAGCTACTCACTGATGGTTATATAATGACTGAAAAAATCGCAGTACCAAAAAATTATTAATGTAGAGTCCAGGTAACATATTTAAGTGATTAACATTGCAAGCTCACAGGTTAATAGAGCGCGAGATAAACCAGTGCAAATGGGAAATGCTGTTACATTAATAATCGGTTAACCGCCGGAACGTTGAATGCAAGCATGTAAACGTGCATGTATTGTGTTGTACAGTTGCCGGTTGTCAGTTTGTATGACGGTGTTCCATGCTTGTTGCACATGATCGGTCAATACAGGAACAGTGCATGCTGGTTGTGGATAATGGTGTACTATTCGTCTTATGATATGCCATATGTGCTCAACTGGAGACAGATCTGGTGATTGAACAGGACAAGGCAACATCTCGACACTCTGTAGAGCGTGTTGGGTTACAACAGCCGTACGTGAGCGAGCAATATCCTGTTGGAAAACACCTCCTGGAACACTATTCATGAATGGCAGCACAACAGATCGAATCACCAGATTGACGTACAATTTTGCAGTCAGGGTGTGTTGTGGGATAACCAAGAGAGCACCCCCTGCTGTCACACAAACACGCACCCCAGACCGTAACTCTAGCTGTAGGTCCACCGTGTCTAGCACGCAGACAGGTTGGTTGCAGGATCTCAACTGTTCTCCATCTAACCGACACACGGCCGTTACTGACACTGAGGTAGAACCAGATTTCATCAGCAAACACAACAGGCTTCCACCCTGCCCTCCAATGAGCTCTCGCTTGACACGACTTAAGTCGCAAATGACGCCTATTTGGCAGCAATGGAGTGCACGCTGCAAGACTTCACGCTGGGAGCTGTCCTTGAAGTAAACCATTTGTAACAGTTTTTTGTCTCACTGTGGTGCCAACTGCTTGTCAAATTGCTACTGCAGATGCAGTATGGTGCACCAGAGCCGTACGCTGAACACGAAGGTCTTACTTCTCGGTAGTGCCCCGTGACCATCCAGAGACCAGTCTTCTTGCAACTGTACATTCCCGTGACCACCGCTGCCAGCAATAATATATATTGGGTACATCTGTGCAAGTTTTTCTGCAGTATTGCAGAAGGAACATTCAGTTTCTCCTAGCCCTGCTCATGATCTCGTTCAAACTCATTAATTGATTATGGCGTGTTTGTCGCCTTAAAGGCATTCTTGACTCACGTCAACTTACCATGTCCAACCTCAAAGGTAACTAATGCTCACGACCATTGCAGCGTATATTTAAAGGAAACCTGATATGCATCCTCGTAGTGGCTCTACTAGCGCCATTCTTATGCAACTGGCGTGAAATTTGAATAGATATCATCTTTCAGATACAGAAACACGACTACTCATTTTCGTTAACGTCGCACACTTCCTTCTTGGTATTGCGACTTTTCTCCGTCAGAGTATTCCACAGAGGTACCAAATTGATCACCGCTGGCCAGCCACTGTTCCAAATATTCACAGACATCTTTATGCAATTCACGTCGGATCATTTAGCAGGTCAGTCCAGGTGCCAAAGTGTGCCGTTCATGAGACCAGGAATGTATGTTTATAGCCCTGTGAACACAGATGTTATCGTCTTGCAAGAAGGAAGTGTGTTGCCTGGACCATTGAGCACATGCGGCTTTATGTGCTGCTCTGAGCAAAGGTCTTTTGCGAGGTACACGACACCAAATGTCCATAGCTTGGAGTTACCTCTCAATGTTCACTCTGAATCTGGTTGAGCTGGCCTTGCGCTTACTGGCAGCAGTTATTCCTGTCAGGTTTGAAACCTGACTAGGTGTGACACTCGTCTCCATTCCATGTCAACTAGGGTCTTTTTGTGACCACTGTTATTGTCTTGTTGCATACCAAGGTACACGATTCTGTGAGGTATGTGGCTATACTAGTTTCAGCATAGACTGCATTATTACTCACATTTCCTCCTCCTCCCTCTGACACCATGCACTGTTTCCAGATTTTCCCCTTCGCCCTCGTCCACTTCTTTGACATAAGCAAGTTGCCCTTTGTATGAAATGTGGAAATTAAAAAATTGGTGGAAAATGCAAAAATAGCTCAATTAAGCTACATTTAAAATGGTGCAGTTTAAGACGACCGACCTAGCCCAGTTGTCCTACGAGTAGATTGACAGGAAATCTAAGATGGGCACCGCACGACTGCTACGATCGCAGGTTCGAATCCTGCCTCGGATATGGGTGTGTGTGATGTCCTTAGGTTAGTTAGGTTTAAGTAGTTCTAAATTCTACGGGACTGATGCCCTCAGATGTTAAGTCCCATAGTGCTCAGAGCCATTTGAACAATTTTTTTCTAAGATGGGCAATTATCTTCCTGGTTGGGAATCCATGATGGTGACATGAGCACATGCCTATGAAATCGCAATCCAATATGATCGACCTTAGCACAATCTGGATGGTGGCAGATTAATTAGGTATGACATCACTATCCAAGCTCAGCCCTATGACATCACAATCCAAGATGGTCGACCTTAGCATAGCCTATTTGTTTTTCAGATTTCTTGGGTTGCCCCAGCACTGTGATGTCAGTTCACTGTGGAGCACCATACCACAGCCTGTATGGTTATCAGATTTCATGGGTTTTCAGTATCCTATACTAAGTACAAAATGGAAAGAAATTCATATATCATTGATTTTCCTTTGACAGTGCAGTCCACTTGCCCTAAGTTTAAAATGGCTAGAAACTAAAAACTCCTCTTACTTTAAGTTTAAAATGATGGAAAGCGCTCTGGTTGTCAGAACTAGACCACTTGTCCTAACTTTAAAACTGTATAGCTCACTGGCGCAGCCTCTATGGTTGCCAAAAACTCATCACTGTCGTTTTTTGTGTGATAGGAATAGGGGAGGGATGTAGCGTCTATATTTAAACACAGTGGTCCATGTGACACGCTGTGATATGCCGCAGAGAACTGTCAGCCATATGTGAGACATTGCCAATCCACACCAAATTGTGCCAAAGGAACCACTTTGCTGATTGATGGCTCCCTGCTGACGGCCCAATATATGTTCAACTCAGAGCCAACGTCTATTGGAATTTCTACCAAGCATCTTACGTTGCATGGTGTCTGTGTACCCAGCTGACAGGTCAGAGTCTGTCTGTGCTGACATATCTATACATGCAGTTTGGAATGCAGGCAGATGTCTATTTTATACTGCAGACAGTGCGCCCCTGCCACAGCTAGCTACATAATTTCTCACGAAGCCATGGTCTAATTTTGAAACTGTCGGTGTCCTATTCGGCTGCACAACCATTATGACCTGCATGCTGTACTTCTTCAACAACCAGACTCCTTTACCATGGCAACTGCAGCCCATGCACCACTGTCCTGTCTCCAGCTACATTCACTCTGTGCAGTACCGCCATGGTTTATTTTCTGGCATGTTGGGGCACACATTACATTCCACCGTAGGACCTGACTTAGCAGGTGATCACACGGAAGCATTCCTAAGACCGCAATCACGCCTCAATTTTAGAACTGGATAGTGGCTTACGGACGTTCATGCCAACTGCAAAGGTAAGAGCCAACACTATCATACTTACTGCACCAGACAGCTCCACTGTTAGAAGCTATAATAATACTCTCAAAGGAATTCATGAAATTACTTTTAAGTGTGCACTTAACTCTTCGCTAAGAACATCACACTAACTGATAGGAAAGTCGAAGTTTTAATTTTCGCATTTAAGAAGACGTTCATGCAGAGGAACCATACAAACAAATTGTCGTAGGAATGGCTGCTCAGTAGTGTGTTAGTGGACCTTTTGCTTACAGTACAGTGACAATTATCCGTGACACAGGCCTTTATTAGGTTTTTCAAAGGTATACAGCACAAAGTGCTTACGAAATTTCGATCAGATTCCGCTTCAGTAGTTGCGTTTATTTCAGTCATTCAGCCAGAATAATAGTTACCTCGAGAAACTGGAGAATGGACGTCAGTGATATGTATTTCTTGGATAGTGATGCAGCTAGCAGAACAAGTGAATATTAATACGTGTAGTTCTGAGAAGTGAAACGACTAACTATTGAAATTTCGCGTTAAGGGCATTCTCTTTCCTGCGAAAGACTCAAACCACCACAAATAGGAAGCTGAAATATCCACGCATTAATATTTATGATGAATACTGCTGATACCTGCTTTGGTCTGCTGGATATGCATCTTTAAGCGCTGTATAAACATGTTTTTACAGGGTTTCTAAATTGTTTCTGACGAATACATGTGTGATTCATCCAGAAAAGGTTTTGTCTGGGAAGTCCTTCGCTGAATAAGCTTGTGGATGGGCATAATAGAGAGTTCTTCTGTTATGACTTATACAGTCCACTCCACATACCAGCCTGGGATTGTTAGGAGAAACATGTTTCATGTTTCCAGACAAAAATGGTATCACATGTTTTGTAAACCCTCGTCGCCAGTTTTGTAAAGGCCTCGTCGCTACTGCTGTGGAGGACGAGTTGCCTCTGTTATTACAGTGGGTGGAGTTTGTGAGTTCATGAAACGGCTTCTGATGCAGTACACTGCTAAGACAATTTCTCCCTGTCATTATTACACAGCTATGACCCGGGGACAGGTAATAGGCTAGGGGAACGAAGGTTCTATAACACTACAACAAATTAGTAACAAAGTCACACAAAAGGTTTGTCGAATAATGAAGTCTGCAACACTGCATGTAATATAACACAAGAAGGCCCTCAATGGCTAAGTGCAAATAATCATAGGTAAACTGCACAGTACATCATCATCATCATCATCAGCCAATTCAATCATTAGATGATGTGGCCTCTTCGAGTCGTGGATTCAGGTAGGCTTTCAGAAGTCTTCTCCAAGTGGGACGGTCTTAGGCAGTTCTCTGCCAGGTGTTACCAGCGATCTTCTTGATGTCTTAGAAAATGCAATTTATAACAACTGTCTGTTCACTTCTAAGAGTTAACTAAACGACGTTCCCTGTCTAAGTCTACTCTGGATGATGATCTATAACGAAGTGGGCGAGAACTGTTCTTCTGTCTTCCGAGTAGGCTTCTGTCCCTTGTCGTCTGGTCATTGGCGGATTGTACTAGGCTGCCAATTAGCCGAGACGAAGTCGATATCTTCATCCTCAGCGTCTCCCGTGGCGCTGGCAGAACTCGCGCAAGTGGCGAGTCTCTATGGCGCTGGCACCAACTCGCATCTTAGCGCCTGTGGTGCTTTTGTCCTGTCTGTGTCTTGTTCGGACGACACAGTGACATATGTTATGCAAAGTATACTGATACAGCACGTCAGACAAAAATTATGCTTGGAAGGGCAAGAGACAAGGAAATGCGGAAGAGCTAAATGTAGCTGTGAACAATACAATACAAAATTTCACTTTTTTAGTGGCACTTCATCTCAAAAAGACGTTGTTTGTGCATTTGGCTGGTGATATAGCTTCATATCTCTGACGGTCTCAAGAATGTTACTTCATCTCAACTACACAGGTTTTACGTATTTCGGAACTGCTTTTGGTTTTAACCAGTGCTTACAGTCACAGTTCGTTATCAGTTATATTCATGAAAACCAATGATATCTGACAGGCCAACCTGATCTAAGCGAGTTCCTTGTGGAAGTAGACAACCGTAATGCATCAGCATTTGAGGTTCAAACTTAACGTTGTGCTGGTGATATTGTACTAACGTTGCAAACAAGAACAGAACAGTACACTGGCTCACCTCAGTCTCTCTCTCACAACTGTAAAGCAAGTGTCTAGAGAAATGCGTTGATAGTGCCAGCAGAATATCGCCAATCCCTGTCACCGACTCAAAATCACTATTTTTCTATAGTACTACCTTGTATAAATGGAGTGGTACTGTGGCTGGTCAAAGTCTTGAAGATAATAAATACCGACAGCCATAATTCCAGTAACTATTTTATTGGCCTACCAATTTCGGTACCTCATTGGCAACATCTTCAGGCCCTTACACACGTAGCTAGATAAGTCATCGAAACATCCACGCTATAATAGGGATCACTAATTTCAATTGGTTTCCGTAGATATCTGGAGCTTCTCTGCAGATGTGGACTCTCCACACACCTAACAAAAACTTGTCGTTAGAGGTATAAAGAGTCCACATCTGCAGAGAAGCTGCAAAGATCTACAGAAGCCAGTTGAAATTAGTGATCTCTATAATAGCACGGATTTTTCGATGACGCATCTAGCTACACACATAGGAGCCTGAAGATGGTGGCCATGAGGCACCAAAACTGGTAGTCCAATAAAACAGTTAATTAAATTATGGCTGTCAGTGTTTTTTTTTTGTATCCATATTATTGCAATCATGAAACTGAATGACAAGGTTTATACTGCAGATGATTGCAAGTATACCAGATATGAGAGAGAAATGGCGTACTTCACATCCCCCACCCCCACTCAAACCCACCTACATCCTCATTTGACACGATCTAACTTGAAGACGGAATGCAAAATGATCTTTTCCATTGTGAATCAGAATCAGTGAATTTTGTATGAATTCATTGAGTTTTACGATGAAATCAGTCAACTACATTCCGAAATCAGCAAATATTGTATTGAAATGAATGAAATTTTTAGCTAAGTAATCGAATTTTGCGTCAAACCTACTCCATTACAGCTGAACCTACATACAAAAGAATTAAATGTAGTTATTCACCCAGTTTTAGTCTCTGAAAATGAGACGTCACAGCAAATTGGCATAGAATATATGCATGTAACGGTTTCTGTTTCACTATACGTTTTCTGTTGTGCATATGGCGTCAGACATTTCCACAGTATTTTGGACAAATATACACTCCTGGAAATTGAAATAAGAACACCGTGAATTCATTGTCCCAGGAAGGGGAAACTTTATTGACACATTCCTGGAGTCAGATACATCACATGATCACACTGACAGAACCACAGGCACATAGACACAGGCAACAGAGCATGCACAATGTCGGCACTAGTACAGTGTATATCCACCTTTCGCAGCAATGCAGGCTGCTATTCTCCCATGGAGACGATCGTAGAGATGCTGAATGTAGTCCTGTGGAACGGCTTGCCATGCCATTTCCACCTGGCGCCTCAGTTGGACCAGCGTTCGTGCTGGACGTGCAGACCGCGTGAGACGACGCTTCATCCAGCCCCAAACATGCTCAATGGGGGACAGATCCGGAGATCTTGCTGGCCAGGGTAGTTGACTTACACCTTCTAGAGCACGTTGGGTGGCACGGGATACATGCGGACGTGCATTGTCCTGTTGGAACAGCAAGTTCCCTTTCCGGTCTAGGAATGGTAGAACGATGGGTTCGATGACGGTTTGGATGTACCGTGCACTATTCAGTGTCCCCTCGACGATCACCAGTGGTGTACGGCCAGTGTAGGAGATCGCTCCCCACACCATGATGCCGGGTGTTGGCCCTGTGTGCCTCGGTCGTATGCAGTCCTGATTGTGGCGCTCACCTGCACAGCGCCAAACACGCATACGACCATCATTGGCACCAAGGCAGAAGCGACTCTCATCGCTGAAGACGACACGTCTCCATTCGTCCCTCCATTCACGCCTGTCGCGACACCACTGGAGGCGGGCTGCACGATGTTGGGGCGTGAGCGGAAGACGGCCTAACGGTGTGCGGGACCGTAGCCCAGCTTCATGGAGACGGTTGCGAATGGTCCTCGCCGATACCCCAGGAGCAACAGTGTCCCTAATTTGCTGGGAAGTGGCGGTGCGGTCCCCTACGGCACTGCATAGGATCCTACGGTCTTGGCGTGCATCCGTGCGTCGCTGCGGTCCGGTCCCAGGTCGACGGGCACGTGCACCTTCCGCCGACCACTGGCGACAACATCGATGTACTGTGGAGACCTCACGCCCCACGTGTTGAGCAATTCGGCGGTACGTCCACCCGGCCTCCCGCATGCCCACTATACGCCCTCGCTCAAAGTCCGTCAACTGCACATACGGTTCACGTCCACGCTGTCGCGGCATGCTACCAGTGTTAAAGACTGCGATGGAGCTCCGTATGCCACGGCAAACTGGCTGACACTGACGGCGGCGGTGCACAAATGCTGCGCAGCTAGCGCCATTCGACGGCCAACACCGCGGTTCCTGGTGTGTCCGCTGTGCCGTGCGTGTGATCATTGCTTGTACAGCCCTCTCGCAGTGTCCGGAGCAAGTATGGTGGGTCTGACACACCGGTGTCAATGTGTTCTTTTTTCCATTTCCAGGAGTGTAACTCAGATTGAATGGGATAGTTGCATTGGTCCACTGGAGATGCAACTATAAGCGCTGTATAGACATTTGTGTTTCCACAGGATTTCCAAATAATTTATGACAAATGCGTGTGTGATTCCTTCAAAAACAGCACTTGTGCTAGGTACCCTTTGCTGGTCAAGTCTGCAAACAGTCACAACAGCAGCGGAACGACTGCACATGCATACTTGCAGCAATTCTAAAGGCCTCGTGGTTTATAGGACATTGAAATATGTTTGACTGAAGTTAGGCTGTGAAATAATTCCGAGAATTGTCAAATGTATTCAGCGTCATAGGATTTTGATTTTATGAAGGCTACTCTGAAATATTTAGTACGAAGTTTTTACTCTGAATATTTTGTATGAAGTGGGGAATATGACGAGAAATCGAACAATTCACATACTGCACATAACACTTCATCCCATACATCTACGTGATACACTGAAAATGTAACAAATTACTGTGAAACTGTAACAAATAGCCCCACATTACAGTGAAATTGTAACAAATTACCCATGTTTAAACAAAAAATTGTAATAAAACAGCGCATGTTACAGCAAAACTGTAATAAAATGCCTTATTTTGCAGTGAAATCGTAACAAACTGCCTGTGCCACCAGTTAAATGTGCATACCTGTAACTGCTGTAGCATGTTGAAGTAATAAAGAGTTTACATGCATGCAATATGTCTTGCTGCAGCCACCTTCTCCTTATGTCCCCCTTTTGTAGCCCTTGCTAACGCACCAAACCTACAATGACCAAGTGGTAAAAACATCGCTGTCCTGACTAATAGCAGAATAGCTGTACCACTCTTCTGTAGCTGTCATTGCACCTCGACCACTACATTTTGGCACCCAGTGGGGTACATGCAACTGTCCATCTTGCTCCACTGCTACAGTTTGGCGACAATGATAGGATTGGCAAAGGTGCTACAGTTATCGGCAGTACACGTAAGTAGCAACATTTGTTTATTATAACTGCTTGTTGAAATGTTTTTCGTGTCGGTTCCCTTTTGTCCTTTCTGTGTAAAATATTTTGTGAATTAAGGCGAGTGTACGCTGGGGGCCTATAGGCAAATGTAATAGTAGACAAATATAGATATAATTTAAGGCTCTCCTTTACGTTTTAAGTTTAGATATTCCCCAAGAGTTTACACTAGTAGATGTATGGTTTGATGCCCACAGATACTGGCGTTGTGTGTGGAACTTTTCTTTATTTTTCCTTTTCTGTGTCACACTCCTACTACTTACTCTACTTTATAGTGAGGTGATTGTAAACTATGGCACAATGCTTACAAGGTGAAATGTAGATCAGTGTCTCAACTGCATCTGATGGTTTGGAATTTTTGTCTTTACGTCATGTTAACTCAAGGAGAAATATACTGAAGGCATCAGAGAGATGCGAGACAAGCCATTCGCCCTGACTTCATCAATGAAACCACTCCTGATCTGCTGAGAAACAGTGCATATGATAACAGGAAATCCACTTGTGATAAATGTCAGAATCAGTGTGAGGGAGAACGTATCACGTAACAGGAAGTTTTATGGAGTGCCAGCTCAGGTACTCTGTAGGCATCAAACCACATATCTATAAGTGTAGACGCTTGCAGACTCTCTTGTCTATCATTTAAAAATTGCCTCCTAGTTGCACTTGCCTCCACCTCCCCAGCATACATAGACTGTAGTACAGGAAGCACCTGTGGTTAAATAAGTCGGTGATACTGAGTTCACGCAGTGCAGTGCACTAGACTAGTCTCTCAGGTAATTGTTGGTTGAGACATTAAGATTTATTATGAAGTATTGAGGATTTATACTCAATATGGTTAATTAGAGAGTTATGAAAAAGGCTGATTATGCAATTAACGGAAAGCACCTGTGGTTAAATAACTCAGTGACATCAAGAAACTCATCCAGCATGATGTACTGGATACATCTCTTGAAGTGAGATGTACAGCTTGAAGTTTAAGTAACGGTTTTCCTGTCCTTATGGGCAATACAACGTGACAGCAGTAGGTATCATGAATTAGTTACTTCTTGTGAATAGATTACATTAAACTCTTCTTCTGGACAAGTGTGTGTACATGTTATTGGTAGATCTACAATTGAATGTATTTAGGAATGCTGAGATGCAGATCTTAATAAGTGTTGTATTCGTGCAAGTTGCATAAGAATATGAAGGAGAAAATTTGGTATAGTTAAAGTAAATGATTAGGAAGTATGCCAACTGAACATTTAAGTGAGATGTGTTGTACATATCGGAAAATTAGCATGTTTAATTTAGCTTTGTAGGAAATGGTTGATGTTATGTTTTGCAACATTTGATCATTTTTTGAAGTGAGAACTAGGTTAAAGGGGATAGGTTATACGTTTTCAAGATTAAGTGCGGTAACATGTCAGAAAGAGTGGATGCGTAGTTTCATAATGTTGTAGGATATCTCCCAGATACCCGCATTCAAATTCTTCTAGGTGGTTTTGCACTGCTGCTGAATGGAAAAGTGAATGTCATGGACTGTGAGTGTTTTATGGATTAGCTTTACATACAGATTCAGTAGGACAGCATAGAACATTTTGCAGGAAGCAGCGACTGGATTCTGAAAGTGGACCAATGTATGAATCATGTGGACAAAAGTAGCCAGTACAGTCGAGCATATTTTCACAGAATGTGTGCGTAATTTACAGATACAGCCAGTGACTAGATCTTTATGATTCAGAGAAATTTGTCATTTGTAATTGTGTCTAAGTATCTCATCCCAAGAAGATGGAACAGTGAAGGCATGGTAAACGGAAGCAAGGCAACAAAAACTACAGACAACCGTAACTAGCTTAGAACTTTTAGTCTGGAGTAGTGTTTTATAAAATATTAATGGTAGTAACAGTAACCAGCGTTCTGAGACATTTGGACGGCACTTCGCGGACTGTATACATGACCTGAACTGCAACGAATCCTGCCTTGTATAAAAGCTAGTCTTCTGACTAGGCTGTGTTGTTAACACAACTGGCCTTCGAATCTGTGTATGCAGCGCATTGGCTGCTGAAGTGAGTCTGTCAAAGCTTTTTCCTGCTGCAGGCCGCTACTGGATGGGGCGAGAGTCACCAGTGCCCTACTAGTCACCAAGCCCAGCAGCAATGAGTGTCAGGCACTGACGTATTCCTGCTAGTAGGTGCACAGCTGCCTTATTACAGTGTAATAACATGAATCTGCTGTATCTGACACAGCACTACCAACGTATGCTGACCAAGTGAGGCTGCAGTACTAATGGAGCAGCAACTACTGTCGTCTTCATGACACCATTTCTCATCATTGTTGGCCTGACCGTGTCCATGGGGCATGGACGCTGTGGGTCGACGAGGGGATGCACTGCTGTAGCTTGTTAGAGTAATAAAGAATTAACATGCATGTTGTCTGTTTTTTCCTCACGCCAGCCTCCCATAACCCTTGTAATCTATCGAACTCACAATGCCAACGTGGGGGGAGCCATCACCATCCTGACCACCTGAAGATCAGCTCTTCCACCCCTCCATAGCGGTTATTGCACCCATTGCAACGCTACATTTTTACACCCAATGTGAGGACCACCTGAACCACTACATTTCTGGTGAACAGTGGGCTACACACAATCATTCACTTTGCTGCACCGCTACATTCAGTGAAGTTGTAACAAAACTCACCATACTGTAGCAAGAATTATAAGATAACATCTATTACATCACTTTTTTGCAGCAAAATTCTCTGAATGCCTGCAACCAGTAATGCTCCACGAGAGAGTTAGAGCGGACCACAGACCCAATATGAGTGGTCAGCTCAAGTTCTGTACCATTCACATAGTTATCGTGTAGTTATTGTGCATGCTGTTAATCAAAGGAAAACGATAGATTTCACAAGTGTTTTGGTTTGATAGATTTAACAAGTGTTTTGAATTTGTTACCAAAGACTTATTAATTTCAACACAGTAGTAACATGTTTGATTTTTCCCTGATGTCATGTGGTGTAATAGTTGTTATTTATAACTCCCAAATATTTCGTAGCTTGTGCAGTCTGAATAGTGTCATTTCACATGGTCTATCGCAATTACCCAGCGGAATAAGTCATTTGTGCTAAATATACACTCCTGGAAATTGAAATAAGAACACCGTGAATTCATTGTCCCAGGAAGGGGAAACTTTATTGACACATTCCTGGGGTCAGATACATCACATGATCACACTGACAGAACCACAGGCACATAGACACAGGCAACAGAGCATGCACAATGTCGGCACTAGTACAGTGTATATCCACCTTTCGCAGCAATGCAGGCTGCTATTCTCCCATGGAGACGATCGTAGAGATGCTGGATGTAGTCCTGTGGAACGGCTTGCCATGCCATTTCCACCTGGCGCCTCAGTTGGACCAGCGTTCGTGCTGGACGTGCAGACCGCGTGAGACGACGCTTCATCCAGTCCCAAACATGCTCAATGGGGGACAGATCCGGAGATCTTGCTGGCCAGGGTAGTTGACTTACACCTTCTAGAGCACGTTGGGTGGCACGGGATACATGCGGACGTGCATTGTCCTGTTGGAACAGCAAGTTCCTTTGCCGGTCTAGGAATGGTAGAACGATGGGTTCGATGACGGTTTGGATGTACCGTGCACTATTCAGTGTCCCCTCGACGATCACCAGTGGTGTACGGCCAGTGTAGGAGATCGCTCCCCACACCATGATGCCGGGTGTTGGCCCTGTGTGCCTCGGTCGTATGCAGTCCTGATTGTGGCGCTCACCTGCACAGCGCCAAACACGCATACGACCATCATTGGCACCAAGGCAGAAGCGACTCTCATCGCTGAAGACGACACGTCTCCATTCGTCCCTCCATTCACGCCTGTCGCGACACCACTGGAGGCGGGCTGCACGATGTTGGGGCGTGAGCGGAAGACGGCCTAACGGTGTGCGGGACCGTAGCCCAGCTTCATGGAGACGGTTGCGAATGGTCCTCGCCGATACCACAGGAGCAACAGTGTCCCTAATTTGCTGGGAAGTGGCGGTGCGGTCCCCTACGGCACTGCGTAGGATCCTACGGTCTTGGCGTGCATCCGTGCGTCGCTGCGGCCCGGTCCCAGGTCGACGGGCACGTGCACCTTCCGCCGACCACTGGCGACAACATCGATGTACTGTGGAGACCTCACGCCCCACGTGTTGAGCAATTCGGCGGTACGTCCACCCGGCCTCCCGCATGCCCACTATACGCCCTCGCTCAAAGTCCGTCAACTGCACATACGGTTCACGTCCACGCTGTCGCGGCATGCTACCAGTGTTAAAGACTGCGATGGAGCTCCGTATGCCACGGCAAACTGGCTGACACTGACGGCGGCGGTGCACAAATGCTGCGCAGCTAGCGCCATTCGACGGCCAACACCGCGGTTCCTGGTGTGTCCGCTGTGCCGTGCGTGTGATCATTTCTTGTACAGCCCTCTCGCAGTGTCCGGAGCAAGTATGGTGGGTCTGACACACCGGTGTCAATGTGTTCTTTTTTCCATTTCCAGGAGTGTAGAATCCAAGATGAGCACTAAGTTTGAAATCCAAGATCGGAAGCCAGGATGGTGAGCCTATGACATCACAATCTGAGACAGGGATCCAGGACGTCATCAGTGATCTCAGAATACAAGATGATGATGCAAGATGATGGATCTTGGGATAAGGGTGTAATCCAAAATAGTCATTACAATATTCATGTTGCTCCCATCCCCTTTCCCAACAATCCTCGGCACCATAAATTCATAAGGTGAACCCAGCAGACATATTCAGTACACATTAGTCAAAGACCGATCATCATGAAGCGTCATCAGAGATTTACCACCTCCGGACAGAAAAAACAAGAATCACACAAATGGATGTAAGTATAAACCCATCTTAGTGTTTGTTATTATTATTGTTATTATTATTATCCAGCATATGTATGTGTAACTTTTAATGGATTTTATTTATTATTTATTCTTCATTATTTCAAATGGCTCCCTGATGCATTGGATCAGAAGTCAACTCTGCATGTGTACAGACTCCCCAATATATCGGACCAAGACACAGAACTGGTTACAGCCTCTGAGTTTCCACTACATCCTACATCTGTACCAACCATTGAACCAAAAGCATTACATAATGTTTCGAAGAAGAATATGCTGTTATTCACTACAACTTACAAGGCTGCCAATGCCAGTGACAATAAATCCATTGTTGTATGTTCTCAGACTGTGTTTTCAAAATAGTGGTAATTATTAAGATCAACAGTTTAGTGCCATTAAAGTAGAGTTATCAGACTATTTATGGCGTCAATCATGTCAGAATTCCACACAAATTTCAGGAAAATTCAATGCTCAGACATCTGCAGTGTTACTGAATTGTCATAGTATGTGTTGGGACTATCTACAAACACTGAAAGTATACAAGCCCAAAATACCTCATAATGCACTCCCTTTGAAGAACATACATTCAGAAACTTAATGTATGTCAGCTTTGCCAGCCAACATTTGACGGAAGAGTGTATTTAGTGGATTCCCTACATCTATAGCTGTTATGGAATTGTTCGGCGAAGATTTAAACAGGATGTTACAGAATGACCATTTAAAAATTTCGTAGATTATAGAGGATGAAATTTTGTATGTTTTGATATAAGAAACATACAGCTGTTGTTGTTGTTGTGGTCTTCAGTCCAGAGACTGGTTTGATGCAACTCTCCATGCTACTCTATCCTGTGCAAGGTACTTCATCTCCCAGTACCTACTGCAGCCTACATCATTCTGAATCTGCTTAGTGTATTCGTCTCTTGGTCTCCCCCTGCGATTTTTACCCTCCACACTGCCCTCCAATACTAAATTGGTGGTCCCTTTGTAGGGAAGCAGCCTACTCACGCTGTAGTAAATTCACATCAGTTTCCATTGTGTGCCAGCCAGTCTGCTGTAACTAGCTCTGACGTCATAAATGTTGCGCAATACCTTAAAATTCAAGCAAATGATCTGAAACTTTTCCAGCATGTAAGGAATAATACTAAATTAATGTGTATTAAATATCAGTTCGATAACTTCAGCCATTTTGTAATTTGGACGTTTTTCAAAAAAAATAATTGGCGCAACAGAAAGGAGCTAGAGACTTCAAAATTTATATTTAGACTCATCTTTCATAATGATTTAATAAAAACAGTACTTTGGATTTCACAGGTTAAGACTTTAGTGGAAATTCATGATTTTCTGGTTTTCATCTCAAAACTGAAGGAAGCAAGATAGATTAAGTAGGCTAATGAATAAGACTAGGATGTTTAGATTTAAATAGGTTGGAGGTCCGCTATGACTATGAAGATGTGAAAAGTTTCTTTTGAATACCTATAAAATTATAGCGATAGCGGATCTCAAAAGGACCAGTTCAGAGCTCATCGGCTGCGTGCAGCGTAACTTAATTATTTCTCTCGCCCAAGATATTTAACTTAGCCACGTCATAATTTTATTATAAATACTTACCTGCGTGCTAAATGCACGATTAAATTAACAGCTTCATAAGCCATCAGCAAAAGAAGCTATAAATTATTATGTAACTTGAAGTGGTGCGTTACTAGCCCAGCGGCCAGTCGTGAGAGCCAAGTTAGAGCCGGCGTTCTCTTAGCCGTCCGCACCGAGGCTATATATATAAGAGCACTGCGCGAGTAAGGAAGGCCCCAGTTCTCTCCAGACGCTGAATAGCACGTCAGCTGTGTCGGGAGTCGCTTCGCTACGGTAGCGCTGCTACAAACTGCCTCGGGTGCCGTATTGAGTTACGATGTATACGCATAACTGTGAAAACATTTCAAATGAAGGATTAATTTTGGAATGATTTTCATTATCTAGCTTCAGTTTGCGTGTTGTTGTATTTTCACGTGCCGTCGCGGGACAGACATTCTACCAATCATTTTAGCGTGGCGTTTGATGAGATTTTCTCATCAAATTTTGGCGAGCATTCTTTTGACATTCAATTCGGACATTTATAGTTGCATCAGCGAATTAGACTCTGAACTGCTCTGTTTGTTAGGCTGTTGGGATAATTGTGATGTTATCAGTGAATTTCAGAATATACTCAACTATTTTGGAAAATTGTTTTGATTAGAAATCCCGAACAATCTCCTACTTCTTCAGAGCTATAAGCTGCAGCTATAATAATCTTCTCAGGTTAAGTGGGCACTAGGAACTCTCATTACAGGCTCCACGTTTCGTTAAATCACTTTCTGGGTGCTAAAAAGTAAAGAGGGAGCCAGTGTTGAGAACGGCGAAAGACAGAATTATACAACATTCTAAAAGCCGGGAAATGCAGTGTTTTTCCCACATTTAAATAACAAACTTTATTTCACAAGCAATTTGCAGTACTCACTCGCCGCCCCACATATGGTGCATCGGCCGGGAAATCAACTAAGTGAAAGTGATTTTTAACTATTCGGATTCGCGAGTGGAATGCGACACGCAGCTGAGTAATAGAACAGTGAAAGTGTTACGTGGGCATGTGGACGACGCAATTGAATTAACAACGCATCTGGATTGACGGAGCTGGCACTGAGTCTAGCGGTGCTGCCGGCATCGCGAGAAGCCAGTTTCGCCGTACCGCAGTCGTCCGTCACAGCAGCCGGGGCCGCGCCTGCAGTTGCGGGCCACGCGAATACACAACAGCCGTCGGAGAGCCGTCTGCAGTTCAACGTGCCACGTTGCATCAGGAATCCTGGTACGCCGCGCCGGCTACGGCAACGTCGTGCAGAAGGAACTAAGTTAAGTGGAAAACTGTTAAAAATTTTACTAACCTGCACTAAAAGACTGTCGGCGATGGAACCGCCAAAAGAAAATGAGGTCAAACTTAAATCAGAACCTATGTCTGAGGAGGGAACTGTAAATCCAGACAACGGTTCAAGTGTAAATATGTATAAAAGTGGTAATGTTAAAGTAAAATATGAAGTATTATCTCCTGACAGTAGTGTGGGAAGGGGTAATGATTCAATAATAGAGACCCCTGTAGTAAAGCAGAAAGTAGAAATTGTAAATTTATTGGATGATAGTTTCTCTGATGAATTAAAAATGAAACAGTCATCAGAGATGGTAGAGTTTAAGAAGGAGCAGTTAGATATGACTGATCAATCAAAAGTTTCATTTAGTTTTGATGATTCTGGTGTTGGAGCTAGTTTTTCGTCACCTGAGTGTGATAAAAAGCCAGCTCGTGAGCAACCCAAAGGTACTGGGGCTGTTGATTTAAATGTTATATTACAAGCAATAGCTGCCAGTCAAACAAATTTTAATATGCGGTTTGAGGCAATGGACAATAAATTAGAATCCAATAATGCTGAATTAAAGTCTGAAATAACTGAGGTCAAAAATAGTAATGCTGAATTAAAGTATGAGATTATGGCCAGTCAAACAAATTTTAATAAAAGATTGGAGGTAATGGACGATACCTTCAAGGCTGGTTGCAATAAGTTGAAAGAGGATCTAGACAGTTTGAATTGTAAAATTGATTGCAATCATGAGGATATGAAGAAAAAGGTTGCTCAACAATTTTCTGAAATGTATAAAACAGTTAAATCCGAAGTTGCTGAGGTTCGCAAAGACTTCCAAATGGAAGATGCGAAGCTGGAGCACAAGTTAACAGAAAAGATCGAGGCGGAATCTGAACTTTGCTCAGACAGATTTAAAGATGTTAACATAAAAGTAAACATATGTCAAGCAGACGTAGATGCAATCAAAAGTGATACTACTCATATTGTACAAAGAGTAGATAATGTTGAAATGAAAGTAGAAAATATCAGTACTAACATTGCTAACATTGAGAGTAAAGTAGCTTCAGTAACTTCTGGTAATGGTAACATACAACAAGTTGTAGCTGCAAACGCCGCTTTTATCGGGTGTCGGCAGTTCTTGCGTTTTGATCCAGATAAGAATATCCACCCGCTGGATTTCTGGAACGATTTTGAAGATGTGATTCCACCAAATTGGTCTGAACGAGAGAAAATCTCATTTATTAAAAGCCATTTAGCAGGTGACGCCTTGCGTTGGTCCGCTGATGTTATGTTGAAGTGTAAAACTTTAGCGGAGTTTAAAACATCTTTCATTAATGAATATTGGTCTAGCAATAAGCAAAATGAAGTGTTAAGAGAATTTTGGAGTGGAAAACGCTTCGGTGCAGGCAAGGAATCAATTAAAGAGTTTGCTAGGTCATGGATCTCACGTTTGTCACATTTGTCGGAAAAGCTAAAGCCAGAAATGATTATACTAGGGCTTGAAGCCAAACTGCCATGGTATTGGCAAACCAGAATTATATCAGCCCCTAGAGACAATCTTGATCGTTTCATTGAATATTTGGAACGTGTAGAACGTGTTGCTGCCAATGAGGAGCAGGCACGTAATAACAGAAATGCCACTAACAATAATAGTAATTTTAGGAATGAGCAAAATGGTAATGTAAACATCAGAACAGTAGGTATTCGCCATCCTAAGAGAGGTAGGAATTGGGGAAATAATTATCAGAACCAACAATGGCGTCCAAGAGATAATAATTTTGTTCCGAACAGAAATATGCATGTAAACAACAGTACGGAAAGCAATGCAGTGCCAGTCAATTATAATGAAACTAAAGAAAACAGCAATAGGCCGAGGCAGGAAAACTAGTTCCCGTCTATGAGGACACTGGCGCTCACCAGGCGGTTACTTTTCCTAAGCCAGTAGTTAAGGGAATTGGTAAGACAGATCAGAATACTCAAACTGAACATGTGGATGAAGAGTCGGTAGCATCTAAAGATACAACAGAAATATTAGATCACTCACAGTATTTGATAGATACCGTGTTAGAAACGCTTTCTAAGTGGGAAGAGAAAGAGAAGGCGCAGCAGTGTAACAATAGGGAAGAGCTACAAAATATTGAATTGACAGGTGAAGAAGCAGAAGAAATTCATGCTTATATTTACGATGAGGATGATGTGCTCTTATCTAAAGTGGCTGTGCAGGATGTTGATAATGTACTAATAGACTTAGGACAGGAGATAAGTGAGAATGTAGAGGGTAGGCTGTTGAGGGTCGATGAACCCAGTAGCTGTGACCAGTTGTCACTTGAGAAGGAAACCGACGATAATGGTGAAAGTGGTTTAGCTGTAACTAGTGTTATGCCCGGTCTGGAGACGCAGAATCGCTCAGACTACAGTAATTTGGGTTATGTTCAGCAAACTAAATGTAATGAAGTTGTGCAGTGTTTCGATTTAAAATTAATAGACCGACTGGAAAAGGCAGCTAAAAATGTAATTCAGGAAACCCCTACACACTGTGACCTAAATGTAATGAAGACAGATGTCAATCACTTTAGTTGGAGGCAAATCAAAAAGGAACTACTAGATGAATTTGAGGAACCACCTGTACAACCTAGAATAAGCCACCCTATAATAATAGTGAATATGTTGGGTATCAATGTACGTTGTCTCTTAGACAGTGGAAGTGAGGTGAGTGCAATATCTCAGTCCTTCTTTGATGCATTACCTGGTAAAGATAAGCTTACAGTAATGAGAGTATCAGGACTAAGAATAATTGGTGCTACTGGCAAGGTTTCAAAAACGGTAAAGCAAGAAGCTTTACTACCCTTTAACATTAATGGTAATTTAATAGATCATCCATGTTTAATTGTAAACAATCTCAGTATTGAGGTTTTAATTGGCATAGATTTCTTGTCAAAATATCAGAGTGTTGTGGACTTTGAGAACAGCCAATTAAAAATGGTCTTACCAATAACCGGAGTAATTATAGTACCTTTTAGTGATAAGCATGTAGTAACTGATCATGAAACTTGGGAGCTGCCTATACGAGTTCTGAAAAATAGGAGGTATTGGGACGAAGGTGTTAATCTTAGTAACAGTAAGCTGAACACTGAAGAAGAAGAAGAAGCAATTATTTTAGACAAAATAGAAGCTAAATTGCAGGAAATCGATAAGATTTCAGACAATCAAAAGGAAGAACTGAGACAGGTTCTAAAAAGGCATCATAAGGTATTTTCAGATCGACGTGGCAAATTCATAGGCAGCCAATGAATGCTGTAGGGAGGAGGTTGTTCTGTAACCTCTACACAGTATGGCAGCTGTGCAGTCCCAGCTGTGTGAGATCTTCTTTCCCTTTCAGGTCTCACTCATTCTTCATCTTTCCTGTCGTAAAAAAAAAAATTTCGACCTTTTCTTTTCAAATACAAAATTTTCCGTTATGACTATCAAGTCAGCATTCAGCCATTGAGGGCTGTAGGGAGGAGGTTGTTCTGTAACCTCTACACAGTGTGGCAGCTGTGCAGTCCCAGCTGTGTGAGATCTTCTTTCCCTTTCAGGTCTCACTCATTCTTCATCTTTCCTATCCACCAAAATTTAGATCTCTTCTTTCAGACATGAAATTTTTCTATCATGACTATCAGGCCATGAGTTATGTTACCATTCTATCTACCGATCAGTGAAGAAAGATACCTAATGTGATAAACTGAATAGTGACAAACAATAGAGAAGTATGACGTAATTAAGATACAAATGTATTTGAGTAACAATTATGTGTAGTACCCTGGTAATATAGTAAGTACAAAGTGTTGTTTGGTTGGAAATGGTCCATCAACAGTAATTTAAAAAGATGTATGAATTCGTGTACAAGCAGAATCTGAAGTGGTAATGAAACCTAGTGGATACATTAGGGCTAACTAATAAATAATAAGAAAAAGATTGCTAAGTGTTATGAAAAATATGCAGATAAGTTGTAAGTTTAAACTCACCTGATGTAGCAAGGAAAGGCAGTGTAATAGAAGTGAGCAGTGTTTGTGGTTGAGTCGTGAAGGACACGTCCCTGATGTATTTATAAGGTTGGAGCTGGCCATTATTTTAGTGTAGTGTGTGACAGGATACACCTACGTGTATTGAGGTTATGAGTTGGAAGCGTAAATGCGACCATAGGTACCCTTATGTTAGATGAGACAGAGCAGCTCATGGTGTCCTATAGGTTAAAGGAATTTAGCATTACGCTCGTCCATAATTATTTGATGCACTTTAGTGGTAGGTCCGAGAGAGACTACCTGAGGTTTCAGCATCCGATCGAGTGGAAATGGATTGCCACGTGAGCAAACTAATCAGCTGCAATACACTATGAATATGAAATAAATGTGCTATCCTATGCTTTAAATATTAATAGAGTGAGTGGTAAATAAGTACATACACTAGCAATATAAATAAGAAACATAATAGCAGACGTGAAACAGTAATTTTAGCTCAGCATAAATACACTTCAAAGTAAGTAAGACCCTAATTGCAGATGTGGAACTGACAACAGCAGAGGACCAATAAGTGGATTTTGTAGTCAACTAAAAGTAGTGTGCTTTGAACACTCAGAACGGTACTATTACCAAAAGTTACTCACATATACAAAGAAGCTGAGAAAACAACCACTAATCATACTCATACTATCTCTAAGAATAAGATAATCAAGGATGATTCAGTTAAGTGCTTAATATAGAAATGTATCAGGAATGTACCGAGCATTGGTTCAGTGTTCCGGCCCAGAAATAATAAATTGACGTTAAATAGGATTCATGATTGTATGCCATGAGCATAGATTTTCTCTAGTACGTGACTAACGGCGTTTTGAGCCATTTATTTACCGATTTTATGATATTTAAGTAACCGCAAGAGTAATGTTGAAAAAAAAGTTCTGTTAACTTTGTTCCAGTAATATATTGGAAGTTAAAATGTATATATCCCCATTTCATTGTGACCCACCCTTAGATATTAAGTGAACAGAGTCTGAGGCACTCTTTTGTTTGTTCTACAGGACAAACCAGATAATGGCAGCCTGGTAGCTGCGTGAAAACGTGGAGTGACTTGGACACAACTCACAGTGACCCTCCCCTTTCCCCCATGTAAGTTAGAGAGAACGTGAAGGACGCACACCATAGCAACTTCCCCTCCTCTACCCTTGTGAATGGAAGTGTAGGACGCCAGCCAAAGCGGCTACAACCACGTGTGTAAAAATTATTTGTGAACTTTCTTTCAGGTTTAGAAAAGACTGCTAAGAGATAATCATCTGTTTATGTATCATGTTATTTTCTTTGAATTTGTGTATGTAAAAATGTATTCAATGTATTTAATGGATCTAAGATTTTTTTAATTTTTCAATTTGTATGTGTTTGTTTGTCTAAGGCAATATGTATGCCAAAATATTTCATTGACTTTGCTTAAAAATTTGAGTAATGACATTGTTTAAAAGGCAGTGAACATGCCCACAATTTAAATAATTAATGTAGGTAATCTGTTTTATTTAATGTTTCTACATATTTATATTTCAATTTTGATTTTTATAGGGAGTTAAATTGTACTCTTGCTTCCCTTTTGTAATTAAATTTTTTTTTCATTCATTAACATTCATAAACAAAAAATTTAAGTAGAGGGTGATGTAGGGAAGCAGCCTACTCACGCTGTAGTAAATTCACATCAGTTTCCATTGTGTGCCAGCCAGTCTGCTGTAACTAGCTCTGACGTCATAAATGTTGCGCAATACCTTAAAATTCAAGCAAATGATCTGAAACTTTTCCAGCATGTAAGGAATAATACTAAATTAATGTGTATTAAATATCAGTTCGATAACTTCAGCCATTTTGTAATTTGGACGTTTTTCAAAAAAAATAATTGGCGCAACAGAAAGGAGCTAGAGACTTCAAAATTTATATTTAGACTCATCTTTCATAATGATTTAATAAAAACAGTACTTTGGATTTCACAGGTTAAGACTTTAGTGGAAATTCATGATTTTCTGGTTTTCATCTCAAAACTGAAGGAAGCAAGATAGATTAAGTAGGCTAATGAATAAGACTAGGATGTTTAGATTTAAATAGGTTGGAGGTCCGCTATGACTATGAAGATGTGAAAAGTTTCTTTTGAATACCTATAAAATTATAGCGATAGCGGATCTCAAAAGGACCAGTTCAGAGCTCATCGGCTGCGTGCAGCGTAACTTAATTATTTCTCTCGCCCAAGATATTTAACTTAGCCACGTCATAATTTTATTATAAATACTTACCTGCGTGCTAAATGCACGATTAAATTAACAGCTTCATAAGCCATCAGCAAAAGAAGCTATAAATTATTATGTAACTTGAAGTGGTGCGTTACTAGCCCAGCGGCCAGTCGTGAGAGCCAAGTTAGAGCCGGCGTTCTCTTAGCCGTCCGCACCGAGGCTATATATATAAGAGCACTGCGCGAGTAAGGAAGGCCCCAGTTCTCTCCAGACGCTGAATAGCACGTCAGCTGTGTCGGGAGTCGCTTCGCTACGGTAGCGCTGCTACAAACTGCCTCGGGTGCCGTATTGAGTTACGATGTATACGCATAACTGTGAAAACATTTCAAATGAAGGATTAATTTTGGAATGATTTTCATTATCTAGCTTCAGTTTGCGTGTTGTTGTATTTTCACGTGCCGTCGCGGGACAGACATTCTACCAATCATTTTAGCGTGGCGTTTGATGAGATTTTCTCATCAAATTTTGGCGAGCATTCTTTTGACATTCAATTCGGACATTTATAGTTGCATCAGCGAATTAGACTCTGAACTGCTCTGTTTGTTAGGCTGTTGGGATAATTGTGATGTTATCAGTGAATTTCAGAATATACTCAACTATTTTGGAAAATTGTTTTGATTAGAAATCCCGAACAATCTCCTACTTCTTCAGAGCTATAAGCTGCAGCTATAATAATCTTCTCAGGTTAAGTGGGCACTAGGAACTCTCATTACAGGCTCCACGTTTCGTTAAATCACTTTCTGGGTGCTAAAAAGTAAAGAGGGAGCCAGTGTTGAGAACGGCGAAAGACAGAATTATACAACATTCTAAAAGCCGGGAAATGCAGTGTTTTTCCCACATTTAAATAACAAACTTTATTTCACAAGCAAGTTGCTTACTCCACTCGCCGCCCCACACCTTGATGCCCCAGAATATGCCCTACCAACCGACCCCTTCTTCTAGTCAAGTTGTGCCACAAACTCTTCTTATCTCAAATTCTATTCAATACCTCCTCATTAGTTATGTGATCTACCTATCTAACCTTCAGCATTCTTCTGTAGCATCACATTTCGAAAGCTTCTATTCACTTCTTGTCCAAACTATTTATCGTCCATGTTTCGCTTCCATACATAGCTACACTGGACACAAATACTTTCAGAAACGACTTCCTGACACTTAAATCTATACTCGATGTTAACAAATTTCTCTTCTTCAGAAACACTTTCCTTGTCATTGCCAGTCAACATTTTATATCATCTCTGCTTCGACCATCATCAGTTATTTTGCTCCCCAAATAGCAAAACTCATTTACTACTTTAAGTGTCTCATTTCCTAATCTAATTCCCACAGCATCACCCGATTTAATTCGACTACATTCCATTATTCTCGTTTTGCTTTCGTTGATGTTCATCTTATATCCTCCTTTCAATACCATGTCCATTCCGTTCAGCTGCTCGTCCAGATCCATTGCTGTCTCTGACAGAATTACAATGTCATCGGCGAACCTCAAAGTTTTTATTTCTTCTCCATGGATTTTAATTCCAACTCCGAATTTTTCTTTTGTTTCCTTTACTGCTCGCTCAATATACAGACTGAATAACATCGGGGATAGACTACAACCCTGTCTCACTCCTGTCCCAACCACTGCTTCCCCTTTCGTGCCCCTCAACACTTATAACTGCCATCTGGTTTCTGTACAAATTGTAAATAGCCTTTCGCTCCCTGTATTTTACCCCTGCCACCTTCAGAATTTGAAAGAGAGTATTCCAGTCAACATTGTCAAAAGCTTTCTCTAAGTCTACAAATGCTAGAAACGTAATCTATTTTCTAAGATAAGTCGTAGGGTCAGTATTGCCCCACATGTTCCAACATTTCTACGGAATCCAAGCTGATCTTCCCTGAGGTCGGCTTCTACCAGTTTTTCCATTCGTCTGTAATGAATTCGTGTTAGTATTTTGCAGCCATGGCTTTTTAAACTGATAGTTAGGTAATTGTCGCATCTGTAAACACCTGCTTTCTTTGGGATTGGAATTATTATATTCTCCTTGAAGTCTGAGGGTATTTCGCCTGTCTCATACATCTTGCTTACCATATGGTAGAGTTTTGTTAGGCATGTCTCTCCCAAGGCTGTCAGTAGTTCTAATGGGATGTTGTCTACTCCTGGGGCATTGTTTCGACTTAGGTCTTTCAGTACTCTGTCAAACACTTCACGCAGTATCATATCTCCCATTTCATCTTCATCTACATTCTCTTCCATTTCTATAATATTGTCCTCAAGAACATCGCCCTTGTATAGTTTCTCTGTATACTCCTTCCACCTTTCTGATTTCCCTTCTTTGCTTAGAACTGGGTTTCCATCTGAACTCTTTATATTCATACAAGTGGATCTCTTATCTCCAAAGGTCCCTTTAATTTTCCAGTAGGCAGTACCTATCTTACCCCTAGTGATATGTGCCTTTGCATCCTTACATTTGTCCTCTAGCCACCCCTGCTTAGCCATTTTGCACTTCCTGTCGATCTCATTTTTGAGACGTTTGTGTTCCTTTTTACCTGCTTCATTTACTGCAATATTATTTTTTCTCCTTTCATCAATTAAATTCAGTATTTCTTCTGTTACCCAAGGATTGCTAATAGCCATCGTCTTTTTACCTAATTGATCCTAAGCTACCTTCACTATTTCGTCTCTCAAAGCTAGCCATTCTTCTTCTACTGTATTTCTTTCCCCAATTCTTGTCAATCGTTCCCTAATGCTCTCCCTGCAGCTCTCCACAACTTCTGGTTCTTTCAGTTTATCCAGGTCCCATCTCCTCAAATTCTCACCTTGTTGCAGCTTCTTCAGTTTTTATTTACAGTTCATAACCAATAGATTGTGGTCAGAGTCCACATCTGCCCCTGGAAATGTTTTACAATTTAAAACCTGGTTCCTGAATCTCTGTCTTAACATTATATAATCTATCTGATACCTTCTAGAATCTCCAGAGTTGTTCCAAGTATACAACCTTCTTTCATGATTCTTGAACCAAGTGTCAGCTATGATTAAGTTATGCTCTGTGCAAAATTCTACCAGGCGGCTTCCTCTTCCATTTCTTCCCCCAATCCATATTCACCTACTACGTTTCCTTCTCTCCCTTTTCCTACTATCGAATTTCAGTCACCCATGACTATTCTGCGGAGCTAGTTGGCATATAAACTTGTACTACTGTGGTAGACGTGGGCTTCATATTTATCTTGGCCACAATAATACGTTCAGTATGCTGTTTGTAGTATCTTACCCACATTCCTATTTTTCTATTCATTATTAAAGCTACTCCTGCATTACCCCTATTTGATATTGTATTTATAAACTAGTATTCACCTGATCAGAAGTCTTGTTGCTCCTGCCACCGAACTTCACTAATTCCCACTATATCTGACTTTAACCTATCCATTTCTCTTTTTAAATTTTCTAACCTACCTGCCCAATTAAGGGATCTGACATTCCACGCTCCGATCCGTAGAACGCCAGTTTTCTTTCTCCTGATAACAACATCTTCCTGAGTAGTCCCCGTCCGGAGATCCGAATGGGGGACTATTTTACCTCTGGAATATTTTACCCAAGAGGACGCCATCATCATTTAACCACACAGTAAAGCTGCATACCCTCGGGAAAAATTACGGCTGTAGTTTCCCCTTGCTTTCAGCCGTTTGCAGTACCAGAACAGAACGGCTGTTTTGGTTAGTGTTACAAGGCCAGATCAGTTAATCATTCAGACTGTTGCCTCTGCAACTACTGAAAAGGCTGCTGCCCCTCTTCAGGGACCACATGTTTGTCTGGCCTCTCAATAGATACCCCTCCATTGTGGTTGCACCTACAGTATGGCTATCTGTATCACTGAGGCACACAAGCCTCCCCACGAATGGCAAGGTCCATGGTTCATGGGGATGGGGGGGGAGGGGGTAGACCTACAGCTCGGAATGTCAAATAAAGTTTCTACATCACTAAGCTTTTTCTATGCATTTGGTAGGCCAAATGAAATCCCAGAATGGTGGTGTTTTTCCACATAAACTACACATTACCTACAATGACAATTGAACCAGAAATGGAACAAAAACTTATTGATTTTATTCATATGGGTACCTGATTTTACCCACAAAAAATTATATCTAAAGCATGTTATTTGCAACATTGCAAAGAAGCCATAATGTTTATCAGATACGCTACTATAGGACACAGTGGCATTGCAGTCCAAATAAAGAAGCTTGTGATTGATCCACTGCTGCCCAATATAACATATCTTTAACCACTCCTAAACACCAAGTATTCCCATGTGAATTGAAAATCGCTCCATTTAAAACAATACCTAAAAAGGATGCTGCCACTGACCTATTTGCATTATCCCTGCTCTGTCCAAAGCCTTAGAATGTATAGTCCACGACAGCTAGTGAACTACCTGACTATGACACCCTTCCAGACAAATACCAATCAGGCTTCCATAACCATCACAGCACAACATGTCTTAATAAATGTAACAGATGACCTGAAACTTCCCATGGAGGCGCAGGAGGCAAATCTCATTAGCTTCTTAGACTTCAGAGAAGCCTTTGATGTCGTCATCGTTTTACTCTCCAAACTTAGCAGACTAAATTTCTGCAATTGCAATGCAATGGTTTCATTCTCACCAGCAAAGCATCAGGTCCAGCATCATAAAGTCATAATGGAGACAGGTAGCATCAGGTGTCCCCCAGGGTTTGGTAGTAGGTCCTACACTATTTTCATTGTATGTAAATGATGTGTCATCAGTCTTGTTCTATTGCAAATGCCACATGTATGCTGATGACCTCCTGTTGCATTTAAGCGCAAAACCTTTAAAAATGAAGACAGTTGTCGAGAATCTCAATATGAACCTGTGTGCACTATCAAAATGGGCGCAGAATATAGGGTTAATGCTCAACCCATGCAAAACCCAAGTGGTACTGATTGGTTGTTCTAGGCTCCCTAGTTGAAATATCGGGAATCCTAAAAGGGGCAAATATCAACTTCCCTCCTTCAGCTAAGAGTCAAGGAGTAATAGTAGATGAAATGGAAGTTGGACTGAGCACATAACTGTAATGTGGAAGAAGGCAGCAGCATCTCTCCATGGCACAGAAAAATATGAAAAGTTCTTCCACCTGCCACATTTATTAAAAACTGCCATAAATTCAAGAACATTGAAATTAATAAATTCTGTTTAGAGCAGCATCTAGAAGCATGTGCAATAGAAGTAGAGTTCCATAACAGATCCTATATAATAGTAACTATTTACCGAGCACCTGCAGGAAATTATAATCTATTCATAAATCATCTAGAAGCTCTTTTGGGTTATTTAACAGGAAGCAAAGAAATTTTGATTGCTGGTGACTTTAATACAGATTTTCTAATGCAGTCTTCCAGTAAACATTTACTGCAGTTAGTAATGTTGTCTTTCAATCTAAATCACACTGTAAGCTTTCTAACTAGGATCACTAAATCCTCAATGACAGCCATTGATAACATTTTGTACACAAATCAAAGGAACAAAATCATATCATAAAACCTATAATAAATGGACTATCAGATCATGACATGCAGCTCCTTGCTTTAGATGTAAATTCTAAGCAGACTATCGAGACTGCTAAATCTGAGTACAGGAGAGTAGTCAATCAATCAAAAATTGAGTGTTCTAGAAAACTGCTCAAAGATATAAACTGGAAAGATGTTTATAGTGCTCATGACATGAATGAAAAATATAACACATTCACAAACAATGTCAGTACCATGTTTGAAAACTGTTTTCCACTAAAAGTTACTCAAATTAAACAGAAGTCTATAATAAAACCATGGATTACACAAGGAATAAAGATTTCCTGTAAGATAAAGGAAAATGTATCTGTCTACCAAGAATAGCTCCAATGCTGATGATTTAGCTAAATACAAGGAATACTGTAAAATATTAAAAAAAGTAATCCAGAAATCTAAACAAATGCACTACAAGAAGAAGATAGCAATGTCAGGGAACAAAATAAAAACAATGTGGGATATAGTGAAAGAGGAGACTTGTAGAACCAGAAAGGAACAGGAGCAAGTAGCACTAAGGGTAGATGACACATTAATAACCGATGGCCGTAGTGTGGCAAATCTATTTAACAAGTACTTTATATCTGTTACTGATAGAATGGGATTGTCAGGATCAGAAAATAATGCCCCTGAATATCTGAAACTAGCCTTTACAAATAGCTTCAGGTACATGAATATGTCACTCACTTCACCAAAAGAAATAACTTCCATAATAAAATCTTTAAAAACAAAGCATTCTAGTGGTTACAATGAAATATCAACAAAGTTAATTAAGGCATGTTCTTGTGAGTTTACTACAATTCTAAGTTACTTGTGTAACCAGTCAATTATAACTGGGACATTTCCTGACTGGCTCAAATATGCAGATGTTAAGTCCCTATTCAAGAAAGGGGATAAAGAGATACCATCAAACCATAGACCGATTTCACTTTTACCAGCATTCTCAAAAATTTTAGAAAAGTAATGTACAGGCAGCTTCTCAACCATCTGACCACAAATAACATATTATCAAGAACACAGTTTGGATTTCTGAAGGGTTCTGATATCGAGAAGGCTATTACACCTACAGTGAAAAAGTACTTAATTCATTAAATAACAAGTTACAAGCAGCAGGTATTTTCTGTGATTTGTCAAAGGCATTCGATTGTGTGAACCACAACATCCTTTTAAATAAATTAGAATTCTATGGTGTCACGGGCAGTGCCGCAAAATGGTTCAAGTCATACGTTGCTAACAGGAAACAAAGGGTGTCAGTGCAAGGGACTAGTGAATTAAGTCATCAGTCATCATCAGAATGGGAAGAAATTATATGTGGTGTCCCACAAGGATCCATCTTAGAGCCATTGCTTTTTCTTGTGTACATTAATGATCTCTCATCAGTTACACTGCCAGAAGCAGAGTTCGTTTTGTTTGCAGATGACACAAGTATTGCAATAAATAGTATGTCGAGTGTAGTTCTAGAAAGCTCTGCTAACGATATTTTCATGGATATTAATAAATGTTTTAAAGCCAACTCACTGACATTAAACTTCGAAAAGACTCACTATATGCAATTCAGAACCTGTAAGAGGTTTCCACCCAGCATGTGCATAAAGTATGAAGAAGAGCAGATAGAAGAGGTTGACAGTCTTAAATTCCTGGGATTACAACTTGATAATAAATTCAGTTGGGAGGAGCGCACCACAGAACTGCAGAAACGCCTTAACAAATCTGTATTGGCAATTCGAGTGTTAACAGACATAGGCGACATAAAAATGAAAAAGCTTGCATACTCTGCCTACTTTCATTCCATAATGTCATATGGTATAATATTTTGGGGTAACTCTTCAAGTCAAACAAAAGTTTTCAGAGTCCAGAAGCTTGTAATACGTATTATTTGTGGAGTAAATTCATGGACATCCTGTAGAAACCTCTTCAAAGAACTGGGTATACTACTGCCTCTCAGTATATTTTCTCCTTAATGAAATTTGTCCTAAATAATATATCTCTTTTTCCAACAAACAGCTCAGTTCATACATACAATACCAGGAACAAAAATGATCTGCACAAGGACTTAAAAGCAATGACTTTAGTTCAAAAAGGGGTCCACTACTCAGGAACACTCATCTTCAATCATTTGCCAGCAAACATAAAAAATTTAGTTACAAATAAAGATCAGTTTAAAAGGAGCCTGAAAGACTTACTAGTGGCCAACTCCTTCTACTCCATTGACAAATTTTTTAATAGAAACAAATGATGTATTGTATATACTCATACTATTAGTATTGTTATTTCAGCTTAAAAAAATGACATGTTCCACATCCACGAGGATCTCCTCAGCACGGATCTATGGAACTAAAAACTAATCTAATCTAATCTAATCTAACAAACTTGCACAAACACACATTCAATGACTGACTGCAAGGCGTTTCTCAGAAAAGCTTGTGACACCAGGGACTGGTTGTGGATGCCTGTGTTGCTTATATCAAGACGTTCGACTCGATTAAATTTAACCATCATATGCACAGCTAACCTGGCTGCATGCAAACAGGCGCAGAGATTTGCATACCCTCTGTCTTCTATACCATCTTATCAATATAACATTGTCCCTCAAATCCCTCCTTGACCTTGGCGTCCAGTCCCATCAGAGCAAAGGTCTTTTCTATCCCACTCCATCGTTCAGCCACTTTCTGGAAGTCTTCAGTGGCAGGAACCCAACTCTGGAACAATCTCCCACATAATATTAGAGAACTAAATAAGATCTCCAGCTTCAGAATACAGGTAATGGCATATCTAGTAAAGCAACAATAAGATTATCATTGTCCATGAATACACTCGTTACTCTTGTCCATACCTCTTTGCAACTCTATCTTCCTCATCTCCCAGGATTCTTAGTCGACCTCCTCTCCTTAAGTCTCCTTTTCCCAGAACACCCTATATCAGAAAACATCTATTTTGCAGACCAACAGGGTGTTCATTTTAACTGAAGACATTTAAATATCTAGAAAACTACTCATCGGATCATAAAAAGCAATAATTCCAGTTTGTTTGCGAAGGCGGATATCCAACGTCACCACACTCGACCTGCCATCCGACCCCATGCATGGGTGGCAGTGGGCAATTGGGAAATCTTCATTGGGAACAACCATTTTTTTCTTGCAGATTACATATACATAAGTTTTGTCTGACGCTTTTTCTTCGTTTCGCCACAGACGGCACTGTAATCTGAGGAATAGAAATGGGTACACAGCCGTAATTTACGACGTGCTACTTAATGGCCCTTGAATATCCAATGGCACGTGGGACCCCACCTCCATGCTGTGAGGGTGGGACAGGCCAGTATTTCATAACTTCTAATTGAAAACATCATTCGCTGCAGTGTATTCCTCCAAGATGTCGACCAGGGGACTACTTGATGCACCACCGTGGCCGTGTAGTGAACTACGACGTATCAGAACAGGCTGTTCACTGCGATCAGAGTTCACGTATCATGCAGACGTAGCGGCAGACGTAGCGGCTCTAAACATTACAATACTTGTGCAGTGTTTATTGCCTGCACACCTACCTATCATTTACAGAACACACGTGCAAGTGGACGTTGAATGTTGTAACCACAGAAGAAATAACTGAAATGATCCTGATTTGTGGAGAAGGTGGGAGACATGTTGAGATCTCTGTTACCTTGTATGCTGAGCATTTCCCAGAGAGAGGTCTCTCTCGCTCGTTCTTTTACAAGGTTGTAAACAACTTTATGTTATCATGGCAGTGCAGAGAGCGGCGAAAGGAAACGAAGCAGACGTGTTACAGGAGCAGCTGATGATGCAACTGTACTAGCCGCACTGCACCACAACCCTTGATTAAGCGCCCAGCAATTACACCGTGATTCCGATATGTCCGTAGGTAATATTGTCACAATAATGCATCATTGTAAATATCTTCCATACCACAAGTTATTGCATGGAGAACTTCATTGCACCGATATCCATATTTGGGTAGTGTTGTGAACAGGCATGTCAACAAATACATACGATCACCACATTCTTTGCTGAGGTACTGTTTTCGTAGCATAACATGAATTACTGGAGTGTAGACAATCCACACTGGTTATGGCAAGTTGACCATCGACGCCCTGCCAAGGTTATAACAAGCTGACCATCAACGTCCTCACCTGGTTATGACAAGCTGACAATCAACGTCCTCGGTCGGTTAACATATGGTGTAGTATCATGGTGAACAAAATCAGTGGTCCGTATTTTATCGACGGTACGTTGAATGGACGTAAATATCGAACGTTTTCGGAACGGGAACTACTGGTGCTACTGTAGGATGTTGCCCTGCATGTTCGAAAATGTATGTTTTTTCAGCATCGCCCAGCACATTATGCAACTGAAGCAGGAGTGGTATTAGACTGTGTTTACACTGAATGGTGGAGAGGCAGAGGTGGCCAATTAATTGGACCGCTAGGCAGCCGGATTTGCCTTCGCAATGTTTCTTTCCATGGGGATATTTAAAAGATAAGATGTACTATCAAGTGCCAACAGACCGTGGAGATATTGTCAACTCCATCAGAAAAGTCTGTGCTGACATTAAAGCAGATATGCTTCTATCCTGTGTATGGTTATTTGAAAAACGGATCGTTAAGTGTATTGAAGTTTGCTATATTGTGTTTGAACACTTACTCTGATTGGAAAGTAGAGTTCGCCTCGAGCCGCAACCGCAGTCGTCTGTAGATTAGTCCCCTTTTGCCTATCTCAGAGGAATACAATGTTGCGAATGGGGTTTCCAATTAGAAGTTATGAAATACTGGAGGTGGGGTCCCATGTGCCATGAATATTCAAGTACCATTGAGTAGCATGTTGTAAATAGATTGTGTATTCATTCCTATTTCTCAGATTACAGCGTCATCTGTGGCGAAAATGCTTCAGACAAAACATATATAGACTTTGCCATAGAATCTAATCTGCAATAAAAAACGAGGGTTTCCATTGAAGATTTCAAAGTCCCCCCCTCCCCCTGCCGTCAGCGCGTGGGGTGGGGTGGGGATCGAGTGTGGTATCATTGGATGTCCACTCAGAGAAACAAGTTGGAATTATAACTTTTTGTAATCCAAAGTGTAGTTTTCGAGATATTTAAATGTCTTCAGTTAAAATAAGGCCGGCCGAAGTGGCCGTGCGGTTAAAGGCGCTGCAGTCTGGAACCGCAAGACCGCTACGGTCGCAGGTTCGAATCCTGCCTCGGGCATGGATGTTTGTGATGTCCTTAGGTTAGTTAGGTTTAACTAGTTCTAAGTTCTAGGGGACTAATGACCTCAGCAGTTGAGTCCCATAGTGCTCAGAGCCATTTGAACCAGTTAAAATAAACATCATGTATAAACTCTTCTTATATCTCTGCCACCATCATTATTCTTATTAATGTCACAATTATTGTCACTACTGCAACGTAACTTTCTACTACCGGTGGTAGGTATAGTTAATGTTGAAACTCGACCTGGTAGGAAGATCACCTTCACTTGTCATGTCCTACAACTCCTGCAAGGTACCCTCTGTGCTAATGGCTTAACAAATTCGTGTGGTCCACAAAATTATAGGCTACTGCGAGTTACTGGTGGGGTATAAATAATTTCTAGCGGGTGGGTATAACCAAACTGTAAAAATTTGAACGCAACGGATAACGCAATATTTTTTTTAGAACCAGTACAGAAGGCACCTATGCAGGGATTAATAGGCAACATAGAGCCCTTATTTACTTTCATGATCAAGCATTCGACTGTGGTACTGACTTTCACCTATTCTTTATGATGAAGGGAGGAAATAATCAGTCGAGGGAATAGATTGATATTTATTCAATACCGATGGCATTTCAACAACAAGCCGTGTATCTGTTGGAATATACATCATCACAACTGGTCTCTCTAGTTAACATGATTCACTTTCACCACGTAATTACGGAAAGGAAGAGGGGAGCTCAGACCTAGCTTCAATGTAATTTTATGCAGGCACACAATTATACCTAAACCCATGCTTATTACATTTAATTGCTATACGTCACGCAGAACAAATTCAGCAGAGACACTACAAGCGAACTCAGGGCGGAAGAGTATCTGCCTAAATATTTCAATTTTCATTAAAGCGTAAGCTGAAGAGGGGGCAGCAAATGGTGCACTTGACTATGACTGCCTATTTTGGTTTAACGTTGCGTTCAGAAACAACACCACGTTACTGAGCTGAGGGGAAGAACGTTTACTATCATATGGCGGGAAAATTTTGTGAGTGTTTATTCCATCAATGGGTATTAATGTCTGAACTTTCCTAGATACAAGAATTTAACCTGTATATTTTCTGTAACGCACAACATTGCAAGCAAATCAAATAGTTATGGGGGCACAAGAAACATCAGCTAATTATCACACTGATACTGTTCTACATATGTCGCCATGTTGCGGTAGCGAACAGAAGTGCAAAAAAATACGGACACACAAGATTATTCCTTCCCTATCTCAAACTCACCCACCACCGTATTGTTATTCACTCGTCTACTATATATTTTCAGGCCGAAACTGTGTTTTACCAATGCGGCGGTTGCTCCAACCGACCACGTGGCGGGAAAGCAGGTACACAAAGAAAACATATAAAAATAAAAAAAATCCCCCAAAATATTAATGCAAAAGAAAGACCACATTAAAGTACATTAAACGAGTTAACTTCTGCAAAGCACGACCGGGAGCTTAAGGCCCGTGGGGCGTGACCTCACCAATGCACAAATGCAAAGTTCTTACTGAAACTTGAGCAGATTACCAAAATAAACACCGTTATGGAGGTTTCGTGATAATCTGACACCTGTTTTCAACATCTGTCCATACAAACGCCTTTTGATGCAAAAGGTCGATTAACATGCTGTCATGCACTAACTTCTGTTTTTAGGAACTGATGGTCCACAAACTGTGGCATGTTGCAATATAGCATGGGGACCACTGTGTCTAAATAAAGACACAAATGCTATACAGCCCTCCCAGGGGACACCACTTTATCAAAGGCAACTTCAGTGCTGGAGGTGAGAGTTTGCGTGCTTTGATGGAGCCATATCTATTGGCAGTGTCACTCAAGCCGCAATGGTCTCGACTGAGTACCCAGATGAAAAGTGTCCCTCAACATAGGGAAGGAAGGGCTCTAGAGGCGTGGTTTAGATTAGATTAAATTCAATTTTCGTTCCATAGACCCAAAAGTGAGATGGTTCTTGTGGGTGTGAAACAAATCAGAAAGTTGAACATAAAAACATAAAACGTTTATATATAATACTCACTGCCATCATCATTGGTCAGGAGATTGTCAAAATAGGTGAATACATTACAAAACTGGAACTGCTAATATCTACAGAATTAATACGCTGCCTTAATGAAACACAGTTATGCACTTTTGATAAATTTATGATACACAAAATACCTCATTCGATTGTTGTGACCAAGTGCCATCAAAACTGAAATCTAACAGACATTTTCTCTTAAGCTGCTCTAACAGTCCCTGTTAAGATTTTCATCTATAGAGTAGAAGGAGTTACCTATCAAAAAGTCTTTCCAACTTTGTTTAAACTGTGATTTATCTGAAACCAAGTTTCTGATTGTTTCTGGTAAGTTATTGAAAATGTGTATTCCTGAACATTGGACCAGTTTTTGTACCAAATTAAGTGATTTTAGGCCCTTATGTAGATTGTTCACATTCCTAGTATTGATAGTGTTTGGAAATAGATATATATTACTTGCAACAAACTTCATTAAGGAATAAATATACTGAGAAGCAGTGGTTAGAATACAAAGTTCCTTGATTTTATACCGCAAATGAGTCTTATTGTAAGCTTTCGCACACTAAAAACTTTTGCTTGGTTTGACGAGTTACCCCAGAATTTGATTCCACATGACATAACAAAATGAAAGTAAGCAAAGTATGCAAGTTTTTTTTATATTATATCTCCTACATATGACATCATTATTACCGCAAATACAGACGTATTTAGGCGCTTCAGAAATTCTGTGGCATACGCTTCCTGAATGAATTTATTATCGAGTTGCAATCCCCAGAATTTTACACTGCCACCCTCTTCGATCTGCATACGCTAAACATGTGCTGGAAGGGAATCTCTTACAGGTTCTGAACTGCGTATAGCAGGTTTTTTCAAAGTTTAATGATAGTGAATTAGCTTTAAACCATTCATTAATGTCTTGAAAACAAATAAACTTAGCATCTGGCAATGCAACAGATGAGAGGTCATTAAGGGACACAAGAAAAACCGACAGAGGCAATATGGAACCTTGAGGAACACCACATATAATTAATTCCCAATCAAATGAAGACTGACTGCTTACTGTGTAGGTATTTTCCAACGACACCTTTTGTCTGCTGTTAGTAAAGACTCACTTTACACCACTGTCGGTGACACTGTAATATTCTAATTTACTTATGAGAAAGCTGTGATTTTCACAGTCAAAGGCTTTTGACAGGTCACAGAAAATGCCAGTAGCCTCCAATGTGTTTGTAATGACTTACGTAATTCCTCAATGTACGTGTAAGTAGCTTCTACATCTACATCTACATCTGAAATTCACATTTAAGTGGTTGGCAGAGGGTTCATCGAACCACAATCATACTATCTCTCTACCATTCCACTCCCGAACAGCGCGCGGGAAAAACGAACACCTAAACCTTTCTGTTCGAGCTCTGATTTCTCTTATTTTATTTTGATGATCATTCCTACCTATGTAGGTTGGGCTCAACAAAATATTTTCGCATTCGGAAGAGAAAGTTGGTGACTGAAATTTCGTAAATAGATCTCGCCGCGACGAAAAACGTCTTTGCTTTAATGACTTCCATCCCAACTCGCGTATCATATCTGCACACTCTCTCCGCTATTACGTGATAATACAAAACGAGCTGCCCTTTTTTGCACCCTTTCGATGTCCCCCGTCAATCCCACCTGGTAAGGATCCCACACTGTGCAGCAATATTCTAACAGAGGGCGAACGAGTGTAGTGTAAGCTGTCTCTTTAGTGGACTTGTTGCATCTTCTAAGGGTCCTGCCAATGAAACGCAAACTTTGGCTCGCCTTCTCCACAATATTATCTATGTGGTCTTTCCAACTGAAGTTGTTCGTAATTTTAACACCCAGGTACTTAGTTGAATTGACAGCCTTGAGAATTCTACTATTTATCGAGTAATCGAATTCCAACGGATTTCTTTTGGAACTCATGTGGATCACCTCACACTTTTCGTTATTTAGCGCCAACTGCCACCTGCCACACCATACAGAAATCTTTTCTAAATCGCTTTGCAACTGATACTGGTCTTCGGATGACCTTACTAGACGGTAAGTTACAGCATCATCTGCGAAAAACCTAAGAGAACTGCTCAGATTGTCACCCAGGTCATTTATATAGATCAGGAATAGCAGAGGTCCCAGGACGCTTCCCTGGGGAACACCTGATATCATCTGCGAAAAACCTAAGAGAACTGCTCAGATTGTCACCCAGGTCATTTATATAGATTAGGAACAGCAGAGGTCCCAGGACGCTTCCCTGGGGAACACCTGATATCACTTCAGTTTTATTCGTGCGAATAAAGAGCTAGCTGCGTTGCACAAGAACGATGTTTTCTGAAACCATGCTGATTACGTATCAATAGTTCGTTCCCTTAGAGGTGATTCATAATGTTTGAATACAGTATATGCTCCAAAACCCTACTGCAAACCGACGTCAGTGATATAGGTCTGTAGTTCGATGGATTACTCCTACTACCCTTCTTAAACACTGGTGCGACCTGCGCAATTTTCCAATCTGTAGGTACAGATCTATCGGTGAGTGAGCAGTTGTATATGATTTGCTAAGTAGGGAGCTATTGCATCAGCATAATCTGAAAGGAACCTAATCGGTATATAATCTGAACCTGAAGTCTTGCCCATATCAAGCGATTTGAGTTGCTTCGCAACCCCTAAGGTATCTACTTCTAAGAAACTCATGCTAGCAGCTGTTCGTGTTTCAAATTCTGGAGTACTCCATTCGTCTTCCCTGGTGAAAGAATTTCCGAAAACTGCGTTCAATAACTCCGCTTTAGCGGCACAGTCGTCGGTAACAGTACCATCGGCACTGCGCAGCGAAGGTATTGACTGCGTCTTGCCGCTTGTGTATTTTACATACGACCAGAATTTCTTCGGATTTTCTACCAAATTTCGAGACTGTTTCGTTGTGGAACCTATTGAAGGCATCTCGCATTGAAGTCCGTGCCAAATTTCGCGCGTCTGTAAATTTTAGTCAATCTTCGGGATTTCGCGTTCTTCTGAACTTCGCATGCTTTTTCCGTTGCCTCTGCAGCAGCGTTCGGACCTGTTTTGTGTACCATGGGGGATCAGTTCCATCTCTTACCAGTTTACGAGGTATGAATCTCTCAATTGCTGTTGCTACTATATCTTTGAATTTGAGCCACATCTCGTCTACATTTGCATAGTCAGTTCGGAAGGAATGGAGATTGTCTCTTAGGAAGGCTTCTAGTGACACTTTATCCGCTTTTTTAAATAAAATTATTTTGCGTTTGTTTCTGGTGGATTTGGAAGAAACGGTATTGAGCCTAGCTACAACGACCTTGTGATCACTAATCCCTGTATCAGTCATGATGTTCTCTATTAGCTCTGGATTGTTTGTGGCTAAGAGGTCAAGTGTGTTTTCGCAACCATTTACAATTCGCGTGGGTTCGTGGACTAACTGCTCGAAATAATTTTCGGAGAAAGCATTTAGGACAATCTCAGAAGATATTTTCTGCCTACCACCGGTTTTGAACAAGTATTTTTGCCAACATATCGAGGGAAGGTTGAAGTCCCCACCAACTATAACCGTATGAGTGGGGTATTTATTTGTTACGAGACTGAAATTTTCTCTGAACCGTTCAGCAACTATATCATCGGAGTCTGGGGGTCGGTAGAAGGAGCCAATTATTAACTTAGTTCGGCTGTTAAGTATAACCTCCACCCATACCAATTCGCACGGAGTATCTACTTCGACTTCACTACAAGAAAAACCACTACTGACAGACACAAACACTCCACCACCAATTCTGCCTAATCTATCTTTCCTGAACACCGTCTGAGACTTCGTTAAAATTTCTTCAGAACTTATTTCAGGCTTTAGCCAGCTTTCTGTACCTATAACGATTTCAGCTTCTGTGCTTTCTATAAGCGCTTGAAGCTCAGGGACTTTCCCAGCACAACTACAACAATTTACAACTACAATTCCGACTGTTCCTTGATCCAAGCACGTCCTGTATTTGCCATGCACCCTTTGAGATTGCAGCCCACCCCGTACTTTCTCGAGGCCTTCTAACCTAAAAAACCGCCCAGTCCACGCTACACAGCCTCCGCTACCCGTGTAGCCGCCAGCTGAGCGTAGTGAACTCCTGACCTATTCAGCGGAACCCGAAACCCCACCACCCTATGGCGCAAGTCAAGGAATCTGCAGCCAACACGGTCGCAAAACCGTCTGAGCCTCTGATTCAGACCCTACATCCGGCTCTGCTCCAAAGGTCCGCAGTCGGTTTTGTCAACGATGCTGCAGATGGTGAGCTCTGTCTTCATCTCGTAAGCAAGACCGGCAGCCTTCGCCAAATCAGATAGCCGTAGGAATCCAAAGAGAATTTCTTCAGATCCAGAGCGACACACGTCATTAGTGCCAACATGTGCCACCACCTGCAGCTGGCTGCACCCTGTGCTCTTCAAGGCATCCGGAAGGACCCTTTCCACATCAGGAATGACTCCGCCCGGAATGCACACGGAGTGCACACTGGATTACTTACCCTCCTTAGCGGCCATATCCCTAAGGGGCCCCATGACGCGCCTAACATTGGAGCTCCCAACTACCAATAAACCCACCCTCTGTGATTGCCCAGACCTTGAAGGCTGAGAATCATCCTCTGAAACAGGGCAGGCAGCTGCATCTGGCTCAGCCAGAGACAGTACCTGAAACCTGTTTGTCAGACGCACCGGGGAGGCTTTCTGATCAGCCTCCAGGGACGTCTTTCGCTGCCTGCCACAGCTTGGAACGACCTCCCAATCAACCACAGGCGAGGGCTCAGCCCCACTGCTGTCACCAACCGGGGCAACCACAGCGGCAGACCGATCTGGGGACAGACGGGACGAAGTTGACATCCCCGTGATACTTAAGTCCGGCTCCCCACAGTGGTGCTCATTGGCAACAGCCTCAAGCTGCACGACTGAAGTCAGCGGCGCCTGCAGCTGTGAGCGAAGGGATGCCAACTCAGCCCTCATCCGAACACAGCAATCACAGTCCCTGGCCATTCTAATCGATGTTGAACAACAGTTACTGAAACATGAGTCCGTGCCTAGATAACGCAAGGGAAACACGCAAAGAATGTATGAACTAACCTGTACAAATGCCTAACGACTGCGCTACAATCTGCCTGAATTTACGATTACAGTAACTAAAACTCGAAATTACACCTCCTATACGAAACTCACACGCAATTTAAGTAAGAATCTACCAAGTAAACACAGAGAAGAAGCTACATCCGTATCTTTCTGCGCTGTCGATGTGTACCAACTGGGAGCTCTATGTCATCTCCCTTCTTGTAAGCAGGCTTTACTTCAGCATATTTTAGCCAATCTGGAAATGTTCCACTGATAAGAAATTGATTACACAAATAACTTGAGATGGAATTGAACTCACATGAGCACTCTTCGATTAACTTCATTGATATGTTATCATAGCCCCAAGAATACATAGATTTTAAGGATTTTATGATGGATGCTATTTCTCTCAGAGACGTGAGAGTCGTTTACATTTTACTGGAGTTATTTTTAAAGACTGGTCTCAGTTTCTACATTGCACTTTTTACTGAACCTGATAACACTAAACAGTCAGTAACAGAAAGAAAGTACTTGTTTATGAGGTCTAAACACTATATGGACTTGTTACCAATGTCTCATTTATTTTTAGAGCTATTTGTTGCTCTTTCTTTTTAGCCCCATCTGTCTCTGTCTTCACTATAGTTTTTATTTTGTTGCCTGATGTAATTACTTTTTCTCATAATGAAGCTGTTTACATTTCTGGATTACTTGCTTTAATATTTTGCAGTATTCTTTGTAACGCTAACATCACGGCTGTTCCTAGATAGTAGTTGCAGTTTCCTTTTTGACCCACATGATATCTTTTTCCTTGTGTAAACTATAGTTTATTGTTAGACTTCTGTTTGATTTGAGTTACCTTTAGGGGAAAACAAGTTTCAAAAGAGAAGGTAACTTTGTTAATGAATGCCTTGTATTTCCCATTTGAGTCAGGATTATTGTAAACAGCTATTCAGTTCATGTCGTTGAGCAGTGTCTTAAAATTCTCAATTTTTAACTGATTTATTACTCTCCTGCACTCAGACCTAATAGATTTTTTTATCCTGACAAATTTCAACATTTAACGCAAGATGCTGCATGTCATGATCAGATAGCCCATTTACTATTGGTTTCATGACATGAATTTTTTCCTAGATTTGTCTATAAAGATATTATCAATAGTGATCTCAGAGCATTTACATACCCTAGGTGCAAAGCTCACAGTAGGAATTAAATTGAAAGACAGTATTACTGATTGCAATAATTGTTCACTGACAGAGCTTTTCAATAAACCCACATTAAAGTCACCACCAACCACTATTTCCCTGTTTTTTACTGTGAGATGGGACAACAGAGCTTCCAGATCTTTTATGAAGAAGTTAAAGTTTCTGAAGGTCCTCTGTACATAGTTACTGTCATAAAGAACTTATTATGAAATACTACTTCTTTTGCACAAGCAGCTAAGTGCAGCTCTGAGCAAAATGTATTAATATCAATATTCTTGGAAGCAGAACAGTTTCTGACAAATGTGCCAACTCCTCCTTTCTCCATTTATCTCTATAGAAATAGTAAGTTAACCTGAGTTCTCTAATATTTAACATATCTATACCAGTGGTCACATGATGTTCAAGAGTCAGATTATATCAACTGGTTTGCTCAACTCTTCAACACAAATAAGCAACTCATAAAGCTTACTCATTAGTGCTTGGATATTTTGATGCAATAAGGATAACTGATTTTGTTCACTGGTTGAATTACAACTGGATGAACCTAATTTTTCTGTCATTTTTTGAATACCTCCAATTTCAATCAAAGGCTGTTTCGACGAATTGTGTACCTTAAAATTTGCTTTCTGGTTGCCTGTTTTATCAACATTTATGTCATTTTCAGCCTTTTTCTGAACATCTGTTGTTTCTGCCCTCCTTACCCTAAAAAACTACTGTTCTGTCACTTGCAACCATTGGTTCTTTACCACTTTTAATAATCCCCCCCCCCTTATTTGCTATTAGCCCAAACAGTTTTCTATTTCCTTTCGACACAGATATGAGACCCCTTACCTGATCCAAGCAGTCATTCCATCTCTAAACGAACTCTCCTGAAAGAAGAGTTTAAATGAGGCTGGTGATAGCACCTCAGAACAGATACAAGCCCAACACAAGTATGTCTTGTTGTTGAAGCTATCTTTACCAGGTCACCCGCAACAGAATAATTAGGGTCCCTGTCTATGCTGTGGCAAAGACAGCTTCCCTAAGGGAGACAACCCTGACAGAAAATCAGGCAGGTAGAGACGAAAAGATACTGTAATAGATGGAATAGATGCAGAACTAATTAAATATGGAGGATTACCACTAGATAAAAGACTTTTACAATAAAAAAATGAATGTTGGAAGAACTGCAAGACCCCAGTTCCTTCATATGTAACAGAACTAATCTCTGTTCAAGAAAGGGAAACGTTGTTGTTTGTTGTTGTGGTCTTCAGTCCAGAGACTGATTTGATGCAGCTCCCCATGCTACTCTATCTTGTGCAAGCTTCTTCATCTCCCAGTACCTACTGCAATCTACATCCTTCTGAATCTGTTCAGTGTATTCATCTCTTGGTCTCCCCCTGCGATTTTTACCCTACATGCTGCCCGCCAATACTAAATTGGTGATCACTTGATGCGTCAGAATATGCCCTACCAATCGATCCCTTCTTCTATTCAAGTTGTTCCACAAATTTCTCTTCTCTCCAATTCTATTCGATACCTCCTCATTAGTTATGTCATCTACCCATCTAATCTTCAGCATTCTTCTGTAGCACCACTTTTGAAAGCTTCTATTCTCTTCTTGTCTAAACTATTTATCGCCCATGTTTCACTTCCATACACGGCTACACTCCATACGGATCCTTTCAGAAACGACATCCTGACACTTAAATCTATACTCGATGTTAACAAATTTCTCTTCTTCTGAAACACTTTCCTTGCCATTGCCAGTCTACAATTTATATCCTCTCTACTTCGACAATTATCAATTTTTCTCCCCAAATAGCAAAACTCATTTACTACTTTAAGCGTCTCATTTCCTAATCTAATTCCCGCAGCATCACCCATTTAATTCGACTACATTCCATTTTCCTCATTTTGCTTTTGTTGATGTTTATCTTATATCCTTCTTTCAAGACACTGTCCATTCCGTTCAACTGCTCTTCCAGGTCCTTTGCTGTCTCTGACAGAATCACAATGACATTGGCGAACCTCAAAGCTTTTATTTCCTCTCCATGGATTTTATTTCCTACTCTGAATTTTTCTTTTGTTTCCTTTACTGCTTGCTCAATATACAGATTGAACATAACGACCGTAAAAACTATTGTGTCATCAGTCTTCCAAACACTGGCTACTAACTATTCTCAAAGACAATCAATAATTGTTTGGAGAGTATCACAGATGCTATTCTTTCTGAAGAACAAAATGGATTTAGTTCAAGACATTCAGTTACAGACAATGTGTTTGTAATTAATAACATTATTGAAAATCACAGAGACCTTTAACATAGAAATCTATATGGCATTTATTGATCTTGAGAAGGCTTTTGACCATGTGAATCATGATAGCCTATGGAAGATTATGTCTGAATGTAGGTATCCTTATCATTGAACAGAGGTAGTGGAAAGGCTTCATAAAAGTACACACATTGTAATAAACACAGGTATAACTCGATTAGCAGAAATAATTATTGACCAGGGTGTTGGACAAGGTTGTGGATTATCACCTACCCTTTTTTATATTTACAATAACGTCATTCTGTGCAAATGGATATGTAAAGAGACAAAGGAACTGAGATAACAAATGAATATACTTTTGTTTGCTGTTGACAGCGTTATTATTCAGAAGCAAGACAACCTCCAAAGATCAGTATACCAGCTGAAAAAATTTGCAAGACATACAACTTTAAAATTTCCAGTAATGAAACGAAAATAATGGCGTTCTGAGGAAAATATCCAGCCAGATCAAAAATTCTTTCGGATAATTCATTTTTAAAAAGAGTCCCAAATCTCTTACTTATGCTGTGCTATAAGTTCTGATTTTGACTCTGATATTGAAAATAAAATGAAACAATTTCCAAGCTGTCTTTGGTACTATTAGCACAACATTGGGCCATTAAGTGCAAAAAGAGACCACCATGAAATTCTATAAAGTAAAGGTGGTTCTTGTGTTATGTTATGGAGGCGAAAGCTGTGTTACCACAAAAACAACAACAAAATAAAATTCAAACAGCAGAGGCAAGGTTCCTAAGAAAGTTGAAGGGCGGCACAAGAATATACAAGATTAGAAATGAGGAAATTACAACAGAATTAAATATTTTCCACATGAATCAAAAAATACAAAACTGTCATCAAGATTGCACACAACATCTCACAGGAATGCAGGTCATAGAATTTCTTGGAAGATCTTGAACTACAAGTCAAATGAGAAAAGATATATTGGAAGACCTCAAAAATGATAGAAATGATTTTGTTTGTGAGTTCAGAACACCCGATAGCCTAATCCTGGAAAGGAAGACTGTGATGATGATGATGATTATGATGATGATAAAACTGTATAGAATTTTATCAAGTTATGACAAGTGGTCTACTTGTAACAACCGGAGGTCTTCCTTTCATTCTGAACTTAGCCTAAGTGGATTTTTGAATTTCCCGCCATTTTTGATTTAGGATAAATGGATTTTTAATCTTATCATAATTTTAAGCTTAATAGATGTGAGCTCTTGTGTTTCACACTTAAGATAACTAAAGTGGAAAAATTTTATAAACAATGATGTCTGAGGAGCAATTATTTAAACTTTGGACAGCTGAGCTAGTAACATTTTAAACTTATGGCAAGTGTAGTGTACTAATAAAGGAAAATCAATAATTTTTGTATTTACTGTCATTTTGTACCAAGGAATGGAGTTTCAATTTAGAAAAAGACAGAACTCTGGCAACTATGCAGACCGTACTAGGGTCTACCATATTGAACTGTGATGTCATAGAGCTGGGGAAAACCCAGGAAATCTGATAATCATGCAGGCTATGCTAAGGCCGACCATCTTGGATTGTGATGTCATAGGGGTGTGGTTAGGTCCGCCATATTGGATTATGATATCGTAAGGCTATGCTCAGGTCAGCCATCTTGAAGTTTCAACCAATAGGGTAATTGCCTATCTTATATTCCCTGTTAATTTACACTTAGGACAACTGTGCTAGTTCCTTCATCTTGGATTGTAGCACTTTTGTCTATTGGGCTATTCCTTAATTTATCACCAGTTTTTGAATTAATCACCATTTTATGCACCGAGAAATTGACTTATGTCAGATTGGGGGGGGGGGGGGGGAGAAGGAAACCTGGCAACAGTGCTGCCTCTGTTGAAATGGATACAGCTACACTCTTTCCATGCAGACATATTGGTCATTTCATGGTGATGCATCAACAAAGTGGGTAATTTCATTCACTATGTCATCATGGGTTAAGTCCAAACATGATGTTACCTTTCTGCTGTTGTCACATCTCTGCATCGACCATTACTACTTTGCTGAATCTATACGACCTCTTGACACGAGTGAAACACACTGCCATGACTTATACCAGTGGTGGAGGGTCAGTTGATCGCTTGGTACCATTTGTACATCATCTATAGCCCTTCCAGATCGATCATTGTACTCAGTGTGGTTCATATTTTTCCAGTGAGATTTCTACCACGTGATACTGAATAAAACGAACAGGCGGGGGAATGATGGAAGACTTAGAACTGTTGGAATAATGTACATTGCATTTTGTGCAACAGCAAGCCACCATGCCTTGTTTGACAGAGAGTACATATTTAGTTTGTGTGCGAGAAGATACAAGACATAGCCACACACAGGGCCCCACACAGCAAGGACAGTCTCCAGAGAGGCATAAGGTAGTTATAGTCAGACACCATGGCATAGAGCAGACCACAACATCATAGAAATAGTTCCCGACTGGAGATTCATCCGTCATATGTGTATATAAGCCGACACGCAGCTCCCCTCCAGTGTGTATCATTAGTCAGTTCGACAGTCAGCAGCATGCCCCTAGATAGCATCCGAATTTGTCTACAGTTGTCATCCAAAAAAACTCGAAATTGTACGTGCTGCAAGTTATATTACTCATCGTTCACTGGATTCAGAACTAGACCAGTATTCAGAGAGAGATGAACGCAAGTGAACAGTTAATTAGGATGCCACACATGGTCTTCACGTTCAAATTACGTAACGTATAATTTCATCTAATGAATTACTCTTAACTATTGCTAATCTCTGTTGCCTACAATTTGGCCCTCTGAGGATGCTGATAGTTGCATCGAAGGAAATCATCTCTATAACAGCAACTGTTTCCGGTGGTAGAGGGTTCTCTTACGGCCACATTTATGTTTGACGCCAAAGATACTTGGCGAATACAACAGTCTACCAGCATAATTTGCCCCTTTATTTCAAGTTTCTGCTACCAGTCACTTTTTATTTTATGCTTAATCTAACATAATGCAACGCGTTTCGAACATGTTCTGTTCATCGTCAGGCATTTATACATACATACATACATATAGGGAAATGTTACTTAAAAATAAAGAGTCTTAAACTAGATTAATCTAGAACTCTTTGTCCATTGTTTTTTACTATAGCTGCTGGTGTGGCGTTTGGGGGGGAAGGAGGGGGCAGTGTATGGCTAGAAATCGAAAAGAGTGATGTATTCTGCTGGTTTTCTTCTATGTGATTGACTATGTATATCACAGCTTGTATAGGATGCAGATCGATTTGCATCAGTTATGTGTTACGAAAATAGTGTGAAAGGCTTTTATATGACAGTTGATCACTTACAATTTCATCGTCTTGCGGCTTCATTTGCATCACTGGTGTAATGGCGGAGCAGTTGATTGACATTACACTATTGCACATTATATTCTGTTACTGATTGCCAACAGCTCCGCCATTACACCAGTGATGCAAGTGAAGCAGCAAGATGATGAAATTGTAAGTGATCAACTGTCATATAAAAGCCTTTCACACTATTTTCGTAACACATAACTGATGCAAATCTATCCGCATCCTATACAGGCTGTAATATACATAGTCAATCACAAAGAAGAAAACCAGCAGAAGACATCACTGATTTCGATTTCTAGCCATACACTGCCCCCTTCCTTCCCCCCCCAAATGCCACACCAGCAGCTACAGTAAAAAACAATGGACAAAGAGCTCTAGATTAATCTAGTTTAAGACTCTTTATTTTTATGTAAAATTTTCCTGTATGTATGTTTGTATGTATAAATGCCTGAAGATGAACCGAACGTGTTCGAAACGCGTTGCATTATGTTAGATTAAGCATAAAACGAAAAGTGACTGGTAGCAGAAACTTGAAATAAATAATTTCCCACACAGTCACGGTTCAAAAACATAGCCATTATGGCTGAAAATAATTATAATTTGCCCCATTCCCATTTCACATGTGGACGGTAAACGAGAAGAAAGACTGTCGGTACCAGTCTGAATAAGTCGGACAAATCTAATTTTGGTGCCGTGGTCTCCATGTGAACTGTCTGTTTGAGGAAGCAGTATGCTTCTTGACTCATTTTGGAAAGCGAGTTGTCGGATTTTTGTGAGTGCTGTTCTCTGCTGAGCACCGCGTCTCCCTTATGACGTTCTACTCTGAAATTTGTTGACTTTTCCCTAAACACTCTCACACTGGCTAAACAAACAAACAGCGAAGTGTGCAGCTATTCTATGGATCTCTTCCGTTAATCCGATGTGGCAAGGATCTCAAACTGATGAACAGTACGTAAAAACTGGACGAACGATATTTTTCTACGTGATTTATTTTGTGTGCGAATTTTACACCCTTAGCATTCTTCCAATAACCATGAGTCTAACACCTGCTTTCACCTCTGCTAGATTTAAGGTGCGGTTATGCTGCCACTCGCTGTTCGCCAGCATGGCTCGGCGATGTTGAGACAAGCCCGCTGAGTCTCACCGGCCCATTTAATCCCCGTCGTCGCTTCTCGCCCCACCGCTTGCTACGAACCCTACCGGACGATGATACCAAGCTGGTTTGTGCTTCGGTCCGCGACCATCGAAGCATATACTGAAATTTGAGGCCTGATTTGCCGCTTTAAGTTCGCTCTAGAAATGCTGTGTTTGATTGTTCCTTGTTGTGCAGTTTCTCGCACATCGTATATCTAGTTCTACGTCTCCAGCTACAGTCATACTCTGATAGCTAATGTGAAGTGCATGGCTGACGGTACTTCCTATTGAGCCATATAAGTACGGAGAGCGGGAAAAGTGACTTCTTAAATACCACTGTGCAAGCTGTACTTATGTTTGTGGTCACAACAAGATCTATACTTACGGAGCAGTATATTCCTAGAGTCGTCACTTAACACTGGTAATTGATATGCTGTAAGTACACTTTCGAGAGATTTTTTGCATCCACTTTAAAGCTTCTTCCACACAGGTTTCCTAAGCTTGTGTGACACTCTCTCAGATCAAACAAGCAGGTGCTAGTACGAGGACATGCTGAAGAGTAATACCTCCAAATTCTTTATGTTAAAAAAATAAATGTCGTGTGTCTAGGGCCTCCCGTCGGATAGACGGTTCCCCGGGTGCAAGTCTTTCGATTTGACGCCACTTCAGCGACATTCAGTCGCACGGATCACTCAGCTACCGGGGACGGACGACGAATTGGGTTAAAACGTAGTTGTTGTTATGGTCTTGAGTCCGAAAATTTGTTTAATGCAGATCTCCACCTTTGCCTATACTGTACAAGCCTGTTCACCTCTGAATAACTAGTGCAACCTTCACGTGTCTGAACCTGCTTGCTGTTTTCATGCCTAGGTCTCCCTCTCCTTCATTATCAATCTGATTATTCCTAGATACCTCAGAATGTGACGTATCAACTGATCCTTCGTTTTAGTCTATATGTGCCATCAATTTCTTTTTCTATCAGTTCGATTCAGAACAACTTCATCAGCTATTCCATACACGCAGCTAATCTTCAGCATTATTCTGTAGCACCATATTATAAAATCTTCTATTCTCTTCTTGTCTTAACTGCTTATCGTCCACGCCTCACCTCCGTAAAATGCTACGCTCCAGACAAATACCTTCAGAAAAGATTTCCTAACATTCAAATTTATGTATTAGAATATTTCTCTTTTTCGGAAAACCTGTTCTTGCTATAGTCAGTCTGCATTTTATATGCTACTTCCTCTAAGCTCACATTTCATAATCTGAATCCCTCAGTATCGCCTGATTTAATTTGAATACACGTCATTAATATTAGTTTACTTTCGTTGATATTCATCTATATCAACTCCATTCAACCGCTCTTCGAAGTCCTTTGCTCTCTCTGACAGAATTACCATGTTGTCGGCAAAACTCAAAGTTTTGTTTCTTCTCCATGCCATGAACTTTAACTCCTTTCCAAATTTATCCTTAGATTTCTTTACTGCCTGCTCGGTGTAGAGACTAAATAACTCCCTTTTCAACCACTGCTTCTCTTTCCTGTAAAGAGATTTAAATACAAACTTACTTTCTTCCATTTGCGCTCATCTTAATCTACATACTCTCTTGACGTAACAACTCACAGCTTATTTTTGTCAACCTCTGCCACTTTTCTTCCCAATAACACATTACTTTGTACCTTAACAGGGAGGTGATAATAAATTATGTGATCAAAAGTATCCGCACACCTGGTTGAAACTGACTTACAAGTCCGTGGTACCCTCCATCGGTAATGCTGGAATTCAATATGGTGTTGGCCCACCCTTAGCCTTTATGATAACTTCCACTCTCGCAGGCATACGTTCAACCAGGTTCTGGAAGGTGTCTTGGGGAATGGTAACCCATTCCTCACGGAGTGCTGCACTGAGAAGAGGTATCGATGTCGGTCGGTGAGGCCTGACACGAAGTCGGCATTCCAAAACATCCCAAAGGTGTTCTATAGGATTCAGGTCAGGACTCTGTGCAGGCCAATCCATTACAGGGATTTTACCGTCGTGTAACTACTCCGCCACAGGATGTGCATTGTGGTCAGGTGCTCGTTCGTGTTGAAAGATGCAGTCGCCATCCCCGAATTGCTCTTCAACATTGGGAAGCAAGAAGGTGCTTAAAAGATCAATGTAGGCCTGTGCTGTGATAGTGCCACAACAAGGAGTGCAGGCCTCCTCCATGAAAAGCACGACCACACCATATCACCACTGTCTCCGAATTTTACTGTTGGCGCCACACACGCTGGCAGTTGATGTTCACTGGGCATTCGCCATAACCACACCGTGCCGTCGAATCGCCACATTGTGTACCGTGATTAGTCACTCCACACAACGTTTTTCACTGTTCAATCGTCCAATGGTTACGCTGCTTACACTAAGCGAGACGCCGTTTGGCATTTATCGGCGTGATGTGTGGCTTATGAGCATCCGCTCGACCATGAAATGCAAGTTTTCTCACCTCCCGCCTAACTGTCATAGTACTTGCATCATGATGCAGTTTGGAATTCCAATGTGATGGTCTGGATAGAGGTCTGCCTATTACACATTACGTCCCTCTTCAACTGTCGGCAGTCTGTGTCAGTCAACAGACGGGGTAGGCCTGTACGCTTTTGCGCTGTACGTGTTCCTTCTCGTTTCGGAAACAGTGGACCTAGGGATGTTTAGGAGTGTGGAAATCTCGCATACAGAGGTATGGCACATGTGACACCCAATCACCTGACCACATGCGAAGTCCGAGAGTTCCGCGGAGCGCCCCACTCTGCTCTCTCACGATGTCTAATGACTACTGAGGCCGCTGATATGGAGTACCTGGCAATAGATGGCAGCACAATGCACCTAGTATGAAAAGCGTATGTTTTTGGGGGTGTCTGGACACTTTTGATCATATTGAGTGTACATACACCGAGCCACAGGATTTTCAGTTAATGCTTCTTTGGCTGTTATGTCCAATACTTCATTTCCATCTAGACGCATGTGTCCTGGTAAGGAATCTTTGAAAGTGAATGAAGTGTCCTGGATGGCCTGGACTTGTTTACCTGCTTCTTGGTAGTTGAGTGATTCATGAAAATCAGTATGGCTTTTACTTTTAACACCTGTGGCCAGACTAGTCCCTCATAGCGGATACAATCAGTGATACTGGGGTACATAGATGTCACTAAGTCTTAATATTACTGGGACTACTTAAATGTCATTAATACCGTGCACAGAAAAAAGACGGACGATTAGAATTTAATTTGCCGTCGACGGCGAGGTCATTAGAGACAGACTGCGGGCAGAGGTGACCTGCGTGCTTCCCAGTGCCTGTGGCTAAGCCTCTCCAGGATGTTCAGAGCTCAAGAGGACCTCACTTTCAGGTTTCCTAGGTGTCTTCACGACGTCAGTTTTGTATTGAATACGGAACCTAGATCCTTATCCTATCTTTAAAACTTTGAATGATATCCCTCAACTTCATAGGTCAAGTGAATTACAAATATGATGAATACAAATGAAATCCACCCACAAAAAACTAACTGTAGAAAAGCTAAAACAAGTATCTTCAGCCCTTTCCTACCACAATCTCAATGTAAATTGTGACCGGAAAGTGTTCGTTGCGGGGTTGGAGGAGGAATAAAAAGATTACAAAATCCGTCACAATTAAGGAACACTGCTTAACTGTAGGTGTTATACTATTAATGACAATGATAAATGTGGCTAAACTTAAAATACTTTACTGAGGGACACGTTGCCCCTTCTGTGTCTGTCAGAAAGTACTTCACGAATCGTTGTAAGAGGAAAGAACAGTTTATTATAGAGAGACGGTCACAGAAGCCCCATAGATGGAGCTGTCCTAGAATGTTGTGTATACTATCTTTTTGATATCGAAAAAATAATCCAGTCAAATGCTGTTTTTAGACAAAAGCCTGTACATAGCTACCTCTGGCAAGGACAAGTACAATTTAAAGTTCATCTTTGACACACTGGAGTAGCAGATGTAACTAAATAAGTTAAGTGCAAAATCCACACATTTTGCTCTTGTATAATCCGACTTCCAGTATATTAGCTATACTACATGCGTCAGATAAATTCTCTCCAAAATTCTAGGTTCTAATATTTTACGTACAAACTAAAGATGTTGCTCGTGTCATCTCTCCAAAACCCTTCAATAATTCTACCAAAACTTGAGCGCGCGCGCGCGTGTGTGTGTGTGTGTGTGTGTGTGTGTGTGTGTCTGAGTCGCGATGTACTGTATATTTTCGAAAGTGTGGCGGATCTCTTTCATAATGTGATTACCGATTTTTGGACGTTGCCATGGTGTTCAAATAGTTGTCTGGCTATATACCATTCGGTTTGCATTGGTGAGCAGCCAGTTTGGCAGTTTACTTTTACGCTGTGGCATAGTATTTGGGTGAAGTGGGGCTCAATTCAACAGTTAATTTACTAAACACAAAATACCTCTGGATAACAGAATAATAACACAGTCACAATAAAACAACATATGCAGCAAAAATCCGATCTTTGCCCTAGCATACATAATCGGGCGACAACATTAGAAATTACTATATATAGCCACCGACTATAAACAGTAAATATAACAAATACAATTTTTCTAATTAAGCATAACCCTCTTAGACATAATTATGATCATCTACATATCACATAACACATAGATATATTGGTCGACTACTACTGCCTTTACCAGATATTTACCACACAAGCTACCCACAATGCCTTACCAAACTACCTACAGGTATACCTCAATAATGTTATACAATAACATACACAATCTGATAATTCATATAGCACAATAACAAAGCGAATTCTTATTAAAATGTGTCAACTAGTGAATTATGCTCTCAGAATAATTATGTATACAATTAATTATGCTCACAGTGTGTAATTGAATTTCCTTTCGTTCACAGCGTGCAAACTTGCTTGCCTCCAAACTATCAACCAACAACCACAACTTCCCACAAGATCAACATCGACTGCCATCCGAAATGGTTTTTGTAGCCAATAAACCCAATGCACCACGTGTACACAACACTGTGCTCTGTAGGAAGCACTAAACCATTAGGATGCAATCATCAGTTACGAAAGCACTCAGATAGCGTTCCTCTTGACATGCAAAAGCACTTTCTGTGCCTCCTTTTGACCAGGCTATTGTGACTATTGTGATGAAGATGAAACGGGGGATATGATACTGCGTGAAGAGTTTGATAGAGCACTGAAAGACCTAAGTCGAAACAAGGCCCCGGGAGTAGATAACATTCCATTAGAACTACTGACAGCCTTGGGAGAGCCAGTGCTGACAAAACTCTACCATCTGGTGGGCAAGATGTATGAGACAGGCGAAATACGCTCAGACTCCAAGAAGAAGATAATAATTCCAATCCCAAAGAAAGCAGGTGTTGACAGATGTGAAAATTACCGAACTATCAGTTTAATAAGTCACGGCTGCAAAATACTAACGTGAATTCTTTACAGACGAATGGAAAAACTGGTAGAAGCCGACCTCGGGGAAGATCAGTTTGGATTCCGTAAAAATACTGGAACACGTGAGGCAATACTGACCCTACGACTTATCTTAGAAGATAGATTAAGGAAAGGCAAACCTACGTTTCTAGCATTTGTAGACTTAGAGAAAGCTTTTAACAATGTTGACTGGAATACTCTCTTTCAAATTCAGAAGCTAGCAGGGGTAAAATACAGGGAGCGAAAGGCTATTTACAATTTGTACAGAAACCAGATGGCAGTTATAAGAGTCGAGACACATGAAAGGGAAGTAGTGCTTGGGAAGGGAGTGAAACAGGGTTGTAGCCTATCCCCGATGTTATTTAATCTGTATATTTAGCAAGCAGTAAAGGAAGCAAAAGAAAAATTCGGAGTAGGTACTAAAATCGATGGAGAGGAAATAAAAATGTTGAGGTTCGCCAATGCCATTGCAATTCTGTCAGAGACAGCAAAGGATCTGAAAGAACAGTTGAACGGAATAGATTGTGTCTTGAAAGGAAGATATAAGATGAATATCAACTAAAGCAAAACGAGGATAATGGAATGTAGTCGTATTAAGTCGGGCGATGCTGAGGGAATTAGTTGAGGAAATGAGACGCTTAAAGTAGTAAAGGAGTTTTGCTATTTGGGGAGCAAAATAACTGATGATGGTCGAAGTAGACAGGATATAAAATGTACAGTGGCAATGGCAAGGAAAGCGTTTCTGAAGAAAAGAAATTTGTGAACTTCGAGTATACATTTAAGTGTCAGGAAGTCGTTTCTGAAAGTATTTGTATGGAGTGTAGCCATGTATGGAAATGAAACATGGACGATAAATAGTTTGGACAAGAAGAGAATAGAAGCTTTCGAAATGTGGTGCTACAGAAGAATGCTGAAGATTAGATGGATAGATCACCTAACTATTGAGGAGGTATTGACTAGAATTGGGAAGAAGAGAAATTTGTGGTACAACTTGACTAGAAGAAGGGATCGGTTGGCAGGACACGTTCTGAGGCATCAAGGGTTGACCAATTTAGTACTGTAGGCCTGCGTGGAGGTTAAAATCGTAGAGGGAGACCAAGAGATGAATACACTAAGCAGATTCAGAAGGATTTAGGTTGCAGTAGTTACTTGAAGATGAAGAAGCTTGCACAGGATAGAGTAGCATGGAGAGCTGCATCAAACCACTCAATGACTGAAGACCACAACAACAACATTGTGACCACACAGCTGCTATGCCCCATGCTGACTGGTGATGATGTCTGGCTGATCACATCACAGTGTACCGGCTTATCAAGGCTTTTCTCTTGGCTGTTTCTTCCCATGCAGTAACTAACTACACTACCGTCCATGCTTTGGATCCGCTCAGCCACGGCGGGACGTGCGGTAATCACATGCCCGTGCCACCTGCCTTCTCGCAGGTCCAGCATGACACTCCACTAAAATGACTGAGGCGGGGAGAAAAACCATGCTGCTCAAGAAGGTGCAGTGTACTGCTAGATCTGCTACATTAATCTAGCGCAAATGTGTGACACCACATATAATAGGGTTGAGAGCAGTTTAACTGCTTTGCTGACATCAAAGCTATAGGATAGTCACTTCTGTCCAAGAATGGGGTGTGTAAGAGCTGCAGGATGGGATCTTCCAGTACCATAGTGAACAAGTAGTCAAGAATGCTTACTTAGCAACAACATTCTTTATTCATTGTTGCTTCTATATGGAAGGCCGACTACTACAGCTATTAGCCTGCTATGGCTAGCGGACGGTGAATGAATATGCTCATACAGCAGAATGCTGTGGCAGCAAAACAGTGGCTGGTGTTGTACGTCCATGCTGACGCTAACAGGAGTCGGCTCTGCAACACATGACCTTATGGCTTGACCAGCCTACACTGTGTGGAGCCCAAGGTGGCTTGCAGGGGCATGCAGATACCCTGGGCTAACCTTAGGACCTTCAGAGGCTGGCTGGAGTGTCACACGATGGCACCCACTGGGCGGCTTTACCTCGGCAATACCAGTCCAAAGTCTGGAACCGTCAAGGCTAGGTGACAGCTCGTAGACCAGCGACTTGACCTAGTTGATGATAATGCTCAATGAAGCTGTGGCTGGTTGTCGAAACATTTGACCAACGATTGGCATGTAGATTGTCATGGTGTTGGTGGAAATCGAAAGTGCCGTTAACGGACGAGCAGGAAGCATTGATGGTTGGGTGTATTGTGACAGGAACCCGCTCCACTTCATGTAGCCAGCTGCAGTAGTGCAGCTTTGTGCTACAGTATGGAGCAATCCAACACACCACAACGATAGACTGATGCGTTGCAAAATGTTTTGACAGCATTATTTTCTAGCCCAGCTGCAGGGTTGCTAGAGTCCAGCTACAGAATTACATAGGTGGCTCGCCTGCACACCCCTTGGCCAATTGTGAAGGCCTGCCCAACGCCGAGGCCGAGGCTATGACACTAGACTGAGAAGTAGCTCATAGAGTTGCAGTCACTGGCCACTTCCCACTGAATGGTAACTGCAAAGGCGGAGAGCGTTTGCAGACATAAATGGCGGAGAACGCTCAGTGACAGTGAAGAAGTTGAGAAGGCACAGAGCCTCTGAAGACATGAGGTTCACAACAAGTTGATAACAATTAAAGCATTGCATGTCATGAAGTCTCCTAAACGGAGAAACGACAGAGAACTGCGCAGTGAGTTCAGTAATCATCTTTTCGTCTTCAGTATCATTTGGGGACAGGGCAGGGAACATATAGGTACTTTACATGGCATTAGTACAGAGACTGCTCACAGACTGGGTGTGAGGGGAGAGGTTAAGTTAACCAAGTGTCTCAAATAAAGATCACTATAATACTCAAATTCAGCGTCTTTTCACTGTGGTTGTCATTTCGGTGGCGGCAACATGTATTTAGCACAGGGACGATGGCGCCTTTAAAATACATATCTTGGGGAACTTACCCTGGGAAAGAAAACAGAATGTATGGAGATTAAGGAAGGTAGGATGTGATGATATAGTCACAGCTGCAGGCCAGTATTCTGAAGTATGGAGGATGACTGGGTATTAAGTTTTGTGGGAGACATGGAACTGTCAAAAGTAGGTCCAGTGTTTGAAGTATAGGGGCTTCATCAGCTGCTACACGATACAGGTGAGGAAGGTAAATGTATATGAAAAGTAAAGCGATGAATATGAAGTTTAAGGATTTGGAGAGAGCTTTACGGTACTATACGATATTGTTTTGAAAGTTTTAGTAGTCTATTTGTGACAATTCATGTCTTGAGCCGAAGGGGCATTTAACTATCTTGTCAGCAGCGAGTACTACAAATAGAGCACACGTTTCCTATAGTAAGCATTTGAATTGTTTTGAATGTGTTCTGAGTGCACCAGAGTCACAAAGCTGTTGCGTAACAAACTTTGCAACCAGCTATTACAGGTAGTGCCGGTTGGTGCCTAAAATGAATGGGGGTCCACTACTTTTATTGAGTTATGCAGTTTACCTTTCCAAGTAATTTAATTTCCTAAATTACTTAAAATATGTTTCTGTTCATAAAATTACCTTAAAATGAGCCTGACGACGTTCATGGGGTTGAATCTCCTCTAGAGCCATACTTACAGAGAATACCCATCCTCCTTTCCTTTATCGTGGCGGATTTATCCACGACTTTCTCGTTGAAATATGGAAGCCTGTGGATCATTTCCTTTTAAATAGATAGCCTGGCAAGAGCAGCCGCCTTTCTTCATCCATGGCACTTCTAACAAACGTTTTGATCCACGACGAGGGGGAGAAACACCTCTCTACTTCACACATTGTCGTTGAGATAGTAATGCCAGCAAAATATTCTTGTAGGTTATTTTCAATTAAAAATCTCAGAAGGACTATTGCAATTTTGATTTCTTGAAAATAATTTCGAGAATAAATGATTTGTAATTCCAATTTAATTTAGCTTTATTTAGAAATGGATAGAACTACACAAGAGCAAAAAGAATTCTGGTCAAGTAAATCAGGTCCCAATAAATGGTTGGAGATTTAACACTCTGTTTGCTCTGCTGAATTGTTATGTCACATATTTTCTTTGCTATTACCTTCCTTGTTGTATACCTGTTTTTGCATGTTCTTTTTGCTGCATTTGGTTCCTTCTCGATTATGACATTATCAATGTTGTCTCTAATATTCAAAATTTTCATTTAAGAATGATGCTATTGCTTGCTTTATTCAGTCGGGATCAATGGCGTACTTTTGTAATTGGCTGTACAAGACATCCACGTGGAGCATTATCTTATGAAATATCCGTAACCAACGGGAAAATTTTAGATGTTGCAGTTTCAACCTTAGACCATATGCTTCTTTCGAGACTGTCTGGTTGCTGGTATTTTCTATGCAGTGAAGACATTGTAGAAGGGCCTCTTTACTGTAAGGAGTGTGCCGGCCGCTGTGACCGAGCGGTTCTGGGCGCTTCAGTCCGGAACTGCGCTGCTGCTTCGGTCGCGGTTCGAATCCTGCCTCGGACATGGATGTGTGTGATGTCCTTAGGTTAGTTGGGTTTAAGTAGTTCTAAGTCTAGGGTACTGATGACCTCAGATGTTAAGTCCCACACTGCTTGGAGCCATTTGATTTTTATAAGGACTGTTCTCGACTTAAAGTTCCACCTTGTGGCTGATCCATGAGGGTCTTCCTTTCACAATTGCATCTAGAACAACCACTGTTTGAGATGAATGAGAGAAGAATATTGATTCCTCTGCAATGGCACTGAAAAACAGTTTTATTTATTTATTCTGAGTTGTAGCTTGGGCAAGAATTAAAGCAGTTCACATAATACGAGCAATTCTTCTGTTACAATTGTTTGGAACCCTGCGTGTTCGACGCACATTACGCAAGCACCATCATAACTTTGAGATGTTAGTTTTTCTTCCTGTTGTTGGACAACAATGGTGAGAGCATTTTTAATGCAAGCTGCTAAAGAGGAAGCGTCTTTACCAGATAAATTTAAAAACGTGAAAAATCTTTTGAACAGGCTCTCCAGTAGATAATAGATAATGAAATACTGCAAACCAACTGAAATTTAGAAGATACACCAGAGGTTTCATCTGCTATCACAGTCGCAGAATCTGGCTTAGCTATTTCTGCATTAATTTCTGCATGAAACACATCGAACATACAACCTATTAAATCATTCTGTGTATCCTTGGATGTACCATTAAAGACAGTAGCGTTGTTCATGTGCTATTTTACAACTGCATATAAAGCTGAAGCGAACTTTATTAGCCCTCGAAATATTCCAGGATTGTTAGATATTGCTGTTTCATCATGTCCACGTAAGGCAAATTCAAACACACCGCAGAACTTAACACTGTCATTTATTTTGGAAAGGACATAGCGATTTTTCCTTACGTTGTCCTTGTGCCTTTCTATACGCTCTCTCAGAGCTAAGCTGAGCTGTTGCTTAATTTCTGTTTATCCATAGCACTGATAAATCTAAACAAGCAATCTTATGGGCAATAGACTCTTCGTACTTCTTAGATTTCTGTGTTACATGACGCAGATCTGACACGCCAGCGCATGTCAAACTTGAATCGCTATCGTTATCAAACAGCACCACGAAAAACAAAAAAGTTTATTTGTAGAAATGCAGCCGCAAATGCAACTATTTGCTTTACGTATATCGGCATTAAAAGAGCTGCGAAATGTCTTACCTCGCCTTGTTTGCTCTTGTTTTAATGCAAGCTGAGACATCAGTCTACCGAGCTCTTTTATTTCACCCTTCTCTTCCAAACTTAAAGCCAAGAAATTTGTTTCTAACGCTCTTCGTCCATCTTTCAAAACGGACTCCAAGAAGAGACCATGAGGATAAAATCAGAGAGATTAGAGCCCACACAGAGGCATACCGACAATCCTTCTTTCCACGAACAATACGAGACTGGAATAGAAGGGAGAACCGATAGAGGTACTGAAGGTACCCTCCGCCACACACCGTCAGGTGGCTTGCGGAGTATGGATGTAGATGTAGATGTAGAACAGATGAATGTACTTATGAGCACTACAGCACAATAAATAATCGATTACAATGTTAAGAGATTGTAAGAAAGTCAACCCTTTACAATGAAGACACACGCACTGTTTTAGTTGTGGGCTGCAGCCTTTCAGTTCGGGTCAATAATTAGTGCGTTTCCACCGGAATCCAACTCTCATTTGATGGGATGCAGACTTTCTATTGGGGTCAATTCGTGCGTTTCCATCGGAATCCGACTGTCATTTGAGCTGGTTCCTCCACCACTGCAAATGCACATATCACTAGCTAGAGATGTTTCCTCTTGCCCCTTCCTGCTGAAGGAACACTCATAGGCTTTCACACGGAGGTACATAAGAAAAATGAATCTCGGCAGCGCCTGCGCAACGTTTCGGCTCATGTTCGTGCTGTCTGAACGACTGAAAAGTTTTTCATGCGTTAAAATATTGGGTTTGGCTTAAGTTGGTAGCATTTTCCATAATTCTAATAAGCACAACAGATATACATAACAGAGTCGTTAATCACCAATAATACATTCTCCTTCACTATTTACAACAGTCTGCCAACTCTGGGTAACTATTGGATTCTGCGACTGTTGAAATCACACGGTTTTGGGGCGCAGAAGTCGTCGAGCCCTGTTCGGCGGGCATTTCCATCCGGAAAGGAAGTTCCTTGAAGACTGTTCGATAGTGAGCGGAAAAGGTGAAAATCTTAGGGCGCAAGGTTAGGTGAATAAAGTGAGTGCGGAATGACTTCCCAAACCAACTACCAACTCCTGTACAGCGCCTTTTGTGAGTCTAGCAGAATGCAGGCGCGCATTGTCGTGGAACAACATCGCTTCACGGAGGTTTCCTGATCGTTGTTCTTGGAAATGCTGTTGGCATTAACGAACGTTCGATTCTTTGACTTCAACAAAGCTACCGATTACCTGTAAACATTTCCCAGAAAAAGACAGTAAAACGAGAGGCCCTTGAGCTGGCGAAGGTTACGACTCGCCACAGCTTAGACGGCGCAGCCTGCGCGGCTTTTATACAGAGACAAAGGCACACGGTGCAGAGTCCGTTGCGTAAATTGAGTTGCGTGTTTATGTCTGATGAACGCTAGAATTCTCCACGATGCAGGAGTGCAGTATAATGATCCTGAACAGGTGCCAGTGTCTGTAGCATATTTACTTACGAAATATCAAGACCAACATTCTCTAGTGTCCATGAACTAGGGGAAAATCGCTCAAAAATCTGAACTCGGGCAAACATGGAGTAGCTGATACGATAGTTGCGTATGTTGTTATCATAGCAGCGCCGCACGAAACTGCTGATGCCTATTTAAACGAAACTTTTAGCATAGGACAAGAGGCCACGGTGTTACGCAGACCGTCTGAAGTTGCAAGCATCACGTTCCTTCTGCATATTGCGCGGAATTGACAGCAAGTCTTTGTTCATGCCTGAAACTGTGTCCTATGGTGCATGGATATTAGCGATAGAAACCGAACGAAGCCTGCACTCACTCGCCTGCTTTCAGTCGGTACGGGGAGCTGAGGCAGTCCGCAGCTGTGCACTTCACGCTTCTGCACCGCACCAGCAGAGCTATTCCGTAGGAAATGGAGGCAGAACGCGGCAACTTGGTTCGAAGACAATGTGATATTTTAAACTGCACAGTATCAACAGGATTCGTGTCTTTTCGATATCAGATGTGCTTTTACTAGTTTCCATATGTATATAAATTTGACAGAAAACCTTAAAGAGATGCTGGTCGTATGTAAAGTATACAGGCAGTAAAGCACAATCAGTACCTTCACCATGTGATAACAATGCTAATGTTACCAATGACATCTCCACTAAAGTGGAATTACTAAACAAGGGTTTTCGACATTACTTTGTAACACCTGTTTTCGACCTGTTTTGTATCTGTATTGATATTTCTATGTCAATTCGTAGTGTTACTTATATAGAGTATTGTATCTGTAATGGAAATTCTTTGACTATGTATACATACACTACTGGCCATTAAAATTGCTACACCACGGAGATGACGTGTTACAGACGCGAAATTTAACCGACAGGGAGAAGATGCTGTGATAGGCAAATGATTAGCGTTTCAGACCATTCACACAAGGTTGGCGCCGGTGGCAACACCTACAACGTGCTGACATGAGGAAACTTTCCAACCGATTTCTCATACACAAACAGCAGTTGACAGGCGTTGCCTGATGAAACGTTGTTGTGATGCCTCGTGTAAGGAGCAGAAATGCGTACCATCACGTTTCCGGCTTTGATAAAGGTCGGATTGTAGCCTATCGCGATTGCGGTTTATCGTATCGCGACATTGCTGCTCGCGTTGGTTGAGATCCAATGACTAAGCAGAATATGAAATCGGTGGTTTCAGGAGGGTAATACGGAACGCCGTGCAGGATCCCAACGGCCTCGTATCACTAGCAGTCGAGATGACAGGCATCTTATCAGCATAGCTGTAACGGATCGTGTAGCCACATCTCGATCTCTGAGTCAACAGATGGGGACGTTTGCAAGACAACAACCATCTGCACGGACAGTTCGACGACGTTTGCAGCAGCATGGACTATCAGCTCGGAGACCGTGGCTGCGGTTACCCTTGACGCTGCATCACAGACATCACAGCGCCTGCGATGGTGTACTCGACGACGAACCTGGGTGCACGAATGGCAAAACGTCACTTTTTCGGATGAATCCAGGTTCTGTTTACAGCATCATGATGGTCGCATCCGTGTTTGGCGACATCGCGGTGAATGCACATTGGAAGCGTGTATTCGTCATCGCCATACTGGCGTATCACCCGGCGTGATGGTATGGGGTGCCATTGGTTACACGTCTCGGTCACCTCTTGTTCGCATTGACGGCACTTCGAACGGTGGTCGTTACATTTCAGATGTGTTACGACCCGTGGCTCTACCCTTCATTCGATCCCTGCGAAACCCTACATTTCAGCAGGATAATGCACGACCGAATGTTGGAGGTCCTGTACGGGCCTTTCTGGATGCAGAAAATGTTCGACTGCTGCCCTGGCCAGCATATTCTCCAGATCTCTCACCAACTGAAAACGTCGGGTCAATGGTGGCCGAGCAACTGGCTCCTCACAATACGCCAGCCACTACTCTTGATGAACTGTGGTATCGTGTCGAAGCTGCATGGGCAGCTGTACCTGTACACGCCATCCAAGCGTATCAAGGCCGTTATTACGGTCAGAGGTGATTGTTCTGGGTATGCGTGAAAATGTAATCACATGTCAGTTCTAGTATAATATATTTGTCCAATGAATACCCGTTTATCATATGCATTTCTTCTTGGTGTAGCAGTTTTAATGGCCTGTAGTGTATTTCAGTTGTGTGAACACTTTTTGAACGATATTGTTTAATCTGTGCTTGTGGTCTTAAATAACTATTGGATGATTGTTATATAATGTACTGACCTGGTCCGTAGTTATGGAACTCAGGGTTTACTGTAAAAGATGCGGGAAAACCCCGCAGCAATGGAAGTAGCCAGGCGGAGTGGAAAAGATGTGGTTGGCGCGTAAGTGGCAACTCGCCCTTTGTGACGAGAAGGGAGTCTTGGCTGAGCATTGCTGTGGTTAACATGTCGCTAGCAGTAGCGGATCATTGTGGCTCATATTCTTGGAGTTTTGAGGCCAGATGAGCTTTAGAGCAGTATTTATGGGCCTCGGATGCTGCAATTCGTGATACTATTATCATGGCACGGGTTTTTGGCTCTGTAAAAATATAATCCCGACGTCAAGAAGATCTGTAACAGGGCGAGGCCAACAGTACTGTCATGGTTGCATCGCCTCCATGTTAACAACCACTGCAAATTATGCCACCACTACCACCAGCCGCACACTAAATTGTTTATATTTGGCACTCTGTAAATGGACCAGGTGTTTGTGAAATTTGGTTGATTTTAATAATAATCGTGGTGTTACTAAAAACTCTTATACCTGTGATTATCCCAAATCACAAACGTGGACAGGAATCCTATCCTAGTGAATTTAATTCCGAGTGTCCTAATTTATTATGGAATGATTAATTCGGCAACTGTAAAAATAGTTGTGATTGCTTTCTAATGTGTGGAGCTAGAGTGTTGAGAGGTTACTACCGTTATCTTCTCCGGTCGCAACTCTCCCATCTGTTGCATCTAGCAGTCAGGCCTACTAGATGTGTGGCCTGGCAAGCGAGTGCTTTTAAGATTTGTACATCGGAAATGATATGAGTTATGGTAGCCACTGCTACTGTACAATGACAACAGAGCCCTATCACCTAATTGTTTTGTATTAATTTTTTTCCTTTTTAATTATCTCAACGCAACGGAATTAAACGCATCTGACTAATAAATTTTAAATATGACACTGTCTCTAAACATTTCTGATGGACTCATTACATCTTGGCAAGACCACATTCCCGTTCTATTGCAATCATTTTGATCAGAGCTTGGCTGTTCTAGTAATAGGGAACTTATGGCAAAAAAGCCTGAACAAAATGGCTACCCTCTACTGAATGATCATGACCACCATTTTGTTTCATATCTCCTCTTTTATTTTCTGAGATTCTACCACGGCAATGTTACAAAATTTCCTCCAATACATTTAAACGTAAAAGAAAACAAGGAATTCTCTGCCCAGTGGGCATGATATTACGTACACAGTTCAATATCCTGGGGTCTCTTATTGTTTTTCCTTATTACTACAGCGCACTTTCTGGATTGGTATGGATATCCACTACTTCTCTGTCTCTGTCTCTCTCTCACTCAAGTTCATTCATTAATAACCTAGAGAATTTACTTGCGGTCAAGCTGTTCAATGAAAATGTTGCTTTTTTGTACAGTACTTGTAACTAAGTCGCCATATTCAAATTACAAGATTAAAAATGTAAAATAAAACAGAACAACCGACTTCAGCCAGTACGTATTAAATCTTCCCAATAACAAAATTTCAACCCAAATTTACGTCACCGAACTTCGGATTAAATTTCACGTGTAACCTTTCCTACAGACCTACCACACACTCTGCAGGATTCATGCTCATCTCCCACTGCAATGTAACCTTCATTGTGTTCCGGGCAGGTGGGTAACTCACCTTTTTCTCTCTCAGAGTATCAAAATTTCTAACTTGCTTCACAGGAATGTAATTAATAATGGAAATTTTGGTATCATGATTATTTAATTATCTCACACACGGATCCTCAACTGAAAGTTTGCACAAGTACTTCTGTTTTCCATTGTCCCTTGACCAGATCAGTCAGTACTCACCATGTGGAAGTGCTTGTTCCTAATTCAAATTCTACACTCGCAATTCTTAAATATTTTCAGCTTAAATTTACAAACGCAAGTATCAGCTTAAAATTACCACACACATCTCAGCTTAAAATTACCACACGTGGTTTCATTGTGACCGTTGATCACTACCAAAGAATCCTGAGTTCCCCATGAGTTTTACTTGCCTACCTTTACATGAATCTCCCACCAAAAAGTTTTGTTCTCGTCGATATTCTGAAAAGGGAAATCATTATTTCTAGTTACTCTTAAGCATTCCACATGCATACCGTTCCCATTTTCTCTGGTTTTACAGAGCACAATAAAAATAGGTGTTCCATCTTCAGGAACCAGCGAAAGACTGTCGGAACATGGCCGTTCACCAGGCCATCACACGCTTCCAGAGAAATGGGGGAAGACCCTGTTACCGTACTGGTCAGCCACACTCCAGGCCTTCTAGTGCTCTTGAATACTTCCTTTCTTTGGTTCTGCCAAAGGGGACCAGAGGACTGTCTCAAAGATAATTACAGATTCTGCATCCATTCACTCATTTCTCAAACATCACAAAACGGTATATAGGGATCTATTTTTGAAGGAAGTGCACATATGAATAATTAAATATACAAATTGTCCTTTTCTGCATCAGTATCCGGTTTCAGTGTATTGAATAATATTATGTTACTATGAAACGACTGTTCTGAGAAGAACAACGAAATATGTTGTTATACAACGGGTATTACTGCACCCAATGAGGCAAATCTTTTCTATATCGGGTAGTACTGTACTCTTTCAGTATTTAAAGTTTTTCAGTATTTAAAGTATTTATAGTTTCAGAAATACTCCACTTCAGTGCATTTTTAAATCAATCTGCAGTCATTTCCTTAAATAATTTGTCTTACTTGAAAATCTACCTGAAAATAGGAAAGTTGATCTGAAGTGAAAAAGATTATTAATTGTTGCATTTATAAACTTTGATCAGAATTCCAAAGTTTATCCGCGTTCATTTCAAGAGAAAGTGCTTGAACTTAAATTTAATGTTGTGTTCTCATTTTCACACCTAACTATATTTTGAGTAGGTTAAAAGACTGCTTATCAAAGCCATTTGTTATTTAAAGAGTTATACTTTGTTGTGCTTTATTTAATTAATAATTATTGATAAGGATACTTACCATTTCTCATACATACTTGTATAGTTTTGCTAGTGAGATGGTTTTTCAAACCATAAAAGTTTAAGGGTCCTCATGTACCAGGCTATTTAGTTAATGAAGCAAAGCAAAGGCTCCTTCAGAGTCAGTGTAGTTAGATTTGCATTCTGTTTAATTGCTTCAGAAGAAAGAAATATTTACTGTGTTAGTTATTCTAATGCAAGTTGGTTAATGCACAAGCGCAGAGGCCCTGTACTAAGCAATGATGTTATTAAATACGATCATTAACGGAACCCCTGATTTAAATTAGAAACATTTCATGCTCTTCCCTGTTTAGTATTGCTACTAGTTTCATGTGTGTTTGTGATTGGTTATATAAACTGCTGTGTCTAATTCATTCAAGGTATGTGTTGTTGAGAGGCCTATGTTACTGTTTGCTATGACATTGGCCATTTGGTTATCTGACGTCCAAGTTAGTAGTACACCTATCTGCAAGGTTATGTTACTGTGTTGTAGTGTGAACATCTTGCTTTTGTGCTGGGAGAACGTCTGTTCCTGACTCACCTATTTGCTGTTGGTTATACTCTGCTGGAGTGTTTCGGAAACGAATCCCAGTTTGAATGTTCTACTCTCATTAAGTTATCTCACGGTCACAGCTTTCTGAGAAATTCCTTGCAGTTGTTTACGTTAGTATCGACTGCCTTTTAGGTGGTCGGTGTTACCGTTACAACTTAACTAAAGAAAATATTGTAAATATTCCAGAATTCGAACCAAGAGCTGCTCCCGACATGAAAAATTTGAGAGCAGGTATCCTTGGTGTAGTGAGAGAACTCACGTCTTTCGGTCCAGACTGTAGACTAATTAGGTTCCTTTCGAAATTTGTTGATGAAATAGCTCATTTCTTAGCAATCATTTAACGTCCCTCGCTCGACGAAAGATCCGTACATAAATCTCACAAAGTTGCACAAGTCACACCAGTATACAAGAAGTCTCTTTATTTATACGATGTAATGAGTTCTGTCAACTTGGTGTCTTAAATTGATTCCATATTTCTAGATTTCGAGAAGGCTTTTACACTAGCAGCTCCTAGTAAAATGGCGTGCCTACGAAGTATCATTTCAGTTGCGGGACTGGATTTGTGACCTCCTGTAATAAAGATCACAAATCGTAGTAGTTGACGAATATTCGTCTAATGAAATAGAAGAGAGATACAGAGTTTCTCAAAGAAGTGTTATAGGACCCCCTCTGCTCTTAATCTATATAAAAGATTTAAGAGACAATCTCAGCTGCACTCTTAGACTTTTGCGGATGATGCTGTCATTTACCGTCTAGTAAGATGATCAGAAGATCACAAGAAATTACAAACTCATTTACCTACGATACCTGTATTGCGCGAAAAGTGTCAGTTGACCATAAACAATAAAACATGTGAGATCGTGCACAGTTAAATTTCGGTTAAACAATAACATACATACGGTTAAAGGTTGTCGGTTAAGCTCGTACTTAAGGATTACAATTACGAGTGCCTTACGTTGGAACCATCACACAGAGAATGTTAAGGGGAAGATAAACCACAGACTGAGTTTTATTGGCGAAACGCTTTCAATATGCAGGAAATCTACTAGAGAGACTGCCTACATTACGCTTGTCCGCCCTCTTACGCCGTATTGCTGCGGAGTATTGGATCCTTATCAGATAGGGTTGACGGAAGACATGAAAAAGTTCAAACAAGGGCAGCTCATTTCGTACTATCGCGAAATGGGGAGAGTGTCTCGTATGTGATACACGAGTTGGGGTAGCTGTCAGTAAAACAAAGACTTTTTGGATGCCAAGAGGTCTGTTCACGAAATTTCAATCGTAAAGTTTCTCCTCCGAGTGTGAAAATACATCATTGACTCCCACTTACATAGGGAGAAATGACCATCGTAATAAAATAAAAGAAATCAGAGCTCACACGGAAGGATTTACGAGTAAGTGTTTATTTATTCGACGTGCTGTTCGAGAGTCGTTACACTAGTCTGAAAGTGGTTATAGGAACCCTCGGTCAAACACTGTAATTGCAGTACAGAATAGTCTTGTAATGTAGAAGTAGACGAACACGACGCGAACGAAAGCGATGCAGCACTAAAGGAAATATGCAGCACTTTAAATGGGTGTACGCCACAATAGATGGTTGAGAACATTAAAAGAGAAAATAAAAAGTCTGGATTCTCAGTACTCATGGCGTGGTGCCGTGAACGAATTTTAACGTGCCAAAAATGTAATATTTTTGCAGACTTCGTTTGCCGGACAGTTGCTTGACGGATAGGAGCTGCTTGTCTAATATACAAGTGAGATGGTATTTCTTAATTAAAAAAGGTCGATTGCTTACTGTAATTTTTTTTACTTAAATAGAATAAAATTTGGTATGAAACTTGCCGGCAGATTGTAACTGTCTGCCGGACCGGAACTCGAATCTGAAACCTTTCCCATTCGCAGGCAAGTGCCCTACCGACCGGGCTAACTAGGCACCACTCACGACCTACTCTCACAGCCTTACTTCCACCAGTACCTCATCTCATACCTTCCAAACTTCACAGGGACTTTTTCGGGGCAAGATATGCAGAAGAGTTTCTGTAAAGTTTGGAAAGTAGAAGAGAGCCGCTGGTTAAAGTCAGTCTGCGAGGGCGGGTCGTGAGTCCTCAGTCGCTAACAACATTGCCACAAAAGCCAAGTTTTGCTGGTTCGTGTCCCGGTGCGGAGAGAGTTTTTATCTGGTAATGAGTTTAGAAACAGCACAGAAACCGCTGCAGGGTGAAATATTCATTACGGAAAATTTGGTACACTGGTGTGAAAAACTTATAGAGGAAAGTTGAAACTTCCCCTTTGAATGTAAAGAAAGACTGTTCTGGTAAAGTTCTACGTTATTTGATTCTGAAAGAGCTGAGTAAAACTGAACGTACTCAGACAGTTTTCTGTTTACTTACTCTGATCATTTCTAAACCGACACACAATATTTTAGCCCAACGCAATCTGACTTTCAATAATCCGTACAGAAGAACAGCCCTGACTAACAATAACCTATACCCTTCATGAATCACTTACCTCACAAAAATCTTCGTTACTCGAACTACTGCAATACAGCGAGCGCCAATACTGCCAGCTAAATAAAAGATTCTAACTACTGAAGACACTAACTACTGATAGGCATATAGTTAGCAAATGATAGCTTTGGATATAGAACAAATATATATATTGTTGTTGTTGTGGTCTTCAGTACTGAGACTGGTTTGATGCAGCTCTCCATGCTACTCTATCCTGCGCAAGCTTCTTCACCTCCAACTGCCCAACACTACGCGCTGTTCACATCTAACAGCCCAACACTACACTAGCGTATATTCCAACAGTGAACCCAACCAGCCACAAACTGCACACAGCGCAGTCAGCGATTTTAATACAAAGTGCTACGTGGCGTCACCATCATGAAAACCTAAACAGCCTCTTACAAAATAACTTTCTCATGATGTTTCACCGCCAAGTGTGACCCATATATAGAAATAGCTTGCTGAAATATAGTACAGAAGATAACTGGAAGCAACACGCAGTGACAGGAATAGACAGGACAATTTTTTTCAAAGACCTTTATTATAGCAAAGTCACCGCTATTCATGGTAGTGCCCTGGTCATTACATAAGGAGAGGCACGATTCTGTGTACGGTGTGATGTCACCACGAACGTCAGTGCAAGCTTTACAGCGTGCTCCACCCATGCTGACCACAAGGCTGTTAGGGAGTACTTGTGGCAGGGCTTTCAATTCCTGCATCAGTGGGGTCAACAGATGCCGGACAGCCGTTGTTTGGACTTGCCTCCCAACTCATACCACGCGTGCACGGTGGTATTTAAGTCGGGGAATCGGGCAGGCCAGTCCATTCCGAATATCGTCTACCTCCAAGAGCTCCTCCATCCACGCAGTTCGATGTCGTCGCTCATTGTCATCCATAAAAATAAAATCAAGGCCGAATGCGCCTCTGAAAAGACATAATAGCATCATAACGCCTCCCCACATATTATTAACACGTGGACCACCGAAACGATCACGTTCCAGAACGTTGCTTAGAGCATTACGTACCCTCATGTAGCGGGAGAGGGGAACGTTTGCTCGTCCGGGTGTTATAATGTGGGGAGCCATAACATTGCATGGCTCATTTGTAGTGACCTACAAATCTTTGAACACAGTACACCCACCTGTCATCGCTGTTGTCACACTGTACTCCTTCCCCACGTACGTCCTTTCAGGCGTGCGTTCTGCCCTGACTTCGTTTTTGTGGATGACTAGACCATATTCGGCGAATGGACTGGTCTACCTGTTCCTCTGCCTTAAATCCCATCGAGATCGTGTGGTATGCGCTGGAAGACGTACTGCAGCATGTCCAAACAACGACTTTCCAACAGTTGTTAATCCCGCTGATTTAAGAATGGAACGCCCTACAACAAGAGCTTCTTGCCAAATTTGTGGCCAGCGTGGAAGCATGTTGCAGAACATGCACTGAAGTCCGTGGTGATCCTTTTGTAATGTACAGGGGACCATCATGAATCGCGGTGACTTCAGTGTAACAACTGTCTTTGAATAAACGTTTCATTTCTGTTCGTCTCATTGCGCAATTCTCCACAACAGTGGTAGTTATTTTCGAAGAAACATCCAGCTTCTCTCTCGCTTCCAGTCTTCTTATCAATCTGCTTCAACAAAAATTGCCCTTTCTCTCTTTACTTTTTTGTTAACTGCCACGACAACAGCCATTGGTAGTTCTGTTTGGTAAGGGTCTGACACCTGAGTAATATATTAATAGTGGACGCATAAGTGATTTGTAGGTAGTCTTCTTTGCAGACTGTATTTTCCCAGTATCCTGTCAATGAACTGGACTCCACCTACCTAACCTACGATTCAGCCTATGTGATCGTTCCACTCCATATCACTACAAACTGCTACACCCAGCTACTTGTTGCTGGTTGCATTTGTGACTCACAGATGTTCTAGTTATCTGATACTACTTTTCTTATTTTTTTAGTGCACAATTTTATATTTCTGAATATTTGACACAAAATTCCGAACTTTAGAGTACTTTGGAAGCTTATCTAGATCCGACTTGATATTTGCGCAGATTGTTTCAGATAGGCTTCATGACAAATAATTACGTCATTTGAAAAATATGTAAGGTTACTATAAATATTGTTTGCCAGGTCATTGATATTTGACACTAATAGCAAAGGTCCCAAGACATTTGCGTAGGACAACCCAGAAATTAGGAGGGTACTTCAGAAAGTAGGCGACATATTATTATGGTAGATCAGGTAATTTCTATGGAATGCAGCAGTACACTTCAAAGTGATGCAGAATATGACACCATTTTTCAACACAGTCGCCAAGTCTTTGCAAACAGTGGTCGGAACATTCCACGAGTCGTTCAGTTCCTCGACGATGGAAATCCCCTCCTTGGTCAAAGAGCCATTCGAGAACCTTTGTGTGAACGTCATCATCGTTGGAAAAGTCTCACTACCCTGATGCCCTTTAAGCCTGCCAAAAAGATGAAAATTGCGTGATGCAAAATCTGGATTTCCCGATCGGCATGACTCACGACTGTGCGACCTCGGTCAAATTGTTGGCACCATTTCACTAAAGCTGGGCGCGACGTAGCATTTGGTTCACATGTCGGCAGAATTTCACGGTTAATCTGTGCACGATTTAGACGTTTTGCTCACGAGAATCTTAGTGTCCTGCTTACCTCAGCTGTAGAACAAGTTTCCAGTTGTCGCGCCCTTCCACTCACGCTGTGGTGCACCTGTCATCCGTAATGCGGCAGAACTGTGTCTGCCGGAAACCCGGAACACACACTTTCTGACAATGCATCACTCTTGTTGCGCAATGGTGTTAGCGTGGGACGACATATGTAACGAATTTCCTGAAGTCATAACATACTTATACTCGGGCAATGTTTGGTTTCTTCTACAAATACTGCATGCCGGTCGTTTATATCTTAGGCAATCGTATTATTCTACATACAGCTTTGTACGTAAAAAAAAAAGAAAAGAAACTGACAAATCGTACTACGCATATTGATGAATGTTTTGCTGTATCGTTAATGTACATACTTTATGCAAATCTATGTACAATATTACACAGAAGAGTCAAAGAAACTGGTACACTTGCCTAATATCGTGTAGGGCCCATGCGAGCACGCAGAAGTGCCGCAACACGACGTGGCATGGACTTGACTAATGTCTGAAGTAGTGTTGGACGAACCTGACACCACGAATCCTGCACGGCTGTCCATAACTCCGTAAGAGTACGAGGGGTTGGAGATCTCTTATGAACAGCACGTTGCAAGGCATTCCAGATATGCTCAATAATGTTCATGTCTGGAGAGTTTGGTGGCCAGCGGAAGTGTTTAAACTCAGAAGAGCGTTCCTGGAGCCACTCTGTAGCAATTCTGGACGTGTGGGATGTCGCATTGTCCTGCAGGAATTGCCCAAGTCCTTCGGAATGCAGAACGGACATGAATGGATACAGGTGATCAGACAGGATGCTTACGTACGTGTCAGCTGTCAGAATTGTATCTAGACTTGTCAGGGGTCCCATATCACTCCAACTGCACACGCCCCACACCATTACAAAGCCTCCACCAGCTTCAATAGTCCCCTGCTGACATGCACGGTTATGGATTCATGAGGTTGTCTCCATACCCGTACAGTCCATCGGCTCGATACGATTTGAAACGAGACTCGTCCGACCAGGCAACAAGTTTCCAGTCCAATGTGGGTGTTGACGGGCTCAGCCGAGGCGTAAAGCTTTGTGTCGTGCAGTCATGAAGGGTACACGAATAGGCATTCGTCTCCGAAAGCCCATATCGATGATGTTTCGTTGAATGGTTCGCACGCTGATACTTGTTGATGGCTCAGCATTGAAATCTGCAGCAATTTGTGGAAGGTTGCATTTCTATCACGCTGAACGATTCTCTTCAGTCGTCGTTGGTCCCGACTTGCAGGGTCTTTTTCCGCCGCAGCAATGTCGGAGATTTGATGTTTACCGGACTCCTGATATTCTGGGTACACTCGTGAAATAGTCGCTACGTCGGAGATGCTGTGTCCCATCGCTCTTGTATCGGCTATAACACCACGTTCAAACTCACCTAAACCGTGATAACCCGCCGTTGTAACCGATCTAATAACTGCGCCAGACACTTTTTGTCTTGTATAGGCGTTGCCGACCGCAGCGCGGTATTCTGCCAGTTTACATATTTCTATTTTTGAATACACATGCCTATACTAGTTTCTTTGGCGCTTCATTGTATATGTATTAACGGTATTCAACAGTTCGTGAAACGAGAGGTACAGCAATATAACACACATCATCAATGTCTGGAATGAAAATTTCCTCCAAAACAGCAGGGTGGGGTACTGAGAGTGATGTGGAAGATTGTTGGGATAGTGTTTTTCCTGTGTTGCCACGTATGCGTTGTATACTGGGGCTGAAACTACGCGGTACTGACAGATGTTGGTTTCAGGTTCAGCACACCTTCCCACTATATTTGAGACAAGTTTAATTGTGAACATTACTGTTGGACAACAAATCTTCCTCTTTTTGTCAAAGCTGCCGATTGCCTTTGAAACTAAATGTTTGGTTTTAATTTATCCGTACGTAAATAGGATCTGAATATTAACATACAAGCAAAGGTAATTAAAGACTCGCCCTCTATAATTCCCTGAGAACTTTTTTTTCGATGCTGTGAGTCAAAAATGTATTGTTTGGTGGCTTCCACCAAACGAATGATGTTATGTATTGTAAAATATTACCGTCAAAAATTTAGTTTTACTAGTTCAACCAGAAGGATAGATCAAAATATAAGTTTCTTTTTATCACTGTATCCAAAACAGCAATAGATGTCTCTATGAACTTAGAATACGTCCGTTATGCAGTACTCCCATCAACATGTGACGCTTGAATGCATAAGTCGATGAAACAGTCTTGGCATTGCGGCAGTTGCAAAAGGTCGAAGGTAGCGAAAGATTGACTGCGGGGAAGATCTGCGCCTCTGGCAGACCATGAGATTTGCAAACATCACTTTCATGCCGAATCACAAGTACATATAATGAAATGCCGTATTCAAAATAACCGATACGCCAAAGCCTGAGACGTCCTCAACAGCAGGAAGGGCGGTGGAAACGATCTTTCACATCGCTCGTGGCGTAGTTGACTTTGATTTTATTCAGCAAGTTTGAAATTGAACTCATCTGCACCAGAGCACGTGTTAATGCCAAACTATTTAAATTCTAGTCCATAGTAGAAAAGGTCTCAAATAGAAGAGTCTCAGTTTGTTTCGTAAGAAATCAAACCTCTTTTTACGCTACGACTGATGCAATAATAATTTGAACTTGAACACAGAGTAGCTTTTAATTTTCCATTTCGTCCATACATATTTAGATAGTTTTGGGATATCATCGTTGGCTCCTGTTATTTTTTAGGGTCACTCCTGGTCCGCAAGAAGTAATCAACGGACTCGAACAAAGGCTGAGAATCAGCCGTGAGAATGCAATCAAAACAAAGGAAAACGTCATGTAGTTTTATGCCCAGAAATTCTTAGATTTTGAATTATTGTTAAACAGGATGGTTCACTAGCGCATTTATGTTTACAGTTGTTACCAAATATAACTTTTTCATGTCATCATTTCACAGAAACATGTACAACTTTTGTGTCCTGCTCATTTTTCTAGACATGCATGAACTCGCCGGAAAATGGACTTCCGCACTCATTTCAAAGACGTGCAGACCGTCTTAAAGACTTTCGCCGGTTTCCATGACACGCTGATGAAACGTGTCTGCTTGTTGATTGTCCACTGTATCAAGTAGTTTTCCTTTGTTTCCACTCAAATAAGATTCCAAAGGATTGATGTGGGCAAACGTGCAGGCCATGGTAATAGTCCTTAGAGTGAAGCCATCTGTCACCGTAGACACTGGGCGGAGCGTATCAACAACATCGTTAAAGTGAACTCGAGACCTATCCTGTATTATTCACATACTTCTTTTTATTGCCAGTGGCACATTCTGTTGTTGTCGTTGCAAAGTTCATCAGCATGTTCTTTCAATAATAACTAAAAATGAGCATTCCTGGACTGTGTTTACGTAATATTTTTCTTTCATTGGTTTTGACAAAAAATCTTTCAGCAGGTCATCGACCCTGTTTCGCTCAGTAATACACTTTTGTCTAGGTCGCTATATTCTTTTTATCATTGTTCCCGATCACACTTTTCGCATTAACTGCATGTTCAGATCAAATCTTTAGTACAGGGAACTAATATTAAAAGGATGAAAAAACGTCTATATAATCAGTGTTTAGAATAATTATGGTGACATGTAAGTTGACAACATACCTTATGGATACATAGCATCAAAAGCCAAACTGTCTCTAGCCATGGCGCATTACACAGTAAATGTGTTTGACCACCAGGTGGCTGTATAGACTGGCAATAGCAAATATAATATCCCACGACAATTTTCAGTGTCAAAAAATTATTCCCCTCCTTAAGTATTCTAATGACAGCATAAACAGGTAACATTTTAAAATCACCTTGCAGTGGATATTATTGGGTGTCGAAAGATATGCGTTTTGAATCATGTGACGCTGCATTTACGATGTTGATACTTAAAGAACCAAGGCTGTAATTGTTGCATGTGCAGAAGAAACGTATGACTCCATTATTGATGCATAATGGTGTTACGTGTATAGAGGAGAAGAACTTTATTTTGAGGCTGGAAGAGGAAAGAAACCTTATGCACGATAACTTGGGTATAGGATCAAACAAAAATTAAGGAAGACATTAATAATATTAATGACAATAAAACCATTGACAGTATGGCAGATGTCGACCTTGGGGAAATGTGCTCTCTCTGAATTTCTGAGACCTTTGGACCAGTCAGTGTGTTAACTCGTCTGTGAACTCGTGTTGTTTATGTGTTTACCGATTTATGCATACTGTCTTGTGTTAATAATAAATGAGATACGCTTACAAGGTAACTCAATTGTGTTTATCTACAGTAGACAAATAACTAACCACAGTGGTGTCCCCGACAATGAAGATTTCCGAATTCTCTCTGTGTATTGTTGTGTGCTTACTACACACTCTTCTACAACACGAATCGCCTCACGAATGTTCCATCGAACACTGTTTTTGCTATGTGCACTCTGGTGTATGAACGACAAGCATCTGTCGCGTCTACGACGAGAGACAATGTCAAACATGAACAGTTTCATTATCCTTCGATCGGCTAAACACCACCGGTATAACCTCATCTGGTCAAACATGACGCGCACATCACGCTGCCCCACAATATCGACAGTTTGAACAACAACTACAACACACCAACATCGAGCCTGTTGAGGATAGTGCAATAACTCAACCTCTACCTTCGTCGTTGCTTGCATCTTCCTAGGACTGCTGTGCACACTCACCGGATCCGCAGTTTGAAAAATCAATGCAAAATCTTGTGGTGCAGTCAACTGTTCCCGCCCACTACGTTATCACGTCAGTTTCACAGTACGTCGACGCGCCGCCCCCGCACGTTTTTTCGGCGACACCGGTCGCTTCTTCCGTGCCGGGCTAGGACGTCTGCGCATCGGCCGCGAGGCACTCCGGTCCGGCTGTAGCACGCCTTCCGCTCGCTTTCGCAGTGGCGCCAGCCACTCCTTCCGCGCCCATCCACGGCGTCACGCCACCCACTCCGTGCACCACCTGAGGCCATCGCCCATGCTCCATAACCTAGACCTCAGGAAATGGCCACTTGACATCGTGCTCAAGCCAGATTTTGTGCTCCCCGCAGACGACTCAGCACAATCTACTCTGCCAACTACTGTACAACAAGTGGCACCGAGCAGGTGCCGGCTCTACAAAAGATGAGGTCGTTTGCCTTGGTTCACAATCTTCTCGACATCTACGCCATCACCGACGACAGTGTGCAATTTATCTGTTTGATAAACCATCTCTATGATTACACTGATCCTATCTGTGAGCCGGCTGGGGTGGCCGAGCGGTTCTAGGCGCTAGTCTGGGACCGCGCGACCGCTACGGTCGCAGGTTCGAATCCTGCCTCGGGCATGGATGTGTGTGATGTTCTTAGGTTAGTTAGGTTTAAGTAGTTCTAAGTTCTAGGGGACTGGTGACCTCAGAAGTTAAGTCCCATAGTGCTCAGAGCCATTTGAACCATTTTGAACCTATCGGTGATCTGTTACTGTCACCACCTACTGAACATAAGTATGCATCAGTGTAAGCTCATCTCATTGAACGCCTCTCACTCACACAAGCCGAGATCATCCACCACAGGTGAGGAGGAAATTGGCGAAGAACACCGTCTCATCTCTGGCAACATCTTTGGGTTCAAACTGACATCAGGCTCATGAAGCAGCAGTATGAAGTGAAATTATGGCTTCTGTCCCAAGTAACAGACCCTCTGGATCTAAGCTCGGAGTTGTAGACCAGCTCGACATCGCCAGTACATCCCTCATGCATTGTCTCCTTCGACTAGCGTGTTTGACACACCTGCATTCCCAGCTCTGCCTCTGCATGGCCGAGTTCGTGCATGCCCTAGTACGATCACTCCCAGTGTGTTGGTGCCACTTAGTAGCCTCCAACCTGCACTACCAGCAGCAGGTCCAAGATGCCCACTGACGACGACCAAACTGACACCCGAATGGGCTTCTGTCTCACAGCAGTGTTCACTGGCAGCCGCCGACGGTCCCACACCTACTCTTCACCCAGCTTATCCTCTTTGCTGGTTCCACACCACAGTCAGTGTCTCTGCCTAGAACTGCAGGGCACCTTACGCTTACCCACACAAGATGGGTGGGCATGTTTAGGTGCCATGTTCTGCCATGACTCTGCTCAGCACTTACTGTCACTCTCATCACAGCCCATCCCTCCTACTGTGGCTAGTCGACTATATGTCACAGACACAAAGTCAGGTCTTCATTTCCTTGTAGACACAGGCACAGATATCAGTATCATACCTGCCATTCTTGCCATTCCTCTGGTCGCTGTGACATATCACTCATCGCCATCCATGGCTCCATCAATGTCACTTCAGTTTACTCAGCATCAGCTTTTCCCTTGGACATTTTACATCACAGACGTCAACGCCCCAGTCATTGGGTTGTATTTTCTATACCACTATGACGTCTCTCTGTACATACAGTCTGCTTCACTACACCACTGTTCAGTTTCTCACATTTCATGCATCACCAGAGCGTGCCAGCCACAGGCATCCTCCTCTCCCGACCCATTGCTGGTTTCTCTCTCTGAGTGTGCATCGCTCAAGGCACAAGTTATCACAAGGCTCGCCGAACTTCCGTTGAGCACTCCATTCCCAAAGCACAGACTTGCACCCTTGCTTTGCTTTCACATCTGTTGAACTATTGCACGCTCTGTTTGTCATATGCCTACTCTCTGCTGGCTCTAAATGGGGCTCCTCTGATCCTCCATCAACTGCACCTTGCCATCACCGCCACTGCAGCACACCCCTCACATCAAGTTTAGTGATTCAGAGCCTTTCACTGAGGTTGCCCTTTCGACACCTGTCCCCATCCCCAGTGACAACTTATTAGAGGCTATCACTAATGGCATGTGCCACATAATCAATATCACTGAAGGTTCTGTGGTACATCATAAAGCTCGGCACCTTAATGCTCACAAACTACATTGCGCCAAGGAGATTGTGAAACACGTTTTAGACTTGGAAATCATCTGTCCCCCTGACAGAAACTGATCCTCTCCCATTCACCTTGTTATTAAGATGGATAGCAATTTTGCATTTGTGGTGATTACAGATCCCTCAATGTACATACCATCATCAATAACTACCCATATCCATATTTTTAACCCAGCTGCTCCATGGCTCTCACATTTCACTGTGTTAGACTGTCACAAGGCCTACAAATCTCAATGAACTGATCAAATATTCGGAAAACAGCTATCATTATTCCTTCTGGCTCTTCAAACATTGTTTCATGCAATATGATCTGAAAAATGCACCCCAAACGTAGCGCATTTTCTCTTCCTCCATCAAGGAACATCAACACGTAGAGCAAGTTCACTCCGTTCTGGCTGCCAACAATGTGGAAATTAATCATGATAAATCACAGTTGAGCAGTTATATTGTCATGTTCCTTTGGGCATATAGTCTCGGCTGAATGTGTCTGACCAAATTCTGCTTGCATTGATTGCATTCTTAACCTATCTCTCCCTGAGGACTACTCAGAACTTTGTCGTTTCCTCAGGGTGGTGAATTTCTACCAGGGCCACCTAGCAAATACTGTGTCTATTCAGATTCATCTGAATGGCACACTTGGAGGCAAGAATACTTGTGACAGATGAAAATCACAGAGGATGCTGGAGATGGTCAATGTTTTCAGAAACCTCAAAACTGCATTTTACAAAGCAGTCGCACTGGCCCACTCAGTACCTAACACCTATGTTTCCCTCATGGCCAGTACCAGTGACACCGCCATAGACACAGCCTTCCTACAACACTTTGATGACATTACCAAGCCTCTCCAGTTCTTCTCTAAGAAAGTGAGAAAGTCCTTGTGCAAATGGTCAGCCTTCGATGGCAAACTACTCATGGTGTATGAAGCCACTAAGTACTTCCTGATGACATTGAGGATCGCCGCTACACAATTTATACAGAACACAAACCCCTTGCAGAAGCAATCCGTAACCAAATACAGGACCTTCCACCCCCCTAGTTTCTACACGTCGATCTTATTTGGCAGTACTTCACTGATCATCACTACATATGGGGTGCAGACAATGTTGTGGCTGATTATGTCTCTCATGTGTACATTATCTCGTCGCCCCTCAAGCTGGACGACCTTGAATATCAGCAAGATGATGACAAACACATCCAACTTTTAAGCCAGGACACCTATACTTTGCTATCACTTAAGCTGTATAACCTGTGGTCCTCTGTGACACTTCCACTAACAATGTTCATCTGCTTGTTCCCAACCTCTTGCAATGCACTATTTTCTCGGCCCTTCATGAATTTGCCCACCCTGCCATCAAGGCTACCATATGACTGGTTACCGAACATTTTGTTTGGCCAGGCACGCATTCCCTACCAACACACCAAAGTCAGCAGGTAGACCCCACCTCCCATAGGGAACTTCGACATCCTTCAGGGCGATTTCATAACATGCACATAGACATCGTTGTCCCCTTCTTCCGTCTGAGGGCTACAGATGTATTCTGACAGTGATCGACCGTGTCACTCGATGGGTGAAGACCATTCCATTAGCTGACATTTCTGCAGACATGGTTGCATCACCTGTTTCGACTTATTATCAAGTACCATCAGCCTGTCTGCTTTAAAAGAAGGAAAAGGGGATAGTAAAGTACCAGGAAACCAAATTACAAATCCAAATACCTTCCTTTTTTCAACCGTACGTATTTCAATCTGGTGCATAGTTAAGTCAGCTGGAGAGGTTGGTTGCATTATAATATCAAGCTTTTAAATCTGAAATCGCAAACATAACTTTAAAATTATTCAAAATGCAAAACTGACTTTGAGAAAAAACCTCCTCAAACTGAAAACTTGGGGAAAAGTCAAATACAGTAGTTTAGTAATTTCTTGTTAGTTTTCACTATGAGATGGTTTTATCTCACAATCAATTTTATTATAGCTTATATTTGCGATTTAAGAATTATCAGCTTTATATTGGTACATAGTCAACAGTGACTTTCAATTGCAACGATCTGAGCGTGGAAACATTGACATTGTGAACAGCTCTGTGGACGTCTTCAGTTGACGAGCTACCATGCAACGTATTAAGTACGTTTGGTTATGTACAGAGTTTTCTAGTATTTTAATGTCGTCTTTTCTTTCTCCTGTCTTATTAAATGGCGTCAACTGAATGTGGTATGGAGCCGCGTGAGCTCAGCACACCGCCCTCTGGGTCGTTGTCGGCTTTGCAGATCTGGTAGCCGCTAATACTCAGTCAAGTAGCCTCTCAGTTAACATCACGAGCCTGACAAGTGAGTGAGCCAGCCGCTGTGGCCGAGCGGTTCTAGGTGCTTCAGTCTGGAGCCGCGCGACAGCCACGGTCGCAGGTTCGAATCCTGCCTCGGGCATGGATGCGTGTGATGTCCTTAGGTTACTTAGGTTTAAGTAGTTCTAAGTTCTAGGGGACTGATGACCTCAGAAGTTAAGTCCCATAGTGCTCAGAGTCATTTGAACCATTTGATTTGAACAAGTGAGTGAACTATGTCCCAGTCCTCCAAAAAATGGTTCAAATGGCTCTGAGCACTATGGGACTTAACTTCTGAGGTCATCAGTCCCCTAGAACTTAGAACTACTTAAACCTAACTAACCTAAGAACGTCACACGCATCCATGCCCGAGGCAGGATTCGAACCTGTGACCGTAGCGGTCGCGCGGTTCCAGACTGTAGCGCCTAGAACCGCTCGGCCACCTCGGCCAGCTACCAGTCCTCCCACCAAGGAAAAATAGCTGGCAGTGCCAGAAATTATGCCGGGTCTTCTGCATAGCAGCCAGACACACTGACAGCTTCTTCTGAGTCTTCGCTCCTACGATCCACTTTTTCGTCGTTTTTTGTTGTGATTCTGTGCATATGTCGCGTGACGTCTTTCAGTTCCATCGATGAGAACTTAACTCAGTTATTATTATTATTATTGTTATTATTATTACTACAGAGGGCGGCCAATCCTCTGACCGAACACGCTGAGCTATAGTGTTGGCGCCCACTGAGCTCCGGAGGCGGACATCTGATGATTACATGGTAATAATTCGAAATACCTCATGATTCAATAAAATGATTATGTTAGTAGGGGATACTCAATGAGTATTAGCTAAGATTACGCAATGTTGGGCACTATGCTGCTACCGGATTGTGAGACTGAGAGGGTAAATAAACTTGGGGCCAGAGAGCATTCTGCGTAGTGTCCCTGGTGACTTGGCATTACATCAGCCACGTAAGAAGGCAGCCATTGGTCGACCCCAGAAGGCAATACATAGGTAACAAAACGGAGGGCTCTCTTTTGCCCAAAACAAAGCACTTTACTACCCCATGTCAAGGTAACAAAGCGGCAGTCAGGAAGAGACGGCGGAGGTGAGCGGTTGCGTGTTGGGCTGACAACGGTAGAATATGCCTTGTCAGTTAAATTGTGTCACTGTTTAGAGTTTGTTAAATGTAACTGTCATTGTTTTGGCGCGATACATGAGTTTAAGACTGTTACTATCTGCATACGGCGTAGGTGGGTGATAAGTGATTGTGTCAACGTGTTTTGTAGACCACCACAAAGGAAATTATCAGATTTCAAAAGATATCCCTTTGGGATTATTTGACCACTAGCTCCTGTCAGACTTCACAGCATTCTACACCGTTACAGCCACTCCGACGAATCCACGACCAGCACTTCTACTGTGCGGAAGGTGCATCATCTTCTGAAAGACACAGGTCAGTGTATTTCAGCCACCTACAGCGAGACACAACGGATGTGCCTGTCTCCACTTGCAACATGCCGAATTCAGACGATCTAACACCGATAGGTTCCGTGAACGATATTGCTAACGCACGGGGACTGTTGAAACCAGTTGCGTGATCTGAGGATGAAATACGTAAAGAAGTACATTCTTTCAACGTTGCTTGTGTCTGTTCCATAATCCACAGATGCTGTATCTTCAAGAAAGCGATGGAAGCCGGCCGTTGAATACCTACCAATAAATCCGTTCATTATGATAATTAATACAGATGCTTTCACGCTTTACAGCATCATCAGCACCAGTAGCTCACTTCAGTACTGTGACGAAACTCCGTCAGTGTTATGGAGAGACATTCTCTTCTCTTTCAATGTGTGGCCCATAAATCATCGATTGGGCCTTTCATCTTACCTACTCGTCTTACAGTGCACACTATAGAGGCAATCTGTGAAATGATATGCTCCTGTTGTTGGAAGATATGCAATACGAACGAACTCCACGCTCTAAGCCTGAGAACCATGCGACGCCGACAGGCTGCTGTGCCGCGCTACGACGATGGCGCCTTCTCGACGCGGTGTGGAGGGACGTGGGGCCAGCACACCGACTGTCTAGCCATTTATTGGGACAGGTTCCTGTGGCTGTAAGACTGCACATGTCCATTCAGCTTAACAGACTCGCGCGTGTCCCACTTCCATACACTTTCTAAAGGTTGCGCTGCAGTCATGGACTCAGCGGCTGGTCCCGGCGGAGGTTCGAGTCCTCCCTCGGGCATGGGTGGGTGTGTTTGTCCTTAGGATAATTTAGATTAAGTAGTGTGTAAGCTTAGGGACTGATGACCTTAGCAGTTAAATCCCATAAGATTTCACACACATTTGAGCATTTTTTTTTCTAAAGGTTGAACACATCTACATCTACATGAATACTCTGCAAATCAAATTTAAGTGCCCGGCAGAGCGTTCATTTAAGCACCTTCACAATTCTCTATTATTCCAACATCGTATAGCGCGCGGAAAGATTGAACACCTATATCTTTCCGTACGAGCTCTGATTTCCCTTATTTTATCTTTTTGATCGTTCCTCCCTATGTAGGTCGGTGTCAACAAAATATTTTCGCATTCGGAAGAGAAAGTTGGTGACTGGAATTTCGTGAGAAGATTCCGTCGCACCGAAAAACGCCTTTGTTTTAATGATGTCCATCCCAAATCATGTATCATTTCTGTGACACTCTCTCCCATATTTCGCGATAATACAAAACGTGCTGCCTTTCTTTGAACTTTTTTGGTGTACTCCGTCAGTACTATCTGGTGAGGATGCCATACCGCGCAGCAGTATTCTAAAAGAGGACGGACAAGCGTAGTGTAGGCAGACTCCTCAGTAGATCTGTTACATTTTCTAAGTGTCCTGCCAATAAAACGCAGTCTTTGGTTAGCCTTACCCACAACATTTTCTATGCTTTCCTTCCAATTAAAGTTGTTCGTAATTGTAATACCTAGGTATTTTGTTGAATTCACTGCTTTTAAATTAGACTGATTTATCGTGTAACCGAAGTTTAACGAGTTCCTTTTATCACTCATATGGATGACCTCGCACTTTTTTTTATTTATGGTCAACTACCACTTTTCGCACCATTCAGATATAGGTACATCCACTGAAAATTAGACAAAAGTTTTTACAAAATTAATAGCTGGAAGTGCTTTTACTACTGCTTTGGCAAGGCTTTTATATTTCTCGTGAATAATTCTGTCCAATATGAAACTCAGAATTTGTAAATACAAGAACCAGTATCAAAATAAGCCAGGGAAAAACAGAAGAAAAAATAACAGGTGTTTTGCTATAGGCTGTGCGTTCAAATTATTTTATTACTAAATCAATATGAACAAGGAAGAAGTGAAATCAATATCTCGAAATATAAAAATGTGATTCGGAACGTTCAAAAAACCGATTTAGTAGAGATAGAGGCATACATTTTTATTTTGATATATACCGCAGCGCTCAAGTCTAATCAAAATTGGAGGCTTTTGTTTGCTATAGGTGGAATTGGCAGATATATTGAAACGTCCCCTTAGGAAAATTATATAGGACTGACACACAATATTTTTAGCGCAACGCAATCTGACTTTCAAAAATCCCTACAAAAAAATGGCCCTGACTAACATTAACCTATACCTTTCACAAATCACTTACCTCACAAAAATCTTCGTTACTCAAGCTACAGCAATACAGCGAGCGCTACTACTGCCAGCTAAATAACAGATTCAAACTACGGAAGGCACTAACTACTAGTAGGCATAGTTAGCAAATGAAAGATTTTAATAGAGAACAAACAATGTATTTACCTTAATAGTCATGAAAAGTCATAATATATACAGCAGTTCATGACATCCATTTTGCACATTTCAAAACTCCGCCATTTCTCTCCCGAAATCCACCACTGCTGGCGGCTCACCTCCAACTGCGCAGCGCTAGGCGCTGTTAACATCCAGCTGCCCAACGCTACAATGGCGAGTATTACAACAATACCAACCAGCCACAGACTGCACACAGCACAGCCAGTGATTTTCATACAGAGCGTTAAGAAAACCTAAACAGCCAACTTACAATATATTCCGGTATATATCATCCAAGAACAGATTGCCCTTTTTTACCGGTGTGCCTCAGATTTCACAACCCACGTGACAGAGAAAACGTTGGGAATCCTACATTACGATTTAACTTTGGAGGTACAATAGTAGTCACCATACGCTATCTGCTCTCTGAGCATCAAGTAGCTGTCATTGGTGCGGTTCTAGAATTACACTACCTATGAATTGCCCTTAGTTACGTAGATTTAGTATTTAGCGCTCCATAAAGATAGCCATCGGCACTATTGACGATACGTTTTCGGGTTCGTAGCCAATTGACGACTCCATTTTTTTGCACAATGTTTATAGGACTGACCCAGTGGCCTTCAACAGATGCTCGTAGCTGTGGTCTTCTGCGTACCCCCTGCCTGCACTACGGCCAGACTGTGGGGTACTGTTGCCGTCGCTCCTCTATTTATGAACGAGTTCGATTCCCGGTGCTTTTGTTGTGTGTTTCAAATGAATTACGGCAGTACAAATACATTTATTTAATGAAACTACTAACAACATATTTAGGATATAAATTCAATGATGTCTGTTTATTACTTTCTTCGATTATACGTAATTAATGTAGTCTTCTTTACGTTGCTTATCACACATACCCAAATATATCTTCACGTATGATGAGAATTTTGGTAAGTTTTTACTGTACGTTCCACAAATATAGGGTTCCTGCAACATCGGCACATGTATGCAGCTTTTCTCCATGGTAGTTCTTGTCGAACGCTCAAAACTCTCCTAATGCAGGCTCGAGTTTTAATAGTGAGGTATTTGTTAGTAACTCGCATTTCCATAAACGGTCTAGCGTGCTCCTTTGCAAGCATTTTCGTGAAATGTAATCTCCAAAGCGGCACACTGTTTTTTGGAGAGCCATATATCAACTATATATTTACTGTGCTTATGTCTAAGATTCTGTAAAAAATGACCATAGATCATCGGCGAGTTCGCGACTACTGAGCACATTTTGCATCCAGGTAATCAACATCTTCCTTGGTACAACTGCAGTAGGCAATGATCTCTGGTTTACCACTTGCACTGTGCAAGTGATGCATCGAAAATACGAACACTGCTGCTTTATTCTTCTTTGGTACATGGAAAATCAGCCTCATATTATTACGAACCCATAGAGCTCTGAATCCACTTTTCTAGTTTTGTGTGGTAGAAATTCATGCGGTATCTTTTTCTTGTTTTTCTTCACAGTATCAACAAATGTTCTTTCCATCAGCATTTTCACCAGCTCATTGCATCCAAACCACTTATCAGCTGTGATAATCCTGTTGGAATTCTGAAGATAATTTGTCAATCTGTAACAGCTTCTGGGGTTTCAGAAATTTACGTTCCTCATATGTCAATGTTATACTATCAGAATCTTTCCCGCTGCATAAATAGGTATTTTGAAGACATTCACTCATTGCATCGGTCAGGTATATGATATTAATACCATATTTGGCGGGCTTCTTAGGGAAATACACCTTAAATTTGCATCGTCCATGGAAACCCACCAACATTTCATCCATTAAAGTACAGCTTCCTGGGGATTGTGTATAGATGAGAAAAAAGTCTGCAATCCGAGCTGCTGTGCAACTTTTTCCTCTCTTCTCTGTCACGTGGGTTGTAAAATCTGAGGCACACCAGTAAAAAAGGGAAATGATGATATATACCGGAATATATCTCTGCCAATTCCACCTACAGTAAACAAAAGCCTCCAATTTTGATTAGACTTGAGCGCTGCGGTATATATCAAAATAAATACATTATGCCTCCATCTCTACTAAATCGTTTTTTTGAACGTAGTAACTGACCATTTATATATGTCTTTCTTTCCTAATTTTTGTATTTGTCCATTTTAATAACTCTTGTAAAAGATAACCAGAAACGAGAATTTTGCATACTTCACTTGAAGTAGCTTCTTCTTTCACTTGTGCTTGGCTAAGTAAACCAGCAAGCTCCACAATGATATCGTGTTTCCGTATTCAAAATGAAGGAAGCGCTTCTTTAGCTGACCATTTCAATCCATTTTTTTCTATAGAAATTTCTTGGAATTCCATTGGATTCATATAACTCATCAATGAAATTTGCGAAACCTCTTTATTGTGTTCTCTTTCAACATCGCTTTTCTCCAGTTCAGATGCCGAGTCACGATTAATGTCTAGTACGAACTCTTCGTAACAATCATCGTCACTAATCACTTAATTCTTCCACTAATCACTGCAATACCCTATGATCAAATCCTGTATCATTCATATTAATCCCTCGGGAAGGGCCAGCCACTGATGACATAACTAACACCCAGGTGTGGTCTCTCAGACCACCCAGTCTGGAGCCTGCATTTGTTATCATATACTCCTACAACGATGAACTACCTGTCACCTCACTTGTCAATAAAATGCCTTGTCCTTGAGTGTATTACATTTTTATGGACCTGTATCCCACCGGTCATGTCATCCATCAAAGCCGAAAAAAAAGAAGAGATGTTAGTCTGATGGAATAGCCGTGAAGACATACAAAAAGGAAAAAGCCCATCAAACGACTTAGCAGGCAACGAGAGTCCAGGTAAATGATAAATAGGTGTGTGGCGCCAACAATATGCCACAGGTTTAGCTGAAGTCCAGACAGCTAGCACACATAGCACCGCTACCTACTCGGAGCACCTGAAGAAGGCGATTGGATGAGTCGTCGAAACACTATGCTTATCATCTGTCTACAAACCCGAAAACATACTACAGCGCCAAGCACACTGTCAGCTTCGTTTCTGTGTAGACAGGAAATAAAAAACGTAACAAATCAAGCATCCATATTACACAGAAGCGTCCGATCATGTCCTCGACTACCATAATTTTTTTTCTTAATGATGTCTTGTGCTTACGAGATAAAGCTCATGTATTAAACCAAGTCCTTGCCCAGTTCGTAAACATGTACTCTGTTCTGTGGAGCTCGATCCGCAGTACGATCGGAGGTAGCAGTTTTCATTACCAGTTTCTACAGTTCTTAGCCGCCTGTTTGGCCAGTTTTAAATTTTAAGGCACTCCGATGTAACTCGTGAAGAGATAGCATGCGACGGTGTTGATGGTAGTCTATCCAATAGACCAGTGGTTTCCAACATTTCTAAGCTGATTATCCCCTAGAGCAATCGGATATTAGCTAATTACTCCCTCTACCCACCATCACTAAAACTAGCGCCGAACTGAGCTTAAGGATGAAAAAGACTTTTCTTTGAATACTTTCATCTTTACAATTATCGTGTAGTTTAGGAAAACAAGAGTTAATGAGTCAATGAGACGATTAGTACACCTTATTTCAGCCAACTTTTTTGTACAGTACTTGGCTTTTTCTCAGTCTGTGCACATCATAAGTCATGCTCCAAATATATTCCGGTCATTTTTGGTTTCATTGCTATCATATACACATAAAAAAAAAGTTTTGCGTCATCCCAGTTCCCAGAACTCCTGAAGACAGGCGTTGGGTGTGGACATTGTATCACACACAGTCCCTTTGACTGTTCAGAGATGTGACTAAACCCGCCCAAAGATGTAAACAACCATGCATGAGCAGCGCCTATTAGACGGAGAGGGTCCGATAGCCGATCAGTTCCAGTCATTCGACCAGGAAGGAAGTACACAGCTCATGTTGTCTGTAGTTCAACCATGCCTAGATGGTCAATACCGCGGCTCGATCGCGTCCTCATTGTTACTTTGAGCCAGGAAGGGCTCTCAACAAGGGAAGTATCCAGGCGTATCGGAGTGAAGCAAAGCGATGTTGTTCGGACATGGAGGACGTACAGAGAGACAGGAACTGTCGATGACATGCCTCGCTCAGGCCGCCCAGGGGCTACAACTGCAGTGGATGACCGCTACCTATGGATTATGGCTCGGAGGAACCCCGACAGCAACGCCACCATGTTGAATAATGTTTTTCGTGTAGTCACAGGACGTCGTGTTACGACTCAAACTGTGCGCAATAGGCTGCATAATGTGCAATTTTACTCCCGACTTCCATGGCGAGATCTCTCTTTGCAACAACGACACCATGCAGCGCGGTACAGATCGGACCAGCAAAATGCCGAACGGACCGCTCAGCATTGGCATCAAGTTCTACTCACCGATGAGTGTCGCATATGCCTTCAACCAGACAATCGTCGGAGACGTGTTTCGAGTTATCCCAGTTAGGCACACTGTTTAGCGAGTGCAGCAGGGTGGGGGTTCCCTGCTGTTTTGGGGTGGCATTATGTGGGGCCGACGTATGCCACTGGTGGTCATGGAAGGCGCCGTAACGGCTGTACGATACGTCAATGCCATCCTCCGACCGACAGTGCAACCATATCGGCTGCATGTTGGCGAGGCATTCATCTTCATGGACAACAAAAAAAATCGTTCAAATGGCTCTGAGCACTATGGGACTTAACAGCTGAGGTCATCAGTCCCCTAGACTTAGAACTACTTAAACCTAACTAACCTAAGGACATCACACACATCCATGCCCGAGGCAGGATTCGAACCTGCGACCGTAGCAGTCGGTCGGCTCCAGACTGTAGCGCCTAGAACCGCACGACCACTCTGGCCGGCCCATGGACAACAGTTCGCGCCCCCGTCCTGCACATCTTGTGAATGACTTCCTTCAGGATAACTACATCGCTCGACTAGAGTGGCCGGCATGTTCTGTAGACATGAACCCTATCGAACATGTCTGGGATAGATTGAAAAGGGCTGTTTATGGACGACGTGACCCATCAACCACTCTGAGGGATCTACGCCGAATGGCTGTTGAGGTGTGGAACAATCTGTACCAACAGTGCCCTGATAAACTTGTGGATAGTATGCCACGACGAATATAGGCATGCATCAATACAAGATGACGTACTACTGGGTATTGGAGGTACCAGTGTGTACAGCAACCTGGACCACCACCTCTGAAGGTCTCGCTGTATTGTGGTAGAACATGCAATGTGTGGTTTTCATGAGCAATAAAAAGGGTGGAAATGATGTTTATGTTGATCTGTATTCCAATTTTCTGTACAGATTACGGCACTCTCGGAACCGAGGTGATGCAAAACTTTTTGGTGTGTGTAGTTGCACATATTTAAATATTTACTGCAACATTTCTTTCCGTGTGTTGTATTTGTATTGTTTGCTTGCTAGAATAAATGATGAAGCGACTCCTGGTACATTGCGAGTTCTACTTACGCCTTCTCAGAATAGAGAGCTGCCCCATTCGCCCTCCTGTAGACACTTGCTTCTTCCGCATCCTGTACCCCCACGTAAAGCGAACCAAGTTTAAACATGTGGTCTATACTTACTGTTTGTAATTCATTTTATTGTTGTACTCCTTACTTCTGAACTGGCTGAAACTATAAGGCTTCAAGTTGCCAATGCTTTGTGTCCGCCACTGACAAACGTAATAGTTATAATACTGTCTACGGCAGTATAGTAGCGACTATGTGCTTACTGTCGTTTATACTGTCAGTTAGTATGTTTATCTGTTTCAAAACGAGTAGTGAAGCAACTTTTGGTCGATTGCAGGGAGTACATGGTGGAGAAGAAATTTAACGAGATATTTAGTATTCATTACATGTATGTCTCACTTTTACTGTCAAACATGCACGGTGCAAAACAAAGTATATGTGTAGTGCGTGGATTTGTGAGGAAGATGTTTTTGATATATACGTTTCCCAAGTAATTTCCGCAATATCGTGTCATGATTTAATGATAACATTCGAAAAAAAAGTAATCGGTAACTTATGTAATCAATATTAGAACTAAACTAAACTCAGCCCGAACAAGCCGTGAAGGCCCAACGGTTCCGAGCGGCCGCCGTGTCATCCTCAGATTACAGGCGTCACTGGATGAGGATGTGGAGGGGCATGCGGTCAGTTTACGAGACATGAGCGGCTACTTCTCAATCAAGTAGCTCCTCAGTTTGCCTCACAAGGGCTGAATGCACCCTGCTTGCCAATAGCGCTGGGCAGACCGAACGGTCACCCATCCAAGTGCTAGCCCAACCCGTCATAGTTATGGAAGAATGGGAGAAAGAATTCAAGAAACGTGGGGTTTGGAAGCCAATTCTACTGGGCTTTTCCAAAAAAGACCTCTATATACCATAACCTGCGTTCGCGGACGACTTGGCAATACTTACAGAGGACGGAGAGCCTGCCGTCCAACAGCTCGAGACACTTAAAGAATGCGCAGAAAAAGTTGGGCTGCAAACCTCATTCGAGAAAACAGTTCTTAGGCTCAAAGACAGAAATCGCGAGCCTGAAAACAAAATACGGTAAAATCAACAGTATCCCGTACGTTAAACACCTCGGAGAATTCATCGAACCGGCAGGTCTTTAAAACAATCTCACGGCCAAATCGTCTCCAAAAAGTAAAAAAAAGCGTTATCGTTAGCCCAAAACCTCTACGACATAAAATCCATGTCACGATGACAAAAATTCGGCACTACATCACAGTCATAAAAGCAACAGTCCTTTACGTAAGAGAAACACCGATACTTAACAGAAAATATGAACTTGAAGAAATAAAAAAAAGGAATAAAGAAAGATAATGAAAATTTTAGGAACAAGACGTACCCAAGGCGGTTACAGGCTACAATCAATCAAAACAACAGAAAAGTTTTCAAACGTCGAAACTGACGTTACGAAAAGGCGAATAAAATATTTTGGTCATCTCAACAGACTACCAGAAAAGCGATTGACAAGATGGCCGAGCGGTTCTAGGCGCTTCAGTCCGGAACCGCGCGACCGCTACGGTCGCAGGGTCGAATCCTGCCTCGGGCATGGATGTGTGTGATGTCCTTAGATTAGTTAGGTTTAAGTAGTTCTAAGTTCTGGGGAACTGATGACCTCAGATGTTAAGTCCCATAGTGCTCAGAGCCATTTGAACGATTTCGATTGACAAGAAGAATAATAGACCATGTAACATTACTTGAGAACTGAACACCGAAGCTGAACGAATTTCGAAAGGGCTACATAAACGCAAACGTAAGACCAACCGATGCACCTTCATACATAAAGCAGACAAATGGCAAGTAGCACCAGAGCAACCAACACAAAACAGTACAGACCACAGTGGTCGGAAGAACGTGAAACAAGCCTTCTCCGAAAAAACGAAAACTTACTGGAACAACAAGAAGAACCTAAAAAAAGTTAATGAGTTATTTGCTTACCGTCTTCCAATTACTGCGAGAATTTGCTAGTAATAATAATAATAATAATAATAATAATAATATTTTAAAAACAATTCAGTTTCGTGATAGACATAGTTTTATGCCTCAGGAGGTCATTAGCCCTAGGTTGTGAACCACTACGTTAGACGGTACCATTAATCTCGGAGTCCGGCTGGAAATTACTAAACTGAGTAGGGCCATAAAGAAACTGTTTTACTTTGTTCTCCTTTTACTTGCATACTACGCAAGACAGTACTGTTAACCACAAAGCGAACTAAAGACCTGGCCAGCGTGGCAACACCGTCGTGTTTACGCCTCCGATGCGGGGAAAGGAGGCAATAACAGCGTGCATAGTCCAGTATGATAAGTGGAGCGCTGTCACGGTACACATCTGTACGCCAGTGTCACTCACAGCGCAGGAGTTAAACGCTGGCCGGCACTTTTGTTTGACAATATTCCTCGCGCGCTATCACTGTGAGGACATTAATTCACGGCGTAATGTGTATGTATCCGCATTTCATAAGCGTTTTCCACTGAAATCTGTAATTCTGATCCTTCATGATTTCGTAAGAAATCTGATGTACTATACCTTTTCTTCTATAACTATGTCGTCCTTCCGCACCCATGATGAGTCATTTGTATCTGCATCTTTTAAAACCGATCTCACCGGCAGAAAAGTTCTTCTCGGAATTTCCTTGTTATCTGTGAAGTGTAGTTTGATGCGACAAGAGTTGTCAAATGTTCCCATAGAGTAAATATCTCTGGAGTGAGCATTCACATGAGCAGAACAGATTTTGTGTTGTCAACATGCATTGCCGGCTTGGTCACGTGATCTCGGGACGTCGTGTGTTTGTCCGTATAGCGCCCTATATATTTAGAATGTCACTACATCCCTTTACAGACGGATTCTTTTCGTACGTGTCGTGGATTATTTATATATGTTGCGCAGACATTTCAACAGTATCCATTTGATACCGGGAATAAACCAGCTACGTAACTTTTAAGGGCAAGTGACATTACATTCTGCTTCTTTGCGATAGGTGTCATAGTTCAGATGCACTCGATTTTTGGTAGTTTTCGGGATCATACGCCACTTCATAGTATTACAGAGCCTGACGTACATTTTTGCAGTGATGGTCTTACAAAACGACTTGACAGTACGCTAGTACTTTTGCAAGTGTCCGAAAAACGCCGAATTTGCCACACATTAGCGATCATATCCCTGCTAATTCGTCCTTTTTTCTTGTATTTCTGCGTATTTATTTTCTCGTTTTTGCGACCTAAAGCACAATTTTTCTTACTTGTGGCGCTTCGAGGCATTTATTTAACGCATTTAAGTACTTGCTCCCAGCTTATTAAATAAATAGTAGACACAGTAATCTATATACAGGGCTATTACAAATGATTGAAGCGATTTCATAAATTCACTGTAGCCCCATTCATTGACATATGGTCACGACACACTACAGATACGTAGAAAAACTCATAAAGTTTCGTTCGGCTGAAGCCGCACTTCAGGTTTCTGCCGCCAGAGCGCTCGAGAGCGCAGTGAGACAAAATGGCGACAGGAACCAAGAAAGCGTATGTCGTGCTTGAAATGCACTCACATCAGTCAGTCATAACAGTGCAACGACACTTCAGGACGAAGTTCAACAAAGGTCCACCAACTGCTAACTCCATTCGGCGATGGTATGCGCAGTTTAAAGCTTCTGGATGCCTCTGTAAGGGGAAATCAACGGGTCGGCCTGCAGTGAGCGAAGAAACGGTTGAACGCGTGCGGGCAAGTTTCACGTGTAGCCCGCGGAAGTCGACGAATAAAGCAAGCAGGGAGCTAAACGTACCACAGCCGACGGTTTGGAAAATCTTACGGAAAAGGCTAAAGCAGAATGCCAGTTCGGCATTTCTTAAACAGGAGATTGGAAAACCGATGGATCGGTCGTGGTGGAGATCATGATCAGCAATTCATGTCATGGCCTCCACAATCTCCCGACTTAACCCCATGCGATTTCTTTCTGTGGGGTTATGTGAAAGATTCAGTGTTTAAACCTCCTCTACCAAGAAACGTGCCAGAACTGTGAGCTCGCATCAACGTTGCTTTCGAACTCATTGATGGGGACATGCTGCGCCGAGTGTGGGAGGAACTTGATTATCGGCTTGATGTCTGCCGAATCACTAAAGGGGCACATATCGAACATTTGTGAATGCCTAAAAAAACTTTTTGAGTTTTTGTATGTGTGTGCAAAGCATTGTAAAAATATCTCAAAGAATAAAGTTATTGTAGAGCTGTGAAATCGCTTCAATCATTTGTAATAACCCTGTACATAATCGACAAGTCACTGATAAATGCACGGAGGATAGTATTTACTGAAACAACTAACCATTCTCTTTCCTGTTCCACTAGTAAAATTTACGAGAGGAAGCGATTGTTTGTAAGCTTTTGTACGAGCCGTAATATCTGTTATATAGTCATAAAATCGTAGAAAAATAGGTCTACAGAATCAAGCCTTAATTATACGGCGTCTCGAAATTTTTAAACATATACAGTGTCTCTTACTAATATAACTATAATTAGAGCTACATCGTATGTACCCATGAAAAGTTACTATCCCTCCTTTCACATATTTTTCTTTGCATCCGTAGCAACAACAGTAATTCACCCTCGGTATTGCACTATGAACAACGGTGAAACACAACAAAAACTCTTGATATTATAAACTTCAAACGCTGCAGAAAGCACACATTCACAGCGAAGTCCTGAAAACACGTGACAATCCTGGTTTAATGTTGACAACATACGCAGAATGCAATGCTCACTCCAGAGATATTTACTCTATGGATGTTCCCAAAGATGGTATTTTTGATATTGTTCATAATATCGCAGAAATTTCTGATTCGTAACTCTTTTATCTACATGTTATTTGATTATTATTGATACAAACGAAAGCAGGGGGCAATGAAACAAGTAACTACTCTTAATAAGCATAGGTCCGGACGACCTATGCCAGAATGCAGCTATGCCAGTGTTACATCGCAGTTAATGTCTAAGGCTACTTTTTGCGTGATGTTTCTTATGGTGAAAGGATGGGTATGTGGTGAGTGCCTCATGGTGCATGGGGATATGTAGTAAGAATCTTCAACAACTAGTTACAGATACAAATCACTAACGTCGATTTGCAGTAGCATATTGGAACGTATACTGTGTACTAACATGATTAATTAGCTCGTTGAAAACGATTTATTGACAAATAGCAGAAAATATAGTTCTTGCCAAACACAACAAGCTCTTTATTCCCACATAGTGACCAATGCTATCGACAGTGGATCACAAATTAATTCCAAACTTTTAGGTTTGCAGAAGGCTTTTAACACTGTTCCTCACTATCGGCTTCTAATCAAGCTGGATCCCTACCGAATGTCTTCTCAGTTTTGTGACTGGATTCGTGACTTCCGATCAAAAAGGTCACTGCTCGTAATCCCTCTGTTGTTCCCGATCAATATAAACGATTCAGGAGACAATATGAGCAGCTCTCTTAGACTGTTTGCAAGTGATGCTATTATCATTTACCATCTTGTAAAATCATCAGATGCTCAAAACCAATTGTAAAATGATATATGGTGCGAAAAATGGCAGTTGACTCTAAATAATGAAAACTGTGGAGCCATCCTCATAAGTACTAAAAGGAATCTGCTAAATTGCGGCTACACGGTAAATCACACAAATCTAAAGGCTGTGAATTTAACTAAATACTTAGGGCTTACAATTACGAATTACTTAAATTGGAACGATGACATAGATAATGCTGTGGGGAAAGCGAACCAAAGACTGTGATCTCTTGGCGGAACACTTAGAAAATGCAAAGGCCTACTAGAGAGATTGCCTACACAACGCTTGTCCGTCCTCGTCTGGATTACTGGTGTTCGGTGTGCGATCCGCATTAGACGGGACTGACGGAAGACATTCGAAAAAGTTCAGAGAAGGGCAGCTCTTTTTGTATTGTTGTGAAATAGGGGACAGAGTTCCACGGATATGATACGCAAATTGGGGTGACAATAATTAAAACAAATGCGTTTTCGTTTCCAGGGCTCTCGGGTGTCCAGCCGGATGCGATCGTGGAAGTCCCACGATATTTCGGCGAATAACCTTTCCGCCATCATCAGATGATTCTGATGGAATGATGAAATCAGAACCACCATATGATGGCGAAAAGGTTATTCGCCGAAATATCGTGGGACTTCCACGATCGCATCCGGCTGGACACCCGAGAGCCCTGGAAACAACAGAAACGCCGGGAAAGCCTCCGATCACAAAGGCGTTTTCCATTGCGGCAGTACCTTCTCGTAAAATTTCAGGCACCAAGTTTCTCCTCCGAATGAAAAATAATTGGTGGAGCCGACCTAGACAGGGGGAAATGATTATCATACTAAAATAAGAGAAATCGCACGGGAATATTTGTGATTGATTTTCCCGCGTGCTGTTCGAGAGTGGAGCAGTAGAATAATTGCTCGAAGGTGGTTCGATGAACACTCTTTCAGATACTTAACTGTGAATTGCAGGCTAATCATGTGCATGTAGGTGCAGAAGTGTATCGGAGATGGCTCGCCTACACCGTGCCTTTCTGGTCCCCTGACTACAATCTGTTGATTTTGTTTCTGTTTTGATTTCTTGTTTGTTCGGATGTGTGTAAAAGCTTTGGTATATTCCACCCTACTAAGAGTGTCAATGAACTCCAGGAATATTTTGTGGATGGCTGGCAATGCATTCGGAACACCCCTGCTATTTTTGAATGCGTACAGGCTTCCATGAGCCGATGTGCTGAATCCTGCCTTCACATGAACAGTGGCCGTGTGGAACACTTGTAAAGTGAAATTACAATGAAATGAAAACCCCTAGCTGCATACAGGCATTGATATGTCAACGGGGACAGTTGAAAATATGTGCCCCGACCGGGACTCGAACCCGGAATCTCCTGCTTACATGGCAGACGATCTATCCATCTCTTTTTTGTCTCAATTTGTTCTATATTGTTTGTTGAATTTGTTCGGGCCGGATGTCCTGTGACACCCGTTTAGGTTCTTTGTTGATCCATTCACTCAGTTTTTTATTACAGAGGGTAGCTAACCCTCTGACCGAACACGCAGAGCTATCGTGCCGGCTCCCATCTGAGCCACCGAGGGCACAGAGGACAGTGCGACTGCAGGGACTTATCTCTGGCAGGCCTCCCGTACATCCCAAGAGCGTGCTCAACTGTTTAAGGGAGTTTTGCATAGCAGAGAAACTCATCAATCTGATAAAGATCTGCCTGAACGAAACACGTGCAAAGGTGAAGATGGGAAATCGCGTAACTGAGGAGTTTGAAATTGTGACAGGACTCAGGCAAGGAGATGGGTTGACCCTGTCCTGTTCAACTTTGCCCTCGAGTAGATCGTACATGAGACCTTCCAAGAGAACGAAGGTATTGAAATCGAAGGAAAGAGACTGGCATACTTAGCCTATGCAGACGCCATCTGTTTACTCTCTAGGTCGGAAGAGGAGTTGGAGCAAATGACCATAGCACTAAAGGAGGCTGCCAGCAAATTTGAGCTAAACATAAACGAAGCCAAGACAGAGTAACTCGTTATGACGCGTGGTCATTGTCAGACTGCTGATCATGTACAATCACTGCAGGATGGGGACCAGTCCTACAAGAGAGTGCAAGAATTCAAATACCTATGGGCACTTTTCACTGAAAACTCGTCATGTGAAGCAGAGATCAATGCCAGAATACAAGCAGGAAACCGATCTTATCACAGCCTAGCACAACTGCTTCGCCCCAGATATCTCTCCAGACAGTTCAAGATTCGACTGTACAAAACCCTGATCCAGCCTGTTGCTCTATATGGCTGTGAGACATGGAGTATCCGGAAACAGGAGTTCCATAAAATCCTTGTTTTTGAGAGAAAAGTGCTTCGGAAGATCTTCGGTCCGATTCTGGATGCAGATACAGGGGAATGGAGAATCAGATACAACCAAGAGCTTGAGGAACTATACCAGCAGCCCAACATAGCAGGAACTGTCAAAGCCAAACGAATGCAGTGGGCCGGCCATGTGGTCCGGATGGAGGATCACAGATGGCATCGGAAGCTCCTGGATTTCACACCTACAGGAAAGAGACCGCCAGGGAGACCCAAGAAGCGTTGGAGGGATGGACTCCAAGTGTCAATAGATGTGAACGGATGGCGGATAGCCGGCCGGTGTGGCCGTGTGGTTCTAGGCGCTTCAGTCTGGAACCGCGTGACCGCTACGGTCGCAGGTTCGAATACTGCCTCGGGCATGGATGTGTGTGATGTCCTTAGGTTAGTTAGGTTTAAGTAGTTCTAAGTTCTAGGGGACTGATGACCTCAGATGTTAAGTCCCATAGTGCTCTGAGCCATTTGAACCATTTTTGATGGCGGATAGCAGCAATGGACAAAATACAGTGGAGGAGGAAACTTGCAGATACGTGCGGTCCACTGGACCTGATCACGTAGTAGTAGTAGTAGTAGTAGTAGTAGTAGTAGGCCTCCCGTGAGACCCACATTGTGTTTGTTCTCAAGCGGCATATCTACATTTTGGATCCTCGGGGAATCTATTGTAAGGTGTTCACAGATTCAGTCGAAATATGTCACAGCGGAGAAACCTTGGTTTTTGAACCTGTGTTTATTAGGATTATTTGCTTGTTTCTTTGTCCTCTGCTCGTCCCTTTCGTTTGTACAGCACCACGTATATCGTCAACGGAATATTTACTGGGTGCACTAAGCTTCTAGGTACCTGAACCCCACTCAACTCAGCATCAAGTAACTTGCATACCATCGACTTACTCAACTTTAAACTTTTGCTTCCACTCTCAGTCACCATTTTTTTTCTGATCGCCAGTGTATTTAATGAGGTTAACAGCAAGCCGTAGCGACTGCCAACAAAGACACTTTTTGCAACCACTAGCGATGATTGTGTTGGTAGGTAGCAAGCGCGCTAGTTTCAACTGGAACGTGGCTGTACATTATCAAGTGTGGTTGGGTCTACGGATCGCTTTGTCGAATGATGTGACGCGTTGCACTGTCGCTCATCGCGTTCTTCCCTGCCTCTCAGTTACCTTCTGGTAGGCATTAGTTGCGAAAAGCAACGACACACCGCCTCTACTATATCCCCGCAAAGAGAGCAGTGTGGCTGGTTCCACATTGCTTTCGCGCTCAGTAATGACTACAATCGTTCATTCAGTCACTTCTGCCTGATAGCACGGCTGTGTGTGGAAGCGAGAGCGTTTGTTTCCTATCTGCTGCAGCAGCAGGCTGTGCGTGTCCTTGCATTCATCCCAGAGCGACGTGCTTGTGACATTGCGTGAACAGTCTTACATTTTTCTTATTCCGAGCAGACAATGAAAACGTGTTTACTGTGCTAGCAAAGACAAATATGAATATTTGGCGCCAGCGACAGTATGCTTACGATTGTAGGAGTCGTTTTCCTCCGTGTGTTTGTTAGTATTGAGATAACGGCCCATGTGCTGCTCTGGGGAGCCCATCTGTGTCGTAATTATGACGCACGCCCGCTGCCAGCAGGTGTAAGTCGTTCGTTCGTTGCGTAAACACCGGAGGCTGGTATACCAGTAAGGATTGTTGCTGGGCATTCCGGGAGTCAAGTGTAGATGTACCAAGTACTTAGAGCAGGGATACCCAAACTTTTCTTATGGCGAAACACTTTGAGAATCCTGTTAGTTTGATGGAATGCCTTGTTATTTTGAATATAACTAATTTTTGAAGGAAAAAACTTGTTTTCACATAACATCTAATAACACAGAAATCACAATAAAATTTAAAAAGTATTTAGTACCGTCAAAACCTCGAAAAAAAGCTGTTTTCTCGGAACATTTATTCACTTTCCGCGGAACACTGCTGTTCCACGGATCATAGTTTGGGAAACACTGGGTTAGAGTGATAAATCCCTGTGATGGATGAGAATATCACTGCAAGAAGTAATGGTCGAATGAAATGACTGATAACTGCAAGTAATTGTTTAATTTTGGGCGGTGCAGCTACTCCCATTTTGCTTAGTTGGTAGCCGATAGTATAGACTTAACAGGTTACAACAAATAATCTTTCCCTACAACTTAGTAAGGTTTATGCTGTAAGCGTTTTTGATGCATTGTCATATTCCACCAGTTCGGCTCATCAGTGTAGACTTCCGAAAGCAGTCTACTATTATTAACCAGTCGCAAGATGAGCTTCGAGAAGATTTAAAAAAATGCGGGGCAAAGACTGGGAAATCACAGCAGGTGCACGTCTAAATCATTCAAAACGAAACTCCGCTGCCGAATACACTGGTGACCAAAATTAAAGCAACGAAAGGAAATTTTGCAAGGTTGTTATTATTTTGCCATAAAACAGTATAAACAGGTGATAGTAAAGTAGAAACAATGTAAACATGCATGCAACATGCATAACGGTAGACAAAAATGTTCTTCGTTTTTTTAAAACTTAACGAAACTGGTTAATGTGCTCAGTATGGGCTGTGACCACCTCTGGCAGCAATACCGGCCTGACAACGACGGGGCATGCTGTGAATAACGTCATCAATGTCATGTTGAGCAATAACGCCTATTTTTCCTGTAAAGCTGATCGCAGTTTTCGAGAGTGATTGGTGGAGCTGACGTGAAGCAAGCCGTCTCCATAGTGCATACCAGACTTGTTCTATGGGATTCAAATTTTGAGAGCGAGCAGGTCACGTCATGCGTGCAATATCTTCCTTTTCCAAGAAAACATCAACTATCCGCGTTCTATGAGGTCGAACATCATCGTCCATCAATATGATGTCTGGGCCCACAGCATCCCGCAACAACCGTGAATGATGTCCCAAGATCTCGTCACGATACCTGACGGCAGTTAAACCTTACCGATCCACCCGTACAATTTCACGAAGAGGGGTTCGAGTGGTAAGCATAATCCTTCCCACACAATTAGGGATCCTCCTCGATCTCGATATCTTACCACAATGTTTGGGCCCCGAAATCGTGTTCCACGTTCCCTCCAGATGCGAATCCATCGAAAATCACTCTCAAGACTAAATCGGGACTCATCGGTGAAAACAATATTGGCCCACTGTTCGACTATCCAGGTGGCATGTTTATGACTCCACTCTAGACGTTTCGTTCTGTGAAGACGAGTCAGATGTAGACATACAGCATGTCTCCGATAGTAAAGACCACCCTGCCGAAGCCTTCAGCACACCGCTTGCTCGATACAACATGTCCAGTGGATGCTGCGAGCTCACACGTCAGTTGCCGCGTAGTGTCGTCCCCTTACAGCCTAATAACGGTCCTCTCTTCTGAGGTAAACCGTGGTCGGCCCTGTACTGGTCTTTGGGATACAGTTTCGGTCTCTATAAACTGTCGCCACTTCCGAAAAACGATAGAACGATTCACATTAAGCCGTCGGGCCAAATCAATTTGCTACTGCCCCGCTTCCTTTCTTCCTATGGCCCTCCACCGCAGAGAGTCTGGTAGGCGTCTTCTCTGTGCCGTACTGCTCCGTCTGTGACTGTGTACACAGCGACTGTGGATGTGGAGCTATCCAGCAAGCACTACGTCGTTTCATAGGTGCCCTGGCGTCATCGTTGGCATGGTTGCCCTTTGACCGGAATGCCACCTTCCGTGCAGAGCACGATCATACGGACATATGGTTGACAGTTTGTATGAGTATATCGTAATTAGACACAGGACGAGGAAACAGCGGTTTGTCGCTTTAATTTTGGACACCAGTGTACATGCGAAGCAGTTTTTAAATGCCAAGGAAGTGACAGGAAGATTTCTTTCTTACCTCTTAGTTTTGCGATGTCATTGAATGACAGGTAGTTTATCTGAAGACGTTATAGGTACAGTCAAAGTGAGCATATCTAAACTGTGTTTTTTTTTTAAAAAAAAAGAAAATGCATACCATTGTCACCTATAAAATAAAATACTTGCCCCGTCATCTGCATCATTAATCTAGCTACTTGTGTACGAAGGGATGGTCGCTGGTTGTTTAACTTAATGTATTGTAATAAAATTAATGTCGTTCCTGTTTCAGGTTTGTTACACCGTGGTATCCGCATTTATAACATCAGAGTCCTACCAGAGGACACCAGCCGTAGGCATCTGTCATGTGTAAGCACTATAGCCAGGTAGCTCTAGGCATATGCATTTTGCTTTAGAGGCTGATAGTAGGGATAAAACATAAACCACTAGGTTTTCCTGTGCGTAAAATCATTATAGTTTCTGGCTGCATATTTAATGCACTGTAACTGCACCAGTCTCAACTCAAATCATCTAAAATCAGTATGCAGTAAAGTGACTCTGAACATAAACAAACCAAATGTCATTAATTTCAGTTCGAAGAATGAAAATAACTGAATTAAATTAAATGCAATGGTACCTCTGTAGACTGTGTAACAAACACAATATCTATGAACCTGATGATTTATTTTTAATTGAACTATTGTGCACATACAAAGACATTTGCAAACAAAATGTCATCAACATGTTATGTCCTTAGAAACTTGACATCAGTGTGTAACAGCCAGCTTATTTTAGTTACTGACTGTTTATATGTACACTCAGTTCTTAGCTACGGAATTCTTTTCTGAGGAACAAACGTACAAAACATGTTCGTAGTTATAAAATTATACAAAAGAGCCACAATAATAATAGACATCTATTCAAAACACTAAGGGTTTTAATTACACTGAGTGAGTACATTACCGATCATTACGCACAAAAAAATAACATTGAGAATTACTGCACAAACAGTTCAGATCTTGATTGAACATTAATTTGCCAAGAAAGAATAACCATAAAACTCAAAACAGCGTCTTCTACCAACGAATAAAGTTATCGATAAAATTTCCAAGGAGATTAAAGAGATTACTAAATCGAATTTATTTACAAAGGCAATGGAAAAGTACCTGTTTAAGCAATACATTTTACACAGTGAGAGATTACTTTGGTAAAAGCTATCAGAATTCACAAATAAATGATAATAATAATAAACATTTATCATTTCATATAACTCTTTCATGTTACCACATAACATTATTTCATTTTCTCTTTGTGGAAAACCTCCCTACCACAGTTCTACACTATACAAAATGTCCCTGTTACAAATTTCAACAGTATCAACTGTAAGCACTGTAGAGTGTTGGTTCAAGGTTACAATTAAAGAACAACTCACAGTTTTAGATAAGCACATGCTCGAGTACTGCTTTATTGCACTCCCACTTGTAGCGCCACATATGCCACGTACACAAAATGACGACTCGTGAGTGTAAAGCGTTTTGTGTTCTGCAGTGAATCTGTAATTTCAGTTCAATATGCGTTTCGTTTAAAGTTTAACTGTGGTTCCCCTTGTAGCAAAAACATCCGCCACCGGAACAATCAAATCGAAACAACCAAATGTGTGTGTAAACGGAAAAGCACGAGGCGACCCAACGTGTCTGAAGTTGATTTTGACCATGTCAGAACATCTCACCTTTGTAGGTCTAAGAAGTCTGTTCAGAAAACAAGTCTTGACGTCATTTACAAAATATGACAGTGTGGAAGGTTTTAAGAAACATTTTACGTGCGTGTCCATACTAGTTGCAGTTGGTACATGCCAACTGACATGCCAAATGGCTGTGTGGTGTATGTTATATGTGAAATGATTCGCCGGGAAGATGACTTTCTTGATTGTGTGATGTTCAGTGATGAGGCAGCTTCTCATCTGAATGGGAATTTAAATACCCAAAGTGTTAGCATCTGTTGGTCAAAATATCCTCATGAACTTGTGAAATATCAAACAGATTCCTCAAACTTAAAAATTTTCTGCGCTGTGTCCCGGCGCCAAGTGGAAGGACAATTTTTTTTCTCTGAAGCTATGGTAACAGAGGCTGCTTGTCTGAATATGTTTTCCCTCAGTTAGAAGGTGGAAATCAAAACTTTATTTGGCAACAAGATGGAGATTTCTCCCATTGGCGTTGGTCTCTATGAGAGAGGTTGAACGGCAAAGTCCATGATTGTTGGATTGGTCGTAATAGTAAATATGATAAAGCTCTTTTCTGCTCGACTCTACGTTCACCTAACCTCACACTGTGCATTTTTTTCCTCTGGAGCCTTGTAAAAGATTGTGTCTCTGTTCTGCCACTACGTAATGATTTGTCAGAGTTGAGACACAGAACTGAGGAGGCTATTATTTCCATTACTTTGGGCTTGTTAACCATACTGTGGGAAGGACTGGATTTTCTGTTGGATGTGTACCTTATAATTAAAGGCGCACATACTGACCTTTTGTAAGAAAATCTAGTTTAGTTAACCTTCAACGTGATGTATGATTTGCTGTAAATAGTCTAATAGTATAATATACCACTGAAACTGGGTCACTCCTTTACTGACACCCTGTATAATAGTACCACTTTTTCTTCTCTCTGAGCTCAACACCTCACTTGTTATAGAGGAATGCTGTCTCAGTTTTTCAGGTTAGCAAATGGAAGTTTATAGTATACAAGATGGAAACAAAATATCATAGTATGATCACGACAGCAACTGATAGTGTGTGGAGTGTTGCAACATAAAAAATGTGTATTTAGTTTGTGACATGTTTACAGTGACAAGTAGTGAGAAAGAAACGAGGAGTATAGCACTAGCCTTTTAGATTATCAAATGACTTCTTTGTACAACAGTATTGTTCACTATGGGAAAACCGAATGTGGTAGTACTGCTTTAGAGACTGTATTAGGAAAGATGAGGCTCTGTTGCTCGACAGCTTCACCAGCGCGATAGTTTCCCGTGTTGATCAGCAGAACGACTTCATAGAGAGGGAAATGGTCAGCAGCCTGAAGTACAGGCAATGACAAAGTGGAAGACCCCAGCCAGAACTTCTTAAATCGAAAAAGCCAAAGCTGTGAAATCATACAACTCCAGCAGGGCTTCTGGAGGTCCTGACTTTAAAAAAAAAAGGCAAATACAGCCATCACCAACCAATGGCGATGCCCTGTTGCTCCAACCTGCTATGAGTTCTGGGATGGCAGTACTGCTATTGGAGGAAAACTAACCAGCCAGCTCACATACTGTATATTGTCCCCACATCAGATCGGCATTCACAGATGTTCATTATATGAAGCAGTGTCCAGGTGTGTTGAGGTATGCCATGCAATGCAGTCTACACCAACTTAAGCTACAGAACAGAGACTACTTTTAGTACGAGATGAGGCAGCCATCCACTATTCATGGATCTTGATGCAAGTATCTGTGAATCTAATTATCGGGCCAAAAAGGCTGAATATGTTCAGGAATGTGTGCCTGAGGATCAGAATATTCATAAAGTTGATAATACTTGCATTGCTTTAGGTACAGAGAGTAAGGAAAAAATGTTGTGTAATTGTTCTTTGACAGTGTACTATTGAATTCAGGGAGGCACTGTTTCTGCTGAGAGAGAATGCTGCAAATGACACACAATTGCAAGGCTCTACTGTCATGAGGATAAAAACAGCTAAACTGTATACGAAACCATTAAGATTCATTTCACACAGTAAAGTTCTGCAGTGTACAGGGAAGTTGTTTTCGGTGACCAGAGGTGCAAGGCTGCCTAACGTTGCAGTGTGGTAGCGTCATATGTGTTTTTTTTGTGGGCATAATTTTAACGATGTGTTTTCTGAAAAATGTGAAGGAAACTTTTGTTGCAAAGACAAAGTTTTGAATTAGTACCAAAGCAATAAATTAAGAAGCACCTGATAAACAGGGAGGAACGCTGAACGTGAGAAATTAAATCCATTTGATGTTAAAGAATTGTTAAGGATTTTGCTGTAAAGAGAGAATTTCGTAATTTTATTTTAATTGTTTGCTGTTTGATGATTCAAAGTCACTTTTAGAGCAATAGATAAAAAATGAACCATGTGGTTTACGCTACATTAGAGTAAGGATAAATGGAGAATACTGTATTTGTTACGATAACATGTGAAACATGTGTCAAGAGTCTCTTATCCCAGACTGTAAACAGCTCACAATCTGAGAACCAGATTTATCAAAAGCAGAAGGGATGTTGCACCATGACTTAGCTAGGCTATGAACTGTTCCTGGTCAATCAGCAGAATGATTTCATAGAGAGAGAAGGGTCGTCAGCGCTAAGTCCAGCCACAGTTTGCAAGAAGACGCGTTAAGAGTGCAAGAGCGCCCATTCATGATGCTGACAAAGTGGAAGACTCTAGCCTATATCCTGGAAAGCCGAAGTTGCGAAACCACACAGCTGCGGCAGAGCTTTTGGAGGATCTGACTAAACAAGAAAACCAGGACAAATGAAGTCATCACCACCCAATGACGATCCCCAGACGCTCCAGCCTTCTATGTCTTCTGGGTGGGAGTTGTGCTGTTGAAAAAATACTGACCAGCCAGCTCATACATACACCCGAGATCAGACCCTCATTTTCAGATGTTTATTATATCCACCATTACCCAGCTGTGTACAGTATGCTGTGCGATGCAGTCTATGCCAACTGATGACTGTGAGATGGAAACCACTTGCTGCACAAAATGACACAGCCATCTGCCATCCACAAACTTTGCTGCCAACAGCTGCAAGCCTGCCAACAGCTTCAAGCCTGCCTTAGCTGAGGCCTGCAGGCAATCACCTTGGTGCTTCCACCCCAGTGGATCACTTGCTGGGTGACTGCCTTCTGTTACCACCTCACTGGTAGCCTGTGAGTTGAGCCTGGGTTAGCTTGCTACCCAGCTACACTGTAGCTGTCATCCAGGTCTTAGGGAACTACATTGTTGTTGACCATTGCCTGGGTATGGTGCTGCATGCCATCATCTTCGATCATGGGCCGAGCCATGAACAGTTGCTGTGGTCAGCCTTCGTTGACAGTGCAGCGCTTGTGTCAGGTCTCTATAGCTGTGCGGACATCATGGGCTGCAGCTTCCTACATGCATTGCCTGCTGGGCAGGGCAAACACTAATAGTGGTACATGCCACGCCTGTGTCAACCTACTTCACTGAGGCCAAGACCTTCTATCCATTTAATGTTCCATCTTCGTAACTGACATGAATAATGGATTATAATAACCAGGACTGTATTACTGGTGATTCGCCGTGCAATTCCAGTTACCACCTCACCCATAGCCCATGTCTAGGCAGGGAGATGATGCACCACCATGATTTGACATCATAAAATTCATCTGCCGCTGTGAGGGACATATCCCAACCCCTACAACTCCATAAATATCTGGCCAACTTCATTTAGCTTTTCATTCAGCTATCAGTTATCTGATCAGAAGTCTCCAGATCCCAACTAGTGGACATTAATATAGGATGTGTCCACCCTTTGCCTTTATGACGTTTTGAACTCTGCTGGGGTCATTTGCAATCAGGTGTCTGAATATCTATGGAGGGATGGCGGCCCATTCTTGAAGAACCAAAACTAGAGAAGTAGTGTTTCTGAACGCTGGAGTCTGTAGAGAAGTCGACATTCTGACTCATCCCAAAGGTGCTCCATTCGCTTCAGATATCTAGGCAGGCCAGTCCATTTCAGGAATGTTACTGTACACAAACTATTACCTCATAAAGACTCTGATTAAGGACAGAATGCATTTTCATGCTGATACTAACAGTCATTTTCTCCAGACCATTCCTCTACTGCATGCAGTACACAATGCTATAAAATGTGTCCATATCCATCGGAGGGATGGAATAAACAATACTTTTTGCAGATCGATTGCCAATGTACATCTATTACTTCCAGGCATAGTTAAGAAGTCACATCGCTCTTCATTTTTGTCATTGGGCTTTCTGCCTACCTGTTGTGCAGTCTAGTGTTTTCTGAGCTTTTCTGTTCTCTGGAGACTGTCTTTTCCGCTCAAGGTGCAATGAGTCACATGTCTTACATGTATCTGACCTTGGTCTTCCAAATGATAGATTTGGAAAGTATTTAAGACATATCCTTCTATGCTGCATTTCATCAACTTTGGTCTCTGGAAATTTAACTTTATATTCTTTGTATAAACGGCTAATATTAAGATCACAGATGAGCTAGTTTTTAGAAGATTTCCTTTTAATATAATGAGTCTCCTTTCTTGGAATTGGCAGTATATGTTGCTTTATCAGTAGAATATCGTCCTCATTATATTTGCAGTTGTATGCACCACCTCTGTTATCATGGTAGGACACATGACCCATCTTCATTTTATTGATTAATGTCACAATCTTCCTCTTTGAGGCACAAAGTACGTCCATCATTGTTTTAGGGCAGACTCTGGAATGACCACCTTTTCCATTAGGAACTTGATTGATGACGGTTGTTCTCAGGTTCGACGTGCACCGCCTGGAGACTGGTAGTATTTTCATGAAGTCCATTAGAAATGTGCCTTGTGTAGTTTCATTTTGCTTGTACGGGGTGTTCAAAAAGTCTCTCCGCAGTGCCGTATGATTGTTAGCCGCGCGTCCGTATGCCGCAGTGAATATACCGAAGTGAAACTCAGTGAAATACAAGTTTTTAATTTATTGAATATTCATTTTTACTTACATACACAATTCAATTCGTCTAATCATGTTTCCAAACACAAGCTGTAACATTTCTTCTGTAACAGAAGCAGTGAAAATGGATATTGCAGTTTTCATTTCATCGATGGATTTTGGTCGGTTTCCATAGACAGTTGCACCCCAAAAGAAAAAGTCAGGTAGTGTTTGGTCAGGCGATCGTGGAGGCCAAAGTCCATGTGAAATTATGTGATCACCAAAAACTTCAGCAAGAAGTGACACTGAAACGCGAGCTGTATGCGCGGTTGCACCCTCTTGTTGAAAATAACCGTTCAGTATTTCACTTCTCAGAGGGAGCAGCCATAGCGTACGGATCTCCGTGCCGGCACGTTCACAGGAGCTCAGTCCGTCAGTTCACCTGATGATGGCGACATGTATGATCGCCGAAATATTGTGCCCGTTGGACACTATAGACCGGCAGCACACCCGTGGATATTTTGATTATCAAATACGCTGGGAGAAACTCAAGAATCACAGCATTTCTATTATTCATCAGTGAAAAGTCTTGCATGTCCATGCTTCTTTTGTTGCCTTCTCCTTTGCAGAGAACTCTGTTTAAAACATTTCCTATGATTTCGTCACAAGATATGACAATGGTGTTGGATAATTTGTGTGCCTACTATTTCTTTTGTATCGAACTACTGTAAAAATGGTAATTATATCAGAAACAGTGGTTAAATCACATTAAGTGCACTAAAGAAGAAAACTACGAACACATGGAAAGAAGGTGCTGTATGCAGGGGAGACTGTTGTAGCTTGGTACACTTCTCGGATTTTCACCTCTGTAACATAAGTTCGGTGGCAGGAGGAACAAGACTTTTGGTCAGATGAATACAGGGTTATAAATACAAAATCAATTAGGGGTAATGCAGTAGTAGGTTTAATAATGAATTAAAAAATAGGAGTGTGGGTAAGCTACTACAAACAGCATAGTGAACGCATTATTGTGGCCAAGATAGACACGAAGCCCACGCCTACTACAGTAGTACAAGTTTATATGCCAACTAGCTCTGCAGATGATGAGGAAGTTGATGAAATGTATGATGAGATAAAAGAACTTATTCTGGTAGTGAAAGGAGATGAAAATTTAATAGTCATGGGTATCTGGAATTCGACAGTAGGAAAAGGAAGAGAAGGAAACGTATTAGGTGAATATGGATTGGGGCTAAGAAATGAAAGAGGAAGCCAATTGGAGGAATTTTGCACAGAGCATAACGTAATCGTAGCTAACACTTGGTTCAAGAATCATGAAAGAAGGTTGTATACATGGAAGAACCCTGGAGATACTAAAAGGTTTCAGATAGATTATATAATAGTAAGACAGAGATTTAGGAACCAGATTTTCAATTGTAAGGCATTTCCAGGGGCAGATGTGGACTCTGACCACAATCTATTGGTTATGAACTGTAGATTAAAACTGAAGAAACTGCAAAAAGGTGGGAAATTAAGGAGATGGGACCTGGATAAACTGAAAGAACCTGAGCTTGTACAGAGTTTCAGGGAGAGCATAATGGCACAATTGACAGGAATGGCGGGAAGAAATACAGTAGAAGAAGAATGGGTAGCTTTGAGGAATGAAATAGTGAAGGCAGCAGAGGATCAAGTAGGTAAAAAGACGAGGGCTAGTAGAAATCCTGGGGTAACAGAAGAAATATTGAATTTAATTGATGAAAGGAGAAAATACAAAAATGCAGCAAGTGAAGTAGGCAAAAAGGTATAAAAACCTCTCAAAAATGAGATCGACAGGAAGTGCAAAATGGCTAAGCAGGGATGGCTAGAGGACAAATGTAAGAATGTAGAGGCTTATCTCACTAGGGGAAAGATAGATACTGCCTACAGGAAAATTAAATAGACCTTTGGAGAAAAGAGAACCACTTGCATGAATATCAAGAGCTCAGATGCAAACCCAGTTCTAAGCAAAGAAGGGAAAGCAGAAAGGTGGAAGGAGTATATAGAGGGCCTATACAGGGGCGATGTTCTTGAGGACAATATTATGGAAATGGAAGAGGAGGTAGATGAAGATGAAATGGGAGATATGATACTGCGTGAAGAGTTTGACAGAGCACTCAAAGATCTAAGCCGAAACAAGGCCCCAGGAGTAGACAACATTCCGTTTCTGATTTAGTCAGCACTATCGCTGTTTCTCTTCACTTAAATATTAGAGACAGACAGCTTCATGCTCATTCTAACATTTACGCTTCTCCTTCACTACAAAATAAGTCATTCCGTCCATATTAATCGAATACTTTGAATGCAAGACGTAACCTGACAATCCAAGCACGTTTAAAAAATGGCTGTGTGTTTACATGAGAGCGAAAATCGACTGTGGAAGTGGAAAACCGGCAGCTGGAAACGGATTTCCAGAATCGATTTTGGAGTTTGTACATGACCAACCAGAAACAGTATTGTGAAATCAGTTTACGAAATCAAATGGGGGCCCCATGTAAACATAGTGAGTTGAGTCTCCCACATTACAGTCGTCTTATCTCACCTCTCTAAGCAGAGTGGTAGGTTTAAATGTAAACTTAGCTGATAAGAGAATCGTCCATGACAGACAAGTGTTCTGGATACAATGCCAGTCTGTCACACAGTTCTGAACTGTCAGCATGTTTCATTATAATGCGTACGTTGCTGCATCGTTGAAAGACTCATTTTGGATAGTGTTCTGTTTTTGGGTCACTGACCTTTAGTTTGTCGAGAGCTACATTCGGACGTCAATTAATTTAAAAACGTGTTGGAAACGTGCACTGTTCACTGTTTCTAGTTTCCTGAATGAAATATGTTACGTACCGTACGTTCTTAAGACCACTTAACATAATAATGGACATTTTTCGTGTGACTTCGGTCACTTTAATTGTGTACTTTTTAGCTGCAACGAGTTGAGCAAAATACTGTCGAAGTGGTCTGCATACTGTACTGTTATGTATTATTAGCCTTTCCCCTTTGTGTTTCGGATATGTCCTCATGTGCGACTAGCATGCCAGACGAGTAGTAGCCTATGGGTGCTTGCACTCTTCTTCCTAAACGAACAGAAGTTTCATAGTTTTCGTATTATCCGTAAAACGAACTGCATACTGTTATATGTATGCTGCATACTGTATATGGATACTGATCAGATGTTGTAAACCAACATTATATTGTTCTTCTCTCGACACTTTGGGCCCTCAACATAGACGCCACCGCCCATAATTCACGTTAAGAGCATTAATACTGCTAGTAGTGTAGCAATAGTAGCAGTATTTGTATTAGACGTTGATCGATTTTACCAGGATATTGTACATGAGATGTTATTACAGACAACAAATGTAACGTAATTCACATATACACTATCTGATCGAATTTATCTGGTCGCTTCTACGTAATGCCGAATTGACCACTAGATGTCACGAGAGGCGTTGTCAGTTGGTTGGTTGGTTTGCGATGTAAAGGGACCATCAGTCAAGAAGCAGTAATAGCAGAATGGGCCAGTCTGGAGAGCTCATTGACTTCCAACGTGGAGTCGTTATTGGATGTCATTTGAGTAACAAATGCATCAGGGGCATTATTAGCATTATACACCAATAACAAGTATGTGAAATCAAATTAAGCAAAAGTATTGTCAGACACTAATTACAAGTTAAATACATTTTGAAAAGAAGTTATTGGAAACTAAAACAAATTTCCATTTTCAAAACAAGTAAATTATAAAGAGGTGAAAGAAACTCATTTGGAAGTATCACATGTTCCATGGAAAAGACGCTCTTCTGTTCCAAGGTACAAGATGGCGCACAAGCGATGAAGTATGTTTTAACCATGTTATATATATAGTTTTAGAATCTATAAAATTTTACTCACCACAAAGTTTGTGAGGGTACTCGTGTGTACTGTAAGTGGTTGTTCTTTGGAGGGCGACAATGCCCAGTGGTGCAGAGAGTCGCAAGCAGAGGCAGTTGTTGAGAGGCAGTGTTGCCAATTTAGCGACTTTTTCGCTAGAAATGGCGACTTTTGCCTTCGTCTTAGTGACAAAAAAACTTTTTAGCGCCAAAAACTATTTAGCGACCTATCTGGCGACTTTTGGAGTACTGACGACTTTTGAAGTACAAATGAAAACTGTTTTGGGCGAGTTTTTTCATTCACAAAACTACGATTTTAACTATAGAAAGGGTACTGCACTGACTTTGTTCTAGATTTACTAAGTTAAATTAAGTTCTTAGCAGATCATGTTGCATTGTTCAGCATTTAGTAAACCTGAATGTGGGAATTGCCTACAGGGTAAGAAAACCTTGCCTATAGAACAATTCATTATTCATTACCCACTAGTCTGTTATCGTCGATAGCGCATCGATTTATAATTCTTCAACTTTTGATCTCCCTTTATTTTTCGAATTGACAAAAAACATACGTAATATTAAGTATAATAAAATACATTTCTGTCCAACAACCTCTAATTTTTCGAAATGTTAACTCGCAATCAAATTATTACCACACGCACAGTGGTAACGCAAGAACAATTCGGTGGGGATATCTCAGACATTATTACGTTTTAAACAATGAACAATAGGACTGATACCGAGTTACCGAGTGCGTAGATTGTTTCATAACCTCTAGTTCGCCTGAGTTTTAATGTATTTTCAGTGATTATAAATTGGTGAAACTTATGTTGTGGTGGCTTACATAATGGATTTACCGCAGAAGAAGAAGCAGTGCGCTCAAAAATATCAGAATGCGTTGGAAGCAGAACATGAATTCAATGGGTGGCTGAAACCAGACTTATCCAAGGCAAGATGTCAAGTATGTGCAACAGAGTTTTATGCTAAATTGTGTGATATTAGAAAGCAGTCGAAAACTGTTAAACATAAACAAAAAAATTTATTTAAAAAGAAAAACACAAACCACCTTACCTGTGAAAATTGTTCCGAAAACTACAGTTAGAATAGCAAGCGGAGTGGAATGCGCCCTTTCTTTATTTATTGCTGAACATTGTTCTATTTTAGCTGTAGATCATTTAAGAATACTGTGCAAGAAGGTATTTTCCGGTAATGAGGGCGCTAAAAACGTGCAATTACATCGTATAAAGTGCACTAACATTATAACTGAAGTTTTGGCTCCATATTTTACACAATCATTGGTTGAAGATATAGGTAACCAAAAATACAGTGTACTAATAGATGAATCCACAGATGTATCAATATCTAAAATGCTAGGTATCGTTATACAGTACTATAGGATAAACAACCAAACCATTAGATCAGCATTTCTCAAACTCGCTGTAGTAGAAACTGCAGATGCAAGAAATCTGGCTGCTGTTCTTGTGAATTCTTTGAAATATCTCAAACTTCCAATCGCTAGTATGGTAGGAATTGGCACAGATAATGCTTCTGCAATGGTTGGAATAAACAATGGGCTTTTCGAACAACTCAAGAGAGAATATGGTTTGAAGCATTTGGTATTGATCCGTTGTATTTGTCACTGTTTTCAGCTTCCAGTTTCGCACGCCTCAGTGAATACCATCCCTAGAAACATAGAGTTTCTTGTACGGGAAACCTACAATTGGTTCTCCATTTCACCCAAAAGAAAAGAGGAATATAAAAAGGTTTATGAGACAATAAATTGTGGAAAACAGCCACTAAAAATTTTGACGGTCTGTGCAACACGTTGGCTTTCAATTGAACCAGCAATACGAAGAATTCTGGAGCAGTGGGAAGAACTAAAGGTATATTTTTCACTTGCCATGGTTCAAGACAATTGTTACACTGCCAATCTTTTGTACAAGATGTATTGTGACGACTCAAATCATCTTTACATGTTTTACCTTAAACATGCTTTAAGAGACGTACAAATAGCAATAAAAGCTTTTGAAGGAGAAGACAATGACCCCGCTAAATTACTAGATACACTTGTATTTCTCTTGCAGTCACTCGGAAAAAACATAGATTTTCCACTGTTGATTTGTTGACAACACCAGTTCCAAGCAAATGTATGTACGCAAATCCGAACCTTGGCCTTATGTTTGAACAGAAATCGTCTAAGTCAAGTTTGTCTGAAGAAAATAAAGTTTATTTGAAGAAGAGATGCATTCAGTTTAGTCTGAAACTCATAAAAGCAATTCAACAAAGACTGTCAAGTAACGTTACGATGCTGAAAAAAATGTCAATGCTGAATGTTGAAGAAACACTAAAAGTGAATAAAAATAATGCTGTTGCGGATGTAGCCAAAGAATTGGGTTTTAGTGGCGGTTTCATAGACGGTATGCAGCAAGAATGGCATAATATCAACTTCATTAGGTGGAATAACACTACTAACACTGTTCGATTTTGGAGTGAGGTTTTGCAGTATAAAAATGCCGCAGGGGAGAATCCTTTTTCTTTTATTTCACAGCTAGAAATGACTGTTCTATGCCTACCGCATTCAGATGCAGAAGTGGAAAGAATATTCAGTTCTATGAACATTATAAAAACTAAACAACATAACAGATTAGTAGAATCAGTTTTAGCGACTTTCTAGCGACTTTTGATATTGAATCTAGCGACTCGGGTTTTTTAGAGTTGGCAACACTGTTGAGAGGCTGTGGAAGGTATAGGCTGCGTGAGCTAAAGGCGGTTGCGTAGCGACGGATTTATCTCTTTGTTTAATAGTAGTGGCACACAGTTTGAATAATAGTGTGTTTATGTTTGTGCAGTGTGATAAAGGAAATAAATTAAATTTTACCAGTTCTTAATGCGTCTCCATCAGTTAGTACCACACCATTGCATTTAACAATGAACGAAGTCTCGATATACACGGTCAACTACAACAAGAGGATTGTAACATAATAAAGATTAATTAACCCATATAATCTCCAAGGAGAAGGGGGCTTATAAGTTCTATGCCTGAAGAATTAACAATATATTCCAAATAGCTTTAATATGCGGTGTTATACAGTACTTAAAAACGTAGAGCGCGAAATATTTATAAATGCTGCGCACAAACGAGCTCACGTCAAACGACAATGGTGGAAAATGCCTCTGACAGTCTTCTTCATGTGATTCTGAAGTCAGTTACTAGCCTGAAGTGCCGGCCAAAAAACATCTTGTATTCAAAGTACACAATCCGCTAGGTATAGACGTCTGCCTTACATATTGTTAGAGGCAGATAATATATGTGGGTTCTTCATAAGTATCTTCAGGGTTTCAGAAGATGACTGTACCTAAACTACAACACACACAAAAAATTGACACATATCAGTGGACAGAGCATTTCTCCAAGTTTGTAAGTGCTCAATAGTACCCACTATTTGTGACCTGGCAAACGTCACTACGATAGAACACGTCAAGGTCGATATCAGGGACTGCAGTAATTTCCCTTGCCTGTAACTGTTCTAAATTAACTGACAATGGAGGCAGCAACACATGATCTATGACATATCCGCATAGGGAGAAATCGCGTTTGGTTTAGTCCAAATACCGTGTGAGTCAGTGAGGAAGAAGGGAGTCGTGATGCGTAGGACGGCCAGTGCATCACTGAGGTAGTTTGGCATTGGGGTAATCACGTACGTTGAAAGAAAATGTGGTGAAAAACTGTCTCGTTGCAAAATAAAGTATCCACATCTGCGATATTTGTGTTACACGGTGTTGCTATAGAATGCCCAGGTGGGCAAAATCAGTAACAGTTTTCGGCACAGAGAAAATAATCCATAACTCCTCGAAGAAGACGTAATTGTGTTTCACAATCTCGCGTGGTTCTTCTGACCCACAAAGAAGAACGGTTTCACGATTCACTTTTCCAGTCACATGTAACATAGTTTCGTTACTGAAAATCAGTTTCTGTGAAAACAGTCTTCTTCCAGTAGCGGCAGCAAGTCATTACAAAAGTCAGAAGTTTGCGTTTACCATGTAGTTAACTGCGGTATCTGCAGTTCTCTGCTAGCACGTGTCCTCGAGTTCTTCACGCTCCTGTCGAATGTTTCCCTTCTCTAATGTCGGTCCCGACCGGCCCGTTTTCTTCGCATCACTTAAGGAGCCAGTCTGACGGAATGTGTTGTACCATGAATGGGCTGCTTTGTCTATTGGAACTTGCAACTGATATCTAGTAAGAAACTGTTGTTGTACTGAAGCAACTCACTCACATCTATCGAATTCAAGAACAGAAAACGCACGCATAGCTCCACTATATGCAATGTTCAGACACACCTAACACCCCTAGCGGTGCACTCTGCAACTACGCCATGGTTGAGTATTACGAACTGAAAATTGGAGAGCTTCTCTATCCTTTGGTTTGTATAATTTTCCTGCTGGTACCGTAGTTCTCGTCAGTCGTCTCCTGAAACCCTAAAGGTACTTTCTAAGCACCCTGTTCATTTGTCTCATGACTGCAGATCTTTCAATAATATTTGAAATGTCCGCCTTTGCTGTACAAGTAGTCTCTATAACACTAAACAGAAATGTTAGGGTTTAAAGTCCCCTGGGCAACAGGTAATGAGAAACGAATCAATGACTTGGACTGGACAATACAAGAAATCGGCCTTTTTCTCTCCAAAAGAACCATCCCAGGATAAGTCTTTAACAATTTAGGGAAATTGAACCTTGTTTCTCTTGGTGGCGTGTCCAGTATCTTATCCACTACCCTACCTCACTATCCAGATGAGAGGCAACGAAGTTGTACGAGTGAAGAGTATTATGGTGACAGGAGGTACTGGCAGCTGATGGATGACGAACTACTTTATTACATATTGCACGACAACATGGAAACAGATACGTAGCACAATAGCAAAACCAAAGAATGTAGGCGCTGAAGGTGCAAAGTTGTTCTAACGTTCTTTCTGCGCTGTACAACAGGTCTAAAGGGAAAACTATTGTATCTTACGACTATAGTATCAATGAGTCACCGTTGGGATCGGTCAACTCACACAAGTGCATGGGTTTAATAATCTGTAGGGATATGAAATGGAACAGTAATGTAGTTTGTCATAGGTGAAGCAGATGGCAAGCTACAGGTGATCGGTAGAATACTATGGAAATGCGGTCTACAAGGGAGGATGCATATAGGACACAAATATGCGATGCGTCCTAGAATATTGCTCAAGTCTGTGGGAGCGTACCAAATAGGATTAATAGGTGACATTGAACGGATACAAAGACGAGAAGCTCGAACGGTCACAGGTTTGTTCGACCCGTGAGAGAGTTTCACGAAGATTTATGCCACCATAGCTGCTGCAAATATGTTTGTGCAGATAATGCTGTGTTTTGGCAATAGGAATAAAGTTAAACCTGTCAATAAGAGATTGTGTCTCTTCTTCATAAATGGTGATGGTTCTTCGAATGATAAAAGGTTAGCAATTCACACAAAAATAAATCGCCATTGTGTTGGGATTTTGGTTGAATCCCATAACTCATTGTATTTTTAAAACTGAGCGACTGCAATGGAAACATACCAAAGAATTTTTATTCCTTTTCTTCATCTGAGCAGTATTAAAATAATGACAAGCGAACCGTTCAGGTGGAATGACATGCACATGCCAGATGCTGGTTATTCACCTACGGCTTGTGATTCGCAAATAAAATAGTTGTTATTGAGAAAAGTATACAATTGATACGTGGCACAACAGAATGGTCAGTGTATTTTGTTAGCAGCTGAGAATATGCGCAGGTAAGGAATGCGGAAGCTAGCCAAGTGTATTTTGCGAGAGGAAGAGTTCTTGTCGTTCGGAAAACATGGTCATGGAAGTAGATCTGCCTTTGTTGGCAATACATTTCAACAAATTAAATATATCAGATAAGCACACTCTTTCAGGGTACTCATACTTTCGGAATAATACCGACCACTACTTCATTTGTGTAGTCTGTTGTATAATTAGTTTATTAATGCTGATAATGTATATGCAACCACTGAAACGTTTTTTCTTTTCACGACGAGCCGATAAAAACACTGTTATTCGTGAGGGCTTCTCGACTGTTTCTGGCTTGCATTGGAAATTTGATGTACATAGTATAATTTCCCTTATTACATCCATATCCAAATAATGATAGTGAAAATTATGTACTTCACATCTCTGACACTTTTTACCAGGAGCATAAAGGGGTGATACCTGTGGAAATTAAGCATTTTATACTTTTTGTAGCAGATCGTACTGGTACGTTATCATAACAGGCAGCATGTACATGACCTTGTTCTACTTTCCTGCCTTGCTTCTAGATCACATGATTTCATAATATTCCATACTTTCTTATTCACTACCCTCACGGTGAATCGTCTGTCCCTTCTAACGATCTGGAAACATTGCGGAGTCAGAAGGTATAATTCCAGTGGCTAATGGCTCACCAGTGATTGAACTGTGCATTGTTCTTGACAAAAGAATAAACAGAACAAAAAAGTATACAGATATATGTAATTGAAAACTACTATGTACTAACGCAAAGAGATGGAGTGCTTAATCGGCAAAAAACGAAACACTACTCAGTGACAACAGAATTCAGTAAGCCGTAAGGCTGATTTTTCGGATGAGCAATACTTCCGCTGCCCATATGCGCCATACCGAAGTGAGCTTATGGCAGGAGTGCCTTCCCGCTCCCGCATCACCCCTCCCGCAGTGCTCGCGTGACGCGCGGCGCGAGAAACTGTGCCACAGCCAACGCGCGACCTGGTGCAGGCGCGTGTCGCGTCCTATTCGCGTCGCGTCGCAATTTGCACGGTCCCATATGAAACTGTTACAAAAAAGCCTGCCGCGCCACACGCGCTATACGCGTTTCAACCAGTGATTGCGCGCGTGCGCACACAGAGACATTCAAACAATTATTCTTCCAGCGCACCATACGTGAATTAAACAACGAAACGCCATAATAACTGTTGTAGTACCCTCTGCGATGTACTAACAGTGGTTTGCGAAGTATAGATGTAGATGAAGATCTAGAAGTAGACGGAGAGGCTGGGGACAGAAGCTGTTGAAAAATAAAATTAGAATCGGCATTATTCCACCTTTATCTGAGGTTGGCAAAATAGTGTCGTGGTGCATCACAAAGTAAAAATTATATTTAAAACTGCTTGAATGAAACTGATATTACTGAGAGGACTGATATAAATGGCAACGTAACGCGCTTCAAGATGGCAAATGAATACATGGCGTAATATTTGCTGTGCAAGCGTCGACGGGAGAACCGTGTACAAAAGAGATTAAAGTCGACAAGGACATGTGTCGGAGGCTACGTGAGCCCGAGACGAGAAAAGCAGTAGGAATTCACTCGTAGATATTACGCTCGTAATGCAGAATGTGGTACATGGTATAATGGAACAATAGAGGGTGTCTGTTGTTTGCTTTTGGCTTACTCGCGCAAAACAAAAAGTAAGAAGAGTATTACGCTGACAGCGGGGTGGGAATGGAAGTCTGAAATACTATTTGACGCCCAGAAGACCAACTAGCGGTTGAACCAATTCCAGTCCTCCCAACAAAAAGAAATCCCTGGCTATACCGGGAAATGAAACTCAGTGTTTCATGGAGACCTGAGACTCGCAAAACTGCCAATGGCAGGAGCCTAAATAAATTGCTAATCTTGTTAACATAACTTTCGCATAAGTAACTTAACCACTATCGGTAGTCATGGGGACTTGTATTTTTCACCGTTTTTAGACTGCTAGTGATATCGTATGACCACTGGTTTTATAAACTACTGAGATTTAAAGATAATCAAATTAGTGTTGCTCCTAGCAGAGTCTATAGTTCACGGGTTCCTTACTTGTACTAATAACTTCGCCACGCGCGCTACAGAAGCGTCTATTCGTGGAACTTTAGCATATCCCATGCAGAGCAATAAATTTTTAAACTTAGTGCGTTCAAAGAACACTACGGATCAACCATTGGGTCCCCAGCAGTACCTACTATTGTCGGCTGCCATGTTGACAGGCGACTCTTCACGGCATCCACTACACAGGTCGTTCGCACGTGCACTTTTCAAAGGTGTTTGTGTTGTTCACTTCCTGCAGTTACAAAGGACATTTATTGTTCGTCGGATCTGTTACACGTCTCCACACTTTCTGCAGCTGGGCAGAGGCACAGAATAGAGTCCACAAAATGGAAACTCGGCTGCAATCCATGTGCCAAAATTTAGTGTGCATGAGCGAAGTCTGCCATCTTGAAACGAAGTAAACAGCTACAATATGCCTTAAGTCAAAGACGAACACGTGCATTTTTTTATTTTATTAATTATGCGTTTCAGCTGCTGGACTTACCTTCATGCAAACGGCAGTTGTTTGAGGTACTGTTAAAGTTAGAAATATATAATGAGCAAGTAGTAAGAGAAAAGCCCACTCTGGAAAGTAACAAGTGGTTCCCACAAAACGGCTGAGAGCAGTTCATGAGAAAAATAAGTTTTTCGATTTTCTTGCTGTAAGCAGTAAAAGCTCATTAAACATAAAAAAAAACTGTATGTAAATGAAGCTAAGCTACAACTCCTGGTGTCAGTTTTTTGGTAGAGATTCTCTTTTTCACTTAAAAATTTAAAAACGACTTGCTTCGCATTTGATCATTATCTTCACAACTGTATATAGTCCCTTCATTTGATTCTGACGAAACTAGCTGATGCACAAAATTAAAATCTTATAGTTTCAAATGACAGCTCGATGATGAAATGTCTAGTTTTTTCAATATTGCTCATAGCCACTGTGATACTTAATTTCATAGTACTCTGCACCATACTTACTGCTGGAAGAAAATGATGAAGTGGACTTCCACACCAACAGTTACATAAATCTGAAACATATTTCATTTTTAGGACAAAACTTGACAGAAGTTTCTTAGGGACACTTTTCAATCATCCTTTATTAAACGAATGTGATTCAAATTACATAATGTATTAGAATGAACTTATAGGTCTGGGCCTAATTCAAAACATATGTATAAATTAAATTTTAATGCAGCCTACTCTTCATTTAAAATAATGCCTACGTTAATTCGAAATAATTTCGCTGACTGCAAATATCTTAGTGACATTTGAAAATTTGTGCCAGACAGGGAATCAATAACAGGTTTTCCACTTATTGCGAGCAGTCACCTTAACCACTTTGGCTACCCGTGCAGGCCAGTTCATTTCGAATTAATTTCGGTCGGCTTTCAAACGTCATTGATGATGAATTTCAGTACCATGTATACAGAACACCTCAGAGCACTGAAAAGCAGTAGCTCACACTCGACATTGGCAGACCACCAGATAGCACACAGTCACCAACCAACACACATTGAAACTTACTTACACATCCTTAAAACTAGTAACAGCTTATAACAAAAATTCACTACAGAAGAAAGCTATCACACCCAAAAATCAATAGCCCAAGCAAGGAAAGTACTCAATGAATTCACATCACTGTACAATAAAACCCCCTTCGCCACAATAGAAGAACTATACAAATAACACCCACACTATAACTACTCATCGAAAAAAATACTTTCTCCCTCCCTCCCCCCCTCTCTCTCTATCTCCCCCCCCCTCTGCCACAGTCCTGAAAAAAAAAGACAAAAAGACACACGCAAACCAAACACCACAGGTGCCAAATAAACTTCAAACTCGCGCGCCTCACCCAGCCAAATACGCTACCAAATAAATGAATACCACACAGTCACAACAACACATAATGGCGGCGAAAACTCTGCCTATGTTTTGAAAAATCGGAGAAAGTGCAGTGTCAAGTGACCATAGGTCACGAAAGCAGCCTATTCGCTTCGCAAGCAACATATGAGAAAGCACCGCAATACCAAAACCGTAAGTTACACCCAAAAAATGATATATACTCATTTCCGTTTGTAAATGCATAATAAACAGAAAAATAAAAAAAATATGTTTTGCTATTTGCAGACGCGAAGTTGTAGACTGTGGAGCAGAATAGCCTACCAAAATAAATGTCCAACAGCATCATGTAAGGTATGTAAACTAATGCACACATCTAGTCTTTTCGCCAATTAAGCCATAAATAGAATTTTGACATAATGTTATAAACAACAGTGCATCAGGTCATTTACATATCTCAATGATGAACTATGAACAAAAGATGTATAATATTTTACAACAATTATTCATCCACAATTGCAAATATTATGTACCAAAAGTTTCGCTAAATGTTAATATGTAACAAAAATTTTGCAGTCCAAAAATAATAAATAATCCACTGAAGATAGCCCAAAAAGGGTTGAAACATGTCTGGGTGAAACAAAACAGAAAAAAAGGTGTCTTGCATAAGGCGGAATTCCTTGTTCCATACCAACCAAATAACTCATGGCTCAATTTGCGTTTTTGTAATATGACATGATACATACAGAAAGACTGAGTCTGAAGAACAAATAAGAAAAATAAGTACATAAATCTAATTGTGGATCATGAAATTCATAATATAGTTATATAATAACTATGAATCTATTTTTTGTGGGTGCAATATAAGATAAGGTGCACTTAACACATTGTCACTTATATGTACAAGAAAATCTGCTACTTGCAGAATATTCTTTGTTTTTTGTGAGTTTTAGTTAAAAATGCTTAGTAATAAGTCCTTGTGTGGCATCCAAACCACAGTTCGTGACACAATCGGCTTCTAGCCTTTACACTTGGTCAGTCCTTTACTGAACATGTGTTTTATTGCATAGTGATAAAACATATCAGTTCCATTAAAATTTTGGCGGTTATTTCATGTTCCAAGGGGATCGATATTCTCTGTTATTAAATTCTGTAAAGATGTTTACAACATCGCTATTAGCGATTTTTCTTGTTATATAACTAAGAAGGTCCTAGTGTGCAACACATTTCCTGACATACTGATCATCCAACTCTTAGGAATAGTCATGAAATAATCAGATAGTGACTTATATAAAGGCACACTATAATTGATATGAATTCTTTAGACGCTAAACATTAGTTCACCCTTTAATTGCATGGAATGCATTTACTCTCTCATTTTAGGAAGAACTTTTATGTGTTCATTAAACATATTGAAACATTAAATTACAAGACAAGCTCATGATGTTTAGAACAGAGTTAGGAAAGAATAATGACATAGCAAATTTCATGTCAAATTAAGGTTTTCCTGTTGAATATACCTTTTCAGAGCTTTCAAGTGATACAGGACTTTAATTTTATCAGAGTTTGGGTAAGCTAACAGGAAGCATCCTTCATGAGAGATGTTCACTATTTTAAAGGGCCCAGTATACAATAGCCATAATTTTTGTTCTCTCATTTTAAAAGATATGTATTAGGATGAGTTTTTAATAAAATCATCTTGCCTACCGAAACTGTCTGTATGGGATCCAACTTTTATTTTTGTCTTAACCTAGTATTAGTATTCACTTACACAAGTGCTTGGCGAGTTTTCTTCAGCATTATCTCATCAGGTGCACCTCCAGTGGAGGTGTGTGAGAAGTTGTTCACAATCTGCTCAAAAGATGTAATGAATTTTATCCACATGGCTTATGGTAAGGTGTATATATTCGAATAAACTGGTTAAACTCTCTGAGGAAAGGAATCACCTTTCAATCTGTTCGCTATAGGTGCTGAATTTATAGATTTGGTGACATACAATCTCCTATGTTTTGAAAATAAACAATGGGCCGTCACTAGGTGTTTAACAGCTCTTCTAGCTTGAGGTAAAAGCCCAGCGACACCAGTGGATACTATTTCTCCTGGTTTAGTTGTGAGAATTGAGTGCAATGGTATTTTACTAGGTAGGTTTATAGGTTTCATCTATTGACAGATGAGGCAAGTCTATGTTACTCTATATATGCCTCTGTAAAGGTTACGATATAACAGTAAGATGCGATCATCCATTTGCACTCCTCCACTCCAAAATACTCCCATGCCATATGTGCGTACCAGATCAGATAGTCTTGAAAGGCATTTGGTATGCATATGCGCCACTGTTCTGACCCAGTTATTCTGATAGAACAATACATTATTGTGCAAAATGGAAAGATTCGCTAGCCTATGAGATTATTGTTGTAGCAGGGTCTGCTTCGCCTTTTGCCACTTACGATCTGCAACCTACAATACCTGCATGTTTCTTTATATGTGTAAGTAATAACGACAATGCCTCTTAATCAACAATATTTTATCACCAGTCACCTGCTCAACGAGTTCATTGAACTCAAGTAAGTCTTGAGGAAACCTGGAGAGTGCATCTGCAACAATGTTTTCATTGTCTTATTTGGAAATCTGATACCTACACGATATGAATAAACAACATCTAGCTAATGTACAAGTTAGGAGAAAATGTAGTGCTTTGTGCTCACTGAAACTCTGATATGTCGACCATAAATGCAATAATTAAATTTCTTGAATGACCAGATGACAGCGAGAGCTTCTAACTCTGTTGGCAAGTATGATCCTTTGCATCCAGACACAACTCTGCTGGCAAAATTTATAATATGAACTTTGGTCTTGCCGTCCATCTCTGTTGTTTGGAAAGACAAGCACAAAACCCAGAACAGGATGTGTCTGATGTGGTACAAAAATCTTTTTCCATGTCTGATTAGTGTGAAGTATCTGAACATGCTAAGGCATGCTAATATTTATTGAATGGTTCCTGGCATTAAGCAGCCCAAATCCAGGCATCGTTTTTCTTGGACCAGTTGAGTAGCTCCTGATTATTTACCAGCTGATTTGGAACGAATTTTCTAAAAAATGAGGCCAGCCCTGGAAGAGGGAACTTTTCGACGGCTTTTGTATTGTCCAGCTCAAGGATAATCCCTGTCAGTGATATATGATCACTTAAGAATTTTATTTGATTATTTTGCAACTTTTGACTTTTCGAGCTTGGCCATAATGCCTGAATGTAAAAATTTCTGTAACACTCTCTCCCGTAACTCAACATGCTCACTCCATATTGGCACTGCAGTTAGCAGGTCGTCTATGTAATATAGTCACATTGTACACAGAGCCTGGCCCAAGAATGGTGTCAAGGGTAGTAATAAACATGCCTAAGCTAACTAACATTTATCCCAGACAGGGGGGCTTGAAATTGGTATGACTTTCCCACAAATTGAAAGCAGTGTACTTCCAGGAAGCTTTTGACAAAACTATTTCCCAAGAAGATAATCACAGATCGACTGGCATTAGAGAGTTAGCTCCATGGAACTTCGAAGTTGCTCCTCAAGCACTTCAGGCCTAGTCCTATTAGGTACATATATCTTATTCATTGATCAGACATCCAAAACCAAATGTACACCACCTCTTGCTTTTGAAACAGCTAAGAGGGGGTTGTTATTCAGTGATAATGTGGTTTCTATTATGTTCTGAGCTAGCATTTTGCTGATGTCATGTTTCACTGCTTTCCTCTTTGCACATGGGTTGAAGTAGATTTGGTAACAGAGAGTATTGTAGGCAACAATATTCATATCCTTTAATTACTCTGGGCTTCACAGGGAATTTTAGACATATAATAATAATAATAATAATAATAATAATAATAATAATTGGGACGACGCTTGAACCCTATGCCCGCCCACAATGGTAACAACACTGCTAGCCAACTGGAAAATGATTTAAATCCAAATAGAGGTGTTTTGCAGGATATGCTTCCTGCAACCACCCTAGAAGGAAAACAAAGACAGAGGATGAGATGGTCAGATGAAGTCAATAGACACCTCATGTTCTGTTATTACCAAGCAACAAACCTAGGAACCAACACAACTGGATACAGATCACAAGTATACACAACATTTATTACCAGATACCCGGAATTAAAATTTTTAACAGAACAACGACTAGCTGATCAGATCCGAGTAATAATCAAAAATAACAGGATACCCCAGTCAGAATTAGAAAACATCAAACAACAAGTACAACAAATACTGGAACAAAATAATGTGCAATCAGAAGAAGAAGAAAATACAGTTATGGACTCAAACATCCCAGAGCAAACAAACAAAGACCAACACGCATCAGTTAAACAATCAGAGGAAAACGAAATCTTAAGACAGCCACCAGAACAAGCACAAATAGAACACGAAAAGACACATGTGTTAGACATAGAAGAGAAATTTCAGCTGACATATATAGAATACAAAGACACAAATACAGACATTAGACCATTCCTGCATAGACCGCCAAATAACCCACAAGTCGAAACAACAATAAAAACTATCAACACAATCATACACAACAAAATAAATGAAAACACAACTATGGAAGAGTTACAACTACTGGTTTACATAGGAGCACTCACTACACTAAATATACACACTAGGCAGAGATCAGAACAAACCAACACACAGAAGAAACCCACAAAACCAGCATGGCAACACAGGCTACAGATCAGAATAGAAAAACTGAGAAAAGACATCGGACAGCTAACACAACTTATAAGAAATGAAATATCAGACAAAAAACGAAAAAGGTTAGGTAAAATCTCACAACAAGAAGCAACAGAGCAATTAGATGAAAAAAAGCAGAAATTGCAAGCATTGGCCAAACGACTTAGAAGATACAAAAAAAGTGAAAATAGAAGGAAACAAAACCAAACATTCAACACAAACCAAAAGAGATTTTACCAAACAATGGATAACACACACATTAAAATAGACAATCCACCAAACATAACAGACATGGAACACTTCTGGAGCAGCATATGGTCAAACCCGGTACAACATAACAGGCATGCACGGTGGATACAAGCAGAAACAGACACATACAAGATGATACCACAAATGCCTGAAGTGATAATTTTGTAACATGAAGTCACCCGAGCAATTAATTCTACACACAATTGGAAAGCCCCTGGAAATGATAAAATAGCAAATTACTGGCTAAAGAAGTTCACCTCAACACATTCACATCTAACTAAATTATTTAACAGTTACATTGCAGACCCATACACATTCCCTGATACACTTGCACATGGAATAACCTATCTGAAACCTAAAGATCAAGCAGACACAGCAAACCCAGCTAAATATCGCCCCATAACATGCCTACCAACAATATACAAAATATTAACTTCAGTCATCACACAGAAATTAATGACACATACAACACAGAACAAAATTATAAGTGAAGAACAAAAAGGCTGCTGCAAAGGAGCACGAGGATGTAAAGAGCAACTGATAATAGATACAGAGGTGACATATCAAGCGAAAACTAAACAAAGGTCCCTACACTACGCATACATTGATTACCAAAAAGCCTTTGATAGTGTACCCCACTCATGGTTACTACAGATATTGGAAATATACAAAGTAGATCCTAAATTGATACAATTTCTAAACACAGTAATGAAAAACTGGAAAACCACACTTAATATCCAAACAAATTCAGATAACATCACATCACAGCCAATACAGATTAAGCGTGGAATATACCAAGGAGACTCATTAAGTCCTTTCTGGTTCTGTCTTGCTCTGAACCCACTATCCAACATGCTAAATAATACAAATTATGGATACAATATTACTGGAACATACCCACACAAAATCACACATTTGCTATACATGGATGATCTAAAACTACTGGCAGCAACAAATCAACAACTCAACCAATTACTAAAGATAACAGAAGTATTCAGCAATGATATAAATATGGCTTTTGGAACAGACAAATGTAAGAAAAATAGCATAGTCAAGGGCAAACACACTAAACAAGAAGATTACATATTGGAGAACCACAGCGACTGCATAGAAGCGATGGAAAAAACAGATGCCTATAAATACCTAGGATACAGACAAAAAATAGGAATAGATAATACAAATATTAAAGAAGAACTAAAAGAAAAATATAGACAAAGACTAACAAAAATACTGAAAACAGAATTGACAGCAAGAAACAAGACAAAAGCTATAAATACTTATGCTATACCAGTATTGACCTACTCTTTTGGAGTAGTGAAATGGAGTGACACAGACCTAGAAGCACTCAATACACTTACACGATCACAATGCCACAAATATAGAATACATCACATACATTCAGCAACAGAAAGATTCACATTAAGCAGAAAGGAAGGTGGAAGGGGATTTATAGATATAAAAAACCTACATTATGGACAGGTAGACAATTTAAGAAAATTCTTTCTAGAACGAGCAGAAACTAGCAAAATACACAAAGCAATCACTCATATAAATACATCAGCTACACCATTGCAATTTCATAACCACTGCTACAACCCTTTAGATCACATAACATCAACAGATACAAAGAAAGTAAATTGGAAAAAGAAAACACTACACGGCAAGCACCCGTATCATCTAACACAGCCACACATAGATCAAGACGCATCCAACACATGGCTAAGAAACGGCAATATATACAGTGAGACGGAAGGATTCATGATTGCAATACAGGATCAAACAATAAACACCAGATATTACAGCAAGCATATTATTAAAGATCCCAATACCACAACAGATAAATGCAGACTTTGCAAACAACAAATAGAAACAGTAGATCACATCACAAGCGGATGTACAATACTAGCAAATACAGAATACCCCAGAAGACATGACAATGTAGCAAAAATAATACATCAACAACTTGCCATAAAACATAAACTAATAAAACAACACGTTCCCACATACAAGTACACACCACAAAATGTACTGGAGAATGATGAATACAAATTATACTGGAACAGAACGATTATAACAGATAAAACAACACCACATAACAAACCTGACATCATACTCACCAATAAAAAGAAGAAATTAACACAACTAATTGAAATATCCATACCCAACACAACAAATATACAGAAGAAAACAGGAGAAAAAATTGAAAAATACATCCAACTGGCTGAGGAAGTCAAGGACATGTGGCATCAGGATAAAGTCGACATTATCCCAATTATACTATCAACTACAGGAGTCATACCTCACAATATTCACCAGTACATCAATGCAATACAGCTACATCCAAACTTATATATACAATTACAGAAATCCGTAATTATTGATACATGTTCAATTACCCAAAAGTTCCTAAATGCAATATAACATATACCATACAGTTACAAGGAAGTCACGCTTGACCGAGGTCCGCGTCACGTTCCATTTTTAACCAGACTTAAGTCTGAGAAAAAAAAGTCGATAATAATAATAACCCGTGGAGGCCCGGGAAAAGAATAGGCCTCCGGTATGTTCTGCCAGTCGTAAAAGGCGACGAAAAGAACAAACCACTAATAGGGCTAACCCCCCTTTTAGTGTGATTACTTGGTTCAGGACAGAACTAAAGAAGCCTCGGACAAGTGCCGTCATGGTCGGGGACGACACTTGAACCCTATGCCCGCCCACAATGGTAACGACACTGCCAGCCAACTGGAAAATTATTTAAATCCAAATAGAGGTGTTTTGCAGGATATGCTTCCTGCAACCACCCTAGAAGGAAAACAAAGACAGAGGATGAGATGGTCAGAGGAAGTTAATCGCCACCTCATGTTCTGTTATTACCAAGCAACAAACCTAGGAACCAACACAACTGGATACAGATCACAAGTATACACAACATTTATTACCAGATACCCGGAATTAAAATTTTTAACAGAACAACGACTAGCTGATCAGATCCGTGTAATAATAAAAAATAACAGGATACCCCAGTCAGAATTAGAAAACATCAAACAACAAGTACAACAAATACTGGAACAAAATAATGTGCAATCAGAAGAAGAAGAAAATACAGTAATGGACTCAAACATCCCAGAACAAACAAACAAAGACCAACACGCATCAATTAAACAATCAGAGGAAAACGAAATCTTAAGACAGCCACCAGAACAAGCACAAATAGAACACGAAGAGACACACGTGTTAGATATAGAAGAGAAATTTCAGCTGACATATATAGAATACAAAGACACAAATACAGACAAGAGACCATTCTTGCATAGACCGCCAAATAACCCACAAGTCGAAACAACAATAAAAACTATCAACACAATCATACACAACAAAATAAATGAAAACACAACTATGGAAGAGTTACAACTACTGGTTTATATAGGAGCACTCACTACACTAAATATACACACTAGGCAGAGATCAGAACAAACAAAATTTATAAGAAATGAAATATCAGACAAAAAACGAAAAAGGTTAGGTAAAATCTCACAACAAGAAGCAATAGAGCAATTAGATGAAAAAAAGCAGAAATTACAAGCATTGGCCAAACGACTTAGAAGATACAAAAAAAGTGAAAATAGAAGGAAACAAAACCAAACATTCAACACAAACCAAAAGAGATTTTACCAAACAATAGATAACACACACATTAAAATAGACAATACACCAAACATAACAGACATGGAACACTTCTGGAGCAACATATGGTCAAACGGTACAACATAACAGGCATGCACGGTGGATACAAGCAGAAACAGACACATACAAGATGATACCACAAATGCCTGAAGTGATAATTTTGCAACATGAAGTCACCCGTGCAATTAATTCTACACACAATTGGAAAGCCCCTGGAAATGATAAAATAGCAAATTACTGGCTAAAGAAGTTCACCTCAACACATTCACATCTAACTAAATTATTTAACAGTTACATTGCAGACCCATACACATTCCCTGATACACTTGCACATGGAATAACCTAAAGATCAAGCAGACACAGCAAACCCAGCTAAATATCGACCCATAACATGCCTACCAACAATATACAAAATATTAACTTCAGTCATTACACAGAAATTAATGACACATACAACACAGAACAAAATTATAAATGAAGAACAAAAAGGCTGCTGCAAAGGAGCACGAGGATGTAAAGAGCAACTGATAATAGATACAGAGGTGACATATCAAGCTAAAACTAAACAAAGTTCCCTACACTACGCATACATTGATTACCAAAAAGCCTTTGATAGTGTACCCCACTCATAGTTACTACAGATATTGGAAATATACAAAGTAGATCCTAAATTGATACAGTTTCTAAACATAGTAATGAAAAACTGGAAAACCACACTTAATATCCAAACAAATTCAGATAACATCACATCACAGCCAATACAGATTAAGCGTGGAATATACCAAGGAGACTCATTAACTCCTTTCTGCTTCTGTCTTGCCCTGAACCCACTATCCAACATGCTAAATAATACAAATTATGGATACAATATTAGTGGAACATACCCATACAAAATCACACATTTGCTATACGTGGATGATCTAAAACTACTGGCAGCAACAAATCAACAACTCAACCAATTACTAAAGATAACAGAAGTATTCAGCAATGATATAAATATGGCTTTTGGAACAGACAAATGTAAGAAAAATAGCATAGTCAAGGGCAAACACACTAAACAAGAAGATTACATATTGGAGAACCACAGCGACTGCATAGAACCGATGGAAAAAACAGATGCCTATAAATATCTAGGGTATAGACAAAAAATAGGAATAGATAATACAAATATTAAAGAAGAACTAAAAGAAAAATATAGACAAAGACTAACAAAAATACTGAAAACAGAATTGACAGCAAGAAACAAGACAAAAGCTATAAATACTTATGCTATACCAGTATTGACCTACTCTTTTGGAGTAGTGAAATGGAGTGACACAGACCTAGAAGCACTCAATACACTTACACGATCACAATGCCACAAATATAGAATACATCACATACATTCAGCAACAGAAAGATTCACATTAAGCAGAAAGGAAGGTGGAAGGGGATTTATAGATATAAAAATCCTACATTATGCACAGGTAGACAATTTAAGAAAATTCTTTCTAGAACGAGCAGAAACTAGCAAAATACACAAAGCAATCACTCATATAAATACATCAGCTACACCATTGCAATTTCATAACCACTTCTACAACCCTTTAGATCACATAACATCAACAGATACAAAGAAAGTAAATTGGAAAAAGAAACCACTACATGGCAAGCACCCGTATCATCTAACACAGCCACACATAGATCAAGACGCATCCAACACATGGCTAAGAAAAGGCAATATATACAGTGAGACAGAAGGATTCATGATTGCAATACAGGATCAAACAATAAACACCAGATATTACAGCAAGCATATTATTAAAGATCCCAATACCACAACAGATAAACGCAGACTTTGCAAACAAAAAATAGAAACAGTAGATCACATCACAAGCAGATGTACAATACTAGCAAATACAGAATACCCCAGAAGACATGACAATGTAGCAAAAATAATACATCAACAACTTGCCATAAAACATAAACTAATAAAACAACACGTTCCCACATACAAGTATACACCACAAAATGTACTGGAGAATGATGAATACAAATTATACTGGAACAGAACCATTAAAACAGATAAAACAACACCACATAACAAACCTGACATCACACTCACCAATAAAAAGAAGAAAGTAACACAACTAATCGAAATATCCATACCCAGTACGACAAATATATAAAAGAAAACAGGAGAAAAAATGAAAAATACATCCAACTGGCTGAGGAAGTCAAGGACATGTGGCATCAGGATAAAGTTGACATTATACCAATTATACTATCAACTACAGGAGTCATACCACACAATATCCACAAGTACATCAATGCAATACAGCTACATCCAAACTTATATATACAATTACAGAAATCCGTAATTATTGATACATGTTCAATTACCCGAAAGTTCCTAAATGCAATGTAACATATTCTGTACAGTGAAAAGGAAGTCACGCCTGATCAAGGTCCGCGTCACTTTCCATTTTTAACCAGACATAACGTCTGAGAAAAGAAAGAAATAATAATAATAACAGGTTTATCCAATTTTGTCAAATAAAGACATGGTTGGAGACTATGGCTGTTATATGAGATATATTGTTGATAGTGTACAGCAACCAGCTGCAAACTGGTTTTAGGTTACTTTATTTAAAAAGTACTATTACCAGTTTCGAATTTTTCATAACTGATCATCAGATGGTTTTTCATGCTTTTATCAAAACAAATTGCAGATTGGTTTCCTGTGAGTTTCCATGAAATATCCATGTGGTGCATTTGTTCTAGGAGTTTTCTTGCAAAGAAATACATTCTCAGGGATTTTTGTGACTGTGAAAATGCAAAAATCCTTGAGAATATACAATATAACACAAAACAAATTTGTTATCCCTCTTTTGGTTGCCAGAATGAAGTGTTCCTTCCTCTTCCTTCTCTGAAGCAGTAAAAGTTTTCAGTGTGGCGATTCAGTTGTGTTAATTAAATGAAATGACATGGATGTAATGAATGTTGACAACAGTCACCCTGAGAGGAGAACATTTCATTTGATGGTGGTAAGTGATACTATTATTGCACAGAGTTTGAGCTTCAAAAAATAAAATATATATGTTCAGTATAGAACACTGAATGTGATTATTATAATTTATCTTCTACCACCATCTTTTGAAACAGAACAGTGGGCCTGTGTATAACTGGCGTTGAGTACAATCAGCATCACTAATTGGAAATCAGTGACCGAATCATTCATGGCATAGCAAAAAAAAAAAAAAATCGCAAGATACTTTAAACAGCCAGCGATGTATCTCAGTGCAACTTTCTATTCTGTTCAAAGGCAAATTAAAGATTGAACATGGAATGTGTGCAGTCATTTCTACTCTCATCCATTTGTTGCCAACTTAACTGTTCCAGACATTGAATATTATGAAAATTAGTGAATAAACGCATATGAATGTGAAAGTCTGAGGAAAGGAAATTATTCTTCAAATGATAACAATAAAGTAAATTACGTACTGAAGTTTACTTACGACCAGCAGAAAATTGCATGCACGAGAGACGCACAACATGTCTATTATGCAGAGCAGGTGGAAGACCAGACAGAAGTCAGCTACCGCTGAAAAGCAGACAAAGTAGTGTCACCCTTTTTTTTGCCAATAGATACTTACAATAAAGATAGCTGGTATCTGACAGAATATCTATATTTTTACAATATCGATTTGAAAGAACTTTGTGTTTAAATAATTAAAGAAAAGTAGTGCACTTACACATTAGAGGCAATCTATATTCCCAGTATCAGTGAAAAAAGGGTACATTTTCTTAAGAAACATTTCAGCCTCCACATCCCACAGTGTCAATGTCACAATTACTCGCAGCTTACTGGATTCGTGCAACAGGATTAATGGCATAAACCTGTTCAACATTGGCATAATAGTCGTTTTTGTTCATGAGTTGTATCGTGTCGCTTACAACTAAATCTTTTGAGGTATGATGTAATAAAACTATATTCAGTTTGAGGCTCTATACGTCCACATCTATATTCCGCAATCCACGTTACTGTATGTGCTGGTGGAAGCTTCTCCCTTCATTCGCTTCAAATCCAGGCCATAAGCTCACGACATTTTTCAATTTTATATCTACCTGTAAATTTGTTTGTACAGAGTGTAAGAAAATTTCTCCTCCTGGCAGTGGCACTTTTTGAAAGACGAGAAAGCATTTGTTTTTTTGGTAAATGCACTTCATCCAATGGTTTTCCAACGAGTAGATAACGTCTCTGAACTGCAATTGTGGACGGTCTGCAACATACTCATTCGCTGATACTTTTAATTTTGCACAAAATGTGTTCCAGTTGTTGTCTTGCTCTCTCATTTCATGTGAGGAAACGAAATGAAGAACACGTTTTGGACAATAGTCTCTGGCATGCTGCTTGAATTTGCGCACTCAGTGTCCTGACTGGCTAACTTTCTATTCTAATTAAATCAGAAACAGCACAAACATTTCGAATTTTCTTCTTAAAAATTATTTCTCAGCGCAACCTACCCTGTAAAACCATTTCAAAAATTTGACATTGGAAGCTAGCAAGGGTCAAACCTGAACCAATGGCTCAGAGGTTTGCACACTCACGTCTATGGTATGAGAACAACCAATATTAATGGTATCAGCTTTTGTAGCAGAACTGTAACTACTAGTCATACTATCGTCTTGGGAACCCTTATTTACTCAGTCAATCTTTGTCAGAATTGTTCATGTAGCTGCGAAAGCTGTGGGTTAAAATGCAATACAGGACCACGTGATCTACAATACAAGATTTCCTAACCATGTTATTCCATGTGCCAATACTTATGTGCTGGTTGATGTATCATTAAGGGAGGTGAGAAGCTTTTGGTTTATGAAGCTGACTCAGGACAACAATGCTGCATGCACAAGTTTGATTTTAAGAAAACGTTCTAGATATGGTTATTGCAGCCAAAGGGCCATTGGTAAAGCTTCAGAAGGACATAAACTTAATCCAGTTTTCTTAAATTATGATTGAAAACTAAGCATTGTAAAATGTATCTGTTTGCTTATCGCTACAGGTTTCGCACACTGTAGTATCAGATGGCCAACATGACGAAAACTTATTTCTGTACCATCTACAGAAAGTGCAAGATTTGGCGGAAAAGGGATATCCATCCAGCGACTACTATTTCTTGTGGTATTTAAACCAATGCATCGAAAAACCAAGGATGATGACGTGGGCAGATGAGGCATGTTTCACCAAATAAGAATCATTCAGGCAACATCTGTAACGATGAAAACATGTGTGGGGCTTATGTTAATTCACATCACCATAATTTTAGCGTTAACATTTGGGCAGGTATCGCAGGCGACTTTCTGTTGGGTATGTCCTATTTCCTCCCTGTTTAAAGGTATGGCCTTACTTAGTGTTCCATATAAACGTCCTTCTGCTGAATTTAGAAGATGTTCCTCTAGCTGTCTGTTAGGTTTTATGCTTTCAACATGACACCACATCGCCACATTTCGCTGTTGTGGTATGTGAACGTTTGAAGTGCTGTAACCACAGAAGAACACAGGTGGTGCAGTTCTCTGGTCATCTCATTCTTCAGACCTTAACCCCTTTAGATATTTAGCTTTCGGGGCAAGTGAAGAAAATTCTCAGTGCACTCGCATTAGACACAATCAAAGAGCTTCTTGAGAGGATGATTTTAGCCTTTAATGAAATCAGGGAAACTATTGACTATGGGAAGCTTGTGGGCTCCATGAGGCAGTGTTGCAATGCGTGCAATCAGGTTGGAGGAGAACACTTTGAGCAGTGGTTGTGAAAAGTTACTGTTACTTTGATCATTCTGTTGTTGCATTAACGACCTGAAAAATCATCACATGTATTGCTTCATAATTAAAATTTCCCTGGATTTTTTACATTTATGGCTGTTGACTAAATATGAAGTTTATTGATTTTTCGTACTTATGCCCAAAGGTTTACTCATTACTGGAATTTTGTCAGGTGAAATCATAAGCAATTGCTGAACATTGCAGATACTGTGGCTTTTGGAATAAACGCACATTGTTTAGTCCAACTTCCCTCTAAATCAGCCACCCTTCAAAAAATAAACAAGAGAGATGAGAACAAAAATTCTATCACAAAAACTGTTTAATGAATCGTAGCAAGTAGTGACGTTCAGTAGGTTCTAACTCAATTTTTGTGAGCCAGCTAACACGTCCCTTTCACTCACTTGTTCACTAACTCACAAACACCTGCCTAGAATCTATCAAATTTCACTACTATAGTTCACTTTTTTAGGTCTAGCTCACTTATTTTCGTTAAAAAATTTATTTTATAATAGAGTACTTAGAAAATTAAGAGAAATGAATATTTTTATTATTGCATACACTTGTTGTAAAAATATTATTTTTTTCTACAAAATATGAATGTAAGAAAATAAATTTAATATATTTTTTATAAAATGTCCACATATGAAAGAACTTAATTCATTCTCACAAAGAATATTTCATATTACAATTTTTCTGGCTCACTAGTTCAGTGTGTTTTATTATAAATGGTGAATGTAAGAATAAATAAAAACTATTCTATTCCTTACCCAAAAGTTCTTCTTGAACGGCCATGGGATTTTTATGAACTTTCAATTGTATATGTTTTTGAGATGATTCTTGAGTATCTGTCTGCCACATTCACATGTAACTTTAATTTTCTGATATTGTTTGCTACATTCTTTACAATATCCATCTTTTTGATAATTATCTTTACGAAATTCTTCAATTTTTTTATCTATAGAATTATTATATTCTTTTACCTGTTTCGTATTAACCATTTAAAGATTATCAAATTAGATAGGAAGAAAATTCACAGAGAGTCCAAGATAATTAAATCCATTATGTTTATTTTTAACTTTCTTCATTCCTTTATATTTCAGTTTCATCTGTTGTTAAACTAATTGAAAATCCCAGTCAGTAATTAATTTATAATATCTGTCTGGTAGAACAATCTTAAATTCATTATTAAGTCCCATACAAGTTTTTATCCATATCTGGTATTTAAATATTCACATCCAGCAATCTTAAATAAAACATTTATCTATAACTCAATTATTTATTAAATCTTTTTAAGACCCTTGTGGTGCTGAGCTTCTTGATTAGAGTCTCCACTGCTACAAAAATAATTTTACTAGATTTTTTTACAGTGCATAATGTCTATATGGCAATGTATCTGTTTTATTTTCCAAAACATAACTGTTCTCATCATAAGAACTGAAAACTTTGTTCTTTATTTCGATTGTATAGATTTCATGGTTATCACTTCGAATCATATTAAATATTCTGTATTGCTCTCTGTTCTTAAACAAATAATCTTTATAATCTTCTAAACTTATCCTATTTTAAACAATATGTTACTTAACTCCTTTAAATTTTTTCCCTATTTCATCACCAACTTTATAAGCATACATTTTTACTCCTAAAACACAGAATTCTTCCATTATTTCTCCATTGCATTCGCCTTTTATCTTTCCTAAGACTTTCTTGTTTATTTGTGAAATACTACAAATATTATCTATTGAATTATCACTTGTATCAAAATATTCAGTCATCGCTTTTATATCTTTATAAAAACCTTAAGTTTTAATATTGTAAATGTAGCTGTCTGTATCTTGATAACACAGCACAATATTTTCTCCATATTTCGGTTTCATTATTCTATAGCGAAAATTCATATCTGTTCTTTCAGTAAATCAAATATACTCGTACCAACATAGATTAGTTTGTATTTAAATCTATATATTTTTTCAACCAATCAGATTGATTGAATTTTAATACTTCGCGTATTTTTGTTATTTTTATTCTAAGAGACAGATACTGTTTAAGATTTCTATAGTGAACTACATAATTTGTGTGTCATTCAGGGTAGTCAAGACTTGTTTTCTGTAGTTCTTGGTACAATTTTCCTTTTAGTAGGTAACGGTAAATCTTTATTCAAGTCAAGTAATTATTTTGGATATTCTAGATCTAATTCAAGTATACGCCCAATTTTAACAGTAAATGATATTTTGCTTATCTTCATACAATCAAAATTATTTCGTTTGTCCCATTCAGATCCAGAATGCAGTAAATATTGACACATAGCATAACCATATAAATTGTTTGCATCTAAAATAATTGGACATTTAATATCATCAAAATATTTCATATATGTATTATTTGCTTAGACATATCGCTTACAATACTGAGATATACCACCTCTTATTCCTTTTTAAACCCTTAAAATCATATCATAATCATGTAATAATTCTATTGGTTATTTAGTCATTTTCAACATTGCATTCCAAGATAAACGACATGCCATAAAATACTAGGATGGGTCTACATCATAAACTTTTATATACGTTTATCTAAAATTTTCAAACACATTAGCCAATTACAGTACATCAGTTTTAAGATACAGAACATTATATTCACCAATATTTTTCATATTAAATTTATCGCAAACTAATTTTGCATGTTTATAGTCTTCATCACCTATTTCACAGTCATACAATTTCTTGTACAATTCTTCTCTTGGTGGTAATTGTGTTTCGCCAAATTTCTTCCAAGATTCCATGTAATCATATGGATATACACTTTTTCTGATCACTAAACTGAATAATTCTTTAAAAAAATCTGGTGTTTTTCATTTGATTCTTTTCAAATTTGATGAAAGTTTGTCAAGTGAAGAAGCCATACATTTAAATGTGTCAATAAAACTTATTTTTAAACTAACTGTTCTCTTACCAAAAATAATATATCTGTCTTCATTGTTAGGTATTAAATCTATTTCATTTTTATCATAACTAAGTTCTTTCACAAAGAGAGTGAATCATATCCTTCTTAATTATGTAAACAATTTGGTACAAAACTAGGATGTTTCAATTGTGAATTATAATTACTACATAAGATATATATTTTCCAGTCAAATGATCATAATGACGAACTTTTTATTATTTCTTGTAGAATGACAATCCACACGATGTACAAATATATTTATTATGTCTCAGTTATTCTATGGCTGTTTATGGTCTCATTTGTTCAATTCCAGAATAAATTTTTCCAACTTCTTCCATCTTAGCCATCTTTTGTGTATTTTTGTGAAGTAAAATTATGACTTGATTTGTCTGTGTTAAAATATTTCCACAGTATGGTTTAGTTTGCTTCCTTTTGTGTAGTAAAAAAATATCAGATTTGTGAAAAAGTTTTTTAATAATTTTAATAATTAAATCATGTGTACTAGCACTGACTAATGTTGTGAATTCATTGTATTTGTAGAAAGTATCATCCTTGAATAAGTACAATAATCTATTCATGTATCTACATGCAGAATTTATCCTTGTAGATAGCCCTGAAAATTGTCGAGTTGTAACAACTCACTGTTTATATGTAAAATTACATTCTTCTAATTGCACATAGAGAAGTTAGTTAAAGAATAAAAATGTTCAACTGACTAGGTGTTGTCTACACCATTCAATACAAAGTTTTTACTTAATCCTGTACTAGATATTGACTTTGGATATCTGGATATTAATTGTATAATTTGTAAATTTGACTGTATATCATATTGACAACAAACAATATAACTTCTCTACTTGGTCTTTGATATATTCAATCTATTTTTTTAAAATCTAGCAGTAAAAGTTTTAACCTATTGTTTATTTCTTGTGAATTCATATCATCATTCCTGAATGCCCACTTGTGGTAAACATATATGACTCCCTTCACAGTTACTAAGTAATCAAATGATTAATTTCATATAGTGTTTTGACTGATTCATTTAAATTAACTGTTGGTACAACTACTATGGATTTTGATATCGTCAGTTGTGTTGATATTTTTTGCCAAATAAACTTTGAATAGCATCAATATTATCATGAAATAATTCTAAATGTGAACTCTTATGTTATGGGTACATTATTGATTCATAAAGATCTAAATCATACAGTATGAACCTAATTAGTGACCAAATTCATGAACTAAAACGTCAAATAAATTTTCGTTGATAATTAGGTGTTTTTTTATCAGTTTCTGTACACTAAATTTCATCTATATCCATATGTATTTCTACAGGATAATTATTCATATTTGGAAAAAAGGCATGACCTAACACATTCCCTCTTCAACTAGATCCTTTGAACATCGATGACCAGATATTTAATATCTATATAACTGTCTTTTACTTGTAATTACAATATTAGGATTATTAAAATCATGAACAGACTGAATATCAATATATTTTTTCATAACGAAATGTCACATCTGTTACTTCTAACATTTTTTATTTGCTCCTTTATATTTCCATTTTTTGTTTTTCCTATTCCATTTATACATACTAGTTCTATAACTACCAAATGAATTTTGTACACCACATCTAGGTCTACACATAAAATTAATGTTTCTTTACTTAATTCACCAGTTATCTCAAGGTTGTGTGTTACTTGAAATAACATTAATGATTCTCTTTACAATTCATCACTCATTTGAGTTATTTGAGTTATTGATGGAATACTCAAATAACAAAAAAACAGATGTATATTTTACTATATAGTTTTTATCATCACTAATTACAATTTTCACAAACAGCATGTAAGATAATCTAAACCCAAGCCTCAACTATATTTACTAATCAATCTGCCTGTGATATATAAACTTAATTTTTTTAATAAAGTAATAATAATAATAATAATAATAATAATAATAATAACTTGTGTATGATAACTGATGAAAAATAATTCATGGTTTAATACAAATCGAGTTTCTGATTTTTTATAATATATACAATCTAAGAAAGCAATTCTAGATATTGTTCAAAAAATATTATAATCATTTGAAAATCTTGATAGCCTCGTTTCAGGACTACCTAGAAATATACAAAATTCAACAAAAATTATCAATGAACCTCATTTATAAACTATAGTGATGAGGTCCAAAATGCGTTTTGCAGAAAATTTTCAAGACTGGGTTTATGAAGATGTTTTACTTTCAATTCGAAAACATGGGGAATATAAAATTTAAAAAGAAATAAAAGAGATGTTTAAAGGTCAAATAACTCATTTGGAAATTGAAATAGAGTTTGAGAATATCATATTCAAAATTGAAATGGAATAGTAGATAAAGCTAAGGAAGCTTTACATGAAGAAATGCATAAATAAATAGTTAATTAGCTCACATTGTCCCCCAAACAGTTAATCAAAATGTAACGCCGATTTTTATTCTCTCATAAATATTTGATGAAATTGGTGAATATGATTATTATGTCATTAGGATACAACGAAAAATTTACAAATGCAATTGTGTAGAATTGGTGATAGGCATGCAAATTGTAAAGAAATGTTAAGATTTAATTAAAAATTTTTAAAATCAGATTTCATAAAAATTATACCATGTGATGAAAGAAACTTTAAGAATTATATGTTGGCACAATTATTTTAAATGATTATACACAAGAAAAATTGATTAATGATGTAATTATACTCATAAAAATGCAGTTTGCAATTTTTTTAATAACTGTTCTACATCATGGACATGTTTTTTATTTTGTCAGCTATTTATCAGCACACTCTTTGTGAAAAATTTGATTACAGCTCTATTTTATAAATTAGTAAATCTCATTATGTAAGCATAGAGAACACTCATAACTTTTAGATTGTTCCAGTATTTCATAAGGCCTAAATATTTTTATATAAAAGATTCAGATAGTTCTTGGTATTTTAAAATATATTCCCTGTTAACTTTATTTTCAATACCTCACCACCTAATATATAATCCCAATCAACTTAATCTTTTAATTCTCTAATAAAATCTTTTACCAATTTTTGATATTTGCAAATTTCAACCCAATCAATGTTATCTATATATTTTCTAGTTATTGTCAGATAATTCTTGTTCATCTGAAAGTGCATCCCAATTAACTTTAATTTGAAATTCTTAAATCTATTCTTCAGACAATATTCGTTAATGTGATATATCATCCAAACTATTGCAATTTAATTTACTTTGAAATTCTGTTGTAGAATCTTCAGATAATTTTGTAAATGATGATATATCAACCCAATTTAATTTATTTTGAAATATATAAAAACCTTCAGGTTAAGATTATATGCCTAATTTACTTTACTTTCACATTATCTCATAAAACTATCAGGTAACTTTATTTATGTGGCATATCTTCCCAATTTAATTTATCTTGACGTTCTCATATAAAATTTTTAGAAATATTATATCTCATAATTAAATGATTGCAATTATATTAAGAAACTGGATTTTCCTTTTTTATATAATGAAAATCTATGTTTTCAGACGTTCCATTGTTAAATACAAGTTAGTTAGTTGTTTAAAATTTAAGTCTTTACACAAAAGGTAAGTCATCTGATTAAGCTGTTTTATTCTAGCTTTCAGTTCACTCATCTGATTGTTATTGTATAATTATTACTATTATTCTTAATAACATCAATAGGCAGCTGTTTTTCCATTTTAGAATAACCTATATGTCCTAATTCGATTGCTCAAGATTCAATGTTTACCTTTATTTTTTTAGATTCGCCATTTATTAGTAATAATTTTTATTAGATTCTAAAAAAAAATATTCAAGAAGGTCCATATTGAAATTTCATGTGGGTAAAGCTTTACCTACCTGGAATAATATAGAACTTATTAACCATAAAAACAATTATAAACCTTTTCTATATGGAATTTCAATAGATCCTAGTGCAGCATCTAAAAATAAAATAAAATATAAAATCTAATAAAATATTTGTAACAAGTGGAACGAATTTCAAGTACATCTAATGCTGTTGTCGGTAGTTCAGAAATATTTATGCTGAATATTTTTGAATTTATTGAGGAAAAGATTTATCAGTTAACTTTATGTAGTTGGCTTAAAGATATATGGATTCCTGTATTCGAAGAGCAAAATGTTTTCCTTGAAAATGATTTAATCTTTCTGTATGGAATTCCAGTGGTCAGTTGTTTGACTCCTGAATATTTTAAGCAAAATAATAAACAGTATGTTAAATTTCTTAAAGATAACATATACTATCATATACAAAAATTAAACATGATAGTCCACTTGCTTTAGAATCTGAATACATTCAAGATAAAATAAAAAATTTTAACACCAACTAATCTTGTTCAGAAGAAAAGGAGTATATGAACAGTTGATGATTTTAAAGAATCAGTAATTACATTCAGTACATGGCAATGTAAACAAGTGACAAAATATTTTTTAACTATAGGAAAAAATTTTAGATAACATGAAATATACAAAAGGATATGAAACTATTCAAGTTGAACAACCTGCAATCGAATGTGAATACAGACTAAAAATTGAAGAAGAACAAAAACAACAATGATAAAAACAACCTGAAAAAGAAAAAGCCAACAATATCAACTAATAACAAAAAATGTCGCAAATAGAAAAGAATGATATCATCTATGCAATAACTTCAAAATAACAACATATAATTTATCACTGTGATTGTCTCTCCCTATGTAGGCCACTGTGAACAAAATATTTTCGCATTTGGAGGAGAAATTTTGTGACCGGAATTCCGTGAGAAGAATCCACTACACAGAAAAACGCCTTTCTTTTACTGACATGCACACCAGATCCTGTATCATTTCAATGACACCCTCTACCCTATTTACTGATAATACAAAATGTGCTGACCTTCTTTGAACTTTTTCGATTTGCTCTGTCAATCATTGTAAGGTGTCAGGCAAATTCAACAAATTCCATGAAAACCGTGACATGATAGCAAATCCGGCAGTATGTAACATAGCTGTGAATAAATCCTGACATTAAATTAACCAAAGTAATACAATCAACAAGTGAGCAAATGGAATACCACAGACTAACAAAAGATCGCCTAAATGCATGTTATACCTTCCCACTGTGAAACAGACACAGTTTCGAGGGGAGAAACGAGAACAGAAGCCAAGAACAGAACCATGTAGGCTAGAAGGCCCACATCGCCCGCCGACTGCCGAGACCAACCCCCCAGCCCATATTAAAAGATAGAGCACTCCAGAAGAACAGTACAGATCTTACAATAACACTAAAAGGGCCACACCAGCTGCAAGTTTTAGCGTGAGATTATACGCATCTCTGTTACGCAGCAAACATTAAAAACATTGCCCCATCACGAAAAGTATAACGTTTCTCATTGGATAGACAGAATTTTTGTAGGTGGAGCTTAAGGTTAACATCGAGACGCCGATTGGTCAGTTGAAAACACAGCTAGATACCTTTTTCTTAAACGAACTTTGGTAAATTGTAGTAAGGAGAAGTTCGAGAGAGTTGCTACCGAGATGGCGAGGTGTGTGGAGCTGCGCCGCCCGCCGCCCCCTGATGCTGACTAACCACTGACAAGGTAATGAACGCACATGATGCCGCATAAGAGCGCATAAGGCTTCACTTAGAACTGCAGAAGTCTCATCTGCTACATCCCCTTTTTACGTAATACTAGTGTCGATCGTCAATTAAACTTCATGGTATTCACATTTGCTACTTGAAATTAAAATCTGAAATGCGATGATTTTTCTGTTATATAATTATTCAGAAGCCACATCAGCCACTGTAATTTACGACAAGTTAAATAAGTAATTAAAAATAATTGAGGGTCACTGTAGACCATTTTTGATAGTTTTCTCTTTTATGAAACTTAATTTAAACCTAGATTATAGATGTGATACGGCATAGGTCATCCTTCGATCCATTATAGAACTTGGTAACCCGTTCAGGGAATATTCGTTCACATTTTTATTGAATGCAGTTGGTTTTTATCATCCTGTATTAAAATATTTCCTTTTATCAATAGTGCAATTCACAAACAATTTTTTATGAGTAGAATAAAAATTCCTATGGAAAACTTAACTGATTTTTTGACGTTTTTTACCAGCTAACTAAAAAGAGGAAAGCGTTGAACCCCTTCCACTAAATTTAGTTAGTATTAAGATTCTTTTACAGGGAGTGTAGTGGAGCTGACGCTGAAATCATTAAGTATTTGATTATATCATCGCTAATCTCACTGAACTCTTCTGAACTCTACATGTCATGTTTGGTCTGGCGTCTCCTTACCAGCAACAGGTTCCAGGTTCAAACTAGTCAATCCCTTAAAAAACACGCTCAGAGCGTCGTTGTGTGAAAGTGGTAGGGAGACATGACTTAGAACAAACTGACACCACGGAGAATGTTAGATGGCATCTAGTAAGTATCTGAAAGTCCACAGCAGTATTCTAAAAGCATACAGAGAACATAGTGTTGGCAGGCTGCTTAGCAGATCTGTTCCATTTTCGAAGTTCCCTACCAATAAAACACAGTCTTTGGTTAGCCTTCCCCACAACATTTTCTATGTGTTGCTTCCAGTTTAAATTGTTTGTAATTGTAATTTTAATTTATGGCCTTTAGATTTGACTGATTTATCATGTTACCAAATTTTACTGCATTGCTTTTAGCACTCATGTTGATAACCTCACACTTTTCGTTATTTAGGGTCAACTGCCAGTTTTCACACCAGCCCTATATCTCTTCCAAATTGTTTTGCAATTTGTTTTGATCTTCTGACGACTTCATTTAGTCGATAAACGACAGCACCATATGCAAATAACCTAAGACAGATGCTCATATTGTCTCCCAAATCGTTTATATAGATAAGGAATAGCAAAGGGCCTTTAACATTACCTTGGGGAACGCCAGAAATCACTTCTATTTTACTTGATGACTTTCTGTCAGTTACTACGAACTGTGACCTCTCTGGCAGGAAATCGCAAATCCAATCACATAATTGAGACGATATTCCATAAGCATGTAATTTTGCTACAACTCGCTTGTATGATACAGTGTCAAAAGCCTTCCAGAAATCCAGAAATATGGAATCAATCTGAAATGCCTTGTCAATAGCTTGAACTCACGACTAAAGTGAACAGTAAGTTAAATGATAAAATTGTATTAGATGATCTGACTGGGGAGGAGGTAACTCCAATTATTTCTGAAATGTAAGGAGAATATCCTGATCAAAATAATATAATTGTTGGATGTGAGGTCCGCCAGTTATGCAAATCACCGTTTTTCTCAGTACCCAAACATGTTTTGGCACCACTGTGCCATCATCAGTGGGTTTTCGTTTATATTTATTCTGCAATGTGAACATTTTTGTTAAATGATTATAAAAATATGTGCATTTTTAGTTCAAACAACAGATCGTTTCTTTTTGTAAATACCTTTATATTTGGTGTGCATGAGTTTTCTGGATCACTTGTGTGTTAAGTACAACATGTAGCTTGTCATCTGCAACCAGACGATGTTGATGAGAATTTTTTTTTTTTTTTTTTTTTTTTTTTGCTAGGAGTCAACTTATCTTCTAGACTGTAATTCAGTTTTTCGCGATGTTTTCGCGCCTATATTCGTTTTTACTTACGTTTTCGTGTGGCAAGTACTTCCATTTTCCGCATAATACTGAGGTGGTGAGATGCACACGTAACTATAACAAGTATTTTTCACAAATAACGTAATAAAACACTTTACACTTCACCAGAACACAGTGTGATTGTGGTTTGTTATGTGTCCCAGGCCAGTCAGTGTTCATTTGGTCACCAGAGAGTTTGGCGCCGAATTTGAATTTTGTTTGCATTTTATCTTTGCGTGTGTGTGTTTGTTTGCATTTTATCTTTGTGTGTGTGTGTTTGTTCGCATTTTATCACGCACACACACACACACAGATATATACACCACCAAAATAAAAGAACCAGTGCATTCAAGATTTATTGTTGCAACAGTACATGTAGAGTATGTGAAATGATTACATTTACAGATCAATAGCACACAAAGTTCTGAGGTTCCAGGTGTCGACCCATACTGAAACACCCATGTTAGTATATGGTATCACCTCCATGGCTGGCAGTGCAAATGCTGACTTTACATCCAGTCAGTCATATAGATGGTGAATACTGCCTTGTGATGCCTTATGGCATGCTCACTTGACATGTTCACATAGTTCTGTAAGAGGTGTTAGTTGATGAGTTGCACAAGTCACTTCTCGTCCCATCATATCCCACACATGCTCTATTGGAGACAGGTCTGGAGATCATGCTGGCCATGAAAGTTGCTGAGCGTCCTGTAGAGAACATTGAGTTTCATGGGCAGTGTGTGGGCAGGCATTATCCTGTCATGATCGGGCACCTACCCATTCAGAAAAGGGAACATTCCAAAGACTTAAAAGGTCTGTGGTTTCCCACCATTAAGTGCAGCACTGTGATTTGTTCCGAGTTCTCTTTCCCATGTACGGAGAATGTATCCAGGAATGTCTGTATACAAATATGAAGTGATAATGTAAAGATATTGCAGGGCACTTCCATTTCTGAGTTTGTGAGTGGTTTGACTATTTTATCCTGAAGATGATACATATCTGGCTCTCTGAATTACAATAAAGCTAAAGCTCACCATGGGGGTCTGTATTTTGATGTTCATGTACACAAGTATGATACAGTACTTCAGGGTTTCACACACATTCTCCTTCTAAAGGATATAGCTGATAATGGTGTTATTAATGTCAAAAGCAAAGCCAATTACTTCTTTCTGTGGCCACTTCAGACTTGCAAAAGAAATTGTACAATACATCAAGATTATCCAAATCAATAGCAAGTGAAAGATATTTGTGCATCTTATAAACATGATTAAAAATCTCTCGGTGTACATGCCGCGTCAATTCAGGATAAAACTCCAAGCTTTCGACCACTGCCTCCATGGTCGTCGTCAGGGCTAAAACTGACTGTCGTGAACTAGCGATGTTCCCACATTTATAAGCAAAGGACGGCTTCTGATTGGCTGGAATACGTCATAGCAACAGCGATATTGCGCGTAGGGAAGTGGTGCCCTCTACTTCCATAGATGTAGTTTCTATCCCGCGTTGCTTACAGCGCCATCTCTTGAATCAGGAGGTAAAGTGCGGGAAGTTTTTGTCTGCGATTTTTCTTTATCCAGTGCACTCTTCCAGTGCTTTATCCAGTGCATGTACACCGAGAGATTTTTATTCAAGAAATACGTCGCGAAAGACTTCGTAGCCATATTATAAACATGATGGTATTAAATTCCCCATGAGACCTTAGAAAATCAGTAAATTTGCGAAATGCAGTCCCCATATATCTATTTGTGTGTATTCTCTGAAGGAATGCAAATCATATGATGATGTTACATACAAAGTCGTTGAATCCATTTATTTTTCTAAACTCGATGGGCAGCATCTGCAACATGTAGATTAGTTTTTAATCTCTGAGGTTGGCAAACAACACTACTGCTGGATCAGAAAAACATACAGCCTTCTTTCCTACCACATGTGAATCGTAATGGTAAATACCATTTTTGTTTTAAGCCATCGGAAAAAGGAGCGGAAACACCACGTAGGGATCATTTCCACCTTACCAGCAAATTCCTCAGTGACGAACACAATGCATAAAACTTGAATTTTCCAACTTCCACGACACATACCCCTTTTTACATATAATTTAAGAAGGTATGACACTCACTTCCTAGTCAAGCACTTGGCTGATTACAGAATAAGCGAAGATCAGGTTAGTGTAATACCTGACACTGTTGAGTAATACATTTCGTTTCCAAAGAGAATCGCCAAGGAAGTTTCGCTGCAGTTCCTTGACTCACTGAGATTAATGCAGACAAAACTACAGTATATTGCTGAAACCATGCTTCAGGATGGGTTACATCCCAATTGAGCTGCATTTCTCAACAATTAAAAAAAAAAGGTTCAAATGGCTCTGAGCACTATGGGACTCAACTGCTGTGGTCATAAGTCCCCTAGAACTTAGAACTACTTAAACCTAACTAACCTAAGGACAGCACACAACACCCAGCCATCACGAGGCAGAGAAAATCCCTGACCCCGCCGGGAATCGAACCCGGGAACCCGGGCGTGGGAAGCGAGAACAATTTTAAATTTCAGTTCGTAATGAAGAAGGGCTTTTACCACATGACAGTCTGGATTTGAGGGAGAAACTCTACAATACTATAGTGACAGACATAACTGTGTTCCACAAAAAACTTGCAGAAACTGCCATACTGGATGTGAAGTATGGTAAGGTGGTGAGTGTGGCATATGTTCAGCATCTCTAATTTAAGGGAATATGCAGTATTAGATAGATGCTGATGTGTGCCTACTTGCAGAAAATTTGGACAATTCTGGAGTGTATGCCTGGAAACATACAATCTGAATCTTGTCAATTACTGCACTGCATTAAGGCTTTCGTAGGATGCCACGTTGAAAAGATGTGTCAATGTTGAACCCTTGACCAGTGTTGTTTTTTGAAGAGGAGTTCGTTGGGAATCTTTTCCAAAGTGTCCATAGGCGCGCCAATGCAAATAACCCATGAATGCATGAACAGTTCAGTGCGTCTGGTGAACTGAGTTACATCATGTACTTAGATGTAAACATCTCATACAGGCAAAAACAATTTCTATGAATTTAAGGGCTTCAGTAGGTGAATGATAAAGAAATTGTCAGAATGGGTACAAAAATTAAAAATCAAAAAGTGTACTACCAAATAAATCTAGTTTGTTAAACAATCTCTAGATTTATTAAACAAACTAGATTTATTCATTCGATCTCTTTTTGCATGAAACTAGATTTCAGAAAAGATCTTTTGTTAGAAAAAAAAAGGACATCCCGAAGTGTTGGATATTACCTAATATTTGTTCTGTGGAGCGGTTTTATACACATAAAAATAATTGGTTATATTGTGCAGTTATACCTGCATCCCAAGTACCTTTTTCTATAAGAATGGGCGCATTTACACTTCAATTTTACGGTAATCAGACCCAGATCTGCATAAATTGTTCAGTTTTTTTTATTTTTTTACAGCAGACAGACTCATCTGCATCGCAAGTATCCTTTCTATAAGACGGAATGCATTCAGACTTTGTTAAAAAAAAGTGTTGAAATAAGAGCACATACCCTTAAACATCAGACCGATGAATACACTTATCGCTAGCTCTGTGCCTGAGCCAGTGGCAGTAGTGGTGGCAATTGCAGCTGAAGCTACAGTGCCTGCAGCATGGTGACTCACAGATGGGCCCTACTCTCATGTGGCACAAAAGGGGGGCTGTGCAGGTGTGAGGGCAGAGTGGAGGTGGCACGGTCGCTGCACAGTTGTGTCGTGAGGCTGATTTGGATGGCCTGTCCCTGATGTGATGTGTTTTTAAATGAAGATGTAAACATCCCTATCCTTCTACAGTGCAGTGGACAGAGCCTAACTTAGAGAGACTATTATTTAAATTTTAATGTCAGAGAGCTTTGGACACCTGTCCAGCAACATTTTTAAACTTAGTGAACCCCTAGATTTTTAAATGTATTGTGCATGAATTGAACTGAACTGAAATGAATTGATAATTTCACACATGCTGGACAATGCCACATCTCGATTTTTTTGAATTTCCCACAATTTCCAATTAGAGGCATGATGTTACTTCCATAGTGAAATCATAGGGCTGAAGGTAAAACCCTAGCTTTCTTGAATTTCCTGACATTTTATACACAGGAAAAATGGCATATTTCAGAAAGGGGGAGAAAACCCTATTTATTCCAGAACTGGGAAACCCAAGGGGGGAGGGGTAACTTTGTCAGGTCATACACTTTCTGCCGCTTCAACATACGGCAGGAGGACATGAAAAAGCACTTAATAGAACAACAGGAGGATTGGATAATATTAGCTCTTTGTTCTAGAGCAATAGGGATATTAGAGAACATTAGGAAGATTACAGAACAAATGCCCTTTGTTCTAGAACAGTAGAAGTGGAAGAAGTGGGACATCCTTTGTCCCAGAACTCTCCATGTCATACTACTATTGTTCACAGTAATATATACGTCTATCTTTGGAATTTTCCAGGGTGTTGTCACAGACTCCGCAACTTGTATGTGCGACTCAACTTCAGGAGATGCCTTCATTCATCACGTGTTCTTTCTGTGTGAGGGTAATGTACATAACGACCATGCTGCTCAGTGTTTAGTTAGATTATTTGAAGCGATTTTTATTTTTGTATGTTTTAGTCCTTCTACCGTCATTTCAACATGGTTCAATCGACAAGTTATAAACATGATTTGCATATTAACTGAACTCTAAGTCTGTTAGGGATTCCGATTTTGACTTTGATGCATTGCATTTTCCATAAAATTGGCCTTCAGCATGATTTGACAGAAAAAAATACAATACGGTCGAAGACAGTTTTTCAGTGGCTCCAGGGTATAATATGTGCATACTGAGGGGTTGTAATATTAATAATTCATTTGTCACGGTCATTGGCGAATAGACTGCACTCAGGAGGCCTCTCTGTGTGTCCTCTGTTTTGACTCTGCAGACTGTAATTGTATTGAGCTGAGGGGTGAACACTGTTTGCAACACTCATTCCAGGATAGAACCACGTCCTGCCGACGAGTACATACTCCTGTTGAAGAACCGTCAAACATTCGAACGGCGTCGCATTGTGAGCCTGTGGGAGGCTGGATGGCTGTATCGTCGGACTGCTGCACGTGTTGGGCACAGTGTATCGGTGGTGTTTCGTTGCATTCAGCAGTAGTCTGTGGAACAGTCCCCCAGCTGTGGGTCGGGTTCTCGACATTCGTGTAGTACAGACACATATCAAGATCGACGCACTGCGCGAGCAGTGGTAGCCGATCGAACGTAATCCACAGAAGTAGTTCGTGTCCCCAAGGACTACTGGGAACCGTCGACTTGCAACAGGCCTAAGATCCCGTGTGCCTCTGGTCAGAGTACCACTGACATCATGACATCACCAAGCGCAGCTAACCTGGTGTGTGTAATTATCGACTGGAGAATGGAATGGCGGTCTGTTGTTTTCAGTGATGAGATTACATTCTGTCTGTATGTGATTGGTGGACATGGCATGTGCGGAGTAAACATGGTGAGCGGCTTATTTCAGCGTGATTTCGCCTATGACACACAGATCCTACCCCAGGCTTCATGATGTGGGAGGCTATCAGTTACAACTCACAGTCACATTTGGTGTTTCTGCTGGGTAAAGTAAGCGGTGCCAGCTACAATGTACAGTTTGTTATTTACGTGCCACTGCCATGTCTTCGACAAAAAGGTGTTGTTTTTCAGCAGGACGATTCACATTCACATGCAGCTGACGTACCGTGTTCTTCGTGTTGTACAAGAACTGGCCTAGCTTGGCCAGTAAGATCACCAGATCTGTCACCAATTGAAGACATAAGAGGGAACCAACTCGTTATCCAGAGCCTGCGAGAGACATTGTCGAACCGCAACGAAAGAAGCCAAAAGCGTGGACGGTCTGTCACAGGGTGCCATTCAGCACATTAATTATTGCTTTCAAGCGACAATACATGCCTGCATTGCCGCCAGAGAGAGTGCACTGTTTACTGATGCGAATGTTTGTGCACACTTCAAAGTGACATGTGTGTTTCCTTTGGTTGAATTTGTTATCGTATACTCCTTCAACGTTGAAGTTCCTGTCACATCTTTTGCCACAAAAGTGTCCTTGTTCTTTAGGGGGGTGCACTTTTCTGGGGATATGTAAAAGATAATATGCATTAAAAGAGCTGAGCTGAAGGTAACAGCCGTCTAGAACGAACCATTGATGCAGTCGTATTATCATCTGTGCCCTCGGTGGCTCATATTGATGGAGCGTCTGCCATGTAAGCAGGAGATCCCGGGTTCGAGTTCCAGTCCGGGCACACGTTTTCACCTGCCCCCGTTGATATATAAATCAACGCCGTTAGCAGCTGCAGGTGTCAATATAATTCTAATTTAGTTCTAGACGGCTGCAGGTCATCAATGGTGTCTGTTCTTTCGGACATGTCCGAAAGAAGAGACTCCATATCCATATAAGTATATAGTTCTGGCAATACCGGCGTGACCTTCTTCTTCTCTGCAGATGCACACATATTCCCCGAACTCTTACGGGACTTAGTAAGAATGTCTTCCACAAGTAATGAGTACGATGGGGTGGGACACTACGAATGTAGTGTGTGGACATACAAGGTGAGAATGTGGGTCTCGCGGAAAGCGTGCGTGGGATAGTCCCTGAAGTCGTACTATTCTCTGATCCTCTGTGCCCTCGGTGACTCAAGATGGATAGAGCGTCTGCCATGTAAGCAGGAGATCCCGGGTTTGAGTCCCGGTCGGGGCACACATTTTCACCTGCTCCCTTTGATATATATCAACGTCAGTCAGCAGCTGAAGGTATTCATATAATTCTAATTTCGTTCTAGAAGGCTGCAGGTCATCAATGAAGGAACAGACACCATATCCATATAAGTATATCCTTTTATAATGGTGGATCCGCCTCTCGTGACATCTAACGATTGCGCCTTACACTGGGGTGCCCGGATACATTTGATCGGATAGTGTATTTGGTTTCGCCATTGATGGACGGACAGTTGCAGTTCATACAATATTGGATTCAACGCGCCCAAAAGGTACCTGAAGATGAGACAATATTGCCTTGAAAGCGACAGCACTTATACTGACATGACAATAATCATGGGTTACCTCCTAATATCCTGTCAGACCGTCTTTTACGCAGCGTAGTGCAGCAGCTCGACGTGGCATGGACTCAACAAGTCGTTTGAAGTCCCCTGCACAAATGTGGAGTCACGGTGCCTGTATAGTTGTCCATAATTGCTAAAGTGCACCGATGCAGAATTTTGTGCACGAACTGAACTCTCGATTATGTCCCACAAATATTCGATAAGATTCATGTCGGGCAATCTTCGTGGCCAAACTCTTGACTAAATTATCTGGAACGTTCTTCAAACCAATCATGTCAGTTATGGCCTGGTAATATGACGCATTGTCATCCACAATTGAATTCCACGGATGGCTGCTAATGGTCTCCAAGTAGCTGAACATAACCATCTACAATCAATGATCGGTTCAGTTGGGCCAGAGGACCCACATCATTCTATGCAGACACAGTCCATACCATTGTGGAGCTGCCACCAGCTTGCACAGTGGCTTATTGACAACCTGGATCCATGACTTCGTGGGATCTGCGCCACACTCGAATCCTGCTATCAGCTCTGACCAACTGAAATCGGAGCCCATCTGACCACGCCACGGTTTTCCAGTCGTCCAGGGTCCAACCGATATGGTCACAAGCCCAGGAGAAGAGCTGCAGGCTGTCGTGGTGTTAGCAAAGGAACTTGCGTCTGTCGTCTGCTGCATAGCTCATTAGCGCCAAATTTCGCCCCACTGTCCTAACGGATACGTTCATCGTGCGTCCCAAATTGATTTCTGAGGTTATTTCACGAAGCTCTGTATGTCTGCTAGTACTAACAGCTCTACGCAAATGTCGCTGCTCTCGGTCGTAAGTGAACGCCGTCGGCCACTGCGTCGTCCATGGTGAGAGGTTATGCCTGAAATTTGGTATTCTCTGCACGTTCTTGACACTGTTGATCCGGGGGTATTGAATTCCCTAACGATTTTCGAAACGGAATGTCCCATGCGCCTAGCTCGAACTACCATTCCGCGTTCAAAGTCTGTTAATTCCGGTCGTGCGATCTTAATCACGTTGAAAACCTTTTCGCATGAATCACCTGAGTACAAATGACAGCCCCGCCAATGCACTGCCATTTTATATCTTGCATACCCAACACTACCGCCATCTGTTGTTGCACATATCGGTATCCCATGATTTTTGTCACCTCATTGTATATCTGATTAATATCAAAATATAATAAAAAATAGAGCTACCAGGAAATTGACTTTCGTTAAAATGAATTTGATAGTTATTTGCTATTATGCCCTGTTTGGCTCGGTAATTAAAAAAAATGTTATTGAGCTTCACGTCAGAAGTACAACCAGTATTCTCAGAAATTTGTAATGTATATATAGATAGTAGAGTGGTTGATCACCGGACGAACTCCTACTCCCAGGAGCCAATCACATGGACTCTTTTGACGCACAGAGAGCATTTGGACGTGTTACTTGAAGTGTCTTGTAGTTAACATGTGCAAACAGGCTTACTGCAGTGCCCAATGTGTTAGCGTAGACAGTCGGAAATAGACATGGGCAAACTGAAACACATAACTGTTTCGAAACAAATGAGACAGTACAATATAATGTTTCGAAACGCTGTTTCGAAACAGTTTTACTGTTGACAACACGTGACGAGTGGTGGCGCCCTCTACACGCTCTATATAAACAGGACCTCGATGGCCTAGCAGCCAGTCGTAGACTCGCCTCAGATGATGTTGCCCTAGCTGGCAACGAAACGTCAGGGAGAAGTATTTCTACTATTGGACCACGGCCTCTTAGCCCGGAAGTTTTAATTACTGAGTGAAACAGTTTGTTCCGTAATTGTGTAGGCCTACACATTATATTATATAGAGTGTGTACTGTATAAATATTGTCATATAAACACAAATGATGCTGTGCATCTCAAGGGAGGCATATTGAACACCTATGAAAAGGTATTAAAAAAACTTTTTGAGTTTCCTATTCATCAAAAAACAAAATTCATTGTATATGTTTATTAGTTTCAGAAATATAGACGTGCCAAATCTGATACACGCTGTATTCTAATTTCAGTTACCTATAGTTTTCTTTTATTGCGTTTTACAACAATATCGATTTAAGGCTCTTAGCATATCTTTGGTAGTGTTAGTGTGAGTATATGTTTTAGGTAACTACTTCCGAAAAAATTTAGGTTTTACGAGTTTCATCATTTTTAAAATACGCCTTCTGTGATAGTTTGCAGCATGCATTACCAAGCTCGTTGTCGAACAACGACACACGTTAACTGTTTTCATGAGTAATAATGAAAATTTAAAATGCTACCTTTCGGCTTACTAAAAAACTGAAATTATAGAGTTCTAGTACATACAAAAAAACGTATCCAATTCGTAGTTGTTTCGTCGTCTTCATAATATCCCATATTTTATAGTTTTTTCAATGATTAATTTCAATTACAAAGTATGGACATTCATTAAAATGTGACATATTTGTTTACATGTATCCTGATAAAAAAAATTCATGTAACAGACTCACTCTTTTGAATCCAATGAATATTTGTTTTTCCCTCATTCAAATAAAATAATGTTTCTTAAAAGAAATTATTTATGCTCAGCTATCAGTGCAATAATAAAATCACTGCCCCACCTAATACACACTAAGGTAATGTTTGACCGGTTTTTCACAAAAATTATCTAGATTTCGTACCAGTTGCTGCTGTGATTCGATTCGTGATATGAAGGAAAAACTGGAGAGTGCGGCTGGATCTGCAGTTAAAGCATGTACACAGAAACTAAACACTTTGCGCCTACGATTCGTGATTCCATAACCCAGAATGGAACGCTAACAGCAGAGTTAACCGTCGCTCATTAGCTATTGCATTCCAAATGAACCTTTCACAGACTGGGAGTGTGTAAAGTTCCATGCTGCTGAAGTAAAGAGATCAAAATGTGGCCAGAACGGAGTGGTCCACATGCAGGAACCTGCAAAAAAATTTTCCGTGATGGATCCTTTCTGGGTTCACGATCGTTATCAGGCAGCCACCTGTGTAACTAAAAGCTCTTAATCTCTGTGGCATGCGTTCCATTATCTTGTGGTGAACTAAGCCTGACAGAGAGGAGAGAGATTAAACGCTGTGCTCGTCTTTCATCCGCTTATTGGGTAATTACTGCGAGATACGACATTACCAGATCATCGTATATTGCCGCAGAGACGAACAATAATCACAACAGTCGAGGATTTTTTTTCCGAGCTCTTGAACAGACAAAAATATTTGCGAAAATACATAGCCTACTCATAAACTTGGAGTGTCAGGGAAGTTTAGTACACCACTCCACTTCAAAATTAAATGTTTGTGACTATTTATTTCCGACTAGACTTGGCCACTATTTCTATGTTTCGATACAGTGTATCGATACGTGGATCTTTTTCAGTGTTTCGAAACAGCATGTTTCACTGTTTCGAAACTGTGGTGTCTCGGATACCGGGACCAGATTCGATCTCTTGCGAGACACAGAAACTGTATCGCTGTTTCAAAATAACACTGTTTCAGTCCAGTTATGCTTGGAACGGACTAATTGTATCGAAACAGTGACTTTTCATTCCGCTCTGTTTCGGACGAGATACGGGTACAGTACAGATACTGAAACGCATATAACATCTCACTTCATGAAACACTTTCAAATGTGTCGAAATCTCTTTGACGCGCAACAGCACGAAGCTTAAGGTTTCCGAAAATAAAGCTTCGTTTCTAATTGACTACCCTATTCCGAAATAGCGTAATATTTGCTTTATAAACACCAACAAACAATAAAATAACGCACACTATTCGCGTTCAAAGTAATAAAAGTGCGAAAAACATTCAAATTACACATCTCTTATAACATACACGTGATCCAACTATAGTCGAGTTTGATAAATACACTCCTGGAAATGGAAAAAAGAACACATTGACACCGGTGTGTCAGACCCACCATACTTGCTCCGGACACTCCGAGAGGGCTGTACAAGCAATGATCACACGCACGGCACAGCGGACACACCAGGAGCCGCGGTGTTGGCCGTCGAATGGCGCTAGCTGCGCAGCATTTGTGCACCGCCGCCGTCAGTGTCAGCCAGTTTGCCGTGGCATACGGAGCTCCATCGCAGTCTTTAACACTGGTAGCATGCCGCGACAGCGTGGACGTGAACCGTATGTGCAGTTGACGGACTTTGAGCGAGGGCGTATAGTGGGCATGCGGGAGGCCGGGTGGACGTACCGCCGAATTGCTCAACGCGTGGGGCGTGAGGTCTCCACAGTATATCGATGTTGTCGCCAGTGGTCGGCGGAAGGTGCACGTGCCCGTCGACCTGGGACCGGACCGCAGCGACGCACGGATGCACGCCAAGACCGTAGGATCCTACGCAGTGCCGTAGGGGACCGCACCGCCACTTCCCAGCAAATTAGGGACACTGTTGCTCCTGGGGTATCGGCGAGGACCATTCGCAACCGTCTCCATGAAGCTGGGCTACGGTCCCGCACACCGTTAGGCCGTCTTCCGCTCACGCCCCAACATCGTGCAGCCCGCCTCCAGTGGTGTCGCGACAGGCGTGAATGGAGGGACGAATGGAGACGTGTCGTCTTCAGCGATGAGAGTCGCTTCTGCATTGGTGCCAATGATGGTCGTATGCGTGGGGAGCGATCTCCTACACTGGCCGTACACCACTGGTGATCGTCGAGGGGACAATGAATAGTGCACGGTACATCCAAACCGTCATCGAACCCATCGTTCTACCATTCCTAGACCGGCAAGGGAACTTGCTGTTCCAACAAGACAATGCACGTCCGCATGTATCCCGTGCCACCCAACGTGCTCTAGAAGGTGTAAGTCAACTACCCTGGCCAGCAAGATCTCCGGATCTGTCCCCCATTGAGCATGTTTGGGACTGGATGAAGCGTCGTCTCACGCGGTCTGCACGTCCAGCACGAACGCTGGTCCAACTGAGGCGCCAGGTGGAAATGGCATGGCAAGCCGTTCCACAGGACTACATCCAGCATCTCTACGATCGTCTCCATGGGAGAATAGCAGCCTGCATTGCTGCGAAAGGTGGATATACACTGTACTAGTGCCGACATTGTGCATGCTCTGTTGCCTGTGTCTATGTGCCTGTGGTTCTGTCAGTGTGATCATGTGATGTATCTGACCCCAGGAATGTGTCAATAAAGTTTCCCCTTCCTGGGACAATGAATTCACGGTGTTCTTATTTCAATTTCCAGGAGTGTATATGAAGATACCACTGATAAACAGATCACAAGCTCCATTGCCATGCACTAGAATACAGGGAAACGTGTTTGGCAAAGACTGTTATATCAAACATACAAACTCTGACATCAGCCAATTAGAAAACATGAAAGTCACATGATATGAAAGCAGCACATTTGCTGCAGGAAATACGAAACTGCCAAGACACCTAAGTGAAATTTTCATACTTTCTGTGATGTGATTGTCGCTCTCGCACCACATTTGTGTATATATGACAATATTTATACAATAGACACTGTATATAATATAATGTGTAGGCCTATACAATTACGGAACAAACTGTTTCACTGTTTCGAAACAGCGTTTCGGAACATTATATTCTACTGTCTCATTTGTTTCGAAACAGTTATGTGTTTCAATTTGCCCATGTCTACAAGTACTGAAGTGGGCGCATACTGCTGCTACCTAGTGGGAACCGTATAAAACGAGAGTTTGCTCTTTCCACAGTACATTGTTCACGCACATCTCTTACGTAGCATGATACTCGTAGTTACGATTTTGTAAAGTTGGATGGTTGGATGATTCTTTTTGATACGCCCTGTACTACAGCTGATGATGCGACTGCCTAATCGTTAAACTCCTAACAAACGAATCATTCACACTGTAAAACACTACAACTTCCACGCTAAAGCTGAAGAAGAGTTCAGACAAAACAGAACATTTTAAACACGTATCTGGACCACGCACGACAGGCAATTAGCTAAAACATCGGCTTGCTCGTTTCCCAAAATTCCAATGTGCCCTGGTACCCAGAGGACTGTCACTTCCTAATTTCTGAGAATAACGTCGGTTCCTTCGTACGCTTTGCTAAACATCTATCCGTCACTTCGAATTTCCAGTATTTCTGTGACGTGTTGTGGAGACTACCCAGTCTTGTATTCATGCACTGTAACAGTACAACTATTCTCTGTTAGTGCTGCGGACTCCGTACTTGAGATTACATTACGAAAATGGCCACACGAAATAAAATATTAGAATCCAAATTAAGACGGCCGGAGTGGCAGATTATGGTCATTCAAAAATTATTTTCGGCTGTGACCCCTGTTTTAACTAAAATACTGGATAAACAGCCTCGCTACCGTTTGAGTAAAGTTGCTACAGACCAGAGCCACTAGAAAACGGCTACACAACTGAAAAAGACAAAATAAACGGATATTGAGATCCTGGTTACAAAACAAACTACGGCAGATCATTGCCACTAAGAAAAAAAGTTACACTACCAAATGTCTGAAATTGTGAGAGCTGCATCACTGATTGATTGCAGTGGTTTCAGATGCCATGCTTTTACTGTGAGGGACAACAGGATCAATACAAATGGTCCCCCTGTACATAAATATTTGCTTAAAATAAGACAATGAGGAAATTACACTAATGAACAGATGGGAAAAATCGAAACGCTGTCTGTCTTAAATTAAAATGTACGACCTATTCCTTTAACGTGTCGTATTCTAAACTACGCTTCCTTTGAAAATAAATCGTAAATTTGTACACTGAAAATCATGAGATGATCAAAATGACAATAACCTCTTACAGTTTGAGCTTGACAAGACTACACAACTATAAAAATGAGTAATAACATTTCTATTTGTGCAACAGGCCATTCCAGCGATCAAGACGGGTTGGAAATCTTCAAACAAGCGGGTTTATAAAGTAGTGGTCTAGCGATGGGTAAGACCGTAGCAGAATTTCTTATTGAGAATGTGTGTAACTTGGAATAACATTTTTTCTGCACTCACTTAAAACACAGATAAAATTATTTGTTACAAAAGATAATTGGACAATATGCTAATAATATTCAATGATTTTCTTTACTTAGCAGATAATGTGAATAAAATGCATCGAATGTTTGAATTTGCAGTTTAATATCAGACAACAGTAGCGGTTAATTTTGTTTACATGAATGTTCCCAGCCGTAATAACAAGCACTTTCTCGTCGAATGGATGCAAGTGGTCTCCAAACTTAAGTTCCGGTGAATTCCAGTCACCTGATAATTTTCCTACTGCGGGTAAGATAATGAGATGATAAACCAAAATATTGTTAAAGGATTTCTTGCATTTACTACGTAAATCGATCAATATAATTTGATGGGTGGTACAACCGTTAAGACAAAACGAATTCGATAGGAACAGGGCTCAGTTAAGGTCAGATCTAGGTTATCCATGGTTTCCCCAAATCAGTTAAGGTAAATTTCGGGCTGGTTTCTTTCAGAACGGCACGGCGGAGTCTCGACTAATCCGGACTTTTCCATAGCAATAACGTGGTGCAGTGCGATATACCCTGTGTCATGTACGCACCTCTCGGTGGTTTATGGAGTATAGATTTAACTGTAAATGTAGACATTGTTGTCGTCGAGACACAAAACCGTAATCTTCCTTCTTTTCGCTATATTTGCATTTGCTTTATACGACTCATTACAGGCAGTTGGGAGCAAACGTAAATTACGAATTAAGCTATAATTTGCTTGTTTGACGTGCACAGTAACAGCACATTTAATTCCAACACTCATCTCAAGGTGGGAATTTAATCCACCGTTGGAAATGGAAATGAAGTCCCATGCTTCTTGGCAGAGTGTAGGGGAACGATGCGGGAGATCCGCACCGCCGTACTAGACAAGGTCCTAATGGAAGTGGTTTGCCGTTGCCTTCCTCCGACCGTAGATGACCGTAGATGATGAAGACGACACAACAACAGCCACTCATCTCGGGGCAGGTGGAAGGAGATCCCTGACCCCACCGGGAATCGAACCCGGGACCCCGTGCTCGGGAAGCGAGAACGCTACCGCGAGACCACGAGCAGCGGACAAATCTTTTGACCACCGCCAATTACCGAGAAAAATACAGGAAAGTCTAAATGTTTTCTCGTGAGGTATCCACTTGTTTTAAGTTAGACCACATATAGGGACGTGGAAGTATAAGTGCTCCCCACATGTTATCTTAGTCAAAAAATTTTAGCCAAAACTGAACTCAGTGATCAGATCTCCGAATCTTGGAAACAAAGCAAATGATTTCGCATGGCATCTCGCATATTTACGAGACACCTATGCTGCGAAAGGCACTGGTATGCATGAAAGTGTAATTTATGTCTGTTAACTGGTTTCTGCATAAATGGCCTCATTGCGCTACGAATAATAGTGACAGTTTGTCAGTCGTCACGTACAAATAAAAACTGAAGGGCTCAGAAAGAAGTAAAACACGAACACCCTTTCTGTCATTTTCAAGAGCGTGCATCAGTGCTGGGTAGGGAAAGCGCAACAGTCGATAGCACAAGAGTCTCCAAGAAACTGTTGTTGCTTTTACGCGTCTATCTCTCCTACATTTATGGCAGTTCTCAGTAAGCGCCTACGTAACCCTTTGTTGAAGACGAGCCACTCTTTGTGAATGGAAGCAGTACTTACTGCTTTTGTGTCACCTTTGTGTTTCGATTTCTTCTGACAGAAGATACTGTATTACGTTAGAGATTCATTTTGACATGCACATGCAAACATATCCAACGTTATTAAATATTCAGAACAGTATGGAAAACCCATGTTCGTAAAATATTATTTACATGTTTTAGATTAAAATATATTACTGTTAGTAAACATTAATGTCTTGAATTTGGAATTCATTTAGGTAGGTTTTTTTCTACGAGTACTATTGATACTTTATAAATTATCGTTATAACTTTAGATTTTTACAGCTTTAGAACTATACTAGATATACTAGATAATAACGGCTAGTTTCCAACATTTGACAAAATAACTGAAAGTGTTCTTTTTTTCTCGTTGATACGCATCAATGTGTTTATTTCCAGAGGCACATACTACTTCAGTTTCCCTCCATTTACGCTCCTTAAACTTCACGGTGATATGTTCATATGTACTTACACGCATGTCTGAAAGAATAGACATTGTTGATGATCCACAGCTGTACGAAATACTTCAAAATTGATTCGCTTACTGTGAATTTTTTGACATAAGCTGTATTAGGTATCGATTCACTGCCCAGTAATGACACACGAAAAATTTATCCGGCACTGATTTTCGTCTGTCACTATATGTTATGGAGCTGGTGTCAAGAAATTCGCAGTCGGCGAATTAATTTCGAAATGTTCATATGTATCGTGATAACGTCCGTGGCTTCAAGACCTGTAGATAACCTTGCTTCGGTACACCTGATCTTTCACAAGACCCCACAGGATGAAGTGTAGTGGCGTGAGGTCAGGTGATTTTGGTGGCCACCGAGTCGGATCATCTCGTCCAATATACCCGTACAGATATTTTCCATCCACATATATACGGATATTGCACCTGTGGGATGGTCCTAAATCCTACTGGAATTTGAGACAGGTTGTAGATGTTCCTTGTGGCACAACAAACTCTTGTAACATGTCCAGGCAAACAATACGGTCGACGGCAGAGTCGCTGTGAAAAAATAAAATTGCAGCACACACTGAAATGGTCTCTTAACATTTCGCGCGTAGCATGGCGTCACCCTGGTCCCAGTGTATGAACGTTGTGACAGTTCTGTTTACTGGACAGACGAAAAGCTGAGTCATCAGACAAAAAATCCTTTCCAAAAAGTCGTTATTTACGTTAGTCTTGCCAATCATATTCACTACAAACCGTTCCCACTGCAGTTTGTTTGTCGGCTTTTGTGCCCGAACAGTTGCTCTTTGTAGACACAAAAGACGTAGCTTGTATGCAAGACTTTGTGAGCTGTTGATTGCGGCATTTTCCACTCTCTGACCTCCGTAAGGACACTGATTTTGTCGGACTCCGTACACACCTGTTGTACCTTGTCTACTTTGGAGCCTGAAACAGATGGCGACCGGTGCTCTGTTTGTGGATAATACTACTTCTTCCTATAAACGATGCATGGCAGGACCGAATAGTTAGTCGGAACAGTGATACCCTTCCATTCGTGGGACTTGCGTATTAAACTTCGTCTCTACGAGCATTACTTTGTGCGTCTCAGATTGTCAAATCTGCGGCACCTCGAAAATGAAAAAAAAAAAAAAAATTTAAGTTGTCTAGTATACGTTCTGAGTTATTAAGGTCTTAGTATTACAGTTATTAAGGTCTGAAGTTGTAACGATAACATAAACCTGCAGTTTTAAAATTTTTACCATATGATTTCCCAAAAATAGTTTTTCTAGAATCAGTTTCAAATTCTAATGCTGCAAAGGTTACTTTCATTTTCTCTATCACGCCAAGACTATTCAGTAAATAACCTCTCATATTTAAAGATTTAAGTATTGTATTGTATGTTAACCGGGAGCCTAGAAACGACGGAGAGGCTCCGTCCCCGCTGTAGTCGCAGTGGTCCACAACCCCACGACGACTACGGCAGTCCACTTCACCCCTCCGCTGCCCCACACCGAACCCAGGGTTATTGTGCGGTTCGGCCCCCGGTGGACCCCCCAGGGAACGTCTCACGAGTGTAAACCCTATGTTTGCGTGGTAGAGTAATGGTGGTGTACGCGTACGTGGAGAACTTGTTTGCGCAGCAATCGCCGACATAGTGTAACTGAAATAAGGGGAACCAGCCCGCATTCGCCGAGGCAGATGGAAAATCGCCTAAACACCATCCACAGACTGGCCGGTTCACCGGACCTCGACTCAAATCCTCCGGGCGGATTCGTGCCGGGGACCAGGCGCTCCTTCCCGCCCGAAAAGCCGTACTTTAGACCGCACGGCCAACTGGGCGGGCAAAGATTTAAGTAATCGAAGTACAGAACTAATATTTAAACAAAATTTCAATGACGAGTTTTATTTTTATAATTATTGTTTTGTGTACAAAAAATACTACAAAAAGTTCCCTTAGCAACGTTATAAGTATCCTGCTGTATTTAATTTTCTAACTTTTTCTTCTTTTGCTTCCACACAGAATCCTCATATTTACGGTCAGTCTTAAAAAAAAATGGTTCAAATGGCTCTGAGCACTATGGGACTTAACATCTATGGTCATCAGTCCCCTAGAACTTAGAACTACTTAAACCTAACTAACCTAAGAACAGCACACAACACCCAATCATCACGAGGCAGAGAAAATCCCTGACCCCACCGGGAATCGAACCCGGGAACCCGGGCGCCGGAGAACAGTCGTCAACATCTGGTTGTAGTCTGCTATCCCCTTTTTCCAGGTTCGAATCCTGCCTCGGGCATGGATGTGTGTGATGTCCTTAGGTTAGCTAGGTTCAAATAGTCTAAGTTCTAGGGGACTGATGACCACAGATGTTAAGTCCCACAGTGCTCAGAGCCATTTGAACCATTTTTTTAACCCTTTTTCCATTTTCCCCGATATCTCTTCTCCAACTGATTAATGCCTTGGTGGAAGCGTGCTCCTTGCTCTTCACTGTAATGTCCCAGATTGTCAGCGAGGTAAAGTAAGTAATTAGTTGGGGGAGGGACAGGGGAGAGGCGGGGGTTGAAGTAGGCCTTTGGAACGAACATTATAATCTATCTACTTGAAATTTTCCAACATAGTTTTGACAGTGTTTTGTAATTGAACGTTTCTTGTTCCCTAGAGAGTTTTCAGGTACAGACCTCATCATAGTCTACGGATCTTTTTCCCCAGCATTCATTGTGCTCTGCGATTCGTGATCCTTCATCAGTTTGTGAATCTGAGGATTCTAGCTTTCAGTTCTAGCTTTCAAAATTCTAGCTTTCAATTTCTCTTGACTGATGAAGGCAAATTTCACAAATGTTATTTACAACAGGATACATCTTACTAAAGAGCTCTACAAACTGCTTCATCAAGTCCAGTTTGATACGTAGTGATGGGAGGAATATTTTTTATGTTCTACAAGCGGTTCATGCAAGATAGTTTTAGTCCTCTATTTGGCGAAACCCTTACACTCTAGTGCTCTGGCTTTGCCCAGATACCTTATTCACATGAAAAGTAGGACGTTTTCGTGTACCAGTCTTGCTGTACTAGTAAAATTTGTATAACTGAAAGTAAAACATACTTTACTCCATTATGAAAAAAGTTATACATTATAGAAGAAAATTAAGAATAGTTTTGAGTCAACATAAATCAGTCGGTTAAGAACACATATGTATTTTCAATAATCGGATATTATGCGGACTGGCGTAATTTATGGACCACGCTGTAAGAGGTAAAAATGATGACAGTTGGAAACAATGAAGCTTCACACCTGACAGTGAATGTTTAGAAAGTAATGTGTTGGTTTGATGCAGACTCTTCGAGATTAAACGTATGTTGGATATGGCTGTTTATATACTTTCCGGGATGCGAGGTCGTGGTCCAAGAACTTTTCTGCTCCTTACGTTTCGTCCAGGACTGCGCTGGACTTCCTCAGAGGCGCTGCTCCGCTGAGTCTTGCCGACTGACTGGTCGGGTGTCTGAGAGCGACTTATATATTGTAAGAAAGAGGGGCGTGGTTCAGGTGACACGTGATGAGCAGTGATAATCCATAGCAAAGATAAGGTTGACTATCGATTACCACCTTGTCAAAGATAAAAATTGTTAGCAGTTTTGTAGAGCCACTGTCCATATATCGCTAAGTTTCATAGCCTCCTCTTTCCTATTAAAATTATCGTTATGTTTATAAATTTCGATAGCTTCTCTATAAAGCCGTGGGTAGTAATTTAACGTTGTAGATAAAACTTCGGTATCCGAAAACTTCACTTGGTGGTTGCCTGGTTGAAGAGTATGTTCCGCTACAGCTGACTTTTCTATTTTTCCAAGTCGACAAAGACTTTTATGCTCTTTCAGTCGCGTATTTACGCTTCTTTTGGTAGTACCAATGTAAACTTTACCACAGGTACATGGAATTTTATACACACCACATGTCGACAGAGGAGGGCGCTTATCCTTCACAGATCGTAGTACTTGACTTATTTTCTTAGTTGGTTTAAAGATCGGTTTTATGTCATGTTTTCGTAAAATCTTACGATATAAGCTCACCAGGAAAAATAATATTCGCTTTTATTTTGATGGCATGAAACACAATCAAAACCCTTGTCACATCTGCAAATCGCTCCGACACAGTGTGGACAAATATCTGGATACAAGAGCACTGAAATCCTACCACTCACAGCACGACAACCCGCTCTATTCGGCATTGATTCCGTGCCTATGTTTCTGGTATTTTCGGTGAGGTTCTAATCGGGGGACTATACGCTGGGTGCCACCCCCTTGAGTAGAACTTTATATTTAGAGTTACCGCTGCTGAAAACTAGATACCTTTCACCTCAGCCACATGTCTCATCTCGTTTTCATAAAAACATCGTTAGAACTTGAGCACATTGCTACAAAGAACTGCGTGTTGATCATGAGAAATTGTCAGATGTGGAGATCAAAACAACTTAGATTCGGTGTTGCAGTAGAACGTTAGGTGTCAAATACAATACAAAACAAACAGATGCAGATAATTATACGAAATCCTATCAGAAGGGAGAAATTCCCTATAAATTGGAAAAGAAAACCACTCTGTAGAAGACTAATATACTGTTAATGTATATTCCATTCAGCTTTTTGTTGATGGTATTTAATTCTCATCTTTCTTAATCGATTACGAAATTGTACGATTTTATTTTTATCAGACGTGCTGTAAGCAAAACTTCTAACAATAGTGAATATTAACTCATGTACCAACATACGATGTATTACCACAAATATGTGTAGCCAAAAAAATTAGAAAAATAAATACTTATTTTAATTTTAAGAAAATGAGCGAACCAGAAGATCATATGAGAGGTGGAGCTAAGAATGGTATAGACAAATGTATCTGTGAGCCCAATTTACATAGGAATATAACTGCACTTATTGTGTGGACTACTAACACAACGATCAAACAAAAACTCCGCTGGCCTGCCAAGGATAATGTAGTCAAAACGTAAGTGTTTCATTACAAAATATACACTCCTGGAAATTGAAATAAGAACACCGTGAATTCATTGTCCCAGGAAGGGGAAACTTTATTGACACATTCCTGGGGTCAGATACATCACATGATCACACTGACAGAACCACAGGCACATAGACATAGGCAACAGAGCATGCACAATGTCGGCACTAGTACAGTGTATATCCACCTTTCGCAGCAATGCAGGCTGCTATTCTCCCATGGAGACGATCGTAGAGATGCTGGATGTAGTCCTGTGGAACGGCTTGCCATGCCATTTCCACCTGGCGCCTCAGTTGGACCAACGTTCGTGCTGGACGTGCAGACCGCGTGAGACGACGCTTCATCCAGTCCCAAACATGCTCAATGGGGGACAGATCCGGAGATCTTGCTGGCCAGGGTAGTTGACTTACACCTTCTAGAGCACGTTGGGTGGCACGGGATACAGGCGGACGTGCATTGTCCTGTTGGAACAGCAAGTTCCCTTGCCGGTCTAGGAATGGTAGAACGATGGGTTCGATGACGGTTTGGATGTCCCGTGCACTATTCAGTGTCCCCTCGACGATCACCAGTGGTGTACGGCCAGTGTAGGAGATCGCTCCCCACACCATGATGCCGGGTGTTGGCCCTGTCTGCCTCGGTCGTATGCAGTCCTGATTGTGGCGCTCACCTGCACGGCGCCAAACACGCATACGACCATCATTGGCACCAAGGCAGAAGCGACTCTCATCGCTGAAGACGACACGTCTCCATTCGTCCCTCCATTCACGCCTGTCGCGACACCACTGGAGGCGGGCTGCACGATGTTGGGGCGTGAGCGGAAGACGGCCTAACGGTGTGCGGGACCGTAGCCCAGCTTCATGGAGACGGTTGCGAATGGTCCTCGCCGATACCCCAGGAGCAACAGTGTCCCTAATTTGCTGGGAAGTGGCGGTGCGGTCCCCTACGGCACTGCGTAGGATCCTACGGTCTTGGCGTGCATCCGTGCGTCGCTGCGGTCCGGTCCCAGGTCGACGGGCACGTGCACCTTCCGCCGACCACTGGCGACAACATCGATGTACTGTGGAGACCTCACGCCCCACGTGTTGAGCAATTCGGCGGTACGTCCACCCGGCCTCCCGCATGCCCACTATACGCCCTCGCTCAAAGTCCGTCAACTGCACATACGGTTCACGTCCACGCTGTCGCGGCATGCTACCAGTGTTAAAGACTGCGATGGAGCTCCGTATGCCACGGCAAACTGGCTGACACTGACGGCGGCGGTGCACAAATGCTGCGCAGCTAGCGCCATTCGACGGCCAACACCGCGGTTCCTGGTGTGTCCGCTGTGCCGTGCGTGTGATCATTGCTTGTACAGCCCTCTCGCAGTGTCCGGAGCAAGTATGGTGGGTCTGGCACACCGGTGTCAATGTGTTCTTTTTTCCATTTCCAGGAGTGTAGAAACAGAAGTTGTCATTGAACTGACGTCTATATGGTAATGGTCACGTGTACCATTGCAGAACACGAGTGCGTAATGCAATGATGTAAAATGTACCATCAAATCTTGGAACTGTCTTGATTTGTCTAACACACAAAAATGGTTCAAATAGCTCTGAGCACTATGGGACTTAACTTCTACGGTCATCAGTCCCTTAGAACTTAGAACTACTTAAACCTAACTAACCTAAGGACATCACACAACACCCAGTCATCACGAGACAGAGAAAATCCCTGACCCCGCCGGGAATCGAACCCGGGAACACGGGCACGGGAAGCGAGAACGCTACCGCATATATATATATATATAGTATTATCAGAAGCGGAATGGGTGAAGGAAGAGGAGAAGCTTGAAATGAAAGTGGATAGTAGGAAGAACAGAATATAAATATAGAACTCTGCTGCCAAGGGTAGGGAAAAGTTGTGGGTGAGGGGGACTGACAAGAGTGGGCTACACAGAATGTGGAGGAGATGGCTTTTGTGATAGAAGGTGGACCATTCGCTGTCTTTTGAAGTTTGGAAGGAATTTAATTTCTCAGATATTTTGAGGAACATTGTTCCAAATTCGGGTTCCTGATACAGAAAATGATTTAAAGAACATGGTAATGTTATGTCATGGTACAGAGAGAATATTATTTTGGTTGGGAATGAGTATTTCTGTCAGCTGTTCAGAGTGTTCAAACATGAGTGAGTGCAGTGATTGTGATGATGACAGACCAAACATAGAACATGATAAACTCTAAGATTATCGGCACGTAGTCATAATAACTGTTTTTAGGCTGGTGTGTTATGTTGAAAAAGTGTACGTCACAAATGCTTTGTACACAAGCATTCATCGCCAGTTCCAGCCTGTGTGAACTTCCGTACGAAAGTACTTGAGAATGGCATCACCTTGGTAAAGTAAGGGAGGTATTAGTGTGTCTATGAATTTCTTTTTAAGCTCGTCTAAAGGAAATACTTTTTTATATTTATTATATTTATGTTATGAGTGAAGTTACCCTGACACCTCCTTACAAACTGCAGTTGTATGTTCACTCCAGTCTTAGTGATGATCCAGAATTATCACCAAGTTCTTTGCAGAAGACGAAAAGGTTATTTCTATGCCGTTTAGGATTAATGGTGGAAGAGATTCTCTGAACTGAGGAGTAATAAGTCTTTTACGAGCGACCAAGACTGCTTGTGTTTTAGATGCTTTAAGTTTTAAACCTATGCTCTACGAACACTATGATAGGACAGGTAAATCGTCATTTACGTGTTGGATGGCTGTGTACAGGTTTGTTGGACTTGCACTTAGATATAACTGAATGTCAGCAGCATTTAGGTGATATCTGCAGTGGGAGAGAATTGTTGACACATCATTAACATATAGAGAGAAGAGTATTGGGCCCAATATTCATACTTGAGATACCCCTGATACTAAGTCCCTGCACAGTGACCTTCTCGTTCTAGCCATTACTCATTGTTGGCGAGATGTAAGGTATGACTGGAACCATATGAGTGGAACCACTGTTTAGAAAAATTTTCTTTTGTGTTTAGCAAGTAGAATGTCAATGTCGGAAGCATCAAAAGCTTTGACGAAATCCTAAAAAAGCACATAAAAGTCGCCTGTTGTTAGCTTGTTTCAGTTCGTCGTTCGCTTTTATAAGAACAGTCGTCGTATTGTGATTTTGCCAGACACTGGACTGGAATTCATCTAAAAGGTTACGTGATGTTAATTATTTAGTAACCTGTTCGTGACTATGTAATCTAAAGCCTTCCTTGTGGAATATGGTGCTGTAGTCGTTAGACTATTTGGCAGATTTCTTCTTAGTTAATGGTTTTGTAAGTCCCTGTTTCCAGGCTATTGGGAAGATGCTGGAGGCCAGAGAATGGTTTAAAAGTCCGTTTTTTTGGGCAGTAGAGGATCGACGAGAAAACTGTTTATTTGCGCTGTTATATTCTCGTGCTTTGCAGCTGTCGAATGAATTCGCGCTGCTGACTTCCCGATAATGTTAAGGCTTCCAAGCTGCAGAAAAAAATTTCGGTTTGTGCCAATCACTGATACTTCAAGGGAATTTATGGTTTGTGCTCTTGTGCTGCCAACTACATGTTGTGCAATTAAACCACAGGAATGGTATACCATCAATAAAACAACTGTATGGCATATCCAGTAATTTGGACCAGCATACTAGACAATTACAGAAAGCGATATCTACAGGCAATGCTGCTTTTATGTTTACGTGTGTGTGAGGGTGTATAATTTGTATATTTTAACATGTGACAAAATAATGCCAAAGTTGAGCTAAATTAAGAATAAAGAGAGAGAGACTTTATTCTTACAACTATTACCATCGTATTATTTTATCCTACTGACTCAGACCAAAATTTAGGCATAATGTTTCTGCAGCTGGGTTATAACACACCCATTTATGTAAACCATCACTGCGAGGTTAGAATAAGCCACATTTGTAGTAACAATAACTACTACTGCTACTAGTATTACTACTACTATCACTAATACTACTCTTAATACTAACATACCTACTATAACTATAGTCTATAGTTTCTTCCTATTACAATAACCAATGAAAGGCGACGATAAACGTTGAGCTACATCTACCCAGGAATTGTCGTTCGCGCATTCAGTTGCTCTTGGTATAAATCTTAGCTGAAGCATTGAGAACTCTAAGAACTTTCGGTTCGTTTCTCTATCCAAGTTTTCAAGCGCAGATTTTAGTTGAACTGGTACCAGAATCGCAGCAACAGAATGCCTTTCCAAGGACTTTGAGAACCTCACCTGAATAACCTAAATGCTGTTGCTACCACTGACTGGTAACGACATCCTCCTGTTAGTAATGGCGGACTGCATTCTGAGCTAACAACAATATGGGAATTTGTCAGTCTGCCTTGATGCTAAACACTTTAGTTATTTATTTATTTATTTATTTATTCCAGAAACTAGTTTCAGTGATAAATGTCACCGTCCTTAGTGGGTTCTTTAAATCTAAACATGCAGAAAATAGCATAATTATAAAACACTATAGAAGATTATTAAACGTGTGCTGTTTGTTTTTTAAATATTGTTTTCTGTAAATACTTTCATAATACCTTATTTATTATACGTTGCAGCATGGTTTTAAGAATGTTGTCGCTGATTGCGGCGTATTTTCTGTGTTATTCTGTTGCCGTTTTTCTCGGCATACGTCATGTCATCTGCAACTGTGTGAGCGGCAGTTAGTAAACAAATAAAAAACGTGAACTCACGTATGCCACTGTTAAACGCTTGGGATTTCGATAGTGTTGTGGATACAGTTTTGGTGTGTTCTAGGCTGTTACGTATTTTATTGTGTACACACATTCGTTGGCGGCTTGCAGCTACTTTTATACACAGAAAAAACATAAGCTTTCGCACTTCATTTATAATCCAAAACATTACGCCATCGCGTGTGTCACGAGAAGTGTATCGCATGTTGCGAGAAGGCTATGAAAATTGTAACGGGAATCCTGACAACTTCTGTTCCCTGTTTATGTCTCTGTGTGTGATGGGGCAGTGGTTATTTTGCGTGTCTATGTTTTCTGTTCGTGTCCTGGGTCAGTTTTCTTAGAGCGGTAAAGAGCGTGTTGGTGCAGGTGTTGTGTTTCAGTTTATTACCTTTTTCCCTTCCACTGTAGCCTTTTGTGCGTAGTAATTTTATTCTGTTGTTAGCTACCGGTATAAGCTGTTGCTGTGTTTCAGGATGTTTAGATCACTTTCGATATTAGTGGGGTTATGGTTTTTGTTCGTTAGGTGTTCTGCGAAAGTGTAATGTGTGCTGTCACTCTTTGGCGTTCTCATGTGTCCTGTGAACCTCGTTCGGAAATTTCTGCTTGTTTGTCCTAAGTATCGGGCCTAGGAGGAGTCGTATTAGCTGTTCAATGGCAGAATGGCAATCAACAGTACTCGCCGTTTTCAGCTGACGTAAGGTTGCCACATCTATCTAGCTGGGACCTCGTCGGGACACTGAGATGGGGGTGTAGGAACGAAATAAAACATTTATTTAATATAATTACTTTTTATTTAGAACACAATTACGAGGATCTTACCGCGGCAGAAGTAGTTGGTACACCATATTTTTCGGAAGATTTCACCTTTTTCAGCAAGTCTTTTTTCCCTTTTACGTATTTATAAAACACCGTGCAAGACATCTTGTAGCTAAACTGGCACAGTAAAATTGATTCCACAGTCCCTGTCAGCAATCGATTTCTTTCATCAGTACACTGGGCTGACATCAGCGAAAATACTCTTCCCAAAGTGGCGGAATTGAAGACAAATACTCGTGTAATTTTTGCAGCTGGCATTTGCGTTCAGGATTTTCTGTTTTCTTAAGAAAGTAAATCCACCCTTTCTCCACGGAGCGTTTAGATCTCCCTTCTTCTGAGTCACGCTTAGTTTCTAAACAGCTTTTCACGTACATATATTCCTGTAAACGATTGTCGCCTGAAATCTTGAGACCGTTTTTAGTCAGGTATATAATAGTGTTTTCAATAGTCACTCAATATGTGGCTTCAGATAGCGTCAGCCAATCAAATACTTGATATATATTAAAAGAAATAGCCCATTTCTCTAAGTAATAAAACGCAATGGTATAGAAAGCCATTGCCTCTTCTCAAATTTCGAAATCGAATTAATTATTTCTTGGTTGGGGTTCTCATTCTTTAATTTGTTCAGATTCATCTTCGTTCGCACGCCAATAAAATTAGCAATCTTCCTTTCATTCAGACATCTCTGAGTGTCGATTAATATATTTCTTACTTCAGTTATCGGGACCTTATTCTTCTCCATTCTTTTTAAATTTTTTCAAACTGAGCCAAGTTTGACTGCAGAAACGTGAAGTAAATTTCAGTGATCAGACTACTGAAAAAATCTGAAATTATTTTAGGTGATCTACCTTCAACGTCAAAAAATTGTTTTAAGGGAATCCAAAGCTTAAGAATTCTCTCAATTGCGGGCATTAACGACAGCCGTCTTGTTTTTGAGTGACATAGAAGAGTCTGATGATTGACATCAATAAGCAGAACTCTTTCAGCTTCCCTGTCCTTACCGTATGTGCTGAAAAATAAATATTTTCGTGATGACTGTTTCAATGTCGACAGTTAAAGACTCCAGCAGCGCTTGTTATAGCATTGTGGAGAATATGGGCAGCGCATCCAATTCTTTCTACATTTTTTCCTAGTTTTTGTTTAATTTGGTGAAACACATTCCGCTGACAGTGTCGATGAAGCCCTTCGAAGTTAAATTGGTATCGTCTCCACAAAAAGCGTTTAATTAATCTAATGGACTCTGCAATTGTCTCCGATGTTTCGTTATTCAGAGAATCAAACTTCAACAGCTTCTGTTGGATTACGTCAGTTTCAGTCAAGTATTGAACAACCAAAGGAAACACCTTTTCACTCTTGTGGTTCGGTGCGTCGGTGACTATGCCGTGAAATAATACTTCTTGCAAATTGTTTTATGCATTCGGACATGGAGTGTTGTGCGAGAATATTTTTAACAATCGCTGTAGCTTTGGTCCTAGCTGTCGACTGCTTTGCGGCGACTTTGGAAAAAAAAAGTGGTAGATCTTATGGGACCAAGGGACCAAACCACTGAGGTCATCGGTCCCTAAGCTTACGCACTACTTACTCGTAACTTAAACTAACTTACGCTAAGGACAACACACACACCCATTCCGGAGGGAGGACTCGAACCTCCACCGGGGGGGGGGGGGGGGGGGGGGAGGGGAAGGGGGGGGGGGGCGAGCGGCGCGAACTGTGACACGACCCACCAAGATCGCGCGGCTACCCCGCGTGCCCGACTTTGGAGTCGGGATACATTGCGACATTCAGTTTTACGGTACAGTCAAGAGAACTGAAGCATTGATGATACTTGACAACTTAACAAGCTGTTGTTAGTTCTGCAGCAGCAACGAGCAATTCCTCCTGGGTATGTTCTTTAATCATCAATGTAGAAATAGGTTTTGACGTCGATGCTACCGCGAATCCATTCGCATGATTCTTCGCAGAAATGTTGTACCTCACATCTGCCTTATCTCCGTGAGTTACTGAGATGAAACAGCTATAAATCTTACACAAGGATTCCTCAGCCGTACTTCCTTTCTTGACAAAAGAACAGTCTTTCATGTAAGCTTCCTAAAAGTGACACTTTCTCTTTCCATTCTAAGGTATTTTCGTAAGCTATGAAAAGATTAGTCTATAACACGGTGAACAGTCGGCAATAACAGCTTAGTCATCGAAGTGCATGTCACTGTATACTTCACGCCCTAATACCCGCAATAAACGCTTCAAACATTACTAATTTGCACTCGTTGCTCCTATTACGAGTAGAAATAATAGTCTTATCAGATCGCTATTCAGATGGAGAAGTCAGATCTAGAAGGTGCTTGCATCGTCGATACGGGATACGCAACATGCAACGCCGTCTGGGAGGCGACCTTGTCACCATAAACTTGTTGTCATAAATAAAACAGAGCCTGCATTTATATGTTGTGCTAATCGATGGTGTTACTTCAGTACTTGAGCCAAGCTCGTAACAGTATTTTGCAAAATCGGGACAAAACTGGGTCATGTGACGACAAGAAGGTCAATAACTGATCTTCCTGACACATCGGGTCCGATGGCAAACTCCCAGGCAGACGCCGTCGCTGTTGCTATTCGCGACTCAGTTGTGTCGTATCCACTTGAGCTGGTATTATACGATGAACTACCTGTACCGACTGCGTCAGCACTAACTCGCCTTCCGTCACAGCAGAATCTCATCCTCTTGAAGAGTGGTAACATACCTAGACCTTTGTAACTTACTTCTATCGTAACACGACCGTGTCCTCCTTGCTCTCAAAACTACAGTAGGATTTACGTACTCGTGTCCGTCTCTAATACTCGTATATTTCAATCATAATTGTAAGAGGGTCACTCCAAAACAAATGCACATTATTTTTGTAAAAATACAGTTTTCATTCTGCATGTGTGTAAGTTTTACAGTGTGTAGATACATCCTTTCCGCTTGTTTTAAAACTTAGTTCAAATGGTTCAAATGGCTCTGAGCACTATGGGACTTAACTTAGAACTACTTAAACCTAACTAACCTAAGGACATCACACACACCCATGCCCGAGGCAGGATTCGAACCTGTGACCGCAGCGGTCGCGCGGTTCCAAACTGTAGCGCCTAGAACCGCTCGGCCACACCGGCCGACTAAACTTAGTTCAACTTGTTCCCATGAGTGGTGCTGTCTTCAAGATGGCTGCTACACTTGACGTTCGTCAGAAGCAACGTGCTGTCATAGAATTCCTGTGCTGTGAAACCGAGACAGTGGGAAACATCCCCAAGAGGTGAAAAAGGTGTATGGAGATGCTGCTGTTCATTGCAGTACAGTTAGTCTGTGGGCAAGCAGGTTACGTGATGAAAGTGGGCACGGCAATATTGAGGATTGTCCTCGCAGTGCCAGGCCTCGTACTGCACACACTCCAGACAATGTGCAGAGAGTTAACGAATTGGTGACTGCTGACAGACCCCTCATAGTGAACGAATTATCACGCTACGTTGGGATAGGGAAGTGTTTGCAGAATACTGAAAGTGTTGGCGTAAAAAAAAGGTTTGTGCCAGATGGGTTCCCAGGATGTTGACAGTGGCTCACAAAGAAACAAGAAAAACGGTATGCAGCGAACTTTTGGAACAGTGCGAGAATGGTGGACATGAATTTCTTGGAGAATTGTGACAGGTGATGAAACATGGCTCCATCATTTTTCACCAGAGACGAAGAGGCAATCAATGGAGTGGCATCATGCAAATCCACCCAAGGGAAAAAAAAATCAAAACCACACCTTCTGCTGGAAAAGTTATGGGTACGGTGTTTTTCGATTCCAAAGGACTCTTGCTTGTGGACATCATGCGAAGTGGAACCACCATAAATTCTGATGCATATGTGACGACACTGAAGAAACTTCAAGCTCGACTGAGTCGTGTTCGACCACATCGGCAAAAACAGGATGTTTTGCTGTTGCACGACAATGCACAGCCACATGTCAGTCAAAAAACCATGGAAGCGATCGCAAAACTCGGATGAACAACAATGAAATAACCGCCTTACAGTCCTGACCTGGCTCCATGTGACTATTATCTCTTTGGGAAACTGAAATACTGTCTTCGTGGAACAAGGTTTGAAGATGATGACTCCCTTGTGCACGCTGCCAAAGAGTGGTTCCAACAGGTTGGTCCAGAATTTTACTGTGCGAGTATACAGGCGCTGGTTCAAAGATGGCGTAAGGCAGTTGAGAGGGATGGAAATCATGTGGAGAAATGAAAATATTGTTCCTAAAGAATGTATCTACACATTGTAAAAATTTCAAACGTGTAGAATAAAAGATGGATTTAAAAAAAATAGTGTGCATTTCTTTTGGAGTGACCCTCGTACTACGTATCTAGGCGTTGTTTCCTCTCTGAAATCATACAGCAGACATTGTACAGACACTAAAAATATTGTAATACCAACTTGAAGAAATCGTCACCACACAAGGGATTCCATTGAGCCACTCGAAACACCGACGCTCTGTCTAGCAACTGAAGATCATGTTGGTGGATAACGAGTGTCTTGATCTAACAGCCCCTTACTGTAGTCTTATGTGGCTCAACACAGCTTGGTCGAGGAGTAAAATTAGCCGAGTCCAGTACTTCGTTAGCTGCTGAAGCACTAACGGAAATGCTGCGGAATTAACTCTATTCAGGGACGTCAACAAGGCTAATAGAATATGATATTATGAAATTCTTTGCGCTCAGCTAACGCACATCATACGCATAGGCAAGGCAATGACTGCAGGGATGTACTTGTTTCTGTACATAGAATCTTTGGACGTTGTACGGACCTAGTGCGGAACTACTGGCACGTGCTTGTTAAGACGGCCGAATTCATTAGCTTCTTTGCTGGCTAGTGATCCGTGATAAGAAAATGAAGTATGTCTCAAAGAAGCACTAAATTTATACGTAAAGAGACCTGCTCATTGGCCGTTCTACAGCAGCTGAAAAAATCTTAATGGCAGACAGTGGACTTAATGGTTAGGAAACAGAAAAAAGCCTCTTGCCAACCATTTCTACCTGCATTATTTTCAGAATTTGCATCTTGATCATGTGCAACAGAAAGTATAGAAATTAAATAAATCAGGCCTAGATCTCTTTACTATTGTTCAGACGGAAGGAGAACTCTTCTTCTTCCTCGTCCATTGCCTTCCTCTCTGTTTTGTTCCTCTAGGTCTCCAATCAACAATTCGTTTTCAAAGTTTATTTTCATGCATTGTATCAGCATGTTCCCACTATCTGTTCGTGTTTGGATCTATTTTACTGAGTACTGAATCAACTTGTAATTCATTTCTAATGTCTTAATTCCCGAACCTATCTTCTCTAGTGCATCCATTAATGTTACAGAGAAATCTCGTTTCCGCAACCTGGACCCTGCTCGCGTCTTGTTGCGTGGGAACCAATGTTTCAGATACATACAGCAAAATAGATACTTCCATGACTTTGTATAACTTCATCTTTGTCTCTTTCGTGGCTTTCGTTTTGGCGCATACTAATTCTTCCACTAATTGTGTTGAATTTTAGGATCTCTTTATCGGTTTCATTATCGAAATTGCGTCTTGTGTTACAGCCAAAATACTGAAAGTGGTATATTATAATTTTAAATCTTAAAGACAGTTTTCCTTGAATGGCATAATGGTTATGTTCTACGAGGGCTATCCACAAAGTACACTCTTTGACATAAAACTTGACCGGCGGCCGGCCGCTTCAGAGGCTAAGTCCGCGCCGATCGCGACATGGGACAAAGAAACTGGCCAACTCGCTAATTCTCTAAGTCCGGTTATCTGCACAATCTGGCAACACTGTAGACTGCGGCACTTCCTGGAGGAAAACTTGTCCCAAGATAGAGAGACTCTAGGCTGATTACGCCTGTGGTCTAGCGGTAGCGTGCGTTGTTTCTGTTCATAATGTCAGTGGATCGAGAGCAGCTGGCATAAAATATTTTTATAGCCTCTTCTGTCTGAATGCTGAAGACGTGAATGTAATGGTAGCGCAGATTCAATCTATTTCGCTTTGTGACACACCGATATCAAAATTTTATCTAGTAACGATTTTGCGGCAGATTTCCTGCAGACTGTCCTCCTCTGGACGCCGTATGCGGCAAAGCTCCGGGATCCATTTGCTGGCTACTGGCAGCGGCCGTGGCGACAGCAGCGGCGCTGCACTCCCCCGTTCTTTATCGAAAGCGCCTGCTACCGCTCATCGCTTTTGATGATTTGAAACGCTTTATTATTAAATGTTGCTCCACAGAAAATTTCTACAATTTCCATTCACGCTCAAAAGCAACGGAGACAGACGCCCTGATTAGTAGGCGGGTAATCGGCAAGAGCTGAGTATGGCCCGAAATTAATTTTATAGACTGGGACGAAATTAAACCACCTCACTACATTCGATGAATTTATAAATGCTTCATACCTCGTTTCTTTTCCTTTCAAACTTAATTATTTGTGCAACTTTTGGTCAATGATTGGATGTTTTCGTCAAGCCAGAGTGAGCGTCTGTGGTGTAAAATGTATTACAGTTCTTGTTTCATTCCTTATGGTAAGTCTATGCGATAAACTGTGTGAATACCTTGCAATGCATGCTCTGTAGCAGTGCAGGCACACTGCACATTTGGAGTTCCATGTATGGGTTCATGAAGTATTTATTGTTGATCGGAAGTGATAGTTAAGGTCATCAGATTTAATCCAGATAAATTTGTCGTTTTGAAGGTTTCAGAGAACGGAAAGGAATTGCTAACGCCGGTGTTAGAAAACGTCTACAGTTAAACGCTATTGCAAAAATTTAGAAGATGTGAACTATATTAATGAACATGTGCACTTCATAAACAACCTTCTGACATGTTAGACCTATATGACGAACAAAGCTCAAATTTATATCGTTGACAGTCGGTTTGAGTCTTTTCAGGACCTATTTTACAGTGAAGCACCTTGGAATTTGCAAAGCAGAAATCCATGATATTAACTTAATTTACTAAGTCGAAATCGGACGAAGATTGATGTTTAAAGGCATTCTTCAGATTTCGCATAAGAAATGTTTACTAGCAGTTTGCAACTCCATTAATTAAAATGGAAAATAAAATGTTTTAGTCAGCGGCTTCTACCGTGATTCGAACTTATAGTACAAGCACTGCAACGCACAAGGGAACCTCTGAGCTAACGACACACTGGCGGCCAGAGGCGGACTATAGTCACTGCGATGTTGCCTGAGCCTCAAAACGCAACCTTAAACACAGAAACAGAGGAGGTGGAGATTACTGTTTTAACGTCCCGTCGACAACGATGTCATTAGAGACGGATCACAAGCTCGGATTAGGGAAGGATGGGGAAGGAAATCGGCCGTGCCCTTCCTAAGGAACCATCCCGGCATTTGCCTGAAGCGATTTAGGGAAATCATTGAAAACCTAAATCAGGATGGCCGGGCGCGGGATTGCACCATCGTCCTCCCGAATGCACACACAAACAGGTGTTACTTATGTGAAGAACGCCGTTCTTGGAGTCCAGAAATTAAATATACTTTCTAATTGTGTCATCTTGCAGTGGATTATATCGTACGAGTCTTCGATGTGGAAAACGAATGTTAAGTGAATTTAGCGAGGTAACGCCGACCTACACCCGGAAGTAAATGCACTATCAGAGTGTTGACAAATACTTGCTACGACGCTGCCATTTCTCGGCTCTCTGACGAGGCAGCTCTTCAGCGAAATGCTTGCCGTGATTCTCCGATACGGTTCTTCAGAGTGGAGACGCGCGCGCACGTTTGGTTTTTATGCGGCGTTCTCCCCTGGTGGTTTCTGACGTCGCCTTGTGGGCTATGTATACATATGAGACATTCAATTATCATTAATCCAGAATGATACAAGTTTCAGCTTCCGGCGTGGAAGAAGGCTGTTGACGCCGACATTATATCATTTCAACGTAGGGAAAGCAAAACGGATCATTCAATGTTTCTCATTCAACATAAAGCATGTGAGATAAATTTCCGTAACGTTCATAATCATCTAAAAATACAAACGAAGTAAAAATACACCGGAATCTTATTCGAATTGAATATAATGTAAGATACCAAACGCTTTGCACCTCGATGTCGAATTTGTCCACTTGCAATCGTTTGCAGCATGCACATAGATTGTCATGATTACCACGAGAATGAAGAAATATGTTGGTAAGGATGGAAGCAAGAAGAGACGCAGTCAACAAATATTCTATTCCTCATGGCATTCATTTCATTTGACACGTAAGAAGAGGTAAAGCGGGAATTTACTTTCGTTAACACGAAAGATATGCCGCACATATTGATAACGAGGAAGTCTGCGTCTTCATACGTTTCCTCCTTGAAATCTGTATGCTCTATTATATACTAAGTAGCCCGATCATTGTTTCAGTAATGTTACCCTCTTGTTTGACCCCGTAACGATGAACAGATTCCAAATGCATGTCTCTGCGTGAAAGTAGCTGTTCGAACCCTTCCTGGGTTGTTTTTTGTGTTTTATTGCTTGGAATTCCTGAAGCAGACCACTGTGCCTTCCCCCCTCGTGGGTTAGGTCTCAAAACTAAACCGCTTTGTGTCCAATGGCATAATTTATTCATACAGCATCAGCATAAGACTCTTGCGAGTGAGAGAATGACAATAACAATCGTAACAAGAACAAGCAAATAATGAATGATGTTTATTCCAACGCAGAAAGAGAATGGCTTTAAATATAAAAATCTATATCTATATCCATATCTATTGATCTTTGAGTTGGCACAATGAAAATATATTCTTAGCATTTAGTTACTGAATTTAGTTCTGGATGTTTGCAGAGAAAAGGAAAAGTCGGTACTTCTCGCTAGTGTAATATAATGTGAACCAGCAACTACCCTTTCCTTAGAACACGACTCAAGCAGGTCCTCAAGTAGGCACTGCTGCACTCTGTTCCCTGACATTGCTCTGATGACGGTTAATGCAGATAGTTCCGATTATGAAATACAAAACGTATTGCAGGTTAGTTCCTAGGATAGTAACATTAAATTTGCGTTGTAGACGGCACATGAACGTGACGACTATCCATATTACTCATCAATATAAAAAGACAGTATTTTGGGAATTTAGCAGGATTACTCAAAATGAATTCTGAAATTGGGTGACTGACCGCACAGGTGCTAAACGTCGTCAAGAGTATACGATGTCCTAATCGCATTAGGAATATGAAGATCGTCTTCGACAGCTCGCAACTTTCACATAGCTAACCCCACCCTACTCCAGACAGCTCTCGGTGGAGTTGCACTACGTTGCCGATGTTATGGAAGGCCTTCAAACCGACTACAGACCACATATTGAAAAATACAAGCGAATTCTCTTGAAGCGTAAGCTTATTGTAACTAGTCTAAAAATTATTGGAGAGGAACATTGTCCTATTCAAAAAAGTAAAATGTTACACACTGTTGACGTCAAACGGACATTATCTATGTCCTGTCTTGTGTCCTACTCATCTATAATATCAAGTGTACTATGAAAATGATTATATATAATGGATTATAAGGTAATGCATTGATACCAGATGGTGGGGGCAGCCGATGTGGCCGTGCGGTTCTAGGCGCTTCAGTCTGGAACCACGTGACCGCTACGGTCGCAGGTTCGAATCCTGCCTCGGGCATGGATGTGTGTGATGTCCTTAGGTTAGTTAGGTTTAAGTAGTTCTAAGTTCTAGGGGACTGATGACCTTAGAAGTTAAGTCCCATGGTGCTCAGAGCCATTTGATCTATTTACCACAAAATGACATTAAAAATTTAAGTTATTCACGAGCAGCTAGTTGAGAATATGTATGAACATTAAATGACACGACGAACCGTCATGTTCTGCATATGGATTCAAACCCAGCTCATGCAGACTAAGCAAAGATTTCGTGACTGACGGAAACTAACAGTCATTCCTGATTAGGCATACAGAGAGTGATATACCTCGATTTTAGACAGTATCAGTTAGCAAATATCAACTTTAAATTGCATAACGCAAACATTTTTAACAGACGCGAATTCCTACCCAGCATCTATTGTCCCTGTTAACGAACTACGAGAGATGTTAAATATTGCTTCTTCACAAGTAACTTACTTGAAATGCCGTGAGGTAAAGCTGTGTGTTGGACACGGATTCGAACCCGGAACCTAATCGGATTGCTATCGAAGCACAGTCAAATGTGACATATCGGAATTTCGCGGCAGTAACTAGATGTTATAACTGAAATGACGAGACGAAAAATTAATTTTTTCCTTCCCAGGACTCCAACCCGGCACCTATCGCTGTTATATTCTAGTGAAAACTAACGTTAAATATGGGTTTGTTGCACCAGCAGTGACATGTGAGCATGTTTGAACTGAAATAATATGACGAAGAGTTCAGCGCTCACTGGGAATAGAGCCCCACACATATCGTTGTTGACTACACACAAAGAGACGTCAGCTACCGAATTTTTCTCCACCAGCTGCTCAGAATAGCATCTTGAACTTACAGTCATCTCGCAAATAGTTCTGTGTCTCACTGGGAGTTAAAAACGTCAGATATCGTTAGTGTGACAGCGAATGAAAATACATTAAAAATCAAAATTATTATCCACCAGCAGACAGGTGTTCTCATGCTAGAGCTTGATAATACATAATTAAATCTTTAGTGCCGGGCCAGGATTCGATCCCATTCACGCATAATATGTGAAGGTGTTGAGGAATCTGCAGTTTTGAACAAACAACAAATTGTAGCCGAGCTGTATTGCCACGAAGGGATCAAATTCCGCGTTAAGGGCGGTCTGAGTTGCATTCCCAGTTCAGAACCAATTTTATCGACATACAGAAGCTCAAATAAAAGATGGAATAAGTGTCCTGTGACCATACATAGCGTTTGTGTCGTCACTTGAAATAAATAACTATTATAAGAAAGGTTACTGGTGGTAGAGTTTCTACATGTCGCCACTCCAGACTTTATTGTGGTTCAACCTACCGTCTACTTGGTAAAGAAGGAATATCATCTTTAATGTGAATTTTCTGACCACGCAGCCATTATATCTCCTTCACTTGGTGTAGCCAGGAGAGAATGGAATCTGTCTCTCCCTATCTAAAATCATTGACAGAAGTGGGAATCGAACCCAGACCATAGGTATAACAACCTACCATCCGTCCAACAGACCACGAAATCCTCTTCTCTGCGAGTCATTTTTCTATCGTAACGCAGTTGCGCCACACTGGATGAGAATTCTGACACACAGGCTCCCTGTAGTAATTTGCAGCATGTTCAGTAAATTCATTTACTTGGTTGACCGAATCACCATGAACTAGCTGCCTCGGCTACCCAGTGCATACATTCGACTATTTTGTAATCACAGAAATAAAATCACGTTACGGCCACCTACACACAACTGCCAACATTGTAGGAAGCAGAAGTTTAAACAAGAAGTGTTCCTTTTCACTTGAGCTATTCTATTGCGCTATCTGTTACTAGAAAACGTCGTTCAGTCCAAAAGAAAAGCTGTAACTGTTTGTCTCTCAGAAATCAAGGCATGGCCATATGCATAATCTCACAGTGCTGTGGAATCCAAAAGTTCTGGAGGAATAGTTGCCGAGCTCTGGAGCTGTTGTAGTTCCGTGTCAGCTTGTAGCATAGATAAGATGTCGCGAGTTCGAATACATTCAGTGCTACATTTTTTAAAACGCAATTCTGCTCTCTGCTGAAGTTATCAATCTAATGGAACTTTGAACAAATTCCCTTCACTTCTCAACCCAAAGTAGTCGCATGTGGAAAAAGGACTAACTACTGTGACTTTTGTCCTATTCAGGTTTAATAGACAGCAGGCAGCAGATGCATCTCGAAGATGTGCAGGGAGAGCGCATCGTGCCATAATATCTCAGAAAAGTATTTTCTACATTAGCCGTCGTGTGGTAGTGATATTTTATTCTTCTTCAAACTTTGATTGACAGCTTTAACTCAGAACAAATTTTCTACATGCATGTAATCAATAAACTGCATGTGCATTGTCAGACTGTCATAGGTAACATCAGAGAATTCGCATATATCGTTGATGATTAATTTCTCTCTCATGTTTACTATTGTTTTAACAACACTAAAGGAAACCTTACGAAAATTGTGCACTGTATTATAAGAAATGAAATAAAACTAACGATGATAACCTTACGACGAAAGTATCTGTACACAAGCATGCCTCTATCGACACGAATTAGTAAAATACTACTCACTTAGATTTTGATAGGGTCTGTGTTTAATTGGTATGCTGTGTCATACTCAAGAGGTATGCAAATGTGGCATTTCATAAATATAGTTACGTATTCCTAGAAACCCAAAATTCGCTTGTCAGCAGCGGAAAGAGGCGATACCTGTTGTGCAGCATTGTAAGTTTTTCAACATTGCACTATGAGCTGAAAGCATTTTCTTGCGATTTCCGTATTGATGTTTGATCTGACTGCTTGTAGCTCTTTCACAGAAGGGATAAAAACGTTTCAGTCAGAGAGACTGGAACTGCGAAACGTAACAGACGCTATTTCACAGGTCAGCACGTTACCACAGAGCTGGCGAGGGGGTATGGGTCTCAGCTTCCTATTACGACGGCAATAGTAACTAGAACTCGTAAACCGCTATTTAAAGGTCGAAATTAGTTGCGATTTCCACCTGCAACGACTTTCTTGGGCTGAAAACCGTAAATTTTCAATCTTTTGTTACCCTTCAAGCTATAATAACTCAGATTATTCAATGGAAATGACAGGTAAAATCAAGTGAACTTTGAGGCTTAATTCCGTGCACACCAGGAAGTAACTCGTCGATCACAGAGTTGCCAAACATACGTTGCCTTGTTGCCAAATCTCAGTTACAGTACCAGCAGGAAGAAGACGAACCGATGTGATCCTACAGCGGTCTGGGAAGTGACCATAGCTGGTGTCTCCAAGTCGCGGCTGCTACGGCCTGGAATACGTAATGCGTCTGATTCGCTTTCTGTAACTAGGTTTAGGGACTGGAGCGTAGTTACTAATAATACTCAGAACTGACTGCAAACTGAGCATCATAAATCAGTAACTCTCATTGTTGTTTTTATATTTCTTTCGTAAGTGCACTCAAAACTAAGAAAGTCATTCACAGGCGTTTTCCTGCCTCGCCGATAGTCGAGCAGAACATACAAATAAAAATAAAAAAGAATGTGTGTGTGTGTGTGTGTGTGAGAGAGAGAGAGAGAGAGAGAGAGAGAGAGAGAGAGAAATAAAAAGCAATGAGAGAGTGTGTAAAAAATTGTTGTAAAGAAATTGAATCATGGTATTTAAAGAAATCTTTCATTAAAATGACACGTTCCACATCATTACGAAATGTCGTATTCATGATCTATGGAACAAGAGTTAATCTAATGTAATGTAATCTAATCTAATCACATCATATTGATTATTAGCCATGAAGAGTCATGAACTACCGAAAGTTTTGCCAATACCAGTAACCAAATCTAAACTTGAAAATAAAAGACGACAATTTTTGTAATAAACCGTGACTCCTATCAAGACCCTTTCATCCCTGTTATCTAACCACGAAAGATGTCTGATATACCTCCATTCTGAAGTAACAAAGTGTGCATGCATTTAAAGATGAAGTGCATGATGTGAAGTTCTGTGACGGAGATACGAACCCAACACGTAATCCGATTGTTAACTAAGAAAAATCAAATGTTACGTATCGGTTTTTCTTACGAGCCGCTAGGTGTCTGAATCTAAAATAAGGATACAAACTTTTGTGCCTAAGCGACAATCGAACTGCACACCTACCGCGCATCCACGAATATAGCTTAAGTATCAGTTGCTTACTCATGAACAGTAAGATGTGTGCGTGTTTGACCAGAAATAACGACACCTGTTGCGATTGTTGGCAACACATGAACAGACATTGAAATTGCGCGTTAATTTTCACTAGCAGGTGGGTGTGCACTTGATAAAGCTAGAAATGAAATTATGAATATTTTTGTACTGGATCAGGTTTCAGACCCACATACTTACCTTTGGAAGAGAGCTAGAGAAGATTGCAGTCTTGGGAACAGGAACGAAATGACTGAACTATACTGTTCCGAGAGATTCAGATCCTCGAAAGAGGAGATACGAATTCGAATCACAGTCCAGCACCAAATTTTTAAACGTCTCTAGTTCAATCAAGTACAAGTAAAATAAGAGCCCTGTCCCTTTAAATGGCTATCGGTTCATCAAATAAAATAAAATTTTCTAATGTAAGTAAGTTTACTGGCGACTTTATTTCTGTTTACCATGACTTCCGCTTTGTCATTTCCCAACGAAAACTGGCTCTGCTCAGTTGGTTATGAAGGAACGTGATGTTTAATGCGGATTCTGGATTATAACGTCTTTCTCTTGAGGTTACCAGAGGTAAAATAAATCTGTTTGTGCCTCTTAAAAGTAAATGCCTGAACCCACGCATTGCATCTGTGATAGCTCGTTCCACCAGACCATTGTGGCCACATTACCCAGCCCCAGGAGTGTGCTGTAACGGATGATGTGCTTAGCTTACAAAATTAGTCACGGTGGAAAAAATGCGAGTCTATTAAATGGTCAAGTAGAAGCAAGCTTCTGACGCAGAGATTATGCTATTCTCATGTCAGCAGGATGTAAAGACTCTTCTAGGCATCATAGGCTGGATGTGAAGCCATTTTGATTTTTCACAAATCCAGCAAATTTCTTAGTTCGAGAAAATCCACTGTGAAGTGTGAAGTTGCCGGATAATTCGATTATTACTGTTATTATTAATATCATTTTATTCATACTGCTGCTGTAACACAAGTGCTTGAACATCATTTAGTATCTTTTGGTCACTATAGAAGTAGTTTCCCAAGAACAGGTTCTTTCCCTGTCTACGGAATCCTTTTCATGTTAATATCAAACACCAGCAATTACTCGTAGATTACATTAAAACTAAAGTAATTGACGAAGACGTTACTTGGTAACAAAAACGCACTGCCTTTCTTCATTTACTTTCGCCTAGAAGTGGCTATCGAGTACTGACAAACCAAAAGGCAAGAGATCTTACTGCCTTCCGATATACGTTGCTGTTAGTTCTTCCACATGATTTGGTCGACATGACCTGTTTCAAGTAGTGTATGACAGACAGTGTTTTAGAAAATCTATTGTTTCCCTTTGCAATAAACAGAAGTATTTTCATTCTAAGCTGTCCAAGTACAAAATTTTCGCAATATTAGTGCACATTTAATATTCGCTTCTATAATGTATAAAAGTATTTCACAGTCGCAAAACTCGCATCCGAAACGTTGACCTTACACTTAGTCGCTGACCATAAATTCTAGCTCAGAGTGACACCAGTTTAAATAACCTAATGTAGCGAAGACTGTTTGCCAGTGCTCTTTCTCACCGGAAAATACGCAATTGACTCATTTGGCTCCATAAGTACACTGTAACAGTAATTTCTGTGTGAAATTTGTCAATAAGCTTTCGCCTTCCAACCGGCAAAATACGGAAGAGTACAGCCGGTAAACAAATCACAAATCACGATTTAGTGCCGATAAGACGATTTCTTTAAACATTGTCGAAGCTGAGGGAATTTATTTTCTGCTTAAATCGTCTTAAGCAGCAACGTTCACAGATATCTCAAATAGGAAAAAGCTGAATATCCAGGTACGAAGGTTGTAAAACAAACTTCCCACAGTTTGTGTCAGGTTGATCTTTTCGTCTGATAACACTGCTTAAGTATTTTGTCTAAGAGGTATCACAAGTAGTATCCCTGTAGCTGTGGGAATCATTGGTTGAAAACGAGTTTAACACCAATGGGTACAGTGCTGCTATATTTTCAAAATTATTATCAACTTAAGTCTGAGTTCATCCACAAACTGAGGCGTATTTATAATATTGAAGCTAGACTGTGTATCCTTGTCTTTCTTGAGTGGTCACTGGAAGGCGTTTACACACACGTATACAATACTATGAATACTTCGAACGCTATGGTTAACGTTGCTCTCATAAACTACTTTTTTTTTAAATTCTTCTGGGTCTTAAGCGAGCAATATGTGTTGTAGATACAGTCTCAGACCAAAAAATTGACCGCCGAGTCGTTCACGTAAGGTGGACAATACAGTCATGCTCCTCTCAGAATTCTATGTCTGGCAATATGCTCGATCTAGCAACATGTAGACTGCGGCACTTCCCAGAGGAAGTCTTGACACCAGTCTTAGTACATTACTCTAGACTACGACCGTAGTCTTGAGGTTAAACGCGAGACCAGCTAATATGATATTGTAGATTCGCTTGAATTACACTCATAGCTTCAGCACCGAGAGGAAAGGGGCGATAAAAATTTTGTCGATATGTGCTTTCGGTCGCCAGACGTCATATTAGCTGGTCTCGCGTTTTACCTCAAGACTACGGTCGTGTTCCATCAGCGGTACGAATAAAATGATATTAATAATAACAGTAATAATCGAATTATCCGGCAACTTCACACTTCACAGTGGATTTTCTCGAACTAAGAAATTTGCTGGATTTGTGAAAAATCAAAATGGCTTCACATCCAGCCTATGATGCCTAGAAGAGTCTTTACATCCTGCTGACATGAGAATAGCATAATCTCTGCGTCAGAAGCTTGCTTCTACTTGACCATTTAATAGACTCGCATTTTTTCCACCGTGACTAATTTTGTAAGCTAAGCACATCATCCGTTACAGCACACTCCTGGGGCTGGGTAATGTGGCCACAATGGTCTGGTGGAACGAGCTATCACAGATGCAATGCGTGGGTTCAGGCATTTACTTTTAAGAGGCACAAACAGATTTATTTTACCTCTGGTAACCTCAAGAGAAAGACGTTATAATCCAGAATCCGCATTAAACATCACGTTCCTTCATAACCAACTGAGCAGAGCCAGTTTTCGTTGGGAAATGACAAAGCGGAAGTCATGGTAAACAGAAATAAAGTCGCCAGTAAACTTACTTACATTAGAAAATTTTATTTTATTTGATGAACCGATAGCCATTTAAAGGGACAGGGCTCTTATTTTACTTGTACTTGATTGAACTAGAGACGTTTAAAAATTTGGTGCTGGACTGTGATTCGAATTCGTATCTCCTCTCTCGAGGATCTGAATCTCTCGGAACAGTATAGTTCAGTCATTTCGTTCCTGTTCCCAAGACTGCAATCTTCTCTAGCTCTCTTCCAAAGGTAAGTATGTGGGTCTGAAACCTGATCCAGTACAAAAATATTCATAATTTCATTTCTAGCTTTATCAAGTGCACACCCACCTGCTAGTGAAAATTAACGCGCAATTTCAATGTCTGTTCATGTGTTGCCAACAATCGCAACAGGTGTCGTTATTTCTGGTCAAACACGCACACATCTTACTGTTCATGAGTAAGCAACTGATACTTAAGCTATATTCGTGGATGCGCGGTAGGTGTGCAGTTCGATTGTCGCTTAGGCACAAAAGTTTGTATCCTTATTTTAGATTCAGACACCTAGCGGCTCGTAAGAAAAACCGATACGTAACATTTGATTTTTCTTAGTTAACAATCGGATTACGTGTTGGGTTCGTATCTCCGTCACAGAACTTCACATCATGCACTTCATCTTTAAATGCATGCACACTTTGTTACTTCAGAATGGAGGTATATCAGACATCTTTCGTGGTTAGATAACAGGGATGAAAGGGTCTTGATAGGAGTCACGGTTTATTACAAAAATTGTCGTCTTTTATTTTCAAGTTTAGATTTGGTTACTGGTATTGGCAAAACTTTCGGTAGTTCATGACTCTTCATGGCTAATAATCAATATGATGTGATTAGATTAGATTACATTACATTAGATTAACTCTTGTTCCATAGATCATGAATACGACATTTCGTAATGATGTGGAACGTGTCATTTTAATGAAAGATTTCTTTAAATACCATGATTCAATTTCTTTACAACAATTTTTTACACACTCTCTCATTGCTTTTTATTTCTCTCTCTCTCTCTCTCTCTCTCTCTCTCTCTCACACACACACACACACACACACATTCTTTTTTATTTTTATTTGTATGTTCTGCTCGACTATCGGCGAGGCAGGAAAACGCCTGTGAATGACTTTCTTAGTTTTGAGTGCACTTACGAAAGAAATATAAAAACAACAATGAGAGTTACTGATTTATGATGCTCAGTTTGCAGTCAGTTCTGAGTATTATTAGTAACTACGCTCCAGTCCCTAAACCTAGTTACAGAAAGCGAATCAGACGCATTACGTATTCCAGGCTGTAGCAGCCGCGACTTGGAGACACCAGCTATGGTCACTTCCCAGACCGCTGTAGGATCACATCGGTTCGTCTTCTTCCTGCTGGTACTGTAACTGAGATTTGGCAACAAGGCAACGTATGTTTGGCAACTCTGTGATCGACGAGTTACTTCCTGGCGTGCACGGAATTAAGCCTCAAAGTTCACTTGATTTTACCTGTCATTTCCATTGAATAATCTGAGTTATTATAGCTTGAAGGGTAACAAAAGATTGAAAATTTACGGTTTTCAGCCCAAGAAAGTCGTTGCAGGTGGAAATCGCAACTAATCTCGACCTTTAAATAGCGGTTTACGAGTTCTAGTTACTATTGCCGTCGTAATAGGAAGCTGAGACCCATACCCCCTCGCCAGCTCTGTGGTAACGTGCTGACCTGTGAAACAGCGTCTGTTACGTTTCGCAGTTCCAGTCTCTCTGACTGAAACGTTTTTATCCCTTCTGTGAAAGAGCTACAAGCAGTCAGATCAAACATCAATACGGAAATCGCAAGAAAATGCTTTCAGCTCATAGTGCAATGTTGAAAAACTTACAATGCTGCACAACAGGTAACGCCTCTTTCCGCTGCTGACAAGCGAATTTTGGGTTTCTAGGAATACGTAACTATATTTATGAAATGCCACATTTGCATACCTCTTGAGTATGACACAGCATACCAATTAAACACAGACCCTATCAAAATCTAAGTGAGTAGTATTTTACTAATTCGTGTCGATAGAGGCATGCTTGTGTACAGATACTTTCGTCGTAAGGTTATCATCGTTAGTTTTATTTCATTTCTTATAATACAGTGCACAATTTTCGTAAGGTTTCCTTTAGTGTTGTTAAAACAATAGTAAACATGAGAGAGAAATTAATCATCAACGATATATGCGAATTCTCTGATGTTACCTATGACAGTCTGACAATGCACATGCAGTTTATTGATTACATGCATGTAGAAAATTTGTTCTGAGTTAAAGCTGTCAATCAAAGTTTGAAGAAGAATAAAATATCACTACCACACGACGGCTAATGTAGAAAATACTTTTCTGACTTATTATGGCACGATGCGCTCTCCCTGCACATCTTCGAGATGCATCTGCTGCCTGCTGTCTATTAAACCTGAATAGGACAAAAGTCACAGTAGTTAGTCCTTTTTCCACATGCGACTACTTTGGGTTGAGAAGTGAAGGGAATTTGTTCAAAGTTCCATTAGATTGATAACTTCAGCAGAGAGCAGAATTGCGTTTTAAAAAATGTAGCACTGAATGTATTCGAACTCGCGACATCTTATCTATGCTACAAGCTGACACGGAACTACAACAGCTCCAGAGCTCGGCAACTATTCCTTCAGAACTTTTGGATTCCACAGCACTGTGAGATTATGCATATGGCCATGTCTTGACTTCTGAGAGACAAACAGCTACAGCTTTTCTTTTGGACTGAACGACGTTTTCTAGTAACAGATAGCGCAATAGAATAGCTCAAGTGAAAAGGAACACTTCTTGTTTAAACTTCTGCTTCCTACAATGTTGGCAGTTGTGTGTAGGTGGCCGTAACGTGATTTTATTTCTGTGATTACAAAATAGTCGAATGTATGCACTGGGTAGCCGAGGCAGCTAGTTCATGGTGATTCGGTCAACCAAGTAAATGAATTTACTGAACATGCTGCAAATTACTACAGGGAGCCTGTGTGTCAGAATTCTCATCCAGTGTGGCACAACTGCGTTACGGTAGAAAAATGACTCGCAGAGAAGAGGATTTCGTGGTCTGTTGGACGGATGGTAGGTTGTTATACCTATGGTCTGGGTTCGATTCCCACTTCTGTCAATGATTTTAGATAGGGAGAGACAGATTCCATTCTCTCCTGGCTACACCAAGTGAAGGAGATATAATGGCTGCGTGGTCAGAAAATTCACATTAAAGATGATATTCCTTCTTTACCAAGTAGACGGTAGGTTGAACCACAATAAAGTCTGGAGTGGCGACATGTAGAAACTCTACCACCAGTAACCTTTCTTATAATAGTTATTTATTTCAAGTGACGACACAAACGCTATGTATGGTCACAGGACACTTATTCCATCTTTTATTTGAGCTTCTGTATGTCGATAAAATTGGTTCTGAACTGGGAATGCAACTCAGACCGCCCTTAACGCGGAATTTGATCCCTTCGTGGCAATACAGCTCGGCTACAATTTGTTGTTTGTTCAAAACTGCAGATTCCTCAACACCTTCACATATTATGCGTGAATGGGATCGAATCCTGGCCCGGCACTAAAGATTTAATTATGTATTATCAAGCTCTAGCATGAGAACACCTGTCTGCTGGTGGATAATAATTTTGATTTTTAATGTATTTTCATTCGCTGTCACACTAACGATATCTGACGTTTTTAACTTCCAGTGAGACACAGAACTATTTGCGAGATGACTGTAAGTTCAAGATGCTATTCTGAGCAGCTGGTGGAGAAAAATTCGGTAGCTGACGTCTCTTTGTGTGTAGTCAACAACGATATGTGTGGGGCTCTATTCCCAGTGAGCGCTGAACTCTTCGTCATATTATTTCAGTTCAAACATGCTCACATGTCACTGCTGGTGCAACAAACCCATATTTAACGTTAGTTTTCTCTAGAATATAACAGCTATAGGTGCCGGGTTGGAGTCCTGGGAAGGAAAAAATTAATTTTCGTCTCGTCATTTCAGTTATAACATCTAGTTACTGCCGCGAAATTCCGATATGTCACATTTGACTGTGCTTCGATAGCAATCCGATTAGGTTCCGGGTTCGAATCCGTGTCCAACACACAGCTTTACCTCACGGCATTTCAAGTAAGTTACTTGTGAAGAAGCAATATTTAACATCTCTCGTAGTTCGTTAACAGGGACAATAGATGCTGGGTAGGAATTCGCGTCTGTTAAAAATGTTTGCGTTATGCAATTTAAAGTTGATATTTGCTAACTGATACTGTCTAAAATCGAGGTATATCACTCTCTGTATGCCTAATCAGGAATGACTGTTAGTTTCCGTCAGTCACGAAATCTTTGCTTAGTCTGCATGAGCTGGGTTTGAATCCATATGCAGAACATGACGGTTCGTCGTGTCATTTAATGTTCATACATATTCTCAACTAGCTGCTCGTGAATAACTTAAATTTTTAATGTCATTTTGTGTTTAATAGTTCAAATGGCTCTGAGCACCATGGGACTTAACTTCTAAGGTCATCAGTCCCCTAGAACTTAGAACTACTTAAACCTAACTAACCTAAGGACATCACACACATCCATGCCCGAGACAGGATTCGAACCTGCGACCGTAGCGGTCACGCGGTTCCAGACTGAAGCGCCTAGAACCGCACGGCCACATCGGCCGGCCCCCACCATCTGGTATCAATGCATTACCTTATAATCCATTATATATAATCATTTTCATAGTACACTTGATATTATAGATGAGTAGGACACAAGACAGGACATAGATAATGTCCGTTTGACGTCAACAGTGTGTAACATTTTACTTTTTTGAATAGGACAATGTTCCTCTCCAATAATTTTTAGATTAGTTACAATGAGCTTACGCTGCAAGAGAATTCGCTTGTATTTTTCAATATGTGGTCTGTTGTCGGTTTGAAGGCCTTCCATAACATCGGCAACGTAGTGCAACTCCACCGAGAGCTGTCTGGAGTAGGGTGGGGATAGCAATGTGAAAGTTGCGAGCTGTCGAAGACGATCTTCATATTCCTAATGCGATTAGGACATCGTATACTCTTGACGACGTTTAGCACCTGTGCGGTCAGTCACCCAATTTCAGAATTCATTTTGAGTAATCCTGTTAAATTCCCAAAATATTGTCTTTTTATATTGATGAGTAATATGGATAGTCGTCACGTTCATGTGCCGTCTACAACGCAAATTTAATGTTACTATCCTAGGAACTAACCTGCAGTACGTTTTGTATTTCATAATCGGAACTATCTGCATTAACCGTCATCAGAGCAATGTCAGGGAACAGAGTGCAGCAGTGCCTACTTGAGGACCTGCTTGAGTCGTGTTCTAAGGAAAGGGTAGTTGCTGGTTCACATTATATTACACTAGCGAGAAGTACCGACTTTTCCTTTTCTCTGCAAACATCCAGAACTAAATTCAGTAACTAAATGCTAAGAATATATTTTCATTGTGCCAACTCAAAGATCAATAGATATGGATATAGATATAGATTTTTATATTTAAAGCCATTCTCGTTCTGCGTTGGAATAAACATCATTCATTATTTGCTTGTTCTTGTTACGATTGTTATTGTCATTCTCTCACTCGCAAGAGTCTTATGCTGATGCTGTATGAATAAATTATGCCATTGGACACAAAGCGGTTTAGTTTTGAGACCTAACCCACGAGGGGGGAAGGCACAGTAGTCTGCTTCAGGAATTCCAAGCAATAAAACACAAAAAACAACCCAGGAAGGGTTCGAACAGCTACTTTCACGCAGAGACATGCATTTGGAATCTGTTCATCGTTACGGGGTCAAACAAGAGGGTAACATTACTGAAACAATGATCGGGCTACTTAGTATATAATAGAGCATACAGATTTCAAGGAGGAAACGTATGAAGACGCAGACTTCCTCGTTATCAATATGTGCGGCATATCTTTCGTGTTAACGAAAGTAAATTCCCGCTTTACCTCTTCTTACGTGTCAAATGAAATGAATGCCATGAGGAATAGAATATTTGTTGACTGCGTCTCTTCTTGCTTCCATCCTTACCAACATATTTCTTCATTCTCGTGGTAATCATGACAATCTATGTGCATGCTGCAAACGATTGCAAGTGGACAAATTCGACATCGAGGTGCAAAGCGTTTGGTATCTTACATTATATTCAATTCGAATAAGATTCCGGTGTATTTTTACTTCGTTTGTATTTTTAGATGATTATGAACGTTACGGAAATTTATCTCACATGCTTTATGTTGAATGAGAAACATTGAATGATCCGTTTTGCTTTCCCTACGTTGAAATGATATAATGTCGGCGTCAACAGCCTTCTTCCACGCCGGAAGCTGAAACTTGTATCATTCTGGATTAATGATAATTGAATGTCTCATATGTATACATAGCCCACAAGGCGACGTCAGAAACCACCAGGGGAGAACGCCGCATAAAAACCAAACGTGCGCGCGCGTCTCCACTCTGAAGAACCGTATCGGAGAATCACGGCAAGCATTTCGCTGAAGAGCTGCCTCGTCAGAGAGCCGAGAAATGGCAGCGTCGTAGCAAGTATTTGTCAACACTCTGATAGTGCATTTACTTCCGGGTGTAGGTCGGCGTTACCTCGCTAAATTCACTTAACATTCGTTTTCCACATCGAAGACTCGTACGATATAATCCACTGCAAGATGACACAATTAGAAAGTATATTTAATTTCTGGACTCCAAGAACGGCGTTCTTCACATAAGTAACACCTGTTTGTGTGTGCATTCGGGAGGACGATGGTGCAATCCCGCGCCCGGCCATCCTGATTTAGGTTTTCAATGATTTCCCTAAATCGCTTCAGGCAAATGCCGGGATGGTTCCTTAGGAAGGGCACGGCCGATTTCCTTCCCCATCCTTCCCTAATCCGAGCTTGTGATCCGTCTCTAATGACATCGTTGTCGACGGGACGTTAAAACAGTAATCTCCACCTCCTCTGTTTCTGTGTTTAAGGTTGCGTTTTGAGGCTCAGGCAACATCGCAGTGACTATAGTCCGCCTCTGGCCGCCAGTGTGTCGTTAGCTCAGAGGTTCCCTTGTGCGTTGCAGTGCTTGTACTATAAGTTCGAATCACGGTAGAAGCCGCTGACTAAAACATTTTATTTTCCATTTTAATTAATGGAGTTGCAAACTGCTAGTAAACATTTCTTATGCGAAATCTGAAGAATGCCTTTAAACATCAATCTTCGTCCGATTTCGACTTAGTAAATTAAGTTAATATCATGGATTTCTGCTTTGCAAATTCCAAGGTGCTTCACTGTAAAATAGGTCCTGAAAAGACTCAAACCGACTGTCAACGATATAAATTTGAGCTTTGTTCGTCATATAGGTCTAACATGTCAGAAGGTTGTTTATGAAGTGCACATGTTCATTAATATAGTTCACATCTTCTAAATTTTTGCAATAGCGTTTAACTGTAGACGTTTTCTAACACCGGCGTTAGCAATTCCTTTCCGTTCTCTGAAACCTTCAAAACGACAAATTTATCTGGATTAAATCTGATGACCTTAACTATCACTTCCGATCAACAATAAATACTTCATGAACCCATACATGGAACTCCAAATGTGCAGTGTGCCTGCACTGCTACAGAGCATGCATTGCAAGGTATTCACACAGTTTATCGCATAGACTTACCATAAGGAATGAAACAAGAACTGTAATACATTTTACACCACAGACGCTCACTCTGGCTTGACGAAAACATCCAATCATTGACCAAAAGTTGCACAAATAATTAAGTTTGAAAGGAAAAGAAACGAGGTATGAAGCATTTATAAATTCATCGAATGTAGTGAGGTGGTTTAATTTCGTCCCAGTCTATAAAATTAATTTCGGGCCATACTCAGCTCTTGCCGATTACCCGCCTACTAATCAGGGCGTCTGTCTCCGTTGCTTTTGAGCGTGAATGGAAATTGTAGAAATTTTCTGTGGAGCAACATTTAATAATAAAGCGTTTCAAATCATCAAAAGCGATGAGCGGTAGCAGGCGCTTTCGATAAAGAACGGGGGAGTGCAGCGCCGCTGCTGTCGCCACGGCCGCTGCCAGTAGCCAGCAAATGGATCCCGGAGCTTTGCCGCATACGGCGTCCAGAGGAGGACAGTCTGCAGGAAATCTGCCGCAAAATCGTTACTAGATAAAATTTTGATATCGGTGTGTCACAAAGCGAAATAGATTGAATCTGCGCTACCATTACATTCACGTCTTCAGCATTCAGACAGAAGAGGCTATAAAAATATTTTATGCCAGCTGCTCTCGATCCACTGACATTATGAACAGAAACAACGCACGCTACCGCTTTTTTTTTTTTTTTTTTTTTTTATTATTATTATTATTATTGAACAAACGGAGAGTACATATATATATACACAAAGCAAAAGTTCTTCAAGGTACCAGTTAAACATATACAAATGAGTGTTAGGTAAACAAATTATTAGAATAACATGAAATACAACAAAATAGAACATATCCTGTTTTCCTTTTTTTTTTTTTGTTTTTGTTTAAAAATTTGTATTGAACAAAATAAAAGTATATATATATTCACTATGCAAGAGTTCTTCAAGGTACCATTTAAAAATATACAAATGACTGTTAGTTAAACAAAAAATATTAAAAAAGAAAAACATTAAATACAACAAAATATAACATATTCTGTCTTCTTCCTTTTTTTTTTTTTTTTTTTTTTTAAATTGGTGTTTGTTTTTGGTCGATGCATGAGAACGCGGATAAGGGTGTTGCATCATGTGACAGGTAGGCATGGCACACCCCAACTTTGAGGGGGGTCAAGGAAGACGCTGCGGAGATAACCGGCAAAAGTTTGTCGGTAAGATGGTTTTCGGGTGAGGGTGCTATGCGCGGTCACAACTTTGTACCAGAAGTCAAGGACTGTATGCGGACCACTCTGAAAGAGATATTCTAAAGCCTGTCCTCGAAACCAGATTAGGGTATGGTGCTTAGCAAGAGGGTAGTGAAATGTCTGGGGCAACAACAGGAAATCCGGGGTTACCGTCGTTGGCGGGGCACGGAGGTAAAAGCCCACGATTCGTTGGATGAGGAGCCATACGTTTTGTTTCAGGGGGCACGTAAGACGGTGCTCGTCGGTGTCTTCGAGCTGACAGTCAGGGCAGAGTGGGGAGGTGGCCAGTCCTATGCGATAAAGTCGACTATTAGTCGGGAATTTGCCATAGACTAAAACATACCAGAGTGCAGACACAGACGACGGTAAAAAGGGTGCATGCACACACCCCCAAACCGTGCGCCAGTTAATGTCAGGATGCTGTAGCACCATGGGGTCGCAAGGGTTGGACAGCATAAACAAACGATAATAATCTTTTGTACGGGGAGGACGGGTGACTGGAAGATCGGCCCGAACGTAGCTGAGTTCTATGAAACAATTGGCGACGTAGTACAATAATGGAGAAATAGGTGCCACATTGATCGGTGGATCGAGAGAAGCTGGTCGGAGGATATCTAAGAGACTGCGTGTTAAGGACGGGACCGGCCCCTGCCAGTGCCGCAACAGAGTGTGGACAAAGAGTGCAGAAGAGCGTGCCCGCACGTTGATGAGTCCGAGGCCACCTTTTGCAGGAGGCAGTGTTAGAGTGTTGTAGCGGACTTTGAAAAGTGCCCCTGCTGACACGAAATATCCAAAGGCTGATTGGATGCGGCGGCCAAGGAGTAACGGCATTGGGAGGATCTGGGCGACGTGTACCAGTTTAGGGGCGACATAGATGTTGACATAGGACACACGTTGGAGTTGGTTTAAGTTACGGTGCACTTGACCGCGGACATGGTGCCGAATCGACTGCAAAAGCCGCCGGTAAGCCAGGGCCACTGTGCGGTGTGTGGAGCTCGTAAATTCGATACCCAAGTAACGAAGGGTGGCACTGACTGGGAGTGGGGTCGGCACCATAGCCGGGAGGCCGCGCCCAATGTGCATCATAGTCGATTTACGGACATTAAGAATGCTACCAGAAAGACGTCCGTACTGGTGGATCCATTGGATGGCGTCATTGAGTTCCGTGGAGGAGCAGGTGAGAAAGAGGAGATCGTCCGCATAAGCCCTACAGTAAAAGGTGTGGTCACGCAAAGTGAGGCCCTGCAGTCTAGAGGTAAGTCCAGTGATGAGGGGCTCAAGTGCAATGGCATATAGTAGAGTAGACATAGGGCATCCTTGACGCACAGAGCGGCGTATAGGAATCGGTCCTACAAGCCTCCCATTGACTTGTACCATCGAGACCGCGGGAAGTAGTAACCGGCGAATGGCATCGACAAAAGGCAATGGGAACCCCATACGTGTCGCCGCCATGAGGAGGAATGGGTGTCGAACGCGATCAAAGGCACTCGCGAAATCGACGGATACCAGTGCTGCACGAAGGCGACAAACCGACGCCAGTGCAATGAGGTCACGGCATTCCCCTAGGGCTGTTTGTAAGGTGGCCCCACAACCACGTGCAGTCTGCTCAGGTGAAAGGACCGTAGGTAAGACGGTGCGTATGCGCGCTGCTAAGAGGCGTGCATAGATTTTATAGTCTGCATTCAGTAGTGTAAGGGGGCGATATGCAGAGACATGAGACCCTCCCTTCGGTTTAGGCACAGGTAGAACAATGCCAGTGACGAATTCAGGTGGAATTGGGAAGGACGGAGTAAAGAGTTCCTGAATCATTTCCGTCCAGCGAGGAAGCATTAACGTGGTGAACGCCCGGTAAAACTCCACCGGGAGACCATCTGGTCCGGGTGATTTGTTCTTGGCCCCTTCGTTGATCGCATCTACCACCTCTTCTGCGGTGATTGCAGACATCATGGACGTTGACTCCGCTACGGTGAGGGTCCGAGCAGGGGAAGGACGGAGATCATCAGGAATGGGCGTCGCCATCGGTTCATCGTCATAAAATTGGCGATAATGTTCAGCAAAGGCGGACACGACTGCCGCCTGTGTTGTGTGGTGAACACCATCGGAGGTCGTGATGTTGGGGACGAAAAGCCGACGTCGACGACTATGGTCGGATGCGGCATGGATTGTGGATGGGGTTTCGTCGTGGAGGAGGTCTTGTCGTCGGGAACGCACCACGACACCATGCAGTCGTGCACGTTGAAGAGAGAGGAGACGAGCTTTAGTACGCTGTCGTTCCCTATGGGTGTCAGGTGATGGAGGGAGCGCATCGAGCTCACGGAGGACGGCGTAGTGAAAATTTGTGGTGTCTCGATGCCTTGCTGCTGCTTCCTTGCCACATTGTATGAAGGCCTTTCTGATCGCAGGTTTGGCACATTTGAGCCACCAATGGAACGCGGATGTGTACTGCGGAAGGCGTCTTTCGCAAGACGCCCATGTAGTGGCAATACATTGTCGGCAGTGTGGATCATTAAGGAGGGAGGTATTAAGCTTCCAGTAACCTCTGCTGCGCCACACCGATTGAGGTGGCAGAGCCAGGGAGCAAATGACGGCGCAATGGTCCGAAAATGCAAGGGGCCATCGTTCAGCTTGGGCGACTTCATTGCCGAGGTGAGCAGAGACATAAAACCGGTCCAGTCTGCTCGCAGAATGTGCTGTATAATGGGTAAAACCGGGGGTATTGCCATGAATTTTCTCCCAAACGTCCACTAGATGAAAATCTTCGATTAATGTGAGCAGCGCCGGGCATGGCGAATAACCAGGCACTTGGTCCTGCGGATGGAGGACACAGTTGAAATCGCCTCCCATGATAAGGCGATCATAGCGTCCAGAAAACAGGGGCGCCACGTCATGTCCGAAGAAAGTGGACCGCTGCCGACGGTTCGTGGAGCCAGACGGAGCGTAGATATTGATGACGCGCGTGTCGAAGATGGTAACAGCCATGCCTCTTCCACAGGGAAGGATTGTCGTGTCCATGAGTGGGATTCCTTCGCGTATGTAGAAAGCCACTCCACGCCCTGATTGATCACATGTGGACGTGTATGAGTCGTAGCCGTAGACTGGTGGTAGTGTGGCAACGCGTACTTCCTGAAGAAGGGCGACGTCGACGTCGGAGGCCCGAAGCATGTCACATAGGAGTTGCAGCTTGGGTGCAGTGCCGATCATGTTGATGTTCAGTGTGGCAAACCGGTATGTTTGTTTCAGTGGTGGTGGACGCGCATCTACCATCACCGAGGGAAGTAAGAGGAGGGCACCGACCGGAAGTCCCGTCCCATCAGCGGCAATGCCTCGCTTTTGATGTTAACAGGCAGCCTCGTCCGGCGGAGGTAACTCATCCGGAGGAGGGGGCGTACCTTCCTCAATGTCGTCGGCCCATGCTCCTGTGCCGTGGGTCTGTCCAATGTCCATGGGAATTGCGTCGTGGTGAGAGAGATCTGGAGTTGTCGGCGGGGAGACAGGCGTCTCAACCGGCGCACCGATCGTTACATTGTGCGTGGCGACCTCCATAGTGGTCCCGTCCTGCGAAACGTCTTGTTCATCGTGAAAGTTGTCCGCCGACCTCTGCGTGGAAATGTCGGCTGCTTGGGTGTCGTCTTCGTCGTCGCGGGTGGCAATGCTCTGAGAGCCCGTGGGTGAACGGCGACGGCGTTTGCGCCTACGTGGCGAGCGTTGTTTGCGCACGTGTTCCTCAGTGTCGGACGACGGCAAGGAAGAGCGTCGACCTGGTTCGAAGGCGTCGGTGGGTACAATGAAATTGTCAAACAGGTGTTGTGAAGATGTACTGGTCTCCTCAGCGTCCGGTGCGGGAGCCTGTTCGGCAGCAAGGGTATCAGGTGGGACGTCTGCACCGTCCGTTGGTGACTGAGACGGTGGGACGTGCCGACCGGAAGGACCGGGCGACGGACTGGACGAAACTGTAGACGTGGCGAGAGCCGCTGCGTAAGTGACCGGTAGGGCGGTCATCGTGGGTGTGACGGACGCTTCCGACAACGGGAGCTGCGCGACACGTCGTTGAATGCATTCAGACCGTAGGTGACCTTCTTTCCCGCAACCGGAACAGGTCCGAGGTTGGCCGTCGTACATTATAATGGCACGGCAGCCTCCGATACGTAGATAGGAAGGCACGTGTTTCTGCAACTCGATGCGGACCTGTCTAACTCCGTTTAAAACTGGATAGGTCTGAAATTGGACCCATCGTTCGGCAACATGTTCCAGAACGTTGCCATAGGGACGGAGCGCCTCGATGACGACGTCTGCAGGTAGTTCGAACGGCAGTTCGAAGATCCTTATCGTCCGTGTGCCGAGACCTGCGTGATCGACGGTAACGGGTCCGACGTTGCCGTCGGAATGGCAGAAGCGCAGTCCACGTTTTGCCTCTTGAAGCACCTTGTCGCACGCCGCATCGTTGATCATTTTGACGTAGACGGTACTGCTAACTATGGACAAGTGGATACCAATTAGATCCGTTGGTGGTATTTTAACTTCATCGCGTATAAATCGTTCTACCTCCAGGGCCTTGGGTCGGGCGAAGTCGGAACAAAAGTTGAAACGTAATGTCTTCTTCCGATAGTTGTGCGCCATGGTGGTCTAGAAGGAAAACGGCACTTACAGCGGCCGAAGTAAACACAAACACACCGTGCGCGCCTCGCCCGCAGCGCTCTGGCGCGTGACCGCCTCGCAGCACTGCCGGCGGCAGACTACTAGACCACAGGCGTAATCAGCCTAGATTCTCTCTATCTTGGGACAAGTTTTCCTCCAGGAAGTGCCGCAGTCTACAGTGTTGCCAGATTGTGCAGATAACCGGACTTAGAGAATTAGCGAGTTGGCCAGTTTCTTTGTCCCATGTCGCGATCGGCGCGGATTTAGCCTCTGAAGCGGCCGGCCGCCGGTCAAGTTTTATGTCAAAGAGTGTACATTACGTTTTGGAATTAAAAATAAGTATTGGAAATTTTTTTATTATATACAGACGAAAGCCACACTTAAATACTACTTTTCTACATAGTTGCCATTTAAATTAAGGCACTTATCGTAGCGATGGACGAGCTTGGAAATTCCTTCGTCGTAAAATTCGGCCGCCTGCGCCTTCAACCACGTGGTTACCTCATCTTGAAGCTGTGCGTCGTCATCAAAACGCTGCATAGCCAACCACTTCTTCATTGCTGGGAATAAGTGGAAGTCGCTCGGTGCCAGGTCGGGACTGTACGGCGGATGAGGAAACAACTCCCACTTAAAAGATTCGAGAACTTCACGAGTGGCATTTGCAGTGTGGGCCCGGGCGTTGTCGTGAATCAGCAAGATCTTTGAGCCCAACTTTCCCCTGCGTTTGTTTTGTATTGCTCTTCTGAGGTTGTGCAGAGTTTGGCAATACCTTTGAGAGTTTATTGTAGTGCCTCTTTCCAGGAAATCCACAAAAATCACACCTTTTCTGTCCCAAAAGAGGTTACCACGTGGCTGAAGGCGCAGGAGGCCGAATTTTACGACGAAGGAATTTCCAAGCTCGTCCATCGCTACGATAAGTGCCTTAATTTAAGTAGCAACTATGTAGAAAAGTAGTATTTAAGTGTGGCTTTCATCTGTATATAATAAAAAAATTTCCAATACTTTATTTATTTTTAATTCCAAAACGTAATGTGCTTTGTGGATAGCCCTTGTATTTAGAAGCAAACGGCTCTCTGAGGATTATCTTCATTTTCATGAATTATTGTTTGATCATCTTCGTATAGTGGAGTTGATCTTTATACAGCAGGTAATATTCTATTTCAAAGTTCAGACTAGGTCATCTAAATACAGGGAGATTATAATTAAACTTTCGCTACCTGAGAGGGACACCATGAAAAACGAGTGATCGTAGCCCAATTAAAGTTTGTGGGAACTTCTGTAATGGCATGCAAGAGAGAAATAACGAATAAATCATTGAAAGAAACACAATTCAGTTTCCACAAGACAGGGTAACACTAATTTCGTGCTATGTTTACGTTACAGGCCACAAACGTTGCTCAATGTGACGACCATCTGCCTCCACGACAGTCTGGAACCGCACTAGAAGTACCATTTCACAGTTGTTCGTAGCACTTTCCGAGCGGTGGACCACGTAATGTTCTGCTGTTGTGACACAACTCGCAAACTCTTGGAGGTCGCACGTTGCGTCCAACATTCTTACCCATGGCGACAGTAGCTTCTTCAACAATCTATGGCGCAATTGGCTCTCTGCCATTCTCATTAACAATTTCAAAAGCGCCAGTAATTCTTACTTCCTAATCATGATCTTCAACCCCAGTGAGAAAAGAGGACCCCTCTGTGTTGCTTTAAAGCATCGATACTCCCGTAGAGCGGCTGCGCTCCTGCTGTTGTTTTGATACAACAGCTTTGTCCAGATACAAATCTAGCGTCACAGAAACAACCCATGCCTTTGCAATTAGTAATCAAAAACATTTTTGGACAAATATTTAAAAGACACTTGCTAATAGTTATTATGGATGTTAACACAGTAAATTTCAAACACTCTGACCAAAGATCGCAGAGATAATTGCTTGTCACCTGGGATTGCCTGTCTCACTCCGTACTTTGTTTTTCTCTTGTTTGTCGTATTAACATTAGTAAATAAAACTTCTCCACTGTGGAACTATTAGGACACTGCAACCGTTGAAACTTTGTGTGATTTGTATCCAAATAGCTGCATCCAGTTACTTTTATAATCTGTTTATCTTTGCATGATGATATTCCAAGGTGCATATCATCCTATTTTCAGATTTTACATGCGTGTCGTGAAATTGTTTCTTTGCTATCGGCGTTACTGACTTTTGCAGTGCTGTTGTGAAACATTGTAAGTAAAGAAACTAAGTTCACGACACGTTAATTAATGTTTAACATCTGAAGCTGGGTGAACATGAATTGAATGTACAGTAGAGTCCCGGTAAGTCGAGTCACGGTATTTAGAGATTCCGTGTAACTCGAGCTGCTCTAGAAAATCAAAATTTTACATGAAACTAGCGTACAAACCCTTTTTCATATGTTGTCCGCTTGTAAGTTTTACGCACATCCGAATGTATTACATTTTGAACTTTCTTTCAGTCCCGGGTTCCCGGGTTCGATTCCCGGCGAGGTCAGGGATTTTCTCTGCCTCGTGATGACTGGGTGTTCTGTCATGTCCTTAGGTTAGTTAGGTTTAAGTAATTCTAAGTTCTAGGGGACTGATGACCATAGGTGTTAAGTCCCATAGTGCTCAGAGCCATTTGAACCATTTTCTCTCAGTTTTCCATGAACAACATGAACAATACAGGTAAAACTGTCCCACTTAGAGTTGCGTTCATAACGCACAGAAATAACCTTGGCCGCAGACTGCTAATGCATTTGTATTACAAACGGACAGGGACCGTTAGGTTTCGACTGTTTCTTTGTCGACGCTTCACTGGTTGGGATCGTCTGACAGTCAGTTGTACAGTGCATATTATCCCTATTATTACCCTTATTGTTGTGCCTACTCAGCAAATGTGGTCATTAAATATAGTACGCTTAAGTAACAATACAGTACACATTTTATAACACTGGCTGACCATGTTGTACTGTATGTACTGTAGTTGGCTGTGTAATAACATCTGTCCTGTAATGAGCCCACCTGTGTCACGTTATGTACTGTACTTATGTAACGGTGTGTTTTTTAATGTTCTAGTTGATGTATTACAATGAGTGATAGGAGTAAGAGAAATTGCTCCGTTGATTGTGAAACTGGAGGTTTTGAAAAGACTAGAAAAAGAGAAACATTAAAAAAAACCTGTTGCCGTGTAGTGAAGTGAGAGATTGACGCAGAAACAGAGACAAAATTGAGAAGTTTTCATCAAGCAAGTGTTCTTTGTTCGTTTTGTTTACTCAACAAACACAACAAAAGGAATCCAATTTCCGGGCCTGTTTTACAACAAAAATCGGTATTTTTTAAAAACAACTTAAAGGAAGTGAGGGCGATTTTACTGCTAATTCAGGACGGTTGGAGAGGTGGAAGAAGCGGTACGGCGTAAGGCAGCTTGAAATTTGCGGTGAAAACTTCCTGCGGATTCTCAAATTGTTACCCAATCTTGTGAGAAATCAAGAAAAATTGTACAAGAAGAAAATCTTACTTCTGATCAACTGTACAACTGTGATGGAACAGGGCTAAATTATAAAATGTTTCCACCTAAAAGTTCACCCTCAAAAGAAGAAAAGGCTGCCCCGAGCTACCAAAAACGTAAAGAGAGGTAACAGTTCTTGCTGCATTGAATGTAAGTGGATACCATAAACTGAAGCTGCTGGTAATAAGGAAGCCTACTAAGGATAGAGCTTTTAAAAAATATCACTACTTCTGCACTGCCTATTACATATGTCCACCAGAAATCCGCTTGGATGGCAATATTTTTAAGAAGCGGTTTTTCGAAGATTTTGTTTCAGAGACGAAAAGATACCTAAAGAAAAAGTGCTTGCGTTCAAAAGCAATATTAACACTAGACAACGCTGGTTCAGACCCTGATGAGGTGGAATTACAATGTGACGGTATTCGTGCATCTTTCGTATCCCCTACGTGACGAGTTTAATACAGCCTATGGAACAAGGTGTTTTACAATGCTTGAAAGAAAAGGTACCATCGTCGTTTGCTGCAAACACTTCTACAAACTACAAGCAAAGGAACTATCAAGGAATTTCTGGAAAAAGAACTACGACAAAAGACGTAGTTTAATGGCTAACCGATTTATGGTCTGAAATAAAGGCGGAGACACTAAAAATATCTTGAAATCAGATTTTAAGGAATGAAGCGGATACGTACTGTACAGACGAAGATGATCTACCGTTGGCAGAACCGATGAAAAAGCTTGCTGGATGGGGAAATGCGAATGCGAGTAGTGCTTCAGAATGGATGAACAGTAATGACCAGTTTGGATTGATCGATCTCGCAACTGTTGCAAGTGAAGTCGCTGAAGACAGTGACGACGAGAAATTGCCAGGATGCGGCACTGCGTTATATCGAGCAGCAAGTGGAAGCTACTCCAACTGACAGCATGCTTCTTAGAGGCTAGCGTAACGTTGCTCCTAAAAAACGAGGTTCTGTTTTGCAACAAAGGACTATGGACAATTTCTTTAAAATGTAACTTATATTTTCGCAACTTGGAAATGTGTGTCCGTATATGTACATATAACACAGGTATGTATTACATTGTTTTTTATTTATTTTTAAACATTATTGTACTCATTAAACATTTAGTCGTGATTTACCCATTGATGTACTAATATTTCCGTAATACCCGAGTTTTTTGTAATTCTGGTTAGCCTCAGCCCCCTTTAGCTTGAATTACCAGGGCTCTGCTATACTCTGAAAAACGGAGTTTTGAGACATAATTTGTTGCCGTGGCATGTCGCGAGTGGGACTCCGCTCTTATCGGTGCGTTACCTCATAAACTTTAATGTCTGGTACTTCAGTTTTGACACTATGAGCCGGAAGCGCTGCTGTCGCGTTATGTGACGACCTGGGCTGCGAGCTTATACAGGTTGTATTATAATAATTAATGGCGTAAACGCATACAGTTGAAAGTACACGATACTAGAAGAAAAAAAGTCTCAGTGAACTTAGGGTCGAAAATGCATACCTTAAGAGGTACGAGCAATTTTTCATCTTCGATACTGTGAAACAAATCTCTTCTACTGCAAGTTCTTTGCTTTCCATATTTTTGGAACTGGTAGTATGGACCGTATGGACCAAAAAGAGAAAAAAATGTCCAGCAAACATGTGCTCTAAAACGCATACCTTAAAGTTACGAGTACTTGATCGTTAGAAGAGATGTGTTTCAAAGTAGCAAAGATGAACAAGTGCTCATAGCTCTTAAGGAATGCATTTTAGAACACATGTTTACTGGACTTTTTTTCTTGTTTTGGTCCATACTACCAGTTCCCAAAATATGGAAAGCAAAGAACTTGCAGTAGAAGAGATTTGTTTCACAGTATCGAAGATGAAAAATTGCTCGTACCTTAAAAGGTATGCATTGTCGACCCTATGTTTACTGAAACTTTTTTTACTTCTAGTATCATGTACTTTCAACTGAATGCGTTTATGCCTTTAATTATGATACACCCTGTATAAGTATTTGAACCAGGCCCGTAGGGCACCAAAGGCTGCCCATGGCTGCTGTAAATGCTGACTGGAGTTGGATACTGGTCACATCTTTACTATGCCAGCCGGAGTGGCCGAGCGGTTCTAGGCGCTACAGTCTAGAACCGCGCAATCGCTACGGTCGCAGGTTCGAATCCTGCCTCGGGCATGGATGTGTGTGATGTCCTTGGGTTAGTTAAGTTTAAGTAGTTTTAAGTTCTAGGGGACTGATGACCTCAGAAGTTAAGTCCCATAGTTCTCAGAGCCATTTTGAACCACGTCTTTACTATAGCCGGTCCAAAAGCCGGTTGGGAAGACAGAAGGAAAGGAGTAACACCTTGGTTCACTTGTCTCCTATTATATTGTCTTGTAAGCGGTCTTTACCAGGGTTACGTTGAAGACTGCAACGATCATCGAGGCAACGTGGGACCACACGATCCCTACATGGCTTAATGAGCGGAAGTAGCTTCCATCTTGTTGGGTTCAATTATCAGAGAAGCTGGGGTGGAAACTTTGAAAAAGAAGACAATGAGAAAGAAAGCCTTGTGTGTTCTGTTATTTGCAGGATAAATGAATTATCTTTCAAACTTAGGGGATGTATGCTGGACCCCGACTCGAACCCAGAAGCAATCCTGCAGGCTGTGGCTTAGCCTTACCTCCGCAATATCCTTTCTTCCAGGAGAGTTAGTCCCGCAAGATATGCAGGAAAACTTCTGTGATGTTTGAATGGTAGAAATGAGCTACCGGTGAAAGTGTCACTGTGACGGCGGGTCGCGAGCCGACCCAGATAACTCACTCGCTAAGAGCACTGCCCTGTGGCAAGGTTCTGGGTTTGAGTACACAGTTTAAATCTTCTAGTAACTTTCAAAACAGTACACATTCCGCTGCAGAATGAAAGATTTACATTGGAATTATCTTTACGACAAACTCGATGATCGTGAACTTCAAATGTGTATTTGCTGTGTAGTCAAATGAATTTGACGTTTGTAAATCGAACAATTTTTGGCACCAGGTATCTACAAGAGATATCGTAACCAGTAGCTAGTAGGTTTCCTGTCTTTGTCATATCATAAAGCGAAAAACCGACTGAAATATTCGTGCTGTGTTGCATAACACAGCTTCAGTTGTAATTTTTATTTTTTTAGTATTATTTTCTTGGTTTTTAATGAGTAGAGCTCTCAGATACATAAGGAAAGAAATGATAATTAAATTAAGACCCTAAGCTGCCGACAGGCGTTGATACACATCAACGGGGACAGTTCAAAATGTGTGCCCTGGCCGGGACTCGAACCAGGGATCTCTCGCTTACATGGCAGACGCTCTATCCATCTTTTCTTTTGCATTTTTGTTCGTTGTTGATCGTTGGATTTGGTCGTTGCGGACGTCACACGACATCCGTTAAAGTTTCTTTGTTGATCCTTCCACTTTTTTTATTTATTTTTTTTTTAATTTTTTTTTTTTACAGAGGCCAGCCAGCTCTCTGACCGAACACCCTGATCTATCATGCCGGCATATGAAGACAACACAACACCTACTCCCTGAGCGAAGAAAATCCCCGACCCAACCGGGAATCGAACCCGGGCCCCTTAAGACGGCAGTCCGTCACGCTGACCTTTCAGCTATCGGGGCGGACATCCATCTGAGCCACCGAGGGCACAGTGGATAGTGCGACTGCAGGGATTTATCCCTTGCACGCTCCTCATGAGACCCACATTCCCAACTTAATGTCCACACACTACGTTCGTAGTGCCCCTGCCCATTACACTCATTACTTGCGGCAGACAATCTTACCGAGTCCCGTAAGAGTTCGGGCAATGTGTGTGCATCCGCACAGAAGAAGAAGGTCAATGGCCGGTTAGCCTTAACTATATGAAGATGGTATCTGTTCTTTCGGAACATAAGTTCGGAATGTGGGTCTCATGGGGAGCGTGCAAGGGATAAATCCCTGCAGTTGCACTATCCATTGTGCCCTCGGTGGCTTAGATGTATAGAGCGTCGGCCATGTAAGCAAGAGATCCTGGGTTCGAGTCCCGGTCGGGGCACACATTTTAAACTGTCCCTGTTAATGTATATCAACGCCTGTCAGCAGCTTGTGGTCTTGATTAAATTATCATTTCATTCTAAGAGAGCTGTATGGTCACCGATGGCATCTGTTCTTTCGGACATATCCGAAAGAACAGATACCATCTTCATATACATAAGGAAAGCATCTATTCCATAAAAGTTCCAGAACAGCTTGTTCTTATTTATGAACTATCTATAAACTGAAAATATGAGAGTGTTGCAAACTCAGGCCAGTGGTAAGAGCCTAGATCATCTGGGACAAATAGAAAATTATTTACGTAGAACAAAAGGTCTGTATTTATCGTGAACGTGCGAATATCTTTCACTAGTGACAGTTGTGTAGCAATTTTTAGGAATGTCTTGGAGCAAAAAAATCAAACTAGCATAATTTTGATAAGAAACGTATTTGCTAACGCTCCTTATACTATTTCTCTAAAACGTTTTGGCTGTGTACTTAAACATGTAGGCATGTGGAAGCCTCGAGGTTCAGTGTAGAGCTCACAATATTTAGTTTAACAAACTCAAGGTCCGATTATGTTTCCTATATCTTCTATAGCCGAGTGTGTCAGTGAAGTCCCTGTATCCTTAGGTCAAAACAGTATATTTTAGCCTGAATATTGGAATCCCACATATTAAAAAAATGTTCAAATGTGTGTGAAATCTTATGGGACTTAACTGCTAAGGTCATCAGTCCCTAAGCTTACACACTACTTAACCTAAATCATCCTAGGGACAAACACACACACCCATGCCCGAGGGAGGACTCGAACCTCCACATATAAAAACTATATGCATACAGAGGATCTGTATGTTCACCATCACGCTGTGCACAGAAATCTTATTCATGTTAATGTCCTGCTTGACATCTTGTGGATTTTCTCAGGAGGTGTACTTCGAAAGTCTTCCCCAACACTTCTGTGCAATTCTTTATCTAGGTTGTACCGACACAGATCCATATTGGATCTGATAGTTACCCATAACGAGTTGTCTGGAAGCTCTGCCGTTTTGTGATGGTTGTTTGCATCCAGTGATCTCGAAAGTGTTCATCGAGGAACTCGTCCATCTGAATAGCAATGAGTGATGAAGCCCTGTCCTGATGTAATCTCAAAGGATCCACGGTTCCCTTGTTTTCGAGCTGAGGTATTAATCACGTTTGCAGCATGTAGAAACAAAAATTCTCATTCATCTATCTTTAAATAAAAGTCGTCTAAATGGATGTTGTGATGACATCACAGTCCATACCATAACATGAGGTGGATTCCATTCCGTCTCTTGCACATACTAGGAATTTTGTTTAGACCATAATACCTCATTCCTTCAGTTTGAACTTCGATATGTCACCCATCCATCAGAAAATGGCACACATGATCATACGACTTATCTTAGAAGCTAGGTTCTAAGGAAACGGAATCCTACTTTTATAGTTTTTGTAGATTTAGGAAAAAGCTTTTGTCAATGTTGACTGCAGTACGCTTGTTGGAATTCTGAAAGCCACGAGGGTAAAACACAGGGAGCGAAAGGTCATATATGACTTGAACAGAAACCAGACATTTTCATAAGAGTCGAAAAGCATAAACGGAAATCAGTGGTTTAGAAGGGAGTGAAATAAGGTTATACTCTATCACAGAAGTCAATAAATCTGTAGACTGAGCAAGCAGTAAAGGAAATGAAAGAAAAATTTGGCGAAGGAATTAAAGTTTAGGGAGAAGAAATAAGAACATTGATGTTTGCCGATGACACTATAATTCTGTCAGAAGCAGCAAAAGATTTGGAAGAGAAATTGAACGGAATGGACAGTATTTCGAAAGGAGGATAGAAGATGATCATCAAACAAAAGCAAAACAAGGGTAATGGAATATAGCAGAATTAAATCGGGAGTTTGTGAGGAATTTACACCCATTATCAGAAAAAAACAGAACACCTTGAACCACTAGTGACAGAACGCTTATATTCACAGGACATTACATTTGTATGTTCTGCAGAAATGATAAGCATTTGAACCATGTCGGCCGCGGGTTCAAGGTCAACATCTTTATGACGGCGCAACACCAGCTACCGGCAAAATGTGCCTGCGGCTCTCGTTGTCGCTATAAACATAAGGTAATGGATCAGTGTGACTTGAGCAGACGTGCAGGATGCCTCTCAGATACGTGCACGGACTGTACCATAAAATCAGTGAGTTTGAAGAAGGGCGCATTATTGACATGAGAGATTTGTGATGCATCCATCCCGGAAATTGCTACACATGTGGGACGAAGTGTTACGGCAGTGTAACACGTGTGTGAAGAATTGTTTGCAGAAGACCCCCTCCCTTCCCTCCCCCCCCCCCCCCCAAGGAGATCGATAAGTCATCCGAATGGCGTTGTATGACGGATCTGCGTCCTCCTCGGCTCTGGCGCAACAGTGGAACACATCGTACACATCAGGGGTGACAGTCCGTCGCTGTTTATTACGGCATGGGTTACGTGCGCGTGGTCGACTTGTCCCTATACCTTTGACGAATGACCAGAACTATGGTAGACAGCAATGGTGTACGGAACGACGTCTCTAGGGACAGGAATGGCATCAGATAGTGTTTTTGGACGAATCCAGGTTCTGTTTGTTCGAAAATGATGGCCGCATTTTGGTTCGCCCCAAACAGGGGGAGCGGCATCACAGTGACTGCATTTGCACAAGACATACAGCGCCAAGTCAAGGCCTTACGGTGTGGGGTGTTGTTGGGTACAACCACAAATCAGAGCTGGTGCATGTGCAGGCCATTGTGACCAGTGTGACCTACGTGAATAGCATCGTGCAACCCGTAGCAATACCCTTCCTGCACAACCTCCCAGACGCCATTTTTCAGCAAGAACACGTGCCCTCTTGTTGTCACGGAATGTCAGCCTTTTGCTCTGGCCTGCCAGATCACCACACTTGTTGCCAATCGAAAATGTGTGGGATATGCTGAAACGACGGGTGCAGTGACCCAATGCCAACCACCACAGATGAACTTAGGGACCAGGTGACTGCAGCGTGGGTGGTTGTACAACAGGACGCTATTCGCGCCCAACACTTGTCGATGCCGTCACTTATCAGAGTCCATGGCGGACCCTGTGCCTACTAGGCAACGGAACACATGCTGAACGGAGGTGACTGAAATGCTATTCATTTCCGCAGAACATACTAATGTACATGTCCTGTGAATATGAACGTCATAACACTAGTCGTTCAATGTCTTCTGGTTTTTTTTCTGAACATGAGTGTAGATTAGAGAACGAGACACTAAAAGTAATAAAGGAGTTGTGTTATTTGGGCTGTAAAATAACTGATGATGTTCGAAGTAGAGGTGATATAAAATGTAGACTGGCTATGTAAAGGAAAACGTTTCCGACGAAGAGAAATCTATTAAGTTCGGATATAAATTTAACTGTTGGGAAGTCTTTTCTGAAGGCGCTTGTCTGGACTGTAACCCTGTGCGGACGTGAAACTTGGATGCAAGCAGTCCAGAAAAGAATACAATTGAAGTTTTTGAAATGAAGTGTTACAGCAGAATGTTGAAGAATAGATGGGTAGATCGCGTAACTATTGTGGAAGTACTAAACAGAAATAAGAAATTTGTGATATGAATAAAAAGGGACTGGTTTACAGGACGCATTCTGAACCGTTAAGGAATCATCATTATAGTATTGGGAGAAACTAGGGGAGGGGGGGGGGGGTAAAAACTGTAGAGGAGGACCGAGAGACGAATGATGTGAAAAGGTTCAAATGAATGTAGATTGCACTAGGTATTCGGAAATGAAAATGCGTCATAGGATAGAGTAGCATGGAGAGCTGCGTCATTTTCACCAATGTGCAACATCCGGTAGATAAAATCTTGTACTACACACGGTACATAGATGACAATAAGCTGTTGATAGACGGCGAGAAACGAAACGCTATGAAGATCGTTGAAAATTTAATAATTTATATCGCAAAACTGAATTTACTAGTGAATATGAAAATAATCGTAAATTGAAATTTCATAATCAGAATATCAAGAAACAAGTAGATAGGCATGTTTTTGGACTGTACAGAGAGCCGACACCAACGAATATCTTTATTTTCAGCCATAATGGCTACGTTTGTGAACCGTGACTATGTGGGATACACGTTGCATTATGTTAGATTGAGCATAAAATAAAAAGTGACTGGTAGCAGAAACTTGAAATAAATAATTATCTCACACAGTCACAGTTCAAAAACATAGCCATTATGGCTGAAAACAATTATGATTTAACCAGCCAAGTTGTGAAAGTATTTCGTACATACAGAAACATTAGATTAAAGTTACTTAAAACATGTCTTGATATAAAATTCAACAAAACCTGTCTATACGAAAACGTAGTACCTAAATATGTGAACATTAAGACTAACTGTAAATCTATCTCAGCACAACTTGCTAAAGCTAGAAGTGAGAAGTTCTGGCTAAGATTTGAAGTAAAACAGTTACATAAAAAGAAAGAAGATTAGATTAGATTAGATTTACTTTCATTCCAATTGATCCGTAGTGAGGAGGTCCTCCAGGATGTGTAACATGTCAGAAAAACAACAATACATGACAAATATTTACAACTAAAACAAATAAGCTAATGTACCATTCCACAGGTCCCAAGTGGAATGATCGTCATTTTTTAATGAACACTAAGAGACTTTTTACAAATACTAATGCACTGAATTTAAAATAAAAAAGTTTTTTATTTATTTATAAGGTAATAAACATGTAATAATAAAGACCTCAACCAATTAGCTTACAGCACCTATGTAGAATTAATGTTATTAGCACATCCAGCACAGATCCCATTACACCATGATATAATGGGAAACATAATAAAAATCACATATAATAAAATAAACAGCACTCATCAAAAGAAGCTTGACAATTTCAGAAAGAGAAACAAGCTGCCTATCGATAAATACGTAAATAAGAAAAGTAACTCCCACAAATTTTTTCCCAAGAGTTGTAAATTCAGCCAACATTGAATACAGTCAGACAGAAATGACACTACTAAATAAGGGTTTGAAACATAATATAAATCCAAGCATCAATCACAAAAACATAAAAGACACCATATGCTCACTAAAGATAGCCAGTGACTTTGAAAAACTTAATGACACTGAACAAACAGTACTAAGCCACAAGGCTGATAAAATTCTACAGAAACACATAACCACAAAAGCAACAAAAACAAACAACTTTGAAATAAATGTAATCCAGTCAATCACTAACAAACTACAAAACAATAATGCCCTGGTAGTAAAATCTGATAAAGGTTCCACAACAGTTGTTAGGTTTAAGGATGACTATATACACAAAACACTCGAATTCTTTGCAAGCAACCACACACTGGAGGTCCAAGTTGACCCCACACCAAAGTTTCAAGCTAAAACAAAAAAAATTGCCACAACAACAGTAACTTCCTTTTCACTGAGAATGAAGTATGAGACCTTATTGTGATGAACCCAACAGCCCCCAAACTCAGAGCACAACCAAAATACCATAAAACCAACACACCTATCAGGCCTATTGTGAACTCAATTAATAGCCCAGTCTACAAATTTATGAGAGAACTAAATGACATGCTTGTAGAAAAATAAACATTTGAAAAATCATATTCCATAAAGAACAGATATATTAAAAGTTTGAAAGATTTGACAGTACCACCTCAAGCCAAGCTTGTATCCCTAGATATTGTTAACCTTTAGAGCAGTATACCTGTAGATGAAACAGTTGAGATAATAATAATGAATCTATTGAGAAACAAGACAATGAGCAAACTGGAAATCATAGAACTTGTAGATGTACTTAATCTAGTGCTCACATTATTACTTCTCTCTCAACAATAAAATTTACAAGCAGGACCAAGGACTAGCAATGGGAAGCCCTCTCAGTGGCCTATTAGCTGAAATATTTATCAACCATAAAGAAAATAAAATTCTAATAATAAATGATAACATCACAAGCAAAGTTAAATTCTATAAGAGATATGTAGATGACACCCTCATTCTATTTGATGGCGCAGAGGATGAAGTGACAAACCTTTTTAACAAATTCAGTAGCCTACATAAAAATAATCAATTCACCCTTTAATAGGAAGAAGACATCACCATACCTTTTCTTGACATAAAAATATCAAAACAGAACCAAAAGGTAGCTTTCAATGTTTACAGAAAACCAACTGGCACTGGCACCACTATACCAAACTCCTCAACACATCCCTCCTCGCACAAAAAAGCTGCTTATAGATCAATGCTGTACAGAGCACACAAATTTCTACTTCAACATACAGAACTCCAACAAGAAATAGCAACCATAACATATACTGCAATAAACAATGGATATGACCCTTCTCTAATTAATACCATGTCACAACAGATAAAAAATGAACTGAAAAAACAACATCAAACTACACTCACAACTGACAGTGCCCCAGCAGTCAAATATGTAACAATGCCATATCTTGGAATACTATCTGACAAATTAGCAAGACTATTCAAAAACACAGAAGTAAAAATCAGCTTCAGCACCAACAACAACCTAAGTAGGAAGCTTATTCAGAATATAAAACCACCAGATACAAGTCTTGATGCATCTGGCATTTACAAAATTACCTGCAGCCAATGTAATAAATATTATATCGACCAAACAGGCAAAAATTTCAAAACCTGATTCAAAGAACATTTAGACTGCTACAGGCTTGATAAATGTAACAAATCAGCAGTAGCAACCCACATTAAAGATACAGGCCACCCTTTGAAAACCGATCACAACCTTGAAATTTTATACAAAATAGGAAAAAGAAAAGAATGGATATCATGGAAGAAATGGAAATTTTCATACATAACACAAAGCATGGATATAACATTCTTAATGAGATAACCGAATTCAAAAACTCAAAATTCTTCAACAGTCTTAAGCCAGTTCTAACTCAACAGATTCAAGATATGTCAATGTAAAAAATTGACTACAAATCTGTCAGTACCAAGAATATCGATACAAAACCTCGATAACCGATACAGACTCACAAGATACAGTCCGCCATCTTGTGTTGTGTGTATAACATCGAAGCAATTTGTGCAGTGAATTACGTTGGCAGTCAGTGACAAAATATAATGTGCAATAGCTCCGCCATTACACCAGTGATGCATGCAAGTGAAGCAGCAAGATAATGAAATTGTAAGTGATCAACTGTCATATAAAAGTCTTTCACACTATTTTCGTAACACATAACGGATGCAAGTCTATCTGCATCCTATACAGGCTGTGATATACATAGTCAACCACAAAAAAGAAAACCAGCGGAAGACATTACTGATTTCGATTTCTAGCCATACACTGCGCCCCTCCTTCGCCCCAAATGCCACACCAGCAGCTACAGTAAAAAACAATGGACAAAATGTTAAAGATTAATATAGTTTAAGACTGTTTATTTTTAAGTAACATTTCTCTTTGAATGTATGTATGTATAAACGCCTGAAGATGAACAGAACATGTTCGAAACGCATTGCATTATGTTAGATTAAGCATAAAATAAAAAGTGATTGGTAGCAGAAACTTGAAATAAATAACGAATATTTTGCTGCACAATAAATACTGTAATCCGAATGGCAAAAAAGTCAGGCCTCGCAGTCTAGTAATAGAGCGTTCAAAATTTCGACAAATAAAGAGGATACGATAAAGGAGCGCAATATAACCAAACAGTCAGCCACAGGAAAAGGATACCCAGAAAATATTGTGAATGAATTAATACTTGAGAAACACATCGTCTGGATGTTCCATGTATTTTGGTAATTTCTCGCATAGTTTAACTAACATTTTTAAACAGTTTAAAGTTGAAACTGTATTTAAAACTAACAATGCGTTGCACTGCGGTTTTAATCAAGGCACAACTCCAAACAAGAGGCGGGTAAACATCAAGGAATTGTCGAATCAATAAATCCTTTGTTCCTCTTAAAACGAAATTTGTTCATACAGTAGTTAAAATTTTTATGACTGCTAGAAAGTTATTATAATACACTCCTAGAAATTGAAATAAGAACACCGTGAATTCATCGTCCCAGGAAGGGGAAACTTTATTGACACATTCCTGGGGTCAGATACATCACATGATCACACTGACAGAACCACAGGCACATAGACATAGGCAACAGAGCATGCACAATGTCGGCACTAGTACAGTGTATATCCACCTTTCGCAGCAATGCAGGCTGCTATTCTCCCATGGAGACGATCGTAGAGATGCTGGATGTAGTCCTGTGGAACGGCTTGCCATGCCATTTCCACCTGGCGCCTCAGTTGGACCAGCGTTCGTGCTGGACGTGCAGACCGCGTGAGACGACGCTTCATCCAGTCCCAAACATGCTCAATGGGGGACAGATCCGGAGATCTTGCTGGCCAGGGTAGTTGACTTACACCTTCTAGAGCACGTTGGGTGGCACGGATACATGCGGACGTGCATTGTCCTGTTGGAACAGCAAGTTCCCTTGCCGGTCTAGGAATGGTAGAACGATGGGTTCGATGACGGTTTGGATGTACCGTGCACTATTCAGTGTCCCCTCGACGATCACCAGTGGTGTACGGCCAGTGTAGGAGATCGCTCCCCACACCATGATGCCGGGTGTTGGCCCTGTGTGCCTCGGTCGTATGCAGTCCTGATTGTGGCGCTCACCTGCACGGCGCCAAACACGCATACGACCATCATTGGCACCAAGGCAGAAGCGACTCTCATCGCTGAAGACGACACGTCTCCATTCGTCCCTCCATTCACGCCTGTCGCGACACCACTGGAGGCGGGCTGCACGATGTTGGGGCGTGAGCGGAAGACGGCCTAACGGTGTGCGGGACCGTAGCCCAGCTTCATGGAGACGGTTGCGAATGGTCCTCGCCGATACCCCAGGAGCAACAGTGTCCCTAATTTGCTGGGAAGTGGCGGTGCGGTCCCCTACGGCACTGCGTAGGATCCTACGGTCTTGGCGTGCATCCGTGCGTCGCTGCGGTCCGGTCCCAGGTCGACGGGCACGTGCACCTTCCGCCGACCACTGGCGACAACATCGATGTACTGTGGAGACATCACGCCCCACGTGTTGAGCAATTCGGCGGTACTTCCACCCGGCCTCCCGCATGCCCACTATACGCCCTCGCTCAAAGTCCGTCAACTGCACATATGGTTCACGTCCACGCTGTCGCGGCATGCTACCAGTGTTAAAGACTGCGATGGAGCTCCGTATGCCACGGCAAACTGGCTGACACTGAGGGCAGCGGTGCACAAATGCTGCGCAGCTAGCGCCATTCGACGGCCAACACCGCGGTTCCTGGTGTGTCCGCTGTGCCGTGCGTGTGATCATTGCTTGTACAGCCCTCTCGCAGTGTCCGGAGCAAGTATGGTGGGTCTGACACACCGGTGTCAATGTGTTCTTTTTTCCATTTCCAGGAGTGTATGTTCCAGTATGATGGGCACGTTTCTGGCCGAAAGTAGGTGACTTTAAATCATTATTACTATTTAGTACTGATTTGGAAGCCTGTGTTTGACTTTATGAGTTACGCTAGAAATTGATCGCGTTTGACATTATCGAATGAAAGTAAGCGAAAATGCAAGCTTTTTATTTAAATTTTTGTGTCACCTGTGCCTGACATCCGTATTCCAAATAAAGATCTGTTTTGGTGTTTCAGCACTTCCGTGACACGCTTCCTCTACTTGAATTTATAATCAAATTACATTCCCAAGAATTTAGCTCACTCATCTTCTATTCGCTTTTCATATTTTAGACATACACTGATGGGAAACTTCTTACAAGTTCTGAACTGAATATAGCGTGTTTTTTCGAAGCCTACTGATAAATAATTGACTAGGAACGATTTATTGATGTCCATGAAAATTTTATAAAATATTTTTTCTAAAGCTGTACTCAATTTGTAATTTATTTCAATGTTTGTATCATCAGCAAAGAGAAGCTTCTCATTTGATAATATGGCTGAAGAATGTCATTAACATACACAGTAAAATCTATCTTCCATAATTTGGCACAATGTGGGACATCACATGTAGGCAGTTGCCAGTTGGATGATAACTAATACCTTACTAAGTAAATCTTTCCCATTGACACCGTTTGACACCTGTCGAAGAAATACAATTTGACCCATTGACGAAAGAAGCTGAAATTCCCCTGTAAGAAAATCTGCTAGGTGCAAGGCATAAGTGTACGTAAGGACAATGAAAATCGTGAAATTGTTTGATGCAGATGAGTACGGAATGAAAACGGTTACAGTCAACGAAAATGAAGGTTACTAACATAAAAGTAAATGTCAAGACAGAAGTCAAATTAATTTCGGACAGTTGAATGAAACTAATGGCGGGGGGTACTGGAAAGAGAGTGATGATAATGGAAATCAGAGTGAAAAGATTTAGACAAAAACCGAGTAAATAGTTAGTGTACATCACTGAAGAAGACAGTGACTCGAGGAAAAGGGAATACCGTTCCAAAGGAATCAAAAGAAATTACAAAAACCCATGCAGAACTGAAAAGTAGAGAAGCAAAGATTGTCGAGCAGACTGGAAGTGTATAAAGCAAGTTACTGTGATGTTGCTGTTAAAGTAACGAAGACAAGTGTCCGGCGGGATGTTACAGCACCCAGCAGGATATTAGCCGATGTCGATGAGCCAACTGTCCAGACCTGTCCAAACCCCTTCGGTCTTGAGTTCTCGTACGAAGCAGTTGGAGAGTCGAGTAGGGACTGCAAGGAGCAGGCTAGCACGCGTCCGTTATTCAGTAAAGACCGGCTCGGAATAGCCACCGATCGATGTAACTGGCGTCCGTTCGAGGCTGCAATCAGGGTCCCTCTTTCTATTAAATGTGGCACTACAAAGAAGCAGCACTTGACACTGCCGTCTACTGTTCTGTTTCTGAGCAGTATTTACCAAACAATATTGGTTTTGATTGTGAAACTCGATTTATTAACATGACTATCCATCGTAGCGGATGGTGGGTGCACAGCTGTATATCATTAGCTATCATAAATAAAATAGCCTCCGACTGCACGGATGGTTTTGTAACTGTTTAATTATGTATTTTTTCTTATTCAGTACTTCCTGATTACATATTTTTAATCACCCTAGTCTATCATACGTGGACTTGCACTTAGATAACCGTGAATCAAAAAGATACAGTTACAATACACGACTGATACATCATGTGGTGTGTATCAAAATAGAAAGAGCAGAATTCGGTACCCACTGCACACAAATATCGATTGTACTGTACATTACTTTCAACAAGCCTGTCTGGTAACCGAACTAAACCGTGAGGTACTAGTACCAGCTCAAACATGTAAAAATTCCGTAACTTTGTTATATGAGTATTAGACTGACTACATGGCACCAGAAAGTTGTACCGTATATTGAAAATAATTCCTTGTGATTCTGATAACTGTTATTCTACCTTTGACGTTTTTACTTTTTAGCATATGACTACGCGGCCCAAAGGGCACAAGGTAGTATTTTATTATGTTTCGGTGGTCACTCTGTTTTATCGCCACAGTTTTCGATTAAATAAATGGTTTATGTTATTAGAGATGATATTCCCAATGTAAATGTTAGTTAATTTGAGATTAGCAGTTGGTCAGCAACATTAAACGATGATATTCAACACGTAAGGTAGATAATACGATGGTAAGGTAGATAGTACTATTATTTATTACTATAATAATTACACCACGTGTCAAAAAAACTTCTGTTTTGTCGTATGACGCCATTACAGGTGAATATTCACCTAATTTTACGCTCTGACTATCTAGCCCATGGGGTATAAAATAATATTCCGTTATATCTCAGTGTCCTTTTATTTTAATCTCCATTCGTGTTTGTTGTTAACACCATAAATGTTTGTTGCTTTTAGACAATGTTCACGCAATCCTTCTATTTTTTTGTTTGTTTTAAATTCAACTATGGATTGGTTACCAACCATATGTAATGACAGTAATAGCCCACAGATAGAAAATATTAGTAACTTAATATTTGATGTTGACCACGAGTAAGTGTAATTTCACATATATTCTTACTTAAGCATAAGAGCTTTATTATGATCTTATAAACGGGCAGCCTTGACAACTTGTAATATGTACTTGTACTTTACGAAAAAAGCTATTACGTTGTGTACAAATTGATATTACCCATTTTTAGGAAAATTTTTCTGTGTGCACAGGTGCATCAGAAAACAGGCCTGGTGGTATCGAATTAATCGTGTACTAAATCATCCGTAGAGCCAGAGGTTATATTAAGTAAAATTGCTGATTTATTAATTTTTCCATCAGCCTATATGTACGTAAATATTCTACAAACCATGGTGCAGTGCATGGCGAAGGTCCAACAAGAATAATTGTTTCATGACGAGTTCTCAGCTCCTGGGTAGAAATTCTGGGTGACGCAAAATTGGTTGTTGTGGTCTTCAGTCCTGAGACTGGTTTGATGCAGCTCTCCATGCTACTCTATCCTGTGCAAGCTTCTTCATCTCCCAGTACCTACTGCAACCTACAACCTTCTGAATCTGCTTAGTGTATTCATCTCTTGGTCTCCCTCTACGATTTTTACTCTCCACGCTGCCCTCCAATACTAAAGTGGGGTTCCCTTGACGCCTCAGAACATGTCCTACCAACCGATCTCTTCTTCTAGTCAGGTTGTGCCTCAAACTCATCTTTCCCCAATTCTATTCAATACCTCCTCACTAGTTATGTGATCTACCCATCTAATCTCCAGCATTCTTCTGTGGCACCACATTTCGAAAACTTCTATTCTCTTCTTGTCCAAACTAGTTATCGTCCACGTTTCACTTTCATACATGGCTACACTCCATACAAATACTTTCAGAAACGACTTCCTGACACTTAAATCAATACTCGATGTTCACAAATTTTTCTTCTTCAGAAATGCTTTCCTTGCCATTGCCCGTCTGTATTTTATATCCTCTCTACTTCGACCATTATCAGCTATTTTGCTCCCCAAATAGCAAAACTCCTTTAATACTTTAAGTGTCTCATTTCCTAATTTAATTCCCTCAGCGTCATCCGACTTAATTTGACTACATTCCATTATCCTCGTTTAGCTTTTGTTGATGTTCATCTTATATCCTCCTTTCAAGACACTATCCATTCCGTTCAACTGCTCTTCCAAGTCCTTTGCTGTCTCTGACAGAATTACAATGTCATCGGCGAACCTCAAAGTTTTTATTTCTTCTCCATGGATTTTAATTTCAACTCCGAATTTTTCTTTTGTTTCCTTTACTGCTCGCTTAATATACAGATTGAATAACATCGGGGATAGACTACTACCCTGTCTCACTCACTTCCCAACCACTGCTTACCTTTCATGTCCTCGACTCTTATAACTGCCATCTGGTTTCTGTACAAATTGTAAATAGCATTTCTCTCCCTGTATTTTACCCCTGCCACCTTCAGAATTTGAAAGAGAGTATTCCAGTCAACATTGTCAAAAGCTTTCTCTAAGTCTACAAATGCTAGGAACGTAGGTTTGCCTTTCCTTAATCTTTCTTCTAAGATAAGTAGTAAGGTCAGTATCGCCTCACGTGTTCCAATATTTCTACGGAATCCAAACTGATCATCCCCGAGGTCGGCTTCTACCAGTTTTTCCATTCGTCTGCATGGAATACGCTTTAGTATTTTGCAGCTATGACTTATGAAACTGATAGTTCGGTAATTTTCACATCTGTCAACACCTGCTTTCTTTGGGATTGGAATTATTATATTCTTCTTGAAGTCTGAGGGCATTTCGCGTGTCTCATACATTTTTCTCACCACATGGTAGAATTTTGTCAGGACTGGCTCTCCCAAGGCTGTCAGTAGTTCTAATGGAATGTTGTCTACTCCTGGGGCCTTGTTTCGACTCAGGTCTTTCAGTGCTCTGTCAAACTCTTCAACCAGTATCATATCTCCCATTTCATCTTCATCTACATTGTCTTCCATTTCCATAACATTGTCCTCAAGTACATCGCCCTTGTATAGACCCTATGTATACTCCTTGCACCTTTCTGCTTTCCGTTCTTTGCTTAGGACTGGGTTTCCATCGGAACTCTTGATATTAATACAAGCGGTTCTATTTTCTCCAAAGGTCTCTTTAATTTTTCTGTAGGCAGTATCTACCTTAACCCTAGTGAGATAAGCCTCTACATCCTTACATTTGTCCTCTAACCATCCCTGCTCAGCCATTTTGCACTTACTATCGATCTGATTTTTGAGACGTTTATATTCTTTTTCGCCTGCTTCATTTACTGCATTTTTATATTTCCTCCTTTCATCAGTTAAATTCAATATTTCTTCTGTTACCCAAGGATTTCTACTAGCTCTCGTCTTTTTACGTACTTGATCCTCTGCTGCCTTCACTATTTCATCCCTCAAAGCTACCCATTCTTCTTCTACTGTATTTCTTCCCCCCATTCCTGTCAATTGCTCCCTTATGCTCTCCCTGAAACTCTGTACAATCTCTGGTTTAGTCAGTTTATCCAGGTCCCATCTCCTTATATTCCCACCTTTTTGCAGTTTCTTCTGTTTTAATCTACAGTTCATAACCAATAGATTATGGTCAACGTCCACATCTGCCTCGGGAAATGTCTTACAATTTAAAACCTGGTTCCTAAACCTCTGTCACCATTATGTAATCTATCTGATACCTTCTGGTATCTCCAGGCTTTTTCCATGTATACAACCTACTTTTATGATTCTTGAAAAAAGTGTTAGCTATGATTAAGTTATGCTCTGTGCAAAATACTACCAGGCGGCTTCCTCTTTCATTTCTTCCCCCCAATCCATATTCACCTACTACTTTCCTTCTCTCCCTTTTCCTACTATCGAATTCCAGTCACCCATGACTATTAAATTTTCGTCTCTCCTCACTATCTGAATGTTTTCTTTTATCTCAACATACATTTCTTTAATCTCTTCGTCATCTGCGGAGCTAGTTGGCATATAAACTTGTACTACTGTAATAGGAGTAGGCTTCGTGTCTATCTTGGCCACAATAATGCGTTCACTATGCTGTTTGTAGTAGCTCACCCGCACTCCTATTTTTTTTTCATTAATAAACCTACTCCTGCATTACCCCTATTTGATTTTGTATTTATAACCCTGTATTCACCCGATCAGAAGTCTTGTTCCTCCTGCCACCGAACTTCACTAATTCCCACTATATCTAACTTTTACCTATCCATTTCCCTTTTTAAATTTTCTAACCTACCTGCCCGATTAAGGGCTCTGACATTCCACGCTCCTATCCGTAGAACGCCAGTTTACTTTCTCCTGATAACGACGTCCTCTTGAGTAGTCCCCGCCCGGAGATCCGAATGGGGGGACTATTTTACCTCCGGAATATTTTACCCAAGAGTACGCCATCATCATTTAACTACACAGTAAAGCTGCATGCCCTCGGGAAAAATTACGGCTGTAGTTTCCCCTTGCTTTCAGCCGTTCACAGTACAAGCACAGCAAAGCCGTTATGGTTAGTGTTAAAAGGCCAGATTAGTCAATCATCCAGACTGTTGCCCCTGCAACTACTGAAAAGGCTGCTGCCCCTCTTCAGGAACCACACGTTTGTCTGGCCTCTCAACAGATACCCCTCCGTTGTGGATGCACCTACGGTACGGCTATCTGTATCGCTGAGGCACGCGAGCCTCTCCACCAACGGCATGGTCCATGGTTCATGGGGGAGGGGGCGGAGAGGGGAGGGGGGGGGGACAAAATTAGTAAGATTTAGTTAAATGAGAGAGAACATATAACTACAGTATGTAAATGGTTAACAACAGCGTATATGTAAATCTATCAGCATCTTACACTTCATCCTTCTTCCTATACTACTATTTTCAATCACATGTTCTTACACAGCCGTTTTAGATAAAGCTTCTCATGAAACGCTGGAATAGCCATTGCACTTTTACACTGCACAGTGTAAGTAGTACACAACATAAAGGTAGTATAAAATCCTCTTTTATGTGATTATTTCAAAAAGATCGATAAGAGAAGGTTGATGCAGGGAAACGCAGGTAAGATACAGTATATTACAAACTATTTGTCTTTTGTTTTAAACTGCTCTGTTTGTGAGAACTATGGCAGCATATAACAACATTCAGAAAATGAATTTCCTGAATATGGGCTGCAGTATTCTCATATCGACTTTACAAGAATGTAGAGAAACGATGTGTTCAACGTGCGAAGTTTAAGTAGAGGATACTCAACAATATCCTGTTTTTTGTTGTTGTTTGTTTCTTTAGAACAGGATGTGGAGACTAACTTGACGCAGAATTACTCGATTAGGTGCTCAACAAACGCACTTATATTTCCAGTGCTGTTTCCGCTACCTCACACTTTGAGCTAGCTCATACATTTGTCTGAACTAGATCAGTTGGTAACTCTATTTGCTATACTTTCTCACTACGTGTGTTCCACAGAAACAGGATGGCGAGTGCAGGAGGACTTTTAGTCTGTAATTCCTACTGACATTGAGCTCATCAGCGGATCAGTTTACTTGGGACCGAGATAACAATAATCTCTTCGTAAACAGACGTTCGTGAGTGGGGAATTAGGCTCGAGTAATTCATTAACTACTTCTGCTTGAATCTCATAATCCTCGCTGACAGGTAGAGTCATAAATGTTTATTTCAAGGCGACTGCATTTCGTAATTCGGATCTCTGTGTGTACATAATAATATGATACGCCTCCACCTGCTATTAATACTGATGTTGCGTTCGTTCACGCTCATATATATATGAATTAAGTCTGTTTCTGTTGATTTACGATCTGACACAGGAGTATACTCAGTTTGTGTGTACAAAAACTGTAACCTGAATACGCTTCTTGCAGTTACTGGTTCAACCGCATCTCTTTCTCGGAGAAGAAAGTTAAAAGACGGAGTAGACATTCATCTTTTTCAGAGCTGATATGGAGTGGCTCATCGTATCTTAACCTGTCACGCCGCTTAGATGCTCTTGCAATATTTTGAAGGCTATACTTCTGATCACGAGCATACAGCTTTATTTAAGTTTGTTCAGGTTCCCACAACTTCCGCCTGACAAGTATTTAGATTGATCACTCGTGGAAGACAAGGCCAAAACTTCATTGTTCTTTCCTTTCAGCGGAAATGCGTTTTCTGTCACTTCTCTAATTCAATGGGACGATGTTGCCTATCAAACGGTAAGTATGTACAGAATAAGGGTTTTGGGCAATTAACCTTGCAGAGGCCCATCTTCCTTTCTGAAATAATAAACATGCAATAAGAACTCTAAAAGTCAACAACTCTCTCGCTTTATTAACGCGTAGATATGACAACAAAGTTCCGCCTTGTTCTAGGAGGTAGATCGGTCTGCGCTGACAGACAACACTAAACCATAATAACCAGGAGGAAGACGTACAAAATGGCTCTGAGCACTATGGGACTTAACTTCTGAGCTCATCAGTCCCCTAGAACTTAGAACTACTTAAACCTAGCTAACCTAAGGACATCACACACATCCATGCCCGAGGCAGGATTCGAACCTGCGACCGTAGCGCTCGCGCGGTTCCAGACTGTAGCGCCTAGAACCGCTCGGCCACTCCGGCCGGCCGAAGACGTACAGTAGTGCGATATGTTTCAGGAACGTTTCTCAGAGTACAGGTTTTCATAAATTTTCGGCTGCATACACTATGCGTAAAAATTTACGCTTTTCAACCGTCTTCGACAGTTCCTGAAAGAAACTTGAATTAAAAGAACAGGTTTACTGTTTCAGTTTAAAGGTTCGCTTCCAAAGTAAATTTCTCACAGTATTCGTAACCTGTGCAAGTTGGAATAATTAGTGCGTCGTAGGCACTAGCACGGCCGCTTCCTTAGCGAAGCAGTCTGCCTGCTTCACTGCCCTTTGAAGACCACAGCCCGATTCCCGATAACACCAAGAGTCTTGCTTTGATGGGAGGACTGGAACCAAGTGCACCCAGCTTGGAGGGCCATTGGAGGAGCTACTCGAAGACGAACGACCGGCTCAGACTTGGAAACGACGGCATTAACGGACGGAGGAGCTAACAACACGCCTCGCCATACTGGCGTTTGTTGACGTCACTCACAAAAAATTACGCTGCGGTAGTATCTGAACCACGCTTGTCTGTGCCACCGCTCAGCTTTCGTTACGGTTGACCGTGTGATGCCCTGCTTTTTGATTTTTCACTCTCTTATGGCCTTGTAAAACTACAACAATAAACTGTTAAAGGGCACGCAATTTTAGATTACCTAGAATTCTCTTTTCTCTCTGTCGTAGATATAAAAGAAATGCTTAATATTTTCAGGAAAAAGACTGTTTGAGTTGCAATGACAGCCTTTTTGAAGCATCTTCAGAATTTGTTTAGGGCCTGCGGGTAACGCATTAGTCGTAAATAGCCAAAATTATGGTATGCATCTTCGGCGATGACATGCTGAATAATGTACCAGCGCACATTCTAAATTGGATGAGTTCCTATATCTACTTTTTCTTATCAATTGAATATCTTGTCACTTACTTGTGTGCTGCATCAGTTTTCTTCGATCACTTTCATTTATTCCTACACCAGAAAGTTCTGGGTATCTGTGCAAGCTTTCACCGTGTCCCACCTCATGGGCATCATAGGCTTCTCATTACTTGGGAAATAAACACTGTCGTCGATTGCTTTCGCTTAATAGCAGTCTCTTCCACCTGTAATTTGAGGATGACGCAAGTTGGCTGATCACAGAGGATGCCCGCATACTAAAAAGTCACAGGTGCACATCTCTGCTGTGTGATCATACACAGTAATGAGAGGCGTTAACTGTAATACTCTCAATATATTTTGTGCAGACTGCGTCACACAGTTAGTATTGTGTGAAAAAGTTATGTTTAAGAATCAACAAGATCTGTTACAAACAACCTTTATCAAAAAATGGTTCAAATGGCTCTAAGCACTATGGAACTTAACGTCTGAGGTCATCAGTCCCCTAGACTTAGAACTACTTAAAACTAACTAACGTAACGACATAACACACATCCATGCCAGAAGCTGGACTCGAACCTGCGACCGTAACAGCAGCGCGGTTCCGGACTGAAGCTCCTAGAACCGCTCGACCACAGCGGCTGGCTTAACCTTTACCAAAGAGCAGTTTCGATCATCTGATGGTCTTCAGGTATCATAAATTTATTTACAACAGTCTGTATGGCAGTGTTCTTCTTGTGGCGTCGCATAAAATAAAAATTATGTTACATCCCTTTTGTCATAAGTGAAATACATTGTACATGGTGTAATGGGTGTAAGTGCAGACATTTTTATATGCGTTACCTTAAGATGTACACACATTAGTGTGTTGGTTATTGTTTATCTGTGTCGAGTACTCTTCCCACAAACCCGTTACAAACTTTACGACCTGTAATGTCTTCTGAACAGTGATACCTGCACCACTAAGTGGACTGCGTCCTTCAGTACAGAGTACGCATTTGGCGTCCACAGGTCCACACTTCAACACATTATCAGCCGCCCAGGGGAAAATAAGCTTTAATGACTTGCTCTTGCCATATGTACTGGAGGTACTAACCTACTTAAAAACATACTACCCCTAATAGATGTAATTACTGGTCTGCAAATGACGTAAATACTGATGTAATGTTTTCCAGTACACCTTCCTCAGTCACCAATAGAAATAACTGCACTTGCACCCGTTGCACCCTGTATAATTAACAGTAAATAAGCTGATGATATAGATTTGTAGTGTCGCGGGACGCGGGCCCGTTGTCATAATCATACTTCTTGCTGGCGAAGCTTGTCGCCACACAGCCCGTCTAGGTGCCACAGCAGGACTTTCCAGTCAATGACCAATGGAGTTACCATAACCTGAGCGCCGGCCGAAGTGGCCGTGCGGTTAAAGGCGCTGCAGTCTGGAACCGCAAGACCGCTACGGTCGCAGGTTCGAATCCTGCCTCGGGCATGGATGTTTGTGATGTCCTTAGGTTAGTTATGTTTAACTAGTTCTAAGTTCTAGGGGACTAATGACCTCAGCAGTTGAGTCCCATAGTGCTCAGAGCCATTTGAACCATTTTGAACCATAACCTGAGACACTTCGGCAACCTGGGACGCTTCGGCAGCGTTGCAGAAATTGGCGCACCTTACACCTGGGGCGATCACTCAACAACAAGTCTGCAGTGGCGCAAGTACTGGCTGGCCGACCAAGCAGGGCTCAGTATCATCGAGTCAGCGCCCGCTGTAGTGTGGCCTTCTGACGTGCGGCCGCCAGCACTCACAGTGCCGCCTACGTGCGTATCCAGCCACAGCATTGATTGTCGTGTTCGAACTGAGCCGCTGGGAGTTCGTCTGCGCCAGACACAGTCGGCCTCACTCTTTTCCAGGGTTTCCACCCGATTTCCCCCTCTCAAAATCCCCGGGGCCGTCCACCAACCCGCCTCGCCTACGGCCTAACTGGCCTAGCCTGACCGAGCCAGCACTCCAGGCCAACCTGGAACGCAAGCGTAGCAACGCCTCGCCGCCATGCTGAGCCGTATGTAGCCAATGCCGGCTGCGTCACGGCCTCGAGTCCGTCCCGATAGCTGAGTGGCCAGCGCGACGGAATGCCGTGCAAAAGCGGTTCGTTTTCCGGCTGGGTCGGAGATCTTCTCCGCTCAGGGACTGGGTGTTGAGTTTTCATCATCATCATCTCATCCCCATCGACGCGCTAGTCGCCGAAGTGGTGTCAACTCAAAATACTTGCACCAGGCGACCGGTCTACCCGACGGGAGGCCCTAGCCAAAAGACATTTCATTTCGTCGTGCACCGAGGTCTGCGGGCCCGGCACCCACCACCCAGTGCCCGCCGTTCATGGGTACGAGTCTTCTGCGATAAACTATTAAGAAACAAATAAAGCAGTAATTTTTGAGTTCATCGTGGAGAATATCAGCGGCCTTCATAAAATATTTTAAAATTGTATTAAATCAGTCTTGACCCAATAAAATATTTACTGGCAAGGTAAGAGGTTTCGGTCACAATCTATTTTAAATCCATTTTTAAAGTAAGAAAAGGTTTCAACTGTTTACGAGCTGTCCGTAACCCATCCTGTCCACCTACCACCACTACAAAACCTCGGCGTCCCTACAGTTTAATTAACTATACCACTGCCACAGTAAGGTCGTTGCCATATAGGCTCCAGAAAATGATCGAGAGCGTTAGTTGACATAGATTTATTTATCAGCAGCTCTTGGCCGTTTTCAAACATGACTTTTTAAAATACTCCTATTTTTCTGTGAAAGAGAAAACTCGACTACGTAATAGTGCATGAAGACGGGAACGTCTAATGAGAGTAATTTTGTGCCTGAAGTGCGTATCGAGGCACTACGAACCATGCAGAATACAGTCGGATTTAAAAGCAGTAAGGATTATGTGAGTAGAACTCCTTGTAAGCAACTTCATTCTACGGTTTCCCAGTACCTTTCCATTACACGCAACAGAGGCCCCTCAAAGACACAATATAGCTCTTCTACACTAAAGCGCCAAAGAAACTAATATATGCGTGCGTGTTCAAATACAGGGATATGTAAAGAGGCACAATAGGGCGTTACGGTCGGCAACGCCTATATAAGACAACATGTGTCTGGTGCAGTTGTTGGTTCGGTTACTGTTGCTACAATGGCAGTTATCAAGAGTTAAGTGAGTTTGAACATGGGGCTATAATCGGTGTACGATCGATGGGACACAGCATCTCAGAGGTAGTGATGAAGTGGGGATTTTGCCGTACGACCATCTTACGAGTGTACCGTGAATATCAGGAATCCGGTAAAACATCAAATCTCCGACATAGTTGCGGCGAAAAAAGGTCCCGCATGAACGGGACCAACGAGAACTGAAGAGAATCTTTCAAGATGACAGAAGTACAACCCTTCCGCAAATTGCTGCAGATTTCAGTGCTGAGCCATCAACAAGGGTCAGCGTGCGAACCATACAGCGAAACATCATCGATATGGGCTTTTGGAGCAGAAGGCCCGCTCTTGTACCCTTGATGACAGCACGGCACAAAGCTTTACGCCTCGTCTGGGGCCCGTCAACACCGACACTGGACTGCTGGTGACTGTAAACGTGTTGCCTGGTCGGACGAGTCTCGTTTCAAATTGTACGGGTATGGAGACAGCCTCGTGAACCCCTGGACCCTAAATGTCAGTAGGGGACTGTTCAAGCTGGTATGGGGGCGTGTGCATTTGGAGTGATATGGGGCTACTGATACGTCTAGATACAACTCTGACAGGTGACACGTACGTAAGCATCCTATCTGATCACCTGCATCCATTCATGTCCATTCTGCATTCCGACGGACTTGGGCAATTTCAGTAAGACAATGCGACACACCACACGTCCATAATTGCTATAAAGTGGTTCCAGGAACACTCTTGTGAGTTTAAAGACTTCCGCTGGCCACCAAACTCCCCAGGCATGAACATTATTGAGCATATCTGGGATGCCTTGCACCGTGCTGTTCAGAAGAGACCTCCACTCCCCCGTAATCTTACGGATTTATGGACAGCCCTCCAGCGCAACTTCAGACGTTAGTCGAGTCCATGCCAAGTCCAGCTGTGGCACTTCTGCGTGCTGGCTGGGGCCCTACACGACATTGTTTCTTTGGCTCTTCGATGTAAAACAGTCCAGTATACTCATTCTAAGCACAATTGTTATAAGCCATTTTATCACCAACAGTACATATAACAATCCGCTGCGTCTACTGGTCCATTATCGAGTGAAATTGCAACATTGTGTCATGTATGTGTTCCTAGCCCGGCTGTCATTAGAATACTGAAATCTACATCTATATGTACAAGGGGTCCCAGGAGGGTTGATCAGTGTTCAGGGATATGACAGGAACGATGATTCTAATCGCAGAAGTCTCGTAAACATCAGTTCTAAACTCCGGACCTGAAGAGCTAAGATCACTTGTTCAGTAGAAGTTTTTCACAGTAGCGAGGGGTGAACAAGTGCTCATAGCTTTTAAGGTACGCATTTTAGAGATCATGTTTGCTGGGAATTTTTTCTTGCTTTGATCCATACTAACAACTACCAAAATATGGAAACCAAAGAGCTTGAAGTAGAATGTTTTTTTTTTTCACAATGTCTAAGAAAAAGTTTTCATAGCTCTTAAGACATGCATCTGAGAGTGAGAGAGCCTACGTTTACAAGATTTTTTTGTTTCGAATGGTCATTCCTGTCAATGCTTGAATACTGGCCATTCCTCCTGGGACACCATGTATACTTTACAAGCCACAGTAGAGCGCTTGTTGGATACTACATTATACCGATACTATCGACTTCCTTTCCTTTTCTATTCAAGTTCTGAGTTTTGAATACATGCCTAAGAAACATGACCTAGTCTATCTTGTCTTATTATCAGCATCCCTATGCGAGATATACAGTGTGAGCAAAATAAAACTGACTCCGAAAATACGTTCTAAGAAAGAAAAATGAATTATTCGAATGGGATGAAAATCAGTAGATGTGATGTACATTTACAGACAAACAAATGATTACAGTATCGGATAAACTGGATGATTTATTCAAGAGAAAGAGCTTCACAAATTGAACAAGCCTATAACGTGTTGGTCCACCTCTGGGCCTTACGCAAGCAGTTATTCGCCTTGGCATTGACTGATACGTTTGCTGGATGTCCACCTGAGGAATACTGTGCCCAATTCTGCCAGTTGTCTCGTTACATCGTAAGAATCCCGAGCTGTTTGTAGGGTTCTGTGCATTATGCTCCAAACTTTCTCAATCGGGAAGATATCGGTGACTTTGCTGCCCAAGGTAGAGTTTGACAAGCACGAAGACAAGCAGCAGAAACTCCCGCCTAGTGCGGGCGGCCATTATCTTGCTAAAATGTAAGCCCAGGATGGCTTGTCATTCAGGGCAACAAAACGGGGCGTTGAATATCACCGACTTACCTCCGTGCTGTTAGGATGTCGCGCATACCTACCAACGTCGTCCTGATATGAAAAGAAATGGCACCCCAGACCGTTATTCCTGGCTGACGGACCATACGCCGGGCGACAGTCCAGGTTGGTACCCCACCGTTGTCTGGGCCGTCTCCAAGTACGTCTTCAGCCTGGTATCTCCTTGACTGGAGTACAATTATCTTCAGTAATGAGTCTCGCTTCCAACTGAGCCTCAGTGACGAGCGAACACGTGTCTCGAGAAGCCCCGGACATTGGTGGGATACCAACCGGAATGTCGCCAGCTATATGCCCCGACAACTGGAAGTGATAGTCAGGGGTGTAAATTCTTTTCACAGCAGAACCTCTTTGGCTTTCATCAGCGACTTCCTTAGAACACAGTGGTACGTCGACGATATTCTACGCCATGCTTTTTTGCTTTTCATGGAAGCCATACTGGGCTTATATTTGGGCAAGATAATGCCTGTCCACACATGGCGAGTGTTTCTGGTGCCTGTCTTCACGCTTGCCAAAACCTGCCATCCCCAGCAAGGTCGCCGGGTATATCACCATTTGAGAACGTTTGGAGAATAATGGGCAGGGCCTTCCAACTGGCAGGGAATTTTGATGAACCAACACGCCAACTGGACAGAATCTGGCACGACATCCCTCATGAGGACATCAAACAACTCTGTCAATCACTGACAACAGAAAAAAACAGCTTGTAAAAGGGACAGAGGTGGACCAACCCTTTATTGACTTACTGAATTTGTGAAGCTCTTTCTCCTGAATAAATCTTATAATTAATATGAAATTTCAATCACTTGTTTGCAATCACTTGTTTGCAATCACTTGTTTGCACATGTACATCAAAGTTACCTATTTCTGTCCCATTTAGATAACTCCTTCGTTGTGCGTCTTTTTTTGTCTTGGAGTGTATAAATTGGGTATATAATAAAATCAACACAAGCATCTCGTTCTATATCTTCTTAGTTTCACCCTTACGCTCACCCTCACAACTCGACCACCCCCTGTTCCACCTCTACAGTCAGCCCACTCCAATCCCCAGCCTACCCCATCTGCCATCCATACTTCCTCTACCACTCTGCTGCAACTCTACAGCTATGTTCACTCCTACCAACTCCCACATAACCCCCCCCCCCCCACACACACACACACACTTCCAACCATATCCCACTCCCACCACCATTACCACCCCAACCTCCACACCTATTCCACATCAACTGTACTCACACTCCTACCTTCATTCCCATCCTCAGTACCAAATATACTCCCATCTGCACTCCCAACCCCTCCACTTCTAGAATAAATACAATTGATGAAAATTTTCAGGAAAAGAAACAAATACAGCAGTATTAGTGGGTTAGGAAAAAATGAATGGCAAGTGCCAGGAAACCAAAGCGAAGTAGACGTAAGAGAAATGTGAAGAAATCGAAAAGGAGTTTGTCGTCATAAGACAGTCTCAGCATGTAGATACGTCAAAATTACTTTTGTATTATTTAAAAGCAAAAGCATTAACAGTAAAAGCACAAAATGAATTCCACACAGGAGTGAGGCATAGCTCGATTATAAGACATTTGACATTTAGAGATGTTTGGGATCAAAAGATATACATTTTCAAAAAAAACTAAAAAAGTGCAAATCTCTAACAAAGCAACAAAATAAGTCGCGCAAACACATTATGAATTAAGTCCAAAAAGCTGCTTCTATTTTCAGATGTTTATTTAATCATGACAGGCCTGTTTCAGCACTGTTGCCATCATCAGGCGATCTGAAAGTAATGGATTTATTATACAGGGGGAGTCACCTAACATTACCGCTGGATATATTTCGTAAACCACATCAAATACTGACGAATCGATTCAACAGACCGAACGTGAGGAGAGGGGCTAGTGTAACTGGTTAATACAAACCATAAAAAAATGCACGGAAGTATGTTTTTTAACACAAACCTATGTTTCTTTTAAAAATGGAACCCCTTTAGTTTTGTTAGCACATCTGGACATATAAACAAATACGTAATCAGTGCCATTTGTTGCATTGTAAAATGTTAATTACATCCGGAGATATTGTAACCTAAAGTTGACGCTTGAGTACCACTCCTTCGCTGTTCGATCGTGTGTACCGGAGAGCACCGAATTACGTAGGGATCCAAAGGGAACGGTGATGGACCTTAGGTACAGAAGAGACTGGAACAGCACATTACGTCCACATGCTAACACCTTTTTATTGGTCTTTTTCACTGATGCACATGTACATTACCATGAGGGGTGAGGTACACGTACACACGTGGTTTCCGTTTTCAATTACGGAGTGGAATAGTGTGTGTCCCGACATGTCAGGCCAATAGATGTTCAATGTGATGGCCATCATTTGCTGCACACAATTGCAATCTCTGGCGTAATGAATGTCGTACACGCCACAGTACATCTGGTGTAATGTCGCCGCAGGCTGCCACAATACGTTGTTTCATATGCTCTGGGGTTGTAGGCACATCACGGTACACATTCTCCTTTAACGTACCCCACAGAAAGAAGTCCAGAGGTGTAAGATCAGGAGAACGGGCTGGCCAATTTATGCGTCCTCCACGTCCTATGAAACGCCCGTCGAACATCCTATCAAGGGTCAGCCTAGTGTTAATTGCGGAATGTGCAGGTGCACCATCATGCTGATACCACATACGTCGACGCGTTTCCAGTGGGACATTTTCGAGCAACGTCGGCAGATCATTCTGTAGAAACGCGATGTATGTTGCAGCTGTTTGGGCCCCTGCAATGAAGTGAGGACCAATGAGGTGGTCGCCAATGATTCCGCACCATACATTTACAGTCCACGGTCGCTGTCGCTCTACCTGTCTGAGCCAGCGAGGATTGTCCACGGACCAGTAATGCATGTTCCGTAGATTCACTGCCCCGTGGTTTGTGAAACCCACTTCATCGGTAAACAGGTAGAACTGCAACGCATTCTCTGTTAATGCCCATTGACAGAATTGCACTCGATGATTAAAGTCATCACCATATAATTGCTGATGTAGCGACACATGAAACGGGTGAAAGGGGTGGCGATGCAGTATGCGCATGACACTACTTTGACTCAGTCCACCGGCTCTCGCAATGTCCCGTGTACTCATGTGTGGGTTCATGGCAACAGCAGCTAACACACCCGCTTCTCCTGTGACGGGCCTGTTACGGACCCGTTTGCGTGCTACGACCATACCTGTTGCATACAGTTGGCGGTAGATGTTTTGCAATGTGCGGCACGTTGGATGCTCTCTGTCCGGGTACCGTTCTGCATACACCCTGCAGGCTTCAGCTGCATTTCGTCGACACTTGCCATAGATGAGTATCATCTCCGCCTTTTCAGAGTTCGAATACACCATGGTCACAGTTCCTACAACGCTACGCTATCACAGACGTCTGGTAACACGGTGTACTACAGTTGGTCTGCGTGCGGAGACGAATGCAGAATAACAATAGCAGCAAGCGCTACATGCGGACACTGCGACAGCTAGACCAAACCACAACAGTGCACTACAGCCACACTCGTAAACACGGTCGTCATCGTAAACATGTCCCTGCAGATGCTGCTCGCCGACCGTGGCCCGTGTTCGTTACAACACGCAACTGAACGTCGGAGGTTTCAAGCGTCAACTTTAGGTTACAATATCTCCGTATGTAATTAACATTTTACAATGCAACAAACGGCACTGATTACGTATTTGTTTGTATGTTCAGATGTGCTAACAAAACTAACGTGGTTCCATTAAAAAAACGTAGGTTTGTGTTAAAAAACATACTTCCGTGCATTTTTGTATGGTTTGTATTAAACAATTACACTAGCCCCTCTCCTCACGTTCGGTCTGTGGAATCGGTTCGTCAGTATTTGATGTGGTTTACGAAATATATCCAGCGGTAACGTTAGGTGACTCACCCTGTATACTATTTTCTACGGCACATGGTATTCTACTTGTCGTATATGAGATCGACAACCATACATTTATGGAATTCTTAACTTACCTATAACATCGCTGGTTAGTCACTCAAGCGTTTTTCTTACGTCTTTTAAAGTTATTTTATGACGTAGCTTTCATAGGCTATATTTGTTGAAAGTTATAGCCTGAATTTATTTGTTTTGTGTGATAAATTTTTTGCTTGACGTTTTAACCAACGATGTTATAAGTTTATATCATAGCAGTTACTTATCGATTTCCCTTAGTTACCGTGTTGTTTATTTTTATCTGTGAATGTGTTATTGGTTTGGGTTAGCTTATGTCTTTGGTTGTTTATCCGTTTTCATGATCGATGATTTGAATAAAGTTTTCTATATAGTGTTTATGTTATAGATCTAATTGTTCGTTGAGTATTTGTTGTGGATATTTGTGTGCATGTGTGTAAATTTCTGGAAGAGGTCGAAATTCATAATGTCTTTACACGACTTATATCGAGCTGCGGGCCCATTGGAAACAAAATTACAACAAAATAAATTTTACGGGGTTTGGTAGTGACGTGTCATGCTTTTATGCGGTGTACGAAGTGTCATCCTGGAAGCCTCTTCTTCCGCTCTTTTTTACTTGTCTGTTGTTCCCTTTTTGGATTTATTCAACAACGAGTTATCGCAAGGAAAACACACAATGACGTGGAAAATAAAGGTACATGTAGCAGAACGATTAAATGTGGGTAATAATACGTTTTATTAGAACGTTACTACGAGTATCAAAGGCACTAAACAGAGGAGAACGACACACAAACATACACTATGCCTCAGAAATTTCACGGTCTTCCGCACTGAGTTTCTTGCAGTATATTTTACTCTATCGAGATTGCGTGAGTAGTGCGATGTGGAGGGGTATTATCGCCCATGTAGAGGACGTCTGGACCAATAGCAGCCCTGAAAAGTCGTACCTCATTTCCGTAGCGGGGTTTTCCTCTGGTCACTGAAACTCAAATCGTTCTAGGTACCGAAAACTGTCAGAAATAAGTTTAGGCGAAATTTTTACGGAGGACCTAAACGTGTTGAGAGAGTAGGTGTAATGTTCGTTACTGTCAGAAGCAGTTTACCTTGTAGTAAAAATGAAGTAGATAGTTCCTGTGAGTTGGTATGGTTAGAGGTTGTACTTGAAAACAGGAGTAAATTAATATCAGGTTCCCTTTACCGACGTCTTAGCAACAAATAATCTTGAGCAAATACGGAGTACAGGGATTAGTAACCACAAGGTTTTTGTATCTTCACTGAATACCGTAACATCCAAATCCACCGAAAAGAAACGCAAAATTCATCTACATGTGCCCTTCATGGCACCCGGAGCACCCGTTCCACATCTGGAATGACTCCTTCCGGTATGCACACAGAGTTCACACTGGATTTCTTCCCCTCTTTCACAACCATATCGCTAAATACATCTACGCAAAGTTCGCTTGACACGCTCGTAAGAGACAGTCTCCAATCCTTCCAATCTGATTATGTCAGCGTTGATCAGATGTGATTTAAATAGTATCGACGTCAGTTGAAAGATTACACCAAATAAATTAATAAGAGATGATACTGATACTCCATGATACACAAAACAGATCAGAAAGCTGTTACAGAAGCAACGAAGAAAGCATGCCAAATTTAAAAGAACGAAAAATCCCCAAGATGGCGAAATTTTACAGAAGCTCGAAGCTAAGCGCACACTTCAGTTCGAGATGCTTTTAATAGTTTCCACAACGAAACTCTGTCTTGAGATCTGACAGAAAACCCAAAGAGATTCTGGTTGTGTGTAAAGTACTTCAGTAGGAAGACGCAGTCAGTATCTTCAGTGATACAAGAGCCATGAGGGAATAATGAGAGTGGACGACCGAGAACGAAGAGCTCAGGTTAAAAAAGATATAAGACAGAGTTGCAGTTGAGAAATAGCAAAAATGAGAACAGTGTGAAACTTTACATCAGGACTGACGATCATGAAGTAGATGATGCTAGGAAATTCTGCTACCTCGACAGCAAAATAACCAATGACGGACTGCTCAAGGAGGACTTGAAAAGTAGACTAGTACTTGCAAAAAGCTCATTCCTGGCCAAGGGAAGTCTACTAGTATCAAACATAGGACTTAATTCGAGGAAGCAATTTCTGAGAACGTACGTTTGGAGCACAGCATTGTATGGTAATGAAACATGGAACGTGGGAAAAACCGGAACAGAAGCGTTTGAGATGGTGTGCTACAGATGAATGTTGAAATTAGATGGACGGGTAGGATAAGGAATGAGGATATTCTGTGAAGAATCATAGAGGAAAGGAGTATATGGAAAACACTGACAGGAAGTAGGGACAGGATGATAGAACACCTATTAAGACACCAGGGACCAGGGAGCTGTAGAGGATAAAAACTGTAGAGGAAGAGAGGGACTGGAATACATTCAAAAAATAACTGAGGACATAAGCTGCAAGTGCTACTCTGAAATGAAGAGGTTGGGAACAGTAGATGAATTCGTGGCGGGTCATATCAAACGCATCGAACCAGTCAGAGGAGTGATGAACACAAAAATCACTAATGTCAATTTTCAGTAGTATTTTCGAACATATACTGTTCTCAAAAATTATGAATCACCACGAAGAAAACGATTTAATGACATATAGCCAACATGAATTCAGAAAATATCGTTCTTGTGAAACACAACTAGCTCTTTATTCTCACGAAGTAATGAATGCTATCGACAGGTGACGTCAAATTGATTCCATATTTTTAGATTTCCAGAAGGTTTTTGACACCGTTTCTCACAAGCGACTTCTTGGAGTACCGTCTGGTGCAAAAAGTGACAATTGACTCTAAATCATGGAAATTGTGAAGTCATCCACATGAGTACTAAAAAGAATCCGCTAAATATCAGTTCCATAAAATCACACGAATCTAAGGGCTGTAAACTCACCTATATACTTAGAGATTACAATTACGAATAACTTAAATTTGATCGATCACATCGATAGCGTTGTGATGAAGCAAACCAGAGACTGCGATTTATTATCTGAACACTTAGAAAACTTAACAGACCTATTAAAGAGACTCGTTTCATTACGCTTGTCCACCGTCTTCTGGACCATTGTTGTGAGCTGTGGGATCCGCATCACATAAGATCGACGGAGGACATCGAAAAAGTTCAAAGAAGGACAGCTCGTTTTGTACAATCGCGAAATAAGGGAGAGGATGCCACGGGTATGATACACGAGTTGGGGTGTCAGTCATTAGAACAAAGGCGGTTTTAGCTGCGGCAGGACTTTCTCATTAAGTTTCAATCACCAACTGTCTCCTCAAAGTGTGAAAAAATTTTGCTGGCGCTCACCTACATAGGAAGAAATGATCATCATGATAAAATAAGAGAAACCAGAGCTCGCACAGACATTTAAAAGCTCGTTTTTGACACCTGCTGTTCGAGAATGGAACGGTAGAGAAGAGGCTTCAAGGTGGTTCGATAAACCCCCGCCAGGCACTTAATTGTGAATTGCAGAGTAATCACGTAGATGTAGATGTAGATCATGAATCATTTCGTAACTGTAGTACTTGCGTTTAATCTACACTGTGTAGTGAGGCCTTGTAATTCAATAATCCACCAACTAATGCAACCTGAAGAATTTCTAATAGGCAGCCGCCACTTGCACCCTGTCCTCTTTGTAAGCGCCTGCAATAGGTTCTCACAGTTTTCCACCTCAGGGCGCGACGTGGAAAACAACTTTGCCCACAGCCGATAAACAGTCACTCCCGCTGTGGCCAAGAAATTAGAATGCTTCTCAGTGCCTTGTATGTGTTGCGCCGCGATGTGGGCGTTGAACTGTGCGAGGTACTCTCTGTCCAGTCTTCCCTCCTCTGGTCAAACTCACAAAATGGCGGCACATACGCAGGCGGTGTGCTGCAGTTGGGTCCGACGTCTTGTGTGAAGTCATCTGCGTTGTCATGAAGCAATTAATCACTTCAAGTAGTCACGCCATTTGTTGACTCTTAAACTGAATAAACTGAGTTAGGCCAACTGCAGGAGGTGCGACAGGCAATTGGTGCGCAGTAGCCATTATTAATTGAGAAATGCGTAAAATAATAAGACAAATAATCACAGAGAAAGTGAAAAGGGGTGTAAAAGCAGCAAGTGCAGAACCTACAACATAAAGTGTGCAAGCAAGGCAAACACAGGGTACCTCAGAAGAGAAGCAAAAGTAGAAAAACCAATCAAGAACAAACAGAACAGGAAAAAATCAACTTGAAGTCTGCCATACGTAGGCGCTAGTGTTCGTCACCAGGTACGTATGTTGTGTAACACTTTTTGCACGACAGTAAGGAGTGGAGCGGCAACTGTCGTCGTGGGAAAACTGGACAGAAGCAGAAATGATAAGCAAACAAGTTATCACAGTAAACGGAAGATTTACTTTACTTGTATTTCTCTAAACATACGAAAAGCACTCCGTCTTCAGGCCACAAGTGGCCCATTGGGACCATTCGACCGCCATGTCATCCTCAGTTGAGGCTGCAGATAGGAGGGGCGTGTGGTCAGCACACTGCTCTCCCCGTCGTTATGATGGTTTTCTTTGACCGGAGCCGCTATTATTCGATCGAGTAGCTCCTCAATTGGCATCACGAGGCTGAGTGCACTCCGAAAACTGGTAACGGCGCATGGTGGCCTGGATGGTCACCCATCTAAGTGCCGGCCACGCCCGACAGCGACTAAACGTACGAAGGCTCATTACAAATAATGCTGAAAGAGATAGAGTCCAGCTATCACAATGTCAACAAAGATGAAGCTCTCTGAACTAAGCATGAACGATGACGTCGTTGCTGCAACTAGGCATCTGCGTAATGAAGTGGCTCCGAACATGAGTGGGCCATACGGCTGCCACCGGCCATCCTATAATGCGGCAGCAGAGAGCGCTCGTAGCGCAGAGCCACTGGAGTGGTGGCTCAGCAGGCGTGCGCCATTGGGTCCGCTGAATCCCGCATGAGCACTGTCGGCGTCTGACGGAAACTTAGAATCCCATTGCCAACAAATATACGCCAGTGGGAGGGTATTGATACGTGATACCATAGACAGAGCACTGCGTAGCTTACTTTGAAGAGATGCCCTTGGTTCACATAATGTATGAGGACTGCCTGGAGTCAGTCTGCTGTCGCTCATGGCAATGGAAAGATTCTTGCCAAATATTTAATCTTCAGCACCAGGTAGGTGTTAACTAATTTGATCTTCTGCAACACATCTAAGGATGGTAAGAGGTGTAGTGCGCAGGTAGGGTGTGGATGATATTCAGAGAGGTTTGTAGTTGAGAGCGATCGTGCAGCGTGTTGTCTTAGTGTACACCACCCCAAACATGTTATCTCAGTGCCCAGCTTAACGTGTTCATCCAGTTGGGCAGGTAACCCACTACCAATCTACATGATTCCCGATTTTCGCCTGTCCATCTGTGCACCAGCCGCCGTTTTTCGATACCGCTCAATTATTCGTAAGCAGTGTTTGGTCATCACACAATTGCACTGCGTATTAGACGTATCTGTTGTTAGAATTACGTGGGTATGAAATGAGAAAACAGTACTGGAAACGACATTCGATCCACAGACATCGCGTTTATGAAACTAAGCATTTACACGCTTGGCTACGGAATGCTTGATTACCAGCGAACATACGAAGTATATAAGACCACTTAAAATATTAAAAAAAAAGTTTTCTCAAAAACGGTTGAGAGCTGTGTTTTGCTATTTACATAATTGTATTGAAGTCCTAGTTGTGACCCACACAGTCTGTCAATATGATTCAAATGGGTGGAGGGAAGTTCGTACTGCCGCCTTGTCAGTGGAAGAGGATCAAATTAAGGAAACACGTGTGTTGGCTTATCTGTAGATATTCGACGATTGCTGAGAAAATGACGGTCAAAGTTTTTGAGGTGCTTTGTGTGCGTTTTAGGGAGCCAGTACTTCAGCCGAAGTTTTTGCGTATTTTCTAGCATCAGGGCTTCACACTTCTGCGCCCCGTGTTCGAAACCCGAATTTAATATTTGTCATTCATCTAACCATGTCCGTAGAAGATTACTACACGAAAGTTTTCCGATGTATATTGAAATAATGTTGTCCTTATTCGTCTACTAAATTGAATTAATTTAAAAAAATAAAAAGTAAATGAATGAGGAAAAATATTTGAAATAGTTTTCGCTGAATTTCCTGTGCTGTATCTTAATTCATAATCAACAGCAAGCACCGATTTTCTGCAAAGTAATCCGTTATACGTGGTTTGACGCAAAATTATTGTTAACACGTGAAATCTTCAGGAATGTTAACGACGTGTCTCTACCGAGTGAGATTCAAAAGAAATGTCACTGTGGCAAATCTGCCTTCGCTAGAATCTAATGGTTTTCTTAATTTCTGTTTCGAATATTTCCACAATCAGTATCATCCAAGGGAATGCACCAAATCTTCCTGAAGAATAAACATTTGAATAAAGTATAAGAACTGATGTCAGAATTAAATATAAGAATATGAGAATTTAAAAAGATTAAAACCCCTGAAAATACCAGTTGTACATACATAATAAATGCACGACACTTATCGTGAAACCCAGCTGTAACTTTACAGTCAATGTAACGCACTTGTATTCCCTAACTTGATAAGAAACATTGATGTAGTAACCTTCTACGGGCGTGGGTCAAAAATCAAAAAACAAAAAATAAAAGAAAGCAAATAAAAATAATAATTTGGTTTCCAACAGGGGGCGAAAAAGGTGAAAGATCGCAACGCTAGCCACCGTGCCACTATTTCGGCTGAGATTAGAGCGCTAAAACGCATCTAAAGTACGTCGAAAATCGTGACTGTCGTTTCCTCAGAAATGGTTGAGTATCTACGGATGATTTGAGAAACATGTTCGCTTATTTTGATTATAGCACTTTCCGGGTTCTCCTCGTTAGTCAGAGCAAATAAAAAAGGCGCATGGACGGCCGATATATACAGACCGTCATAGATCTCCCACAGTTTTTACGAAATCGTAGGAACACTTTGCCTACGATTGAGTTCGAAAAACAACAAATGAAATTCTTGTAGCCTCTGAGCATGTCTCCACCAGTAGGAGATGAAACGTGCCTCAGCGTACAGCCTAATACCTGTATAACTAAAAATGGCCTTTACTGTAAATACCAGGCGAGAAAGTCTATACATTGTTTAATCACTTTCTCATCGCTCCATTTGCGCGTGCAAGAAGAAAAGGAATCACTAACACCTATACAAGTTACCCCCCACCACGTACTCTGCAGATGTATTTACATAATGAGAAATACTTTGAATATTTTTCTGGTATTCAGCTGGGTGACGTCACGCAGATGGCACGATATTTCGGCAGCCCGATTTCTTACCATCCTGAAGAGTTACTGATGACTGTCTGTCTTTCACTGGGCGCCGCCTTTATACACCCTCCACACCGCCGACAGCCTCTGGCCGGCCAGCTGTGAGCAAGGACCCAACGCGGTAGAGCGGAAGCGCGTCTCCGGGGCACGATCTAAGGGCCATCAGTCACACTGTCGCCGCCGCCAGGCCGAGGTCTCTGTATGCGTGCCGACAATACGCCCTCGTCCTTTTCAGATGCGATGACAGGAGGAGATTTGTTCCAGAAGCCACTGTGCTTTGACCAGGCTCAAAACTGGGTACCACGCCTTGCTTAACTAAACGCCACTGTCTTTATTTGTTAGTGCGTTGTGTAACTGAATCCCTACAGCTTCTTTCAGAAAACAATTTCGGAAGGTGTAGGACATTTGCAACAAATTGGCACTGTCCTAATTCATGACATGTCCGTGGGAGATGTAGTGCTTTGTCATAGCAGACTTTGTCGACTGTTCGTTGTCTGTTTGGCGTTTGCGCAGAGTCCATCTTTCCTGTACTGCCCGGATAGTCTGGTGTCCGTATGTTTTCCCACACCGTATGGGGCGGCGGGTTGGATTTTAATTTAATAATCATTAGTCACTGGCGTAAATTGGAATTCTTGTAAATATTGTTCACCTTCTTTTACAAGACTCTGGCAACTACTTCTGTGGTCAGCCAGAAAGCGATGGAGAACATACTGACCATAGTTCTCAGCGTGCAAGTCCACATTCTTGTCTAGCCCACTGAAAGAAATGTTTCTATTCTCTGATTGCTCAGTGGGATCAGGACTATGATTATAAATGAAAATTTCGAGTTCTAATTGATACACATACTTGGTAAATTTTCACACGCACAACATTGTAACATTCATTATGTTCATATTGACAGTAAATCTCTCTATCCTAAGCAGCACTATGGGCAGTTCAGAGGCGACCTCTACGGTACGTTCTTACTAAATTATCTGTCGCCCTGACTACTGATAAAATAAACTCTCGCCACAAAAGTGGAAAGTAATTGTCACCACTTGCCATACAGATTTGTTAACATCAAGGGTGGCACAGTAACAGTCACTTTTGCGAAATCTAAGCGATCCAGGACGGTGTACAGTCCTCGTGATTTCACTTTCTATTATTACTGAAAATAAGCGTTTTGTAACAGCCTGTCTCTGACGTCATCCGTGGCAGCGCGCACTCCGGCGTTTGACTGACGCGGATCTTACGGTGGCTGGGTGCGATGAGACGTGACACGACATTACAGCGCAACACGGACGTTTCGCACACGTCTCACGTGCTATACACGTGTCAATTTGTGCAGGCACATTTTGCACATGTCGCCCTGGCCTTGTGCAAACTGCGACGCGTACACATACTTCGCACGCGCCGATTGGCGACGCTTTGCGCTGACAGAACCGAAACGTACCACTTTGTAGTCTTCCTCAACCGATTTTACAGAAACTATTCAGTGAAAATGTTTGATTTTTGCCGTAGCGTCACATGTCAGCTTCGTGGCGAAGCGCCCATCATCTTGCTAATGGTCATACTTATTGTGATATACACATTTTAGTAAGACACTAGGCATATTTCAAAAAGTTTGAAATGTAAAAAAGGGTTCGCTATGATTTTGCGTTTGGTGGTTAATACACCATATGTTGCTGCGTATGAAATGTAGCTAACATATTGAATTTTTGTTTACATTTGGGAGGAGGTCTCTATATGTCTCCAATATCGAGAAAATGGATCCCATAATGCGAATCCATTCCCGATCTCACGCCCGCGGGAATATTATTTACAACATCCCTCGTTTCTCCTAAGCCGCTCGAGACATCGAACGAGATTTCGGCGAATGATGGCACACGAGGAAGAGAGTACTTTGCCAGTTCGTAAACTCTGAGCACTATGGGACTTAACATCTATGGTCATCAGTCCCCTAGAACTTAGAACTACTTAAACCTAACTAACCTAAGAACGTCACACAGCACCCAGTCATCACGAGGCAGAGAAAATCCCTGACTCCGCCGGGAATCGAACCCGGGAACCCGAGCGCGGGAAACGAGAACGCTACCGCACGACCACGAGCTGCGGACAATTCGTAAACACACTGAACTTTCTTATCAATGACGATATTTCAGAAGTTGTACTTTCTATTTTTTTTTCATTTCGGTTACTGTAATTCTTTAAGAGTTATCGACAGCTAGTGAAATAAGAGTTTCCTAGTATGAAAATAAACATAGAAGTTCTTCTCTTAAGTTACCGCAAAACGACGCAATGAGGTTTTCCATAAGCTATTAAGCTCTCTGGTCACCAGTTACTTGTTTACTGAGTCACTGTTTCAGAATTCTGTCACAATAGCTGCTGCAAAAATGAGTCTGTACAAATTACACTCTGTTTTGGCAAAAGAAGTACAATTAAACCTGTTAACAAGAGAAATGTGTCCGTTATTCATAAATGGTGATGCTTCTTCTAATGAGAAAAGGTTAACAATTTGCACAAAGCCGGCCGCGGTGGCCGTGCGGTTCTAGGCACTTCAGTCCGGAACCGCGTGACTGCTACGGTCGCAGGTTCGAATCCTGCCTCGGGCATGGATGTGTGTGATGTCCTTAGGTTAGTTAGGTTTAAGTAGTTCTAAGTTCTAGGGGACTGATGACCTCAGATGTTGAGTCCCATAGTGCTCAGAGCCATTTGAACCATTTGCACAAAAATATGTCGCCAATTCTCTTGGAATTTTGGTTGAATCTCATATCCTATCGTATTTTTAACACTGAGCTACTGGAATGGAAATTTACCAAAAGATTTTATTCCTCTTCTTCATCTGAGCAGTATTAAAATAATGATGAGCATATCTTGAGGCAGAATGACACGCATGCCAGATGCTGGTTGCTCACCTACGCATTCCCAAACTAACAATGTGAGATTCGCGAGTAAAATAGTTGTTATTGAGGATAGTAAACAATTGATACGTGGCACAACACAACGATCAGTGTATCCTCAGCAGCTGAGAATACGTGCTCGACAGGAATGCGGAAGCTAGCCAAGTGTGTTTTGTGAGAGGAAGAGTTCACATCGTTCGAAAAACATACATACATTAATCCTTGTTCCATAGATCATGACTACGACATTTCGTAATGATGTGGAACGTGTCACTTTAACATAAGTTCTCTTTACACAAAATAATTAATTAATTTTTTTTTACGGTTACTACTTCATATCTAAGAATTCATCTATTGAGTAAAGGAGTTGTCATTCAGAAATTCTTTTAATTTGCTTTTAAATGTTGGTTGGCTATCTCTCAGACTTTTAATACTATTTGGCAAATGACCAAATATTTTTGTGGCAGCATAATTCACCCCTTTCTGTGCCAAAGTGAGATTCAACCCGGAACTGTGAAGACCATCCCTTCTTCTCGTGTTGTAGCTATGCACTTCGCTGTTATTTCTGAATTGGGATTACTTATTAATTACAAATTTCATAAGAGAATATATGTATTGCGATTGTACTGTGAATATCCCGAGTTCCTTAACTAAATGTCTGCAAGGTGATCTTGGGTGGACTCCAGCTATTATTCTGATTACACGCTTTTGTGCAATGAATACTTTCTCTCTTAATGACGAATTGCCCCAAAATATGCCATATGAAACAGTGAATGAAAATAGGCACAGTAGGCTAATTTACTGATACGTGTATCTCCAACATTTGCAATAACCCAATAGCATAAGTAGCTGAACCTAACCGTTTCAGAAGATCATCGATGCGCTTCTTCCAATTCAATTTCATTGTCATGGAAGTAGATCAGCCTTTGTCAGCAATACATTTCAACAAATTAAATATATCAAATCGCCACACTCTTTCAGGATACTTATACTACTTCATTTGTGTAGTGTGTTGTATAATTAGTTTATTAATGCTGATAGTGTATATGCAACCACTGAAACGATTTTTCTCGTAATGACGAGACGATTTAAACATCGTTATTCGTGAGGGATTCTCGACTGTTTCTAGCTTGCAGTGGAAATACGTCCATATGTACGTAGTATAATGTCTCTTATTACATCCATATCCAAATAATAATAGTGAAACTTACGTATTTAATATCTCAGACGCTTTTTACCAAGATCACAAAGGGGTCATACCTGTGGAAATTACGTCTTTTCTATTTTTTGCAACGGATCGTAGAGATACGTCAGCATAACAGGCAGCAAGTACATAACTTTGTTCTACTTTCCTGCCTTGGTTCTAGATCACACGATTTTATAATGTTCGTTACTTCCTAATTCACTACTTTCACGATGAATTGTCTGTCCCTTCTTACGATCTGAAAACGTTGTGGAGACAGAAGATATAATCCCAGTGGCTAACGGCTCACCAGTTATTGAACTGTGCATTGTACTTGACAAAAGAATAAAGAAAACAAAAAAAAGCTATACAGATATATGTAACTGAAAACTATTATGTACTAGCGGAAAGAGATGGAGCGGTTAAACGGCGAAAAACGAAACAGTACTCAATGACAGTCAAATTCAGGATACGGAAGGCTGATTTTTCGGATGGGCAATACTTCCGCTGCCCATATGCGCCATGCCAAAGTGAGCATATGGTAGGACTGCCTCATCCCTCCCGCGCGCGGCGCGTTGGATCTGTGCCACAACCACAAAGCCGCGCGATCTGGCGCAGGCGCGTGTCGCGTGCCAGTCGAGCCGCGTCGCAATTTGCGCGGTCGCACTTGAAACTGTGAAGTTACAAAAACGCGCTGCGCTGCGCCGCGCCACACGCGATATACTCTTCTCAATTTGCGCCTAGCGTATTAGTCTTGCCTCTCAGGCTGTATTTATATATGTGGCGCAGCGGACGGCCAAGGGAACACCTGCTGTCATCCTCCGTATGCACACGGCAGCAGTCTCTTCAAATGGTTAAAATGGCTCTAAGCGCTGTGGGACGTGGTTTCATTGACGCCCTTCATGCCACTCCCTGAGGCCTTTTCGAGTGGATTATGAACGATGATGAATCTATAACGTTTTCCTCGGGCATACACGAGAAAACGGGTGATTTAAACGTTTGGACTTAAGGTTCAACCTTCATCGCGGAGGATTCAAAAGAAGGGGTGAAATGAGGGTAAGAGGGGGTGCAACAACCATCCCATCGCGTGACATGTCACAGTGGCGTTGTGTAGAATTGTGGTGAAATTTGGTGCCAATGTGACTCATTAACCTACCATACATGTCACATGAAATTCTGAGGTCTGACCTATTCGCTTGTGTCGACACATTGCTGTATGATGCGTCGACGAAACCGAGGGTGACGTCACAGGGCGCCACGCTTTGGGTTATTACAGAGGTAGGTTTTGGGCACCTTTGACCCAAATTTCAAAATTATTCGTCGCAATCAGAAATAATTACGGGGCTTCGAAAAATCGATCCGTTACACTGAAGAGCCAAAGGAACAGGTACACCTCCCTAATATCGTGTAAAGCCCCCACAAGTACTCTGAAGTACGGCAACACGATGTGGCGTGGACTCGACTAATATCTGAAGTAGTGCTGGAGGGAACTGACATCATGAATCCTGCAGGGCTGTTCATAAATCGGTACGAGTACGAGAGGGTGGAGATCTCTTCTGGACAGCACGTTGCAAGGCATCCCAGATATGCTCAATAATGTTCATGTCTGGGGAGTCTGGTCGCCAGCGGAAGTGCTTAAACTCAGAAGTGTGTTCCTGGAGCCACTCTGTAGCAATTCTGGACATGTGGTGTATCGCATTGTCCTGCTGGAATTACCCAAGTCCGTCAGAATGCAGAATGGACATGAACGGATGCAGGTCATCAGACAGGATGCTTACGTACGTGTCACATGCCAGGGTTGATCTATGGGTATCACGGGTCCCATATCACTCCAACTGCACGCACCCCACACCATTAAAGAGCCTCCACCAGCTAGAAACAGTCCGCTGCTGACATGCAGGGTCCATGATGTCTCCATACCCGAACACGTCTATCCGTTCAATATAATTTGAAACGAGATTCGCTCGACCAAGCAACATGTTTCCAGTCATCAACAGTCCAATGTCGGAGTTCACGGGCCCAGGCGAGGCGTACAGCTTGGTGTCATACAGTCGTCAAGGATACACGTGGGGGGCCTTCGGCTCCGAAAGCCCATATCAATGATGTTTCATTGAAGGGTTCACGCGCTGACACTTATTGATGGCCCAGCACTGAAATCTGCAGCAATTTGCGGAAGGACTGCACTTCTGTCACGTTGAACGATTCACTTCAGTTGTCGTTGGTCCCGTTCTTTTAGGATCTTTCTTCGACATTGGTCGTGCGGTAAAATCCCCACCTCATCGTTACCTGGGAGATGCTGTGTCCCGTCGCTCGTGCGCCGAATATAACACCACGTTCAAACTCAGTTAAATCTTGATACCCGCGATTGTAGCATCAGTAACAGATCTCACAACTGCGCCAGACACTTCTTGTCGAGTATAGGCGTTGCCGACCGCAGCGCCTTATTCTGCCTGTTTAGTTAGCTCTGTATTCGAATACGGATGCCTATACCAGTTTCTTTGGCACTTCAGTGTAATTCTGTTGCGCAATGTAACATAGCTCGATGAAACTTGGACCATACGTAAAGAGAACTACTACACTATAGTACAGAAGGTGACTGAAATGAGTACGCAGTAAGATGAACAGAAATGACACTTTTATTCAGAGACAATAATTACACTGAAGTCACCCCAATTCATGATGGTCTGAAGTTCCTCCACCTGGGCTATTCGATGCAGTCGATTACGAGGGTAATCCCAAAAGTAAAGTGTCCTATTTTTTTATAAGTACATAGACCTCTTTATTTCTACAATGGTTTACATCAGTTTACAGCTTGAATATTTAGCTATTTTTCGACATAATCAATCACCATTTCTGTCGATGCATTTTGTAGACGCTGTGGCCGTTTTTGTATGCCCATGTCATACCGGCTCGCCGCCATGCTGTTCCGAAAGTTATGAACCTCTTCTTTCACCTCGACGTCGGAGATGAATCGCTCTCCGGCCAAATGTTCTCGTTACCCACGACAATTGAGTCCAGAAAGTTAACCTGTTCAGCTGCAAGGCGGTGAAGAAATGCGCGGGAAGCATCAACTCGTTGCCGCATGTGTTCTTCAGTCAGCATGCGTGGTATCCATCTTGCGCACACCTTCCGGTAGTTCAATGTTTCCGTTAAAATTCAGTGAGCGGTGCTTCGGGAAACCTCAGGAACCAAAGTGCAGAGATCATCCAGGGTTATCCGCCGATCTTCACGCATGCTTTGCTCAACCTTCAACACTGTCTCCTCAGAAATTGACGGTCTCCCGCTCCTTTGTTCGTCGTGAATTTCGGTCCGACCAGCTGCAAACTCTCTATACCACTTACGAACATTTTTGACATCCATGCACGACTTACCATAGATTTCCGTCAGTTGGCGATGGATTTCAATCGGCGCAGTGCCCTCTGCGTTCAAAAACCGAATATCTGCGCGCAATTCGCACTTGGCGGTAACATCCAACGGGACCTCCATTCTCAACGGCTGCCAAGCCAAGACTATGCGCCTCAGCGCGGCGTTCGCATGTTTACACACAGCGCGTGAAGCACTCTTCATAACAGTGTGACCAACTGCCACACAAACAGAGTTCTGTACTTATGAAAAAATAGGAGACCTTAGTTTTGGGATTACTCTCGTGAAAATGAAGCCAGGGCGGAATCAACCCCTGAAAAGACGGACATGGGGAAGGAGTACCGTGTCACAAAAAGGTTTACCTGTAAGTACGCTATGTTAAAATATTTGGAGCCTCAGTACAGCCACGCAACATTATGCCTCCCCACACCGTAACACCTGGATCATCGGAAGGATGATGTTCGACAATTCTCCTCGGTACATTACGTGTTCCCAGCTCTCACCGTGTGGCGATACGTCCAGTATTGTGCAACATGATCTTTCTAGTGGTCCAGATGTTCTCTCGTGCTGCATGAACGTAATGACTTTCAAATGTTTGAAGACGTTACAGTCACTGACCAGCATTATTGTGACACTGTAATCCTACCCCACGTGCGTGTGGTCAGGACTGCGTTGGACCCCGTCTACATTTTTATGAATAACAGTGTGCGACGGCATCGAATAGTGCAGGTGGAGGAGCTCTTGGCACGAGAGGCTACTCAGCGAGTGTAATGGCCTGCCCTTGTTGCAGCACGTAATTATCCTCCAAGGACCTTGCAGCAGTTGTCTGCCACGCTGGTAGAGGAGAGAACCGCCCCTCCACAAGAACCCATCACCAACTCTGTGGCCCTCATGAGGGCACTTTGCGGAACGTGCATCACCGTCTGTGTTCATCACACACCCTTTCAAGAACCATTCCCTCCTTCAGCAATGCTCAGGGAGCGTGATAAAAATCGAGGTAACTTAGTGTAATTATTGTCTTTGAGTAAAAGTGCCATCTCTGTTCGTCTCATTGCGCATTTATTTTAGTTACCTTCTGTGCTATAGTGTAGCAGTTCTTTCTATGTATGGTCCAAGTTTCATGGAGCTATGTTGTCCGTCAGTGATACATCATGGGGAAGTTACTTTCGCCCTTCAGTTTTACACACGGTTGTGTATAGTTCAGTGAGCTTGTCCTTCCCTATACAGCACGTTGTCCTAGACATCTTCCCTTATTTATCCTATTTCCAAGAGATCACAGTAACAATGAAAACTGGCCTGTATTCTTGGATAGGATGAAACCTTAACAAACACAGTAGAGGCGAGGAGGCAGAACGTATAGAATCGCTCGAAGGTCGTGGGTGCTGAACCAAGTCTGCGAGTGTTGGACGAGCGTACAGATGAGCCATCGATTTTCGCGGGCTCGTGATAAATGTATTTGAGGGCGGCGCCGCCACGGCGCTTATTTCGGGCGAGCGCGTGCGCCGACTCCAGAGAGGGGTCGGCGAAGGTGGCGCCAGCTTCCTTGCTTCTCCCAGGGGGTGATCAAACAAGTGTTGAGGGAGCGTCCTCTAAGTAGCTTACTGCACGCCACGGTACGCTGGAAAAATGACAGATAAATTTTAATGAAGCTAATTTGTCTCTCACAAACCTTCTGAGATAAGGAAAACGATGTTACCCCACAAAAGTAAAAGACTGCATACAGGGAATAATATTTCCAATAAGACACCGAATAAATAGAGCCAGCTCTGTGTTCTGACCGCCGCACTCCCAGCTATTCCCAGTTTCCCACATCTTGATGCCGCTACTTCCCACTGAAGCAGCTCTTCAGTACGCAACGCGAGGCTGAGTACAGCCGTCCCACTCTCTCACCAAAGAAAAATCCCTTGCAGTTCCAGGAACTGAACCCGTATCCTCGGCATCGCTGTCACACAAGCTGACCTCGCAGCAACGATGGCGAACATACCAACTGAATGCAGTGAACACGTTACCGGAGGCAACCAAACTGAAGTTCGGGTGTTATTTTAAATTTGCGTGCAACGGCAGCCAAATTTCAACATTTTGAATTAAATGACCTGCACTGGCTGTAAAATACTCTGAATAAAGGTTACGATGCGTTTCGCGTCAACTGAAAATGAAGACGTATCCTCAGGTGCTCTGTAGAAAAATTAATAAATAAAATTTTTTTTTAAAACAATTCGTAATAATGGTCTAAAGAATAAAGGGATACTGAAAAATACACTACTGGCCATTAAAATTGCTACACCAAGAAGAAATGCAGATGATTAACGGGTATTCATTGGACAAATATATTATGCTAGAACTGACATGTGATTACATTTTCACGCAATTTTGGTGCATAGATCCTGAGAAGTCAGTACCCAGAACAACCACCTTTGACCGTAATAACGGCCTTGATACGCCTGGGCATTGAGTCAAACAGAGCTTGGATGGCGTGTACAGGTACAGCTGCCCATGCAGCTTCGACACGATACCACAGTTCATCGAGAGTAGTGACTGGCGCATTGTGATGAGCTACTTGCTTGGCCACCATTGACCAGACGTTTTCAATTAGTGAGAGATCTGGAGAATGTGCTGACCAGGGCAGCAGTCGAACATTTTCTGTATCCGGAAAGGCCCGTACAGGACCTGCAACATTCGGTCGTGCATTATCCTGCTGGAATGTAGGGTTTCACATGGATCGAATGAAGGGTAGAGCCACGGGTCGTAACAAAACTGAAATGTAACGACCACCGTTCAAAGAGCCGTCAGTGCGAACAAGGGGTGACCGAGACGTGTAACTAATGGCACTCCATACCATCACGCCGTTACAGCCATGCGGATAAGATGCCCGTCATCTCGACTGCTAGTGATACGAGGCCGTTGGAATCCAGCACGGCGTTCCGCATTACCCTCCTGAACCCATCGATTCCATATTCTGCTAACAGTCATTGAATCTCGACCAACGCGAGCAGCAATGTCGCGATTTGATAAGCCGCAATCGCGATAGGCTACAATCCGACCTTTATCAAAGCCATAAACGTGATGGTACGCATTTCTCCTCCTTACACGAGGCATCACAACAACGTTTCACCAGGCAACGCCGGTCAACTGCTTTTTGTGTATGAGAAATCGGTTGGAAACTTTCCTCATGTCAGCACGTTGTAGGTGCCGCCACCGGCGCCAACCTTGTGTAAATGCTCTGAAAAGCTAATCATTTGCGTATCACAGCATCTCCTTCCTGTCGGTTAAATTTCGCGTCTGTAGCACGTCATCTTCGTGGTGTAGCAATTTTAACGGCCTGTAGTGTAGTATCATGTAGCAAGAGAACTCGCAGAGATTATGTTTAGCAACTCTTCACACGAACTTTGACCAATGAGTGTACCACGCTGAAAGATTTGGAGGTCAGTACACTCATGCAACATTATGCCACCCACACCATACTACCTGGTGCACCAACACGATCATATCTGACAATAAATATTCCTAGATGCATTATACGTTCCCATCTTTCACCATAGGATACGTCCAGCATTGTGGAACATGAAGGTTTTGGTGGTCTATGTGCTATAGGTGTGGGGAGGCATAATGTTGTATGTGCCACTCCCCACCATTCACGTCAAGTTAGAAAGATATACTGTGCCCAAAGCGGTTGGCCACAGTTTAAATTAAGGGGACTGCATAGAACCTACAGAAATAAAACCTGGATAAAAACCGTGTGGGATAAACAAAGTTGTTGACTAGTAACGCATCTAGGTAATCTCAGTGCATGAGATTAAACGAGAAGAGCCGTACCGTACCACGAACAGGAAGGTGGCCGAGCGGCAGCAGGGGAAGCAGTACTGTCCGTCTGCAGTGCGGAAGATGTTTACAAGTGGCGTCAGAGGCGACGGAAACAAAATCGTTGCTGAAAGGTTGGAGGGGGATGGGGGAGTGCGGGGATCGGGGGCTGAACATGTGTTGAACTACTTAAAATATATTTATATAGAAAAGACTGAGTCCCGTTTATAAACAAGATGAAAGTGGACAATTAAAATGAAAATTACTAAAGAAGTCTGAGTGATAATACAAATTCCCTCTTTCACAAATATAATATCACATTACAGGAAAAAACACAAAGCGATAACCTGGGAAGCTAATGACCTGTGATAATAAAATAGCTGGCTAAGGCCTATCTGTTTATGCAGTCAAAATCTGCTACAAGACCCTTGTGTCGCAGATCTGTCCGCGCATTCGCGGTACCACTTGGAGTTTATTAATAAATTACATTTTAATTGTCCACTTTTAGTTCGTTTATAAATGGGACTCAGTCTGTGCCATACTGTGTTAAATACTTTTAAGTAGTTTAGTATATGTAAAGCCGTTCCCCTCCTTCACGCATTTTATAGCGATGCTTTTGTTCCCGTCGCCTCTGACTCCGCCTATAAACATCTTTCGCATCGTAGAACGACAAGCACTGCTTTGCCTGCTGCGGCCCAGTCAACTTACTGCTCTTGGTACGGTAAAGCTCTTCTCATTTATTTGGTTCCTGCACTGAAGTTATCTACGTAGCTGTGTTACTAGTCTACAGCTCTGTTTGTCCCACACGGCTTTCGTCCAGGTTTTATTAATAGGTTCTAAGCTATCCCCTTCATTTTAGCCGTGGACTTTTAGCGTGCTATGTGAGTATAACTTGATTTGAATGATGGGGAGAGGTTCTTAGGCAGTTAAATTTCCGCTATGAGTTGTGAAATAGAATCTCTCTGGGTACTTTTCAAGTATTGCAATAGGATACTACTTTTACTATCCTTTTATTTATACTTTAGAACACCGTTAACTGTTATTTGTAATTTTTTTTTCTTTATTCAGTTCTGTACAGAGCACATGAGGAAGCGTCTTCAGTTGACGCGAAACCGGTCATGACTTTGAATAAAAGTACCTTACAGTCAGCCTTCATTTAAAATTACACTCCGGTATTGGTATTGCTCTGTGAGATCTTAAGTAAAATTTCACTCTCATGCGAGCTTGCAAGTGTTTTCAGTTCAGAAATAAGTCATCCCTACAGATGAAGAATGGTGTGAGAACATGAAACTTCCTGGCAGATTAAAACTGTGTGCCGGACCGAGACTCGAACTCGGGACCTTTGCCTTTTGCGGGCAAGTGCTCTACCGACTGAGCTACCCAAGCACGACTCACGCCCGGTCCCCACAGCTTTAATTCCGCCTGTACCTCGTCTCCTACCTTCCAAATTTCACAGAAGCTCTCCTGCGAACCATTCTAGTGGATGGGTACTGAGTGTGTTCAACGTAACTGGACCTTTGCACGTGGAGATCGGAGCACAGTTCAGAGGACGTGCACCTGCTGCTTATTGCCACTGTTTGGACCTCGAGGAAGGTCAGCTGATTGACATGTGGGAGCATCATACAGACAAGTTTCACTCACAGTTGGCTGTAGTGCAAAGACAGCAGAACGAGTGGTGACGAAATAGAGTGAGGACGATTAGAGTAGGCTTGGGTCCTGATAAGAGGACTGTACCGTGAGAAGATGGCAGGATTGTACGACTGGATCTGGCGAATAGACGGACGACAACAGCTGAAATCCGGGCTGGACTTACAGACAGAGTATCACTGCGAACAGCTGGGAAGAGATTAGTGGAAGCCGCGTTGAGATCTCGAGTCGCCATGCGTCGTTTACCATATATACAGACTTACGTACTGTGGGGCCAGAGTCAACTGAGACACTGAGTGGTATTATGTGGTATTCAGCGATGAGTCTCGCTTCTAATTGTGGCGGTCAGATCAAAGCCAACATATCCGTACACAATATGGTGAAAGGTCACAGGAAACAGTGGCTCTCAAGACCTACATCTCTCCAACTGCTGGAACAGCGGCAATAATGGTAAATCTGTTGTCCTACCTTTCGTGACGTGTGTACAAAATGAGGTACACCAGTAGGGTAACGCAAGAGCCAACCGAAATAGTAGGGAACTTTGACCTTTGAGCGGTAAGATGCTGCGTCAAAACTTTAAAAAATTAATATTATTGATTTGCCTCAACGGCAAGCTTTCAAAAGTAAAAAAAAAATAATTATTCGAACAGTGTAAATAAGACAACATTTACCAGATACTTAAAAGGTTTGTACAAATGATTTTTAAGATATGATAAACAACCAGAGAATCAATCTTAATAAGTCAACAAGTTCCAAAAGAGTAAATCACAAAAAAACTGAAAACAAATGCAATTGATTCCAAATAGTGCGCTAATATAGGACAGCAGCTTGAACTAGATCAGACATTGGTCGGTCCCTGTAAATCTAAAGCACACGTAGAGTTAACATTAAAACCACACAGCCACACATCGCACGCCGGGAGGTCTTACGAGCCCCTCACAACTTTAACTAAACAGTACAAGTTTTCATACCTCGGCATACTCATTTTGAATTTAAAAAATACTGTAGCAATTTAAAGAACAACAAACAATGCAGAACGGTTGCCAGTCCTGACACAGGGACCGTTAAATGAAGGCACAAAATTAACAAAAATTAATTTCTTCCACATGAATAAATACAGTTATGAGACATTCATAAAACACTTAACATTAAAATACACAATTCTCTTTGCTTTAACAAGCAGGCTTAAAACAACTCGGGCTTGAACTATTAATTCGGAATACTGACCCAAATAGAGGACTAAGATATGCCACTGATAGAAACCAAGCAACATTATATGCGACAACCCAAATTGGAATTCGCTCAAAGAACGATGGTTTCGCAAACAGCTGCCAAGAGATTAGTGGAAGCTGCGTTGAGATGAGTCGCCATGCGTCGTTCATCATGTATACAGACTTCCGTACTGTGGGGTCAGAGTCAACTTAGGACCTTCAGTGACGCGTAACAAAGGTGCTCACCATTTTCTTCATAATCATTCGTTCGGCTGTAAGCAAATATCGACAGCAGAGCAAATACAACCAAGCAGCAGAAATGAGAAACGTGCCGACTCTGGAGACGCAAACCGGTGACCATGAAGCAAGAAGGAAGCAATAACTCTTCCAACTGTCGTAGGCTCTCCGTTTTCACGGCCACCGATAACACGGCGAATCGAGTCTCAGTCCTCAGTGAGGGAGCCCAGTTACTAAACAGAAAGCCTGAAAAACACTGAGACCAGGGAGAAGCAGCGGTTAAGTGAACCCTCCGATCAAGCGTGCGCCTTCTAGTGAGGTGCCGACGAATCAGTCGCTTGGAAACGACTAGCAGAGAATTTTCATGAGCGGCAGAAATCGATTCTAATACGCGCACAGCAAACTCGCACTGCATTTCACACCCTGCACGCCTTGCGGAGTGTGCGGACTCTTGACTGATCTGCCCAGTCTCCTGGTTTGTTACCCATAGAGATCGTCTGCGATGTCATGGGAAGACGTATAACAACCGTTAGATAGAAATCTTCAAGAACTGACACTGCATGCGTTGAAGCTATAGCAAGAAGTTCCTCAGGAGGGAATTCAGAGGCTATTTGTTTCAATGTCACAACGAAAACAAGAGCGTACTAGTGTCTATGTGGGCCGGGGGAAGGGGAGGGGTCGCATCCCACACTGAAGTTGTTGATGACTTAAGTTACGAATGGAATGAAAGTATTAATATTTAATACTCGTCATATGATGAACGTCTCCAATTAGTGTCTGACTTGTACTTCACGGTGCAACACTTTCCATTCTGTGAGTGAATGTAATATTGAGTCTTCGTGCTAGGTTAAAACTGTATGCTGCGCCAGGACTTAAACCTGGAACCTAGCCTTCCGCGGGCAATGCTCTTACCGACTATCTTGGAGCGACTCGAGAACTGTGTATCATCTGCCTAGGCAGCTCGGCCGGTTAGAGCATTACCCGCGAAAGTCACAGTTCAATTATCGAGCCTTGGAATGGCACATAGTTTTAATCTGCCAGGAAGTTTCAAAACAGCACACACTCCGCTGCAGAGTACTGGATTCATTCTGGATATGTAATGTTAGTATTTACACGTGTTAATACACTGCCCAGGCACACTAATGTGGACGCCAACTCTATTCAACGTCAACGTGCAATAACCACTCACAGACGACGCGTGGCAGCACTAGTAGTAGAGGGCATATGAAGCGTGTCTCGGGGACGCGGAAAACAGTGCGGTCGGTGCTGCATTGCAGAGTTATTTAACGTCAAAAATGGCACAATTATTTGCTATCGGGCCAAGAGCGGAAGCATTTCCAAACCTACTGGATCTGTAGACACACGGTTGTCGGCATATGGGAGTTTGGGTCTGGCCGTGCGTCGTTCTCGGATAGCTTTATAAGACGATAGGTGACAAATCCAGGCTAAAGACTCGGTCTGGCACAAATGTTCATTGTGTCGTTCCATTATACAGCTGATGGTGTTAATATTCGCAACTGCGAATGCATTTTATGTAAATGTGTAAACTGTTCGCGTGCATCCATGGTTAAAGTATACCATGCTTGGCAAAATGGCAGTATGTCAATGGGCACAAAGGCAACTATGGGTCACCACAGGCCATAGACAACAGGGCTGAACGACGGCTGTGGAGATGTGTACGACGGAATAAACGTGTAATTGTAGCGCAACGGACCGTCCAGATGAACCAAGTGGCCGCCAGCAGTGTATCCTCAACGACCGCTCGGCGGTCGTTGCAGCATATGGACCTCCCTAGCAGGCGCCTGATTCATGCACCCATGCTCACTACTGTTCATCGGCGACGAAGGCTAGAATTTTTGCGGCAGTGCCGCGACTGGACGTCCACTAAGTGTGGCAAGTCGGCCTTTTCAAATGAATCACGTTTTATGCTCTGTCGGACAGAAAACGAACACCCTGAAACAGTCGTCGGAAGTATCTAGGCTCGAGAAGAAAGTGTTATCTGGGGAATGTTTTGTGGCATTCCCTGGGTGATATCTTCATTCTGGAAGGAAAATGGATCAACATAAGTATGCATTTATCGTTGCAGGGACCAAGTCCACCTCCTACGCAGTTTAATTTTTGCTAGGCACGATGGCATCTACCAGCAGGACAATTCAGTGTGTCACACAGCTCGCAGTGTACGGGCGTGATTCGAAGAACACCAGTCTGAGTTTACCGTACTCCCCTTGCCAGAAAACTCCCCTTTTCTGAACCCAGTCAAGAATCTGTGGGAATACCCCGATCGGGCTGTTCGCGACATGGATCCTCAACCGACAAAGCTAGTGCAGATGGCCACAGCGCTGGAGTCGGTATGGCTCCAGATCCCTGACGGTATCTTCGATAACCTCATAGACTCTCTTCCTGCACAAATGGCAGCGGTCTGCAAAAGGTGGTTATTCAGGCTTTTGACAGATGACTGCCAGTGTGACTGGTGAGTGTAAATCATATAGTATGCGTACTTTACGGGCAGACTGAAATATACCATTGTTAGGTCTCTCCGTGCTAACGGCCTTGCCGCAGTGTTAACACTGGTTCCCGTCAGATCACCGAAGTTAAGCGCTGTCGGACTGGGCTGCCCAGTGCTGTTGGCAAGCAGGATGTACTCAGCTCTTGTGAGGCAAACTGAGGAGCTACTTGGTTGAGAAGTGGCGGCTCCGGTCTCGTGAACTGACATATGGCCGGGAGAGCGGTGTGCTGAACACATGCCCCTCCATATTCGCATCCAATAATGCCTGTGGGCTGAGGATGACACGGCGGCCGGTCGGTGCCGTTGGGCCTTCCAAGGCCTGATCGGACGGAGTTTAGTTTAATTTAGATCTCTCTCTAAGAACGGTTACTGTTCATTTATCAATAACTCCGCTCTTTATATTTTCTAAAAATTTTAAGAAGGTAATGTAGTCAAGGGCTTTCAACCACATGGAAGCTTGTATTTCAGAAGAACTGTTCCGCTGAGGCCGCTGTTTGAACACTGATGATAAATAAAATCTTTATGTGGTAAAATTAAAAAAAAAATGGTTCTGAGCACTATGGGACTCAACATCTTAGGTCATAAGTCCCCTAGAACTTAGAACTACTTAAACCTAACTAACCTAAGGACATCACACACACCCATGCCCGAGGCAGGACTCGAACCTGCGACCGTAGCAGTCCCGCGGTTCCGGACTGCAGCGCCAGAACCGCACGGCCACCGCGGCCGGCGGTAAAATTTCACCACTTAAGACCTTTAGTAATGTGACTAAGGCTTTTGGAGAGTGGAAACTGAACAGGTTAGTACAAAATCTCACATTTGTCGTGATAAGCAAAAGCAGTGTACGTGTCTCTTCTTGTACAAACTTATTTGTAACCAAAAAACTGGGATGATATTCTGATACCACAGAATTATACTCCCCACCTCATAACTGCAAAAAATAATGATACAAATTAGAAAATAAATAATTTATTAACGGACGTTCTAAGTCCCTTAGCTGGAATCTGACTTACACTGCGTGCAAATACAAAATTTTTTGTTTCAAGTGCCAGAAATACAACGTACAACGTTTTATTTGTGATAATGCACGTACAGAAATCCAGCGGTAATATTTTAACTAGTAGAGCCGTCGTCAACAAAAAACATTACCGTAAAACTCCCTTTGCTGTTGAGGAGAAAATTGCAACATCGTGAACAGGATTTGTGTTGATGAAAATTGCTGGTCTTTCAGGCGAAGTACGGAACTGAATACATCAGCCGTGTCTTGTGCTACCAGTCGTACAGCTACCACAATGACTGTACGAACAGAGTTAAAAAGACTAGGGTATCATGGTCGGGCAGCTCCTCATAAGCCACACAGTTTTGTACACAAAGTTCAGCGACGCTTGAGATGCAGTGATTTGGACTCATGAATCACGCTATATCCCATAGTATTCCAATGGAATGGTGTGGGTTTGATGAATTCCTGGAGAAATAACTTACTGGAATACAGCTGGCTGACGTCTCCGAGAACCGCCGATGTTCCGACAGGAGCACACCCTGCAATTTTCAAGGCAAACCTGCAGCAAGGGAGCGCTGTGCAGGCGAATTTAAAACCTTAGTTTTCAGAGAAAATCCGAGAAGATAAACACACAAATACTAAACACTAGCTCCACGACACAATAAAGATGACCGACGTCACACGTTATCGGTGCTGAAATTAGTAATCAACTCCGCCTCTTTGTGTTTTGACAATTGAGAGAGCAGGGTTCCATGCAGAATTTAAACAAAAGTCACCATGTCTTTTCATAAGGTTGCTTAATAACTTAATTTCAACGGCTTCCTTAGCAACACTATCCCAATAGCTGGAAGTGCCCACTAGGATCTCCCTGTTGTTACATTCTATAGGATGACCAATGCCAAAACAGTATATTGTAGTGGCGGATTTGCTCGACCTGTGTAAGCGTGTGTGCCGCTTATGCTCAGTACACCTGTCCTCCACAGTCCTGATCATCTGACCAATTGGTATGACATGCCACAACTGCAAGGAATTCGATAGACACCCGCCGTATGCAAACCAACATCATCCATTATGGAAGCTAAACGGTTCCTGGTCTTAGACGGTGGTCGAAAAACGCATGTCACATTAGATTTCCGAAAATCCTATTCGAAATACTCCCTGCGTCAGGAAAAGAGGCCGTAAACATTCTGCTGAACGGGCTCTTTTTAAACTACCTCCTGATTGTGCAGAGGAGGCTAGGAGGGAGGCATGTGGTGTGTTGACTGGGCCACGTGCATCCACGATTAGCATCACAGCGGGTGAGAGAGCTGCTTTACGTTCGCTTAGAGTTGATCCGGAGATTGTTATTTTATCTGCAGACAAGGCCAATGCCACTGTTGCTTTGGACAAGCAGAATTACGTTCAAAAGATGCAGTATTTGCTGTCTGATTCAGCACATCGCAGGATCGGTGCTGACGGCACAAAAAGTGTTGAGAGAAAGACTAACAGCCTCCTGAAGAATAGTTCCTTATCTCAGTTCTAATTGTACTCTGTCCCCTAGATTATACGGTCTCCCTCAGGTTCACAAACAAGGTGTTCCTCTTCGTCTCATTGTGAGTAACATTGGCACTCCGACGTATCGTGTATCAAAACACCTTCCTACTCCGTTGAGATCTATAGAAGGTCGGTGTGAGCATCACATTAAGAACTCGGCGGATTTCTTACGTCGATTAGAGTGAATGTGTTTGAATGACTCTGATATTGTAGTAAGTTTTGATGTGGTCCTCGAGGTTAGGTTTGGTACTGAATTAACGAACCTATTTCGACATGTGGCGACTTCCACTTACTTTTTATTTAGTGACCAATACTACGAGCAGACAGAGCTGCGATGGGAAGACCGTTGTCGCCTATTATTGCCAATATATTTATGGAAGATTTCGAGGAATGTTCCTGGGAGTCGACGGCTTTGGAAACTACATGTTTCAGTTATGTAGACGACACTTTTATAGTTTGGGCTCTGGTAGTGAGAATTTAAACGACTGTTTAAAACACCTGAATTCAATCCACCTGAACATTCGTTTCACGACTGATGTGGAGAAGGATGGTTGTCTTCCCTTCCTTTACGTGTTGATCAGGGGCAAAGCGGGTGGTACGTTGGGATACGTCGTTTATAGGAGGCTTACGCAATCTGACTGGTATCTGCAGGCTAACAGATGCCACATTCCGGCTCAACGTGAAGGGCTACTTCGTACCTTGGTTCAAAGGGTCCATGTCAGTTGAGTTAGCCCATCTCGAAGTCATCTTTCTTTAGAATGGTTATAGTGACAGACAGATTAGAAGTGAGTTGCGCCACCGATCAACTGGGCACCGGCTGAGTGATGATGATACCGACGTGGCACCAAAGTCTCCGGCCTTTTCGTCTTACGCAGGGAGCATTTAGAACGACACTAGTCCTATTTTGCGGCAATATGATGTGAAATTTTTTTTTCGACCACCATCTAACATTAGCGTCCTATTAGTTTCCGTAATGGATGATGGTGGTTTGCGTAAGGCGGATGTCTACTGAATTCCTTGAAATTCTGGCATGTTATGTATTGGTCAGACTATCAAGACTGTGGAGGACAGGATGTACTGAGCATAAGCGGCACACACGCTTGCAACAGCCATTATAGAACATTGTCTTGGCACTGGTCATCCTATGTAATATAACAACACGGAAATTCTGGCATGCACATCCAGCTATTGGGATAGTGTTATAATGGGAGCTGTCGAATTTAAATTATCAAGTAACCTTATGAAAAGAGAGTCCGGTTTTTGTCTAAATTCTGAATGGAATCCGGCTCTCCCACTTGTCATCCGGCTTTCCCACTTGTCAGAAAACATAGGGACAGAGTTTACGCTGTCTCACTCGATGATTATTAATTTCACTGTCGACAACTTCTGACGTCGGTTATCTTTGGTTTGTTATGGAGCTAGTGTTCAGCGTGTGTGTCTGTATCTTTACGGAGTTTCTCGGAAAAACGAGGTTATAAGTTCGCTTGCACAGCGCTTCCTTGCTGCCGTTTTGTCCGCAGCTCGTGGTCGTGCGGTAGCGTTCTCGCTTCCTGCGCCCGGGTTCCCGGGTTCGATTTCCGGCGGGGTCTGGGATTTTCTCTGCCCCGTGATGACTGGGTGTTGTGTGCTGTCCTTAGGTTAGTTAGGTTTAAGTAGTTCTAAGTTCTAGGGGACTGATGACCATAGATGTTAAGTCCCATAGTGCTCAGAGCCATTTGAACCATTTTTTGCTGCCGTTTTGCCTTGAAATTGGCAGAGTGTACTCATGTCGAAATATCGGTGGTTGTCGACGATGTCACCCGGCTGCATTACCGTAAGTTATTTGAACACTGTATACAACTACATGGATGCTCTTCAAATCACATTTAAGTGTCTAGCAGAGGGTTCATCGAACCACCTTCACAATTCTCTATTATTCCAATCTCGTATAGCGCGCGGAAAGACTGAACACCTTTATCTTTCTGTAGGAGCTCAGATTTCTCTTATTTTATCGTGGTGATCGTTCCTCCCTATGTAGGTCGGTGTCAAAAAAACATTTTCGCATTCGGAGGAGAAAGTTGGTGATTGGAATTTCGTGAGAAGATTCCGTCGCAACGAAAAACGCCTTTCTTTTAATGATGTCCAGCCAAAATACTGTATCACTTCTGTGACTCTCTCCTATATTTCGCAATAATACAAAACGTGCTGCCTTTCTTTGAACTTTTTCGATGTACTTACCGTCAGTCCTATCTGGTAAGGATCCCACACCGCGCAGTAGTATTTTAAAAGAGGACGGACAAGCGTAGTGTATGCAGTCTCCTTAGTAGGTCTGTTACATTTTTTGTGTCCTGCCAAAAAAACGCAATCTTTGGTTAGCCTTCCCCACAACATTTTCTATGTGTTCCTTCCAATTTAAGTTGTTCGTAATAGTAATACCTAGGTATTTAGTTGAATTTACGGCTTTTAGATTCGACTGATTTATCGTGTAACCGAAGTTTAACGAGTTCCTTTTAGCACTCATGTGGATGACGTCACACTTTTCGTTATTTAGGTCAACTGCCACTTTTCGCACCATTCAGATATCTTTTCTAAATCGTTTTGCAGTTTGTTTTGATCTTCTGATGACTTTATTAGTCGATGAACGACAGCGTCATCTGCAAGTAACCGAAGACGGCTGCTCAGATTGTTTCCCAAATCGTTTATATAGATACGTATATGCCGGGAGAATTAAAGGTCTCACAATGCCTGGAGAACCTTACCTGCCGTCATGTATAGCGCCAACAGTGAAAGATGACGTGGTATTACGTTTGATTGATGTATGGTATATTGGTGTTTTTCGTGGTTTGAGTATGGTTCCATTATTGCACTTAAAGAAACGCTAAATGCGGAAGGATATAAGTGTATTTTACACTACTGCGAACTGCGAACAATAGAGGAATAGTTCAGAAACGATGATTGTTTGCATCGGAAAGACAATACAATCTGTTATAAAGCAGCCTCACGGATTGGCTTGCCCAGAGCCCCGACCTGAAACCAACACACCTCTAGGATGAGTTAGAGCAGGGCTTCCCAACCTGTGGTCCGCGGACCCCTTAGGGGTCCGCCGGCTCTTTCTAGGAGGTCCGCGGCCACCTTTCACTAAATCATGTAAAACAATGAGTAAAATTATTGAATAAAAATGGGAGATCAAATTCATCACTATTTTTTTTCGTGTGAAAAACATGTGTACTTTTACTTCAGGTCGTATCCCCAAGCAGCCTTTGCGGTTCCTAAGTGAGGACGTATACACAGTTTAGTGACGGAGAATGCGGCTTCTCTGATCGACTGTTTTGCAACAATACGGGGGTCGTTTGTGCGCCGGCTCACGGCGCTAGATGCGCTGAAACCTTTTACGCATGCGCGGAGCGAGCTTTGTCGACCAATCACAGCGCTCACTGGCACGCATGCGGCCCCAGGCGTCAATAAATGTTAAACTTGCCTTGTCAGTGCACTACCTATTCCATAAGTCGATTTTTCACCGGTTTATTACTTCTAACATGAATCGGTGGCTGAAGTCAAGATCACTGAAGAAGGGTGCAGTTTCTCCATCGCCTTCACAAGGGAAGTTTGCAGTTGAAATGAATGAGCAGGGAGGACGATCAAAGGAAGACTTTACATACATTTGAACACTTTTCTTCGGATTTCACGAAAACACAGACACACACACACACACACACACACACACACACACACACACGCCTGTTACGAAATATGCATGCTCCTTACATAACAGTACCCAAATAGTGGAAGTGAACAGATCATAAGCGACAGCTTGTCAACAGCGAACAGTTTGGACGTGACGTTGATTGCTCTTGGAGGAAGACAGCTCCATCGTGCGAAATTTCAATTACCAAGTAATTTTAATCAAGATATAGTGTGTTGAACAAAGGGAGTAAATCCACTAGTATCTGGATACAGTGAGAATTCCAATTGTATCGTTAATTTCAAGTTGTTTTCATTCATATCTAAACAAAAGACTATTGATACTTCGGGGGGGGGGGGGGGGGGAGGGGGGTCGGTCATTGGGAACATGGCACCTGCATTAAGAAGCTTTCAATTCCCATGGGTTTCGCTCTGAAACTAGGGGTCCGCCATGGATTTTCGACTGAAGAAGGGGTCCGCCAGCTGAAAAGGTTGGGATGCCCTGAATTAGAACATCCTCGTTGCTCCAGACCCAAGCGTCTAACATCAATATCTTCTCTGGTTTCGGCTCTTGATTAATAATGGACTGCAGTTCCTCCAAAGACATTCAGACACCTCACTGAAGGTGTCCCCATCAGAGTTAAAGACATTATGAAGGCGAAGGTTGGACACAGACCATGTTAATGTTCACCGATGAGTCTCCAGATACTTTTGCTCAGATAGTGTATTTGTTCACAGGGCTGTTGATAAATCTTCTTGAATCCCCTAATGATTTTAATTCTATACTTTCCTAAGCTCTTAAATTGCTTAAATTATTAGTTGTACTAAAATAATGATACTGCTACCATTACATTTGTTCAAATCTCAGTTAATAAATCGCGTTGAACACCCTAATTTAAATTTTGTGTTTATTTTAACCTCATCACTTCTTTAGATTATTCGGCCCATACCACAGGATCAGCCTAGGATAACAAATCCTAGATAAGATCCTAGGACGCAGAAGCAAATATGAGGGACAGGAATTATTTCGAAGCCCAGCTGGTGCACTTTCACCATGGCAAGGATCAGTGTTTGAGCAGGCTTCTTGAATTGCTTTTCTTGTTTCACCCTCATTTTTATCGCTTCTGCTTCAACCCATACTGGTAAAGGACCAGTAACGTTGCATTCTAAAAGCCAGTCCCTGTGACACCGCTTTCGAAATAACCAAACACGATGAGTGAAACATTCGTCATCATTTTCCAACCGGCAAAATCGTTTCCTCTTTTATGGTGCACTTTCACCTTCGATAACCCACTTGTTTGACGGCAGTGTTGTCTTCATGGTGTAACGGTCGACACTTGTTTCGTCTACGCTCACGTAAGGACACCATAAATCATGTGGACTATGCATCTTATCCAAACACGATATTGAAATGTCTCTTCTTCTATCTTATGGTATCGAACCAATGCACTCAGCTTCTTCATGTGCAGAACTTCATTCAGGATATTACGTACCTTTGTCTGTGAGATAGTGTCACCTTAACAATATCACGAATCTTCAAGTGACAATCTTTTAGAGCGATATTATATGTGTGTGTGAAATCTTATGGGACTTAACTGCTGAGGTCATCAGTCCCTAAGATTACACACTACTTAACCTAAATTATCCTAAGGACAAACACACACACCCATGCCCGAGGGAGGACGCGAACCTCCGCCGGGACCAGCCGCACAGTCCACGACTGCAGCGGCTGAGACCGCTCGGCTAATCCCGCGCGGCAGCGATATTATAAATTCTGTCATTTTTAAATATAAAAACTCAGCCAGCGTATGTTTGTGCTCGCAAAATTCGAATGTAGTCCATCGATTGACTTGAAATTTTGACGCAACGTCGAATTCGAGTATGTGCGTGTTTTATATAGCTATTACAGCGCCAAATACTATATAACTACATACATAATATAATATAAAGGGGGGTAAGTTGTTAGCTAAAACCTCATGATCGTTTGTTCAAAATCTTAAGTCACCAAATGTTGCTTGTGTATAAACACATGTTTTATATACATATACATATTTTTGATAGACATATACAGGGTGAGTCACCTAACGTTACCGCTAGACATATTTCGTAAACCACATCAAATACTGACGAACCGATTCCACAGACCGAACGTGAGGAGAGGGGCTAGTGTAATTGTTTAATACAAACCATACAAAAATGCACGGAAGTATGTTTTTTAACACAAACCTACGTTTCTTTAAATGGAACCACGTAAGTTTTGTTAGCACATCTGAACATACAAACAAATACGTAATCAGTGCCGTTTGTTGCATTGTAAAATGTTAATTACATCCGGAGATATTGTAACCTAAAGTTGACGCTTGAAACCTACGACGTTCAGTTGCGTGTTGTAACAAACACGGGCCACGGTCGGCGAGCAGCATCTGCAGGGACATGTTTACGGTGACAACCGTGTTTACGAGTGTGGCTGTAGTGCACTGTTGTGGTTTGGTCTAGCTGTCGCAGTGTCCGCATGTAGCGCTTGCTGCTATTGTTATTCTGCATTCGTCTCCTCACGCAGACCAACTGTAGTACACCGTGTTACCAGACATCTGTGATAGCGTAGTGTTGTGGGAACTGTGACCATGGTGTATCCGAACTCTGAAAAGGCGGAGATGATACTCATCTATGGCAAGTGTCGACGAAATGCAGCTGAAGCCTGCAGGGTGTATGCAGAACGGTACCCGGACAGAGAGCATCCAACGTGCCGCACATTGCAAAACATCTACCGCCAACTGTACGCAACAGGTATGGTCGTAGCACGCAAACGGGTCCGTTACAGGCCCGTCACAGGAGAAGCGGGTGCAGTTGGTGTGTTAGCTGCTGTTGCCATGAACCCACACATGAGTACACGGGACATTGCGAGAGCCGGTGGACTGAGTCAAAGTAGTGTCATGCGCATACTGCATCGTCACCCCTTTCACCCGTTTCATGTGTCCCTACATCAGCAATTACATGGTGATGACTTTAATCATCGAGTGCAATTCTGTCAATGGGCATTAACAGAGAATGCGTTGCAGTTCTACCTGTTTACCGATGAAGCGGGTTTCACAAACCACGGGGCAGTGAATCTACTGAACATGCATTACTGGTCCGTGGACAATCCTCCCTGGCTCAGAAATGTAGAGCGACAGCGACCGTGGACTGTAAATGTATGGTGCGGAATCATTGGCGACCACCTCATTGGTCCTCACTTCATTGCAGGGGCCCAAACAGCTGCAACATACATCGCGTTTATACAGAATGATCTGCCAACATTGCTCGAAAATGTCCCACTGGAAACGCGTCGACGTATGTGGTATCAGCATGATGGTGCACCTGCACATTCCGCAATTAACACTAGGCTGACCCTTGACAGGATGTTCGACGGGCGTTTCATAGGACGTGGAGGACGCATAAATTGGCCAGCCCGTTCTCCTGATCTTACACCTCTGGACTTCTTTCTGTGGGGTACGTTAAAGGAGAATGTGTACCGTGATGTGCCTACAACCCCAGAGGATATGAAACAACGTATTGTGGCAGCCAGCGGCGACATTACACCAGATGTACTGCGGCGTGTACGACATTCATTACGCCAGAGATTGCAATTGTGTGCAGCAAATGATGGCCGCCACATTGAACATCTATTGACCTGACATGTCGGGACACACACTATTCCACTCCGTAATTGGAAACGGAAACCACGTGTGTACGTGTACCTCACCCCTCATGGTAATGTACATGTGCGTCAGTGAAAAAGACCAATAAAAAGGTGTTAGCATGTGGATGTAATGTGCTGTTCCAGTCTCTTCTGTACCTAAGGTCCATCACCGTTCCCTTTGGATCCCTACGTAATTCGGTGCTCTCCGATACACACGATCGAACAGCGGAGGAGTGTTACTCAAGCGTCAACTTTAGGTTAACAATATCTCCGGATGTAATTAACGTTTTACAATGCAACAAACGGCACTGATTACCTATTTGTTTATATGTTCAGATGTGCTAACAAAACTAACGGGGTTCCATTTAAAAAAACGTAGGTTTGTGTTAAAAAACATACTTCCGTGCACTTTTTTATGGTTTGTATTAACCAATTACACTAGCCCCTCTCCTCACGTTCGGTCTGTGGAATCAGTTCGTCAGTATTTGATGTGGCTTACGAAATATATCCAGCGGTAATGTTAGGTGACTCACCCTGTATATAACATATAAATAAATGTATGTAATACATAAAGCGAAAACGATGTCTCCAAAAATCTCGAATATTTCTTGAACGATTTACTTCAAATTTCTACACAAAATTCCAGTGAACATTCGGACGGATATAAGCTCGAAATTGTTGATATGAATAACACATACATATATATATGTAATATTTAATGAGGAAACATAGTCACAAAAAATCTTGAAACGATCAGTTTTTATAGTTGCCAACAAATAAACGCGTTTTATAATCGTTTGAAAAGTTGAACAAAGAAAGGTTTACTTCCAAAGAGCCACACTGATCAAAAAATTTCCTGCTGTTTCGTAGAAATTAAGTCAGTTATAATCCACACTCATTCACTATGTGATCAAAAGTATCCGGACACCTGGCTGAAAATGACTTACAAGATCGTGGCACCCTCCGTTGGTAATGCTAGAATTCAGTATAGTGTTGGCCCACCCTTAGCCTTGATGACAGCTTCCATTCTCGCCGGCATACGTTCAATCAGGTGCTGGATGGTTTCCTGGGGAATGGCAGCCCATTCTTAACGGAGTACTGCACTGAGGAGAGGTATCGATGTCGGTCGGTGAGGCCTGGCACGAAGTCGGCGTTCCTAAACATCCCAAAGATGTTCTATAGGATTCAGGTCTGGACTGTGTGCAGGCCAGTCCATTAAAGGGATGTTATTGTCGTGTAACCACTGCGCCACAGGCCGTGCATTATGAACGGGTGCTCGATCGTGTTGAAAGATGGAATCGCCATCCCAGAATTGCTCTTCTGCAGTGGCAAGCAAGAAGGTGCTTAAAACATCAATGTAGGCCTGTGCTGTGATAGTACCACGCAAACAACGAAGGATGTAAGCCCCTTCCATGAAAAACTCGACCACACCATAACACCACCGCCTCCGAATTTTACGATCGGCACTACACACGCTGGCAGATGACGTTCCCCGAGCATTCACCATACCCACACCCTGTCATCGGATCGCCGCACTTTGTACAGTGGTTCGTCACTCCACACAACGTTTTTTCCACTGCTCAATCGTCCAATGTTTACGCTCCTTAGACCAAGCGAGTTGGCATTTACCGGCGTGATGTGAGGCTTAGACCAGCCGTTCGACCATGAAATCCAAGTTTTCTCACCTCCCGCCTAACTGTCATAGTACTTGCAGTGGATCTTGATGCAGTTTGGAATTACTGTGTGATGGAATGGATAGATGTCAGCCTATCACGCATTGCGACCCTCTTCAACTGTCAGCTGTCTCCCGTCAGTAAACAGGCGAGGTCGGCCTGTACGCTTTTGTGATGTACGTATCCTTTCACGTTTCCACTTCACTATCACATCGGAAACATTGGACCTAGGCATGTTTAGGAATGTGGAAATCTCGCTTACAGACGTATGCCACAAGTGACACCCAATCACCTGACCACATTCGAAGTCCGTGAGTTCCGCGGAGCGCCCCATTCCGCTCTCTCACGATGTCTAATGGCTACTGAGGTCTCTGATTTGGAGTACCTGGCAGTAGGTGGCAGCACAATGCATCTAATATGAAAAACGTATGTCTTTTGGGGTGTCCGTATACTTTTGATCACATAGTGTATCACCATCGAAGGGAAACAGATTTAATGTAACTATGTATTGATCAGCATGTAGCTTCAGAAACACTAGCAAGAGGTACGTCATATATTAACTCCCTTATATATTAGGCTCCGTCGGACCAATGGATCCGTAGCTGCTTTGTCACGGGACAAGTCAACCCATAGTTTACAGAATGCTGATTATAAAATAAAACAAAAGAAACTAAAGACTTAATAATAAACGAAAAAACAACGCTGTACTGAGAAGAGTTTTCAGTACTGCTGAGAACTCCCGTACAAAATAGGAGTGTACCCGGAAGGTAACTTTTAACTTAGATGGAAAGACTTGAGGTATATCACTCAATTTTTGAAGTTCATCTGGAAGCATTGCGTAAATGAAACCTACCGAAAAGTGCACATGTTTCTGTACAATGCTTAAGGAAGTCGTAGATATGACTGAAAGTCTTGGTACAGACATGCTACCATTATAATCCCAAGAATAAAAAAGGGTTTAAAATGGCTGGTTGGTCGCGAAATAATAGTCGCAGGATGTTTCGGACTCTGCCCATCTTCAGATAACCTGGTGACAAATATATACCTTTTTTTACAAACTTACAAGATTACACACATGTATAAATGGAGCCCCTGTACTAAATCACCATATGACTACGAAACCGTTAAGACGTAATACATACACTTTGATACAATGTGAACACACAATTCTGAAAATGTTGTCAAGTTACATTAAAAGCGACAGAGGTTTGACAGTTCCAGACAGCAAAATAACATCTCATCTAAGCAATTGTGCTACTAAAGCCGAGTGAAGTGGCTGGCGGCCGTTCTCGCTTAAGAGAACACGTTAGCGCTATGGGGCGTACGCTCTGTGGCGCTGCCGTCATGGCTGCTACGTCATTACAAATGGAAATAACATTATCAATTGCAGAATTCGTACAGTTTTTCGAGAACAGTAAATTACTTCTTTTGAAGAATCAAGGCCGCTTGAATAAAAGGCGCCATAAGAACAGAGACAACTTTGAGGTGACACGCTTTTTCCTTAAGGTTATTTATGTAAAACATCAGACTACAACCTGTGTCATCAGGTAAAAAATACACAATGAACCATAAAGCCTACAGATGTGGCACTGCCGTCATGGTAGATGCGTCATTACAGATAGCAATAATATTATCAGTTACAAACTTTGTACAGTTTTTCATGAACAGTATATATATATATATAATATCAGTTAAGGCCTACGTGAACTAATGGCACCATGTGAACAGAGACAACTTCAAAGTAATATGCTTTTCATTAAGCACAATCATAAAAAATATCAAACTAAAAGCTGCGTTATGAGGTACAAAATGCAAAATGAACCATAAAACGTACAGATGGCCACAAAGTAATCGAAAATGCCAGATTTTGTACTTAGTTTTAACCTCTATTTGTTCAGCAACAACTCGTCAACTGAAGAACTTTGAAATGAAACAAAATGCAGCATTAGTTTCATTTGACATTAAGAACCTTTATGCAAACGTAGCTGTGGAAGAGACATTAGGAACTGTCTTGAAAAATTTCCTGTTATTTGGAAATGTAAAATACGCATATGCAGTAGAACATATCACTTCAAACTTGTCTCTGTTCTCGTGGTGCCGTTAATTCACGTAAGCCTTAACTCTTATATTAAAAAAATGTAGTGTTCATGAGAAATTGTACAAAGACTATAATTGATAATACTATTGCTATGTGTAATGACGTATCAGCCATGACGACAGCGCCACATCTGTACGCTTTATGGTTAATTATGTATTTGCTACCTCATGACACAGGTTTCAGCCTGATGTTTTACATAAATATGCTTAATAAAAATGCATGCCACTTCAGAGTTATCTCTGTTTTCGTGGCGCCTTTTATTCAAGTGGGTCTCGATTCGTCAAGAAAAAAAAAGGAAAAAAATTGTGTACTGTTCTCGAAAAATTATATAATTTCTGCAATTAATACAATTCCAATGCTGCTTCATTCCTCCTTTTCTTTCTTTTCTCGCTACCTCGTCAATTCAAAACAAAATCTATAGTGTGTGAGGAACAATAGGTAGAGTGCTGAAGTATTTTTTCCTCAGCACGGTCGAAGTACGTCACTAACTGCGTCCTCATGTGGTCGTGACGTTCTGCGACGCTTGAAATTCTCTGCTCGACGTGATTACCGACAAACAAATATTTTATTAGCTGACTCGAATCAGTCATTTCACTTCTAGGTTCTAGGCGCTTCAGTCTGGATCCGCGCAACCGCTACGGTCGCAGGTTCGAATCCTGTCTCGGGCATGGATGTGTGTGAAGTCCTTAGGTTAGTTAGGTTTAAGTAGTTCTAAGTTCTAGGGGACTGATGACCTCAGATGTTAAGTCCCATAGTGCTCAGAGTCATTTGAACCATTAAAAAAAAATCACTTGTAGGTTAATGAGTTTGTTTTAGTAAATGTTTCCAGTTTCTCTTTAACCTGGGAGGCAGGATTAATTACTCTTCTTTCCTGCCCTACTGTTTTTAAGTCTGCCGCTGAATAAGCGGAATTTTCAGAATATCTAACAATATGTGAAATACGCTTCACAACAGTTTAAAAATTTTATTTATTTATTTACTTAGTTATTTTTTTGCGAAAAAAGAAGAAGAAACCAACTTTCGTTTGTCTCATTTATTGTGCTGCAGCCTGCACTATATCAAAGTTCCCTTTGTGTGCACTCGAATAATACGTGTCATTTCAAATTTTATGTTAAACTTCTTAACTAAGCTTTTCTTCTTCGAGGAAAGGTTATTTTTAATTTATGTTGGAACAAAAGGTGCATTTGCGTGTAGACGTAACAGCAGTGTTCACACAAATGACAACACACCACATCAACTGCCAACAAGACTACTTAAACTTTGTAGCCTGTCTTCTCTTCCCACAGAAACCGCTAAAATATACGAATAAGTGGGATAATAGTCGATCCAGAGCACCTCACTACAAGAAATTGCAAAAATTATTTGCTTTTTAAATTAGGAAGACATCAAAAATATTCAGAACATATTTGCGTCACAGCTAATTCCGGTGACGCGGGAAACAGAAGCCAAAAAAGGAACTGTCCCATTTTTTTTTTTTTTTTATGAGACGAATGCCAGCCGGCAGATGAACTTCTACTGTTCACTGACAACAAAGAAACAGGTGACAATGAAATTAAATTATTCTGCATTGTCGTTCTTTCGTAGCACAGTTACGTCGAGTAATCAGAGTTGGTCAGTTCATCGCTCCGTGTTTAAAGGAAAAATCTTTGTGCTCGTATATCGTGTTTAAAGTAAAAAGCTTTGTGCTCATGTGCTGTGTAGTACGATTGGAACTGGATACAGTCTTTCTTTCTTTCCTTTCACAATTTTTTTTCTTTTGTTCCGACTTTTGGTTGACAATTTTGTAAGTGCCTTAACATGAACAACAGTGAAAAAAGCAAAGGTACAAAATTAAGTGGGGCGACATTTCAGAGATTATCGAAGGAAAGGCGAGAACGAAAAGTCAATATTCTAAAAACGCATGGCAGAGTAGATAAATTTTTCGCAAAAAATGTTGCTCCTTCGACTTTGAGTTCAAGTAGTACGGATGATATTTCTGGCGCTGCAGCTGTTGTAAAAATAGTGAATACAGACAAACAAAAGTTAAACGTGAAGGAAAGCAAATTGTTCCTGATTTCGAGTTTCACGAAAAACTAAGTGTCGAGTCACACATTACAGAAAATAATCCTGCAGAACAGTGTGTCAGTGAATCAACGATCGACATTCTCTTACAGCGGGGCATTAATCAAAATTGTAACGGTGATTTTTCTAATTCAAGAAGATCAATAGGCGATAAAACCAGATATTTGAACAAAAATGTATTCTACCATAAACTTTTGAATGGTGAAGCAACTTTGCGAGATTTTCTAGCATATATATAGCACCGGTGCGGGTTTTTGTGCACCATGTAAATTGTTCGGAAGTAAGGCCGCGATTGCTACTAATGGTATTGCAGATTGGAAAAATATTTCTAATATTTTATCTCATCATGAAAATTCACTTGAACACAAAAATTCTGAGTTGTCACTCTTAACAAGAAAAAAGTCACTTGGAACGATAGATGTTTCGAGTCATATGTTGAGGCAGAAAGAATGTACTGGCGCATTGTGTTGAAAAGGGTGTTTGCAGTAGTGAAGAAGCTAAGCCGTGGACTTGACCCTATGTGGACACGTTGAAAGATTCCATTCATTACATAATGATCAATTTAAGGTGTCCCTTGAACTTATAGCCAAGTCTGATCCTTTTCTCGCAGAGCACATTGAACGATATGGAAATTCAGGGCAGGGACGTACAAGTTATCTTTCTTCAACAATCTGAGATGAAATAATAGAACTTCTTTCTGAATGAATAAAAAGAATTATCATAAGTGAAATAAAACAGGCCAAATATTTCTCTGTAATAGTAAATTTTACTGTGGACATGTCACATATTGATCAATTATCTTTCATATTAAGATATGTGAACTAGAATGGTGAACCTGTTGAATGTTTCCTTCTGTTTTTACCAAATCCGGAACACAAATGCGAAAGCTTAGCTGAGATCGTACTAAAAGTCGTGTCTACAAATTTCATTGATATTAATGACTGCAGAGGCCAGTCATATGACAACGCAAGCAATATGTCAGGATCCTACACCGGTTTGCAAGCACGCATTAAAGAACAAAATGTGAAAGCACAATATGTGCCTTGTGCAGCTCATTCTTTGAATTTAGTCGGCACTAATGATGCAAGCTGTTGTCGGGAAGTATGTTCATTTTTAAATGTAGTGCAAAACCTTTATAATTTTTGCTTCTACATAGCGCTGGGATAAACTTCTTTCATCAAACCAGGAAGCAAAACGTTAAAAAGTTTATCAAAGTCACGTTAGTCAGCTAGAGAGGAAGCTTGTGTAAGTCTAAATGAAAACTGGGAGAGCGTTAGCAATGCCCTCACACATATTGCCAATAATACGTTTGAAAAACCACTTGTGCGAAATAAGGCTTCAGCTTTACTGAACCAACTCAGCAGACTAGAAACAGTATTCATGATGACACTTTCGAAGGACATACTCCAGAGATTTAATAGTGTAAATCTGAAATTGCAAAGTGTAAATATTGATACTGAAATAGTGCGTGAAATATATGAATCACTTGTAGGATTTATTGCATCTATTCGTATTATGTTCGACTATTATGAAAATAAATCCATTGAGTGTGACTGATATAGACTATGAATGCACCTACAAAACATCAAGAAAACGCAAACTTCATGATGACGCAGAAGCGGACTCTGAAGTAGTTTTTGTGACTGGAAGGGAAAAATTTAGAGTGGAAACATTTCTCCCAGTACTCGACAGGTCTTGGGGACTGATGACCTCAGATGTTAAGTCCCATTGTGTTTAGAGCCATTTGAACCTTAACACATTTCTTATGCTCTTTGAGAGTCGCTTTCCATTAGAACGTTATAAACGGGTCACTAGCAGTAATAGGCAGCCCAGGTGGCTGGTTAGTGGGATAAGGATATCATGTAGAACAAAGTGGGAATTATAGCAAAATGTTAGAAGTAGTCACAATGAAGCTTCAGTAGCCCATTACAAACAGTATTGTGCTTAAAAATGTTATTAGGAAGGCAAAAAGTATGTGGTATGCAAATAGAATAGCTAATTCACAGGATAAAATTAAAACCATATGGTCTGTTGTGAAAGAAGTGTCTCGTCAGCAGCACGAGGTCGATGATATAAAGTCAGTTCGTAGTAAAAATATTTCTGTTACTGATAAATGAGATATATGTACAGTATTTAACAATCATTTTCTGCACATTGGTGGTGAATTAAATAAAAATTTAATTTCTTCAAGGAATCAAATAAATTTCTTGGCAAATGCCTTTTCGAGATTGATGTGTGAAACACTCCTCTGTGATATGGACAAGGGGAAAATTGAGTCAATATTTAAATCACTGAAGACTAAGTACTCTAATGGTTCTGATGGAGTGCCTAGCAGAATATTTAAGTACTGTGTTGCACATGTTAGCCTTGTATTTAGCCATATTTGTAATTTTTCCTTTAGGAATGGTCAGTTTCCTGAATGATTAAAATACTCAGTAGTAAAGCAGCTTTATAGAAAGGGAGAAAGGGATAATGTAGGTAATTTTAGACCTATTTCTATGCTATCAGTGTTTGCTAAAGTTATTGAAAAAGCTGTGAATGTAAGAATAATTGATCATTTTATATCACATGATTTGCTGTCAACTGTACAATTCGGCTTTAAAAGTCGTTTAGTAACTGAGAATGTATTATTCTCTTTTCTCTGTGAGGTACTGGTTGCGTCAAACAAAAAGTTTCGAACGCTAGGCATATGTTTTGATTTAACTAAGGCATTTGATTGTGTTGATCACAAAATATTGCTCCAGAAGTTTATCGTTATGTAATACGGGGAGTAGCTCACAAGTGGTTCACTTCTTACTTTAGCAACAGACAGCAAAAGTTCATTATTCACAATGTTGAGAATGGCTATGACATGTGGACTGAGTGAGGTACGGTCAAGTGGGGGGTGCCCCAGGGATCAGTGATGGGGCCACTCCTGTTCCTTATTTATATAAATGATATGCCCTCTAGTATTACGAGTAACTCTTAAAATATTTCTGTTTGCTGATGACACTAGCTTGGTAGTAAAGGATGTTTTGTGCAACATTGGCTCGGTTTCAAACAGTGCAATTCATGATCAATGTTCATGACTTCTAGAAAATAAAATATGCTAAATCACAGTAAGAATCAGTTTTTACAGTTTCTAACACACAATTCAACAAAACCTGACGTTTTAATTTCACAGAATGGGCATATAATTAGTGAAACTGAACAGTTCAAATTTCTAGGTGTTAGATAGGTAAGTAAGCTGTCATGGAAAGCCCACATTCAGGATCTTGTTCAAAGACTTAATGCTGCCATTTTTACTATTAGAGCGATATCTGAAGTAAGTGATCGTTCGACACGAAAATTAGTCTACTTTGCTTATTTTCATTCGCTTATGTCGTATGGTATTATATTTTGGGGCAACTCTTCCCATTCTAAAAGGATTTTTTTGGCTCGGAAACAGGCGGTTCGGGCAATAAGTTGTGTAAATTCACTAACCTCTTGTCGACCCCTGTTCACGAGCCTGGGTATTTTTGACGTTTGCCTCTCAATTATTATATTCCTTCTTGTTAACAATATTAGCTTATTCCCTAGAATAAGCAGCTTACACTCAGTTAATACTCGGCGGAAATCAAACGTGCATTTTGATCGGACTTCCTTAACTCTTGTGTAGAAAGGTGTGCAGTATACTGCTGCATCCATTTTCAGTAACCTACCCCTCGAATTCAACATTCTTAGCAGTAATCCACGCGCTTTAAAATCTAAACTGAACAGTTTTCTCATGGGTCACTCCTACTCTGTCGAGGAGTTCCTTGAAAAATTAAACTGATTCTTGTTGTATTATTGATTGCGTTTACTTAAACTTATGTATTGAGGTTTTTCGGGTTCATAAATATTTTATTTTTATCTGTTATTACTTTTATGTTGTAATTTCATGTACTGACACTTTCCATGACATTGGAGATTTGCTCCTCAATTTGGTCCTATGGAACTTGACGTGTAAATAAAAAAAATAAAAGTGGGATTCATTTACATTTCTTAGAATAGCAAATATTATTTGAGAGCAGTGCGAAGATGCCAATGAAAAGATTATTTTATTTTTGTTTTTATCTTTCGCCGGCCAGAAAACTAGGACACGTATGTTTAGTCATGTTCGAAGAGTAAGATAAATGCTAAGTAGAAAATTTTTGCACCAGGTCATCATCATCATCATCATCATCATCATTTACGATTGATTATGCCTTTTAGCGTTCAGTCTGGAACATAGTCCCCCTTATAAAATTCCTCCATGATCCCCTATTCAGTGCTAACGTTGGTGCCTCTACTGATTTTAAGCCTATTACTTCAAAATCGTTCTTAACCGAATCCAGGTACCTTCTCTTTGGTCTACCCCGACTCCTCCTACCCTCTACTGCTGAACCCATGAGTCTCTTGGGTAACCTTGCTTCTCCCATGCGTGTAACATGACCCCACCATCTAAGCCTGTTCGCCCTGACTGCTACATCTATAGAGTTCATTCCCAGTTTTTCTTTGATTTCCTCATTGTGGACACCCTCCTGCCATTGTCCCCATCTACTAGAACCTGCAATCATCCTAGCTACTTTCATATCCGTAACCTCAACCTTGTTGATAAGGTAACCTGAACCACCCAGCTTTCGCTCCCATACAACAAAGTTGGTCGAAAGATTGAACGGTGCACAGATAACTTAGTCTTGGTACTGACTTCCTTCTTCTTGCAGAAGAGAGTAGATCGTAGCTGAGTGCACACTGCATTAGCTTTATTACACCTCGCTTCCAGTTCTTTCACTATGTTGCCATCCTGTGAGAATATGCGTCCTAAGTACTTGACACCGTCCACCTGTTCTAACTTTGTTCCTCTTATTTGGCACTCAATCCGTTTATACCTCTTTCCCACTGACACTACTTTCGTTTTGGAGATGCTAATCTTCATACCATAGTCCTTACTTTTCTGATGTTGTTGTTGTGGTCTTCAGTCCTGAGACTGGTTTGATGCAGCTCTCCATGCTACTCTATCCTGTGCAAGCTTCTTCATCTCCCAGTATCTACTGCAACCTACATCCTTCTGAATCTGCTTAGCGTATTCATCTCTTGGTCTCCCTCTACGATTTTTACCCTCCACACTGCCCTCCAATGCTAAATTTGTGATCCCTTGATGCCTCAAAACATATCCTACCAAACGATCCCTTCTTCTAGTCAAGTTGTGCCACAAACTTCTCTTCTCCCCAATCCTATTCAATACCTCCTCATTAGTTATGTGATCTACCCACCTTATCTTCAGCATTCTTCTGTAGCACCACATTTCGAAAGCTTCTATTCTCTTCTTGTCCAAACTAGTTATCGTCCATGTTTACTTCCATACATGGCTACACTCCATACAAATACTTTCAGAAACAACTTCCTGACACTTAAATCTATACTTGATGTTAACAAATTCCTCTTCTTGAGAAACGCTTTCCTTGCCATTGCCAGTCTACATTTTATATCCTCTCTACTTCGACCATCATCGGTTATTTTACTCCCTAGATAGCAAAACTCCTTTACTACTTTAAGTGTCTCATTTCCTAATCTAATTCCCTCAGCATCACCCGACTAATTTGAACCCCCCATGAACCATGGACCTTGCCGTTGGTGGGGAGGCTTGCGTGCCTCAGCGATACAGATGGCCGTACCGTAGGTGCAACCACAACGGAGGGGTATCTGTTGAGAGGCCAGACAAACATGTGGTTCCTGAAGAGGGGCAGCAGCCTTTTCAGTAGTTGCAGGGGCAACAGTCTGGATGATTGACTGATCTGGCCTTGTAACATTAACCAAAACGGCCTTGCTGTGCTGGTACTGCGAACGGCTGAAAGCAAGGGGAAACTACGGCCGTAATTTTTCCCGAGGACATGCAGCTCTACTACTTTTCTGATATAGTTCTGAAATATTACTTTGCAAACTTTCAATCGAATCTGCCATCACAACTAAGTCATCTGCATATGCGAGACTGCTTATTTTGTGTTCACATATCTTAATCTCACCAAGTCAGTCTATCGTTTTCAACATATGATCCATAAATAATATGAACAACAGTGGAGACAGGTTGCAGCCTTGTCTTACCCTGAAACTACTCTGAACCATGAACTCAATTTACCGTCAACTCTAACTGCTGCCTGACTATCCATGTAAAGACCTTTAATTGCTTGCAAAAGTTTGCCTCCTATTCCATAATTTCGTAGAACAGACAATAACTTCCTTCTAGGAACCCGGTCATATGCCTTTTCTAGATCTGTAAAAAATTCCTTGTTCCATTCGTAACACTTCTCCATTATTTGCCGTAAGCTAAAGATCTGGTCCTGACAACCTCTAAGAGGACTAAATCCACACTGATTTTCATCCAATTTGTCCTCAACTAATACTCGCACTTTCCTTTCAACAGTACCTGAGAAGATTTTACCCACAACGCTGATTAAAGAGATACCTCTGTAGTTGTTACAATCTTTTCTGTTTCCATGTTTAAAGATTGGTGTGATTACTGCTTTCGTCCAGTCTGATGGAACCTGTCCCGACTCCCACGCCATTTCAATTATCCTGTGTAGCCATTTAAGACCTGACATTCCACTGTATTTGATGAGTTCCGACTTAATTTCATCCACCCCAGGCGCTTTATTGCACTGCAATCTACTGACCATTTTCTCCACTTCCTCAAATGTGATCCTATTTCCATCATCACTCCTATCCCATTGCACATCGAAATCTGAAACATTACTGATCGTATTTTCACCTACATTGAGCGACTCTTCAAAATATTCCCTCCATCTGTCCAAGGCATGAACAGGATTCACCAGCAGTTTTCCTGATCTGTACAAAATACTTGTCATTTCCTCGTTACCTCGCTTTCGAAAACTGCTAATTACACTGCAGAATGGTTTTCCAGCAGCTTGACCCAAAGTCTCCAACCTGTTTCCAAAGTCTTCCCAAGATTTCTTCTTTGATGCTGTAATTATCTGTTTGGCTTTGTTTCTTTCTTCAACATAACTTTCTCTGTCTACCTGAGTTCTAGTATGTAGCCATTTTTGATACGCCTTCTTTTTCCTTTTACAGGCTGCCTTGATTATGCCATTCCACCAAGCTGTTTGCTTCATCCTACCTTTACACACTACTGTTCCAAGACATTCTTTAGCCACTTCTAGTACTGTGTCCCTGTACCTTTTCCAATTACTGTAATTGACTACATTCAACTAACTGGTACCTTTCTGAGATCACTGTTATGTACTTGTGCCTGATTTCCTTATCCTGAAGTTTCGCCACTCTCATCCTCCTACATATGGACCTGACCTCCTGCGCTTTCGGCCTCACAATACCAATTCCACTGCAGATTGAATAGTGATCAGTGTCATCAAAGAATCCCCTGAATACACGTGTGTCCCTCACAGCCTTCCTGAATTCCTGATCTGTTATTATATAGTCAATGACAGATCTGGTTCCCCTGCCTTTCAAAGTATACCGGTGAATGTTCTTATGTTTAAAAAATGAGTTTGTTATTACTAAGCCCATATTGGCACAGAAATCCAAGAGTTGTTTCCCGTTCCTGTTGGCCTCCATATCATCTCCAAATTTACCCATAACCTTTTCATACCCTTCTGTTCGATTTCCAATCCTGGCATTAAAATCGCCCATGAGCAAGAACACTGTCCTTGTCCTTTACTCTAACAACTACACCACTGAGTGCGTCATAAAAACTATCCATGTTAACTTGATCTGTCCCTTCACAATGCGAATATACTGACACAATCCTAGTTTTCTTGCTAGACACTGTCAAATCTATCCACATCAGTCGTTGGTTTACATACCTTATTGCAACTACGGTGCGTTCTATTTCTTTTCTGATGTAAAGCCCTACACCCCATTGCGCTATTCCTGCTTTGACTCCTGACAGGTAGACCTTGTATTCTCCCACTTCCCCTTCTTTCTCACCCCTTACCCGAATGTCACTAACAGCTAAAACGTCCAACCTCATCTTGCTTGCAGCCTCTGCCGGCTCTACCTTCTTCCCAGAGTAGCCACCACTGATATTAATAGATCCCCATCTCGTTACCATTCGTTTGCCGAGCCTTATCTTAGGAGTCCTTGGTTTGTCAATTAGAGGTGGGACCCCGTCACCTCCAAAGGTCCGAGGCATTTTGCTCTGATTGTTGTCAGCACCAGGTACAGCTGAAAATTGTAAATAAGAAAAAAATGTGTTTACGTAGCCCACAGTTGAAATACAACTCTCACGCAGTCAGTAAGAAACAAGCCTGAACGCTTAAACTGCCTCAGGACTGAATAAAGAAAGTAATCTCTTGGGATGTTACGTAAATACAGGATACCAGAAACTCGATGTATTAATTTGTAGACTTATTTCAGTCGCAGCCCTCCATACTTCACAGCTCATTGCAGTCACACTGGCAGTTCCCTAACTTAATTCTCTCCATAGACAAAAAAGTTTTACTTGTTCAACGGTAGCCCTTCTGCTTACATTGAAAGCTCTAGGTAAGAAACCTAATTTTTCCAATTAAAATAAATAATTACTTCATCAGAATGATGAACATTGCTAAAATTAACAATAATTATGGTTCTGGGCATTGTACGTACCCAGAAACGGGAAAAAATGGTTCTCATGGCTCTGAGCACTGTGGGACTTAACATGTGAGGTCATCAGTCCCCTAGACTTAGAACTACTTAAACCTAAATGACCTAAGGACATCACAAACATGCATGCCCGAGGCAGGATTCGAACCTGCGACCGTAGCAGTCGCGCGGTTCCGGACTGAAGCGCCTAGAACCGCTCGTCCACCGCGGCCGGCCAGAAACGGGAACAAATCATACTAACTCACATTATTTAAAACAAAAACTAATATTCATGAGGTGACCTCGCAATTTCGTCAGCTCACCTACAAAAATGATAAATCAAATTTCGTTGTGAGGTTTATTCCTACCGTCCGCAACTAGTTCTCCATGTACCTTGCTTCAGTCTTAAGCGTAAGTCTTTGTTGAGACGCTGTTAATAAAAATAGCTATTATATATATTTAGTGCATTCGTAGCACTTTCGTTCGCTTCTGAAATCTAACGCACAGAGAATCATACTCACGGACTGTATGTTAGTGTTGCTCCGCCACAAACGCAGAGGGTAAAAATTATAAATAAAAGGAGTGTGACACATGGCATCCAGTGTATTTCGCTCCCGTCAACAAAGATGAAAAGTCTTGCTTGTAATGTTAAAGACGATCTAGATCTCCCGAAGCCAGATGAGTACCACATTCCATGTGAGTGTGGCGTACATCATACAGGGCAGATTATTAGAACAGTCGAGGAGAAGTGCGATGAACATCAGCCACAGACCAGACTAAAGCAACCAAGTAAATGATGGGTCGCCGAGGACTGAGTCGAGCGTAAGCACGGAATGAAATACGACGCGAGCAGTGCCGTGGCACAAACGCCAAGTTACTGAGACAGCGTAATTAATGAGTATCTCGGAATAAAGATGTCAGAAAACCCAATAAATCGGGATGAAGTTTTCAGTTTAAGCAAGGCCTGGGATCCGGCTGTGAATTTATTAATACCTCGTCGGCCATCTCATGCATCAGAGATGTAAAACGCTGAGAGAATGTGCGTCATAGGGCGCTACTCGCATGCGACGAATCGCCGCCAATACAGCCAGCAGTCGGCCGTTCCCTTCGACCCCACCACGCACGAGAACGATTTGCCGAAGAATTTCAACCAGTATTGCGAATGAAAACGGGTCGAGAAGTTCTGGTGTCGAAAATGAACTTCATTGTTCAGCTGCAGCGGCAGCAGTATTGTCCAGAAATGCTTGCAAAAATAAATGTAAAAAACACTTGACGCCAAGTATGTTGTACCGACACACACACACACACACACACACACACACAGTCTTCCTTTGGCAAATACATATTAAAGCCCTGTGTTCCTTTCTCATTTATTAGTCTCGTAACTTAACTATAAGAGTATTTAGACAATGGTTTTGCAATCTGGATGTGTGTGTAGAAATGTTATCAAAGTAGCATCGCTGGTTTCCACAATTGTGGTTGTAAATTGTATGATAGATATTAAGAATATATAAAATGACCTGCTTGGATAGCCGTGCGTGTTAAAGCGCCGCTTCCGGGACGGGGAGGTGCGCCGGTCCCGGATCGACTCCGCCCGGCGGATTAAGGACGAGGGTCGCTGTGGCGGCCAGCCTGGATGAGGTTCTTAGGTGGTTTCCCACATCCCACTTGGTGAATGCCAGGTTGGTACCGAAGTCTCGCCTCTGTTACACGATTCGCAGACATTTATAATTCGCTCACTTGCACATGAACTGCGCTACACGCAGACGGTTGGGGTACACACATTCACTGTCGAGTGACTATAGAGAGGGCATCGGACCACTCCATAAATTAACTATGCTAATTCTGTTAATGTCCATGCTGTCCCTGCGCCGTAGCCGGATAAAGGTACAACAAAAACAAGAGTAAGATTACGTAAAACGATTAGGGTCTTAATTACGGCTGTAGAATAGGTATATTCTGAACACATCAATTAAAACGTCCACTTCATATTACCTCATTCTGTTTGGGAGTTAAAAATTTTAATGCTGCGTCTGGTTTCACAGATACCTCAAAATCGCCAGCTACAGTCCAGTACAGTGTGACTATTACTGTAAACTACCTACTAATTCCTACTTCTCAGCTTGTGGCGAAACAAGCGCTGTATCATTGGAGAAATACAGAGGCGAGCGAGTGTGCCGGGACTCACCCAGTTCACTGCTAGTAGTGCCACGTGACCACAACAAGCCTGTGCGTAGCACACAAGTATTGCTCCATAATTTAAGAATTCAATTAAAAGTTAAAGTTGATGTCCAAACTTTGTTAGCATGTGCTTTAGTATAATAATTTGTAAACTGTCAAATCCCAGAATGATCAGGTCAATATTTTTCCTAGATGCATCATTTTAAGAAAAAAATAAGTGGCGCGAAATAATAAAGCTAGAAACCCACAAATAGGTCATAATGTGCAGATGTATGTCAAAATTAACTTGTACAAGTCTCAACGTGATTAAACAAATATTTTGTCAGAATCCGTGTTTTTAAGAAAAATTGAAGGCGATAAATATTGGATTTAGAAATAAAAACTTGTATGAAGATTCAGCTCAACATAAAAACATTAATTATGTAATCCCATTGAACTACCTCCAATAGTTTTCGAGTAATTTGCAGAAAACTAAATTTGGAACTAAAACTTCCTTATTTGTAGTAGTTTAAGTATCTGTTATATTAATGCTAGAAAGTTTTGTTTACCGCACGTGTGAAACCTATTAAGTAATAGAGCTATAACCAATTTAAAGGCCTGGATGTAAACAACAAGAAATACAAGGTCCCTTAAAGTTGTAGTTCAGTGGTCACGCTCTACCGTTAGTTCCTTTCTCAAAATTCTAGATGGCAAAGTCTAAATGCAGGCGACCTAAAACTTTTTCTGTGATTTTTACCAACTTAATTACATGGATACAAAATTACGAAGATTCTAAATTAATAAACAACAGTGTTATAAAATATTATGTGTCCGAGAAAGCGGCTGTTTAGAGGCTGCCACCGTGGGCATAGGGCGGATGAAAACAGGTATTCCCTTGGCCGTCGGCTGCTCCAGATAATATACCCACATTAAAAAAAGTTTTGCGTCACCCCGGTTCCCAGAACTCCTGAAGACAGACAATGACTGTGGATATTGTATCACAGACACAATCCCTTTGACTGTTCAGAGAAGTCACTAAACCCGCCCAAAGATGTAAAGAAACTTGCATGAGCAGCGCTTAGTAGACGGAGGGGGTCAGACAACCGACCACTTTCAGTCATTCCATCAGGAAAGAGGTACGCGGCTCGTGTTGTCTGTAGTTCAACCAGTTCAATACCGCGGCTCGATCGCGTCCCCATTGTTACTTTGTGCCAGGAAGGACTCTCAACAAGAGAAGTGTACAGGCGTCTCGGAGTGAACCAAAGCGGAGAAGGAGGAGATACAAAGAGACAGGAACTGTCGATGACATGCCTCGCTCAGGCCGTCCAAGGGCTACTGCTGCAGTGGATGACCGCTACCTACGGATTATGGCTCGGAGGGACCCTGACAGCAGCGCTACCATGTTGAATAATGCTTTTCTTGCAGCCACAGGACGCCGTATTACGACTCAAACTGTGCGCAATAGGCTGCATGATGCACAACTTCACTCCCGACGTCTGTGGCGAGGTCCATCTTTGCAAACACGACACGATGCAGCGTGGTACAGATGGGCCCAACAATGTGCCGACTGGACCACTCAGGATTGGCATCACGTTCTCTTCACCGATGAGTGTCGCATATGCCTTCAACCAGGTAATCGTCGGAGACGTGTTTGGAGGTAACGCGGTCGGGATGAACGCCTTAGACACACTGTCCAGCGAGTGCAGCAAGGTGGAGGTTCCCTGCAGCTTTGGTGTGGTATTATGTGTGGCTGACGTACGTCCCTGGTGGTCATGGAAGCCGCCGTAACGGCTGTGCGATAAATGAATGCCATCCTCCGACCGATAGTGTCGCCATATTGGCAGCATATTGGCGAGGCATTCGTCTTCATGTACGACAATTCGCGCCACCATCATGTACATCTTGTGAATGACTTCCTACAGGATAACGACATCGCTCGACTAGAATGGCCAGCATGTTCTCCAAACATGAACCCTATCGAACATGCCTGGGATAGATTGAAAAGGACTGTTTACGGTCGACGTGACCCACCAACCACTCTGAGGGATCTACGCCGAATCGCCGTTGAGGAGTGGGACAATCTGGACCAACAGTGCTTTGATGAACTTGTGGATAGTATGCGACGACGAATGCAGGCATGCATCAGTGCAAGAGGACGTGATACTGGCTATTAGAGGTACTGGTGTGTACAGCAGTCTGGATTACCACCTCTGAATGTTTCGCTGTATGGTTGTACAACATGCAATTTGTGGTTTTCATGAGCAGCGAAAAGGGCAGAAATGATGTTTATGTTGATCTCTGTTCCAATTTTCTGTACAGACTCCGGAACTGTCGGAACCGTGGTGATGGCAAAACTTTTTTTATGTGTGTAAATACAGCCCGAGAGGCAAGACTAGGCTTCACTTCGCACCCAGCAACTGTACGATCCGCGTCAGTCAAACGCCGGAGTGTGCGCTGCTTCCGATGCCGTCAGAGACGGGCTGTTACTAAATGCATATTTTCAGTAATAATAGAAAGTGAACTCGCAAGGACTATACACCATCCTGAATAGCTTAGATTTTGCAGAAGTAACTGTTAGTGTACCGCCCGTAATGTTAACTAATCCGTGTGGCAAGTGGCGAGCAATTATTTTGATTGACAGAGGTCAGGGCGAAAGACAATTTAATAGGAACTTACCGTAGAGGTCGCCTCTGAACTGCTCATAGTCCTGTTTAGGGTAGAGAGATTTATTGTCAGTCTTAGCATAATGAATATTAAAATGTTGAACGTAAGAAACTTTACCAAATGTATCTATCAATTAGAACTCAAAATCTCCATTTATAATCATAATCCTGATGCCACTGAGCGAATAGAGTATAGAAACATTTATTCCAGTGGTCTGGACAAGAATGTGGACTTGCGGACTGGGAACTATGGTCAGTATGTTCTCCATCGCTTTCTAGCTGACCACAGAAATAGTTGCCAGGCTCTCGTAAAAGACGGCGAACAATATTTCAATATTTATAGCAATTCAACAATATTCTAATAATTCAAATATTTTCTCCTATTACTTATGACTGATTATGTATTATATTATTATTATTATTATTATTATTATTACTATTATTATTATTATTATTATTACCCATCACCCCTTCAGCCTTCAAAACGCTGATATTTGCAAAATCGTCTGGTGTCGCCGTTTCTATATTTGTATTTCTTCATAACAATGGGCATCTCCGGCTTCAACCATAATTTTTCAGAGTGGTTCGCGGTCTTTCAATAAGTAAATTCTGCTCGTCGACGTAGAGAAGCGTAGTAAAATTTCATAACCACGCCTAGTGATTAGACAAACGAGTCGCACACAGGCAGCCGTAGAGAGGGGAAAAACCAACCGGCTAAAACCGATACTGGTACTTTGTTCTGCATAACCAATGTTTTTCGCTAATTATTTGTTTGTTCGGTTGGTTGGTTAATCTGGCGAGGGGGACCAAACAGCGAGGTCATCGGTCCCATCGGAGTAGGGAAGAAAAGGGAAGCAGGTCGGCCGTGCCCTTTCAAAGGAACCATCCAGACATTTGCTTGAAGCGATTTAGGGAAATCACGGGAAACCTAAATGAGGATGGCCGGACGCCGGTTTGAACCGTCGTCCTCCCGAATGCGAGTCCAGTTTGCTAACCACTGTGTCACCTCGCTCGGTGGCGGTTTTTTGGTCTCGGCTATAACAGGTGATTTTCTTACTTTTTTGCTAATAACCAAGTAAAAAACCGGAATATCAAGTAGCCATAGCAGCAGTGCACACATTTTTCGTTTTTTAAAAAACTTTTTTTTAAAAAAAGGAGTAATTTTTGTTCAGGAAATTTTCATTGGTTTGAAATGTGGCATTATAGAAAATGGTTCAAATGGCTCTGAGCACTATGGGACTCAACAAAATGGTTCAAATTGCTCTGAGCGCTATGGGACTTAACTTCTGAGGTCATCAGTTCTCTATAACTTAGAACTACTTAAACCTAACTAACCTAAGGACATCACAAACATTCATGCCCGAGGCAGGATTCGAACCTGCGGCCGTAGCGGCCGCGCGGTTCCAGACTGTAGTGCCTAGAACCGCTCGGCCACACTGGCCGTTGGCTTTGTTATAGCAAATGGGAAAAGCGAACAATGCTATTTTAATAAGAATGCTGACAAATACATGGCAAAAGAATTAGTGCAACATTGCTGTGACAATAATGTCTGTGTTGCAGTGTGTCGGCGTATAAGCGTACGTACAGTGTGCAAGACTTCGCCCCCATCTGGTCTATTCGGTAGTCTCGCTGTCGTCACCGGCCATCCATTGCATTGAGAATGGCATCAGGTCTAAACATATTTTTACGAAGTGATGTATCAATTAAGTATAACGCTTCATTTGCTTTAAAATTATTAAAAATTTGACTGTCATTTCTACGAAATAACAAAAGAGGAACGAAATTATGGTGACACTGATAAACTAAAAATTTAACAATTCATTCATAGCATACAATAAAAATAGAAAGTAGCTGATATGCTTCCCGTGTCTGTATAGTATCCCTTTATCCACTTGTAGCCCTTGAAAACGGACAAATTAGCACGAAAACCATTGTTCATTGTTGTTCAACCTTAGTTTTGACCATTTAGCACCGACAATTCGTAATGCCCAAACAGCAGTGTGATCCTGGATTACAATATGATTTGTGAGTAGGTTTTCAAAAAATTGAGATCAATAGTAGAGTACTGGTGATTTTTTGTAGTGTAACCTCCCCACAATGATTTCGTAAGACAATTATTTAATAGAAATGGGAGCCAAATGAAACCTTCCCACAAAATGTTGACCGGACGATAATTTGAATGTTAACAAGAATACAACCTAACGTAATCTCCCAGCAGATAAATTTACTGACAATGACAATTAAACAGAAATTCGCAATCTGACTCTTGTGTAAGCTTCCGCAAAAATAATGAAAAACAATTCAGTGCTAATGAAATCTCAGTGATAATGATAATTCAACCGAAATATCGGTCTTTGGCCCTGTGCAAATCAGAATTAAATTCTTACCTCATTGTAGCTGCTAGTCAAATTTCTGCTCTTATTCTTGCGCACAGCTTGGAGGAACTGCATTGCAAATAATAATATTCCTTTTTTTTTTTTGTAATTTAACTGAAATTTGTTTAAGGGAAGTGGAACGAAATTTAGTTCAATAAAATTGCTTTTGAAATCATAATTATTATTGGGGCACTTGTTGGAAATTAATTACAATAAATGAACTTTAAATTATCTGATGATTACCTTAATTAACAATGTACCTCATTCAGCATCTTGACCAGTGTTGCCGACAGACTACATCACACAACCGCACTGGGCTGCTACTACTGACCGACTGCTCTGCATGACGGCTACTACAGAACTGCTCTCAACGACTACTGACAGAGTACTGCTCGCAACACTCGCGCGGTCAAGCGCAGACTAACTACGATTATAGGCTCTCTGGTCAAAGATTTTAACGTGCCTCACCATCGCTGCTATGTTACATACGTGTTTCATAACCCTCCACTGGGGGGGCAAAAATTTGGCAGCGATGGTGAGTCATTTGGACTTGCCATCGCAAGAAATTTTTACAATTTACAGAATATTCAAATTCAGTACATAAATTAAATGTTGTGCACATGCACCGAGTACAAAATATTTCAGACAAAGACAAAGTGAGTACAAAATATAGTAGCAAATCAGAAAAATGTATAAAAATTATTTGACAGATAAAGTGCACAGGCACTGAAAAAATTCTTTAGCAGATTCAGAACAAATAAACAGACTGGCAAAAAAAAAAAAAAAATTATGTTGACAAGTGACATGAGTGCACATGCACTGCAGTTGAGAACATATTAGCAATTTACGAAATGTATATACAATTAGTAACAAATGACATAAGTGCATACGCACTGAAGTATTGAATATACAGAATGAGTACAAATCATATTGAAAAATGGGAAAAGTGCACAGGCACTGAAGTTCAGTAGAAAACATATTAACACACAACATAAGTGCACATGCACTGTAGTTCAGAACATATCATTAAAATAAAATACTAAAAATATGTATATACAATATAAAAGACAAGAGTGCACATACTGTACTTGAGAACAAATCGAAAAAATGTCTTAGGCATTTTTGCAATAAATAAACATAATGGCAAAAATCATATCGGCAAGTGACATAAGTGTACTCGTACTGGAGTTGAGCGAATCAAAAAAAATGTATAACCCATGAACATAAATAATGTTAGCAAAAAAAAAAAAAAAGATTTTCACTATGTGACAAGAATTAGGATAGGAAAGGGAAGGATTGCATCATGGTTGTAGCACTTTAGATTGCACACAGCTGTTCTGAAAGTCCATATCTTTCCACAGAAGTACAACACCAAGTGACACAATTTGAAGTTCTTTTCCCATCAGAATTTATCAGTGTAGCCAAGACACTGAACTGTCGTACTAATGTTCCATGTTCTCATTTTGGCAGTACACTAGGTACACCAAACAGTGGGACCGTAATAACGTCTTCATCGCTCACGGTGGTGGACAGCATGTCGTGTCAACACCACGCTCTTACAAGGCACACCAACGTAGAATTAGTGCAAAACCAAAGATAGTGCTCCATGATCACTAGGATAGACAGGACAAATGGACATTGCAGTAATTCAGGGTAGTTAGCTCATGAGGTGAAGGACATTAAGTCACATAATATTGACAATTGCAGTTTTCATTAGTAGTTTGGGGCATTCATAGCCCAGTGATTGAATATTTCTGTACCAAGTATGTAGTATTACAGAAAAATGTTCATAAATTGTTTTACATAGAATCAGTATCCTTCTTTTCCTGGTTACAAAGCATTATTAAATAATCGCATTCTTTTTCAGTTACAAAGTATGGCATAGTTAATTAATTATTTGTCATTCCAATATAGTATTAATTATTAGCCTTTTCCTAATTACAAAGCATTATTAAACAATCACATTCTTTTCCAGTTACAAAGCATTATTAAGAATCATTAGCTTTCTTCTGATTACAGTTAATTAATCATTTGTCATTCCAATATACACTCCTGGAAATGGAAAAAAGAACACATTGACACCGGTGTGTCAGACCCACCATACTTGCTCCGGACACTGCGAGAGGGCTGTACAAGCAATGATCACACGCACGGCACAGCGGACACGCCAGGAACCGCGGTGTTGGCCGTCGAATGGCGCTAGCTGCGCAGCATTTGTGCACCGCCGCCGTCAGTGTCAGCCAGTTTGCCGTGGCATACGGAGCTCCATCGCAGTCTTTAACACTGGTAGCATGCTGCGACAGCGTGGACATGAACCGTATGTGCAGTTGACGGACTTTGAGCGAGGGCGTATAGTGGGCATGTGGGAGGCCAGGTGGACGTACCGCCGAATTGCTCAACACGTGGGGCGTGAGGTCTCCACAGTACATCGATGTTGTCGCCAGTGGTCGGCCGAAGGTGCACGTGCCCGTCGACCTGGGACCGGACCGCAGCGATGCACGGATGCACGCCAAGACCGTAGGATCCTACGCAGTGCCGTAGGGGACCGCACCGCCACTTCCCAGCAAATTAGGGACACTGTTGCTCCTGGGGTATCGGCGAGGACCATTCGCAACCGTCTCCATGAAGCTGGGCTACGGTCCCGCACACCGTTAGGCCGTCTTCCGCTCACGCCCCAACATCGTGCAGCCCGCCTCCAGTGGTGTCGCGACAGGCGTGAATGGAGGGACGAATGGAGACGTGTCGTCTTCAGCGATGAGAGTCGCTTCTGCCTTGGTGCCAATGATGGTCGTATGCGTGTTTGGCGCCGTGCAGGTGAGCGCCACAATCAGGACTGCATACGACCGAGGCACACAGGGCCAACACCCGGCATCATGGTGTGGGGAGCGATCTCCTATACTGGCCGTACACCACTGGTGATCGTCGAGGGGACACTGAATAGTGCACGGTACATCCAAACCGTCATCGAACCCATCGTTCTACCATTCCTAGACCGGCAAGGGAACTTGCTGTTCCAACAGGACAATGCACGTCCGCATGTATCCCGTGCCACCCAACGTGCTCTAGAAGGTGTAAGTCAACTACCCTGGCCAGCAAGATCTCCGGATCTGTCCCCCATTGAGCATGTTTGGGACTGGATGAAGCGTCGTCTCACGCGGTCTGCATGTCCAGCACGAACGCTGGTCCAACTGAGGCTCCAGGTGGAAATGGCATGGCAAGCCGTTCCACAGGACTACATCCAGCATCTGTACGATCGTCTCCATGGGAGAATAGCAGCCTGCATTGCTGCGAAAGGTGGATATACACTGTACTAGTGCCGACATTGTGCATGCTCTGTTGCCTGTGTCTATGTGCCTGTGGTTCTGTCAGTCTGATCATGTGATGTATCTGACCCCAGGAATGTGTCAATAAAGTTTCCCCTTCCTGGGACAATGAATTCACGGTGTTCTTATTTCAATTTCCAGGAGTGTAGTAAGAATCACATTCTTTTCCAGTTACAAAGTATGGCATAATTAATTAATCATTTGTCATTTCAATATAGTAAGAATCATATTCTTTTCCAGTTACAAAGTATCAACATTGAAAACAAGAGCTAATTAATGGCATAATTAATAACCTAATTCATTGATTGACATTAATTATTGGCACTCAGTGGCCATCAAGTATTGAATAGAATAAAACATTATTCATCATTCAGTATTATTCAGATCATTACGAAGTCATTATTAAAAATCAGCTAAACTATTTGGGACAGGTAATACATTTTTTTTTGTGCTAGCAAAGCATTGCTTTTGGTAATTATAAGAGAAAGCAAGAAGAGAAAAAAGAAAAAAAATTGTTTCTAGGTTGTTCCTGTAAATGAAAAATGTGTAACGTCATTCGTCATGAGTCAGCTGTAGCAAGGTTATGAAACAAGGCAGTATATGTGATTACATGTATAAATGATAGACACAAATGGGTAAAAAATGTAAGTGCTAGTACAGGTATAATAAGTAACAGGTTTAGTAAGTATCTTGAAAAGCTTCTGCTGGAAAAAAAAAATACAAAATGGATTATTGACCTGAAAGAAGAAACGCACACTATGCTGAAAAGTAGTGAACTTCGAATTAACAAGTAGTGAAATGTGTATAAACATGTGTTCCATAGCTGTCCTTTCCAAAACTTTCCGTCATCCTACTATGCAATATAACACGTGCTGTCAAAACAAACTGCAACAAATACTTAAACAACTACGTAGCATAAATACATAACTTCAACATTATCCTCATCTGCAAAGAAAAAACTTCATTATCAATCACTTCATTATCCATATTATCATAACTTCATTATTATCATCACCTGTAAAGAAAAATTTCATTATTCATAATAGCATATTCTTCATCATTATTCATCAGTATTCATTATCATCTGCAAAAATATCACTTCATTACTCATTATACAACTATTCCTTATCTCTAGCATATTTCATCACTAAAACTAAGATGTGTAGTTCTGTCCGACAGCCTGCATCAATCACCTTGTATTCTGAAAGAAAAAATTAGTTAAGACTGCTATTCTGCGATGAGTATAGTATATTCTTGTTAATGCTTGTTAATCCTGATCCATTTACTCTTCCTCATAAGGTTTTTGTATCCTCTTTCGTCTATTCCGTAGTTGAAATTCCCATTTCTGTTTAATTTATTTCCTTTACACGTTATTTCTTTCTGAAAATGATGAACAAAGATTAATGTCTTGCATTTACATCATATACCCACTAAGTAATTACTGATTAACGGTAATATAATTAAGCATACAGCATAACATGACAGAAAACGTAATATGTCGAAAGCATAGACAGTGTTCAAAGGCAAAATGTACAGAGAATATCACAATGCAGCAGCAAAAAAAAAAAAAAAAAAAAAAAAAAGAAAAATGTAAAATAGTCACGATGTTGAGATATCATAGGGCAAAAAATGTCAAAGTCAACGTGTGTGTTATACCTTAACTATTTCACAGTGCATACAAACAAAACAGGAAAACAATCATACACACAAAAAAAAAAAAAAATGAAAAATGTGCACGGTCTGATGTGTAACGACAAGAAGAGCGACCTGCTAACCTTACCTTGCCAGGCACTTGCCAAGACAAAATACGATAGTCATCAGTAGGTAATCATATAATATCATAAGTGCTCATAAAATGTATAAGTTCAAATGGAAAAATATGCACGGTCTGATGTGTAATCGACAAGAAGAGCGACCTGCTAACCTTACCTTGCCAGGCACTTGCCAAGAAAAAATACGATAGTCATCAGTAAGTGTTCATGTGAGTATAATTGCATACGTAATCATAAAAAATTAGGAAATGGCATTACTGTGCGATAAATCATAAAGTATGTTCATTGAATAAAGGGTTTGATGTTGGAGACGTGGTGATTGCCTTTACTTTTTCTCGTTCTCAAAGTTTCAACGTGTACAACATTGGGGTGAGGAATGCTCCGAATCCGATATGGACCTGCGTATAGAAGTTCAAATTTACTGCACTTACCTTTTATTCTGCTGGATAAATAGTGTGTACGTCCTAATATCTTCTGTCCAACGTGAAAGTCTCGGCGTGTACAAACCTGTTTTTGCTGTCTTCTCCGGCGCTCTGCGGCACGTTTGATGTTGTTCAGCGCAATGTCAATTATTTCACGGTGTCGTAGTCTATGAGATCTAGGAAAGTTTATTAATTCTTTAATTTTGTTTGGTGGTTCAACGTTTTTCAGTATAACAGACGGAGATAGCATAGTGGATTCATTTGGTATGGAATTAATTACTTCCTGGAATGAGTGTATGTGTCTGTCCCAATCAATATGTCTTTTATGGCAGTAAATTCTACACAGTTTACCAATTTCTTTCATTAATCGTTCACATGGGTTCGAAGAAGCATGGTACTTCGATATATAGATCGGAGAAATGTCTCTAGCTCGTAACATGCGTGTGTGTCCATATAGCAGAACGAAATTGTGATCCATTGTCGGAAATTACTTTCATCACATGCCCTACATGAAATAGAAAGTGCTTTACAAATGCTTTTGAAACAGTTTTAGCAGTAGCTTTGCGTAACGGAGTGAAAGTAACAAATTTTGAAGTGAGTTCAACAGCGACAAAGATGTAGCAGAAACCTCTGTTAGTTCTCGGAATTGGACCAAAAATGTCTACAGCGGCCATGTGTCTTAATTTAACAGGTACAATGGGATATAATGGAGGAATATGTGAAGTGGTGTCTGACTTAGCTTTCTGGCAAATTTTACATGACGCTAAAACTCGTCGTATTCGTTTCTCCATGTTGTTAAAATAACAGTTCTGTCTCAGTATAAGAAAACATTTTCGTGCTCCGTAATGTGCGTAACTTAAATGAGTGTACCAAATTAATTTGTTAACAAGTTCGTCAGGGATGCATAATAACCAATTGTTGCTGTCAGGATGAGAACGGCGAAACAGAATGTCATTGCGTACAGTGTAGTGGTTCCTAATCGTAACATTTTTCCTATCTTGCCAAAGGTGTTTAATTTCTTTCCACACATTGTCTTTATTTTGTTCTTGTGCTATGTCCTGTAATGACGATGAAATAAAATTTTCAAATGCTACTTGCTGAATGTACATGACACTGAAATTTGTTTTGCAGAAGTTGGTTGCTACGTCTTGCTGATTGTTGCTGAGAGAACGCGATAGTGCGTCTGCTATAACATTTTGCGTACCGGGAATGTGAACTATTGTAAAATTAAATTCCTGTAAATATAGTTTCCATCTGCTTAATCTGTCGTGCGTGAATTTAGCCGAAAGTAAAAATTGTATCGCTCTGTGGTCTGTGTACACGGTGGTATGTCTGCCGTAAAGAAAGTGCCGAAATCTCGTAAAAGCCCAAACAACACATAATGTTTCAAGTTCAGTAACGGAATAATTTCGTTCAGCAGGTGATAGAATGCGGCTTGCAAATGCGATGTTTTTAATTACTGTAGAACCATCTTCTTCAATTTCCTGAAAAATATGTACGCCTAAAGCTGTGTTGGAACTGTCGGTGGCAATGGAAAAATTTCTGGTAAGATCTGGGTGCGATAAAAGTGGAGCATTCAACAAGGTTTCTCTCAGGTTCACAAATTCAGAATGTGCTTGCTTATCCCAAGACCAAATACTGTTTTTACCTGTTAATTGGCATAACCTGGGTGTGTCTAAAGCGGAGTGATGAATAAATTTACGAAAAAAGTTAATTAAACCCAAAAAGCTGCGTAATTGTTTTTTCGTCGTAGGAACAGTAATGTCACGTAAAGCTTGAAGTTTTTCCGGATCAGGCGCAATGCCTTCTGCTGAAATTACGTGTCCAAGAAATTTTATAGAAGTTTTGCCAAAGTGCGATTTACTAAGATTAACTGTAAGTCCTTGTGCATGAAAAGTTTGTAACAGTTGTTCAAGAATCAGATTGTGTTCCGACCAGTTAGCTTCTGCGATAAGAATGTCGTCTACATACGTCGTAATTCTGTCCTTAAGTTCTGTCGGAAGTATTGTGTTCAAACCGCGAATAAAAGCTGCAGAAGAAATAGTTAAGCCGAATGGTAATTTACAAAATTGATAACAGTCACCAAAACAGAGAAAAGCTGTATACTTTCTGCAATTTGGATGAAGTTGAATTTGCCAAAATCCCGATTTCAAATCTAATGTAGAATAAATAGCTGTACCATGAAATTTCTGTAAAAGTTCCTCTAGTGTCTGTGGTCGATCTGTTTCATTAATAATAATGTCATTAATGTGACGTGAATCAAGTACGAGGCGAAGTGAGCCATCTTTTTTCTTAACAATATGTAGCGGGTTTATGTACGGACTAACTGCTGGTTCTATAATTCCTTGATCAAGCATATCCTGCAATTCTTTTTTAACTTGTTCTCTGTGAATATATGGAATGGGATAATGCTTTGCTTTAAATGTGTCGTGCTGTTTCACTTGAAATTCATACATAAAGCCGGACATGGTACCAGGGATGTTGTCAAAAACTGGAGCTTGCTGTAAAAGAATTTCGTGTAGTTGCGTTCGTTCGTCGTCTGTAGTTGCACTGCTTTGTCTAACTTTATCGGAAATCATTTGCATTACGTCGTAGTCAGCTTCGTCTGGAGTATTATCGTTGTGTACGTACGTATTCGTGAACAATGTGGGATTACAGTCTATGTTACGTGACACGGAAATAACCTCTGTGCGGTTAATTGTTTGTTCTTCCGCAGATAAAGAGTGCTGAAATTCTAAAGCCAATTGTACATTTTCATCCTTTAACATTAAATAAGAATTCTGAAAATCTATAACTGCGTCGTGTTGTACCAGAAAATTCGTACCTAAAATTACGTCTGTTGTCAATAAAGGAACAATCCAAAAATTAGAGTGGAAAGTATGACCTCCAATACAAAATGATAAATGCGTCTGTAATTTAACGTCTACTCCTTTACTCGATACTGCTCCTTTTACTTTCATTTTGCCTAATGGTAATGTAGGATACGTATTCTCTTTGTTGCACTCATTAAAAGTCTCCTCATTTATTACTGATATAGGTGATCCAGAATCAATTACTGCTGAGAATTTCGATGAACCAATTTTAATTTCGATGACAGGATGTGAAATAGTTTTCTGAACAAATGGTCTTTCCTGCAAGAGAGTGTCTCTGATATCGTCAAAAGTAATTACATTTTCGTGAACAACATTTTGCGTGTCAAACGTAGTGCTTGTGTTATTGGAAGATGCGTCCTGTACAGTATCTAGTCAGATTCTATCCGACGTGTTATTATTAATTTCGATGACAGGATGTGAAATAGTTTTCTGAACAAATGGTCTTTCCTGCAAGAGAGTGTCTCTGATATCGTCAAAAGTAATTACATTTTCGTGAACAACATTTTGCGTGTCAAACGTAGTGCTTGTGTTATTGGAAGATGCGTCCTGTACAGTATCTAGTCAGATTCTATCCGACGTGTTATTATTATTAGGAGGATTCTGTGGCATTTCGACTATTTGAACTGTCCTATTACTTCTTCCAGACGTATTACGCTCTGGATGGTACCTACTGTCGGGTTCATTCATGAGAATATGTTCTTGTTGATTACTTTGTTGCTGGTAAGACCGACTGTTATTATATGTACGCTGATAATTGTGCTCACCGTTTTTACGTCTGTCGTGATAGTCATTCCTATACGGTGCATTGCGATAGGAATTGAAATATTGTCTTCTTTGTACGTAGTTGTTTCCTTGCTGTCGTGCGTTACTATTTGTTGGATCTGTGACTATATGTGCACGCGGCGGAACATTAACGCCTGGTTGACCTTGTGCATTACATTGTTGGTTACGTATACTAACCGGTTGGTTTTGATGTTGTTGCGGTGGAAAACTTCTATTGTTACCAAAATGTGCTTCCTGTTGCTGAAAATTTTGACGATATTGATAATCTGAATTTTGTCTGTGATTTAAGTTCTGGTAGTTATCGTTTCTAAAGCGTCTGTTATCTTTTCTATTGAAATTACGTGTCTGATCATAATTCCTGTACTTTTGTTGACCTTGGTTATTATACGAAAAATTTTTGTTTACAAAAGAATAATCAGATTGTTGTACTTCTAAAAGCTGCAACAGATCCCTGAATGCTGAAATGTTTTCTTTTTGCTGACCAGTTAAAAGTGACACTCGTAATGACCGTGGTAATTTAGAGATGCATAATTGTATAAGTGCGGATTCACTGTACGGTTCACTTAGGTACTGGTTTTGTTGTACCATGTGCTCAAAAAATTGCGTTACACTGGGAAAATTTGAGTTTTCATAGTTTGGCAAACTAATTATTTGGTCTTTAATTCCGCGCTGTGTCGTCTTCGACCAGTACGCTGACAGAAAAGCATTCTGAAATTCCTCTACTGAGTAGCATTGCCTCGCGATCGGTCTCATACGAGTTGCCGGTTCGCCTTCCAAAAAGCTGCAAATAAATTCAAGTTTATGCGTAACAGGCCAAGTCGGTGGAAGAGCAAAGCTAAATTGTTGAATCCAATCCAGTGGGTGAATCTGCATTCTATCGTTTTTAAATACTTTAAACTTTCTCACTGACAGAAAATGTTTGTAATCGAAATTATCATCTCTGTATGATGCAACAGGTTCAGGATCGTAAGAGAATCTATTGGACTGTGGTTGTTCGGAATCTAAGTCCCGTACTCTCTGTAGATTACCCAAATTACACGCGTTGCGCGAGTCTGACAAATGTTCGCAAAGTGGCGTCTGTTGTATGTTATTATTAACTGAAATGTTTTTCATCTCTTTTACTTCTTGTTGTAAATTCGACAATTTTCTACGCAACGTGTTATTAGATGAATCGATCTCATTAATTGTCTGCTGTAAATTTTGAAATTCAGGTGTTTGGTTAAATGAAATCGGTGAAGTATCGTCTGATTTATTGTCATTAGCACTTTCAATAGCATCAATACGACTGGCTAATTCATCATATTTTTCAGTCAGAATTTTTGCCTGATCATCGGTTTTAGAATCGGACGCATTAATCTGTTTTTGCAACTTACGTGTAGTTTCGCTCAGTTTTTTAACATCAGCTTTGATGATATCGGAATCCTGCGTTAGTTCTAATTGTTCGAATCTGTCCGTCACTGTTTGAATATCTACTGTGTGTGTATCTGTTTTTGATTTAAGATTGGAAATTTCGTCACGTAATTCTGTGTTCGACTGTTTGATGGAATTAATTTCGTCGGACACTGAGGCAATATTGTTGTCTACGTATGACTTCGCTTTCGCGAACATTTTACGTTTGTCTTCTTGTCTCTGAGCCGTGATTGTTTCCATGACTTGTCGTTTTACTTTGTTTTGATCTTGAATAAATTTGCGGAAACGCGTATCACTGTTCTGTATGTGCTGATTAAAGCGTTCGTCAATCTGAGTGTTCTGCTGTTCGAATTTCGCGTCTATCTTTGCGTCCACTGTGCGCGAAAGTTCTGCTGTCATTGCTTTAAACTCGTCGCGTAATTGTGTAGCCTTTTCAGAGCATTGTTTAGCGACTGTACTAATTTCCGCTCTAAGTGTTTCTGTTGTGGCTGTTTGCATTTCCCTTAATTCCTGAGCAACAGACCTAATTTCTTCGCTGCTTTTCTTTGAACAAGCCTCAATTTCCACGCGCAACTGTTCCTTAGTGTCATGACACTGCGCGGCAACAGCTCTAATTTGTTCACTAAGCTGTCTGGAATTGTCGTCTAATTTTTTATTTAGCTGTTCGTTCTGTTCCCTAAGTTGTTTAAAATCTTCACTTTGTTTGTCTAATTTTTCATTCTGTTGTTTGATATCTACACTAAATTTGTCTTGTTTTTCGTTCTGTTGTTTGACCTGTTCACTAAGTTTGTCTTGTTTTTCGTTCTGTTCGTTCCTAAACTGTAGCATTATTGCCATAAATTGTTCCAGAGTAACATTACCTACTCCATTATCTGTGCTGTTTGATTGTGTACCTGGAATTGTCGCGCTTTGTGTGACCATTTGGTCATTCTGCAATTTACAAAAGGGATTATCATTCGGACCTACACTGTAACTCACTATTTCGGAATTAAATAAATCCGTCGTATTTTGTGTATCCTGTTCATTTTCATTCGAAAAATTTGTTTGTATGTTACTTGAATTTTTCAAACCGGTTGTGTTAAGCTGGGTAGCGCTCATTACAATAGAGCGTCCAACATCATCAATTGTCGTCAAATTAACAGAAGAGACAATTGAGTTCGTTTGCTCATCATTAAGATAAAAGTCATCATTATTGGTCGGAATGCACTGATTGTTAGTGAACGCAGGATTGTCATCATTACACTGCGTGTCACAATTACTATCGGTCACGTTGTTTAAGTCGGTAAGTTCATTCATAATACCTCGTGATACACTATTCATAGTCTTTCGCGGCATTTTTACAGTAGTCACAATTATTCACAAAACAATAAGCACAAATGCAAAAGCAACACACAAATACAACAGAGCAACGAATTGCCGTTGACCTGTAGAGAGAAAGTCACAAGATTAGTAAAAGCGTTGCGCCAAATCCTAATTATGTCTAAGCAAATAAGAGCAGATTTCTGACTGTTGTTCAAAAGACTCTCAACGAAATACGGTCCTGGACTGGGTGTCGCCAAGTGTAACCTCCCCACAATGATTTCGTAAGACAATTATTTAATAGAAATGGGAGCCAAATGAAACCTTCCCACAAAATGTTGACCGGACGATAATTTGAATGTTAACAAGAATACAACCTAACGTAATCTCCCAGCAGATAAATTTACTGACAATGACAATTAAACAGAAATTCGCAATCTGACTCTTGTGTAAGCTTCCGCAAAAATAATGAAAAACAATTCAGTGCTAATGAAATCTCAGTGATAATGATAATTCAACCGAAATATCGGTCTTTGGCCCTGTGCAAATCAGAATTAAATTCTTACCTCATTGTAGCTGCTAGTCAAATTTCTGCTCTTATTCTTGCGCACAGCTTGGAGGAACTGCATTGCAAATAATAATATTCCTTTTTTTTTTTTGTAATTTAACTGAAATTTGTTTAAGGGAAGTGGAACGAAATTTAGTTCAATAAAATTGCTTTTGAAATCATAATTATTATTGGGGCACTTGTTGGAAATTAATTACAATAAATGAACTTTAAATTATCTGATGATTACCTTAATTAACAATGTACCTCATTCAGCATCTTGACCAGTGTTGCCGACAGACTACATCACACAACCGCACTGGGCTGCTACTACTGACCGACTGCTCTGCATGACGGCTACTACAGAACTGCTCTCAACGACTACTGACAGAGTACTGCTCGCAACACTCGCGCGGTCAAGCGCAGACTAACTACGATTATAGGCTTTCTGGTCAAAGATTTTAACGTGCCTCACCATCGCTGCTATGTTACATACGTGTTTCAGTAGTACGCAATCACTTATCACTTTTCGACAAAAGCAGCGAACGGCGGACGGATTAAGATTTCTTTAATTTGCCTATTAGTTTAATACTTTAATTCCATGTATCTTGAAACTAAGAGAGCCAAAATTTTTAAATCGTTATTTCATTTCTACGTTTATTAGAGGAGACAATGGGAATAGAAAATCGGTTATTCGAGAAACCGATTGAGAGATTTAACAGTCAGGTTAAACTGGCGCGCAAAAAACCGATATCATCGAAAACCGGTTGTTTGCCATAAACGCCATTCCAAGGCAGTCATATTCTGGAACGTGACCCATTCATCGTGTTCGATTCGTGAAAGTGCACGGGAATTCCAGGGGAACAGCGATAAATCTCTGCGCTGTGCCCACGCAAGTATCATCTGCTGACAGATCGCTTGACCTGGCGACAGATTACAACGATCCGTCGCTAATGCCTGGTGCTCTGAATGGAATAGCAGTAAGAGGCCAGAAAGGGCGCCGGGAATCAAAGTCGGGGCTATAAATAGCAACGGAACATTAATAATACTTCACTGTATGGTTTGTGACCCGGCAACGTGATCGCATAACAATGCAGGTGGCAGGTTGTCGAGTAAAAAGCACCACTGCAGTTGTATGGTTATTGTATTTAGGAAGCACGACCGGTTTCGCAACGTTAGTCACATCATCAGGTGAAGTCCTGAATAGAAAGAAGTAGCTGTCTGCAAGTAGTATAAAATCTGGCAATGACCAGTACTTAACAGTACAACGTGATACTGGAGTACAACTGATAATAAACTTTCTCCTGATTTTTAGAATTTCATTCCATTCTAAAAATCATGTCGCAACCCACGATAAAGTAGAAGGGGACCAATAGTAGGAACCTAAAGAGGAATACAAATAAACTGCTAAAATACCGTGCGGTGGGGGGAATGGAAGTAAAGAGAAACACCGGAGGAAACCATACTGTGTACTAGTGGATCAGACGAGTGAAGCACAGGGCAACGCCGCAGCTGACCGCAGACTACTGCGGAAACATTTTATGGGCCACTGAACAAGTGGCGCCTTCGCATTAGAGATTGGGGGGTGGGGTGGGGTGGGGGGGGGGTTATGGATGTGAGGATCAAGTGCATACGAGATTATAAAGCCAAACATTTGCATTATAAAATATAAACGATACTATTGGAAGACATAAGTGACGTAATGTGGAAAACTATTCAAATGTATAGGGGCCCATAGAGTGTAAACCGTAAAAAGAGACATAGACAGCGGGGGTAGACGAAAAACAGGCAATACGCAAACAGGTTATCCACTGAGATAAAGTTAGTTAAGATAGATTTGTGTTCCAATTCAGCTTGGATCTTGAGAATATCACTATGAGAGTGCTTTACAGCACGTCAAATACTGGTAACAGAGTGACCATCCTCAGAAAAATCGGTACCCAAAGCTGAATTACAGCCCGAGCGAAATGAATTCCCCCTAAACCTGACCTCAAATTTTCTAACCCTTGGCTGAGATATCTATATGGGCAGTCATTACGCGCATAATTATGTTTCCGCGTTGGTTTGCGGTCAGCAGCGGCCCTAGTCTGTACTCCACTCACCCAACGAGTACGTGGCTTCTGTTTACTTTCGTTCCCGTATTTCAACGTCAATCTGTATTCCTCTAGCGTAAAGAAACCGGTCGTGCTTAAAAATAATACAACAATCCAGCTGCATCGGTGTTTTTTATTCAACAAGAAGGGTTTTGTTTCTGTGGATGTCCGTTGAATGAAATTTTGTGTATGGTAGAGCACCTAAAGAAGACACCTATGCCGATCGCCGAACTTTCGTTCGTAGAAACTGAAACATTAACTCGGCTGGTCACACTGATCTGGTACACGTGCTTAGACATCTGGGAGGATCCGCCGACGGGCCCGGCCCGTGGTCGTTCCTCCACGGCGGTAGTGAGTGCTCTGTGCTCTCACGGGACTCGTCCCGAGCGCGGCGGAATGGCCCGCCTCCGCCTCCGCCTCCGCCGCCGCCAGCGCTGGCCGACGCGGGGGCGGAGCGGGGGCCGCCCGGGCACAGGGCCCGGCCGCTCGCGTATCGACTCTCGCCTCCACGCCGCGCCGCGTTCGAGGGTACTTTTGCAGAGCGCGGGCGCTGGCCGCCTCAACGGCTGCCCTCTTGTGTCCAGCCGCGGCGTGAAGGCGTCTCGTCCTCCAGCCGAGGCGACAACGTTGCGGCTCGCTACAGGCGCAGCGTATCCCCACGGTGCCCCGGCCCGTTCTCTCGACTGTTGCGCGTCGCGTATCGGTTTAGTTGACTAAGACGCAATAGAAGTGGCCTTAGAAAAAGGCGTGATAAAACCGTTCCGCTATTTGCACTGCTGGCCATTAAAATTGGAGCATCATGAAGATGGCATGCTCCAAATGCCAAATTGGCATGAAGTGTTCTTCATACTTGGATATGAAATTAATTAGCATTTCTATGCAACCGCTTAAATGAGATAGGATTCACGCTCTGTACATTCTATATACAGGGTATATTCACTGAAGAGACAAAGAAACTGGTAAAACCGCCTAATATGTGTAGCCCCCCCCCTCCTCCGAGCTCGCAGAAGTGCCGCAACACGACATGGCATGAACTCGATTAATGTCTGAAGTAGTGTTGGAGGGAATTGGCACAATGAATACTTCAGGGCTGTCTATAAATACGAAAGAGTACGAGGGGATGGAGATCTTCTGAACAGTACGTTGCAAGGCAGCCCAGATATGCTCAACAATCTTCATGTCTCGGGAGTCTGGTGGCCAGTGGAAGTATTTAAACTCAGAAGTCTATCCTGGAGCCACTCTGTAGCAATTCTGGACGTGTGGCGTCGGAATGCACAATGGACATGAATGGATGCAGGTGATCAGACAGGATGCTTATATACGTGTCACCCGCCAGGGTCGATCTATACATATCACTCCAACTGCACACGCCTCACATCATTACAGAGCCTCCTCCTGACTGAACAGTTCCATGCTGATATGCAGAGTCCATGGATTCATGAGGTTGTCTCCATACCCGTACACGTCCATCCGCTCGATACAATTTGAAACGAGAGTCATCCGACCAGGCAACATGTTTCCAGCATCAACAATCCAATGTCAGTGTTCACGAGCCCAGGCAATCATCAGGGGTACACGAGTGGACCCTGGGCTCCGACAGCCCATATGGATGATGTGTCGTAGAATAGGTCGCACGCTGACACTTGTTGATGGCCCACCATTGAAATCTGCAGCAGTTTGCGGAAAGGTTACGCTTCTGTCACGTTGAACGGTTCTCTTCAGTCGTCGTTGGCCCCGTTCTTGCAGGATCTTTTTTCAGATGGAGCTATGTCGGAGATTTGATGTTTTACCGGATTCCTGATATTCACTCTACACACGTGAAATGGTTGTACGCGAAGATCCCGATTTCATCGATATCTCGGAGATGCCGTGTCCCGTCTCTCTTGCGCCGACTACAACACCACATTCAGACTCACTTAAAGCTTGACAACCTGCCACTGTAGCAGCAGTAACCGATCAGCAACTGCGCCACACACTTTTTGCCTTATATAGGCATTGCCGACCGCAGCGCCGTATTCTGCCTGTTTACACATCTCTATACTTGAAAACTCACGCGTATACCAGTTTCTTTGTGCGCTTCATTGTATAAATTAGTTATACAGAAGTAACCTTTAATTGTGTAAAGGGCAAATAAGTTACAGAAATCTCTGAAACAGCACAATATGCGGTATATCTGCAAGATACCTTTCCCCCCTCCCCCCCGCAACACTATTAGTTCCCGATGATCTCACTAGGTGGCAAGCGCAATGTGTTACTCCAAGTCATCATGGAGTAGTATACTGGTGCAGACCGAGCGCAGCGTTGTTTACGGTTTCATGAATCCATATCCGCTTCTACCACCTCAGAGGCAAACTGTTATTATTACAATGAATTCACCGAAACTGGTTATGCATCAAATACGACGCCGGGTCAGGGTCGGCCAGCAATTTCTGAGGCTGCAATTGAACGAGTTCCACAGTCCATCATTCGTAGTCCCGATAAATCAGCTAAACGTGCTAGCTTAGAAATGAATATGCCTAGTTTTACAGAGTGCGAGGTATTACAAGCTAGAACCGTAGCAAACTTTTGAGGAAGTGACAAACAAAAACGAGCTGAGTTTTGCGTAAAAATGTGTAACGAAATACAGACTGAAGATGATTTCCCTAACACAGTTGTGTTCATTGACGAAGCCACCTTCCATACCTGCTGTAAACAGCATAATGTTCGGATATGGGGTGAGGAAAAACCACGTGACGTAATCGAACATGTACAGGACTCGCCTAACGTAAGTATTTTTTGCTCTAGAAGCTGTAACAAGATTTACAATACTTTCTTTCTTCAGAGTCAACTGCACCTGGATGTGCTTGAATATTATCTAACATAGTCAATTTGCTTGTCGTGGGCACGAGACCATCTAAATTCGACCGTCGATCAATGGAACCGTGTCGGGTGTTCGGGTGAATCACATTTTTGCTACAGACGCCGTCATCGAAGTGAACGGCGGCGCGAAATGTGCTGCGCGTCATAGACACAGGCCAGTGGGAGCAGTATTACGCTATAGGACAGATTCTCCTGCGTTTGCATGGGACTTGCGATAGTAACCGAAGACACGCTGTATCCCTTCATGCTCGGTATCTTCCCCGCCGGCGATTTCATCCTTCAGCAGTAAGATTGTCCGTGTCTCGGAGTCAGAACCGTGCTACAGAGGTTTGAGGAGCATTATAGTGAATTCACTTGTTGTCTCGGCGACCAAATTCGCCTGGTGTAAATCCTATGAAACCAATCTGGGTCGCTATCTGGCACCATCACCGGCCCGTTATTTACGCCGGCCATACCTCCACAAACCTACCAACAAACTGTCGGATCCCTGATACGCAGAATCAGTGATGCATTTCGTTCCAAAGACGGACAAACAAACCATTGAGCAAGAGGTCGTGATGTTTTGGCTTATCAGTGTATCAATAGCGTCTGCTGACATAGCTGATCACAAACGCAAACTGAAATACACAAAAGTAGCGGTAGTGGATCGACTGTGCAATTCAGGTACTTCACTTCGATGTTCGTACTGCAACTTTTTCTAAAGTAGCTTGGCTCCATTTATCAGGATATGTGAATCCAAAGAACAATAGTGTTAGAGTCCTGAAAATCATCATATGTCGCACCAACAGCCTCGGCATGTGGTGTGCAATTAGTGCAACACTAGTTATTAGACTGATCGTTTTCCATCAAACCATAACTTCTGATAGGTATGAGAACAACATGCAAAAATCTTTTGTCTTCAGAGATTTGACAGCTAATGGAAAGACCTACAGTAACTTTATGCAACACGATCCTAGAGCACACATCACCAGACAGTGTATGGCAGTATTACGAAGTGTTTTTTTATGATAGGACAGTGTAGTGTTTCTCTTGAAATTGACGTTGCTGCTTTTTGCAGCGTTTATTAATTCATCAGAATCTGAAACTACCTCACACACATGTTACTTTATTCTATGGCAAAAATATTAACACTGTATTATTTTTAAGGACTTTTTTCCTAACTATGCTGGTTCGGCTCACAATTCTAAGTTGTACACAGGACAATTTTTCAGTTTCATTATTTCCACTTTGTACAACAAAATTTCGTAAGTATTACATCAGAGTTGACTAACGTTCCATGATCGTATACTTGAAGTTCGGCAGTAATTTTGAATAATACAGGGTGTTTCAAAATTAATATACTTTGTAGCATGTATTACATTCTCCTTACAACTATAAATAATACGCCAAATGAAAGAGAAACACAAACAGTTTTTCTTACAATTATTCAGTGAGAACACCGATCACACATCGAGTCGATAGGCGAGTTGTTCCGAAACCTTGATCGCTATGTCAGGTGTAATTGTTGCAATAACAGTTTCTAAAGTCGGATGGATCAGAATGAGATTTTCCCTCTGCAGTGGAGTGTGCGCTGGTATGAAACTTCCTGGCAGATTAAAACTGTGTGCCGGACCGAAACTCGAACGCGGGACCTTTGCCTTTCGCAGGCAAGTTCTCTACCAACTGAGCTACCCAAGCACAACTCACCACTCCTCCCCACAGCTTTAATTCCGCCAGTAGAGCACTTGCCCGCGAAAGGCAAAGGTCCCGAGTTCGAATCTCAGTCCACCACACAGTTTTAATTCGAATAGATCAACCGGTATCGGAGGCACATACACGTGATAGCGTCTGATCGTGTGTGAACGTGGAGGTCATGCATAAAATGCTGTGTCAACCGGCCCATTGCGCCCAGTCCACCGGTCGGATACAACGTTGTTTAACCAATCGCGTACTGACTTATGCCAGTGAGGCGGGGCACCATCTTGCTCCCAAATAAAGATATGTTGTTCAGCTTCGTCCCATTGAGGCACGGGCCATAGCTGCAGCACATCAAGATAAGAAACATCAGTTACAGTTGATTCAACGATAAAGAAAGGCCCATAAACTTTCCGCGGGGATATTTCTTGGGGATGAGCTTGAAAGACTCGCACTCGTTCATCACGTTTCTCAGTCACTCTTTGTCATTCCATACTGTTCTCATTGCGCGCAGGTATACAAACAAAACTGTTTGAGTTGCTCTTTCATTTGGTGTATTATTTACAATTGTAAGTTGAACGTAATAAATGCTACAACGCCTTAAAACCGGTCTGTTCATTTTGAAACACCCTGTATTTTCATTCAATACAGGGTGTCCCAGGAGGAATAATGATCAGTATTCACACAAATGACATGAATGATCAATCGAAGCAAAAAAGGCCAGTCAACATGGGCTCTAAAATGCATTTCTTAAGACCTATGGACGCTTGTTTTTCTTCTCTACATTAAACACATCTCTTATAATGAACACGTGCTCATAGTCTTGGGTCTGCATTTTAGAGCCCATATTTGCTGGACTTTTTTGCTTCGACTGATCGTCCCTGCCACATCGCTGAATATTGACATTCCTCCTATGACTCCCTGTATATTTAATAATTTCACCTCCATTACGTTTCAGAAATGTCATGGATGCGAACTACACATTCTTCATGAAATAAAGATAATAAATCTTCTGTCATGATTTATTGACTATTTGTTACGCTAATAAATTATCCTCTGGCTGTACATAACAGAAATATTGTTAGCGTGAACTGACACCGACCACCGTCAACCAGAGACGCTATGTTAATCACATAGTTCAAAACAAAGATTTTTTTAGTTCTTTTACTTCATTATTACAACGAAGATCAACAAGGCTCTTGCAATGTGTATCCCATCTTCTAACAGTCGCAGACCGTCGGCTTCAACAGATCGCGTCGACCGGCATTGCAAAACAACGCGACATGATAGAAGTACGATACCACGTTGCCATGATCTCGTAAACTTAGCAATAAATAAAACTGTTTGAAAATTTTGAAATATAACTAAGGTGAATATGCTGGAACTAAGATTTGTAAATATGGTAAATATGAAGGGCGTCTCTCTTAAGAATCGCCAGGAGCAATTTTCTCTCGTGTTTCGACAGATATTTGCAATTTCGTTTTTGCAACGTGTAGCTGGAGTCAGACCAGACAAATAACTGTCGATCACGTATTTCATGCGATTCCCAGTGTCGACGGAAAGCGTTGGTTTGTCCTCCCCCCCCCCCCCCCTCCCGCGTACCATAGAAGTTGTTCTCTGATTCCCTAACACATGTCCTGTCAGACTATCTCTTCTTACTGCCGGTATTTTCCGCATATTCCTTTCCACGTCGACTCTATGGAGAAACTCCTCATTTCTCTTCTTATCAATCCACCTAATATTCATCATCCTGCCAGTCCAAGTCCAAACTCAAAAGCAACTAACGCTCACAACCGTTACAGCATGTATTTAAAGCAAATCTTATTCGCATCCTCATAGCGGCACTACCAGCGCCACTATTATGCGTCTGGCGTGAAATTTGAACAGACATAATTTTTCAGATATAGAAACACGCCTACCAACTTCCGTTTATGTCGCACAGCTCCTTCTTGGTGTTGCAGTTATTGTTACATCTGTGTATTATTGTCTGATTAATTCAGTGACATATGTGTTTCATAGACTCGAGAAGAATTTACTTATGTGTTAACAATTCAAGAAATTCTTTTGCGGAAAACGTAACTGGAGGTTGCTGATAAGGCCGTGAACGGCCAGATTAGTCGGCACAAGGCATTGTACATATGCTTAGAGATCTTAAGTGTGAATATTTAACAAGAAATATATAAGGCCACCACAGCAGCAATTCTGACAGTCAGATGCTCATGACGAAGATGATGGTGTAAATCGTTGAAAGCTCGAGGTTTTAACCTGGACTGACGCGGGAAGAAGTACTAGAATGTTTCATACAAGAAAGAGAACATACTTCACGTGAAAAACTGTTGCTTATGTTTTGACTTTGAAGTATTTATATTGCTTAATCTTATACAGTGCTTTTCCTTTGTTGCCATTATCTATTTTGAGGCCTTGTAGTACGGACGGATTAGTATCATCTATAATGCTAACATATTTTTCGGTAGTGGTGTAGGATGCGAACTTTCTGCAAGAGAACAGACACTGAAAGTCCACTGCTGCACATGCAAGTTGTACGATTTGTTTGTCCCTTAGAGCTGGGCACTGTAACAAAGTTAGTTAAAGAAGTTACGGATGTAGAAGTTAGCAGTACGTCAGCAAATTACCATCAGTCTTTCACATACAAGACTTTGGAGAGTAGATTACATGCGTCTCATTTGGCGAAACAAATAGTGCGTTTATTCAGTTGCATACAATTGTTCTTAATGTAAGACTCATTAATATAATGTCAACAGCAGGGTGAGCACCGACAGATCAGCAACGTTAAAGATGCCCGATACTATTCGTTTTCACGCGAGAGCTTGTATTAAAACTGACACCGTCTCTCACCACAGACCCACAGAGACTTGCCCTGTATTTCACATAAGGAGTACAAGTATCAGTTAAGGGAAATTAACGCTAATTCAGATGATCGTGTATCCTTTCCTCCATTACTGAGCAGAAGAAGAAAATGGCTTAAGCAGTAATGGTACGAAACGTCATCCAATAATCACTCTATGGTGCCTTATTCAAGTACGTACGTAGGCGTAAAAGAATGATTTCCACGTAGTCATGTCAGGCAACTCCATATGGCTAAGGAAGTCATCTGGATTGGCCTGATTCAGGTATAATATTTCCGCTCCTGCCAAAAATTAATTAACAGACGGAAGTTCACTATATCAATCGATTGTGCCATTTAGTTTTAGTTCTCTAGATCAGTGGTTACCAACCACTGTCACTGGACGAGAAAAAATGTCATCCAGTATCCTACACAAAGTCTGGGGCCTAATTAAATATTAGTCTGTAAAAAAGTTAACAGAGCTACGTTTAAAGCGACAAATTATTTAAAATACTACTTACTTAATGATGATCAGATGAAACCCACGCATTGTATACGTTTTTTACTAAACCAAAGAAAATTATTTCCGCTTATATCTGACAATCATTTCTTATATTTGCTTTGATGTCCGCCATTGCACTGCGGAAGTTATGTACCAATTTCATTCAGTCCCTTACTTTAGTTTTCATTGCTGCCATAGATAAAAATCTATCCTGACTTCTCTAAGTCGTGGCAAATAGAGGAGGCATTCTTAAACAGTTCCTCCAATAATTATAGCTACCAACAACATGCCGATTACTAAAACAATGTCAGTTCTGCTGTGTGAAAACCTGTTCATAGTGTGTTGCCCTTGCATGTCCAGGAAATTATACTTTAGCTCACTGCCTGAAAATATTCCTTCATCCACTGAAACTAGTCTTAGAGTCCAGGTCTGAAAATAAAAGTTATTGTTAGAATTCGTTACTAATGGCAACTGATTGCTACCATCGAATGGACAGTAAAATCAGTGAATAGAAGAGCTAATCTGACTGACTGCAACTGGTAAAATAAATAAATTTTCGAAACGAAGCTTTTAATGTGTATGAAACTGAACGTTGACGAACGATTCGTAGCAACAGTTTTGACTCACGACAGTGAGACGTGACCATTAAACAAGAGGACTGTTCAAAAACTGAGGGTGGCTCATTAACGTATGAAGAATGCATTTTACAGATTACAGTGAAGTAGAGGAAAGCAAATAAATGGATTAGGGAATGTGACGGAGATAAAAAAAAAAGTGGAAGCGGGTAGGACAGCACTCAGGAAGATGGATGGTAGATAGCCAATGGGAGTTCTTTTATTCCAAGAAGTAAGAAAAGATTGAGAAGGCGATCTTATGGAATGTAAGCCGGAGATAATAGAAAATATGCACGAACTACACAGATTTGTGTCGCCGAGGATCGCAGTACGTGGAAATATGTAGAGAAGGCTTTTATCCAGCAGTGTGTATCGGATGACTGCTGTTGTCGATGATGTGTTACGTATTAAAGTCTACCAAAATTTCGATAACAGATATTACTTCTAACAAACTGATTTAAAATGTCATTTTTTTCTGTTTTTCGTCTTTCCCTTAGCTGCTCTAAATTCGTGGAGATATGTACTGTCTGTGCAACTAAATAAGGCAGTTTGTTTATTGTCATACGCGTTTCGTTTCTTTTATTTGGGAAGCGCCATCAGTGGCCGGAAATATATGTTTCCTTTTGTACATACGATAAACGTTTTATGTGGTAGATATAATACGCTGCTATATTACATTTTGTTGTGTTTTTCTGTTGTTTTTTAGGTTAGAAGCAACTTTTGTAGCACAAATTCCGTACTGTGAACGGGTCGTTCGGTGTTACGATTCTAGCGCTGTTAACAAATGTGTGTGATACTCGAGATGTATTTGTTAGTTTCCATACTCCAGCTGGCCGATTTCTTGCGTTCTTTCATCTACATTTATCATGTCACAAAAATGACATCAAATCACTTTATATTAAGAAATTCATACTTGATAGGATGTTGTATGATGTACATCCCGAGTTATCAGCATTTGTCAACAACCCAACACTGATGATCAACATAATACAAAAAATTGAACACATCACAGCAAGAACACTGCAATATACGCAGAAGAAACACAAACGAAAAATCAGAACACTAACAAACAACAATAACCATAAACCAAGTATGACAAAGTGCCACACACCCATCACCACAAATTTCACCCGAAATTAATCAATCTCACAGATACAGAATTAACAGAGGAAGAAACACAGCTGTTAGAGAAAGGGCTCAAACACAACATAAGTTAAAAAATAGATAACCACTACATAGAAAATCTAATTGTAGAAACAGAAAGCATCCTGACAGAGAAAGAGAAAAAAAGAAAGAAATACTATAAATATTGGGCTAACACGAGAACTATTGAAGAAATAAATAAATAACATAATCACCATCTCAAAGAAAGAGCAAAACAGTAAACTTCAAACAGAAAAAATACCACTAAGAAATTAAAAGAAAAACTACAAGCTAACAACATCATAGTCAGAAGAGCTGATTAAGGGAACAGCGCAGTACTGATCAGTAGAGAACAATATATAGAGAAAACTTAAGACTTCATGTCTTGTAACAATATTACAAAACCAAAATCTGCTCCAACAGCACCCTTCCAGACATACATAAAAAAAACAACCTCAAAGACATCAGACACATACTCACAGATAAACTAAAACAGCACATCACACAGAAGAACCCAAAAGCACCAGTACACAGAAGCCAATCCAAAGTCCACAAACCCTACATTCCGTTGAGGCCTGTTATTAATTTCCTGAATGCGCCATCATGCCATGTGGCAAAACACATGAACCAAATCTTAATGCAACATTATGAAATGAAAAACAGTAGAACAGTGAAAAACACAAATGAACTCTTAACACAAATAAAATGCTTACACATCTCACAAACAGCATCACTCATCGCTTTTGACATAGAGAACATGTACACCTCAATACCCACTGCATACGCAATAAAAGTAATTGAAGAAAACTTACTGACATACAACAAACTATCTGCAGATAATATTAATGAAATAACTAAACACCTCAAAGCAATCACATCCCAAAATTATTTCCAGTTTGAAAAGGAATTTTACTTACAAGAAGATGGGTTTCAACATAATCTTTGATACAGTCAACACAAAGAAAGGATACAAAATTGTTTACTGGTACAGATATGTGGACGACATAATCTGTATGTTAGATGAACCAACAGAGAAAATGGATAAACTTCATACAAATATAAACAACATACATGAAAGTATTCAATTCACCATGGAAAAAGAAACAAAAAAGCTATTACATTTACTGGATATGACAGTAAAGAGAGACAACAATAAACACACATTTGACATCTTCAGAAAGCCAACAACCACAGACAAAATTACACATGCTTCATCCAACCACCCACAAAATCAAAAATTAGCGGCGCTACGACACATGTTACACAGACTGAATAACATCCCACTCAGCAAAGAAAACTACGAAAAAGAATTACAAACAGTACAACTGATAACCACAAACAATGTTTACAGCACCCACAAAGTACAAAAACCCGACCAAAAAATTAAAACACAACTGAAGAAAAATCAAAACAAGCAGGGAACACAAACACCAAAGTACCCCACAAATACTATAGCGAACACAGAAACACAAAAAAATACCAGCTATGCATGAATAACAGAAAAAAGTGGTACACTCTTACATACAAACACAAAGCAACACACAAGATAGCAAACATACTAAAGAAACAGGGATTACACATAGCTTACAGAACAAGAACACACTCCAATCACATTTACAAACAACAGACAAACAAGGAGCAGGTATATACCAGCTAGAGCGCCAAGAATGTAAATCAGTATATCTGGGGATGACAAGCAGGAACTTTAAATCTTGATATAATGAACATATAAGAAGTTGGAAATATAAAAATAGCCATTCAACTACCCAACATGGAATGTGGAATGACAGTTACTAGAGTGAATAATCACAACAAAAAGCTTCCAACATTGCAAGAAAACTTTCGCATAAAAATAGCCATTGCAATGGAAAAGAAGGTATTCAATGACCAAATCCATATAAGCAATAACTCTCTGGTCATGCAAAACAATAACAAACCGGAATGTAACAAGGATAAATTATTAATGAATCTTCTTCCCCTCTTTCCCCTCTCTCCTCTCCTCTCTCTCTCTCTCTCTCTCTCACACACACACACACACACACACACACGCACACACACACACACACACACACACACAAACCCATATTTATTATTTATATCTATATATAAAAATACATTTACACACTGCAAAATACACACACACACACACACACACACACACACACACACACACACACACACACGCAAACGAAGTCTCATAATTATTACATAAAAAATACATTTACACACAGAAAAACACCCACACAAGCACACACTGGCCCATATTTAAATTTAAAGAAAATAGAGTAAAGTAAATAATGTCAAAACACACACACATAAACTCATATTTAAAAAATTACACACAGCAAAATACACATGCACAAACACAAACAAACACACATACACACACAAACACACACACAAAACAAATGAAAAACATCAAACCACAACACAAACAAAAGACAGACAAACACACAACAACAGTGGGCAACGCTACGCACCAAAAACACACATATGTTGATCACAAAATGGAAGTGCAAGTGATATATGCGATATCACAAATGTGGATGAAAGAACGCCAGAAATCGTTCAGTTGGAGTATGGAAACTAACAAATACATCTCCAGGACCACACACATTTTTTAACATCGCTGGAAATCGTAATACCGAACGACACTTTCACACTACGGAATTAGCGCTACAAAAGTTGCTTCTAACCTGAAAAAACAAGAGAAAAACATAAAAAATGTAATATAGCAGCATGTTATATCTACCACACAATACTTTTATTGTAGGTATAAAAGGAAACATGTATTTCAGGCCACTAATGATGCTTCCCAAATAAAAGAAGCGAAACGCGTATGGCAATAAACAAACTGCCTTCATTTAGTTCCGTAGTTCCCAAAGTGATCCAGGTGGATCCCCAGGGGTCCACGAGAGACCAGACAGGGGTCCACGTCAGCGTGGAAAAAAAAAAAAAAAAAAAAAAAAAAAGAGCGTTCTCAAGTTGTAAGTGGGGGTCCATGAAAATATTTGACCACCTTAATTTTTTTGAGTATCTAGTGTATTTTAAGAAGGTCAGCGACTGCTACTTGTAAAAGCAAGCATGTTCGATGTTCAGTACAAGGCATGCAGAGAGAGACTTGCAAAGTGCCGCCCGCGCGCCCCCGCGCCCGCGCGCCCGCTCGCCCGGAATGCTGATCTAGACGTGCAGAGGGACGAAATATGACTTGTGCTGTGCTTCCAAGCTTCTTTAATATAAATACGAATGCCAACGACAAAACGTTATTCATTTGTTTCCGGAATTTTGAGAATTAACGTGTGAGTGAATCGATGTCAGTGTTTTGCCAGTGCCGAAAAAAGTAAGTACCTTCCCATTTGTTAGCGATATACTAATTTTGTAATAAATAGATTTTTCAAGCTTTTCGGTGTTATTGTTTGTATTAAAAATAAGAATCAGTACTAATCAATAAGGCGATGCTCTTATTGAGTGCAGTACAACCAAATAATAATACAGTCCACTAATAAAGAGAATCTATGCTTATAAACTGAGGCATTGATCTCGTGAATTAGGTGTATATTTTCTTTAATCATTAACTAAAAACCACCTACTTAATCTCGTGGTTGCTGAAGCTTCGACGATTAAACAATGGGTCTTAGCAGTTCAATGCTTTTAACAATTAAAAACAGTTTTTCCGCTGGCATTTTTTTTTTTTTTGCAAAAATTCTGTTCTGTTAAAATAGCCATATCCTGTTAAAATCGCCTCATGATTACTGAAACAAACATTTTTTTCTTTACAGGTAACAACTGATACGAAAAATGGCTGAATCTAAGAAGAAATGTCGACAATACAGTGTTGATTATTTGAAATTTGGTTTTCTTCCATCAAAGGCAGACAAACGATTGCCCGTATGTCTTTTATGCAATAAAGTTTTGAGGAATGACTCTATGAAACCATCGGAGCTCGAAGATCATCTAAGAAGGTGTCATCCTGTTGAAATAGGTAAAGATCTGAAATACTTTCAAACATTGAAGGAAAAATATGAAAAGAGGCCCACCATGGATAGTACGTTCGCTCCAACATCTCAAAGTAGCGATGATGGCTTGCGGGTATCTTACAATATGTCATTGCTTATAGAGAAATCTGATAAACCGCACACCATCGGAGAATAGTTAATTTTACCCACTATTGAAGAGGTTTTAAAAACTGTTCTGCACAAACCTCCATTTGACGTACTCAAAAGAATTCTTTTAAGTAACAACACTGTACAAAGACATATTGATATAATGAGCTCTGATACTGAAAGCGTCTTGCGTAATTATCTGCAAACCACTCATTTTTCTATTCAACTGGACGAGTCGACTTTTTCTGATAATGTAGCTTTATTATTGGCATATGTTAGATTTGTTATGGACGAAGAAATCCGTGAAGAGCTGCTATTCGCGAAAACTTTGAAAACGGACACTGAAGGCGAATCAATATTTAATGTCCTGAGTGATTTTTCTTTAAAGGAAAAATAGAGTCCATCTACAAACACTATTTCGGTGGCAGCAGATGGAGCTCCTGTCATGTTCGGGCTATATCGTGGGTTCATAAGCCATCTTAAAATAATGATACCAGGAGTAACTGCAGTTCACTGTGTCAACCACCGACAACACCTTGTAGCGAAAAATTTGAATGATAAATTGCACCAATCGCTTCAATTTGTCATTAACGCAGTTAACAAAATAACAAGCTTGCGTTGAATACACGTTTATTTGCACTATTGTGCGATGAATATGATGAAGATTTCCAGCTATTCCTGTTACACACTGAAGTACGCTGATTGTCGAAAGGTGCATGTTTATCAAGATTTTACTCACTTTTCGAACCAGTTATACAATTTCTGGAAACTAAATATCCAGATTTAAGAGAAAATCTGATCAAATTTAAAGCAGACATTGCATACTTGACGTACTTGTTCAACAAATTTAATGACGTTAACTTGCATTTACAAGGGGACAACCTAAATTTAATAAAAACAAAGAATGTAATTTCGGCTTTTCTCGGTAAATTGAAATTTATGAAGCAAAACATTAGTCGGCGCGAATTCTCCCAGTTTCCAACTTGTCACAGGCAGAATATCTTGATGACGATATTCATACATATGCTCAACATTTAATTACCCTGCATGATGACTTCAAAAATAGATTTGAAGATATTCTGATGATGTATTACAAGAGGAGCTACTTGAGCTTAGCAACAATGAAGAGCTGAAGATGAAATTTAAAAAAGGCTATCAAACATTTTAGCTGCAGGCAGAAATACCCGAGAAATATCCTGGGCTATGGGAAATTGCGAGAAAATTTTTGATACCGTCCCCCTCGTCATATCTTGTCGAAAAAAGTTTTTGTGTCATTACCAACCTGTTAACAACAAAAAGGATCAGATTTAATATCACAGAACTGGGAGATTTGAGGTTATTCCTTACAAAACTGAAGCCAAATATTGATAATTTGCTGTTAATTCATTATGTCTCATTACAATTATGACTGTTTGTTTTTAAATTGTTTGTTTGCATTTTAGAATTGATTCTTTATGTTTTGTCGATTGTTGATTAGTAAGTTATCAATGTTTATTGTTAATCATATTAAGTATGTAATAATAAGTATTATCATAATAAAAAGGACACAAGAAAATGTGTTATTTTATTTTTTATTTCTACCACTCCGAATTTAGGGTTGGGACTCGACCGTGACATTCTTAAGGAGTTTTGGGAATATAGTACAAATGTAGCAGCAGGGAGTCGACCGAAAACATCAAAACTTTGAAAGTGGTCTACGAGAAAAAAAAGAGTTTGGGAACCTCTGATGTAGTTGCATAGACGGTACATACCTCCACGAATTATTTAGAATGGTCGCTAAACCACTGAATCTGAGTCTAGCGGCTTGCTACGGTGGTGTGATGCAGGGTTTTGATGTGCCAGAGCTGCACACATTTAATACAAAAAAACAAGCTTTATGTGTATTCCTCGTACTGTGTTTCTCAAAGAAACTTATAAAATTACTACAGCAACTTTTCGTTAATTTTGCGACCGGCGTTCTTCGTTTAAACTAAGCAGCTCCGTGAAATAACATATGAATTACTTTTATGATATTCTGATTCATCATATGTAAGCTACAGGAAAGAACTGATAGCTCGATAAATATTGCAGTCTCAAGCCATATTGACTGTAATCGAACGTGACCGTTAACTAAATACGGAAAGGAATTTTATTTACCTTTATTAGTCTTGCCAAATCTTTGTCACGGTGGTGTAGATCATCACGACACAAATGGTGTAATCTCCATACCACTAGCCATGAACGTACATGTGAAATGTGCCTATAACTTTTTTTTTCAATAAGCTGGTGTCTCAAGACTGACCATACTGCTATCTCAGCAGTGGGAAGGCGATACGACACTGTCTTAAGACAATTCACAAGATTCATTGGGACCAAGCCTTACGAAGTTAGGCATGTGACGCCATGCAGGCGATTTTCGTGTCAGTTACGACGATACGAACATAAGGACAACACAACACACAGATCTCGAGTGGAGAAAATCACCGAGCTGGTCGGAAATCGAACCCGGACACCTTCTGTTATCATGCATCCGCGCTGCTCCGGAGCTACCAGGGTGAACCAACATTCAGCTCTTTGATCACATCAGTACTTCCTATGCTCAGTTAGTCTGGATGTGACGTGAAAGGCGGCATAATTTTCACACGCTGTTTATGCTTTATCGGTATCACTGTCACTGATGTCTTCAATAACTCTTGTAAGTAGGCTGTTTATGTTTTCTCTATGTAAGTAGGCTGTTTATGTTTTCTTTATGTAAGTTTGCTGTTTATGTTTTCTTATTGGCAACGTTACGTAGCGCTCTGTATGAAAATCACTGGCTGTGCTGTGTGCAGTATGTGGCTAGTTTGCATTTGTTGTCTGCCATTGTTGTCATGAACTGCTATAGCTGGATGTGAACAGCGCGTAGCGTTGCGCAGTTGGAGGTGAGCCGCCACCAGTGGTGGATGTGGGGAGAGAGATGGCGGAGTTTTGATAATTTGTAATACTGGATGTCAATTATGAATATTAAGGTAAATACATTGTTTGTTCTCTATTAATATCTTTCATTTGCTAACTATCCCTATCAGTAGTTAGTGCCTTCAGTAGTTTGAATCTTTTATTTAGCTGGCAGTAGTGGCGCTCGCTGTATTGCAGTAGTTCGAGTAACGAAGATTTTTGTGAGGTAAGTGATTTCTGAAAGGTATAGTTTAATGTTACTCAGGGCCATTCTTTTGCAGGGATTTTTGATAGTCAGATTGCGTTGCGCTAAAATTATTGTGTGCCAGGTTAAGCACAGTCGTGTATAAATTGTTCTAAGGGGACGTTTCATATGTCGACCCTTAGCCTAGGATACCTCACTGGAATCTTCTGATTTTTTCTTGTAGTTTGTGTATTTAGTGTAGCTTTTGTTTATTGCTAGTGCGTAATTGTAGAGAGAATCTCCTTTGTAGTTGCAGTCTTTCATTGTTGTACTGTAAAACAGTTGTGGCATGCATGTAGATTTGCACCAAGTATTTCGCAGCTGCGCTTGTAATTAACTACATATTATTTTCAGTGCTATGTTAATGTGTTCTCTTATTTTTGCTATTCAAATTGTGCTTTTCTGTGTTATCGTGTGAAATATTGTGACAATAATGGCGTGTGAAAAACGTAACACTCGGCTCCAAAGTAAGCTGAGAAATGACAGTGAAGATGAAAGCAGTGTGTTGGCCCCACCATGTAATGAATTAACTAATATTCAAAGTAGTAATTTGGTAACTGTGCATAGGGGAATGGAGCGGGCGTCAAACAATGGCGTAGACAGTCAAACAGGTAGCGAACAGGGAAGCATTATCGATCGATCGGTCGGCAACAGCTCGCCTCAGGAATCCGAAATGATAGGACACAATTTTGCAAATACTGTAGATTCAGGTTTTGCGTCCTCACCGTTTTCTCAAATAAGTCAAGACACATTTTCAGCTTGTCAAAATGTGAATGTTGCCGGTGCAAATGCACTGCCGAAAAGAGTAGAGGAACAAATTCCAGACACTAATGCATTGTTATTACAACTAATGCAACAAATGGAACAAAATCAGAGACAAACACAGCAAAAGCTGCAAAAGTTAGACACAATGGAACAACATCAGAGACAAACACAGCAAAAGCTGCAAAAGTTAGACACAATGGAACAAAATCAGAGACAAACACAGCCAGTGATTTTCATACAGAGCGCTACGTAACGTTGCCAATAAGAAAACATAAACAGCAAACTTACATAAAGAAAACATAAACAGCCTACTTACATAGAGAAAACATAAACAGCCTACTTACACTCTCCTCACATATCAGACACCTGTCGTCATTCATTAACTGCAGTACCTTACCGGACTATTTTTTAGCATCTTCGCTGTGCTTCTGCATAACACTAAATGCAACTTCGTTTCGGCCGTACAAGTGTGGTGCAAACTGTACGCTCATTTACATATTTTTGTCCTGTAACCTGCGTCTTGTCAAAAACCACTCTGCATTGAAGGCATGAAAAAAGCCTTACCTTTTATCATCGACATAGTTTCTTCTCGGCATATCCCAGCTGCTTTATTTCTGTTCAACAGGTAACCACTGTAGACTATTCGCATTTTACTCGTCTTTTTCTGTTTCTGTTTTATTCCTTTCATTTGATTTGCTGATCTAATCCTATCATACCACAGTCTTCCTCTAGCCAGTCAATTTCTTCTCCACACTCATTACATCTGTACTGCTATCACATATTTCTGTTAGATGTCAGAACTCGTATTCGACAAGAACGTAATACTGAAATTCCTTAACTCAGTTTTTAAATTCTCTTTACCAATCCAAAAATTCTATGACCAAACTGACGCGTCTTACGACGGGTACAACAACAAATATATTTCGTAAAGCAACCAGGATAGGAAACGCTTCTTGAATGAGAACTAAGTATGCGAAAGTACGCCCCTGGCACAGATAAACAGAGTTACGTTGTTAAAACATCTTTACACCAAATTGATAGGCTGATAAAAAGTCATGTACATTAATTATGACAGGTCATCAGAGACAATTTGCAGTAAACGTGTGGGCCAATATCGTGGGTGACTGCTTGCTTGGGCTCTACATGTAGCCTACACGACTCAGGAGGCCAATGTAGAGACTTTTCTTGCAGGAGCACCTGCCGACGTTGTTGGAGGATGTACCCCTGCCTGTAAGAGGGACGACGCGATCGCGACGCACTTTGCAGAGCCGGTGTGCCCAGCAACAACCCTTTCTTTCTGCGATCGGTTGGTCGGCAGGAGAGGATCTATAGGTGCGCCTTCAAGAACACTCCATTCTTGTTCCTTTCTACATTAAAACCGAAGTGAATTTTATCCCTAAGGACTCAGAGGCTGAATTAGTTGCAACAATTCTTGCAGCGGCAGCACACATGCAGAGACGCCGCACATTTTCCACTGAACGTGGGACACCCTGCTCCTGCTACTTCGATATAGGCTCTGCACTGAAGTTAATGTTATTGATTTTGAACATTTATTCTAACATTGATCAGAATAGTAAAGGACTAAAACACATTTCGCATTAACAAGTTAGTTTGTGTGGCCATCCTCCGCAGCAAGCATATAAATACTTGTTTTGTAAATAAAACTACCTTTTCCTGCTGCTACTTACTTTATTTATCCTATACGCGTTTCGCCTTTTCCTGTTCTAAGGCATCATCAGTGGGATCTATAACGATACAGTTTTGTTAATTTTAGATTATTAAACAGTTCACTTCGCGATTTTTTTGTAAAAAAGTAATTACTTACGATTTGCTGATCTTCATTACGTCACATCTGGTCTAGAGGTCGCACTACCACTTTTATCACTGCTATATAATCACATCTTAGTGTTCTCGCGTTCCACACACTGTTCACCACGTTTCTCACTCTTTCTTGTGGTGTACTATTGTTCTTTTGTCACTCGATACAACTATTTCGTGGTACACTGTTTTCCAAAACGTAAATATTGCGACTCCATTACGTGTTTCATCTTCTTTGGTATGTTTACCTATTTGTTGCCAACCTAACGAAGTCTATGTTCGAGACTAACTTCTGTTCATTATGTTTATACTGTGTGTGCGCATGAGTGAGAGAGAGGGCGGGGGATTTTTTTTTCTTTTTTTTTTTTTTTTTTTGTGATAGCTGATTTGACTTTTCGTTTCATCATTCTGTGGAGGGGTTCATGGATGAGTGAATGTAACGATGTTGGTTTCTATCATTACCATATTGGACAGTATTATTATATTAATCCCTTTTGTGAACGTTATTCTGTTATTTTATCTATTAGAGTAAATAATGAATTGCTTGACATGTGTACTTGGTCATTCAACAGGATTTTCCCCTCTGCTTTGGTTTTATGCATGTGGTAGTTTTCTTCCAGGTGTTTTTTATTGTTGATTCTGATTATTTTCATGTCATCTTCTCTGGTGGTTGGTTTGTGGTCATTTTCTCTCAGGTGTTCTGCAAATGTGGAGTGGTTTGTCCCATATTTCCAGGCTCTCATGTGTTCTTTGTATCTGACGTCAAATGTTCTACCTGTTTCTCTTATGTATGTGCCTTCACAAGTGTTACATTTAGCATTGTTTCAACCTTAGTCAAACCCCGTGACTTTCTGCATATTCTGTATTGACGTAGTATGCATTTTCTACACCTAGTTACTAATCAGATATATTTTTTGTCGTCATCATCATCATATCTGACAGTTTGGGCACTGAATTTTTGAAATCCTGTTTATTATCATTATTATATTGTTCGCTTTGTTAGGGTGGACGTATAATGTTAATTTTATTGGAAATTTTGAAGGTTCAACCATTTTAACCAAATTATTGGCAAAGTGTGTTATTACATGTCCTAAATTCCAATCTGTAGACCGCCCACAAAGTAATTCCGTCATCATCCTCATCGTGGTCAACATCAACATCAGACCTAATTCAAGCACCGTCGGCGCTGGGAGGCTCCATCCGCTTGAACTTTCCCTCGGCCGGGGTGTCGCGTGTATATTTTGGATTCTGCGACGTCCTGTCGGCCGAGACGCAAAACAGTGGCTGAAAGCGAAGGCAGACAAAACGCGACGTGCCTTGTCGCCGGAGCGCAGGCGACGTGGGAGCATCGTGGAGTGGGGGGCGTTGTTTAGAACCTAGAAGCAAGCACGACATCACCACAGCACTGCGTGGACTGCAGAATCGCACTTGCCGAAGCCAAGCTGCACGCATCTCGTTAAGCACGGCCACGCAAGTCGCCATACACTCATAGAAAGCTGGAAGCCCAATAGCGTGAGAGATCCTTAAACAATAATTACTAACAAGGCAAGTCACGGGACGACGCGCTCGCTGATCGGTCACAGGTTCTGGAAATGCCTTGATTTCGCGTCGGCAAGGGTTGGTATCGTTTGGATAGCCGTTTGTAGCAGTATCCCCCTATCGGTATCCGCTTACGATAAATTAATTGCCTGCGACTGGTTATGCCTGTAGGGATAGTTGAAATAATGGAATAAAATATATTGTCAGATTAATGTGACTTACCGATTTCTTTAGAAAAAGTAACCACACACATAATCGAAATAGGCAATGATTAGGTCTTTCCTGCATGGATTGACAGCAACTGTGTGACAAACATTCATTCCTGAGGTGGAAGTTGGGTGAGAAAGCAACATTGTATTACTTGCGCTGATCATGTAAAATAATTTAAAAAAGAAGAAACCTGCTTAACTTGGGATATACTGTTAACGACTTTCAATGCATAACCTATAATGAGAAGAATGTACAGAAATCCGTTGAGCATGGGCGTTGAGTTCTGTCACTCACTTTTGCCACTTCTGGTGACATCTGGTACTGCATCTCACAAACTGCGCAGGTCAACCTGTCCAGTATAATCTGCTCCCTTTCGGAAGCTGTTGTAACTGTGATGAGTCCGTCTATCTGCACCATCCCGCCCTTCGTTCAAACAAGCATCTACCGGCAGCAAAATATGTAACAGTTAACTGCTTTGGATGAGCGTGACGTCACAACTGTTTATACTAATAAGTTGTTGAAAATAATTGCGAATAGTGGTGTGAAAACTTTATTTTCAAGCAAACTTCATTTTACGCAAGATGAACTGTGTGAAGTGCGAAGAATGTGGCATAAATTTATCAATTCACGGAGCATTTGAGTCTCGTTTAAAACTTAAGATGAAAGCGAAAATACAGTACACTTGTCATGTGCATAACAAGTGTTTCATGGATTTGTCCACCCTGAAAAGGATCAATAAAACTGTGCTTGAAAATGGTCTTGAAAAGAGGATATCATTGGATGTAATTTGTCCACTGTATAACTACGAAGGGGGGTGGAGAACGTCACAATACCGAACTTGAGACGAACTGTTCCCTGTTGCCAGGTATGGAACTGTTCAGTGCTTGGAAGACAAATTTGGAATGTGACACGAAATCGATATATGTAAAACAGCGCTGATTCAGAAAACATATTGGTGGAGCATCTGTCAGTTATCTGCATTGTCATTGTGATCAGTATTTTAGATCGGAACGTGCAAACTTGAGGGAATGAAAATATCAGGTAAAAAAAAAAAAAAAAAAAAAAAAAGCAGGTGCCAATTGACCCTCATTGATAAAAACAACACACTCAGAAAATATATCAGCTACCCATGTTCTAAGAATGAATATTTTCGGAAGAAAGTAAACGCAAAATTGCATCACAAATAAAAATGAAAGCTCCCATGGGCGGTTCAAATGTTCAAATGTGTGTGAAATCTTATCGGACTTAACCGCTAAGGTTATCAGTCCCTAAGCTTACACACTATGTAACCTAAATTATCCTAAGGACAAACACACACACCCATGCCCGAGGGAGGACTCGAACCTCCGCCGAGACCAGCCGCACAGTCCGTGACTGCAGCGCCTAAGACCGCTCGGCTAATCCAGCGCCCATGGACGGTATTCCTGATTCTGTCGTTAGTGATGAAGTCGTAGACATCTTGCAAACAGGAAAGATTTCCATAATATCATCCATCGATGTAATTTAAATAACTTCGAACATTATTCCTCTGTACAAACCTCAAGGCTTAGCTGTATTTGACCACCCACAACTCAAAACAGAAGACTTTTGCTTTGCAATTGGTATCATCATTTAATAAGATTTGGAAATGACCATCTTCGCACTGATGGGACCTATGGACTGAATAAGTATAACTTTTAGCTCTTCACGTTATTAGCTTTAGATGACATGCGCCAAGGATTTCCTTGTGCTTTCATGTTTTTGAAACAGAAGTGGTACAATAATTATGGAACTGTTTTACAAGACAATAGTTCTTACTTGGGTTTTGAGTTGAAACCTAAATGGTTTATGTCTGACATGTCAAAAAGTTGGTTTTTAATGCTTGCATGTCCTTACAACCAGACAGCGTAACCAAACAATTTAATTAAAGTTGGCATGTATATCGTACTTGGAGACAAAATTTAAGTAAAATAAAAGACAAAATATGCAAGTTAAGGTTTAAATAAAATGTTACTAAATGAGAGGTATATTTCTTTGATTCAGAATCGTGTCAAAAAATTTTATTGGCTGAACTTTATGCTATTGACCTGATAGTAGATTTTGCAAAATATTTTGAAAAGTTTACTCATGTAGCCTCAAAATGGGCTCAGTGCTACAGAATGCGTTGAGGAACAAATACGAATAAGGTACTGGAAAATCGGGGTGGAAAACACGTTCAAACCAATTCTGAGGCATTTCGGTGTTGAAGTAATCCGAACGTCTGAAAGAAAACGTGGTGGAGCACCATCTTGTAAAATGAAGTCTCCATTGTCTTGCCGGAATTGTGGCATAAGCCATAGCTGCAGCGTGTCCAGGTACACAGGATCAGTTACTATTTTCTCCGCAAACAAAACGGATTATAATGCTTAGAAGGGGACTTGACTTTGAGTGAATCATGAATGTGTCCCACAATCTCGTGTGTACGTTCTGCGCCTCAATCATGCACATTACGACGCTTCATTTTTTTTAGACACATGAGACCTGGCTTCGTTAGTGAAAGTCGACTTCCGTGAAAAACCGTCTTCCTCCAGTAGCCGCTTCAAGTCACTTCAAAAGTCAGAACGAAGCTCACTGTCTCGAGCAATCAGCGCGTGTAAAACACGCAGCCGGTATGGTTCAACACGCTTACGTTTGCGTGCAGCAGACAGGTGTTTGCCGGCCGCGGTGGTCTCGCGGTTCTAGGCATCAGTCCGGAACCGCACGACTGCTACGGTCGCAGGTTCGAATCCTGCCTCGGGCATGGATGTCCTTAAGTTAGTTAGGTTTAAGTAGTTCTAAGTTCTAGGGGACTGATGACCTCAGATGTTAAGTCCCATAGTGTTCAGAGCCATTTGAACCATTTGAACCAGACAAGTGTTTGCGGTGTCAACAGTCCTCGGCTTGCACGTGTCGTCGATTCCTTCGCGCTCGTGACGAGCGACCCCCGCACGCGCCCCGCCTTCTCTGCTGGCGGTCTCGGCCGGCCTGTCTTAATCGAACCACATAAGCAGCCACCCTCACCGAATGTGTTGAGCCGATAGTGAACTGTTTTGCCCGTTCCAGCTTTTATCTGACATTAGGTACGAAATCGTCATTTAACCGTCGCAACTGACTCAGATTTAGCGCAAAGGACACTAATCGCCACGCATCGTTCCATTAAGGTGCATCTACACGATGCCTTTTTTGTGTTCGACTTTGCGCATGCGCATAAATTTCCAACAGCACGACTATGCATGCGTATTTGTGAATGCGTAATTTCCTGAAAATGGAGGCCGTGCGTAAAGCTTATTGCTACCCACCTTCAGTGGGAACCTTTGTGCCTTCTGGCAGACGACAGGGGGCCCATTATGTGTTTGACAGTGTGGTGTGTTGAGGTTTTGCTGTAAAGCGACTGATGTGCAGCAATGTCTGTTGACTCTAAAGAAAACCCGCTTATGTTTATACATGGATACAGACAAGGAAAAAGTCGTGTTTAATGCCGCTTCTGAAAATCATTTGAATAAAAATTCCAAATGTGGTGCCCTGAGCGTCACATATTAGATGAAAAGTCTTCGATTCTATTTGTGTAACGAGTAAGAAACCATAAGTTTCGAAGCAGGAAAACTGAGAAGAGTGTAGCTCCGCAATAAACTAAGCACTGAGGGGTGCAAAAAACACGAAATCAAAAACACAATCATCGTTTTACTGGATTCTTTGTCTATGAAATTCCCATATTTGACGAGTCTGAGGAAGTTAATCTACATATCATATTATTAAATACAAATGACTCATTGAAAGTAAATTAACCTTCACACAACGAATAAGAACCTCCCTTAAGGATACAGGGCACTTACAAATTCTATATTCTTTCCTGATTACATTGATATATACATTATAGGATTTCAAATGAAAAATGACCTATATATACCAAATTTTAAAGTTACGAATATGTATGCCATCACGCCCCCTTGATTTCTGTTACAGAAATCAGTATTATTTCGTAAAGAACTGTGAACTTTCTGCTTCCAGCGGTTGTACGTATGATACATTGTATATGTCGGTAACAGTGCAGGTTTCTAATGTCTGTAAATGATTATCTTTGCTAGTATTTACCTTTTTCTCGCTGAAGCAGTTTGTTCACGTGTTACTGAATGTTTGTTGCCCAAGCGCTACATATATTTGTGGAAGTATATACCCTTTAGTGCGCAATAAATACTGACTATTCCACACATCAAGAAATTCTATAAAAGCCGGCCGAAGTGGCCGTGCGGTTAAAGGCGCTGCAGTCTGGAACCGCAGGACCGCTACGGTCGCAGGTTCGAATCCTGCCTTGGGCATGGATGTGTGTGATGTCCTTAGGTTAGTTAGGTTTAACTAGTTCTAAGTTCTAGGGGACTAATGACCTCAGCAGTTGAGTCCCATAGTGCTCCGAGCCATTTGAACCATTTTTTGAAATTCTATAAAAGGAAATTCCGTGGTAACCAGTTCACAAACAAAGTAAGTCACACTGTTGAAGGTAACTTATGTACCAATTCTTCAGGGAAGAAACTCCCACATGGCACGCCTCCGGTGATTCAAAATTTTGTGTTAACAATGACGTTGCTTTGTGGATTTGTTGTTGTTGAGGCGGCCATCTTATCTTCTTTGATGAAGGAAGTGGCGAAATGTAAACAATGTGTTGGTGTAGACTATCTGGAAATAACTGAACAACAAAGTAGCACGAAGGGTGTAGATCCTGAAATAAATCTACCTCGAAAATGATTTTGAACATTGTGCATAATTCATATCAAGTGAAGTTGAAGTTAGTGTATGCAATGCGTGCAACAGGAAAAGAAAAAAAGGGTGCTCAAACGTTTTGTGGTTTGATGAACCTCTCTCCTCCTCCCAGTAGGTTCAGCAAGTACATAAAAATACTTTTAAGTGCCTTGACGGTTGTGTCTAAAGCATCTAAAACATGCAGTAGAAGAAACTGTATATATTACTGGAACCAGGGACATCGCTGTTGCACCTTATGGGACATGGAAACGTCGAGGACATTGTTCCTTGAATGGTGTTGTAGGTACTACTTCTCTGGAGAATGGAAAAGTTGCTGATGTTGAGTGCTTATCTAACAAGGGAACCTCCCCATCGCACCCACCTCAGATTTAGTTATAAATTAGCACAGTGGATAGGCCTTGAAAAACTGAACACAGATCAATCGAGAAAACAGGAAGAAGTTGTGTGGAACTATGAAAAAAATAAGCAAAATATACGAACTGAGTAGTCCATGCGCAAGATAAGCAACATGAAGGACAATATGAGCTGAGGAGTGTCGTGGTCTCGTGGTTAGCGTGACCAGCTACGGAACGAGAGGTCCTTGGTTCAAGTCTTCCCTCGAGCGAAAAGTTTGATTTTTTATTTTCAGACAATTATTATCAGTCCGTTCGTCCGTCCGCCGCGAGGTAACTGCGCCGTAGTATGGGGACGCTACACCTAAACAACATATTCCTGTCATGTGACGCACATGCCGTCACCAGTGTCGAATAGAATATATCAGACGTGTTTTCCTGTGGAGGAATATGTTGACCTATGGCCTTGCGATCAAATGTTTTCGGTTCCCAACGGAGAGGCACGTCCTTTCATCTACTAATCGCACGGTTTTGCGGTGCGGTCGCAAAACACAGACACTAAACTTATTAGAGTGAACAGAGACGTCAATGAACGAACGGACAGGTCATAACTTTGCGAAAATAAACTTTTCACTCGAGGGAAGACTTGAACCAAGGACCTCTCGTTCCGCAGCTGCTCACGCTAACCACGGGACCACGTCGCTCCTAAGCTCACCCCATCCTTGATGTTGCCTATCTTGCGCATGGACTACTCAGTTTGTATATTTTGCTTATTTTTTTCATAGTTCCACACAACTTCTTCCTGTTTTCTCGATTGATCTGTGTTCAGTTTTTGAAGGCCTATCTACTGTGCCAACTTATAACTAAATATGAGGGGGTTGCGATGGGGAGGTTCCCTTGTAAGTACTGCCACACCTGCCGTGGTAACAAAAAAAAATGGCTCTGAGCACTATGGGACTAAACTTGTGAGGTCATCAGTTCACTAGAACTTAGGACTACTTAAACCTAACTAACATAAGGACATCACACACATCCATGCCCAAGGCAGGATTCGAACCTGCGACCGTAGCGGTCGCGCGGGCCGTGGTAACACTGAATGACATATTGAACATCAGTGTTCTAAGAATTGTGATGGTTGCAGTGGAGGTATGGAGTGTGATGGAGCTCTAAAAATATTTCAGAGGTCGGTGCCCGTTTATAACATTAGATATACGAAGTACCTAGGCGATGGGGACTCTAAGGCTTACAATAAAATTAATGATTTCAATGTTTATGGTAATACCTTGGTAACAAAACTGGAATGTTGTGGACATGTGCGAAAGAGGATGGGTGCTATATTGAGGAAGCTACGAAGAGAAATGAAAGGAAATTTGCTATCTGATGGAAAATCTCTGTCTGGCCGAGGCAGATTGACGGAAACTGAAATAGACCTTCTTCAGAGTTGTTAAGGACTGGCCATTAGACGAACTGCATCTCTGAATGATGTTACAGCAATGAGAAAAGCTGTATGGGCCACCGACTTTCATAAGTTGTAGACAGATGACCACCCTGTGCATGGACTTTCCCTAAAGGGGCAGATTCTTGTGTGATTACCAAAAAGCAAAAGAAAGTGGTCAAATATACCATCATAAGCATTCTCTTCCTGAGCCTGTTATGAATGAAATAAAACCAATTTTAGAGTCCTGAGTGATCCTGTTTTGCTTAGTAAATGTCTTCACAGGGGCGCTCAGAATACAAATGAAAGCTTCAACCATTGCATATGGGAAAGATTATCCAAGGACGTTTTTGTAGGACTGAATACATTACAATTTGGTGTACGAGATGCAGTGATATGTTTCTATGATGGAGTGATAGGAAGGTTGGAAGTCCCGAGAAATTTAGGCGTAACATGAAGCTCTAATATGGAAGATCAATTGCTTGTGTGTGACAGACAACGGGTGCATGAAGCTGAAAGATCCGCTCTTCAAGTTACCAAAGAAGCAAGAAGTGCTGAAAGAAATGCCAAAAGGAAGCTTGAAGATGAAGAAATGCTGCAGGATGAAGACCATTCTTCAGGAATGTTCTGAGCCACAGTTTAATTGCACTCATATCTTCATTCGCACTTTCCCATAAGTTGCTTTTTTCAGAATTCAGCTACAAATATTTCCTAAAGTTTATAAAGCATTGCTCTAATTTTTCTCTGTAACTTGCAATAGTCCATACTTATGTAGTAGACCTAAGCTTTATTGCAGAATCAACTAAATTATAGAAAAATAACATTTTTATTAGGAAAAAAATTATAAAAATTAAAATGTAAGATGTGATATTTTTTTATCCTTGTAATATACATAAAGAGCGGAATTAAATAGGTTTAGTACATCAGCCATCATGTCATGCATATCTTGTAAAAATTTGGTCTCCTTCAAATGTATAAAATTGGGTTAAATGGTACCTCCATCTCAGGAAGCATTCTGGAAAAAAACTGCATCAATCTCTTTGATTTTTTAATAACCCTAAGCACGTCAAAAATATTCAAAATACTTATAATTTGCATTACCTGATATAAACAAAAAATCTGTAACACATATACATTATAAGCAGTGCCCAAAAGAAATAGGTGTTGATTTCTACATAATACTGAGCTGGAAAAGTACCCTGTATCCTTAAATATTTCTCATTTTCAGGCATAATCATTTATATTTTTATTTGTTTAGTAGTGTTCTGTTGATTCAGTAGATATGCAAGAGAACTGCATGAATATGGGACGAGTCATTATTATACATAACAGTACTTTTAGATGCTAATAGATACAAATTGTAATATTGTATAGGAAAAAATGCTAATAATTACAATTTTAGGCATTTCCTACATTGAAAAGAGGTATAAAACAATTAAATAGTAAAACACAATTATTCCACATTACAAGTTTCTAATTTGATGGAATTGAAGTACTTTGTTTCGAAATTACGAATAAATAATTTAAACGACTGTATAAGTCGCCAGTTACCAGCTAACAAAATTTTATTGCAAGCCCAATCGGTGCAGCTTCCCAAGCAGAAAATCTAAAATCTCGTTGTGACCTCCTGAAATTTGCAGAAAAAAGGTTGTCATCACTTTATATTTCTCGTACTTCTGTTGTTTATATACTTCTTAACCTGCAGCCGCTTTTGAGGTTTCTTTTTCTGTCGCCTTTTCATCGCAATAAACGCAGCACAAGCTCTCAAGCAAAAAGGGGATTCATAACAGACGAACTGCGCAATGAGTGAACCTGTGGACACGAGAACGGCCATCGTATACGCGTTCTTTCTGCAAATTTTTGTGAACATACCATTACACGCCATTTTATGACTCGCTTGCCCCTAGTGAAGAACTCTGCAACTAAGCCACGGCACGTATTTTTTTCAGGGGAAACTCTCCATGCAACCCCCTCAGATGTAGTGGTTAAGATGGTCAAGTGGACAGCCCATCAAAAACTGAACACGGACCAAGCATGAAAACAGAAAGAAGGTGTACTGGACTGTGAGAAAGAAGCAAAACAGAAACATGAACAGTGTGGGCTCAAAGTGTGCAACATCGAACGAATCTGAAGAGGCAGGGCATCGTGGTTATATATCTACTGACTTCTGGGTCTCATGGACAAGAAGAGGGAGCAGGGGTTACACGATCGTTGTTCTCGGAATCTATGTTAATGTCACAATAAACGAGCATAAAACATGTTCTAATACTCTACAATAGACGGACGTCAGAGATACAGGCCTACAGTTTTGTGTGTCTGTTCCACGACCCTTTTTGAAAAAGGGAATGACCTCTGCGTTTTTCAGTCTCTTCCAGAGATGTAAGCGATGCTGCTGCGAGAGGACGGGTAAGTTCTTCTGCATACTCTGCTACGTTTAAATTTGCAATGAAGCTCGCTTTGCTTTCGTAGCAGCTTCGTGACGGAACCGTCAAACCACGGTGGCTCTTTTCCGCTCCTCACAATTTTGCTCAGTATCCACTTGTGTAGAACGTATTGTACGATGCTCTTGAACTTTGTTCATTGATGCTGTACATCGTCAGTGCTCGAGATGAAATTTTCGTGATGACCTGTCATGTAATCTGAAATCAACGTCTTGTCATTCTCACTAAGAAGAAAGATCTTATTGCTTTTCTTCGTATGCCTGTTTAAAGCCTTATTCAATTTTGCAGTAACGGCCTTATGATCACTGATTCCCTGTTCTACGCTGAGTCGAAAGATTCGGGTCTGTTTCACACAAGAAGAGTTTAGGATCTTCTTACAAAGTCGTCGAAATGTCTAATTTTAAATCACAAACACGCAAGCTTCAAGTATAGATTTTAGGGCAAAGTTATCACCTTCTACATTATATATATTATCATATAAAACTTTACCCTTTTCTGGCTGTAGAGTGACCATTGTCCGTTACCAGTCTGCCCCCATCCTGCGGAACTGAAAGAAAGTACGGAATAAATTCAAGAGAACAGATGAAGCATGTATTAAGACTAATTACACCTTAAGATGGACCCACAGGATCTGAAATGCATCGTGTACTGAATGAAACACGAAAAATTGTGACTGAAGGCGTTTTTTAATTCATACCCCGAGTGTATTGAGTACCGTCACGTTTGAAGCTGAAAATATGAATAAAAATTAAATAAAAGAGGTTCTAAAATCTGTGCGACTGGCTAAAATATACAACTCTGCACTCGCTGACGGTCTCTTAAAGATACACAATGACGCTGACATTGCAAGGGTACGGTGCCCATCATATTATATACGATGTCTCGTGATGACAAAACTTTTGCTCGACGGGTTCTTTAACCATTGACAAAAAATGCATTCGATTGAACATTGCTCTAGGGTATTTGGATTAGTTTAAAGACAATTTCAGGTAGTTTCTCAGACGTTTCACAATAGCAGATGAAACTCAGGTGTGTCATTTTACGCAAGAGATCAAGGAACGATCGGAACAGTGAAAGAAAAGAAGTGAAAGTTAAATAAAACCAAAACAATTCTATTTGCAGGACTAGTCATGGCTGTCGACCACTAGCGCAAAGCGGTAAATGCGGGTTCGAGTACCGGTCCCGCACAAATTTTTACCTGTTACCGTTAATATATCTCAATGCGCAAGTGTAGCTATCGTCATTGAAAGCTCTGAACATTTATGACGTTCTTAAGATGTGGTGCATACAGCCTACCTCCACAAATATGCAATAATGATTGAGTAGTTTTACTCCTCAGTACCTAGTAATGTGATGCTGCCATTCTGGCTAACCGTAAATAAGAAAGTTCTGTGCCATCGTGATGATATACCCCCAAACGACCCATGTACTAGACGGACTCGGCCACTGTTGCTGGCTTTGCAGCTTTTGCCGGCACCGGTCGAGTGTTATTGTCGCCGCCTCAAGCACCCGCAGTATCTAGATCAAGCAGCGTATCGGCTCGCCTTGACGTCACCAGACATTAGCGATGCTGACCCTTTATACACGAAGTCGAAAATGTTATAGTCCCTTCTGACGCAGAACACCGAACGGAAGAATGGACTCCTTCTTCTATTTGCACGGTATATCATCCATACATTTTCCACTTTTGGAATACACTTCAGGGCATCAAAATTGCAAGACCGTAAAGACTGCATGCTACAAATGTTAAATTGGCATGATGTGTACTACACGCTTGGATTCGCAAAGATTATCGTTTTCGCCGTATACATTCAGTAGTTAAAAAAAAAGAAGACCTGAGTGTTCTCATCGACAGAGAAGATTCGCCAATAACCACTGACAGAAAAACGGCAAAAAAAAAAGAAAACAAAGTGTGGCGAAATCCCACCAGACTGTAAATGCAAAGATCTCCGAACTGATTCTCTGTCAATTTTATTTGTCACTTATCACTCCTCTCACCTCTGGCAATGTTCGTTGACGTAACAAATGTCGAGTTGCGTGTTAAAATGTAGGTTCCCCTGTAACTGGCCAGATAGGTTGTATGTATTGTATTGTATGTTAACTGGGGACCTAGAAACGACAGAGAGGCCCCGTCCCCGCCGCAGCCGCAGTGGTCCACAACCCCACGACGACTACCGCAGTCCACTTCACCCCACACCAAATCCAGGGTTACTGTGCGGTTCAGTCTCGGGTGGAGAGAACGTCTCACACCAGACGAGTGTAACCCCTATGTTTGCGTGGTAGAGTAATGGTGGTGTACCCGTACGTGGAGAACTTGTTTGCGCAGCAATCGCCGACATAGTGCAGCTGAGGTGGAATAAGGGGAACCAGCCGTATTCGCCAAGGCAGATGGAAAACCGCCTAAAAACCATCCACGGACTGGCCGGCTCACCGGACCTCGACACAAGTTCGCCGGGTGGATTCGTGCCGGGGACCAGGCGCTCCTTCCCGCTCCGGAAAGCCAAGCGTTAGACGGCTCGGCTAACCGAGCGGGCCGGCCAGATACGTTAGTTCAAATATCAGAGGAAGGCAACGGCAGACTGTATACCATATCGAACAGGACCATGCGTAGTGAAGCACTTGTGGCGTTGAAAACAACATTCGGATTGAAGATTGCTTTACTTTTTACTTACATTCAGTACATAAAAAGCATTACACAGTGGATTTCCATTCAGATATTGTATGTAAGTTTTGGCTGTTTCTGAGAAGACTGTGTATTACCCCTTCCAAGAAGGACATACGCCTATCTGAACGTGTTTCGACAGCGGCAGGATCGTGACAGATCGCGACTGTCGTTTTTCGCACTGCGATATTTCTGCTCGCGTTGGTGGGAATCTCTCGATCTTTATAGAATCGATTCACTCAAGAGCGCCGTACTCAACACCATGCAGGTTCTGAACGGCTCCATGTAACTAGCGGCCGAAGAGATAGCCATACAGCTGACTGGACCGTGCAAGAATCGGAGAGTCGCTTCACGTACCGTGAGTGGAAAAAATGAGACAATTTACAGCACATAAAACACCCATCTGCAGAGTACTAAGACGTGTGGAGCGGCACGATCTGTCAGCAGGGCGACCATTGTCATGGCTTGCCTTGTCGAACCAGCAGAGAGGGGTGTGCCGAAAGTCGTGCGACCCTGGACACAGGAGTGGCACGGAGCGGTCTGTTCACAAGAACTCATTTCTGCGTACAGCACACGAAGGATGTATCTGTGTGTAGAGTTCGGTGGATAACTAACGTTGTTGTTGTTGTTGTTGTGGTCTTCAGTCCTGAGACTGGTTTGATGCAGCTCTCCATGCTACTCTATCCTGTGCAAGCTTCTTCATCTCCCAGTACCTACTGCAACCTACATCCTTCTGAATCTGCTTAGTGTATTCATCCCTTGGTCTCCCTCTACGATTTTTACCCTCCACGCTGCCCTCCAATACTAAATTGGTGATCCCTTGATGCCTCAGAACATGTCCTACCAACCGATCCCTTCTTTTGGTCAAGTTGTGCCACAAACTTCTCTTCTCCCCAATCCTATTCAATACTTCCTCATTAGTTATGTGATCTACCCATCTAATCTTCAGCATTCTTCTGTAGCACCACATTTCGAAAGCTTCCATTCTCTTCTTGTCCAAACTATTTATCGTCCATGTTTCACTTCCATACATGGCTACACTCCATACAAATACTTTCAGAAATGACTTCCTGACACTTAAATCTATACTCGATGTTAACAAATTTCTCTTCTTCAGAAACGCTTTCCTTGCCATTGCCAGTCTCCATTTTATATCCTCTCTACTTCGACCATCATCATTTATTTTGCTCCCCAAATAGCAAAACTCCTTTACTACTTTAAGTGTTTCATTTCCTAATCTAATTCCCTCAGCATCACCCGACTTAATTCGACTACATTCCATTATCCTCGTTTTGCTTTTGTTGATGTTCATCTTATATCCTCCTTTCAAGACGCTATCCATTCCGTTCAACTGCTCTACCAAGTCCTTTGCTGTCTCTGACAGAATTACAATGTCATCGGCGAACCTCAAATTTTTATTTCTTCTCCATGGATTTTAATACCTACTCCGAATTTTTCTTTTGTTTCCTTTACTGCTTGCTCAATATACAGATTGAATAACATCGGGGAGAGGCTACAACCCTGTCTTACTCCCTTCCCAACAACTGCTTCCCTTTCATGTCCCTCGACTCTTATAACTGCCATCTGGTTTCTGTACATATTGTAAATAGCCTTTCGCTCCCTGTATTTTACCCCTGCCACCTTCAGAATTTGAAAGAGAGTATTCCAGTCAACATTGTCAAGAGCTTTCTCTAAATCTACAAATGCTAGAAACGTAGGTTTGCCTTTCCTTAATCTTTCTTCTAAGATAAGTCGTAAGGTCAGTATTGCCTCACGTGTTCCAGTATTTCTACGGAATCCAAACTGATCTTCCCCGAGGTCGGCTTCTACTAGCTTTTCCATTCGTCTGTAAAGAATTCGTGTTAGTATTTTGCAGCAGTGACTTATTAAACTGATAGTTCGGTAATTTTCACATCTGTCGACACCTGCTTTCTTTGGGATTGGAATTATTATATTCTTCTTGAAGTCTGAGGGTATTTCGCCAGTTTCATACATCTTGCTCACTAGATGGTAGAGTTTTGTCAGGATTGGCTCTCCCACGGTCGTTAGTAGTTCCAATGGAATGTTGTCTACTCCGGGGGCCTTGTTTCGACTCAGGTCTTTCAGTGCTCTGTCAAACTCTTCACGCAGTATCGTATCTCCCATTTCATCTTCATCTACATCCTCTTCCATTTCCATAATATTGTCCTCAAGTATATCGCCCTTGTATAGACCCTCTATCTACTCCTTCCACCTTTCTGCTTTCCCTTCTTTGCTTAGAACTGGGTTTCCATCTGAGCTACTAACGTTACTAACGTAACCAGACTGTATTCGTCATCGTCATACAGGGCCAGCAAGTGGCATGATGATATGGAACACCACTGGCTGCATAACACGATCACCTCTACTTCTCGTAGCTGATTATTTGGCCAGCAGACATTATTTCGAGATGATGACTGTTGATTTATCTTAGAGTCTCCGTGACGTCTCTTTAAACAATGTCACAAAAGAACGCATGTTGCCCACTCTGTCGTGACTTACACTCCTGGAAATTGAAATAAGAACACCGTGAATTCATTGTCCCTGGAGGGGGAAACATTATTGACACATTCCTGGGGTCAGATACATCACATGATCACACTGACAGAACCACAGGCACATAGACACAGGCAACAGAGCATGCACAATGTCGGCACTAGTACAGTGTATATCCTCCTTTCGCAGCAATGCAGGCTGCTATTCTCCCATGGAGACGATCGTAGAGATGCTGGATGTAGTCCTGTGGAACGGCTTGCCATGCCACTTCCACCTGGCGCCTCGGTTGGACCAGCGTTCGTGCTGGACGTGCAGACCGCGTGAGACGACGCTTCATCCAGTCCCAAACATGCTCAATGGGGGACAGATCCGGAGATCTTGCTGGCCAGGGTAGTTGACTTACACCTTCTAGAGCACGTTGGGTGGCACGGGATACATGCGGACGTGCATTGTCCTGTTGGAACAGCAAGTTCCCTTGCCGGTCTAGGAATGGTAGAACGATGGGTTCGATGACGGTTTGGATGTACCGTGCACTATTCAGTGTCCCCTCGACGATCACCAGTGGTGTACGGCCAGTGTAGGAGATCGCTCCCCACACCATGATGCCGGGTGTTGGCCCTGTGTGCCTCGGTCGTATGCAGTCCTGATTGTGGCGCTCACCTGCACGGCGCCAAACACGCATACGACCATCATTGGCACCAAGGCAGAAGCGACTCTCATCGCTGAAGACGACACGTCTCCATTCGTCCCTCCATTCACGCCTGTCGCGACACCACTGGAGGCGGGCTGCACGATGTTGGGGCGTGAGCGGAAGACGGCCTAACGGTGTGCGGGACCGTAGCCCAGCTTCATGGAGACGGTTGCGAATGGTCCTCGCCGATACCCCAGGAGCAACAGTGTCCCTAATTTGCTGGGAAGTGGCGGTGCGGTCCCCTACGGCACTGCGTAGGTCCTACGGTCTTGGCGTGCATCCGTGCGTCGCTGCGGTCCGGTCCCAGGTCGACGGGCACGTGCACCTTCCGCCGACCACTGGCGACAACATCGATGTACTGTGGAGACCTCACGCCCCACGTGTTGAGCAATTCGGCGGTACGTCCACCCGGCCTCCCGCATGCCCACTATACGCCCTCGCTCAAAGTCCGTCAACTGCACATACGGTTCACGTCCACGCTGTCGCGGCATGCTACCAGTGTTAAAGACTGCGATGGAGCTCCGTATGCCACGGCAAACTGGCTGACACTGACGGCGGCGGTGCACAAATGCTGCGCAGCTAACGCCATTCGACGGCCAACACCGCGGTTCCTGGTGTGTCCGCTGTGCCGTGCGTGTGATCATTGCTTGTACTGCCCTCTCGCAGTGTCCGGAGCAAGTATGGTGGGTCTGACACACCGGTGTCAATGTGTTCTTTTTTCCATTTCCAGGAGTGTATTTCGGTACAGGCAGTGTCTCACTGTTACGCAGGCCAGCACATTGTCCGGATCTCTCAACCCCTGAAAACGTCTGGCCATGGGTTGCCAAGAGACTAGTACGCCACACCCTGCCAGCCATTACAGCTGGCGGATGGAAAATGCTCTTATCACAGCGCAAAAAAGGTGAATATTTCCTGGGCAGAGGTAGGGATTTAAAAGAAGAGCACCGAGTTTTAGACTTATCTGGCACTTCAGAGTTATTTAAATCAAAACATCTTGACGTATTAGCGCTTTTTACTTGTTTGTGTTAGTATCCTCCACGTCATGTACACTACTGGCCATTAAAATTGCTACACCAAGAAGAAATGCAGATGATAAACGGGTATTTATTGGACAAATATATTATACTAGAACTGACATGTGATTACATTTTCACGCAGTTTGGGTGCATAGATCCTGAGAAATCAGTACCCAGAACAACCACCTCAGGCCGTAATAACGGCCTTGATAAAGCCTGGGCATTGAATCAAACAGGGCTTGGATGGCGTGTACAGGTACAGCTGCCCATGCAGCTTCAACAGGATACCACAGTTTATCAAGAGTAGTGACTGGCGTATTGTGACGAGCCAGTTGCTCGGCCACCATTGACCAGACGTTTTCAGTTGGGGAGAGATCTGGAGAATGTGCTCGCCAGGGCAGCAGTCGAACATTTTCTGTATCCAGAAAGGCCCGTACAGGACCTGCAACATGCGGTCGTGCATTATCCTGCTGAAATGTAGGGTTCCGCAGGGATCGAATGAAGGGAAGAGCCACGGGTCGTAACACCTCTAAAATGTAACGTCCACTGTTCGAAGTGCCGTCAATGCGAACAAGAGGTGACCGAGACGTCTAACCAATGGCACCCCATACCATCACGCCGGGTGATACGCCAGTATGGTGATAACGAATACACGCTTCCAATGTGCGTTCACCGCGATGTCCCCAAACACGGATGCGACCATCATGATGTTGTAAACGGAATCTAGATTCATCAGGAAAAATTACGTTTTTGCCATTCGTGCACCCAGGTTCGTCGTTGAGTACACCATCGGAGGCGCTCCTGTCTGTGATGCAGCGTCAAGGGTAACCGCAGCCATGGTCTCCGAGCTGATAGTCCACGCTACTGCAAACGTCGTCGAACTGTTCGTGCAGATGGCTGTTGTCTTGCAAATGTCCCCATCTGTTCACTCAGGGACCGAGACGTGGCTGCACTATCCGTTACAGCCATGCAGGTAAGATGCCTGTCATCTCGACTGCTAGTGATACGAGGCTGTTGGGATCCAGCACGGCGTTCCGTATTACCCTCCTGAACCCACCGATTCAATATTCTGCTAACAGTCATTCGATCTCGACCAACGCGAGCAGGAATGTCGCAATACGATAAACCGCAATCGCGACAAGCTACAGTCCGACCTTCAAAGTCGGAAACGTGATGGTACGCATTTCTCCTCCTTACACGAGGCATCACAACAACGTTTCACCAGGCAACGCGGGTCAACTGCTGTTTGTGTATGAGAAATCGGTTGGAAACTTTCCTCTTGTCAGCACGTTGTAGGTATCGCCACCGGCGCCAACCTTGCTCTGAAAAGCTAATCATTTGCGTATCACAGCATCTTCTTCCTGTCGGTTAAATTTCGCGACTGTAGCACGTTATCTTCGTGGTGTAGCAATTTTAATCGCCAGTAGTGTACATTTTGCGCCGTGTAAAACCTCGAATCACCAACAAATTTAGTTACTTTGTCTTCCCACTCTACTGTATGCGTATACTTAACTACACTGCATATGCAGAAGATACAAAATTTCGTTGTTTGCTTTCCTTCCCGGTGTTGCAATACTGATGTCCAGCAGCGTATTGTCGTATTTACTACACCGGAAAACCTAATGTTGAACTGTGAAAAAAAAAACTGTAAATATGTTTGCATTTCGGAGAGCCGTATGTACCCCATGCCGTGCCGGCGCACCCTGTACAGAGCACAGGCTCCATCTGGCGGCACGGCAGGGAGCAGAGCGCCGCCTTTGTGGCTGGCGACAGGTGTCGCCCACGCCGGCCTTTATCTGGTGCTGCACGCCAGGCGGCCAGGCGCCGCTCCTGAAATAACGCCGTATTTGCAATACATGATGGCAGGCGGCTTCGGCGCAGCGCGTGTTCGGCCGCAAAACTCTGCGGCCCAGGCTGCGCTTCTGCAAGCACCGCAGTCACGCCTCTAGGCGCGTCCTGGTTGTACGTCTCTAATTTGCGATGCGCATTCCGTTCAACACTCACCTCCGACCTCCGTGCCTTAACAGATGAAACTGCAGACAGAATCAATGGCACGGAATCCGTACGTAGTTCAACAAATTCCCACTCCCAGATCCTATAAAGGGCACTGATTTCTTCTACTCCTGTCAAATATGATTCGTCCCGCTCTTCATATTATCCCTCTCTCCGATCTCTATAAGTTTGCTTCCACTCCTTACCCTCCTCAATCCCAATTCCACCCCACTCAACTCATTCCACATTCTCTTCCACACCTTCCCCACCGACACTTCGTCACTCTTAACGTATGCTCTTCCTCTAACCACGTGCAACGTTGCACCACACCTTATCGCAATAATTCATTCCACTCCGCCCTATAACTGTACATTCATTTTGCTGTTTGTTCGTTTCACGTCACCAACCCTCGTTATATTATCAATGACAGTATACTGAATTAACCCGAGCGTTGAGAATAAATCTACATCTACCCACTTGCTTCACAAGTCATCATATGGTGCATGGACGCGGGGAACCTTGTACCAGTACCAGTCATTCCCTTAATTGTTGCACTGGTATATGGAGCGAGTAGTGCATTAACCCGAGCGTTCAGAATAAAACTACATCCACACACTTGCTTCACGAGTCACCATATGGTGCATGGACGCGGGGAACCTCGTACCAGTAACAGTCATTCCCTTACTTGTTGCACTAGTATATGGAGCAAGGGAAAAACGACTTTCTGTATGCCTCTGTGAGAGCTCTAATTTCTCTCATATTGTCTTCGCGATCGTTACGCGAAATGTTCAATGGCGGCAGCAGAATCGTTCTGCAGTCAGCTGCAAATGCCGGTTCTCTAAATTCTCCCAGTAGTGTTTCGCAAAAACAACGTCGCCTTCCCTCCTGGGATTCCCATTTGCGTTAACGAAGCATCCCCGTAATACTCGAGTGCAGATCAAATTTACCGGTTACAAATGTAGCACCATACCTCTGAAATGCTTCGACGTCGTCCTATAATCCGATCTGGTGTGAATCCCAAACACTCGAGCAGTACTCAAGAATAGGTCTCACTAGTCTATGATAAGCAACTCCTTTATAGATTAGCAACACTTTTCTAAAATTATCTCAATAAACTGAAGTCGACCATTGGCCTTCGGTACTGCCATCCTCCCATTTCATATCGCTTTGCAACGTTAAGCATAGATGTTTAATGGACATGGACTGTGTCAAGCAGCACCCCTCTAATATCGTATTCTAACATTGCAGGACTGCTTTTCTCACTCATCTGCACTAGGTTAAATTCTTCTACATTTAGTGAGTGCAAGCTGCCATTCACCGCATCAAATAGTAATTCGGTCTTAGTCATCTTCTATCCTACAATCACTCAGCGACGATCTTTTTCATATAATACAGCGTCATCAGTAATCATTCGCAAATTGCTGGTCGCTCGTCAGACCTTTTATGAGGATAGAGAACTAGAGCGGTCCTATCACAGTTCCGTGTGGCACTCAGGACGATACCCTTGTCCCAGCCGGCTGGAGTGGCCGAGCGGATCTAGGCGCTTCAGTCTGGAACCGCGCGACCGCTACGGTCGCAGGTTCGAATCCTGCCTCGGGCATGGATGTGTGTGATGTCCTTAGGTTATTTAGGCTTAAGTAGTTCTAAGTTCTAGGGGACTGATGACCTCAGATGTTGAGTCCCACAGTGTTCAGAGCCATTTGAACCAACCCTTGTTACATATCTGTGAACCTACTGCGTGTACTCGGATCTTCTTTAATAGTCTGTAGTGGACAACCCTATAAAATGCTTTCCGGAGATGTGGGAATACGAGTACGTAATGTGCCTGTTGTCCTTCAATAACGGTTCGCAGGATGTCATGCGAAAAATGGGCAAGCTGACCTTCGAACGAGTGATGATTTCTAAATCCGTGCTTATTTGTACACAGAAGCTTCCCTTCGTCAATGAAATGATGTATGCTCGAATTTACAATATGTTAAAGAATTATGAAGGAAACACCTGTGCTTTTTTCCAGTCGCTTGAGACTTGGTGCTGGGAGAGAGTTTGGCGATAAATGCAACCTAAGTGAGTAGCCAATGCCGTAGAGCACTCTCTGTAAAATCGAACTGGGGCTATATCAGGACCTGGCTTTTAATCGTTGTGATGTCATTTTCTGCGTTTTGGGACACCCCTATGACTTCTACTTTTGTGTCCTTTCGATCGGAAATCACTTTCTTAATAGTGTTTCGATCACAATCACTAAGGACGCGAAGCGAAATGTAGTGTGAGGAGGGCTATGCGAGAGGCGTTCAATGAATTCGAAAGTAAAGTTCTATGTACTGACTTGGCAGAAAATCCTAAGAAATTTTGGTCTTATGTCAATGCGGTAGGTGGATCAAAACAAAGTGTCCAGACACTCTGTGACCAAACTGGTACTGAAACATAGGATGACAGAATAAAGGCCGAAATACTAAATGTCTTTTTCCAAAGCTGTTTCACAGAGGAAGACTGCACTGTAGTTCCTTCTCTAGATTGTCGCACAGATGACAAAATGGTAGATATCGAAATAGACGACAGAGGGATAGAGAAACAATTAAAATCACTCAAAAGAGGAAAGGCCGCTGGACCTGATGGGATACCAATTCGATTTTACACAGAGTACGCGAAGGAACTTGCCCCCCTTCTTGAAGCGGTGTACCGTAGGTCTCTAGAAGAGCGTAGCGTTCCAAAGGATTGGAAAAGGGCACAGGTCATTCCCGTTTTCAAGAAGGGACGTCGAACAGATGTGCAGAACTATAGACCTATATCTCTAACGTCTATCAGTTGTAGAATTTTGGAACACGTATTATGTTCGAGTATAATGACTTTTCTGGAGACTAGAAATCTACTCTGTAGGAATCAGCATGGGTTTCGAAAAAGACGATCGTGTGAAACCCAGCTCGCACTATTCGTCCACGAGACTCAGAGGGCCATAGACTAGGGTTCCCAGGTAGATGCCGTGTTTCTTGACTTCCGCAAGGCGTGCGATACAGTTCCCCACAGTCGTTTAATGAACAAAGTAAGAGCATATGGACTATCAGACCAATTGTGTGATTGGATTGAAGAGTTCCTAGATAACAGAACGCAGCATGTCATTCTTAATGGAGAGAAGTCTTCAGAAGTAAGAGTGATTTCAGGTGTGCCGCAGGGGAGTATCATAGGACCGTTGCTATTCACAATATACATAAATGACCTTGTAGATGACATCGGAAGTTCACTGAGGCTTTTTGCAGATGATGCTGTGGTATATCGAGAGGTTGTAACAATGGAAAATTGTACTGAAATGCAGGAGGATCTGCAGCGAATTGACGCATGGTGCAGGGAATGGCAATTGAATCTCAATGTAGACAAGCGTAATGTGCTGCGAATGCATAGAAAGAAAGATCCCTTATCATTTAGCTACAATATAGCAGGTCAGCAAGTGGAAGCAGTTAATTCCATAAATTATCTGGGAGTACGCATTAGGCGTGATTTAAAATGGAATGATCATATAAAGCTGATCGTCGGTAAAGCAGATGCAAGACTGAGATTCATTGGAAGAATCCTAAGGAAATGCAATCCGAAAACAAAGGAAGTAGGTTACAGTACACTTGTTCGCCCACTGCTTGAATACTGCTCAGCAGTGTGGGATCCGTACCAGATAGGGTTGATAGAAGAGATAGAGATGATCCATCGGAGAGCAGCTCGCTTCGTTACAGGATCATTAATCGCGAAAGCGTTACGGAGATGACAGATAAACTTCAGTGGAAGCCTCTGCAGGAGAGACGCTCAGTAGCTCGGTACGGGCTTTTGTTGAAGTTTCGAGAACATACCTTCACCGAGGAGTCAAGCAGTATATTGCTCCCTCCCACGTATTTCTCGCGAAGAGACCACGAGGATAAAATCAGAGAGATTAGAGCCCACACAGAGGCATACCGACAATCCATCTTTCCACGAACAATACGAGACTGGAATAGAAGGGAGAACCTATAGAGGTACTCAAGGTACCCTCCGCCACACACCGTCAGGTGGCTAGCGGATAATGGATGTAGATGTAGGCAGCCACTTCTATAAGGGAGGGCAAAGAAAACCTGCATTGTCAGTGGATTTTGTAGAGCACTCTTTGCCTCCATTCATGAACGCGACAGTTTAGGGTGTGCACGCTGTTCCGTCTGTGAAGTGCCTCGAAGGCCCATTTGGAGCGTAGGCAGCGCATGCGTTGTTAACGGCAAGACGTGTGGACAGCGCCCTCCCAAGTGATTTACATCACAGCGACGTCAATCGATCAGTCAGCCACTACCCTGAGACACTAAATCCAAATCTACATCTACATCTACATCTAAAGACCTGTTCCGCAAGTCACCTGACGGTGTGTGGCTCAAGGTACATCTGGTACCACTAATTGATCCCCCTTTCGTGTTCCATTCGCGAATGGGGCTTGGGAAGAATGACTGTCCGTAAACCACCGTATTAGCTCTAATTTCTCGAATTTTCTTATTGTGGTCATTGCCCGAGACTCATGTGGCAGGAAGTGGTATGATGTTTGAGTCTTTCCGGAATGTTCTCTCACGGAATTTCAACGGTAAAACTCTCGTGATGAATAACTCCTGTCTCGTAGCTTTTGCCATTGGAGTTTGTTGAGCATCTCCCCGGGCGAGGTGGCCGAGCGGTTCTAGGCACTACAGTCTGGAACCGCGCGACCGCTACGGTCGCAGGTTCGAATCCTGCCTCGGGCATGGATGTGTGTGATGTCCTTAGGTTAGTTAGGTTTAAGTAGTTCTAAGTTCTAGGGGACTGATGACCTCCGAAGTTAAGTCCCATAGTGCTCAGAGCCATTTGAACCATTAGAATTTTGAGCATCTCCGAACTCTCTCGCGCCAGCTAAACGATCTTTCTTGGACGTTGGCCTGATGAACAATAAATACTCAAGAATGCTATTTTTTCTAAAACTGACATGCTGAGACCGTGCTGTGTACAATTAATGTAGATTGATTCTTACAAAGAAGAAGACAGCAACCAGCCACTATTAATAATGCTATTTATTTAAGTAAATAGCGCCGTAACCGGTTTCGAACTGACAAGTTCATCATCAGACGGCTCTTCACAAGATTCACAAGATGCACTTTACATAATCGTGTTTGTGTGAAACGGCAATCTTTGTGTCAAATTCACATGTGACAAATACTTTTTGGTGTGTGTGTGGTGCTTTGTACAATATGGTGATATGCAAACCATATAAGTGCTGCATATACTTTGCAATATTTCAAAATACAATCTTCAAGTTCGCAACAAAATTTCGCGGAATTTTCTATGGCACCAACACACCAAGAACATTTCGCTACAGTGGGAGAATAATAATGGAAAACTCACGATTATGTAAAGTGCGTCTTGCGAATCTTGTGAACAGCCGTCTGATGGTGAACTGGTTACTTCGAAGCCGGTTACGGCGCTATTTACTTAAATAAATAGCAACATTAATAGTGGCTGATTGCTGTCTTCTTCTTTGTAAGAATCAACCTACATTAATACTCAAGAATCTGTCGCACAAATGTTCTGAAAGTTCTTCCTTCGTAGATAAACTACATTTCGCTAAAATTCTTCCTATGAAACTGTCTGGCATCTGTTTTTCCTACTATTTGTTTTTATATGGTCATTCCACTTATGGTCACTCTGGATGATTACTCGTTGATATTTTATGGTAGTTACTGTTTTCACTAATTTGTCGTCAACAGCGTAAGAGGACGTTATTGAATTTCTTTTCCTATTTAAGTGCAACATGTTACATTCATTTACTTTCACTATCAATTACCTGTTCTTGCACCACTCTGCATCTCGTTCTGCAAATCGCTCCAGTCTTGTGGTGCTGCTACCTTGTTACAGACAACCGCGTCATCTGCGAACAGTCTTATTGTGCTTCCGACGATGTCCACTATCTATCAATTTTGCTCTGTAAAGAGCGACTTGCTCAGATCTATCTGCAATAAAGTCTTGAATCCATTCGCGAATATGACCCCATACTCGGTAAGCTCGTACTGCTATCACCAAGAGGCAATGCTGGACTGTGTTAAGTGCCTTCCTGAACTCATGCAACAAGGCATCGATTAAGCGTCGAGGTCTACAGCCCCTCGTAGCGGTCGTCAATAGTCACCAAGATCAGACGACAACTACCCGTAAACTGCAGCTAACAGGTATGCGAAGGAGAGTGCAAAAGGACTGTGCGCTGCTGTCCTCCAGGTAACTGCAAGGGCTGTATCGTCCCAGATTGTACGCAGACATCTCTACACGGACAATTTGGCCGCTGGGCATCCATAACAAGTGTTCTTTTGTTTCACGCAACGATCTGGATTAATGAATAGCGTGCGTGCCTGGAGGACGTCGCTGGGCACAAAATTAATTAGATTTCAGCGAGATTTTATTGTTGGCCTACAGGAAACTAGACTGTCCATCAGAATAATTGCTCAACACGTTGCACCAGTGATGTAAACTGTTTATCAGTGTTGACGCACCTGGGCCAAAGATGGTGCATACACCTGTCGTCCTTATACCAGACGGCAGTAGCTACAGGTTGACACCTGAGTCATCGCAACTGATTGGCCCTCACTGCTAGTCACATGGGACCGTAGCTCACATGAAATCAATGCCGCACCATAAGTGTCAGTTTGATCCATCAGGAACCGTTTGCTGGGGTTTGGGTTAACAGAAAGTGTGCCATGCCTGAGTATTCGACTCATATCATCGTTCAGCCCGCCTCCCAAGCTGCAGCGAAAGTCGCCATTGAGGGACTAATGACACGAGGTTGTGTTTAGTGATGGTGGCATATTCTGTCCTTACATCCTTTAGCGTCGTTTGTAAGTCCACCGTCAACCAGGAGGACGACAGATGCGGGAGAGTATTAGCCAGCAATACACAGGTCTAACTCCGGACACGATTCTGTAGGGAGACACAACACAGAATGACCGTAACCTTATGCTCGACACTTTCTCGCAGATTAAACTGTGCGCGGGACCGGGACTCGAATCTCGGACCTTTGCCTACCGACTGACTCTCCAAGCATGACTCACGACTGTTTTCACAGCTTTACTTCCGCCAGTAAATGATCTCCTTGATGAGCTCTGTCGGCAGAGCACTTGCTGTGAAAGACAAAGGACCCAGTTTCGACTCCCAGTCTGGCACATAGTTTTAATCAAGCAGGAAGTTTCAAATTGGCGCACACTCCATTGCAGAATGAAAATGCACTCTGAATACCCTTACAGCATTTGTTGAGGGATTATTTAAAACTGGAACATCATCCAGCGAGAAAACGACTGAGCACACGTTACTCGCCTTATACAATGCGCTGACTAAGATGTTCGACAGTTCTCCTGGCTTTCAGATTTGTTAGATATGTCTTCCGATAAGTACGTCATTATTGGACCCATATGTGTAGTCTGCAATTGCCCTTGACCAATTTCGACAACTGGTGGTAAAGGTGTGATACATTATTTTTAAAGGTGACATCCGATATGTCTCTGGCTACCGGTACCAGAGACTAACGACACGTTTTCGGCCACCCTAGCACAACAAACCATACAAAAATTATGTGTTTTGGAGAGATCTTTCATTTGGCATGTCATGGAACTGTATCATTTCGTAACAAGCAAGGATCAATACGAAAACCACCAAATTTGCCATGTCAGCTTCGCGAACACTGAAATCAGCATGGCAACTGGTTCTTCTGTTAGCCAGTCACAACACGGGGCACATAAACGAGTTGTCACACACTGAATATATTAATTGAATTGCTACTCATTACCCTCGAAGCAATTTAAACTATGCTATTAGGTCCCAGTCTAACCACAACTACGTAATTCGTGACATAATCGGGTAGGTGGGGGGGGGGGGGGGGGAGGAGGGCGAAACAGTCAAATATTTCTGACAACTAAAATTATTAACAGGAAAGGGAGTAAATAAATTCAGGACTGTTTGCGCCATGTCTAGCACGCAGACGGTTATAACTGTCTTGGTGTGTATGAAGGCCCAAGAATCTACTGTAAAACATCTTTGTAAACAACGTTCCGAGAATCTTGTTCTCTGAATATATGTAGAGATTTCTGGCCCTCGGTACACGCAAAAAGCTAACGCAGAGTTCTCCGTATCAAAAACATGGTATGCCCAGATAAATACCTGCCACTTTCAACGTTTGTCCTTGGCTGTTATTATACTGATTGAAAAGACCATTTTCAAAGAGCACTGCAAGCCTTTCAAACCAGTTGGGACGATAGGAATTCGTGGTATCAGTACCTTATCTCCTTTGGTCCCGCAGGTGATGATGGCGGCCTGCACGATATACCTTCTCAGCTCCTTAATGTGTAGCTTGGTACCATTGCCCAATCTTGGTGCATCTATGTTACGATAAATATGACAGGTACACTCACATTCAGTTCGAATTTGTGGGACGGCTTCAGCGACAGCTCTAGTGAGTTTAGAAACTGTACAGGGTGTGTAGTAGCGTCGTCTCTTGTCATCACTGAATCGACTGATGTAGGAAGTGGTCACCTTACCAGGTACATGATCAAGCATTTCTTTATTGATGTTTGCCATCGATTCACTCGTGGGTGCTAATATGTCTATGCTAAACCTTAATGCATTCAATTGATAGTTAACTTTCATAGATAACTTTTTAGTCACGTTACCAATCCCGTGGGAATAGTAGTCACGTTGACCATCCAATGGGAACAGCGACCTTTTCTTTCAGAATGCCTGTGTGTAGCCTATGTGTTAATTCAGGGTACAGGCTATGTCCATGCTAAAGTTCACCCAAATCCATCCAGTCATTTCACAGTGAAAAAGTAGCAAACATACTAACTCGACGAAGAAACAAAATAAGCAATTTCTAGTTCCGAAGAAAGAAAATAAGCAATTTCTAGTTCGGTGCAGTGCAAATGTTATCATATTTGTACATGCAGTAACGTCATCTGCCTTCACGTGTCTGCTTGTTACCAGCGGATATGCTCACATATCATAATCAAATCCAGTCTCACTAAAAGCCTACCACGTTCTACGAGGGTAAGTCAATTATTATCCGCGATTTAGTTAAATTTTTGTTTATTTTGATAGTACTGTCGTTTTACGTTGATGACGAGTGCTTTGTTTAGTTGTTGTTTATCTTTGCAGTCTTCAAGCTGCTAGGTTAGTTTCGTTATAGCTGCCGTGCTGTTAGTCGTGGCTGCTCTGCTGTATATTTGCACCAAAGAAGAGTAACGTTCAGTGATCCGTTTTTTGTGGTCGGAAGGCATATCAGGGGCCGAAATTCATCGAAAACTTTCGGTACAGTACGGGAGCAGTGTTTTACCACAACGGAGTGTCTACGAATGGATTTAAAAATTCCGAAATGATCGCACAAGTGTTACGCACGATGAAGGAGCCGGACGACCGTTTACCGCCACAAATGAAGAAACCATTGAGCGTTCAGGTGAAATGATTCTCTTAGACAGCGGATTAAGTATTGACGAAGTGAAACATCGTGTGCAAATTAGTCACGGTTCTGCCTACGAAACCATCCACTACAGACTAGGGTTTCATAAAGTTTGTGCAAGATGGGTCCCAAAACAACTCACACAGTTGTATAAACAAACGCGGTTGGACACCTACAAAAAACATTTGGATCGCTATGGTAACGAAGGGGACAACTTCTTAGACAGGATCATTACTGTTGACGAAACATGGATCCATCATTAGAGCCGGAGAGTAAACGGCAGAGTATGGAACGGAAACATCCAAATTCGCTGTGCAAGAAAAAGTTCAAGACCCAACCGTCCGCAGGAAAACTGATGCTTACGGTTGTTTGGGACTCACAAGGTCCAGTCATTAATTTGTTCTTGCTCATAGCAGTCAACGACCCTGAGATCAACGGCCTATCGTTTTAATGTATCTTGCAACCATTACATGCAAGAGATGTTGCAAATGATTCGCTCATTCGTCTCCAAACAATGATACTGGCGCTCTTTGTCTGTCAGATATTGGCCCCATACTCAATAATTAGGTGTTTACCCATCTTATGATGATGCGTTCGTCTCCAGGAACGTTATAAAAATAAACTAGAACTTTAGGTAAAAACTGAGGTGCAACGCGTCAGGTGGGCGCTGTGTTGGTAGCAGAGGGTGTTTTGAAACTGCGCTGCGGTTCCAAAAACCTAACGAATAGAACCAGACGAGTGGAAACACTACAGCCCTGCACGTTTCCTTCTTTACTGGCCAACGAAGTTATCACCTTGCGTAAAAGTAGCGCCGGCCGCCGCCGTCACCCCAGCTAGCGCCGCTATAAGGTGCCGCTCACGATCGGCCGGGTCCTGACCGCAGGATTAGAGGGGAGAGGGACTCACGCCGCCGCGCAGCAGCTTCCCGACCGACTGCGACGCCGTGGGACGGCTGGCGGCGCGCCAAGCGGAAGCTCCTATCTCCTAGAGGCATCTCGCCGCTCAAATTAGAACTCAAACGTGTCGATCGGAAGCTGTGAAGCCGACGTATTTGCTCTGAAACATCTGAAAATACAGATCGTCGTAATAAAAGCACCTTCTACGTCTTCTTTTGGTGCGCCCGTCTCCTTCTACACTTCTGTAGTAATTTTTGTGCGATGCTTTGCTAAAACAATGGCCGAATAATTAACAGGATACGTTCCTTAACACAAGTGAAAATGTGAACGTTGTCACAGAATTTTCGAGGAGTTAATTTCTGAGAAAAGTGTTTGTGCCATGATTTCTTACAACAGCAGAAGGAATACAGGGTTGTAAGAGAGGAGACTGCAATAATTGAGAAAACTATCGTGGAGTAAATTTTCTTAACAATTGTCACACACTGTCCGCACAAGTTGAAATTAGCAGACTCACTACTACTAGAAGAGTAGAATGGACTTACGAAGGGAAGAGCTTGTAGTGACAATAGTCCCGTAATAAGAGAAATTATCAGTTTGTATGTTTGTGGGTGAAGTTGACGATTATTCCAAAACCACCTACAGTCTATTCACCGAGAGCTGGGACGAAACATAAACAGTGTCACGTGAGTGACTACGCTCGTTTCCAGAGAAAGCATTCGGTGTTCACGTGATACGTAGGGGTGTGGAAAATCCTTGGCGCACGCTTTGCAGCTGGCGGCGTTCGGCTGGCTGCCGAGCTGTTACAGCGGACCGTAAGAAACCTGGGCAACAATGTACGAAATAAATTTAGCAATAATGTTAAAATAATGTTAAACTGAGTTCATTATGTCGAAGCAGTTTTGTTGTCATTCAGGTTGCTAACAAAACGCTCCATTCAAACACAATTAATTGTTAATTTTAATAACAATACCAGTAATAATAATGACAAAGGACGAAACAAGGTTCACTCTGTCGAACTGTTTTCGTTGAGGTTTTTAACAAACCGCTCCTCTCTCTCCTCTATAATGCAGTCTAATTTCCACATTTGAGTTTCAACTTTTTCTACGACATGGAGGACGCACTTCTTCGAATCCTCTGCAGTCACTGTTCTTACAGCTTCTTCTAGCAGTACTTTAACTTCCGGCATTTTGCATGTTTTGTTTTTCGCTGCAACATAGCCTTTGATTCTGTCCACACTAACTCGATGGCGTTTAATTCACAGTGGTACGGAGGAATTCTGAGAACAGTTTTCCCCGCATTCTTCGCCATTTCAGCTATTGCATAATCGTTGTGCGCTGTTCTGTGATTTTTAACTATATCTAAAAGTTCTTTCTTCAACATACCGTCTTCGAAATCGATGTTTTTAGATTTTAGCCACTCTGATATTTCGTGGTTATTGGAATTCGCACTGGGAACTTTTTCTTTTCTCCGAGAATGGTACGGCGCGTTATCAAGAACAATAACCGCATTTTACCTGAAGCCGAGGAAGAACATCTTGAAACCACTTCTCGAAGGTTTCGGCGCACATCTCCTCATGATAATCTCCACTTTTCTTGGATTCGAAAGTCCACACACATACTTCAACGAACCCTGCTTTGCTGCCAATGTGTGCGATAATCAGACGTTTCCCTATACCTAATGGGCCCTTGCTTCCGGTGGATAATGCGGACAGAAACGCTTGTTTTGAGGAATTTATAGTATCATCTACCCAGACGTAACTCCGGGTATGTACTACGTTCACCCACGTCTTGTCCAAATAGTAAATGGGTCTGCCTTGATCTCTCAACCGTTTAATGGTTCGAAGATAACGCCGCCTCCATAAAATCATGTCATACCTGTCTATAAGCATGCTATCGCGCACACGCCGGACATATTTGAAATTCATTTCTCTCAATAACTTATAAAATGTAGTTCTCAGAAAATTGCCCAGATGTGCATCTACGTTCACAACTGTAAGCACTTTGTCAATTGTTGGCAATTCCTTACGGAAAAAAAATCATGTACTTTCCTTCGTATCGCATTTCTATCGAAGTCATCAACACATTCAGAAAGTTTCTGTCGTAATTTTCCTTTCTTGGGAGACTTCAAAGAGTGTGTGGCTTTGTACTCACTCATCACACGTTACATTGAAGAATGTCCAACACCTGTAGCTGCAGCTGTTTTCGAAACAATGTCACTCATCGACTGCTCTGGATGTAACAGTTCCTTTTTATACACATTAAGCACCATGTGCTTTTTAGGAGAACTTAATGATTTCTTCTTTGCTCGCTTCTTTGCTCGCTTCTTTGGTAGACTCAGAACTGACGCGTCGACCTCGCTCGCTGAATCCGTGGATGACATAATGAGGACAGCCGTATGTGATGCTAATGAAATAAGTGAATATATAAAATAAGAAACCATGCTATTGGATTCACACAAATAGTGAATGCTCAGTGTGACTACAAACAGATATACTTACTCTAATGATCAACAACTAGTCTTTCAAGCGTCTTTGCAGAAGAACTTAAGATATCCTGAAATCGCCGCTATACAACACCCACTGACGAGCTGCTCACACCTGCAACTGAGACGGCCACACTGACTGAGCGACGCGCCTGCGAACCGCACAATGCATCGCTCATAAAGAACAAACGGTTGCACCCATCGCAGTCAAACAAACTACAAAATTAAATTCAAACCTTTATGAAACTTTTCTTGCTTATACCCCCACAAAAAAATTCAAAGGGGAAAAGTTTGTCGCTTACTATATTTCGGATGACGATTTGGTAAAAGTTCTGCATCAGACGTGAGATTTTAATTTATTAATTCACTATTACTGACTCTATTGGGCAGACAATTTACAGACGTCATCAACATATAGTAATGAAGGCAATTATAAAATTATTTTGCTGTGCGACACGCAGTTTAGGAGATATGGCGTGATAAATGTAGAGTAACGCGAGAAAACAGCTTTTCCGGAAAGCTTAAATATTTCTCTTTTTCAGTGACAATAAATTTTAATGTAATGTAAAAAAAAAGGTGTCGGAAGGTAGTTCTCGGATCACTTTAGCAAGTTCAGGCGCCAAATTATAAAACACACGACTTTAATTTTTTAATTTCTGACGCTCCTGCCTTGTACACCCCTCTACGGCACCGCTGTGGTCACGCGCCTTGCCGTGTTTACAATACGTCTCTTGTTTCGGTGAATGGAGTATAGAGCCAGTCATTGGGTTTTGTGCCTGCCTCCGTAGCCGAGGTCGCTAACGTACGCTGGTGCGGTGGCGCTCGATTGGAGGTAAGCCAATTCGTATCCTGGAGGTGGGCGAAATTTCTATGGTTGGCGAAGGTAGGAGTGGTGGTGGCGTAAAGTTCCTGATCACCAGTCCTGGATTAAACTGCAAACCTTTCCGCTGTGTCTCATGAAGTGAGGGCATGTAACGATGATGATCCGCCCGTCGGATGGAGACTCGGCGGTCCCTTTGATGCCTATTGGGGAGGAGTGGGCTATGTGCCTCCTCTCTTTTATGTCATACAACACAACATTATGCAACACTACAGCCGGCCGTTGTGACCGAGCGGTTCTAGGCGCTTCAGTCCGGAACCGCGCTGCTGCTACGGTCGCAGGTTCGAATCCTGCTTCGGGCATGGATGTGTGAGTCCTTAGGTTAGTTAGGTTTAAGTAGTTCTAAATCTAGCGAACTGATGACTTCAGATGTTAAGTCCCATGGTGCTTAGAGCCATTTGAACCATTTTGAACTACACTGCACACACCCATATTAAACTCAGGTATACAGTCATTCAAACAAATAATTAAATAAAATAAAAATTGGTTACAGCATGTCGACTGGAAGGCAGAAGGAGGAATAACAAAAACAATATTGAAAAAGAGTGTCCCAGAAGTCTCCCTCGATTAAAAACATTTATAAGGCAAAAAATACGACAGATAGAGAAATCTTTTTTTATCTAGAATTTCATGTGACACATTCAGCTTTTTGTGCACACACATAGTTACTGTTACTTTGTTTGTTACAGGACCCAACGACGCAACAGCAGGAGAACCGGACACCTATTGCAAACATCACGTACTAAACCAGGACGAAGCCCAGTGTGTCCTCTGGCAACACCAGACAGTCACCAAAAACAGCCCAGAGAAAATTCCGGGTGGCTTACCGGATGTTAAAAATATGAAGGTGTGTACGCGAGGTTTAAGGACACAGGACGCGTCTGTGGTACCCTGGAACCTGCAGGCCTAGACCTAGTGCCGCCTCGTACCAACACCCCTCTTGCTATGTTACAGTTATTTATCATGCCATTCTGGACTTAATTTTCCAACAAGATGGTGGCGATTTGGATACAACATTTCCGGGAAGGTGAACTGGGCGTCGTTGTCTCATCAGCTGATCTCCGCGGTCACTGAACGTAACATCACTGGATTTCTTCCTTTGGGATTATGTCAAGGACCAGGTTTGCCAAACACGAGTGAACCGCATCGCAGACTTGCGGCGCAGTATTACAGACATCAAAACATTCATCCCTCACGAAATGTTGGAGCTGGAATGTCGTCTGGATATCCTTCTGGTAACGAAAGGAGCACACGTCAAAATTTCTTAACTGTATGTGCACACAAAAATTAGAACATGTTATCTGCACTTCAAAATAAAATATATGTGTCTATGTGTCATATTTTCTGTCGTATGCATGTTTGTAATCAGGGGAAGAATTTTGGGACAGCCTGTGTAGACCACAAGGAAACGGAGATCTTGGAAGAACTCGGAAGAAACGGCTAGACTGAGATGGCAATAGGCGAGGGGCCTAATCCTTGAAGTCAAAAACAAGAAGATTATTTCTTAAATTTCTTTTCAGTCATCTTGATAAGGATCAAGGGCCCCTATTCGACCTTCAGTATAATTACTTTGTGTAGAAATCCATTTATCATAGCTTAGGTGTTCGGTTCAAGAGTGCACAACCGTAAGCCTTTCTGTAACGTCGCGTATTACCCCGCTTTTTGACACTTCAGCTTTCATGTTGCTTACGCCGTGACTCCGATGCAACTGCTCAATTTATCTCTTTACGTGTTCTATAGATACCCGAACTCAGCAGCAGCAGAATTCCAAAATTCGTTTGTGACTGTGTATATGAGCTAATTATATATGAATGCGTGGTATCTGTTCTTTCGGACATGACTAAAAGAACGAGCACCACGTGGAAACCGCACCTGTGATATGGGGACTGCCGTTAGGTGGCGCTGGTTAAAGCAGCTGCCTAGTAAGCAAGAGATCCTGGGTTCGAATCCTGGTCCGGCACACATTTTCACTCATTGCCACTGATTTCACATAAAGTCCCTATGCAGCTGAGGTCAATAGTCCTTTCTCTTTCCTTTCTTGTGCTTCCCTCCTCTACCTTTTATTTACATAATGTCGTTTGAGATTATTACGATGAAATTGTAAACGGCCCAGCATAATAAACTACTGGTCAGTAAAATGGTAACATTGGAAAGGATAGCAAATGAAGAAATTTTTCTTACTGTTTGCGTAATAGAGTAACAAAGAAAGCATGAACAAATTTGTAGGTCGTTTGGGACTTTCAGAGTCGGGAAACTTAGTACACAGACCTACCATCTCTGGCAGCAACAATGGCTGTAACAAGGATGGACATCGAGTTGAACTAACATGAATGACAGATATGAGCACGTCATTCTGTTCTCCTTCAACTCTCTGCCAGAGTTCATCAATCACAGTTGCTAGTTGCTGTGCTGAAAGTCCGTGGTGCCTCTCTCATCGTTCCACTGATTACGGGAACTCTTGCCTTGCTGCGGACAAGTCCATTTCCTGATGCAGCTTTACTACCCTGCACAGCCGTCCTAAAATATGCCTGTCCTTTCAGGTACTAGTCGCGTGGTGCCACTGAGACCTGGCGCGGCGTTGACTGTAGCCCTCATGCAGCCGCCGGCAGTCGTTGGAATACGACCTACACGAGCAGCAATATCGTAAGAGCCACAAACCACAATCACGTCATTTTCATATCCAGTCATGTAGTCCATTTAGTACAAATCTGACGTCTGTTACATTTCGCTTGCATGCTGGTCTTGCAGTTTCAATCGGGAGCACCGTTTTCAGGATGTAACGGAAAGATATGGCCAAACTTTCAGAAACCATTCCTCACATGTAGGGAAAGAAAATATGTTATACGGGTATGGGTCTGGAATGATTTATTTCCATGTTAAATATAGGTTTCTACAACTCTTCAATATATTAATCATGGGGAGTACATAGGAAAAGAACGCATTGGCACAGTATGAATCACTTTCTTAAATGAAATGTTCAAAATTGCCTCCGCTAGCACGATATACCCATCAAACCGCCGTCGCATTAAATCGCTGATTCGAGTACATCCCTGGAGAACTGCATAGTTTCACAACCTTTCACAATACAGGCACGAGGACCTCATACCGGGATTCCGCAGACACGATCTTTCAAATGCCCCCACAAATAAAAAGACTAGTGGATTCAGTTCTGGGAAGCGTGGAGCCAAGTAATTGGTTCACCTCTCCATAGCCATCTGTCACGGAATCTGTTATCTAGAAGCCTACGAAAATTGACATTGAATTAAGGAAGAGCTCTATCGTGCATGAAGTACACGTTTTGACGAATTTATAAAAACGTATGTTCTAGCAGAAGAAGTAGATTTTTCTCTAAGAAATCATGGTAAGTGTCACCGTTGAGGTTGGACGGAAGAAAATAAGGCCCTAACAGTCACCAACAATTCCAGCACAAACGTTGATAGTAAAAGTTTGTTAATGACGTGATTGCAAAATTTCGTGAGGATTCTCGACAACCCGTTATAAAGAATAGGACTGGACCAAAAAATGAACCTTGTGGTAATCCCTTCGTGATAACTCAATTGTCACTCAATGTTTTTCTCTTCACGACATTGTTTGAATTATTCAACACAACTTTTTGCATTCAGTTTGTTAAGTACGGGGATTGGAACTTTAACAGTGGCAACTATTTATTTACAGCTCGTACAAAATAGATAAGTGTTTCAAAGTTTTACTGACCTTCAGAATAGTGACCAGCATTGTGTATAACCCGTTGCCAGCGATGTGAAAGTCGTAGGTTACTCTTAGCAGTGCCAGTTGTCTTGACAGTTAGAGCGGCGCGATCTATTGTAGCAGTTCCGAAGCGAATGCCGTGAAGTGTTTCCTTTAGTTCAGTAATCGAATTGAACTCACGAGGGCTGAAGTCAGGGGAGTGCAGTAGGTGGTATAGCAGTTAGCAGCCCCATCAGTCAAACAAATCGGTAACAGCCTGCACTGTACGTGCTTGATCCATGACCTTCAAAATTATGGTCAGGTCCTGCAGAAAGTGTCATGACTTCTCCCTCTAAGCTGGACGTAGGTTGTGTTCCAAAAATAAACAGGGTAGAGAAAGAAGTAATGACACTTTCTGCAGGACCTGACCATCATTTTGCAGGACAATGCTCAAGCACGTACAGTGCAAGCTGTTAACTGATTTGTTTGACTGATGGGGCTGCTAAGTGCTATATCACCTACTGCACTCCCCTCGTGAGTTCAACTAGATTTCTAAACTGAAGGAAACACTTCACGGCATTCGCTTCAGAAATGCTACAAATTCGTCGGGCAACAGACCGTGCCGCTCGAATTGTCAATACAACTGGCACTGCTAAGAGTTTCCTACGACTTCTGCATCGGTGGCGACGGTTTATACATAATTCTGGTGACTACTTTGAAGGTCAGTATAACTTTGAAACACATATCTATTTTGTACGAGCTGTAAAAAAATAGTTGCCACCATTAAAGTTCCAACTCTCGTGCAATACAAAAGAGTTGCTTCCCATGATTAATGTGATTATGAAGAGAGATAGAAAATGAGTTCTAACGTAAAGTGTTTCCGGATTCATGTCCATGCAACACATTTTATTTCCTTGACGTGTGAGGAATTTTTCCCAAAACTTTGGCCATATTCTTTTTTTACACCCTCTATAAGGCTATCTGCGCGCTCTCGCACTAGAATGAACTCATTTGACCGGTGCCTGTAATGTCAACGTAATTGATTTTTCGGCGACAAGATCAGTCACGTGCTCTTTTTCGACCAAGAGCGTACAATCATGTAAGTGATTCATGTATGCAAGGTTGAGAGGAAAGGCACACTTTGAAACTGCTCACAAGAAGTTCTGGCGAAGTTGTTCAGCAAGGGAGACCAGTAAAACATATGTATAATAAATATGGGTTGCATTGTCCTTGATCACCGAGCGAGGTGGTGCAGCGGTTAGCACACATTCGGGAGGACTACGGTTCAATCCCGCGTCCGGCCATCCTGATTTAGGTTTTCCGTGATTTCCCTAAATCACTCCAGGATGGTTCCTTTGAAAGGACACGGCCGACTTCCTTCCCCACCCTTTCCTAATCCGATGGGACCGATGACCTCGCTGTTTGGTCTCTTCCCCCAAACAACCCAACCCCTCCCCCCCCCCCTCCCATTGTTCACGATCTTTTGTTATTCGTACTTTAACTGTCGTGTTCCAATTAAAACTTGTATACACTGCCGCCTAAGAGTTATACTTTTGCCTCAACATAGGAATCACATAGCCAATCGGTTGCAAATAACTATCTGGTACAATGACCTAGGTTTCGACACCTCTAAGAATGTCTTCAGCAGAATGAAATTTTAAGAAACCGTGAAGTTACATTGCGAGAGGCAGTGCTCAAAGTTCAGAGCAGATATGCTCAAGTCAAAAAATTAAAATTAAACATGACCAGCCTTTGGCACGTATGCGTTGCTAGGAAGAAAATCAGACTCTCATTTGCATTGTACAAGATGTTCTGAAATTCCCGTTACAGACTTCTAGAGCTTGAATAGGAGAGTGATTACACCATATTTTCAGTAGCAACTCATGTCCGGAAACGCACTCTTTCCACCTCTACGACGATTTCAATTCAGATGTTTAACTCATCCACTTCTGCTTGAGGAATTGAATTACACATGATGCAGTACACTTATTGGGTAACAATTCGGAAGGAAACATAACGAAACATCCATTTATGGCTTGAGTACATTTGTTTGTATTAACAGTTAAATATTACGTGTTTACATTATTCCAACACAAAAAGAGCGCAGCGTACTGTACGTACAGATCATTACTGATACATTACTACAGCAGCTCTGTGGCGGCCACCAACGTAGTTACAGACATTGTAACTAGGAAGCATGTTCTGGTGCACACTCTCCATCCCACCTGGTGTTTCCTCAGTTTCTGGTGCAGCGGGCAGAACTTGTGGGAGCAGATCTTCCTCTGTCGCTACAGGAGTCTCGTAAATCAAACTTTGCATACGACCCCACAAGAAGTTGTGTACGCCATCCTGTCTACCCTGTTGCATACCAAGACAAGCAACTCTGAAACTTTTCTCTTTCCCTCTGCAGACGTGGAGGCATTCTTAAAATTTCATTCTGATGGAGACGTTCTTAGAGGTGTCGAAACCTAGGTCATTGTACCAGACAGTTATTTGCAACCGGTTGGCTATTTGATTCCTATGTTGAGGCAAAAGTATAACTATTAGGCAGCAGTGTATACAAGTTGTAATTGGAACACGACAGTTAAAATACGAATAACTAATGATCATGAACAGTGCAACCCACATTTATTATACACATATTTCATTGCTCTCCCTTATTGAACAACTTCACCAGAGCTTCTTGTGAGCAGTTTCAAATTGTACCTTTCCTCTCAAACCTGTATACGTGAATGAGTTAATCTGAAATGAAACCGTCGCAGAAAGGAAAAACGTACGTTTCCGGACATGGGTTCCTATTCCAAATATTATGTACTCACTCCCCTCTACAAGTCCTAGAAGATTGTAGTGGAATTTCCAAACACCCTGCATAAGTACACAGATAAGCTGCCCACCGCGTGGTTGTATGCTGCCTGGTGGCGCTGAGGGGACGTGGGGCGTAAGAGAAATATATGAGCGGAGCAGACACGAATGGGCAATCGTTACAGCGGCGATAAGTGGCGTAAATGCGAATATCCGCCGACTTAAGCGACTCTGACATAAGCCAGATTGTTTTGGCCTGGAAGCAAGCATCTAGGAAAGGTCGAATCTGGACGGGTGCTCGCGTGCTACTGTCGTGAACATCTGTGGAAAGTGGCGGAAGAATGCTGAAACCACGAGTAGGCGACGAGAAGTTGGACGTCCACACCTCATCACAGACCACAGGGGTCTAAGGCTTTCCCGCTCTCTAAAGCAGGACAGGCGGCGATCTGTGGCACATCTGACGACAGAGTACAGTGCTGGCTCAGACACAAGTGTTTTGAAGCACGCCGCTCAGCGTACAGTGTTGAACATGGTGTTCCGCAGCAGAGGACCCCTACGTGTTCCCATGTTGACCCAGCAACATCGTAAATTATGGTTACAGTGAGCACGGGATCGTCGGGATTAGACAGTGGATCAGTGGAGTCTTTTCGCCTGGTCGGATGAATCCCCTTCGTTGTTAAACCAAGTCGATGGCGATGTCCAGGCACGTCGTCATCGAGGCGAATGGTTGCTCGAAACATGCAGCGCGCCACGGACGCTGGCGTGTGCGAGCAGTATTATGTTACGGGGACATTCATCTGGGCTTCCAAGGGACTTGGGGCAGTAATCGAAGGCACCACAACAGCTGTGGACCACGTGAGCATTATTAGGAACCGCATTTAACCCCTTATGCTTCATGTCTTTCTCAACAGTGATGGCATCTTCCAGCAAGATGACTGTCCATGTCACAGGGCCAGAATCGTGCTGCAGTGGTTTGAGGAGCGTGATAGTTAACTCACGTTGATGTCTTGGCCATCAAATGCGGCTTATCTGAATCCGATGAAACCCAACTGGGACGTTATCTGGCGCCAGCCCACAAACAAACCGCTCGTAGATTACGGGAATTATGTGACCTGTGCATAGGGATCTGGTGCCACAAACCTCTGGCACTTGTCGAATCCGTGGCAGGCAGAATGACTGCTGAACTGCGTTCCAGAAGTGAACCAACACCCTTTGAAGTAGGTGGACGTAATATTTTGGCTCATCAGTGAAGATTTCTGTCTCATACGTGTAGGTCTCATTCATTGTGTGATGGTCCCTAAATATAACGGTGTCCGCAACGGTCGCAGTAGAGATGAATGTCCTCTCCGCGATACGATAACGAAGCAAGTTTTCAGCTACTCGTGAAATATTATTGTTTACTGTGCACTGATATTTTGTGCGGAAGTATCGTTAATCTACGAGAAATACTCAAGTACACTATAGCTACTTATCTGAACATTTCAGACACAGAACATGTCTCCGATACCTCGATCTAATGTTCTTCAGCGCGACTGCCACCATTTGGAAGCGACTTTACAATCGCTTAGGGACATTCTGGGCTGGTTCTCAACCTCCACTTCCGAAAATAAAAAGCAGTAAAAGCAATTGCATTTCTAAAGTTGTCGTCTCTTTAAGCAAACTTCGCGTATAACATGTGGACACTGGAGTTGCTGAGTGTGCCACATAGCGTGAAATCATTGCCAGACTACTCTCTGTCCACTGTTGAGCATGTTCGCTCACTGGGGAGAATACCAATGTCCCAAGAACTCGGAAGTGGCAGTAGGGCCTCCGATAGACCCACCCGTGAAACACTACCTTACCAAGACCCGAAGAGTTTGCCGAGAGAAGTGAACTGTGCTAAGTAATGGCAGAGTTATATTCACAGTAGGTTCAGTCTATTCCTGAGTGTTTTTGAATCTCAGAGCTTCAAATCAACAAGAGCACTTTGCATGCTAATCATGTGCCAACAAAGTCCGCATTTCCACATAGTCATTTAAGAGTCAGCCTTTCTGTCCGTCTTTCATTATGCGAGTGTAGGATGTTGCAGACTTACTCACCACACTTGCATCAGCACGGCGTGAAGGTCTGGACTTCACGTAGAATCTCTTGTGCTCGGTCCCTTTAATGTTCACAGACTGTGAGATTTTGGTTGGAAGCTCCTACACCCCTCCAGTTCTTATTATTCGCCGTTTCTATATACTGTACATGTACGTAATTTATAACTGGATGCTCTTGTGAGATACAAAACTAGTTATTAAATAAAGCTTAACTTATATGTGCATAAAGTAAGAAGTGGAATTTTGTGGGTGCGGAGTAGATGTAGGTTTCCCTAAAAAAGGAAGAACTGCGTAAGGAGAGGAAATGAATAAGTGATTAAAAGAGAATCGTGAAGCAAACTGTTAAAGAAGGTAGATGACTAGGAAAGGAGAGAAGGCTGTATCAAGAGAGAACGGTTGGGGCTGTTAAATTTGATTAGGCAGATAGAGGACGGATATCAAGCTCAGGTAGCGCGAGCAATTAAAGTTTTGTCCAGAAAGGATATTGAGAGTGTTTATGTGTGAAAGAAGGCGGGTGTGGGGAGGGTGAGGGTGTACTGGTATTGCCACAATTAAGTGTACAGGCAAGTAATAATATAAGAACCAGATAGCCATTATTTTATTTATCTATTTAACCTGGCAAGATCAGGGACATCGAGTTATCTCCTACAACCTATCAGGAGAACATCCTTAGGGATCTTTTTCAAGAGAAATCGTGTTAATCCCTAATTTAGCGTCAACAGAAACATTCCTTGTATTATAACCTTATTACGAGTAGAACAGTTACCGTACACTAATCTTCCATGTTAATACGAGGCAACGTCGAAACTGATGTGTCATGCAATATTTTTGACTGAGGCACAAGGCACTACAATTCGATAGCTTTAGGAAGCAGCAAATTGATGACATTCGTCTCGACTTGCCTATGTTTACAAAAGCAGAACAGTGTTGTAAGATGATAACTCTCTTACATCCTATCCAGACGGTGACGCTGTAACGGGGCATCCTCCTCTAGCATTAATTTTTCTTAATAGTAGTTGTCGATACTAGTATTATTTTTCGAATTTTGGACAGGTTAATGTCATCTCAGTTGCTTTTCTGAAACCTTTCATATAATTTTATACACAGTATGCTATATTTCAAGCTAAAATTTATGAAAAGAAATTACTTTATAAAATATTTTAGTTTCGATGTTATAATCGTTAAGCACTAGTTCTGAATGTACAGTTAAAATTATTTTTTAGAAACATTTGGAATTACGAATTATTTGCACCCTTAAAATTTCTGTTATTAGTTACGCAATCCTGTACCGTTTACGTTGTTTATTTCTGGATTCATTTATGAAATAATAATCGAAATTAATAATGTAACGAAAAATAGTAGGAATTTATTTGTCAAGAAAAATTGTAAACCATTGGGAAATTGTTATTTCCGGAGAGCTGGGGAGTCGTAAGCTTGCCTCTGATGTGATCGGACGTCTTTTTGTATAATAGGTCCAAAAAATGTAAATGTGAAAAATGAAAATACTGTATAATATACTAAAATGTTAGAAAAACAGTGGAAAATATATTTACGTAAAAAATTCTGCTACAACAATCTTTCAATTTAGTTAGTTCAAACCAACCATGAGATCCTCATGTTAGATTTTCAGTTTAAAGACTCAGAACCCCAGTCAAAAAGAACTGGAGCCATCTTAACATGACAAAGATAAGTAAACTTGAAAGTTTATTGTAATCTTCGCTACTCTCAAATTTTCATAAAAGACTTTGCTTATTAATTACTTGGACTGGGCCTTGTTTAATGTGGGCAATAGCTGGAAGAAAGAAGGAAGGGGCAGATTACAACGCGGACACGGTGCATGCGGTCTCTGTGCGCTGGCCTCCACGTTGATGTCGTCACCGGCGCCGAACCTCAACCCCTGCCGCCGGTACCACACCACCAGCCAATGCTCCGGTGGCGTAAGTCTTGATTCAACGCTGAAGTAAAGAAGTCTGCTTCACGACGACGCTGTGTTTATTATGACTTTATTCGTATTAATCTGTTTATTTCACTAATATTATTACTCACTACGACTATTTATTTAACGAATAATAACTGCTCATTCACCAACAAATGCAGTGAATGTATTTTTATCTGTGTGACTGTATTCCCCGACTAAGACAACAGCTTGACGCAGTAGACCCAAGTATGTGTATATTATAGGTGCAGCTGAAATACGTTTATCATTATGTGTATACATGCGAATAGCTGTGTATATACTGCTCTTAAAACTGTGAAATCATCATTAAATACCTAATTTGCACGAAATGTACTATATGCGTGGATGTGCAAATGACACCAGATAGTACGCAGAAGTAACGATAAATACAATCTACATACAAGGAAACATACGCCCCTCTGTGTAAGTCCATCTTGATACAAGATGTTTGTGAGACCTCGGCTGTTGAATATAAAATATCAAATCAGCCACCTTCAACCGAATTTCCGGTTTTATTTTATTTGTGCAACCAGGTCCAGCGTTACATTACGCCATATTCAGGTCCCCTGACCGACGTTAGGAAGAATCCCACCTCTTCCCCAGTCGAAATCGGGCCAGCATTCACTCACTGGTATCTGTGAATTTCTTCGCAACATAGCAATACTTTCTATCATCGCTTGCCAACTGTTAGACAAATAGTCGGTAAGTGATGATTGAAAGGATCACTGTGTTAAGAAGAAATTTACAGATACCAGTAACTGTATGCTGGCCCTGTTTCGACTGGGCAAGAGGTGGGATTATTCCTAACGTTGGTCAGGGAACCTGAGTATGGTGTAATGTAACACTGAATCGGGTTGCACAAATAAAATAAAACTTGGAATTTAGATGGCTGAAGGTCGTTTGATTTGACATTTTACATTCACAGACGCTTTCTCATTCAGAAATCACGTTTGAATATTACTTGTTCGTGAGATGATCGTGTAATGTCTCATGTATCATGTAACAAGGAGGAAAGTCTACCAAAATAGGGTAGCAAGGAGAGTTCTGGCTCAAAAATCGCTGATATCAGCACTTTCCGGTGTCAGCATTCCAGGAACTGTATCATTAGCACGCACAGGGCCATTGTTCCAGGAACTGTACTTCCAGTGTTGGATTACAGCTGAGGCAACTGTTTTTGTTAACTTCAAGGTCACTGACAACCCCCCTTCCATCCCACATCCCTCCCCCCATTTTTCTGTTGGCCAGTGTCATAACTAATAACAATAAATTAATTTTATTATTACTCTAATTACAGAAGAGTCTTATGTTGATGCATGCACCCAATTTGCAGAATATGCTATGACATTATTGATCTATACTTTCAAAGTGTCTTACCTTGTAAATTAGAGTAATATTTGCAGCCATTTTTAAGTAGGATAACTCTGCTGCTGACAATCTTTCCACTTTGGTATACAGTCCTTGAATGACGAAACTTGCGTAATTGGAATAATAAAAAAAAATTTAATATTATTAGTTATAACAAGTATTCACATCCTGATCCTCTCACTAAAAAGCACAGACCTCGAGAAAAGAGCAAATTGCTTGAGTGCTGTGGTGCCTTGCAACTATTGGCCGAGAGCATGATGATTTCATATGAGCGCAAGATGGAGGAGGAGGGGGTAGGGAAGGTGATGGATGGATAGGTCAGAGATCTTGAAGATAACGTGAAATAATTGGCTCAGCTGTAATCTGACACTGGAAGCGTAGTTCCCTGAACAGTAGCACCATAAGTGCTGATGATGCGGTTTCTAGATCACTGACACTGGAAAGTGCTGACATCAGCAATTTCTGAGCCAGAACTTCCTTGCTACCCTACTACTTGGCAACATGTGTCAGAATTCGACAGCAACAGGATCATGGCCTATAGTGACTGAAGTTTATCATTCTGCGACATTGCTGCTCACATTGTTTGCAACAAAAGAAGAATCCACACTGAGAATGTGATGACATATGAAGTACCTCAGCCTGGGAGATGGAAACTTAACCCGTGTATACCTAAAGGAGCACAACTAGAATCACAGTATGGGTGTGTGTGTCTGTGCTTAGGGTAATTTAGGTTAAGTAGTGTGTAAGCTTAGGGAATGATGACCTTAGCAGTTAAGTACCATAAGATTTCACACACAACTAGAGTCATAGGGCCCCATGGGCAAGTTCCTGAACTAGCGCCCTGTTCGCCTCCTGCAAGCCTGCACCCACCCCTCTCCCAGCTCAACAGAACGCCGCCCACAAGTTGTCTCTCACAGCCAGGCAACCGTTCCCTCCTCTCTCTCCACCTTCACATGTACTATGCTGTATTGTCCCCTGCCACACTCCTCCCATTTGAGCCAAAATGTGCTTTAAGTAAGAAGAACTTTAAAAAAGTATTTTTATATTTAATATTTGAAATACAATCAGAATTTTTTTCTGATTGATCAATAAGAGGTACAGCTGTTAGTCACTACAGTATTACAGACACTGCCAGAAACAAAATACGACACCTTCAATACTGTGTTCAGTGACACCAGTGTATTACATATGCATATTGAGAGGTTTTAGTATTAATAATTCATTTGTCCTTGTCATCAGGTATCAGATGGCGCTCAGGAAGCCTGTCTGTACACACTGTGTTTTGTCTCTGCAGGCGGTAAGTGTGCCGACTTTAGAGGTGAACAGTGTTTTCAACATCATTCTTGGGTGTAGCCATGCCCCATTGTCGCGTACATACTGCTGTTGAACAGCTTCATCCATTTCTGTGGAGTCGTACTGTGGACCTGGGAGAACTTGGATAGGCGTAGCAGTGGACTGCTGCACTTGGAGGGCACATTGTGTCTGTGGTGCGTCACTGCTTTCAGCAATGGTTTGTGGAACGTTCCCACACATATCGGCCAGATTCTAGACATTTGCGGAGTATAGACGCACGTCAAAATCGACGCACTGTGGAGCAGTGATGGCCGACCGAACATCATCCAGGGACGAGATCTGGGTACGTTTAGCACCTGCTGTGTCACCAGGAACCTTTGGAAACCGTCTTCTTGCAGTGGGTTTAAGAGCACCTCCAGCATGGCTACTGTGGTGTCTTGAAAGGTTTGACTGGTGACTAGAATGGCGCTCTGTTGTCTTCTGTGGTCAGAGTAGGTTCTGTATTTTGTATGAACGATGGACGTACTCGTGTATAGCGTAGAGCTGGTGAGCCGCCTATTTCTGACGACACACAGGTCCTGTCCCAGGTGTCATAATGTGCGTGTATAGAGAGCCATTAGTTAGAACTCGCGGTCACATTGGGTGTTTTTGCAGTGTAAAGTAAGCAGTGCCCACAACATTGCAGAGGCTGTTATTCGCGTGCTGTTGCCACTGCTTCGAAAGGAAGAAATGGTGCAAATGGCTCTGAGCACTATGGGACTTAACATCTGAGGTCATCAGTCCCCTAGAACTTAGAACTACTTAAACCTAACTAACCTAAGGTCATCACACACATCCATGCCTGAGGCAGGATTCGCACCTGCGACCGTAGCAGTCACGCGGTTCCGGACTGAAGCTCCTAGAACCGCTCGGCCACCAAGGCCGGCGAAAGGAAGCTGATATGCTTTTTGAGCACCATAATGCACGTCCACATTTCGCTTCTACGGTGTAAAGTGCTGTTCATGGTATACAACTACTGTTCTAGCCAGCATTGCCGAATTGCAAAATAACGCCCAACACACTTGAGACAGTCTATCGCAAGATGCCACTCGGCACTTTTATGGTTGTCTGCATGCAAGAATACACGCCTGCGTTGCCGCCAGAGGGGGCGGGGGAGGGGGGGGGGGCAGATTTGTTATCATATAGCCCTACAGTGACGAACTGTCACCGCAGGTATCAATAAAATGACCTTGTCCTCGAGGATATTTTATGAGAATACATAGTTAATTTATTATAATTACTCGTAGAATAGTCTCTCAGAATGCACAATAATATCTAACACAATATTGCAAGACGAAACAAGAATGGAAAGATAACTTAAAAGAAGAACGTAAGTATGAAGACCCATATAAAAGCGTAAGCTATTAATCGAATTTATGTGCTTAGGTGCCTAAATTCTTGTATTTAAATCAGCTTTCCGTCATTTTTATATATGCAAGATGGTCTAATATTTTACAAAATCAATTTTTCATGGTACTTCATTTTCTACCTATGTTTGGGGGAATTCTTCTAAGGTTCAAAAATGGATCTGAGCACTATGCGACTTAACTTCTGAGGTCATCAGTCGCCTAGAACTTAGAACTAATTAAACCTAACTAACCTAAGGACATCACACACATCCATGTCCGAGGCAGGATTCGAACCTGCGACCGTAGCGGTCGCTCGGCTCCAGACTGTAGCGCCTAGAACCGCACGGCCACTCCTGCCGGCTATTCATCTAAGGTCTGTGACTCACTGTGCGTGGCAACAACACTTTAAATTCTTTTCCTGTTCCATCCTCATACAGACCGTAGCGAGCTACTTTTTTTCTTATTTTATTCGCGTGACCCCTATGTTACAGATCCGTAGGTGGCGGAAGAGTATTCGTAATTTTTGCGCTGAGAGATGGAGCTTGAGAGTTTTCTAAGTACGTACATGCAGTTCGAGCGACGTCTTGCTCCGAATTATTCCAGTAAAATATTTGTATTTCTTTTATATTTTCTCGACAGTCAATCGCATGACCATTCGCAGAGTCCTTCTTCTATCGATAATATTGCCAGACCAAATAGCCGTTCCTCACTCAGTGTAAAACGTATTTTTTAAAATATTTTTAGCTTGGCGAAAGAAAACTCATCTTTTGCGACAGCCACTGTTCCTGTTAGATAAACCAGGACGGTTGTGTACGTCACACTAACTCAGTATCAGCTTTTTCTCATAAGTATTTTTCACCTGGAAGCTTCGATATTTGTACTTCGTAAGCTTTATCATCATTAGCTTTATCGGAAAGAAAAGAGACGTCCAAGAAAAAATGAAGTTCTTCATTTTTAAGAATTTCGTCCTATTTGGTTGCTATGAAAAATTGATGTACTGCCTCCTATGCGTCTATAGCTTACTTCATTCTTTAAAACTACTTATTTAGTTGTGAATGAATGTTGCTAACCATTTAGCAAATAAGGTGCCACTCTAAGTCTAGTTACAAGTTCTGACGGCCTCTCGTTCTCGCAAAGGTCACTGGAGTGCTTCTTCATTGTTTTTATCATTTGTTAGCGAATTTATGTTCTGTGCCCCATTTTTCATAGAACATCATTCCGTATAGTAGTTTGTCGAATCATGATTTCTAACAGCTTCATTCCTAAAAGGTGATATCCATCAGCAACGTCCATTTTTTACAGCTGAAGGGTTCAATTATGTTTTGATGAATTATTGATAAACTTCGTGCCTTATATTCGCTACTGGTAAGAATCGTGTTTGTGAGAGGCATAGGACCTAATCTCGTCAATGAATCTTTCTTTAAGTGCATAGAAGGCGCCGTACCTGCCAACCCAATGTGTTGCTTATAGTGTTTTTAGCGTTATGTTGGAAGTACTCACAGAACAAGGTTTTAAGTCCTGTCACCAAAGCATGGTGTTGGAAGAACTTGCAGGCGCTCTGAACAGTTTTCAAATACAATGTATTTTTCGCGATTAGCTTCTACAGTGGTTTCAAGGACTAAAATTGAATGTGACTTGTTCGTTTCTGCACACTATTTTTTTCGCCATCATAACACAAACTCTGACGTAGTCTTGGCCACAACTTTGTCACATCTGATTCCTTCGTTCTCTAGTTTCGATTAATTACTGTTCGTGTCCTAATGCAGATTGATCTTTGATCTGGGTATAGGAGGTAAAGTTGAGCATTTATTGTTCTATGAAGGGTTTGTAGAAACATATCTCATTATTGTAATATAGCGAAAGACTTCACTTGACGGATCAATATTACTAATTTTTAAATTTTCTTTTCCAATTTAATTTTTCTTTGCCGGTTTCTTCCTACCCTTCAGACACCAAGACCCAGTTTGCCCCAGCCTAGTCACGTTGGATAGTTTCCTTAATCAAGCACTTGTTACTTTCTCTACGTCCTTTCAGAGTAAACAACCAACCAATCACGTCGTGTCACAGTTCTCAACAATACGGGGGTCCCCGCTGCAGCTCACACCGTTGCCGAGGGACAGTTTGAGAAGAGGTTTTATGCGAGCGACATGAACGTGTCCGTCCCCAGTCAGCTGAGTCTCTAACATTCTGCGTGGTGTCTGTTGTTCTATGTCGACACGACATAGAACAACAGACACCACACAGAATGTTAGAGAATGGAGACCCTGCCAGGATGGTAAAATACCATGATTGAAGGTCGACCACATGCCTAACTAGGTCAGAAAAATATCCTGTTGAAAAACTTTCGTAGTAAATTTTTTTCCTTAAGTTATAAATAGTCGAAAACAGTAGCTGCAGAGACAAATAGTAAGAAAGTATTCAATAGAAAGTGAGACATTCCAGCAGAGACAATAGCATAATTAAGTTATGAATTTTAATATTGTTAGAATTAAGTTTTCTCTCCAATGCAAGCGTACAGGTGGCGGATACATCGTTGACAAGTTGGCTCTGACCCAACAAGTAAGTGAATGGATTGTCAAGTGGTGAGTGCAAAAAGTTTATGAAACGCGTATGAGCGCATGTTAACGCGAAGTAGGGCGCGTGAATTGCTTTTAAAACAGAAAATAAGCTATTTGCTTTTTCTGTAATAAAAGACATGTTCAAAGTGTTTGCCAGAAAAAGCGCAAATCCGAAGCTCAAAACCATTCCAGGCCCTTTGCTTCGCGCCGGAATCGGAATCGAACCAAGGATACTCAGGCTTGCGACGCTTCACCCATGGAAATTCATATAGTTCATGCCACTCCGCCCAGTGCCACTCTCTCTAACAGTGATAGTGTTCGTCCCACAAATAGTGTGCGTCGACATCGCCGGAACTCTAGTCAAGTCGCAAGTGATTTTGTACCAGTGTCAGTTCACGCTGCATGAGACAGTCGCTCTTGTCATCAGCAGGACAATAAACTTTTTGTGGACTTGGACATTAACGGCAAAGTGATACCATTCCAGCTCGATACCGGGGCTGCAGTTTCACTGCTCAATCAAGACACTTACAAACTGCTGGGCACACCTCTGTTGCGTGCCGCAAATGTTAAGTACCTATTTAGGTCAAGTGATCCCTGTGTTAGGACAGTGCAGCCTTCTTGCAACATACAAGGAACAAACAAAACTTGTGTCATTTTACGTCCTTCGTTCTTCTTCTGCAGTGAACTTGTTTGGTTTCGATTTATTTCAGTTGTTTAACATGTCTATAGTAAATCAGGTCCTATCAGTTACCCAGACTGTGCCTTCCGACAGTGTTTCCCGTCTATGTGAAGAATTTGCAGACATTTTTGCACCGGGTCTCGGTTGCGCTAAGAACTATAAAGCACATTTGGAACTGAAAGTAAGCGCGCAACCGAAATTTTTCAGAGCGCGCAATGTACCCCACGCATTGCGTGATGAGGTCGCAAAAACATTACACGATTTGGAATCACGAGGTGTAATTGAACGTGTGCAGGCTTCTCTCTGGGCATCACCCTTAGTAATTTTGCCAAAACCTTCCGGAAAATTGAGACTTTGTGTGGACTTCAAGACAACAGTGAATCCACAACTAGTGACTGCAACTTTTCCTTTACCCCGCCCGGAAGATCTTTTTGACAAACTGTGCCCGGGTAAATATTTTTCGAAGTTGGACCTAGCAGATGCGTACTTGCAAATACCGGTGGACGAAGAATCCCAGCGCGTTTTGGTGGTTAACACGCATCTTGGTTTGTATCGGTTCAAACGACTGCCATTCGGGTGTGCATCCGCCCCTGCATTGTTTCAGCAATATCTACAAACTGTTTGTGCGTCGGTCCCTACTGCAGCAAACTATCTGGACGATATTGTGATCTCCGGAAAGACGGAAGAAGAACATTTAGCCAATCTCAGAACATTATTTCAGGTCTTGCGACAAAATGGTCTTCGCTTGCGGAAGGACAAATGTGTGTTTTTTGCTCGTGACTTACCTTATCTGGGACATGTACTCAATGCCCAAGGCATACATCCCAGTCCAGAGCACCTCCGTGCCATACAAGACTTGCCTTCGCCGCAGAATTTGAAGCAGCTGCAGAGTGTGCTGGGAGAAATAAATTACTATAACAAATATGTTCCCCATGCCTCTTCCATTTCAGCTCCGCTTCATCGCTTACGCCGTAAAGATGTTCCGTTCGTCTGGACGACGGAATGCGAACGCGCCTTTCGCTAGTTGAAATCGGCGTTGCTTTCCAATACTTGCCTTACGCCATTCGATCCCCGGAAGCCCCTTTTGTTGATGGTAGATGCATCGGATTTCGGGATCGGTGCTGTGCTTGCGCACAAAGATGGTTCGCACGATCGCCCTATTGCCTTTGCGTCCAAATTGCTTTCGTCTGCGCAACGAAATTATTCACAGATCGAGAAAGAAGCATTGGCTCTCGTATTTAGTGTTACAAAGTTTCATGATTTCTTGTATGGTCGTCGCTTTACCATCATCACAGACCACAAACCTTTGACATCGCTTTTTCATCCGACCAAGCCTGTACCTCCACGTACAGCGCAGAAATTCATTCGCTGGTCTATTTTCCTCTCGCAGTACCGCTACGATATCTTATATCGGTCCACTGCTAAGCACGGAAACGCCGATGCGTTGTCCCGTTTGCCTGTTGCTTAGGATAGAGCATTTCGTCGTGTAGCTACAGCCACAGCTGCCGACCCTGTCGTTGCTACCGTTCTGCGTTTTGTTGCTATGCAATGCCCCTTGTCAAAGTCACGGATCGGGGATCCGTTGGTTCGCCGATTTTTTGCTCACAAGGAGAGACTTTTTGTACGACGTGGTGTTTTGCTGTTGCGTTCTGATAATGATCAGTCCAGGGTCGTGGTCCCACATTCGTTACAGTCCTCTGTCTTACAGCTTCTCCACCAAGGACATTGGGGTATAGTGAGAACGAAACAACTTGCTCGTCAGCACTGTACTTGGTTCGGAATCGATGCCGCGATTACGAATATGTGCTCTTCTTGCATGGTGTGTGCCGAACAACAATCAGCACCACCGCGGAAATTTTTTGCATGGCCAAAAGCCACTTCCCCTTGGCAACGCTTACACATCGATTTTGCTGGTCCATTCTGGAATGCTCGATGGTTGGTTGTGGTAGATTCATTCAGTAATTTTCCTTTTGTTGTCCGGATGTCTTCCACGACGTCATCTGCCACCATCCAAGCGTTATCCGCTATCTTTTGCATTGAAGGTCTTCCACAGACTATTGTTTCCGACAATGGCCCACAATTCATGTCCGCAGAATTTCAGTCATTCTGCAAGGCCAATGGTATTCAACATCTGACGTCCGCGCCGTTTTCGCCACAGTCAAACGGTGCCGCTGAACGATTGGTCAGGACTTTCCAGTCACAGATGTTGAAGTTGAAAGAGTCGCATTCTCGGGAGGACGCGTTATTGCTCTTTTTGTCCTCGTATCGCTCTCAGCCTCGAGATGGTCGCTCGCCGGCTGAGTTGATTCACGGTCGCCCTCATCGCACCTTGATGTCTTTGCTACATCCGCCGCATCAGGTTCCTGTGCAGCGGCAGACACCTGCTTTTGCTCCAGGCGACTTTGTCTACTACCGCAACTATCGAGGTTCACGGCGTTGGCTCGAAGGGCGCATTCTTCGCTGCCTCGGCCGTGCGATGTATCTGGTTTTGGGGGCCTCTGGTGAGGTGCGTCGGCATCTCAATCAGCTGCGCCTCTGTCGCCGCTCCCCGTCTGCTTTCAGTGACGGTGCCGTCCGGTCAGCGCCCTGGGGACCCATCTACTTGCTCGCCTCAGCCCCAGGTATTACCGACGCTGCCTTCCATTTTGCCCCATGGTGACGCGCCGCCGCCGCCGCCGCCGCCGCCGCCGCCGCCTGTTCTACCGCCGGCGACGCCCGCAGTGGACGCGTCGCTGCAACCGCCGGGCGCCTCCCTGGGTCAGGCGCCGCCGATCGCTTCCCGTGACCAGTTGTCCTCCGACATGGAACTCTTGCCCGCTCCGGACCATATGTGGTCTTCGCCCTTCGGGTGGCCCGGCCCGATGGAGGTCGACACTTCGGCCCCTCCTATCTCTCTGCGGGCGCATTCACCGCATGTTGGCGTCCACCCTGGAGCAGGTTTTCAGGCGTTTCCTAGCTCCCCGCGGTCCGAATGGCAGGGTGCGGGTGGCACAGCCTCACCTGTTGTTAGGCTCCCCACCTCATCGCATACGTCAACATGGGGTCCTCCCCACGGCGGGCCGATGCCTTATGCCACAACCGTGCGCCGATTTGCGGGGGAGGAATGTGGTGTCACCGCCAGACACCACACTTGCTAGGTGGTAGCCTTTAAATCGGCCGCGGTCCGTTAGTATACGTCGGACCCGCGTGTCGCCACTATCAGTGATTGCAGACCGAGCGCCGCCACACGGCAGGTCTAGAGAGACTTCCTAGCCCCAGTGGTACAACCGACTTTGCTAGTGATGGTTCACTGACAAAATACGCTCTCATTTGCCGAGACGTTAGTTAGCATAGCCTTCAGCTACGTCATTTGCTACGACCTAGCAAGACGCCATTACCAGTTACTATTGACATTATGAATAATGTACCCCCAAGAGCGATGTTCACCATTTATGGATTAAAGTTAAGTATTCCACCAGCTACGTACGTTTCTTGCTAAAGTCTAATTTCCTTGTCCTGTTCCAGACCTCACGCCGCCTGCGTGAGCTAAAATGCGTGCCTTTCGGCTTCCTCGCATACCGGTGTTGGCTCTCCTGCCAACCCACAACAGTAACAACAGTAACAGTAGCCGTAATGTAAGCCATAAACAGACATCAGAGTTCTGGCACTCCGTAGCACTCAAAACACAAGAAGTCAAACAGAATGTACCTTTCAGTGGGCGCGTAAGATAAATTCTTGTAGGCATAAATGGGTAATGAATAAGCAGATATTCGACCGGCATATATGTTCAGGGTGATTAGATGTTACAAATGTGTCATCCAGATTGTTCATTACCACTTGTTTGAAGCAATTCTGTATTGGAGACGCCTGCATTATATTAATCTTCTGTTTACAGAAAAAGCAGAATACTAGAAATTTTGCGTTCTCTTCTGAAGTTTTCGTACCAAGAGAACTTTTGTATTCGCCTGTACAGATAATTTTCAACGGTCGACTGTACATCATGATATCTTAAAACACGCGATTTCAGTGCTCATATCACAAAATTATTATACATTTTCTACGGAATTTTAACTCACTATAGATGGATTTCACGCATTATGCAATATTTCCGTCGGAAAACGAATGTGCCTTTTGAACCTCAAACTCCGCAAAAAGGTCGGACAGAAAGGAATTGTTATTTCGGCTATGATTCAGTTGATCGTATTTGTACCAGGGCAGTTCGTATTTTCATTCCCATTACAGTGCACCCAAGTGCTCTTGGTTTATCGAGTCCTTAATTCTGAATCGGCGATGTCGGTGGAATTCGAGCTGCTAATATTTTGATCCCACTTGCTGTTAATTTTTACGATGAAATGATACTGTGCGCAGTAAGCCTGAAACTATAGTCGTTGCTTAATGAATGCTGTTTAAAAGTTACGTTTGATTTCAGTAATAATTAATAGCAGTAAGTTTTATTTGTACTTGATGTCATACGCCAGTGTACAATTGTATATCCCCTGGTCCGAAATGTCAAGTATTCCCATCCTTTAAGGGACCCAAGATGAGTGATAAACTGCTGGCAGCGACATCGCTTGAAATAGGTTGCTCTCTTCGACTCGCCATACACGAGCGATTTGCCAAGTATTTCAACCAGTATTTCGATGGGCACTTTATCTGAAGTTCTATTAAGGAAAATGAATTGCTATATTTAACAGTTGATCTGCATATGTCGACTAATACGAGCTACACGTAAAAAAGACTGGACCAGGAATTGAAATTTATTAAACATGTTTCGAAAAGTTGTTCTTGAAAATGTAATCAATCCATTAAGAAAGTAATCAGACCTAAATTATCTTCTGAAAGTGTATACACTTTTGAAATTTTCGTTGATCAGTTCTTTTTTGTGTTATTTTTTTATTATGTTCCAAATAAATCGTTATCTTGCAGCAGGAGAAATTTATTTTTTCTTTAAAATACATGCAGTGGTCAGCACACTGGACTCGTATTTAGGAGGAAGGCGACTCAGATCCCCGTCCGGCCAGCCAAATTTAGGTTTTTCGCGATTTCCCTAAATGCGAACGTCGCAGTGTAGGGATGGTTCCTTTGAAAGGACATGGGCGGTTTTCTTCTTTGTGCCTACCAAGATCGACTTTGTGATCCATCTCAAATGATCTCGTCGTTGACGAGACGCTAGATCCTAATCTTTCTTCCTTCTTTGATAAGCCATAGATTTTGATTCTCTTACGGTGTTGCTTAGATTATTACAATTCAGTTTCTGATGTCATTCATTTCTTTAATAATAATCAGGCAATAAATTTAAAATTTTTGTTTTTTCTTCCAAAGGTCAAAATAGTTGATCTGTATGTATTTGGGTGAGCTGAAGTTGAAAAAGACAACTAAAAATCTAGCTCGGCTCAGATTTGGAAATTATTGAAACTTTTACGTTCTTCACATGTTATAACGGGCTGTCATGTAAGAAGAGTAGCAGAGCCCAACACGCATGTACCTACCCGACATTTGACAGTGGTTTTGATGTTAATTCGATGCACTGGTCACAAATATGGAGTTAATTTTTCTACACTGGCTCTAAGTATTTATATTCAGGATGTTGAAGTTTATATCTTTTCTGAAATACAGATACACATATTTTTCGTTTTCTATTCAAAAATTATAATAATTACAAGAATATCTAAATGTATTTATGCAATTGAAGGGGTAGTGAATCCATATAACAAATTATTTTTGTCAGATAGACTCTAAGTTTTTAGATATTTGGTGAGCTATGTCACTGAAATACATGAATAACGCATAATTGTAAATCATGTGGAGAAATAAATCAAAGTACTTTATCCTAAGTACATGAAAAGCTGCAGTCAGTTTAGTTAAATTAAAGGTACACTATTAACAGCCACCTTGTTTACAGCATACGTTTTCTCTTCGTCTGTCGCATATGGGGAAGACGTGAGTCTTTCTGCGAAGTCCAGCAGAAATCTTGCAACACTGAAGCAGTGAATGCTCCTTGTTGTCGGTGAGAGTTGTTGGTGAAACCTCTTACCATGTTCATCACTAAAAGCCCCACAGTCTTAACGGGAAACGTCGACGCATGAGTAAATGAAGTCCTTTTTCAATGCCATGTTTCTCATAGGCGTATGTAAGGTCGTTCACAAGTTCAGTGTAATTTTCAATCTCCTATTGCCCAAGAACAACGACGTAACACACTGGAAGCAATGCCACGCGTTTAGCTCATCAAGACAGAAAATACACTCGAATTGCTGGTTTTCGAGAACCTTATGTACACTCCTGGAAATGGAAAAAAGAACACATTGACACCGGTGTGTCAGACCCACCATACTTGCTCCGGACACTGCGAGAGGGCTGTACAAGCAATGATCACACGCACGGCACAGCGGACACACCAGGAACCGCGGTGTTGGCCGTCGAATGGCGCTAGCTGCGCAGCATTTGTGCACCGCCGCCGTCAGTGTCAGCCAGTTTGCCGTGGCATACGGAGCTCCATCGCAGTCTTTAACACTGGTAGCATGCCGCGACAGCGTGGACGTGAACCGTATGTGCAGCTGACGGACTTTGAGCGAGGGCGTATAGTGGGCATGCGGGAGGCCGGGTGGACGTACCGCCGAATTGCTCAACACGTGGGGCGTGAGGTCTCCACAGTACATCGATGTTGTCGCCAGTGGTCGGCGGAAGGTGCACGTGCCCGTCGACCTGGGACCGGACCGCAGCGACGCACGGATGCACGCCAAGACCGTAGGATCCTACGCAGTGCCGTAGGGGACCGCACCGCCACTTCCCAGCAAATTAGGGACACTGTTGCTCCTGGGGTATCGGCGAGGACCATTCGCAACCGTCTCCATGAAGCTGGGCTACGGTCCCGCACACCGTTAGGCCATCTTCCGCTCACGCCCCAACATCGTGCAGCCCGCCTCCAGTGGTGTCGCGACAGGCGTGAATGGAGGGACGAATGGAGACGTGTCGTCTTCAGCGATGAGAGTCGCTTCTGCCTTGGTGCCAATGACGGTCGTATGCGTGTTTGGCGCCGTGCAGGTGAGCGCCACAATCAGGACTGCATACGACCGAGGCACACAGGGCCAACACCCGGCATCATGGTGTGGGGAGCGATCTCCTACACTGGCCGTACACCACTGGTGATCGTCGAGGGGACACTGAATAGTGCACGGTACATCCAAACCGTCATCGAACCCATCGTTCTACCATTCCTAGACCGGCAAGGGAACTTGCTGTTCCAACAGGACAATGCACGTCCGCATGTATCCCGTGCCACCCAACGTGCTCTAGAAGGTGTAAGTCAACTACCCTGGCCAGCAAGATCTCCGGATCTGTCCCCCATTGAGCATGTTTGGGACTGGATGAAGCGTCGTCTCACGCGGTCTGCACGTCCAGCACGAACGCTGGTCCAATTGAGGCGCCAGGTGGAGATGGCATGGCAAGCCGTTCCACAGGACTACATCCAGCATCTCTATGATCGTCTCCATGGGGGAATAATGTATCTGACCCCAGGAATGTGTCAATAAAGTTTCCCCTTCCTGGGACAATGAATTCACGGTGTTCTTATTTCAATTTCCAGGAGTGTATGTATTCAGATGCTCGTTAATTGCTCTTATTCACTGCTTTTGCAAGTGACTTCATCAATCTTAGCTTCGCATTTTGTTTTGGAGGTGGCCAGTCTTTCTACCTATAATGTAAATCCTTAACACGACTGTCCCACTCACAAATCTTACCATTGTTTTAAATCATCACATATGAGCCATTGACGATCTCCAGTCATGTTGTAACATACCCAAGCCAGGGCTGCATATGCCACAAGGATGGAAGAAAACACGTTGTCACTACGTAATAGCACGGCTTTCAAATTAGTTTTGAAATCATCTATGATAAGTCTCCAATAATCAGATCTGCAGCACCCGTTCGGAAGTCATAACATTTGTTGTGTTGAAAACCTTTCGAGTGGCTTTTGACGTTGGCGAAAAGTAGATACTGAAGCTGTAGTTTCCAGAAGATTCCACTCCATGAAACGAGAAGCTAGTACTTCGGCTTTTTGTCTCTAACAACTCTCTAAAAATATTACTGAGTTCACTTTGCGAGATTATGTGTGTTTCACTACATGATGTTGGTGTACATGTTGAACCGTTAGGCGTGGAAGGATGGAATGTATCTTACTAATCTTCATCTTCACTGACACTAGAAAAGTTTACTGTTGTGGCTACTGTAGGATCTGTAACTGGAAAACCCACTCCATTAAGCACTAGAGGCATCGCACTTGGTATGTTAGGATCGTGAAAGACGCTCTTCTTTTTCCTATTAGTACTTTATTGAGCGGAGGCATCAAGCAGAAGTAGCAATCTGTTACGTGTTTCGTAGGTTCGCGCCAACTGATAGCTGCAAGACGCATGGAAACTTTTCTTCCTTTCATCCATGCATTTGTTGTTGAACACGTTGGACAATAAACGTAAGAATCCGTGGTTTTGATTGTTCTCCTATACGCACCGAATTATAGATAATAAGCTCTTTTCACTGGTTGTGACAATGTTCGCTTCCTTCGTCCAAAAATTGCATCTTTACATATTTAACAAAAAATTTTGGGGTTATTAAGACATCTAGGAGGGCATAACAACAGTTTTGATTCCGTGCAGTAACTCAGAAACTCACGTAAAAGTCTCAGGACGCTCTGTAGCACTCCGGAAGGCAAGCAATCTCAGGCTAGAAACAAAACACAGACGTAATATCACGCGAAGCACGTGTTCACAGATCGATATATCTGAGGCTGTGGTCAAGCTCGTCGGCTCACATTACAATGTGCATATCTTATAACTACATGAAACACAGCATTCACGTATGATTTCTAGAAAACTAGGGCTAAAAAACCGAAATAAGGACGTAACAAATTTCATACAGCACGAAAGCGGGGACTGAAAAACGAAAATTATTGTCATTTTAGAATTTAGCGTATCAATATATATCAAGATTGGGTATTTTTATTTATGTAAAAATTTCGTTTTTGAACAGCGAATCGGCGTCCCTTGATGCTTCTTCTGTTCGATACCCGAATTTTAGCTGTAACCTTCTGGTTAGAAACATTTAATTTACTAAGACATTAATTTACTTAGACATTAATTTTATATGGCAACAGAACTTTTCAAAGCAGGTAACCTGTCCGAATGAGAATTTCACTCTGCAGCGGAGTGTGCGCTGATATGAAACTTTCTGGCAGATTAAAACTGTGTGCCGGACCGAGAGTCGAACTCGGGACCTTTGCAAAGTTTCATGTCAGATAGCCTATGTCTGTGTAAAAGAAAATAATATATTTTTCATTAACTTCAAACGTGTTGTGTACACCTTTCCAATCTGTATTCACAAATACATGTTGAAGTCCGTTTTAGCGAACGACGCGCGGGCTGTCTACCGCGTTTTACTTTTTATCCGTCGTAGCAATATGGTGAAACCCATTTAATTTGTAGGTCATGACCTCCGTTTCTCTATGGCGTATTTTATAGAACCTTCTCCACGTCCCTGTTTATAGCTGACTTCTCTTCCGTCGATTAGGATTAACGTGTAGTCGTTTTCAAACTCCTCTCTTAGTCTTCGTGTTTACAGTTCTGACATCGGCGGTTATGGCCCTAGATGATTTTGCGCCCTAAAACAAAACAAAACAAAACAAACTAGTCCTCAGTTTGCTTCACAAGACCTATTTCTGTTTATAAACTAAAGATAAAATCATTCATCAAGCCGTTTAATGAATGACTTTAAAAGTACCAGCCGTGGCTCAGGATATTAGCTACCAATGAATTTCTCCTTCTACATCACCATCTGATCATGGCAAAATCTAATAGTATCAGTGTTTTATGTTTGTATTTGTTCAAAATAAGTGACATTCAAGTCACTGACTTCACAGTTCAGGAAGGTTGGTGCTACCTGAATAGCTACAAATTCTGCTACAAAGTCCACGTGAGTGTAGCAAACAGCTGTATTGCTCTGTATGAGGCTATACGTCATAGTAGTAGCAGCAGACCAGTAGCACAGATCACTTTTACACGGATACTAGACGTGTCTCAGAATCCTTATTTAAGAACAACAAAAATAACGTAGTTCTGACATGCAGGCAATTTCATACTCACAGGTCTAGTTCGACAAGGCTGGGAAGTAATTTAGGGAAACCTGAAGTAATTTAGGGAAACTACGGAAAACATAAAACATGATGGCTGGATGAAGTGTGGCCCTCCAGAACACAAGGCCACCCTGCTTTAAACAGTGCTACCTCATTCGGTTTATCCTCATTTTACGATCCTGTTTTGCAAAGAAGTTATTTAATAATGTAAAAGACTAGTGTTACACTATTCATTTATTTCTCACTTACTGTAAACCCTTCACACACTGTACGCACGTTATTTTATAAAACAACACTGTACACACTGTCAGCTGACGTGGGACCATGGCGACGATGGTTGGTTTCCATTCCGTATCCTACAACTTTCCATTCGCTTGTCTGAAAAATTGAATCAGCATCCCTGTGTAATGAGTGAGATGAGATGTTGCAGACAGGAAGACGATAAAGGTGTTGGATCAATACATTGCTTAGCTTTGGGAGTAAGTTTTTCCAGAAAGGAAAAAGAAGTAACGAAGAAAGCTACATGAAATAAAAGATGTTTTACTATTGTTATTATCATTTATTTGTATAATATTTATTTACCAAACACTTACGCTGTGTTATCTACGTATTCCTTACTGTATAGAATGCATTGCTTAACAGCTATTTTTCAATTGCCTTTTTAAATAAGTTTACTTTGTGCAGTGTACCGTACGCTTTTATGATGGATAGTGCTGTTTTGAGTTTTGTATTTGGTCTCTCCTGGTAAATAAAAGTTCATCCAGATCTTGTTTCATGGTCGTGGATAGAGTTGTTCGTCATTTTTGAGGTGTAAAAGGCGGATTGGTAATTGTACTCACACGTGTATTTAAAATACCCAATGTTTTGAATAGATTTTTACAACTACTGTTTTTTGGTCATTATTCTTAAGGCGGTTTTCTGTAGTTTGCACACTGTGTTCATGTCTTGTGCATTTGCTCCCCAGAAAAAAATTCCATCCCTAAGAATCGAGTGTACATACGAATAATTAAGACACTAGCTGTTATACACTAATGACAGGACTCTCAAGGGCGTAACATGCTGATGACATTCGGTTTGCGAGTATCTTTACATGCTCCGAGGGCAAAGTGTCGTCGGATTATACGAGAGAGCAAGAAGAGGTCGTGGCAGCAGTTCCTGAACACCATTAATCGTTCTACACGAAGTTCCATTGTATGGGAGACCATCAGGAGGATTTCTGGGAGCGGTGGGAGGTGCCCTATGGCTGCTATAATATGGAATGGTACTCTCCAAACGACCCGAAAAGATATTGCCCACTCTATGGCAGCTCATTTTGAAGCTATTACTGCAACCGCCAGTCAGAATCCAGCTTTCCAGCCCCACAGAGTGGCTGCTGAGAGGAGCAGTTTTGACTTCCGCTCACACAATACAGAAGAGTACAACTGCCCATTTTCCATGTGGGAACTGGATTCTGCATTGTGTGGGGCTCGTGATACGTCCCCTGGTCAGGATAGAATACACTATAGCACGCTGCGGCACCTCACAGGGAGAAATAAAGAAATCCTCCGACTTTTTAATCTTGTTTGGATGTCCGGTCACTTCCCCGACTCGTGGCGTGAAGCAATTTTAATTCCTCTTTTAAAACCTGGGAAAGACCGCACGTGCCCGGGTAGTTACCGTAGTGTTGCCCTCACTAGCTGCGTGGGAAAGACCTTGGAGCGGATGGTCAACCGCCGCCTTGTCTGGATGTTAGAATCCAGACAACTCCTTAGTCGCTTTCAGTGTGGGCGCAGGAGGTAGCTCCACCTTTGATGACCTGACCCTCCTGGAGGCGGCTATACAACAGGCTTTCCTGCGCCAGCATCACCTGTTGGGAATATTTTTTGACATTTAAAAGGCATACGACACTACTTGGAGGCATCTTATTATCAGGCGGCTCCACGAATGGGGTTTTCATTGATGTCTTCCCAATTTTATTCGGTCCTTCCTGTCGCCACGTTATTTTCGGTACCGAGTCGGAGACGTACTGTCTAGTCGCTTTGAACAAGAGAACGGTGTCCCTCAAGGTAGTGTTTTAAGTGTGACGGTCTTTGCTATTGCTATTAATAGTATTACGTCTGTCGTGAAAAGTCCTGCGCAGTGTTCCTTGTTTGTGGACGATTTCTCTGTATTTTGCTCTTCTTCAAGCCTTGCAACGTCGACCCGTCAGTTGCAACTCACTCTGCGACGTTTGGATGAATGGGCACAGAAGAGTGGTTTTAAGTTTTCAACTGATAAGTCATTGTGTGTTATTTTTATCCGTTCTCGTTCCAATTTTGACTTGCCTGAGTTGAGGATGAGGGACACCGTTCTGAATTTTAAAGACACGGTGAAGTTTCTGGGCCTCACTTTTGATTCTAAGCTTACGTGGCTGCCACACATTAAGGAACTGAAAAAACGGTCTCTTAAGGCGCTGTCTATTTTAAAATGTCTTAGTCACCACACACGGGGAGCAGACAGGACTTGTCTGCTCCGGTTTTACAGAGCCTTCGTGCGGTCCCGGCTTGAATATGGATGCACGGTGTATGGGTCTGCAAGACCCACTTTTTTTGAAGCTGTTGGATGTGGTGCACCATGAGGGAATTCGGTTGGCCACTGGGGCGTTCAGAACGAGCCCCACACCGAGCCTCTGTGCAGAGGCAGGTGAACCGCCACTTCACCTCCGGCGGCGTCTACTAATGGTGCACCAGGCCTATAAAACATTATCCACACCATACACACCTGCATACCACACTGTTGCTCGGCCTCCACTGGAAAGGCTTTTCGCAACCTGCAACGAGCAACAAGGCCCTATGGGATTCGTGCAAATGATTGCATTTTAGAGATGGGTGTGGCCGGTTTTAATATTTTATGTCGAGGTTGGAGCAGATATCCACCTTGGCTCCTCCAGAGGCCCAGACTGATTTTAGATTTGGCAAATTTTAAGAAAGACAGTACATCAGATTTTGCTTTCAAATCTTTGTTTTTTAATATTTTAGATAGGAATCATGATTTTACAGTAGTCTACACTGATGGATCCAAACAGGGGGATTTTCTTGGCCGCTCAGTAGTGTTCCCCGAACGTGTCATCAGGATTCGCCTTCCCCAGGAATACACTGTTTTTTCCGCAGAACTTTCCGCGATCCTGAAGGCATTGGAGCAGATACGGTGTACTCAGGGCAAACACTTTCTAATTTGCTCTGACTCACTGAGCGCATTACAGTCGCTGCAGAACCTGTACCCAGCGGAGAAGTTGGAACAGCCGATTTACGACCAACTGTACATACTCCACCGACAGGGCAAGCAAGTGTCCTTTTGCTGGGTGCCAGGGCATGTGGGCACGAGGAAATGAACAAGCTGATCGAGCTGCCAAGGACGCCTGCAGATTACCGGAGGTGACACAATGTTCTATTCCTTTGCAAGGTGTCGTTTCTGTGCTGCGACGGAAGTCTATGCAATTGTGGGAGGAGGAATGGCTGGCGGTGAGGGAAAATAAGCTGCGGTTGGTGAAACCCACCATCCAGCCGTGGTGTTCCTCCTGCCGGTCACCTAGGCGGGACGAAGTGACCCTTACACGTCTTCGCATAGGGCACTGTCCTCTTACGCATGCCTTCTTACTACTACAAGAGGAACCCCCGCTGTGTGATGCCTGTGGCGTACGAATCACTTTACTTCACATTTTAGTTGAGTGTGATTTATATCGTTCTGTCAGGGCGGAAGTTAATATTAGTGGGGATCTGCCCTCGATTTTAGCCGATGATGAGGCGAGTGTCAAGAAAGTTTTAAGGTACTGTGATGTTTCTGGGCTTCAGCCTAAAATTTTAGGTTGGAATTTTTAGTGTGTTGCCAAATAGCTGACCACTCCTTTTTATTCTTGTAATAGGCCAGTTCCAAACATGTGCTATGTGTTTCATTTTAACCCCTTCCCCTGCGTTCTCTTGCAGTTCTCCTCTTTACGTGCTGCTTTCCACTTTGCTACTGTTGACGTGTACACTGCCTATGGAGACTGTCACCTTTAATTTTAGTCTTATTTTTGCACTTGCTGCATTTTAGTGACACTCGTCCGTTGTTGTTTCCGTTCGGGCGCTAAAGACTACACTGTTGAGCGCCCATAACACCATATCCGTCCATCCATCCTTTACATGCTCACGCCACTTGAGCTGAGAATCAACGTTCATTCCTAGAAACTGCTTGTCTGTTACACAGTCTATGGAGGTGCCACCTACATTTAATTCTAATGTGTCATTTTCCGTCTTCAAACTGAAATTCATGGCTTTTTTTTTTCTTTAGGTTCAACGCCATTTTATTGGATATTGACCAGTTCTAAAGTTTCTTGAGGGCTTCATTTGCTTTCTATCCACGGAGGTCTCTGGTTTTCTCAGTGACTACAGTATTGTTGTCATCTTTATAAATAATTTTTCCTCTTGACTAACACTGCTGGTAAAGTTGTTGGTGAATATAGGAAGAGTATTAGTCGTAATATGCTACCTCGAGGAACTCCTCTATTAATGTAATTTAGTTCTGCTAAGTATTTTACTAAAAGGTTAGATTTATTTGAGGCATGCGTTATCTCTGATTTTATATCCTATCTGTTATGTATATGATCGGAAGAAGTCGTTATCTGCGCCCTTTATTCCTGATGCCTCTAACGTATTTAGTAAACACTTATAGTCAGTTGTATCAAAAACCTTTAAAAAATCGAAGAACATACCTATAATACACTCGCTTTTGTCAAGAGCGTCAAGTGCTATTTTTGTGAATTCTATTATGGCTACCCTCTACTTCTTCCACTTCGGAAAGCAAACTTTGATTCACTTAGGCGGTTGTGTTTGTTCAAGTAATCCATTAATCTATCTTTCATGATTTATTGATTCCAGTATTTTCTCAGAATGATAACAGCAGTGAAACAGGCCCTTTCTCTTCACCATTACCATTTTTATAAGAGGTGCAACTCCTGTTTAAAATATTCTGGAAATTTCCCCAAATAAATACTGTCAGTCAAGGGTAAATACGGTGTTAATCTACGTCTGGCTACGGCATTGGTAAGCCTCTCGTCCTCGCATATCTAGTCGAAGTTCTTCTTCACTGTTTCTATTTGTTTGTCAGAGAACGTAAACCAATGTCCCATCTTTAACACATGCCCAACGTTTTCAGTCAGTTTGTTGAGTGATCGTTTGTTGCTAGTTCTTATAGCTCCTTTTCTAAGAGCTCGTACGGAGCTACAACGGCGATAATCTCAGATTTGAAGGTCTCAGTTACTATTTTACTCTTTCTAGTTTTGTACACTAAACAACAAAGCTGTACGATTCTATTATGTTTTGGAAACCTATTGACACACATCGTTCTTTAAATTTCTTACTCGCAAGAATTGTGTTTGTCAAAGCCTTAAGAACGTCAGACTCTCACGTTATGTGCATGTGCATTGACGTAAAATAAAGCGCAATACGAAAAAGTAATTAATGTAGAGTAATGAAATTTATGGAGTACATTTCTCTAGGCCTACGTCTACATGTATATTCTGACACATAAGTGCCTGGCAGAGAGCTCATCGAACCACCTTCACAATAATTCTCTATTATTTGAATTTCGAACTGCGCGTGGAAAAAACGAACACCTATATCTTTCCGTGCGAGTTCTGATTTCCCTTAGTTTATTATGATGATCGTTTCTCCCTATGTAGGTCGTCGTCAAAAAAGCATTTTCGCATTCGAAGGATGAAGTTAGTGGTTGAAATTTCGTGAGTAGATACCGCCGCAACGAAATACGCCTTTATTTTAATGATGTCTCCAGCAAACCCTGAATCATGTATATGACAGTCTCTCCCCTATTTCGGGATAATGCAAAACGTGCTGCTCTTCTCTGAACATTCTCGATGTACTCCATTAATCCTGTCTTTTAAGGATCCCAGACCGCGCATCAGTGCTCCAAAAGAGGACGGACAAGCGTAGTGTAGGCAGTCTCTTTAGTAGCTCTGTTACATTTTGTAAGTGTTGTGCCAATAAAAAGCAGTCTTTGGTTTACCTTCATCACAACATTTCCTATGTGCTCTTTAAAACTTAAGTCGTTCGTAATTGTAATTCCTATGTATTTTGTTGAATTTACAGCCTTTATATCTGACTGATTTATCGTGTAACCGAAGTTTTACGGATTCATTTTAGCCCTCATGTGGATGACCTCCCATTATTTAGGTTGAATTGTCGATTTTCACATCGTTCAGATATCTCTCCTACGTCGTTCTTCAATTTGTTTTGATCTTCTAATCACTTTACTAGACGACAAACAACAGGATCGTCTGCAAACAACTGAGACGGCTGCTCAGCTTTATCTCCCAAATCATTTATATACATAAGGAACAGCAGAGGGCCTATAACACTTCATTGGGGAACGTCAGGAATCACTTGTGTCTTACTCGATGACTTTCCGTCAATTGCTACGAACTGTGACGTCTCAGACTGGAAGTCACGGATCCAGTCACATAACTGAGACGATGTTCCACAAGCACGCACTTTCAGCAGTTTCACTACAAGCAGCTGTATGGTACAGTGTCAAAGGCCTTCTGGAAATCTATAAATACGGAAGCAATCTGAAATCCCTTGGCTACAGCACTCGACACTTTGTAAGAGTAAAGACCTAGTTGTGCTTCACAAGAACGATGTTTTCTATATCCGTGTTGATTGTGTGTCATACTTAAGTGCTTAACATTGCAAGATCACAAGTTAACGTAAGCGTGAGATAATACACCGTATATGTAAAATGCACTCCGTCTGCAGGCCACAAGTGGCCCACCGGGACCATTCGACCGCCGTGCCATCCTCATATGAGGATGCGGATAGGAGGGGCGTGTGGTCAGCACACCGCTCTCCCGGTCGTCATGATGGTTTTCTTTGACCGGAGCCGCTACTATTCTGTCGGGTAGCTCCTCAATTGGCATCACGAGGCTGAGTGCACCCCGAAGTATATGTGAAATGCTGGTACATTAATAACCGGTGTAACCGCCAGCATACCGAAAGCGAGCGGGCAAAAGTGCATGCGCTGTGTTGCGCAGGTGCCGGATGTCAGTTCTGGGACGGAGCTCCACACCTGTTACATTTGGTCGATCAATACATGGACGGTTAATACTGTTTGCGGACGACGCTGGAGTCGTCCATCGTCTGATAATGTCTCATATGTGCTCGATTGGAGACAGATCTGCTGATGGAGAAGGTCAAGGCAACATGTCGACATTCTGTACAGCATGTGGGGTTACTACAGCAGTATAAGAGCGAGCGTTATCCTGTTGGAAAACACCCCCTGGGATGCTGTTCATGAATGGTTGCACAACAGGTCGAGTCACCATGCTGACGTACAATTTTGCAGTCAGGATACGCGGGGTAAACACGGGAGTGTTCCTGTTGTCATACCAAACCATAACTCCAGGTGTAAGTCTAGTGTGTCTGTCACGGAGACAAGTTGGTTGGAGGCTCTCAAGTGGCCTCCTCCTAACAACCATTCGGCCATCACTGGCACCGAGGCAGAACCAGCTTTCATCGCAAAACACAACAGACCTCCGCCCCGCCCTCCAATGAACTCTCGCTCGACACCACTGAAGCCGCAAATGGTGGTTGTTTGGTGTGAGTGGGATGCACGCTACAGGGCGTCTGGCTCGGAGCTACCCTTGAAGTAACCGATTTGTAACAGTTCGTTGTGTCACTATGGTGCCAAATGCTGCTCCATCGCTGCTGCAGATGCAATACGATGTGCCGGAGCCATACGCCGAACACGAAGAACTTCCATCTCGGTTGTGCCACATAGCCATCCAGGGCCCGGTCTTCTTACGACCGTACGTTCTCGTGAGCACCGTGCAAGCAATGGTGTACAGTGCCATTCGTGCCAAGTCTTTCTAAAAAGTCGCAGAAGGAACATCCAGCTTCTTGTAGCCCTCTTAAACGATCTTGTTAAAACTCATTGGGGTGTTGATAACGGCCGCTACAGCGCGTATTTAAAAGAAACATGATTTGCATCCTCATAGTGGTGCTACTAGCGCCACTCTAATGCGTCTGGCGCAAAATTTGAATAGACATTATTTTTCAGATGCAGAAATACGCCTACCAACTTTCGTTTATGTCGCACTCCTCCTACTTGTTTTTTGCGATTTTTTTCCGTCATTGTATATGGTGTCATATCACCCAGGCCAGTGAGTTGGGTTTAGTGTCTTAAACGTTACTTTGCACATCATTGTCTACGCCATTGACGACGGAAGATCCGTGTCCAGTACGTGCAGGACACAATTAACACAGTACAACATCAAGGTCGTTGTCGTTGCCGTCAGTCCGAAGACTGGTTTGATGCAACTCTCCACGCTAGGCTATCCTGTGCAAGCCTTATGTCTGAATATCTATTGCAAACTACATCTATACGAACCTGCTTACTGCATTCATCCCTTGGCCTCCCTCTACGATTTTTACCACCGAAGTAAGTATTATACTGCTGGGTACCAAACCATGTGGGTGTCCTGGGAATTGAGCAAGCTAACACTGCAGCAAGAGACGCGTACAGTGAAGATAATGTACTATCCCTTGAGTGCTATTACCTCGTTGTTGAGGAGGAGAGTTACGTGACAGTGAGATGTGTGATTGGAGATAAGAGATAAAAAATTATAGCTGGTCAAGCCTACAGTTCTGCCGCAGAGACCATCGATCCAGTCGCACACATGGAAAAAAGTGGTTTTAACATGACTGAGAATGGGGCACAGCCTTCTGACACGCAGGCACAATCTCCGACGGAAGTACCCACCAGTGAGTCGTACTTGTGGAGTGCCCTTGTCAGCAAGCCACAATTACTTCATTGTATTTTATATACTGACAAGAAGGTAGAAAGAATGAAAATTTAACACTGCGCTGATATGAAACTTGCTGGCAGTTTAAAACTGCTTGCCGGACCGAGACTCGAACTCGGGACCACACAGTTTTAATCTGCCAGCAAGTTTCAAGTAGGTAGCAAGTTTTCTTGATTACAATTTGCCCAGTGTATTACATAACAACAAGACAAGCGTGCAAATAGTTTTAAGGGCTTGTGTGTTTTCATGACTCCTTCCCAAATTTTGGGCTAACTTAATGTATCTCAGAGTGGCTGCTTAATCCCGTTCTAGTTAGTGAGGGTCTGAATCAGTTTTAAATTTGACTGCGTGTCAATTTCTCTATTTTTAAACTGAAACTAGGGTTTTTTAGTTAAGCACTTTCAGCATTCATGTATAGGTCTGTTACCTAACATTTAATTCCTTTAACAGAGGTTGGATCTCTAGAACCATGTTTGTTTACTTATTTATTTATTATTTTTTGAAAGAGCACACGGCCATTTGACTGTATATCACTGTGTTTTTCGTCTGTACAATCTAGATTTCGGGTTTCACTCCATTGTCAAGTACAATGTTCTTAGACCATTAACATCATTTTGCTGTGTACTGAGCAGGATGGCAAATACACAGTTCAACACATTTGCTTAACGTTGATATAAACTGCACAAAAATAACGTCTTGTATGAATGCAGCACGTTATTGTATAAGCACATCATATCTGTTAAAGTCAGCCCAAAGCAGGTAAAGACAAGAGTTGCACATGCCGTTAAGATATACAGTTTATGTCAATGTTAAGCAAATGTGTTGATCTGTGTATTTGCCAGCCTGCACAGTACACTGCAAAATGGTGTTTATGATCTAAGAACGTTGTACTCAATAACGGCATGAAAGCCGAAATATAGAGTGTACAGAAGAAAAATACGGTAATATACTGTCAAATGGCGGTACAGTCTTTCAAAAAATGACTTTGGCTAAGAATCATCAGAAGCTTTTTATTTTAACACAGCGAAAGAATTCGCTTCACCTATCGATTATACTAATTATTCCACTTTTGCTTTCGATTTTAATTTTTCCTTTCATTTCTCCTGGCGCTGTGGTCCCTTGTTCTCGGGGACCCCGTATATTGTCTCAGCCAAGTAATGGTCCTTGGTTACCCTCTTTGTAGCCACTGTTATTGGCTGTTGAGAACACGACACCAAACTGATAACGCGGTACAGCTTATGTTACGACACCATCTCTGCACGCGCATGCTGACCAGTAAACAAAGTGAACGGGACTGGTTTAGCATTGCAGCACCTCAGTCGCTATCACAATACAATACGGCAGTTACATACACGCTTGGCTTCACCATTACTAGCTTTAGAAAAAGTATGCATTAGTGGACACGTCTGACGTCATATTGCGAAACTGTATGCCACACCCGTTCAATGCCTCGTTCTTTGGTAGCTCCCTTGACTACCAGTACGAGGCCTGTCCTTCTTCTCTGTTACCTCCTGGAGTTCGCTTTCGGCTACTGACACGAGCGCTTATGACCTCAGTTGTTTTTGCGCCCTAAAACAAACAAAACATCACTGTCATGAAAAAAACACAAATGCCGACTCCAACTGGGAAACCTTGAGAAACGTCCGTAAAGTTATTGAACAGAAAGCAGTCAGGAGCTTTATCAAAAAGACGATGCTCTTGCACTACATGCCTTTACTCATCTGCCTACATGATTAGGTTCAAGTGGAAAGTCGCCGAGCAGCCTGGCTTCCACTAGGCAGTTTCCTTTTTTTCGTTTCTGCTAATCAACATCTTTCGCTACTGCTGAGTAGTCGGAAAACTACGCAGCAGTAGGAAGCCACCACCTGTTTCTGGCAGTAACCCTAAAAATTTTATGCTGCTGATTTCCAGAGACTGGCAAATAATTGAACAAAATTACAACTTACGTGTGAAATAAAACTGTTTTTAAGATCAATATTCTTACCTCTTAACTTACTTATTCGCTCACTACCGCCTAAGTAAAATTTTAAATTTCAATGTTTAATAGAATAAGTGATACACCAATGATCCTCTCACGGTCATATTGTCAAGGTCAATTACTTTGTTTTAAGCAAGAAGAGAGTTATGGATACGGTTTGTGATCCTTCTTACAGTACTAACTGGTTTTCCAAAAGGCAAGACCTAAGTAGGGCGTACTCGAGTTTTAAAGTTGGTGTACGATTCTGAATGAGAACACAGTGCTGCTTCTTGCAGCTTTATGGTACTTAAAGGCGTTAGCTCTAGTTGTATTTTATCAGAGAGGTAAAACTAAATCCACTTGTTGTAAGAAAATTTTTATCTTGGCGATTCATTTCAAGGCAGCAACGAAACACTTCATCTAAGGTTGATTACAGCAGTGGCGAGTCGCCCCGTGTGTTTCACTCGGTCGCTGCACGGAAACGTGCTGAGTTTGGCGTGCAGCGTGCTGCACCGCAGTTTCCAGGTTGGGATATTACGGCCGGCGCCTCAGGGACTCAGGGGTGATTGCTGTTGCCGGCTTCGCGTGCTGGGGCTAGGCCGCCTCCCCAGCGCAGTTTGCGTTAGCAGAGTATCACGTGCAAATGCTCCAGACCGTTCGCGGTCGAAAACGTAACAGAATTACGCTGAGTTAACGAGAATGATAGCCAGGGACTTTTTTACAGTTTTATTGACGCTTTGAGTAATTAGACAGCTTTGGACGCATGTGTAATGGTAAAATATCATATTGAAGACGTGGAGCGAGTTGGAGACCTGATCTAGAACCAACAGCAAACGAGCACCAATGAAGTCAATTATGGAGAGTTGTGAATCTATTGAAGATGACTTTAATCGATTCTATCAGTGCGGATGTTGTTGTTGTTGTTGTTGTTGTTGTTGTTTGGTCTACAACCCAAAGACTGTTCTGATGCAGCTCTCCATGCTACTCTATCCTTTGGAAGCCTGTTCATCTCCGAATAACTCCTGCAACCTACATCCTTCTAAATATGCTTGCTGTATTCATATCTTGGTCTCCTTCTACGATTTTTACACCCTCACACTACCCTCCTGTATCCCTTTATGTCTCATAATGTCCCCTACCAAATGATCCCTTCTTCTGGTCACATTGTGCTACAAATTTATTTTCTCCCCAGTTATAAACAGTACCTCCTCATTAGTTATGTGCTCTACCCATCTAATCTTCAGCATTCTTCTGTAGCACTGCATTTCAAAAGCTTCTATTCTCTTCTTGTCTAAACTGTTTATCGTCCATGTTTCACTTCCATGCATGGCTACATTTCATTCAAATGCTTTCAGAAAAGTGTTCCTGACACTTAAATCTATGCTTGATGTTAACAAATTCGTCTTTTTCAGAAAAGCTTTTCTTGCCGCTTCCAGTCTACATTTTATATCCTCGCTACTTCGACCATCATCAGTCATTTTGCTGCCCGAATAGCAAAATTCATCTATTACTTTAAGTGTCTCATTTTCTAATCTCATTTCCTCAGCATTACCTGATTTAATTCGACAACTTTCCATTATCCTCGTTTTGCTTTTGTTGATGTTCATCTTACATCGTCCTTTCAAGACTCTGTCAGTTCCGTTCAACCGTTTGTCCAAGTCCTTTTCTGTCTCTGACAGAATTGTAATGTCAGCGGTAACCTAAAAGTTTTTATTTCTTCTCCATCGACTTTAATTCCTATTCCACATTTTTCTTTTGTTTCCTTTACTGCTTCCTCAAGATACAGACTGTATAACATCGGTGATAGGCTACAACACTGACCCACTCCCTTCTCAACCACTGCTTCCGTTTCAAACCCCTCGACTCCTATAACCGCCATCCGATTTCTGTACAAATTGTAAATAGCCTTTCGCTCCCTGTATTTTACCACTGCCACCTTCAGAATTTGAAAGAGAGTATCTCAGTCAACAGTGTCAAAAGCTTTCTGTAAGTCTACAGACGCTTTAAACGTAGCATGTGGGTGTTACTTCATTAAAATTCTTTCTAATTCCGGAGATTGTCCCCACAGGCCATAGAACTTCCAGAATAAGGTAATGCAAGAAGACCACGGTAAACATGCTGAGAAGAAATAATTGAAAAGCGCCATATAAAATATGAAAACCATCGAGAACCATTCCAACACATCACTTTTGTATAACCTATGGTTATGTTTCTACACATATTTTATGGAAGTCACCTTACAGCGTTTGGCGTAAAAAGTGCTTCTGCTACCACTTAACATGTCGCTGCTTCCATTTGCGAATAGCGCATGGGAAGAACTGCTGCCAGGAAGCCTCCGTATGAGCTGTAATTTCTAGAATTTTCTTGCCATAGTCATTTTACAAGGTGTACGAGCATTTGGGAGGAAGGAAAATGTTGACCGACTCTTCTTGAAACGTACCCTTAGGAAATTCAACTGCAAACCTCTACATGATGTAGAATGCCTATTTTGGACCAACTGTCACTGTGTTCTGTTAAGCTTCTTCAGAACGCTCTTGCGCTTACTAAACGAACCTACGATGAAAGGATATGCTCTTCGTTACATCTTCTCAGGCCGGCCGGTGTGGCCGAGCGATTCTAGGCGCTACAGTCTGGAACCGCGCGACCGCTACGGTCGCAGGTTCGAATCCTGCCGCGGGCATGGATGTGTGTGATGTCTTTAGGTTAGTTAGGTTTAAGTAGCTCTAAATCCTAGGGGACTGATGACCTCAGATGTTAAGTCCCATAGTACTCAGAGCCATTTGAATCGATTTTAACATCTCTGTGTTGTGTCAGTGCATGAACATTGGTGACTAGAAGCTCGTGTAGAAGTGTAAATCTGCCGAACGCATCAGAGACCTGCTCTATGGGTGACAAAACAGGGTTCCCCGCAGGCCAGTCAAGGGTTCGTACGTTCCTCAAGGCATTTGTTGTATCAACATCGGTGTGGGGTCTTCCAATGTCCTGCCTGAATACGCTATTTGGTACCTTCGCCATGAAGGGTATCAGAACAGGGTCTACCACAGCTGGCACATACCGTCGAGTATTCACCCTCCTTTCGTAAATACTAATTCAGTCCTATTGTCATATCCAATAGCTCCCCATTCCATGACTCCAGTAGTTGCAGATGTAACCGTCTCGAGAATCGCTGTTTTTTTTTGTGACCCTTCACCAGGCCCTATACAGACACGTTGGCGTCGATTTCAGTGCCACAAACAAAAGCTACACGCAACTCTGAATATCACATGTTCCCACTTAACATTTTAGTTGTCTCTTGCTCTGCACCATGCAAGTCTCTGTGTCTGTGGTATGCATGGAAAATCCCAGATCTCAATCCAGCATGCAGTAATCTGTTCTCGGCTGTTCGCGGTGATACCTTCTAGGATTTCGGCTGTTACTCGTTCCCATCAAAGCTAATCGAGCAATCCTACGATTTCGTCGTAGTGCAGTCCTTCAGGAAGGATCCGCGCCTACTCCTCTTGCCAAATTGTTTTCCTGAGTCCATCTCGTCACCACTTGTTCTACAGTCATCGATCTACAACCAGGTGTCTGGCCGACCTGTTCGTGTGATGGTCCCATGTTCCCTACGCCAATGATTTGATTTTTATCAAAGTCCGTGATTTGGCGATGAGCTGTACGTGCATGTCCCCTGGGCGTGTGATCTCCACATCGAACTGCCAAATATTTCGGACACACCCAACAGCCATTTTGAATACACATGATTACTCATCTGTAGGAATGACTTTATTTTGTACTGAAAACATTGAAAATTAGGTCTGATAAGGACGAATTTTTAATAAGCACTTTTCCACAGGCATTGTAAATAAGTGGAGTATCAGTTAGGCAGGGTTCGGTCAGAGTGTTCATGGTGTAACACTTTCCGTTTCCACCCGTGCATTTTCTTACCTTTGTATTCTAGAATATTACTGCCTATTTCTCCTATAAATATTTGAAAATTTTGCACAACAAATAATCAGTACATGTTTCCGAAAAACATCAGCTGTCCCTTCCGTACTGCTTCTGCTGTGTTTTCTTCGTTTTGATGTACAGAATGCTTATAAATTAATATCGCTGCTTGAGCCAGTTCAGTTGGAAAGCTATACACGGTATTGGCACCCAACATATAGGAGTGATGTTCAGACTGTGCGGTACAGCGTTGTTAATAGTGTTAGAGTCATGACGTGCTGTTTGTCGCAGGTACTGGTGCGGCGACGTAGGGCTGAAACACAAGTAATGAGTGTGCATTACAGTTGCAGAAAGTGAACATGCGGCTGGACAAGATGAACAGGGCTTTACTCGTAAAGCTGTTTTACAAAACAACTGCAAAACTGCTGCCGCTCTTAGCGAGTATTGGTGCATTCAAAGGAATACAGAGATATCTTTCCGCGCCAGGGTTGAAGAATATGATTAGGAAGTTCCAATTAACTGGCGATTTAGGAATTTCCCCTGGGAGAGACCGACGGCCAATTAAGACATAAATTGCTGAAGAAGTTATTGCCGTCATGGCCGAGAATGCTGGACACAATGTGCAATCTTCAAGCAGTGCACGAGCATTCATAGTCCACCGTTAGGAAAGTGCTGCGAACAACTGTGAAATGGTATTTCTAGTGACGTTCCAGGCTGTCGTGGAGGAAGATGGTCGTCACACTGAGCAACGTTTGTAACCTCGAACGTAAACATGACATGCAGTAACAAAAGTTGCCCTCTCATGTGGAAATTGAAATGTATTTCTTTCAGTGGTTTATTCGCTATTCCTCTTACGCGTTCACAAATGTTTTCACAAAGTTTCAGTGTCCTACCATTACTCGTTTTTCATGGGGATGCTCCCCAGCAGCTGAAGTTTAATTATAGCCATCCTATACTTTAACACAATTTCTCAACATTCAGGCATCTGCTACTGTTAGCAAATATTATATCTTCCTTAAGATTCTTTTTTTAGTACCTTCCATTTGTCTAAATTATAATTCAGTGTCAGAAATTCATTCGCATAGAAGCTCTCTAGGCTCGCTCTTTTACTATAGTCTTCTAAGGTCTTCAGATAAACGTCTTTTGGAGTAGGTATTACTTACTATCTTGCTCTTTCCATTTATCTTGAACTGTTACTACTACATATACATTTTTTTACTTTCTCTAGGTGACCTATTTCCGCAATTACAAATATTTACAATTACAAATATTCGAGGTTGTTTTATATTGGTCATAGTTTTTCCTGTAGGTACGCTTAAACTTTATTCTTTTATCAGAAAATGTGGTATTACGATTATTAATACATTTCTGCGAAATCATCCCAGCTAGGGCTCATTTATAAGATTTGTGAACCTCAAAACAGTAAATTTGAATGAATTTAGTTTCAAACATAAAACTATATGCAGAAAAACACAGCTTGTACTTGTTCACATAAGATCAGTGTCAAAACGAACGTTCCGGCTGCAAGTAAAGTAAGCCCAAATCATTACCGATGAACAAAGACAGAATGGTCTTAAACAACAACGTACTACGAAACATAGTTCCACGTCAAAGAGCCAAAGGACAGAAAGCAAAGTAACAGTATTCGTGTACTGGTTTAATGAAGACTTCGAAGACGAGATATGAAACTGCCGAGCCAGTTGTCAAGCCGCATATATATTTGTCTGTCAGACTTTCACAAATGAGACCCTGTCACGTGTCTGAAAGATTGCATGAGTTTTCTGTGCCTCTTATTCGATGAGTATTGGTTCTGAGCACCACACTTGAAGGATCTAAAAGCTAGCGCTTTGAATATACCGAACATCTTGTAGTGTATGCTGTGAGGAATATGTGTATTTTGATTATTTACGATTTGTGTGCCCGTTGCGGGAGCGCGGTGGATGGAGCAGCAAAATATCAATATCCGACTGTCACACACAACATTCACCGTCAGATGATTACACTGGACACTGGTACCTGCAGCACAAGCTCGGCATACAGATTCCTTAAAGGAAGGAAGATTAAGATGTAATAATCAGGTCGAATGACAGGAATGTGGAAGTAAAATAGACCATATCTTTCTCCGAAGTAACCATTCGCATTAATTAGACTTATAGAAAGAATGGAACGCCTTTGTAGCCAGATTCTGATGGTGTAGTGACAGTAGTTTCCGCCTTGGCGTCAGTAACTGCTGTTTTTTGATGAAACACTGAACTGCGCGGGATAAATCCAGAACAGTGAGTAGCCCATTCTGTGGCCGTTTCTACTACGTCTGGGAGACGTGTCCCTCAGGAAGCACGAAGTCCACACGCTTCTTATATTGCGCAATGCTCTCCCCAAGGGCTCAACTCCCTAAGCAGCAATATAATCAGGCAAATCGTATAAAGGTCACGACAAACCGATGGCTGTTCCATTCTGCATTATGGGAAGCTTTCCTTGTTCAGCTGCGATATCAGATTAAAGTAGCTTCGAACTCTGTCTCGAAATAACATCCGACAAATTAATTATTACGACTGTCATAATATACAGGTACAGCGTGCGTGTCACTAGAATTTGTACTATGTTACGCCACTTCCATCTATGCAGAGTGCTGTATCGAGACATGACTCTAATCTACAATGAATAGCCAAAGAAACTGGTACACCTGCCTAATATCGTGTAGGCCCTGCGAGCACGGAGAAGTGCCGCAACACCAACACCACATGGCATGGACTCCATTAATGTCTGAAGTAGTGCTGGAGGAAACTGACACCGTGAATCCTGCAGGGCAGTCCATAAATCCGTAAGAGTGCGAGGAGATGGAAATCCCTTCTGAACAGCACGTTGCAAAACATCCCATATGTGCTCAACAGTGTTCTTATCTGGGGAGTTTGGTGGGCAGCAGAAGTGTTTAAACTCATAATAATGTTCCTGGAGCCACTCTGTAGCAATTCTGGACGTGTCGGGTGTCGCATTGTCCTGCTGAAATTGCCCAAGTCGGTCGGAATGTACGCTGGACATGAGTGGATGCAGGTGATCAGACAGGACACTTACGTGTCATCTGTCAATAAGTGTCTAGACGTACCAGGGGTCCCATATCACTCCAACTGCACACGCCCCATGCCATTACAGAGCCCCCACCAGCTTGAACAGTCCTCTGCTCACATGCAGGTTCCATGGATTCATGAAGTTGTCTCCATACCCGTACACGTCCATCCGCTCGGTACAATTTGAAACGAGACTCGTCCGACCATGCACATGTTTCCAGTTATCAACAGTCAAATTTCGGTGTTGACGGGCCTTTGCGAGGCGTAAAGCTTTGTCATGCAGTCGTCAAGGGTACACGAGAGGGCCTTCGGCTCCAAAAGCTCATATCGATGATGTTTCGTTGAATGGTTCGCACGCTGACACTTGTTGATGGCCCAGCATTGTAATCTGCAGCAATTTGCGGAAGGATTGCATCTCTGTCAGGTTGAACGATTCTCTTCAGTCGTCGTTGGTTCCGTTGTTTTGGGGCCTTTTTCCGGCCGCAGCGATGTCGGAGATTTGATGTTTTACCGGATTCCTGATATTCACGGCACACTCGCGAAATGGTCGTACGGGAAAATTGTCATTTCATCACTACCTCGGAGATGCTGTGTCCCATCGCTCATGCGCCGACTACCACACCACGCTCAAACTCAATTCTTGCCAACCTGCCATTGTAGCAACAGTAACCGATCTGACAACTGCGCCACACACTTGTGTTATATAGGCGTTGCCGACTGCAGCGCCATATTCTGCCTATTTAAATATCTCTGTGTTTGAATACGCATGTCTATACCAGTTTCTTTGGCGATTCAGTGTATATGCTGTCAATAGCCCCACACTCAGCGCTAGACACACGTCGTTCCCGTACTAACATAAACTGTTAAATTTTAGTCCAAGACGTTGATCTGAGCGAGCGTAATAGGAACTGCGCACAAACTACGCATCCGACTAAAACAGAAGTGCATAGGTTACAGGCCCCTATTACATCGCACACGCTTCGTCAATACGTATTATACTCGCTATTGGTGTTGCAATGCGTTAAAGTGGCGAAGGGTCAGCACACTTTAGTACCAGTACTAATCGTTGTAGCAATTAGGATTTAATTAAGTCTTCTGCACACTGCACGTTATCTGAAACCTAAATACGCTTGTTCAGTGAGCCGTAACGTTGCTATTGAAAACAACAGTTCAATTTTCTGTTAAATTGCATACGTTATAGTTTAGAACTTGCGCCCATTATGGCGGTATTAGTAATTATTTAAATGATTAAGACCTCTTATTGACATGAAACAACTTTACAACAGGAAATAACTATAGTTATTTCTGGCTATTTATGTTATTCACGCTAAAGATTGGTATAGTTTACAACGCGATGGTTGACTCACTACTATAAAACAAAATCACCTAAACACGCGTAATAAACATTTACCGTGACCAACGGTTCACTTACAGTAAATCTCAATTTCGTACAGCCTTGTTCAGTTAAGTTTAATAAACCATTTCTTATCACGAAAATTCCGAACGTAGCAACCAAAGTTATAATTTCATTGACAACCAGTCTCATAGCGATAGCTGCCTCTGTGATACTACAAATTCTCTTACGATATGTAAAGGGTATTTCTTGTCGTCCCTTTGTCTAATTCCTTTCTCTTTGATTTTTGAAATAACCGTTAAATGAATAAAGAAGTTAACATTCCTGCCATTTCCTTAATGAAATCTAATTGTCAAAGATTAGTGTCACAAGTTTTGCGGGCAACAATAACTGCGTCCTCTTTTTACCTAACTCGTGCCGATCCTGGTTTCTGGCTCTGTAAAACACCAATTGAGACTTAAACTGAATAGTACACAAAATCACGATTATTACGGCACTAACCCTGCAGTGCGCACTCAAATACGTACACCAACATAAACCGCTTACCACTCAACTACCTTAGAGTGGGCGTCCCAAAATCACTCAGTACCGCCGCCGCTCAATTACCTTTGAGCGTGCGTGAATACAACATCCAACAACTTAAACCACAACGACTTTTGGAAGCTTGTGCGCCTCAGGAATACCACGATTCGTGGTGATACTGACCTTATGAGTCTTTGAGTCTTGAGATGAATTTCTTGTAACCAAAATAAAGTAAGTAATTGAGAAACACCGAGTTGCAGATCGGCGTCTTGCAAATGTGTGTTCTTTTTCTGAATTATAGTTATAATGTTTTGCAAAAACACATCAAATGAGCAAGCGTCCAACCTCCGAAAGTCTTCGTTTTGATGTGGCTAGCGTAACCTCAAGACGCGCTGTAAATTTTTAGGCGTAAGTCTTTCCGTCTTCTTATAAAAATTCTTCATCCATCTATACTTCCTCTTTTCTTTCCGTGAACACAAACCCTGCCCAAGGGCTAGATAACAACTGGCGTCCATATCCACCACGTTTGCATCTCGGAGATTTGACATTATGTTTGCACAATATCACTTCACTGTCAGGTACATGGTGACTTTGCTAAACGGAGACAGGGCGTAGAAAACGATTCGCGAGAGAACGAGGAGCAAAGAAGTTAATGTGGGTATATGGCCAGAAACTCATGGTGTCTATCCTACAAGGTATTTAATTCCTGATGCCTGCACAGTAGAACGTAGTGCATGACATGCCGTGACAAGATCACCGTTAGACAATGTGTTTGAAAGCCGCCGAAGAATCGTTAAAAGCAATGGCATTGTGAAGTGATTTTCTAAATTTGTTTTCCTATGGTTTTTGGGGTTTAGAAGTTTAGTTCTGATTTGCGTCTTGCTAGGAAAGCCTACGCTAGAGCTGGTTGGTGCAAGCTCTAATTAATTATCATGTCTGTCACCGGGAAAGACAATTGATCGCAGATCTATGTGGGATTGCGACTAATAAATTGTGTCAGAATATCGTCAAGACGGTTTATTGAGTTATTGAGCTGGTATTCGGTCAGTGTTGTCGATCAGAACTTAATGTGACCGCGTTGGTAGACTTGTTTAGCAGTGCATCTGCTCCAATTTATATTGTTCCGCGAGAGAAAGTGGAGTACGTTAAACTAATTGATTTGAATTTATTTTGGATCGTAGGGATGGAGAGGTATTTGCTACGATCGAATATGTGCAGAAATTGGTTAATTGACTCTGCAATAGCGTGGATAAAGTTTATTAGTGTTCACGTCGTGCAGGAAGAAATGGGCTAGCGTAATGTTGTAAAATTATGCTCTAAATTCGGTGAAACTGTGGTCCATATTTACAGAAGTTGATGTTTGAAGGTTTAATCAGTCGTTGGAGTGATTATGTCTGAATTAGAAAAGATGTCTTTCCCTTGTAAAAAGTTAACGGCATCGCAAATGCAAAAGTGTTTGCTGCAGTAGGCAATCAGCTCCAACTTAGCTGTCATCGTATTCCCCATAATTAGTCCGCAAAGAATTTAACTTATTTACTAACTGTCCCTATATTACAATAACTGATCGTATTGCTCGGTTTTCTTCAGTCAATTGCTATATTCGTTTATTTTACACACCATAAGGCTCGCAGACCCGTGCAGATTTCCGATATTTCTAAAATGAACGTGCATTCCGCAGACTTCGATGCCATTTCCACAATTCGGTTTACACAATACAAAAAATCACGCAAATTAAACACTTTGGCATACGGAACTGGGCTGACAAAGATATACACTATCATGCAGCAACTACACTATACAACATGTTTGTGCAATAAAAGTATCATTCAATAGATCCGTCAATATGTTGTACACTATACTGCACAATTCACAATATCATCCGTAGACGATCAGTAATATTGCACAATACGACATACTGAACAATATTATTGAGAGTCTAGAGCCCTCTTAAGGCAAGGCTCCAGCAACGAGTTGCAGTCCAGCACACAGTTTCCATCAATCAGAAAGTTTCTAAACTTGGGTGGCCGTTCAGGCATTTGAATCTTGCTTCTTTCAAATGCGGGTCCAGTGTCTTAACAACGTGCACAGTTTTGAGTGGCGCCCGTCATAGGAAAATTTGGAAATTTGTGGTAAGGTCTTATGGGACCAAACTGTAGAGGTCTTCGGTCCCTAAGCCTACACAGTACTTAATCTAACTTAAACTAACTTACACTATGGACAACACACACGCCCATGCCCAAGGAAGGACTCGAACCTCCGACGGAGGGAGCCGCACGGACCGTGACAAGGCTCCCTAGACCGCGCGGCTCCTTCATTAGCAACACGGTTCGTATGTCCCGCTGCTTGCCATTCCCAACACAAGTCCCTGTACGATAACATACCTGCGCTGATAACTTCAACGTTGAGTACCCATCAACACCAAACCGATAACATACCTCAGAAATAATTTGCCATTACTTTTTTAAGGATTTCAACTTGTAACATCAGGGTATTTATATCTTCCGAATAGAACTGAGAATGAATATTATATGTAATAATAAGTTTATTGCGGCCAAATACCCATAAAAATTCCAAGTACAATGATAATAACAAACAGAATTAGAAATTTGACATATTGTGATTTAAATAGTCACTTATTGATCGTGTCCTTTTGGTATAGAGTTCTATATGGTAACGTATGCATATTTGATGACACAGTTTACACTCACACATTGCGTTTGGTTCATTATATGACGTGTTGTTACAAATAAGGTGGTGGAAACCATAGACTGCCATTCTCGTGATCACTTGTCTCATTTTGAAGTTGTCCATGTTCGGTCAATCATGGCGCTTGTGCTGTAAAATTTTGGAGGTACGTCTTTCCTTTTTTCCTTCAATGTTCTATGTAGACTTTCCAGACCGCTGCTGCTGGGTAGCATCAGGTTTGTCTGTAGGTCTTCAGTGAGGAAGGGTTCCGTCGCCAGCAGGTATACGAGTCTGGATCGTGTTAGTTTTGGACACTCCTATTGCTTTCTTTGTAGATCGCCTTTACTCTTTCTAGTGTCGTTAGGTTTTTCACTGTAAGATGTGGTCCGATACTTTCTATGTCGTACGTCAGCAATGGGAAGCTTTTGGCTCTGAATAGCGCCCTTTCTATCTCTAGGCTAAGGGATATGATGTATTTCATCGATTGCCATTATTCCTTGCATTGCTTCCTCTGTTACATGGTTTCTGAAACCTTTTGCAGTTGTTTGTATTGTGACCCCGTAGGTACTTTAAGTCTGGTACAGTCTTCATTTTTTTTCTCCCGTATGAAGATCTCAGCTGATGCAGGTGCACTTCCTCCAGTTCTGAGTACCATCACTTCTCTTTTCCCCACATTCATTTCGAAGCCGTGTTCGACACACTAATCTTCCACATCGTTTATTGCATCTTGTAACTTTGCAATGTCCTTTGTACCTATTACAATATAGTCTGCGTATGCATATGAGATTAAACCCTCCCTTTGGGGTTTCTTACGATTTCCTCGCTGCGAGGATAAATAACAGAGGACTCAGTGGGTCTCCCTGTAGCACCCCGTTCGACTGGAGTATCGGCACCTATAGACAGAGGTTGTCTGAGAACCTTATTTCGTTCCATCGCAGTATTGCGCTTATGATTCGTGTCTACATGTTGTTTTCTCCTAGATTTTCCTATAGTTTTTTGGCCATTAATTTTCTGTTTATAAAGTCAAAGGCTTTTCTGAAGTCTATAAATACAATAGAAGACTTTTCTCTATCTTCAAGGGCTTCCCATACGCTCTTTAGCAGGAGTTCTATTGCAGTCAGAATTGATCTTCCCTTCCTGAATCTCATTTGAATTTCGGGGAGGTGTTCATCGATTGTTTGCTTTATTCTCTCTGTTATTATTTTTGCGATCACTTTGAAAGATAAGTTGTCTAGGGGTATGCCTCTGTTTTGCTAGGGTCCTTGAGGTTTCTTTCCCTTTACATAGCACTTTTGTTATTTATTGTCTCCACAGTTTTGGAATAGAGGCTGTTTCTGTGCACTTACTGTAGAGTTTTGTCCACATTGGCGCTAGTATTTGGGCAGTGTATTTTAAACATTCGCTATAAAGTCTGTCAGGGCCTGCTGCTTTTTTGTTCTTGGCTCTGTTAATAACATATTTGATCCCTTATGTGGCCAATGGGACCCATTCCACAGTTATGGCATTGTATCCTCTCTGACCTCTGGTCTCCCTCTCATTCCTTCCTTGTCCAGTATGTTGTCGAAGTGCGTCTCCCATATTTTCAGCTGGTTTTCTGGGGCTTAGCGCAATATATTGGTCTTTTGAGGCTTCCTCCACTAGTTTCTTTCCTTCTCTCGCGAAGAATGTTTTCTTCTTTTCTTTCAGAGTTTTCTTATAGATATTTCGTTTTTCGACGTCCTGAGGCGTATAGGGTTCTCTGAGCACTGTTTTAGTTGACGTAAGCTTTCTAGTACATCTTTCCTTAAACTGCAACACTGTGTCGAACCATTTTTTCGCTCATGCTTTGTACCTGGGATTGGCGACTTGTCTTAGGAGTTCTCCTGTCGCTTCTGTTGCTTCCTCTAACTGTCTGTTAGCATTTCGATTTGTTTTATGTTGTCTGATTTTGCTTTCAATTTCCCGACGACCATTGCTCTCGAAAGTGCTGCTTCCTCTTTTTCTGGCGCTTTTCGCCTGCTCCTAGGATATATATTTCCAGAGGGATATGTTTCCGAAGTGGTGTGTAGTCTGCAGTCCAGAGAGGTATTATATTAACCTTGGTTGATCCCATTATAAATGCAATGTGTATTGTACTTTTGCAATTGTGGGAAATGTATGTAGGTATGTTGGGTTTGTTTAACAGATAAAGCCTTCTTTCTGCAACTTTTCCACTATTACTTTTGCTTTGTAGTTTTGCATATTCATTCTCCGCTTTAAGTCTCCAGCAATTATTAGTGGTTTATTAGGTTTTCTCTTGAGTAATCAGCTGGCCTATTTCATCTGCTATATCAATGGGTGTTTTGTTCGGTTGGAAGTATGCTGATATTATTGCAATATGTTTCGTTTCTGTCAGGAGTGTATGTTCCTGTTTGATAGTTGCAGTTAGTGGCGTTAATTCCGGTTTTATGTGTATTCCTGTAATTTTTTGGTTTCTAATACAGTAAACGGCGTGCAGGAAAAAAAACATGTATTCTTCAAAGCAGGTACGCAACTGAGTAACAAGACATACTTTACGTCATAAAAATACAACGAATGGCGCTTTCTTCCTTTCCTTTCGCGTGACTTCGGTTAATATAGATTTCGCTCAGTGCTGACGTAGTATGAAACATTTCCATCGCTTCCCTTGCGATCGCGTGCTGTTGGCTTTCAAGGTTGACCGCGATCTCTAAGAACCGTTTCCAGTGTTTTCTTTGTCGTATTTCATGCCCCAGATAGCATCTTGCAACGAAAAAAGACGATTTATCTCATCTATTTCTTATGACGCCGTTCCCTTTGCGCTGCTCATGACGTGGCATCTTTCCCATCGGCGGAATTACTCTCTTTGGCCTGTTGCACGAAAGCCGAAGCCTTACACAAACTAGGGTACTTCCCTCTTGTTGTATTTCGATCCACTTCAAGGATCTTTTCCTGTTGCTTCAGTTATAGAGATTAATTAATATAAATTCTGTACTCTTCAGGCTCCTTAGCAACGGACTGATATTCCGAGGAGTGCCATTTAAATCCTCGTCCAGCCATGCAGATTTAGAATTTCCAGTGAGTCTCTAAATGACTTAAGGCGAACGCTGGGATTCCTGTTTAATGATGTCGCGAGCGTTTCGTGAGATGTATGTGGGAGGACTACATTAGACCAATAAACGCCTTATTCTTTCAATGCATCAAACACCCATGTATAAAACAAATGTGTTTCGAATAGAGACGGTAAAGATATAATAAATTGGAACTTTATGCCTGATGCTGAAGTCTGACTACACGAACAGTGAAAGTGTAGTAAGCTATAAACTTTTTTTCCTTTCATGATATTGCGTGGGAGGGAGAAGGCTTTCAACGACAAAAGTTTAGTATATGTTTGGAATTATGTGTAAAGTTTTCTGGAAGTAGGTAAGTACTCTCATTCTCAAATACTGGGTGAATAAAGTCCGTGTATTTGGGCGCCCTCAGTTACGCTGCTTCAGGACAAACCCGGCTTTTCATCGTAATACTTGCCTTATGGTGTTAAAGTTTTAACGTATGATTATACCTCTCGATGAGTAGATTATGACAGCATTTTAAATTTTTAAATTCGTCAATAATTACGCCACATATTTAAAATCAAACTTTTGTTGCTCCTGGAATCCGTTACATAGGCAACGTGCAACTGATAGCGGGTTCCGGAACATCGTGTTAATACTATAGATTAGACATCACTGAAGTAATATATTGCTCTTGGTTTCCTGGAAAATACTCTTTAGAAATTTCAATACTAAACCTCTCCGTGATGCTCAAAGCCTCTGTTGTGCGTCTGCGACTGATGTTTACTCAGCGTCTGCGTAACGTCTCGGCCGACTAAACGATCTCGTGACGAAACGCGCCACTCTTCATTGGATCTTGAGTATCTCTTTCACTACTACGATCTGGTAACGGTCCCAGACTGACGAGCAATACTCACGAATCGACTGAATGAGTGTTTTTTAAGCCACTTCTTTCAAGGATGAATTCCTTTTGCTCAAGATTCCGTCAGTTCATCTCAGCCTGACGTTGGTTGTCGCACTGTTAGTCTCATGTGGCCATCCGGCTTTAGGTCGCCGGGGTTTGCTCCTCCTACCTATTTTATTGTAATTACTGTTTGCAGTGACCTGTTTCCAATAGCGCAATTGCACAGCAGTGGATGTCTACGCCTGTTTATCAATACATTATATTTCTTTATGTTCAGGATCAATTACCTGTCCCCGCACCAACTGCCGATCCTCTGGAGGTATTCGCATTTCTCTAGTCTTCTGGTGTTGCAAACTTCCTATAGATAGCAGCATGGTACACGAATAGCCTTACGGCGCATCCAGCTTTTCCCACGAGATCATTAAGAGAAACTGTAAATAGCAGCCGTCCTATAACAGTCCCTACAAGTACTCCCGAAATTATCTTTGTATTTTGGGGGTTTATGTAGGTATAGTATGCAACCCTGTAAGGCACTGTGTCGAATATCTTCCGGAAGTTGAGAAACTCGGCAACAACCTGTAATGCCGAAAATGCATATCCTCCTATTTCCATCTATTGTACTATAAATTTGTTTTCCTTATTTTTGTTACCTGAATATATGACAATTCTGTGTCTTTACGTATTGTAATTGTTTTACTATATATATATATATGCATTTATGTCGATGTATAATTGGTTTGTTTCGTAAATATTATTTGTATTTTTACGCTGGGTCTTGCCTAGGGAAAACTGCTATCGAACGATTACATTGATAGGTCGTGTGAAGAATCAAAGTGTGTAGGATCTTTGGTAGTGTTAACTCTGCCGCGTGGAGCGCGGGCTGAGCAGAGAGAGTCTGCCTGGAGTAGCGAGTGGAGCAGGTGTGTTGTGTGAAGCTCCCGCGAGTTGCCGCGCTTTCGGGGTTTGGCAGCATGTAATTGCGCTCGACTTGCGATGATAGTTTCTGACATGGTGTCGCGGACGGGAAGCATTAGCTGGCGCACATCAGGAGCCCGTTTCGTCTGGTGACTGTGTCGGGAAGAAGGCGCGCCAACATCCAGCTTCTGCAACAGCGACGGCCGACAATGAGTGACTGTCGTCACCTCCTCGATCGACGGCTTCAAACCTTCAATCAGCCAACAAGGAAGACTGGAAGCACGTAAAGTTTTAGAACTGTATGGCAGACCTCAGCTTTTCAAACTTTTAAAATTGTTGCATCACAAAATTACAGCAACTTAGCATGAATGTTTGTTGCTCATTGTCCCAATTGCATTACCAAGCAGGGTCCCTTCCTTTTCCGGAATGAACCCGAGTGTCGTTGAAATTCAAACGCCAGCATCATTCGATTTCATTGCTTTAATTTCAAAGTTCAGTTAAGGTATTCATAGCTGGCTACAATATTCAGATTTCACAAGCACAAATTAAGAGTGTGAGTTTTGTTACCGTATTTTAGCTTACCTGTGACTGCAGCTCAGCTTGGTACGTACTAAATTTTACTACTGTTAATTGTTCAGAATCATTTAATTCAAGTTCAAAGTTAAATCCCTTATTTCTAAATTGCGTAGATTGAAGTAGCTTTTGAAATGATTGTTGAGGTAGTCCAAGACTAACCGTATTTTACTGAATTTCGATGTGCTTCAGAAACAAAGCTCACTATTAACTTCAGTCACTAAATTAACTTTCGATTTTCCCGTTTTATTAATTCTTTTGCTAAATTAAGTCAGAGTGTAGCGAAATTTATTACTTCTGACAAACTTTCAGTTTTCACACTCCACATGTCAACCTTCAGTTGCCACGCTTCTAGTGCTAATTATATGTGTAATAACCTTTCTTTTTCCGTTACTATAGTAATTGTCCTTAGGACTGGCGACCGTAATTTCCCCCAAATCTCAAATATCTAATTACCGCTAGTTAATTGTTAACGTAAGGGCCGCACATTTACTTTCTTTATTAACTTTACCCCTTTTCAAAATTAATTTCCACCTGTTTCATTAGCATTTTTCCTTTCATTTAGATGTAACCCTTTCCTCCCTCTTTACCGACAGATTAACTTCGGTGACGATTGCTTTTCCCAAATTTCCATTAGGTACACGCGGTTTAATTTTTCACGGTCATTAAGGTCGATAAGTGAGGGGGAGTTACAAACCAGAAAACTTGTACCTACGGGGCTCTGGATGTCATGGACGAAAAGAGCGAACTGAGGATAAGAATTCCACTCTGCAGCGAAGTGAGCGCTGATATGAAACTTACTGGCAGACTAAAACTGTGTGCCGGACTGAGACTCGAAATCGGAACATTGCCTACCGCGGGCAGGTTCTCTAACAACTGAGCTACCCAAATACGATTCACAACTCGTCCTCAAAGCTTTGGAAGGTAGGAGATGAGGTACTGGCGGAAGTAAAGCCGCGAGGAAGGGTCGTGATTTGTCCTTTGGTAGCTCAGTTGCTCGCAAGTTAGTCTTCCTATCCTCCCCATGGAAGTCGCCTCATCGTTGTATAGAGTCATTTATAACCCGATCCCGACCAACGAACGTCATCGCATTGGTCTTCGTCCGACTGGTCATTACGACACATGTCATTACCATCCAGGCTTGTCTCTTGCGGACGAGAACACTGGCACTGGATTCGCCGACAGCTGGCTTTCCTTACCCCATCAGATGAAGCCGTTTTCTCAGTTCAGTGTCTTATCTGTCCAGACTTTACCGTTTTCCCTCGGACAAAGACTAATTTGATCGTATGGCTCCTCGGACACTACGCCAACTGTGTAGTCGAGTATGACAACGATCTCGACCCCCGCGTTGTTCGCCAATATACAGTGAACGCTCATTGAAAGTGGCAGAGGCTTCCACGTTGTCCTGCTTTACTTGCACCTAGCTCTTCAGCTTTCTTTTCTATTTTTTCTGGAGCCTCCTCTCCGTGTGTTCTACCTAGAAAAAAAAATTGTTTTCTTTTGAGTCCTGGAAATGTGGAATTCATCTCTATCAAGTTTTATCTTCATAAAAAAAATCAACATAAAGAGAAAATATAAAAAATAAAATAAAAAACCAATGTAGCAGCATGTCCATGTGAGGGACCAGCACAGTGACAGGCGGGGAGGAGGCATAGTGGGCAGGCTTCGGGATTCGACACCTGCCCACCTTGTCTCCACCCAGCCCGAAGCTGACTTTGTCCGTTCTTTCCTGTAATGTAACATAAAAAAGTTGGAGAGTACTGAATCGAGCTAGGCTAAGGTCTCGAGTTCGAGTCTCGGTCCGGCAAGCAGTTTTAATCTGCCAAAAAGATTAAGAGCGAATTGAGTTTCCCAAGAACTCTGCGGAATCCATGATGATTTTTGCAGAGGACATTTTCATTCTCGAAAAACTTCATAATGAGATAAAATTAAACCTGCTCCATAGTTCTGCAGCAGATTGACATCAGAGACATACGCCTAAACAAATTATGTGCGGCTGTCCTTCCGGAAGTGAGATGCGGTTTTTTCAATAGCTAAGTACCCTTCGTTACTTAAACAAAACACTAGAAACTGTTGCTACAAGGCGAACAGGTTCTTTCGCATCGTCTCTGCAGAACCTCTCGTAAAGTTCAGCTAACCTCTCTCTGTTGTGCAGTTTCATTCGATTTTCTATTCTGCGATCGCTTATCTCCGTATCTGTCATTTCGGCATTCTTGCAATGACGGTAATCAGAAAACGAATTACGATCATCCGCGGTTTAACAATTTTGGAAGGCTGAATTCAGTATTTTAACCTTCTCACTGTCACATTCTGTTTTGGTTGGCATTAACGTCATTGAGCTTCTGAATACATGATTTTGATCCGCTTACTGACATAATGTAAGACCAAAACTTCTTTGAATTATTATTCACAACGTTTGGCAAAATTTTAGTTTGAAACTTCCTAAATACTTCTCGCGTCACTCTTCTGATGCTCATTTTAGCTTCAGTCAGCTTGTGTTTGATTAATAGACTTTGACGTCGCTTAAATAGGAGACGGAGTTCTCTTTGGTTCCGTAGAAACTTTCTAATACGGCTATTGAAGCAAGATCAGTCTTTTCCATTCCTACCCATCTTGCTCGACACATGTTTGAGTAGGCCGTATTGTATAATGCTTTTGACTTCTATCCATTTGTGGTCCACATCTTCATTTCCAGAACTAAATATTTGATGTTGACTATTTAGATATTCTTAAATTTATATTCTGGTACTCTTGCTAACCAGAAATAATTCCTATCTTTTCTAACTGTTCTTATAATACCCGCAGTATTGACGCTATCACAATCTTATGATCACTGATGTTATAAGCGGGTCAGCTAGAGAGTATCTGTTGAGAAAAGTAGTAAAGTAAACGCCCATTCGCAGCTCCAGAGAGCAGTGAAGCTCGATCAGAATCTATATACATCTATACACATTACACCGCCTTACGAAGCACCCAGAAGGGAAGAGGAAACGAAATGAATCTTCACGGATTGAGACGGTGTGTGATGTTATATCCGTGATTAGAAAACCGAGTCAAATGTACAAAGAACTTAGCAGAACGAGCTACTTGTCAGTACGACGTTGCACGCACCTATTTGGTTGGGAAAGGTGATGTATAATCTGCTGCGGCAGGCAAGCCCACAACTGTGTAACTCGTCCTTTAGACCCTTTGTACTGGCAGCAGGAAGGAATCTGCATATGAGGTGGTCTCACACATGTTCTATTGGGGACAGATCAGGGGATCTTGCTGTCCACGGGAGCACCTCAACACCACGTAGACGCTTCGCTAAGGAACATGCCGTGTGTGAGTGAGCATTGTCCTGTTGAAAAATGGCTCCGCGTTGCTGTCGTATGAGAGGTAACAAATGAGGACGCAGGATATCCGTGACGTACCATTGTGCTATCAGATTTCGCCCAGTCACTAACAGGCGAGACTTGAAGTCATATATGGTGGCACCTCATACCACGACGTGAGCAGTAACACCGCTGTGCTTCTCCAAAACATTGTAAAAATGAGACCTCTCACCAAGTCACCGCTGTACTCGCCTACGATGGTCATATGGGGTGGTACGGAACCGAGATTCATTGCTGAACGCAATGCGGCGCCACCTACGCCTCTCGGTACGGCACCACTCCAAACATAACCGTTTGTGCTGTGGTGTTGACGGCACCCTACGCGTGAGACGTTAATTCCCCATTCCGGCTGGTGCTAGTCTCTTACCAGTGGTGTAGGTTAACACAGGATGTTACTTGAAATCCATTACTTGTTCTCAGATGCTACTCGCAGAAGTGAAAGAGTTACGATGAGCTTGGCGCACAATACGATGATCATCCCTTGCGGTGCTCACAAGTGGTCGGCCGGATCCTTGGCGACGGGTATCTCTTGCCTCAGGCTCCTGTGCAATCCAGCATCGGTCCACTGTCACATCAGAACGCGCCGCATAACTGAATATTGTAGGATTCGCCCAGCCGGCCAAATGGAGACCCACAATGAGGTCCCCTTGAAAGTCTTCAAGGTGCCTCACACTAGAAAGCGACATCTCCGTGTCATTCACAATGATCGCTCAACATATGACCTTGTTTAGTGGCATTATACAGAGTCCGCTAGAAAAATGTATAGACACTTTAACGAACGAAAAGTATCACTTACGTGTCTATTTTACATTTAGTAATTGACCACTCGTGTTGTACAATCTTCAGTTTAGTACACTACTGGCCATTACAATTGCTACACCAAGAAGAAATGCAGATGATAAACGGGTATTCATTGGACAAATATATTATACTAGAACTGACAAGTGATTACAAAAAATGGTTCAAATGGCTCTGAGCACTATGGGACTTAACTTCTTAGGTCATCAGTCCCCTAGAACTTAGAACTACTTAAACCTAACTAACCTAAGGACATCACACACATCCATGCCCGAGGCAGGATTCGAATCTGCGACCGTAGCAGTCCCGCGGTGCCGGACTGCAGCGCCTAGAACCGCACGGCCACCGCGGCCGGGCATGTGATTACATTTTCATGCAATTTGGGTGCATAGATCCTGAGAAATCAGTACCCAGGACAACCACCTCTGGCCGTAATAAAGGCCTTGATACGCATAGGCATTGAGTCAAACTCAAAGCTTGGAGGGCGTGTACAGGTGCAGCTACCCATGCAGCTTCAACACGATACCACAGTTCATCAAGAGTAGTGACTGGCGTATTGTGACGAGTCAACTGCTCGGCCACCATTGACCAGACGTTTTCAGTTGGTGAGAGATCTGGAGAATGTGCTGGCCAGGGCAGCAGTCGGACATTTTCTGTATCCAGAAAGGCCCGTACAGGACCTGCAACATGCGGTCGTGCATTATCCTGCTGAAATGTAGGGTTTCGTAGGGATCGAATGAAGGGTAGAACGGCGAACGAGAGGTGACCGAGACGTGTAACCAATGGCACCCGATACCATCACGCCGGGTGATACGCCAGTATGGCGATAACGAATACACGCTTCCAAAGTGCGTTCACTGCGATGTCGCCAAACACGGATGCGACCATCATGATGCTGTAAACAGAACCTGGATTCATCCGAAAAAATAATGTTTTCCCATTCGTGCACCCAGGCTCGTCGTTGAGTACACCATCGGAGGCGCTCCTGTCTGTGATGCAGCGTCAAGGGTAACCGCAGCCATGGTCTCCGAGCTGATAGTCCATGCTGCTGCAAACGTCGTCGAACTGTTCGTGCAGATGGTTGCTGTCTTGCAAACGTCCCCATCTGTTGACTCAGGGATCGAGACGTGGCTGCACGATCCGTTACAGCCATGCGGATAAGATGCCTGTCATCTCGACTGCTAGTGATACGAGCAGTTGGGATCCAGCACGGCGTTCCGCATTACCCTCCTGAACCCACCGATTCCATATTCTGCTAACAGTTATTGGATCTCGACCAACGCGAGCAGCAATATCGCGATACGATAAACCGCAATCGCGATAGGCTACAATCCGACGTTTATCAAAGTCGGAAACGTGATGGTACGCATTTCTCCTCCTTACACGAGGCATCACGACAACGTTTCACCAGGCAACGCCGGTCAACTGCTGTTTGTGTATGAGAAATCGGTTGGAAACTTTCTTCATGGCAACACGTTGTAGGTGTCGCCACCGGCGCCAACCTTGTGTGAATGCTCTGAAAAGGTAATCATTTGCATAGCATAGCAGCTTCTTCCTGTCGGTTAAATTTCGCGTCTGTTGCACATCATCTTCGTGGTGTAGCAATTTTAATGGCCAGTAGTGTAAATGGTTACTTTAAATGTTCAAAATGTTCATAATGACGAGCGGTTGCTGCAACTTCGCAACTACGTCAGGCAATGTTACGGTGGAGACCGCTGCACATGTCTCTGTAATCTTCTGGCGAAGTTCCTCCAGCGTGCGTGGCTTACATCGATAGACGTTATCTTTCACAGTTCCCCACAAGTAAAAGTCGATAGGTGTTAGATCTGGTGACCGTGGAGGGACCTCAATGGACCTTCTTCGTCCAGTCCAAGGCCCCGGAAAATTGTCATCCACTAAAGCTCGTATGGCTAGGTGGCAGCGTGGTGACGCCCCGTCCTGTTGGTAGAAGACCTCTTCATCAGCCCGATGAAGCGCACGTAAACCTGGCTTAATTTATGTGCGTAACATTTCCAGGTACATTTCTCCAGTGGCACTAGCATCAAGGAGAAAAGGTCCTAAGCCCCTAGATGATAGTCCGCACCACACATGAACCGCTGGTAGGTTGACCGTTTTATCCACATAAACATTCGGATTTTCCGGTGCCCATTACACACTGTTATGCCGATCAGGGTTCCATTAATTTTAAATTGTACCTCGTCATTCCACACTACCTTCGTCACAAATTGTTCGTCATCAGTTACCATTTGCTGATACCATTCGCAAAATTGCATTCGGCGGTCAGGATCGTCATCATTAATCGCGTGCAGTAATCGTGGAATATAAACTTTCCACTTTGCAGCTTTCAGAATTCTTCGTAGACTTGTACTGTTAACCCCCACTTCACATGCACATTGCGTAGCAGATTTCAGTGGAGAATTAACGAACGTTTCCCAGACGTGAGTCGACGAAGCAGGACTAGTAGCGATACGCTGTATTATTGATCTTCCTTTGTGAATATCACAAATCGTTCCATGCAAATCAAACTTTTCAAGGCTGCGTTTTAGTATTAGGTGGGTTGGCGGTTCTGTTTCGAATTCCCAGCTCCACTGACGTTGCATTTCAACGGCATTATCAAACTTGAAAAACCACTTCACCATACAGTTTCGTTGCTTGACTGTCAAGCGTGGGCCGGCCGTTGAGGCCGAGCGGTTCCAGTCGCTTCAGTCCGGAACCGCGCTGCTGCAACGGTGGCAGGTTCGAATCCTGGCTCGGGCATGGATGTGTGTGATGTCCTTAGGTTAGTTAGGTTTAAGTAGTTCTAGGTCTAGGGGACTGATGACCTCAGATGTTAAGTCTCATAGTGCTCAGAGCCCTTTGAACCATTTTTGTCAAGCGCGCTCTAGCCATCTTGTTTCCTCAATAGCGAGATGAAAATACTAACATCTGGTGAGACAAAGACAATACTACAACGCACTCGTAACTGAAATCTAACGACAATATCGATATCTCGATAGAGCCTGACAAAGAGGGTATACATTTGTCTGGGTGATTCTATATACTCTACGAGGCCTGGTGACAACTCTAGACACGAATAACACTGATGAACTCTGTTGGCCATTCTATGACAGAGAATTCTGACTCTTACTCGTATTATTTACGTATCCGCCTATGGTGCGTACGCGTACGAAGTTCCATTGACATCCGTCCGTGTCTTCAGGGTGTTTCAAATGGTTCAAATGGCTCTGAGAACTATGGGACTTAACATCTGAGGTCATCAGTCCCCTAGAACTTAGAACTACTTAAACCTAACTAACCTAAGGACATCACACACATCCATGCCCGAGGCAGGATTCGAACCTGCGACCGTAGAGGTCGCGCGGTTCCAGACTGTAGCGCCTATCACCGCTCGGCCACCACGGCCGGCCAGGGTGTTTCACAATTTTTGTCAGACAGTGAATAAATCAGAGTCACCCTCGTGTTTTTCTGTCTGTATGCGAAGGCTAACCTTAGGAACTGCTGTAGCAATTTTGATAACACCGATTCACAAGGAATGTTAGCGTGTATAATCTATCATCCCTACCTTAGGTAAGTCGTACGGCCATAGATAGTATACGGGCCCCATACAAAGTCTTGGTCCCTAGTTAACGTATAAAATAAATCGTTGATGGTGAAGGATATAGTACTTACAAGGAGGTGAAGAGGACATCTGACAAGCGACAGGAACAGAGAACTGCAGCAAAGCAACATTATAGTTGATCGTGACAACTAACTTCCCGTGCAAAACGTTTGGCTAATAGGAAAACATCTAACAAATTATTGATTTCTGCAATGTTCAATGCACCAGTAGGTTTGGAAGCATTATTTATTTTGTTCGTTCGTACCCCATAATTTCTATTTCAGTATAGTTACTTTTGCATGCAGGAGATGACAGCATCGCCACTAACGTTCAACGAAGTTTTAAAGCTTTTCCGTCAGCATTCGGTTCCCTTAATGTTACCCCAAGAGGTCCCCGTATAACGTCCGTAGAGCTACTGTGCCTTTGCCTTTACCGAGACTAAAAAATATTTTAAGACGTTGACAGTGACTGCTGATTCCTTCGAGGCGTAAGCTATAATTTACGTAAATATTTATAGCAAATTACTTATTCGCTACTGCAGTTATTGTAGTTAATTAAAGTCAGTAACGCATTTCGCACAACTTAGTCCGTCCTTTCGGCCATGCAGCAGCCACAAAGACGGACCGAGTCGAGAAGAGCGGCAAAAAGTCAGCCACAACTGCATCCGGGCGGTGTGAACCGGAGCCGTGCCGTCCCACACGTCGCAGTCTTTGCTGACCGGCTCAGAAGATAAACGTTGTACTCACGGCAACAAAATCACGAGCTTTCTGGGCACTACTGATATTATTGACTTCAGTGTCAAAATCTATTTCCTCTTGGCCCCGCAGCATGGTAGGTGTCTTGTGATGACATTGAAACAACAGTACTGAATCAGAATGCTGCTGTAATTGATGTTGTTTTATTGGTGTAGATTATACAGTAGCAGTAGGCCTATCTCAGCTCTATGGCCATCTTCAGGCTATCTGCAGCAAAATACGCTTTGTTAACAGTTGCAAAATTACGGCTAATAACAATTTTGTCACAACAGCAGTCATAAGAGAAAATTACACTGAATGATTAATAAGAAAAGGTAGGCTGCAACTGAAATTCCCCACGTAGTAATAAGATTATGAGAAGCGACAGCGCCAGGAAGCAGTATGGATATAAGTACCGACACACAGTCAAAAAATATTTTTATTAGCTATAATTTTGCAGCTGTTAACAAAGCGTATTTGCATGCAGATATTACTGACGTCCATCGCACAGTTACTGAACAATGTCAGTGCATAAACAATACAATGCGTCTTGGGGAAGGACCAACTTCCCGAAAGAAACAGCTTAGAAACACATAAAAAAATGTTATACAGAAAGTCACGATCTCTTAGAGCAGAAAGGTGGTTAGTGTTTCACGCTCCATCGACACTGATGTCGCTAGAACGTAACGCTGGTCACTTTGAGGCCTTCCGACATTCGCCTGAAATCAACCTGAAGAATCACAGCAGCGTAAGCAAGAACGCAAGAACGGTTGGCTAGGAATTTCAACCCCGCTCCTCTGTAATGCGACTCCAGTGCTGATGCCTCTGCGTGTTAACGAAGCGAATTCCCTGCACCACTCGGAGGTTTCGCCCTAATTATATGAAACATGCGAGCCATGTTTCGGGGCATCGATTCGCAGCCTGTTGCGTAAACTGGTTCCTTGATCATATAGGATTAACATAATTACATATAGACATAATCAGACTGAGGTAAATTTTATGTTAATACAAAACTTCGATTCATCTGTCGATGGTTAATATAGAAAATGTGCACGGGTTTTCCTGTCATCATAATCATAGCCTATTCCTCCGTACGTTTCAGTTGCTGTCTTCTTGACGAGCACCAAAACTGTATCTCTGTTCAACTGTTCACACTTCTCCCATCTCTTCTCATCTCTGTCTCTATCACTTTATTGCTTTCTTACGTCTGAATTATTTTTTCAGCGGATTTTTTTCCGTATTGTTGCTTTGTTTTCCCCGTATCACGTTCTGTTGCAACTTTATTATTTCCGTACTGGTGTCTTGCTTTTCTGTTAGTACGTCACTGCTTCCAGCTCACAGGAACGTTGTAGTATGAGATACGTACTTATTACAGTGTTAATAGGGCTGACATTCATATAATAGTATGTATTACTAGCATTGTTAATATTATTGTTAATATTATCTGTAATAAGAGTGTCAGCATTAGCATTCTTATGTTTAACTCATTTTCTGTGCACAATCTGATGTTAAACTTTAAGAGACTTACTAAAGATGCTTAGCGTCTGATTAAACGAAACAGAGGACCAGAAATTCCTAACCTTGTTAGGTGAAACTGCACCACGCTCCCGTTGTCGGCGGCCATCTCCGGAGGGCTGCTTATAAAGAGCTTGTCCTGGTCTACGGGGTAGCAAAGCTCTACACACCACGGTATCTTATCCTCCTGCTCCATCTTGACCGTGGAAAGCATCAGATTCGCACCTACTTGGGTCCTGGTTGATGAGGTGGCAGGGAGGTGAATAGTGATTACAACTCGGTTCAAATGGCTCTGAGCACTATGCGACTTAACTTCTGAGGTCATCAGTCCCCTAGAACTTAGAACTACTTAAACCTAACTAATCTAAGGACATCACAAACATCCACGCCCTTGGCAGGGTTCGAACCTGCGACCGTTGCGGTCTCGCGGTCCCCGACTGTAGCGCCTAGAACCGCTCGGCCACTCCGGCCGGCTTAAAAAGACGAGTTAAGGATTAACAATGAGATATACTCTGATAACACAGTATTACGAAAATGAGCCAGGAACAGCTTTCACTGACGTTGTATTGAACAAAGAAGGACAGGATATATCTGTACAAACCTGGACCATAGATTAATAGTGTCTACACAAAAAAACTATATAGCCAGGGTGACCACAGCTGCGAATATGCATCTTGGAAATTAAAAAATGGTGAGATTAGATAACCGGTTTCATCGTCTTTACTGCTCCTTCACGCCACCAGCATTGTTATTTCACTTCTACGTATTCGTTTTTCGCCAGTGGAAATCAGCATTTGACATGTCACTGATTTCCACTATTTACTGTCAAACTAGTTGAGATTTACATCATAAGGTTATAGCTTCCGGTGGGATGTTTCTGGCTGACCCTGTTTTAATTTACAATTTAGCTACATAACGTTTGCGTGGTTTCATTGGTTGTCACACAACATTTTATTCTAGGTCTTAGCAATTAATCGAAGACTGGATCGTTACATTGGAACTTTTATTTTCATTACCACTTCCTTAGCGTTTCAGTTTCTATTCTAAACGACTGATGTTGGGTCTTCCATACATCCCCAGTATTGTTCGTCTTATTTGTAGAAATAAATACGAGGTGCATTACAGTTTTTTTAATACTGAAAAAATTTTAATTGATTGTAATAAATGCATAATATCACGTTAATTTGTAACCAGAAGTATATTAATTTACATTTTATTAGATGAAGGAGTGCGAGCGAACTCTGTATTTGTCAGCGCTGTGAATTTTCTTTTGCATGTCTGTATTCTTCAACAGGAAATTCGGGATAAATAGTTTCATAACTGTGAAATCCGAGACAAATAGATGTTCCAAATTACCTTTGAAAAACAAAATCGGGACAGAGCTGCAAGAATTGTGACTTTCCCGAAAAAATCGAGACGGATGGTCACTTTAACTGAGCCCATGATGAAATCGCGATCAAGGTGACACAGGAGTGCTTGCAGTGATTTCCTACCAGGTAGATGCCGTTGACGGTGTTGGTCGAGGTGTGACGTTGTCGTGAACCCCGAGTAAAAGCGGTGACGTCTGTACCCTAATGACATTATGGCGTCCTGCTCAAAGTAATATAACTAGTTCAAGGCGGCATGCGCCAAAAGTGAAGCGCGTTCGCGGCAGCGTCGGCCCGCGGCAAGCGTCAATCCGCATGAAAGTTGACAGTGTGAGGAACGAGCATATGAGGCTTGTGGCGGCTGCCACCCAGGTTTTTGTGGCCCCAGACTCGCTGCATCTCAGTGCGCAACCGACTCTAAAAAGTAGGGCCATTGGCAACCACGGGCAGGAGCAGAGGCCGAGTACTACCAGTTGCGGCATAAAGAACATATCACTTCTTGGTACTGACAGAGGTTCTTTTCTGCCTCATTTCCAACCTCCGAAAGACAGTCGTTATTGTTTCCCCTCCAAGAAGCTCATTTGAAACTTTAACAATCGTCGCCAACAAGTTTGAACAAGTTACCAACATTTCTCTGAACGACGTCAACCAAAATCCGATTCTGGATTTCTGTACCTCATTATGATACTTCAGGAATGTGTACCCTGTATTTCTTTGTTTGATATAACGTCAGTGAAGTAACGACCGCTTATAACAAGTAGTAGGAAAAACAGATGCCAGACTGAGATTCAGAGGAGAAATCTTAAGGAAATGTAATTCATTCACGAAACAAGTGACATAAGAAACACTTGTTCGACCTATGTTGAGTATTGTTCGTAAGTTTCTGGCCTTTAACAGGTTGGATTAATAGAAGAGATAAGCTATATTGTCGTCTCGTATCAACGTACCAGCGCTTTCGTTTGGTGGGTTGCAGCTTCTAGCTGCAACCCACCAAACGAAAGCGCTGGTACGTTGATACGAGACGACAATATAGCTTATCTCTTCTATTAATCCAACCTGTTAAAGGCCAGAAACTATATATATATATAAACTATATATATATATATATATATATAAAAAACTTCCGTACAATTTCAGTGCAGTAATGTGTTCATTGTAAATACGTCTCTCTCTCTCTCTCTCTCTCTCTCTCTCTCTGTGTGCGTGTGTGTGTGTGTGTGTGTGTTTGTAAGTACAATCTAACTTCTGCACCATTTCAGTGCAGTAATGTGTTCATTGTAAATAAGTATTATAGTAGTTGTATTACATGTTTATTACCTTATAAATAAATAAAAAACTTTTTTATTTTAAATTCAGTGCATTAGTATTTGTAAAATGACTCTTTGATATATAGTGTTCATTAAAAAATGACGATCATTCCTCTTGGGACCTGTGGAATGGTACATTAGCTTATTTGTTTTAGTTGTAAATATTTGTCATGTATTGTTGTTTTTCTGACATGTTCCACATCCTGGAGGACCTCCTCACTACGGATCAATTGGAATGAAAGTAAATCTAATCTAATCTAAACGAAGAGCGACGCGTTTCGTCAGAGGGTCGTTTAGTCTGCGCACGAGCGTTACAGGAATTCGCAACAAACCTTTGTGGAAGATGCTGCAAGAGAGACTTTGTACGTCACGAAGATACACTCCTGGAAATTGAAATAAGAACACCGTGAATTCATTGTCCCAGGAAGGGGAAACTTTATTGACACATTCCTGGTGTCAGATACATCACATGATCACACTGACAGAACCACAGGCACATAGACACAGGCAACAGAGCATGCACAATGTCGGCACTAGTACAGTGTATATCCACCTTTCGCAGCAATGCAGGCTGCTATTCTCCCATGGAGACGATCGTAGAGATGCTGGATGTAGTCCTGTGGAACGGCTTGCCATGCCATTTCCACCTGGCGCCTCAGTTGGACCAGCGTTCGTGCTGGACGTGCAGACCGCGTGAGACGACGCTTCATCCAGTCCCAAACATGCTCAATGGGGGACAGATTCGGAGATCTTGCTGGCCAGGGTAGTTGACTTACACCTTCTAGAGCACGTTGGGTGGCACGAGATACATGCGGACGTGCATTGTCCTGTTGGAACAGCAAGTTCCCTTGCCGGTCTAGGAATGGTAGAACGATGGGTTCGATGACGGTTTGGATGTACCGTGCACTATTCAGTGTCCCCTCGACGATCACCAGTGGTGTACGGTCAGTGTAGGAGATCGCTCCCCACACCATGATGCCGGGTGTTGGCCCTGTGTGCCTCGGTCGTATGCAGTCCTGATTGTGGCGCTCACCTGCACGGCGCCAAACACGCATACGACCATCATTGGCACCAAGGCAGAAGCGACTCTCATCGCTGAAGACGACACGTCTCCATTCGTCCCTCCATTCACGCCTGTCGCGACACCACTGGAGGCGGGCTGCACGATGTTGGGGCGTGAGCGGAAGACGGCCTAACGGTGTGCGGGACCGTAGCCCAGCTTCATGGAGACGGTTGCGAATGGTCCTCGCCGATACCCCAGGAGCAACAGTGTCCCTAATTTGCTGGGAAGTGGCGGTGCGGTCCCCTACGGCACTGCGTAGGATCCTACGGTCTTGGCGTGCATCCGTGCGTCGCTGCGGTCCGGTCCCAGGTCGACGGGCACGTGCACCTTCCGCCGACCACTGGCGACAACATCGATGTACTGTGGAGACCTCACGCCCCACGTGTTGAGCAATTCGGCGGTACGTCCACCCGGCCTCCCGCATGCCCACTATACGCCCTCGCTCAAAGTCCGTCAACTGCACATACGGTTCACGTCCACGCTGTCGCGGCATGCTACCAGTGTTAAAGACTGCGATGGAGCTCCGTATGCCACGGCAAACTGGCTGACACTGACGGCGGCGGTGCACAAATGCTGCGCAGCTAGCGCCATTCGACGGCCAACACCGCGGTTCCTGGTGTGTCCGCTGTGGCGTGTGTGTGATCATTGCTTGTACAGCCCTCTCGCAGTGTCCGGAGCAAGTATGGTGGGTCTGACACACCGGTGTCGATGTGTTCTTTTTTCCATTTCCAGGAGTGTATTTACTATTGATCTTCAGAGAGAGTACGGTCTGGGATGATTTGGACTGCATATTACATTCTCTCACAAACATCTCTCGAAATGACCATAACGAGAAAATTCGAGTAACTTAACCTGATACAGACGTTTACCTATAATCGTTGTTCCCGGGCTCCGTTCGTGAATAGAAAAGCGAAGAGTGGGATCAGATAGCGCTACCACTACTACCCTCCGTCACACAACGGCGGAAAGTTTGCGGAGTATGATGTAGATGGAGATTGCGGTCTCCTTTCTCTTGGAATTTTTATTAACGGGTTATTTTGCAGTTGAAATATAAAACAGCTAGAATAAAATTTTCAGCTCTAAAAGGAATTCACCTAAGGATTGGCCTGTAGAAGAGAATCCAGAATCTGTATTAGTATGGATTATTAACTGTCTCTCTCTTTGTTAGAAGCTTTGCACGGGCGCCCTCGTATCCCTCTTGACAAACGCTGAGTCTGGGGCGGTCGACAAGTTACAAAATGTATCTGTCAGTAAATCATTTATGCTAATAAAGAAATTGTTGGTTCTAGCAGTAGTGCTATGGTACAGTCTGATACGTATTTTAAGAAAAAGCCTAGAGATTATTAGTGGCGGAGCCAATATCGGACTAGGCAAGGAAGGAAGGAAATCAGCCTTGTTATATTCTAAGGGACCGAATAGTCATTTATCTTAATCGACTAAGGAAAACCTACGTCAGCTCGCTCCGCCGTTACGGAGTGTAGCAGAAATATGTTTTTCGTTTAAAGTCGGTATTTTTAGACCTGTAACTTTATATGGCTATTGCCTGTAAAATTCTAAACATTACAGTGAGTACTGATTAACAGTTCCATGTGAGAAGAAATGTTTATATAGAAAATAAATAAAAGACCTACTGCTTTCTGCTCGTAACTCAGCACACCCATTTTAATCTTGTTGTTGAATTGGAGATTTTTTCGCCATGCCACAATCACAGATTGAAATTACAGCAGTAAAAATTAGGAAGAACTGTTACTTCAGTATTAAAACTACACAAGGCCAACTGCGTTGCAACGGTGGTAACAGCGGTTTCCGTCAAATTACCGAAGTTAAACGCTGTCGGGCTTGACTGGTCCTCGGATGGGTGACCGTCAAGGCTGGCGAGCGCTGTTAGCGACCAGGGCGCACTCAGCCCTCGGTGAGGCCAGTGGAGGAGCTACTTGATGGGAAAGTCGCCGCTCTGGTCGCGTGAACTGACAACGGCCGGGAGAGCGGTGGGCTGACCACGTGCCCCTCCTTGTCTGCATCCAGTGACGCCTATTTACTAACGATGACACGGTGGTCGGTCGGTACCGTTTGACCTTCTGATGCCTGTGCGAACAGAGTCTTTTATTTCAAAACTACACAAGTGTGATCACCAATGAGAAAACTCCCTAAGAGCATGTATTGTTCAAGAATTAAAAAAGTTCTCAGAACGGGTTTGCGCCGATTTCATGGTTTCCAGCCCATGTTAGGTAAGGCACCTACTGCTTCATAAAGCAGGGAAACTCGTTCCTAGACAAACCGAAGTAATACCTAAAACGGACAGGGCTTACGATAATAGACTTGGAATTATTTTCACATGTATTTGATGGAGTCATCATTTTTTCCCATACGGAGAAAATCCGGCCTTGGGAAAAAAAATGTTCCCTTTTTAAGCCACCCGTTAGTCCTACGTAAGTAACTAAGTCACGTACAGTGGGCCTTATATAGTGATCACAATAGGGTCTGTTTTCGAGTATATCCATTCAGCACGTTACCACAAACGGATCACAGCTCAGAAACGAAGAAACCAAGTCCTGTTTTCAGGATTAATTTCTGTATTATAACTCACTGTCAGTTACACGGAGTTGATGTTCCCATCTGGCCATCCTGAATTTAGTTTCCGTTGTTTCCATAAGTGAATTACGCTAAATATCGTGCCAATTTCTTAAACTGTTCACAGCCTATCGTTTCCCCCATTTTCTATCTGAGCTAGTGCACTGTTAATCGTGAATTCGAGTGGAGGTGACGTAAGAATTCCAGCTTTCTTCTTTAGAAGAAATTCCAGCTTTTTTCTTTAGAAAATAAAAAATATCGTCAACGCCGACCGTTGAGGAGACATCAATCTGCCTGTACCTAGGCGCAGACCGTCGACTGGCAAGGTGGTTCGCCTTTAAGAATCGTTTGAAACATAACCCTCATTTACTTATTTATTTATTTAGCATATGACACTACAAAGTAAACTGAAACTAACGTTCATGAACTGAATAATTTTACAAAATAAATAGTATTAAACAACTAAATACACGAATTAATATTTAAATTTTCCATCCATTCAAGGGCTGCCTGCACTTCAAAGAAACCCTCTAGGTTTCTTGGGTAAGCTACTCTGCTACAGATTGTTACAATGTGTTTAATGGTCTAATGTTCATACCCAAACACACATTGAGAAGATGAGGACTTACCCATCGGTGGAGGCTTTCTGTACAGATGCCATGGCCTGTAGGAATCCTGTTTTGTCATCCAAAGACGTCGTGGTGACTCCATGCGATCTGTTTATGTGCCAGGTGCTATGAGAGACTGGTACTCCTTGTGGACAATATTATACCAAGTTTCTGTCCAGTTTCTGCTCAAGTTGAAATCCTCTGCTTGCAGTAATTGTACCAGTATGATAGCTCACTGTCACGATTTTAATTGGCTCATTGTACGTGCAGCTACATCAGAGCCGATTGGGAGACGAGGAATTTCAATTTAATTTTCATGCTCCTTAAGAAGGGCATTCTGTCTTTGAAGATCTGGTGGCGCATTTCGGCCTAGAAGTGGTAACCAGTGAAGAGGAGTAGATCTAATGCAACCAGTTATTGATCTCGTTGCTGCATTTAGCTGAACGATTTTTCTCACAAATGAACCATTAAGCTATACATGTGAGAAAAATTGGTTCAAATGGTTCTGAGCACTATGGGACTTAACTTCTGAGGTCATCAGTCCCCTAGAACTTAGAACTACTTAAATCTAACTAACCTAAGGACATCACACACATCCATGCACGAGGCAGGATTCGAACCTGCGACCGTATCCTCTGGGTGGTGCTAAACGAGTATCAAAGCTGGCAGCCAGACCTGTCTATTAAAGATACCCTGGCTTAAACATGAACGCGCCACTATCTCACAACGGTTCTTCTCGGACCAATCATCCAGACATTTAGGCCATAGCGTTTCAATTTCAAAGCCTAATGCTGAAGAGCTTAGTCGATGTAAATCGGACCAATCATGCAGACATCTAGTACAAACATTCCAGTTTCACAGCGTAATCTTGAAGAGCTTAACCGATGTAAAATACCGACACGTCTCTCGTACGCTGCTTGATACCAGCGTGGATGTGGCAGTGATTCAGGAGACACACGTAGATGCTGAGGAGAGCCTGTATTTAAGAGGACGTACAGCTGGTGACGAAGGCCTGCGTACTACGTATCATCAGACATATGGCTGTGCGTATCTGAAACTGAAAATCTGCATCTGATATCTGCAGACGTCGTGCAAAACATTGAGACCATTTCAGTTAAAGCTGAGGATGTTACTATAATAAATGTCTACAAACCTCCAGCAGATAACTGGCCAGCTCAGGTTCTTCCCGTTTCCTCACCTACAAGTATAAATACTGGCGATTTCTTTAGTCATCACAGTAATTGGAATTCTAAGGTAATGATGAAAATGCTGAGAACCTTGTAAAGTTTTTTATTCAAAGGGCCAGAAAACATTTAAATAGAAGAAGAAGAAGAAGAAGAAGAAGAAGAAGAAGAAGAAGAATTTCAACCCTGATCTATGTTTTGTAATCCAGAATTCCCAGGGACAACGTCTCAGTACAGTAAGGATGATCCTTAGTGGTTTCCCAAATTAATCCTCACACATTCTTTATTTTATTTATTTAACCTGATCTGATTAGGGCTCTCCCTTACATCGGACCATGGTTTCATCCACACAGTACGTTTTTACATTATAGTTGCCTAAGAAATAACGATTTTAATTGACAAATAGTCTGCAGTGACAGTCTGGGTAAATAATACTGACTATGAACTAATAAAGTTAATACTGCCAGTACCTGTACTACTGCTGCTGCTGCAACTAATAGTGATAATAGTGATAATAATAACAAATGACAATAACAACAGTAATGATAATGGTATGTACAAAAAGAATTTATAGGTTAACAAAATAGATGCTTTTTGATTCAGAGAGTTCTGGGGAAAGGAAATTTGAAGAGACTACACCAACTAAGAATATCTGGAAATGAGGAAGATCTGGTTGGAAAGGAAGATGTACAGGGGTAATGAGTGCGTACTGAGACATCGGTAATCATTATTGTGACTTTAGTAGATATTTCGTTAATTGTCTTCTGAAGCTGGATATGGTTTCAGTTCTACAATATAACGCGGAAGATTGTTCCATTGTCGGGATCTTGCTACTGAGAGAAACTTCGAGAAGGTGGCTGAACGATGGAGTCGGACAGAAAGGATTTTGCTCTGATGGGAACGGGTGTTTTTGCCATGTTGTTCAAACAAGAGCGTTATGGTCGAGGAGAGATGTGGGGGACAGTGTATGTTGATAACAGAGTAGAGAATATAGAGGGGGTGGAAATTTCTGCGTTTGTCTGCACACAGCCAGGATAGCTATGAGTATTATGGTAAAATATGATGAAAGAGTCGACCATCGCGGATATAACGAGCACTGGCACTCATAACCAGTTCCACATGCCGAGAGCTTTACTGAGATCGACAATGCAGGGCAACTTCGCTGTAATCAATAATTGGAAGTACAAGTGTTTGTGCTGGCCGAGGTGGTCGAGCGGTTCTAGACGCTACAGTCTGGAACCACGCGACCGCTACGGTCGCAGTTTCGAATCCTGCCTCGGGCATGGATGTGTGTGATGTCCATAGGTTAGTTAGGTTTAAGTAGTTCTAAGTCTAGGGGACTGATGACCTCAGATGTTAAGTCCCATAGTGTTCAGAGCCATTTGAACCATTACAACTGTTTGTAGAAGTTTCTTTTTTACTTCAAGAGGCAAGAGCTTATTATATATTTCGATTACACCTACTAACTTCGAAGTTCTTCGCTACCAAGACGATCAGCACTTTTCCTCGCTGTTGTGAGCTATTATCCTTGTCATTTCCTGCAATGAACACGCACATTGTGACGCTGAATTCCGTAATCGACCATCAATCACTAATGAGAGAGCGGAAATGCCGTGCATCGTAATACTTATTACGATAGCGCACTGGGGAATTAACGGTTATGTCATCCGTCTGATCTGCTAGTGTAAGTTGTTCACGTATCTGCATTAGATGGTCTCCTTTCGACACACTGGTGACGCTTACTTAAAACACGTTTCACTTGATGTTGAAAATGCAAGTAAAACTATAAAAGACTACTTCAAAGGTAAATTGTTGAGTTGGAAATAGGGTTGTACTGATTGCAATAGGCGTTATCTATTGTCATATTATGTAGTCTGCGATTATTCATATCTGCAGCACATCTTTTTAAAGCCCATTGGCTACCGACGAAATTCAACAGCTGCCATTCAAGTGCCGTGAGGGGCACGTATCTATCGTGGTCCAAAATCTCACAACAGACTTACGCCTAGTCATTATACCCTGGCCAGATTTTAAGTGGCTGAACTTGACAGATTGCGGGCAGTGCTGCTCCCGCCACTAACACACCACTGGCGGCCGTAACGGCGCTGTCGGCTCCCTGTGTTAGGTCTCCCTCTGGACAAAGCATTGTACGAGGGGAGTTCGAAAAGTCCGTGCAAAGTTCCAGAGATGGCACCACCAGAGCGTATCGAGGTCATGTTTAGTTCGTAGCATCTTTGGAAAGAATGCACACCAAGTTTCAGCCACATTGGTCTATTTCTTTGTGTTTGGCATTCATGTGAATCAAGGAACTCGAGTGTTTGTCAAAAAATGGACGAAAAAGAATTTCGTGTGGTGATTAAGCATTACTTTATGAAAGGCAAAACGCCTCAGGAACTAAAGAGAAACTTGATAAACATTACAGTGACTCTGCTCCTTCGATTAGAACAGTTTATAAGTGGTTTGAAAATTTCGGAGTGGCCATAGGAGCACAAGTGATACTGAACGTTCTGGACGCCATGTGGAGGTTACGACTCCAGAAACCACTGATAAAATCCATGATATGGTGATGGATGACAGAAGAGTTAAGGTGCGTGAGATTGCTAGTGCAGGGGGCATCTCGAATGAACGGGTACATAATATTTTAAGATGGATTCCGCGATTGCTCACGCTTGATCAAAAACAGAATCGTGTGAAGTGTTGCAAGGATCGTTTGCAGCTGTTCAGGAAGAACCCACAGGCCTTTAATCGTCGTTTCGTCACTGTGGATGAAACTTGGATACATTACTATACTCTTGAGACCAAACAACAATCTAAACAATGGGTTACCAAGGGAGAAGCTGTACCAAAAAAGGCGAAGACCATTCCTTCGACCGGAAAGGTTATGGCGACTGTCTTTTGGGATTCGCAAGGGATAATCCTCATCGACTACCTGGAAAAGGGTAAAACTATTACAGGTGTATATTATTCATCGTTATTGGACCGTCTGAAAACCGAACTGCAAGAAAAACGTCGGCGATTGGACTGCAAAAAAGTCCTTTTCCATCACGACAATGCACCAGCACACACTTCAGAAGTTGTGTTCGCAAAATTAATGAAAATAGGATTCCAACTCGTTTCACATCCCCCCTATTCTCCAGACTTGGCTCCCTCGACTACTATTTGTTCCTAATTTGAAGAAATGGCTGGTGGGACAAAGATTTTATTCAAACGAGGAGGTGATTGCAGCAACTAACAGCTATATTGCAGACTTGGACAATTCCTATTATTTTGAAGGGATCAACAAATTAGAGCAGCGTTGGACGAAGTGTATAAGTCTAAAAGGAGACTATGTCGAAAAATAAAAAAGGTTTATTCCAAACATGTAAGTAGTTTTTATTTTTGCTCGCACTTTTCAAACGCCCCTCGTACCTGCCAGTTCTCAGTGAGCCGTACAGTAGGAGTGTCAGTTTCGACTGCCTTGCGATGTGCGATGAACGTAATTGAAAGAGACACTATAAAGATCTGTACCACACGTGATTTCAAAAAGTTTACATCATTTCTGAAGAAGATACGATACTTGCTACGAGTTAAATACTGTCAATTATATTCTGAAGGTTATTCATATCAAACGCAGTCCAAAACAAAACTTTGAAAAGTTTCATTGTCGAACGAAGTATTTTTGTCATGAACGAAAAGCAATATTTCGGTGAGCTCAATAGTTTTCGTAACTCGACGAGATTTTTTAAAAAAAATTCTTATTTCAATCGCGAGGAGCTGCTAATAAATACCATCTTCGCTCTTCAGGTGACAATCAGCTATTTTAAAGTCATTTATAACAGCCCTCGTGGCAGTATTAAAATTGTGGCGTCAAACAGCATAAACATATCCTGTATAAATTGTTAATCTTCGTCTACAATGCACACATTACAGTGCACATCCAACATTTCGTGTGGAGGCACTCCACGCCACAGTTTAAATATTGCCATGGAAGTTGTTATAAGCGACTCTAAGATAGCAAGCAGATGATGATTTGAAATATGACGTTTTTCTAATACCTATGAGCTGTGTCCCACCACCTTCACAAAATGATACGATAAATTTGAAACGTTTTCAAAAAAAATTGCCTCAAATCTGGCTTTAATTAAAATTAGGAACCAATTTTTGACCACAGTAGAGATCTACAAGGTCTGATCAAAAAAGTGAAACATCATTCCGATGGGACTGTAACTTCATACATGAACACGAGCACATCGGTGGCTACGTAAATAATTTTAGAGTTGCAATTCTCCGTGACAAGTTGAAAGGCCACCACAGACCATTACTGTTGTTCGTGTTTAGTGTTGTTACCAGTCCTGGTTTGGTCCCTTTAATTCTCAAACCAACCAACCAGTCCTGGTAGGGTACATAAGGGTCGTGAACAGCATCAGATGTTGAGGTCACTGTGAAGAACACGGAGATGCCGCATACTCTGGGAGAGAGCGTTATCAGCAACTGACACAGTTTGAAAAGGGGCTCATGGCAGGTCTCCATTAGACTAGCTGGTCGAATCATGCAGTACCTAGACTAGTGAGGCATTCGTATGTGACACTGGCCCAATGATGCTGCATGGGAACGTGACGCCAGGCATACTCGTACTCGTCGTCAGGGTTTCGGTCGACCACGTGGTGACCAGCACAAGGGAAGATCGTCGAATTGTGAACCAAGCACATCGTATCCCTTCACATCGGCCATCCGAGAACAAGTAATGGACTCCATCCAACATTCTGCGTCAGCCCACACCACTCGCCGGAGCCTAGCAACAGCGGGGCTAGGAGATTACCGACCCATGCGTAGACTGACGTCAACACCACAATACAAATGGCTGCGTGGGGAATGGTGCTGTAACCGGGACGCAGTTACTTTGTGTTCGTCGATGAATCGTGGTTCTGCACTAACGTGCGTCCTCGTGTGTTACTCCTCACGCGGCCGTATCGTGGTGCCACTTTTCGCCGGCCGCTGTGACCGAGCGGTTCTAGGCGCTCCAGTCCGGAACCGCGAGACCGCTACGGTCACAGGTTCGAATCCTGCCTCGGACATGGATGTGTGTGATGTCCGTAGTGTTCAGAGCAATTTGAACCAATTTACCACTTTTCAACAGGGTAATAGCCGGCTGTAGATGCAAGTGTCTGTACGAACTGCCTGCGTGATGTTAAAGTACTTCCATGACTAGCAAGATCCCCAGCTCTGTCCTACACCACTAGTTAGACACAATTAACTGCCTATGGGTAGCACCAACACACAGACGTGTCAAATAATGGTGAACCCCTGCACCACAGCAAAGCTAACTGACATTGCCAGCTGTAAACCGGCAGACCAAGTGACAATGCAGAGAAGCCGTATTGCACACTAAACGCAAACAAACCGAACCAAACACCTTACACAGTGCGATCTGTTTATGACCAATCCACCACTGATATAATGACCTAGTTACAGGTACAGGCGCTGCAGCTGGCCCGGAAGACTCATAGGGATGCCCAGCCCACCAGTACCCCTCCTAAAGAGGACTGACACTCCTTATGACGGCCGGCCGCTGTGACCGATCGGTTCTAGGCGCTCCAGTCCGGAACCGCGAGACCGCTACGGTCGCAAGGTCGAATCCTGCCTCGGGCATGGATGTGTGTGATGTCCTTAGGTTAGTTAGGTTTAAGTAGTTCTAAGTTCTAGGGGACTGATGACCTCAGATATTAAGTCCCATATTGCTCAGAGCCATTTGAACCATTTGAACCTATTTCCGTCGCATTCGGGTAATTCCATCGTGGTGCGTCATTCTATTCATTTTTTGTCTTAGGTTATATAGTTGAGTAGCTTCCATATCAATAGATCTATTCTGTCTATTATTTTCTAGTACTGTATTTTGGGTTTTTCCGCACTCACTTTCACGTGAATATAGTGCCCACCAGGAACCAAGTTTACGTGTCTGTCGAGCAAACAGATTTCATCTGTTAGGAAGATTTGCACCTGCTCTCATTGCACAACATGTTCAGGTTATTTAACTTAGGTCGTAGCCTCACAATCTGGTGATTAGAAACTGAGCGTCAGCTCCTCTTTCCCCTACCTACTACTGGTTGTCAATCGACGAACATTTTTCTAACGGCTGGCTCCGATTGGGCTACCTATGGGTCGAGCGGCATCGTAACAAATACGACGGAACAATTATAAGCTTAAGTCCAATGTTACTTGACAGATTATTTAGACGGCCTACCACGTGAGTACCGGTGGGTACTGTGAATCTTAAAGTCCCAGAGAAACTTCAATAAAGTGAAAACTATCAATTCGCACAGCGATGTTCTTGACTGGCAGCGCTGTAACTCCGCCAAATTGAGCTGGGAGAGAGCGTTGCGTATGGTTGGAGAAAGCTCTGGACGGAAGGTGACGGTTCCGGCGTCCAGCGACAGCGTGCGCAGCTAGCAGGCCGCTCTAGCCCACACATCAACGCTGTGAGAGCGGGGCGGCGGTTTGCGCAATGGACTCGTTCCGCAGGTCGCTGAAACACAGCCGTAGGTGTGGGTGCAACCATGTGGCCGGCAGCTGTCTACTCTCTACAGCAAACCAGTGACGTTATCAGACAGACATTAAGCAACTGGAGTTGCAGTGCTCTGTGTATTCGGGAGGTCTTGAAATACGTGCAGCAGAGAGTTCGTTTCATTAAGCTTTGGTCGATTCTCCGAATCTGGATAAAGTACGAATATATCACAGTACTCCTAGGCCCACAGTTCTCTTTAATTCTATTAAGAATCTAAAGTCGTGTAACGGTTTTAGGTGAATCAGGAAGAAGTTGTGTGAATCGCAACTGTCTACCTGTTGCTACTAACTTCATCAATCTCCCGTCAAAACGAGAACTGCCACTTGTCACTTCAAGTCAGAGCAACAGTCGGCCGTCTTTTTTTGCATTTTTTATTACAATTGTCCATCAAGATCGCAGTTGTTATTTCATTAATAACCTGCTTAGGTTACTGCCATCAAGAGATTCTGTTGAAACATAAAACGTAAACAGAACATTAGAATCAAACTATATAACATTAACCACATAAGTTACAGTAAGATAAAATGAAAGTAGAGCGTTAGAAACTAACTATCTGACAACAGAACATCCCAAACAAAATACTTAACTTTAATTAATGTTATAATTTCAAGTTACGTTTTAACAGAATCTCCTGATAGTAACAGCCAAAGGTAATTCAAACTGAAATTACGATCTTGACGGAACATTGTAACAATATATATATATATATATATATATATATATATATATATATATATATATATATATATATATATAATTTTCTACAGAACTGATCCACATCTACGTGACTACTCTGCAATTCACACTTAACTGGCTGGCAGAGCGTTCATCGATCTACTTTCACTATGTGTCTCCACCGTTCTACTCTCGAACAGTGCATGGGAAAAATGAACATTTAAACCTCTCCGTGCGAGCTCTGATTCCTCTAATTTTACTACAACGATCATTTCTATCTATATAGGTTGGTTCAACAAAATATTTTCGTATTCAGAGGAGAATTTCGTGAAAAGATCTTTCCGCAGCTAAAAACATATTTGTTTTAATTATTGCTATCCCAATTAGTGAATCACATCCGTGGCACTCTCTGTCCAGTTTTGCGATAGTACAAAATGCGCTCCCTTTCTTTGAAATGTTTCGATATCTTCCGTCGATCCCATCTGGTAAGGGCCCCATGCCGCTCAGCAGTACTCTAGCAGAGGACGAACAAGCGTAGTGTAGGCAGTCTCCTTAGTGCATATGTTGCATCTTTTTAAGTCGTCAGGGAAAAAAATAAAATAAAATAAAATAAAATAAAATAAAAAATAATCTGTCTTCGCTTCGCCTTCCCCACAGCATTATCTATGTCATCGTTCCAGTTTAAGTCCTTCACAGTTGTTGTTGTAGTCTTCAGTCCTGAGACTAGATTGGCGCAGCTCTTCATGCTTCTCTATCCTGTGCACGCTTCATCATCTCCCAGTACATACTGCAGCCTACATCCTTCTGAATCTGCTTAGTGTATTCATCTCTTGGTCTCCCTCTACGATTTTTACTCTCCACGCTGCCCTCCAACACTAAATTGGTGATCCCTTGATGCCTCAGAACATGTCCTACCAACCGATACCTTTTTCTCGTCAAGTTGTGCCACAAAATCCACTTCTCCCCAATCCTATTCAATACCTCCTCATTAGTTATGTAATATACCCATCTAATCTTCAGCATTCTTCTGTAGCACAGCATTTCGAAAGCTTCTATTCTCTTCTTGTCCAAACTATTTATCGTCCATGTTTCACTTCCATACATGGCTACACTCCATACAAATACTTTCAGAAACGACTTCCTGACACTTAAATCTATACTCGATGTTAACAAATTTCTCTGCTTCAGAAAGGCTTTCCTTGCCATTGCCAGTCTACATTTTATATCTTCTCTACTTCGACCATCATCAGTTATTTTGCTCCCCAAATAGCAAAACTCCTTTACTCTTCAAGTGTCTCATTTCCTAATCTAATTCCCTCAGCATCACCCGACTTAATTCGACAACATTCTATTATCCTAGTTTTGCTTTTGTTGATGTTCATCTTATATCCTCCTTCCAAGACACTGTCCATTCCGTTGAACTGCTCTTCCAAGTCCTTTGTTGTCTCTGACAGAATTACAATGTCATCAGCGAACCTCAAAGTTTTTATTTCTTCTCCATGGATTTTAATACCTACTCCGAATTTTTCTTTTGTTTCCTTTACTGCTTGCTCAATATACTCGTACAGATTGAATAACATCGGGGAGAGGCTACAACCCTGTCTTACTCCCTTCCCAACCACTGCTTCCCTTTCATGTCCCTCGACTCTTATAACTGCCATCTGGTTTCTGTACAAATTGTAAATAGCCTTTCACTCCCTGTATTTTACCCCTACCACCTTTATAATTTGAAAGAGAGTATTCCAGTTAACATTGTCAAATCTTTCTCTAAGTATACAAATGCTAGAAACGTAGGTTTGCCTTTTCTTAATCTAGCTTCTAAGATAAGTCGTAGGGTCAGTATTGCCTCACGTGAGCCCATATTTATACGGAATCCAAACTGATCTTCCCCGAGGTCGGCTTCTACAAGTTTTTCCATTCGTCTGTTAGTATTTTGCAGCCATGGCTTATGAAACTGATAGTTCGTTTATTTTCACATCTGTCAACACCTGCTTTCTTTGGGATTGGAATTATTATATTCTTCTTGATGTCTGAGGGTATTTCGCCTGTCTCATACATTTTGCTCACCAGATTGTAGAGTTTTGTCAGGATTGGCTCTCCCAAGGCTGTCAGTAGTTCTAATGGAATGTTGTCTACTCCCGGGGCCTTGTTTCGACTTAGGTCTTTCAGTACTCTATCAAACTCTTCACGCAGTATCAATATCTCCTATTTCGTCTTCATGTACACCCTCTTCCATTTCCATAACATTGTCCTCAAGTACATCGCCCTTGTATAGACCCTCTATATACTCCTTCCTACTTTCTGCTTTCCCTTCTTTGCTTAGAACTGGGTTTCCATCTGAGCTCTTGATATTCATACAAGTGGCTCTCTTTTCTCCAAAGGTCCCTTTAATTTTCCTGTAGACAGTATCTATCTTACCCCTAGTGAGATAAGCCTCTACACCCTTACATTTGTCCTCTAGCCATCCCTGCTTAGCCATTTTGCACTTCCTGTCGATCTCATTTTTGAGACGTTTGTATTCCTTTTTATCTGCTTCATTTAATGCATTTTTGTATTTTCTCCTTTCATCAATTAAATTCAATATTTCTTCTGTCACCCAAGGATTTCTACTAGCCCTCGTCTTTTTACCTACTTGATCCTCTGCTGCCTTCACTACTTCATCTCTCAAAGTTACCTATTCTTCTTCTACTATATTTCTTTCCCCCATTCTTGTCAATTGTTCCCTTGTGCTCTCCCTGAAACTCTGTAAAACCTCTGGTTCTTTCAGTTTATCCAGGTCCCATCTCCTTAAATTCCCACCTTTTTGCAGTTTCTTCAGTTTTAATCTACAGTTCATAACCAATAGATTGTGGTCAGAGTCCACATCTGCCCCTGGAAATGTCTTACAATTTAAAACCTGATTCCTAAATCTCTGTCTTACCATTATATAATCTATCTGAAACCTGTCAGTATCTCCAGGATTCTTCCATGTATACAACCTTCTTTTATGATTCTTGAACCAAGTGTTAGCTATGATTAAGTTATGCTCTGTGCAAAATTCTACCAGGCGACTTCCTTATTCATTTCTTACCCCCATTCCATATTCACCTACTATGTTTCCTTCTCTTCCTTTTCCTACTATTGAATTCCAGTCACCCATGACTATTAAATTTTCGTCTCCCTTCACTATTTGAATAGTTTCTTTTATCTCATCATACATTTCTTCAATTTCTTCGTCATCTGCAGAGCTAGTTGGCATATAAACTTGTACTACTGTCGTAGGCGTGGGCTTCGTAGCTATTTTGACCACAATAATGCGTTCAGTATGTTGTTTGTAGTAGCTTACCCGACCTCCTATTTTTTTATTCATTATTAAATCTACTCCTGCATTACCCCTATTTGATTTTATATTTATAACCCTGTATTCACCTGACCAGAAGTCTTGTTCCTCCAGCCACCGAACTTCACTAAGTCTCAATATATCTAACTTTAACCTACCCATTTCCCTTTTTAAATTTTCTAACCTACCTGCCCGATTAAGTGATCTGACATTCCACGCTCCGATCCGTAGAACGCCAGTTTTCCTTCTCCTGATAACGACGTCCTCTTGAGTAGTCCCCGCCCGGAAAAATGGGGGACTATTTCATCTCCGGAATATTTTACCCAAGAGGACTCCATCATCATTTAACCATACAGTAAAGCTGCATGTCCTCGGGAATAATTACGGCTGTAGTTTCCCCTTGCTTTCAGCCGTTCGCAGTACCAGCACAGCAAGGCCGTTTTGGTTAGTGTTACAAAGCCAGATCAGTCAATCATCCAGACTGTTGCCCCTGCAACTACTGAAAAGGCTGCTGCCCCTCTTCAGGAACCACACGTTTGTCTGGCCTCTCAACAGATACCCCTCCGTTGTGGTTGCACCTACGGTACGGCTATCTGTATCGCTGAGGCACCCAAGCCTCCCCACCAACGGCAAGGTCTATGGTTCCTGGGGGGAGGGGGACCGTATTGATTTGAATTGACCGGGGGAGGAGGGAAGAATAACGAGAGCGGTGCCGGCAGGCCCTCCTGAACGAGGAGACCTAGGACGCAGCGCCCAGACGGCGGGAGAACGGACGCTGCAGCTGGACCGCGCGCGAGGCGCGGACCACACCCACTCATAGGAAGCGCCTGAGGGTGGAGCGGGAGGGGGATTGTTCTATTTATACATGGCGCCGGCCCATCGCCGTTCAGTACATCAGCGCACCTGATGATGGCAGCGTGGTCGATTGCCGAAATATTGTGTCCTATGCACACTCTTCACCCGAGATTTATTTCGTCATAAAATACACCTGGAGAAATTGAAGAATCTCGTCATCTAGACTCTGAAAGGACTAAGGGCACGGAGATAACTCTCAGAATGCAGCCGCAGTGTGGTGGTAGTCGTCTTCGTGAACGAAAAACTTACGAGTGGACAAATCGCTACAGAAATGGACGTGTGTCCATGGCAAAGAGCGTTCGGGAACGTTATCCACTTCGAAACCGGACAAGAACATCGAGCCAGATGAGGGTTCCGATGTTCGTCGTGCTAGGACTGATGATTATTTCGCATTTTCGATCATCCATGAATCTCTAAACTGTCGGAAGGTTTTACTCGTTGCGTGCTACAGTAAGGTTTGGAAATTTGGAAATCACCTTTAAGGCATTTTGAAGAGGAAGGTCGCAGTTGACGACACGTGGTTCCACCCATACGAACTACAGAGAAAGCGGCGCAGCATTCTGTAGAAACATCAATCTTCGCCTACAGCAGAAATCTCAAAAGCTAAGTTTCTGTAATAAGGCTTATGATGACAGTGTTTCGGAATATAAAAGATCCACTGCCGATTCATGACGCTACTAAAGGTCAGACGGTGAGCAGTGACAGATACTGTGGGACCTGAAATCCAAAATTAAAACGAACAGCAGAGAGATTCTTTCAAAACATGTGATTCTGCTTTTGGACAATTTACGCTCTCATACAGCTGCGAAAACAGTCCACGACATTCAAAATCTTAGTTCTGAGTTACTAGAGCAGTCGATGTACAGTATACACCTAGCTCCAAGTGCATTATACCTTTTCGGTCCGAACGAGAAGCACCTGCATGACCCAAGTTTTCGTCGGATGACGAGGTTTTGGGAACAGCAAGAGCGAATGTTCACGAGGCTAAGAATCTTCCAGGATGGAATTAAGAAGCTTATGAAGGGAAGGATCATGTGCGTAGAGCTTGAGGGAGATTGTGTAGAGAAACGAATTTCGTTGCAATGTAGTTTTCCCAATAAGAAATTATTTTCTTTAAAAAGGAAACGTCTGTACTTTTTGACTTGACCTGACATATTTTAAGGCCAACTTTCATCACACAAAGATCGTTAAAGGAAAGAGTTCTTTATTTCAAGTCATAAACAGTACGAAAAGAAAGTGTGTATGAAGTAAAGCAGACAACCATAAATAAATAAAAAATATTTTAAGAAATGAATGTATATGTAGGCTACTGAGTTCAAAAGTCCGCCTCAGCAACTGAGTATTCAGGTTACATGGCTGCCATGCGGAGGACCCGAGTTCGATTCCCGGTACTGCCAAGGACTTTTTCCTTGGTGGGAGGACTGGTACGGGGTGCACTCAGGCTCGTGATGCCAACTGAGGAGCTACCTGACCGAGTAGTAGCGGCTGCAAGGTCTGGAAAGTCTGCAAAACGGCCGGGAGAGCAGTGTACTGACCACACGCCCCTCCATACCGCCACAGGGCAGAGGATGACACGGCGGCCGGTAGATATCTCATCACGGCCTGGCGAGGAGCTGGTTATTCAGCGCAAAGGCTTTATACAAACTCTATACAAACTCGTGTATTATGTAGCATAACATATTACTTGTAGAAGGAAAAAAAAACAGAATCGACAAAATGGACAAGCGTGAAGAAGTATTGCTCAAGGGCACCGTCAAAATACCTTATTACTATACGAAGTCGAGCGCAGAGTACTGGTCATCAAACCTCCACGATGATCAACACAGCAAGCTGCCTCAAGTGCTTTATCCTGCGACGGAAAGTAGGCGATGAAAGTGTAGGAATATGAATCAAGGACGTAAACAGAGGTTTTTGATTTCGTTATAATTGTAAACACTATGATATATGCGCTGAATTGGACAGTCAACCATCTCAAGTACTACCATGCATCGAAGTATTTCTGGTATCAGCAATCCCTCAAAAATGTTTTGCGTCACCCTCATACCCGTATAGTTTCTTTTCTTTTCTTTCTTTTTTAATCGGACCCACTTTCTCAAAACACTTTTCAGGGCAGGATATCGTTACGAAGAGCCACCTTTATAGTTAAAAGTACAATTCAGTAGCGGAATGTCTCCAATCGTGAACGGTGTAACACAATTTGCATACAGTGCTGAGAATGTCAGTATCATTCGAAGTGTCATTTAAAGCTCGGACAAGCATGAAGGGTATTGAACACAGAAATCAGCCTTCGGTACTGGCATAATCTTAGCGACTTCGGGTTGACATGACTTAACATAACGCATTAAGGAATAGTGAAATTAGAGGTGGAGGGAAGTGTTGGGAAGTACAAATTGCAGATGGAAACAAAGGTTTGAATACAGTAACGAGATCCACAGCGATGTAAGTTTTATTTGTTTTTAGTGCTTCATATTTCAGTTTGTAAAAACGGGACCCTAAGAGGATCACTTTGTTGTCCCCCTGCCTGTCTCTCTGTCCTCCTGTTACACATGTTTTGATACTCGCAACCTCATTCATCAAAAACTATAGGGTACTTCTCGTTGACCGAGAATCATGTAATACGGCAATAAGCAAGGTTTCACACTACAATCAAAGGAAAAAAATCCGAAAAGTGTTAATTTGTAATTATATCATAAGAAAAATATTTATCATTTGCTATCAGACTGTCAATTTGTCCGTCCGTCTGTTAAGACCCCTTTATCGCAGGAACGGTTCGACGTATCAAGTTGAAATTTGTGTCACGTACTAAGGTCTATGGGCCCTTGGTGGTATAATAAATGTTAGCTTCTAAGTAAAAGCAATCAAAAGATACGGCCATTTATGTCAATTATTTCGATACTCGCATACTTATTCATTAAAAACTTATGGATACTTCACCTTGAGGTAGAATCACGAAATTTAAGAAGGAGAAAGGCTTCATAGTACAAGTAAGGGAAAAAATTAGAAAACTAAGTTTTAATTATACCAAACGAAACAGTATTTCTTTTGTCATTTGTTATCTGACTTCAGACTTGAAGTTAAAATATTCTCGAAAGCCTTTGAACCCCTGGGACCGATATCTTTCCAGTATCAAAGTCGATAACAGGCAAAAATCTTCGAGATTCTCGATTCCCGGAATGGATGGACTGCCTATACACATAATAAAGTTTTTACGAAACCCTTAGTGCGGGAGTCCTAGCCGCATCTGGTCAATTTTTTAGAGATGGAGAGACTCACACAGAATAAACCAAGGTGGAGACATTTGTACGGTGTGAAAGATGGTAACTGACACTAAATAATGAAACATATGAGGTCATCCACATGAGTACTAAAAGGAATCCGTTAAACTTCAGTTACACAAAAAATCGCACTAATCTAAAGGCCGTCAATTCAACTAAATACCTAGGGATAACAACTGTGAACAGTTGAAACTGGAACGATCTCATAGGTAATATTGTGGGAATAGCGAACCAAAGACTGCGTTTCATTGGCAGAACACATAAACGATGCAACATTGCCACGAAAGAGGTTGCCTACACTACACTTGTAGGTCTTCTGCTAGAGTTGCTGTGGGATGTGGGACGTATCAGATAGGATTAACGGAGGACATCGAAAAAGAAGGTCAGCTCGTTTTGTACTATTGCGAAGTTGGTGGCAGAGTGTCACCGACATTGTGGGCGCGTTTGCGTGACAGTCATCAAAATAAAGGTGTTTTTTGGTTGGGGCGAGATTTCTTCGTGAGATTTTGATCTCCAGCTTTCTCCTCCGAATGGGAAAATATTTTGTTGGGCGGACCTGCAGAGGGAGAAATGACCATCATAATAAAATGAGAAAAATCAGAGCTCTCACGGGAATAAATATTCATTTTTCTCGTGCACTGTTCGAAAATGTATCGGTAGAGAAATAGCGTGAAAGTGGTTCGATGGACGTTCCTTCTGGGACTAAAGTGTGAATTGCAGAGTAGTCATGTAGATGTTGAGAGCTGCACAAATCACTTTTTGCAGTGATGTCTATAGCTATCAGTCTCGACCATGGTAAAAGATATTTCGAGGGCCATGGAGTAAAGTGTGAAGTGTTGTTGTCTTGGTGAATGATATTCGCACAGCGTAGCACGCACAGCCGCAGCTTGTGAGAAAGGGAGGTGATTCACGCACAGCCGCAGCTTGTGAGAAATGGAGGTGATTTTATGTAAATGGAAGGCGGAAGGAGGGGGAGGGGGGAGAAAGAGAACGAAAGGGAAGGGACTGTTAATATCAGCAGCATCGGGACTTTATGCAGAATCAGCGACAGCGAGTGAAATTTTGTGACGAACCGGAAATCGAACCTGGGATCTCCTGCTTACTAGGCAGCTGTGTTAACCGTTGTGCCACGCAGACACAGTGTTTATCGCAATTCAGCGGACTACTTCGGAACGCCCCTCGGCCCCTGCACATTCCCACTTAGCGCCACCTATCTGCAGTCCCCATCCACGTCCAAGTGCGATAAGTACTTTGTCCAGGTGGCGCAGTGGTTAACGCAACTGCCTATCTGCTTCCCGGGCTCGAATCCCAGCCCGATACACATTTTCATTCATCGTCGCTGATTCCGCATAAAGTCCCGATGCACCTGGCATCCATAGCCCCTTCTCTTTCCTTTCGTTTCTCCCCCCTCCACCTTTCATTTCCGTATAATGGTCACACCAAAAGAAATGCACACTTTTTTTAAAAAAAAAATCCGTCTTTTATTCTACATGTTTGAAAGTTTTACAGTGTGCACATACATCCTTTAGGAACAATATTTTCATTTCTCCACATAATTTCCATTCCTCTCAACTGCCTTACGCCATCTTGGAACCAGCACCTGTATACCCGCACGGTAAAATTCTGGACCAACCTGTTGGAGCCACTGTTTGGCAGCGTTCACAAGGGACTCATCATCTTCAAACCTTGTTCAATTTCCCAAAGAGATGATAGTCACATGAAGCCAGGTCAGGACTATAAGGCGGGTGTTTCAGTGTTGTCCATCCGAGTTTTGTGATCGCTTCCATGGTTTTTTGATTGACATGTGGCCGTGCATTGTCGTGCTACAGCAAAACATCCTGCTTTTGCCGATGTGGTCGAACACGACTCAGTCGAGCTTGAAGTTTCTTCAGTGTCGTCACATATGCATCAGAATTTATGGTGGTTCCACTTGGCATGATGTCCACAAGCAAGAGTCCTTTGGAATCAAAAAACACCGTAGCCATAACTTTTCCAGCAGAAGGTGTGGTTTTGAACATTTTTTTTCTTGGTTGAATTTGCATGATGCCACACCATTGATTGCCTCTTGGTCTCTGGTGAAAAATGATGGAGCCATGTTTGATCACCTGTCACAATTCTTCCAACAAATTCATCTCCACCATTCTCGTACTGTTCCAAAAGTTCGCTGCATACCGTTTTTCTTGTTTCTTTGTGAGCCACTGCCAACGTCCTGGGAACCCACCTGGCACAAAACTTTTTTAACACCAACACTTTCAATATTCTGCAAACACTTCCTTCCCCTATCCCAACGTAGCGTGACAATTCGTTCACTGTGATGCGTCTGTCAGCAGCCGCCAATTCGTTAGCTCTCTGCACGTTATCTGGAGTGTGTGCAGTACGAGGCCTGCTGCTGCCAGGACAATCCTCCATATTGCCGTGTCCGCTTTCATCACGTAACCTGCTTGCCCACCGACTAACTATACTGCGACCGGCAGCAGCATCTCCATAAACCTTTTTCAGCCTCTTGTGGATGTTTACCAGTGTCTCGTTTTCGTAGCACAGGAATTATATGACAGCACGTTGCTTCTGACGAACGTCAAGTGTAGCATCTTGAAGACATGCTGTGACGGCGCCACTCACGGGAACAGGTTGAGCTAAGTTTGAAAACAAGCGGGAAGGATGTATCTACACTCTGTAAAAATTTCACACATGCAGAATAAAAACTGTATTTTTACAAAACTACTGTGCATTTCTTTTGGAGTGACCCTCATAATAAGTATCACAGCTGCGGATTCCGCGTGGTGTCTGTTCTTTCGGACATGTTTACTAACAAGCCTAAGTGTAATTTTAGGGCTGTTTCTCACGGTCCTTTAGGCAAATACTGGACCATTCCTCAAATTTCGCTCCAGAGAAAGAGTTAAAATAAGATTAAAAGTCGAACAAAGTTTACAGTAGTGACAGACAGATGGCGCACACGACTCCCCTTCCTTAGGTTATCTTGAAGACTGTGGCGTCGGGAAAGGCATCCAGCCACAAAGTTAAATACGAGGTCCATTTTTTTCAAGGGCCGATCGGTATGGAAATGGGAACCACAGTGAAAACCGAAAAACGTTTTATTTGCAACATTTCGCTACACCTTCCAGCTACTTCTCTACATAATCTCCGCACCAACTTATTGTTTGACATATTTTTTTATCTACATCTACATATATACTCCGCTAGCCACCAAGCGGTGTGTGGCGGGGAGCACAATTCGCGCCAATGTCATACTTCCCTCCCTCTGTTCGCGGATCGCGCGAGGGATAAACGGCTGTCTGAACGCCTCTTATTTCCCTTATCTTCGAATGGTGATCATTGCGCGATTTGAAAGTTGGTGGTAATAATATATGCTCTACATCCTCGGTGAAGATCAGATTTCGGAATTTAGTGAGCAGCCCCTTCCGTTTAGCGTGCCGTCTATCTGCAATAGTGTCCCACTTCAAACTTTCTATGAGATTTGTAACGCTCTCGCGATGGCTAAATGTACCAGTAACGAATCTTGCCGCTCTTCTTTGGACCTTCTCAATCTCCTGAATCAGACCCAACTGATAAGGGTCCCATACAGACGAACAATACTCCAAGACTGGACGAACTGACGTATTGTAAGCTATTTTCTTTGTTGAAAGGCTGCATCGATTCAGGATTCTACCAATAAACCGCTATCTAGAGTTCGCCTTACCCGTTAATTGTGTAATCTGATCATTCCATTTGAGATCATTTCGAATAGTCACACCCAGATACTTGACGGATGTTACCGCTTCCAAAGACTGGGCATTTATTTTGTACTCTTACATTAATGGGGATTTTCGCCTTCTTAAACGCATTAGGTCACACTAATATTGAGAGATAACTGCCAGTCATTACACCACCCATTTATTTTCTGCAAATCCTCATTGATTTGTTCACAACTTTCGTGTGGTACTACTTACCTGTAGACTACAGCATCGTCGGCAAACAGTCTAAGGCAGCTGTCAATACCACCCACCAGATCGTTTATGTAAATCGTAAAAATCAGAGGACCTATTACGCTGCCCAGGGGCACACCTGAAGTTATGCTTGTTTCTGCTGGAATCACCCCATTCAGGACGACATACTGCTTCCTGTCTGTTCGAAAACTTTCTAACCAACTGCATATGTCATCGGATAGAAAGTAAGCGCGCACTTTTTGTAGCAAGCGACAGTACGGAACTGAGTCGAACGCCTTTCCAAAGTCGAGAAATATGGTATCAACCTGGGAGCCGGTATCTAGAGCCTGTTGTATATCATGCACAAAGAGGCCAGCTGTGTCTCGCATGACTGCTGTTTCCTAACAACATGCTGGTTTCTGCAGATGAGCTTCTCAGAGTCTAGAAGGGACATTATGTCTGAACACAAAATATGCTCCATGATTCCACAACAAATCTATGTTAGTCAAGTTGGCCGGTAATTATGTGCATCCGATTTTCTACCCTTTTTATAGATTGCTGTGACCTGGGCCTTCTTCCAGTCTCGCGGAACTTTTCGCTTTTCCAATGATCTCTGATAGATAATGGATAAGAATGGTGCTATATTTGTAGCACAGTCAGCATATAATCTTACGGGGATACCGTCTGGGCCAGATGTCTTCCTGGCGTCTAAGGATCTTACCTGTTTTACAATCCCAGATACACTAAACACTATGTCAGCCATCCTTTCGTTTGCTCAATAATTGAAAGGGGGAGTGATGCTGCAGTTCTCTACCGTAAACGAGTTTTTGAAGGCTAGGTGTGTCCGCAGCTCGTGGTCGTGCGGTAGCGTTCTCGCTTCCCACGCCCGGGTTCCCGGGTTCGATTCCCGGCGGGGTCAGGGATTTTCTCTGCCTCGTGATGACTGGGTGTTGTGTGATGTCCTTAGGTTAGTTAGGTTTAAGTAGTTCTAAGTTCTAGGGGACTGATGACCATAGATGTTAAGTCCCATAGTGCTCAGAGCCAAGGCTAGGTGTAGAATTCCTGCCTTCTGTTTATCGTCATCAGTTACATTACCCGTTCGTTGCATTACCGTTGCGTTGTACCAACCTTCCAATACCCTTATCGCAGCTGTTGAGCCTGTGATTTCCGCCAACTGTCTGCACTGGTCTTCAGCTCGTAGACTCTGCCAAAATACTCCCCTCATGACCAGTTGCTCATGTGAGAGAAGTGGCGAAAAGCAGAGGGAGCCGAGCCCGCTCCGTATGGTGGGCGATCAAACGCTTCCCAGCGAAATCGCTGCAGGAGCCTCCTCGCTGCAGCTGCATTGCGTGGCCGGGCATTCTCATGAGGAAGGACGATGCCTAGTGACGACATTCCTCTTCGCTTGTTCTGAATCACCCTTCGTAGATAATTTTCTGCAATCCATTCGCTGAACACGGTCTTCGGTTGACACTCGGTTTCTTCCCTGACCGCCTGCATCATGAACGTCGGTACGTTCTGCTTCAAAGGTCCTGAACCATTGATACACCTTCCTGTCACAGATAACAGTTACGTTATGTGGGCTGCGTCAAACAAGGCAGAACCACTGAGCATGAAGACATCGAACGACGGAACGCACTTGACACATGGCGGGAGACCCTGTTGCTTTAGCCATCTTCACGTGCTCATTGTGCACTCAGAACTGAAAACTGCCAAGTGACGCGATCGACGTGCGTACTAGAGACACCGCACAACACATCGGCGCAAAGATTCTTCGGATTTTCATTGTGGTTTTAATTTCCCGAGCCATCTGACCTTGAAAAAAAAATACTCGCTCAGTTAAACTTCTTGGACTAAAATTTTACGATTTATATTAGTACAGGGACGACGTGTGTCTAGTGTTGAAGGTAGGGTTATTGGCAATATATGCACTGAAGTGCACAAAGAAACCGATATAGGCATGATTATTCAAATACAGAGATACACTATTTGAACAGGCATAATACGGCGCTGCGGTCGGCATCGCCTATATAAGGTAAATAGTGTCTGGTGCAGTTGTTAGTTCGGTTACTGTTGTTACAATGGCAGGTTATCAAGATTTAAGTCAGTTTGAACGTGGTGTTATAGTCGGCGCACGAGCGATGGGACACAGCATCTCCGACGTAGCGATGAAGTGGGGATTTTCCCGTACGATCATTTCACGAGTGCCGGCCGCAGTGGCCGAGCGTTTCTAGGCGCTACAGTCTGGAACCGCGCTGCTGCTACGGTCGCAGGTTCGAATCCTGCCTCGGGCATGGATGTGTGTGATGTCCTTAGGTTAGTTAGGTTTAAGTAGTTCTAAGTTGTAGGGGCTGATGACCTCAGAAGTTAAGTCCCATAGTGCTCAGAGCCATTTGAACCATTTTTTTGATCCTGCATGTCAGCAGGGGACTGTTCAAGCTCGTGGAGGCTCTGTAATGGTGTGGGGCGTTTGCAGATGGAGCGATGTGGGACCCCTCATACGTCTAGATACGACTCTGACAGGTGACACGTACGTAAGCACCCTGTTTGATCACCTGGATCCATTCATGTTCGTTGTGCATTCCGAGGGACTTGGACAATTCCAGCAGGACAATGCGACCTCCCACACGTCCAGAATTGTTACAGAGTGGCTCCAGGAACAATCTTCTCAGTTTAAAGACTTCTGCCGGCCACCAAACTCTTCAGACATGAACATTACTGAGCGTATCTGGTATGCCTTGTAACGTGCTGTTCCGTAGAAATGTCCATCTCCTCGTACTCTTACAGATTAATGTATAGCCATGCGGGATTCATGGTGTCAGTTGCCTTCAGCACTACGTCAGCCATTAGTCGAGTCCGTGCCACGTCGTGTTGCGACACTTCTGCCTGCTCGCGGGGTCCGTACACGATATTAGGCAGTGTACCAGTTTCTTTGGAACTCGTATTAAAAATATAATTTGCCAAATCCTGAAACACTGGACCCTGTATGAGACGGCGAAAGGAGAAGAGAAGCAGTTGTCTTGGGGAATGAACTGTTTCAGCATTCGGTTAATACTATTTAGAGTAACTGTATAAAGCTCAGATGCCTATCAAAGTTCAGATGCCTATCGGAACACCAGAGACTTAAAAGTGCCGTCATGGAACGAGGATGCAGAGTTTGGATGTTCGCCTGCCTGGCCACTCGTCATGCAGGAGCGCGAAGCCGTGTTACAGGCAGAGTGGCGGTGTAAAGGCGGCGCATTAAGAGCGCTCGGCGCGCAAGTCGAGTACGCAAGTGGGTCAGGCGGCGGCGGCGGCGGCAGCAGCAGCAGCGCGGAGAAAGCCGGCGGATCCGTGGGCGGCAGCCGCGGGGCCGGGCCACAGCAGGGCAGAGCAGAGCAGAGCAGAGCGCAGTGGAGCTGCCAGGCCGGCCGCACCGCCTCTAATAAGGCCGGCGCCGTCAATGCGGCAATCTGCGAGGCGGCCGGCCCTCCCAGTTAATGCCGTGGCACGCACTCCCCCTCCCCCTACCGCCTCTCGTCGCAGCGTCTCCAAAACAAGCTGACACAGGCCTCGGGCCGACCGTGTTCTGTGCCAATGATTGTAAAGGATCTACACGATCTGATTAAAAGTACCCAGACATCCCTGTGTAGTGCGGAATTGACTACTCGAACCGGCCGGTGTGGCCGTGCGGTTCTAGGCACTTCAGTGTGGAACCGCGTGACCGCTACGGTCGCAGGTTCGAATCCTGCCTCAGGCATGGATGTGTGTGATGTCCTTACGTTAGTTAGGTTTAAGTAGTTCTAAGATCTAGGGGACTGATGACCTCAGATGTTAAGTCCCATAGTGCTCAGAGCCATTTGAACCATTTTTGACGACTTGATGTCACGAGATGCGGACCCTCCGATATACACTACTGGCCATTAAAATTGCTACACCACGAAGATGACGTGCTACGGACGCGAAATTTAACCGACAGGAAGAAGATGCTGTGATATGCAAAAGATTAGCTTTTCAGAGCATTCACACAAGGTTGGCGCCGGTGGCGACACCTACAACGTACTGACATGAAGAAAGTTTCTAACCGATTTCTCAAACACAAACAGCAGTTGACTGGCGTTGCCTCGTGAAACGTTGTTGTGATACCTCGTGAAAGGAGGATAAATGCGTACCATCACGTTTCCGACTTTGATCAAGGTCGGATTGTAGCCTATCGCGGATTGCGGTTTATCGTATCGCGACATTGCTGCTCGCGTTGGTCGAGATCCAATGACTGTTAGCAGAATATGGTGGGTTCAGGAGGGTAATACGGAACGCCGTGCTGGATCCCAATGGCCTCGTATCACTAGCAGTCGAGATGACAGGCATCTTATCCTCATGGCTGTAACGGGTCGTGCAGCCACATCTCGATCCCTTAGTCAACAGATGGGGACGTTTGCAAGACAACAACCATCTGCACGAACAGTTCGACGACGTTTGCAGTAGCATGGACTATCAGCTCGGAGACCATGGCTGCGGTTACCCTTGACGCTGCATCACAGACAGGAGCGCCTGCGATGGTGTACTCAACGACGAACCTGGGTGCACGAATGGCAAAACATTATTTTTTCGGATGAATCCCGGTTCTGTTTACAGCATCATGATGGTCGCACCCGTGTTTGGCGACATCGCGGTGAACGCACTTTGGAAGCGCGTATTCGTCATCGCCATACTGGCGTATCACCCGGCGTGATGGTATGGGGTGTCATCGGTTACACGTCTCGGTCACCTCTCGTTCGCATTGACGGCACTTTGAACAGTGGACGTTACATTTCAGATGTGTTACGACCCGTGGCTCTACCCTTCATTCCATCCCTGCGAAACCCTACATTTGAGAACGATAATGCACGACCGCATGTTGCAGGTCCTGTACGGGCCTTTCTGGATACAGAAAATGACTGCTGCCCTGACCAGCACATTCTCCAGATCTTTCACCAATTGAAAACGTCAATGGTGGCCAAACAGCTAGCTCGTCACAATACGCCCGTCACTACTCTTGATGAACTGTGGTATCGTGTTGAAGCTGCATGGGCACGCCATCCCAGCTCTGTTTGACTCAATGCCCAGGCGAATCAACGCCGTTATTACGGCCAGAGGTGGTTATTCTGGGTACTGATTTCTCAGGATCTATGCACCCAAATTGCGTGAAAATGTAATCACATGTCAGTTCTAGTACAATGTATTTGTCCAATGAATACCCGTTTATCATCTACATTTCTTCTTGGTGTAGCAATATTAATGGCCAGTAGTGTACATTGACGGAAACAAGCCGCTGCATCAAAAAATAATTAATGTAGAGTAATGAAATTTCGGTAATTCATTTGTTACCTAACATATTTAAGTCATCAACATAGTAACAACACAGCTTAATGTAAGTGCGAGATAAACCATTGCAAATGTGAAATGCTGGTACATTAAAAACCAGTGTAACCGCCACAGTGTTGAATGCAAGCATGCAAACATGCATTCATTGTGCTGTACAGGTGCCGGGGAGCAGTTTGTGAAAGGGACTTCCACGCACTTTGCACTTGGTCGATGAATACAGAGACGGTCAATCTTGGTTGTGGATGACGTTGGAGTTGTCGTCCGATGATGTCCCATATGTGCTCGACTGCAGACAGATCTGATGATGGAGCAGGCCAAGGCAAAATGCAGACACTCTGTAGAGCATATTTGGTTAAAAAGCGCTATGTGAGAGAGCATTAGCCTGTTGGAAAACACCCATTGGAATGCGGTTCATGAATGGCAGCACAACAGGTCGAATCACCAGATTGACGCACAAATTTGCAGTCAGGGTGCGTGGGACAACCACGAGACAGCTCCTGCTGCCATACAAAACTTTAACTTCAGGTGTAGTTCTAGTGTGTCTAACACGCAAACAGGTTGGTTGCAGGCCCTAAACTGACCTCCTCCTAACCAACACACGGCCATTAATGGCACCGAGACAGAACCCGCTTTCATCAGAAAACACAACAGACCTCCATTATGACCTCCAGCAAGCTGTCGCTAGACTCCACTGAAGTTGCAAATGGCCGTTTTTTGGGGTCAGTGGAATGCAAGCTACAGGGCATCTGGCTCGGAACTGTCCTTGAAGCAACCGGTTTGTAACAGTTCATTGTGTCACTGTGGTGTCAACTGATGCTCAAATTCCCGCTACAGATGCAGTACGATGCGCCAGAGCCGTACGTCAAACACGATCGTCTTCCCTCTCGGTAGAGCCAAGTAGCCGTATGGAGGCCGGTCTTCTTGCGACCGTACATTCTCGTGACCACTCCTGCCACAAATCATGTATAGTGGCTACATTCCTGCCAAGTCTTTGTGCAATATCGCAGAAAAAACATGGAGCTTCTCGTAGCCCTATTACACGAACTCGTTGAAACTAAGTAAGATGTTGATAATGGTGTCTTTTTGTTGGCTTAAAGACATGCTTCACTAACATCAGCTCACCACGTCGAGCCTCAGAGGTAACTAACGCTCACGACTGCTACAGCGTGTATTTAAAGCAAAACTAATTTCCATTCTCATATTGGCGCTACAAGCGCCGCTCTTATGTGACTGGCGGGAAACTGGAATAGTCATCATCTCTCAGATGTAGAAACACACCTACGAACTTTTTGTGTCGCACCACTCCTTCTTGGTGCTGTGATTTTTTCTCCACCAGTGTAAAGGGAGTGAGGGTTGTTGTATTGCCACTAGAGAAATAGTAACAGCAGAATGGGACGATCAGGAGAGCTCATTCACTGCTCACGTTCCGTTCCCAACCCATTACATATAGAAATATTTTTATACGCCTTTCTTTCATTCACAGCGTCAGGTTTGCACCTGGTGGCCAAAACTGTAACTAATTTTTTTCCAGCAGTAACGTATTAGAATATCTACGAAGTTTCGCTACCATACGATAATTATAGGCCACCCTGGACCTCCCTGAGAACCAATAGATCAGGGGCATTTCGAACCTCCTAAGGCTGCCCAAGTCGACTGTTGGTGATGTGATTGTGAAGTGGTAGTGCGAGGGAACGGCCAAAGTTCAACCAACACCAGGCAGACCTCATGTACTGACGGACAGGGGCCGTCGAGCATACGGAGGGTGGTTTTAAAAATCGCATGAAATAAGCGGAAGGAATCACTCGTGAGTTCCAGAGTGCCACCAGCAGTCCATCCAGAAAAATATGCGTAGGAACTTATGGAGATTACGGAAAACGAGTGATTTGGAGAGATGAATCACGCTATAGCCTGTGGAAAACAGATGGCACGGTCTGAGTTCTGGCAAATGCCTGGACAACGTTACCTGCCTTCATTTATAGTGCCTTCAATGAAGTACGAGGAGGTGGTGTTATGGAATGGACGTGTTTTTCGTAGTTCGGGTGTGCACCCATTATTGGGCTTAACAAACGCTAAATGCGGATGAATATGGACACATTGTAAACGTTGTGTACTGCATTCGGAGCTGATGATCGTTTGTGTCAACATGACAGTGTCTTAAAGCAGCATTTGTGATGCAATGGTCTGTGGTCAGTAAAACTTCTTAACTGGACTGACGGGTCCAGAATCCCGACCTGTACCCAATGGAACACTTTTGGGACTAGTTAGAATGTCGATTTCGCCCCGGACGCAGCTTCCAACAAAACTGCCTTCTCTGGCTTCGGTTGTAGTGACCGAGTGGACTGCCGTTCCTTCAAAAACCTTCAGACACTACATTCAGAATCTCTCCAGTAGAGTTCAAGCCCTATGTCCAATAACCGATCAGATAATGTACTAGAGAGCAATTTACTTCCTCTTTCATCGATTTAGCCTAGCTGTGGGGGACGACTGATGTGATGGTTTGTTACTCCTTATACTCTTACAGTTTCTCCATTTTTTACCTAAGGTTTTTCTCCTTTAATTTCTAATCAGATGCTTTTCAATTTTTGTCTTCCATAGAGCCCCTTGGAACTATTAAGGTACTGAATAAAATCTTATCGAGCTTCCAGACGCATCAAGTTGTTAAAATGCCACGGGCTTTCCATTGTCAAGTATAATGACTGCTGGTGGGCCGCTGGTACATCCTTATATAAACTGGCTGCCAGCTGTGGCGGCACTGTTGGCCGTGATGTCACCATATATGGGCACACGTTGACTTTATGTCTAGTGTGCCTGCGTCAACCTCCCCATCACTGGATCCCACACCTCCCTGAGCTACAGACTGCCGTCTCCGTTAAGAGTGTTGCCAGCTTCACTGGCTTCTTCAATTACACTGTCCCAAAAGCTATTAGTATTTATGATCCACAGTTGACATGTCGTCGAATTTGATCCGGTGTCCATTTTCTAAGCATCCTCAACTAAAGTAGATTTTTGGAATGGTTTAGACGGTGTAGCCTCTCATTCTCCTACCTGTGTTGTTCTACTGTGCACACTATTTGTTCGCCGTAAAACTAAGCGACCGAGCATGGTATTCTCTAAACCGCAGGTGTTCTAAAACCTGCTCTGTCTTTGACTGGTCTCGGTTGTTGCTTGATTTTCGAGCAAGGCCTGTAGATCGATATAATTTTGTTTCTCTTCAGCAGGCGGCTTATCTTACCGGACAGGAAGCTACAGATCGGCAGAACTGTAAACCACTTTTCCTGCTCCACGTTGCTGGCATTGTTGCGATTCTGCCATGAAATCGCTTTATTTATTTGGTGATCGTTGTATCCATTGTTCTTGAAGACCTTGTGAAGATGACTCAGCTCATGAGGCAAGTTATCGGTGTCTGGTATCACGATGTATCAACGTTCGTATCACATTGCGCTTCTGTGTCGGGTGATGACGGCTGATGGCGTGCAAATATAGGTCGGTGTACATTAGCTTCCAGCAGACGCTTTGATCAAAGTATCCATTTCGTTTGACACGAACGAGGACGTTGAGTAAAGGCAAAGCATCATCTTTTTCCACTTCACCCGCCTCCGTAGCGGTGGCTGCTAATGCACGCCTGTGCGGTGGAGCTCTGCTCTGAGTAAGTTGTTTCGAACCCTGGCGATGGATGAAATTTTCGCTCTCAGTACTTGACTGGTAGGGGGGAGCGGAGAGGTAGTGGCATATACTTCCTGAGCTTCAGTCTTTGCACCAATGACCGACTACACTCCAAACGCCTGCACGGTGTCTCATGAAGGGAGGGCATTTGACACCGTTGATTATATCCATCCATCGGATGGTGAAGTTAAAACCGGTGGCCGCTGTGGTGCTATACGAGAGGAGTAGGCCACGTGATGCCATCGGGTTTCGCTGTCTCCCTTCTCTCTTTATCATCTCACAACACAAACATAACACTACCGTGCACACACATCCATTATACTCACATACACTCTACAAGCCGGCCGCTGTGCCCGAACGGTTCTAGGCAGTTCAGTACGGAACCGCGCTGCTGCTACGGTCGCAGGTTTGAATCCTGCCTCGGGCATGGATGTGTGTGATGTCCTTAGGTTAGTTAGGTTTAAGTAGTTCTAAGTCTAGGGGACTGATGACCTCAGATGTTTAAGTCCCATAGTGCTCAGAGCCATTTGAACCATTTTTGAACACTCTACAAATACACATATGACAAAAGTCTCTCATATCCGCAAGGAAAGGAACCAATGTACGCAGAGGAAGGGCATCCTTTCCGCTCAGCAGCCGAACCCACTCTGAGGCATGTCTCAGCGAACAATGCCACAAAATATTTACATTTTTTCTTATCTCTAAAGTGGACTGGATGTTCTTGTTAATGCTGTTGAACCATTACAGGAACTCGTCAATATTTTCCCGCTCGTGTGGCCAAATGACTAACGTGCCGTCAACGCATCGAAAGAAACAGGTTTTAATGGGGCCATGTCTGAAGGCAATATCCTCGAACATTTTCTACATCTGTAATTAACGGGCGTCTCATCGCAACGGCGTCCGTGAGATCGTTCTGTTGTAGATACAAAAAAGTAAGATGACGTGTGTCCTAAAATAAGTTCACCACGCCACTTTCAAGGAGCTGGGACACTAGGTTGCAAGAGTATTTGATGAGTACATTGGGAAACAGCACCCATCATAACATGAAAAGGGACAATTTTAACGCTAAGCAACACTGCAGGCTTTTTGGCTCTCTAGGGGATGGTTTAGTGTTCAGTTCTTTGCAATTTTGTAGCGATAATTTTTCGTTCAATCATAATTTGTTAAAACGTATGCAGCTAGTGGGGCGCAGAAAAATCACTGTTAAATGAAGTATTTCGACCATGACTTCACGCCAGAGCTGTTCCAACGGGAAGACGCCAAGCAATATGCGCCTGGCCCCTCGCAGCCTGAGCTACAGACCCAGCACAAAATACTCCTCTTCATAAGTACCATAATTTTTACAAATTTCACATATTTTGGAATTATAAAACGAATTAACATTGATTTAATTGTTCTTCTGCTTAACTCAGCAGGAAAAATTCTGCACAACGCGTGGCACATGGATACAAACATGCTCAGATTTCAGATGGAAACAAGTGACGTGCACAGTTAATATCTTTGAGATCTTGTGTGTGTGTATCATATGGTCTCTGGGATGCTGTCGGTTAGGAGCAAAAAAGTAGAAACTCTCTTTGGCTACGAGTTAGAGACATTATTATAACGTTAGACTGTAACGTCATCATCATTGAGTTGAAGACGATTAATTCGACTAAAATGTCGGCTGAATTCTCAACATGATGTTCACAGTGACCCACGCCTGTTTGTACATCGGTGAACGAATGATGAAAACGATGAGTCGGAACTGGCCAAGCTGGGACTGTCTGGAGGATGATCGATGACAGTGAACCCAAGACGCTGGATTCTTGTAGATGTAGCGCTCCTGTGTGATCTGGCATTGTGATGCTGAAGGAGAGGGTGCTCAATTGCAAGCATATTTTCTGCGGTTATAAACTCGATTACAGTTGGTGTTTCTCACGCACCGATTAATTACGGTACACGCTACCATGGTTCACGCCCGTCCCTGGTAGCTGAGTGGTCAGCCCGACGGAATGTCATACCTAACGGCCCGGCTTCGATTCCCGGCTGGGTCGGAGATTTTCTCTGCTCAGGGATTGGGTATTGTGTTGTCTTTATCGTCATCATTTCATCCCCATCGACACGCAAGTCGCCGAAGTGGCTTCAACTTGAAAGACTTGCACCAAGCGAACGGTCTACCCGACGGGAGCCCATAGCCACACGGCATTTACATTTACCATGTTACACGGTACAATTCTGAGCCATCTGGCAGCACAGGGTAGCAGTTTGCGTCAGCGAAGCGGAAAAGACGACAGAGTAATAAACATGTCATATAGTATCTCAGACGACATTGAAAACAGAATAAAAAATTCGGAGGCATTACTTTTCAGCATGTCCTCGTATTTAGCAATTGCGAAACTCTATCAGATTCACTACTGTATAATACAAACAACATTGATTCTTTTGCATTTACCTTCTACACAAAATGAATTTGATTGCGACTGAGGCTGGTATTTAATGATCTCCTCCGAGATGAGGTGCACGCTGGACAAAATAATATGCAAAAGAAATAGCTTGTGTATCTCCCAAAGATCAAAGATCTTCTATGTAGGATTAAATGCTTCATTTTTTTGTAGTGAATAATTCCAGGTAAGCTGCAAATTATTCATTGCAACTCGAATTTTTCACTATAAAATGTCATATCATGACGCAATCTACGCTGCGGGCCAAGCTGAAAAAAAAAGATGCTTTATGGTTTTGAATCCAGAAGCAAATCTAACAAGACACTTCAAAAGAAGCTGAAACGAACAGCAGGGTTTAAAATCCCGTTGATGACGAGACCATTAAAGACGGAGCGCAAAATCTAATTGGGCAAGGATGTGAAACGTCTCCTTAGAAAAATTGATGAATTACTGTGCTGGTAAACCTCTTACGTTATTTGATTTTCAAACAGCTGAGCAGAACTGAACGTACTCAGACATTTCTCTCTTTACTGATTCTGATCAACACTAAACTGACACACAATATTTTTAGCGCAACGCAATCTGACTTTCAATAATCCCTACAAAAGAATGGCCCTAACAATAACCTATACCTTTCATGAATCACTTACCTCACAAAAATCTTCGTCACTCGAACTACAGCAATACAGCGAGAGCCACTACTGCCAGCTAAATAAAAGATTCAAACTACTGAAGACACTAACTACTGATGGGCATAGTTAGCAAATGAAAGATTTTGATAGAGAACAAACAATGCATTTACCTTAATAGTGTTCAAAAATCATAATATATATAGCAGTTCGAGACATCCAGTCTTACAAATTTACTGACTCTGATGGACACACGTCCAGATCATCCGCTCTCAAAACTCCGCCATCTCTCTCCCCAAATCCACCACTGCTTGCGGCTCACCTCCAACTGGGCAGCGCAACGCGCTGTTCACAGCCAACTGCTCAACACTACAATAGCAAATTCCAACAATGCAAACCAGCCACAGACTGCACACAGCACAGTCAGTGATTTTCATATAGAGCGCTACATGGCGTTACCAATATAAAAACCTAAACGGACTACTTACAGATGGAAAAGGAAATCAAACGTCTCCTTTCGAGGGACCGATGCTGGCATGATTTTGGGAAAACATTGAAAATCCAAATCTAGATGACCGGGCTGGGAGTTGAACCGCCCCCCTTCCTGATGCGAGTCGTGCACATTAACCACTGTGTCACCTCGATCTGTAAAGACGGTGTAGACCAGTGATAGTCAGCCTGGTTACTACCACCCACTAGTTGGCGTTCCAGTCTTCATGGTGGGCGATGGGCGGTAGGACACTTTAAAAACATTTTCATTAGAATTTCACAAAACTTTGACATAAATTGTTTGGGAAATAATTACTATTATTTGCTTTAACCAGCTGTAAGTCTACTTTATAAGTTACTTCCCTACTTTATGAATACACATTACTGTGGAACCGGTGAACAGTTAGAAAAATTTTGCTACTATCAGTGATGCAAAAGTGTGCCGTAAGAAAAAAAAAGTGAAAACGGTTGACTACCTCTGCTCTAATCCAATGTGTGTGTTTTAATAGGTTTCGGTGCGATATGTAAGTGAACTTCAAACATTATCTTTTGCATGTAAATTATTTGTGTGTAACAGCTGACCGATGTCACTTTGTTCTGCATGTTAAGTTAGCAGAAATAAACTATAATTTTAAATCTTCCACATACGTTACGATCTGGATTGCAACAAGTCATTCGCACGAGTAAAAAATGCAGGCAATGAAACTTCATTCACTTAAAGGTTGTCTGATCAGAAATAAACCAGTTTCTCTATGCTTTGGGGATTTGTTTGTTCTTTATATTTCTCTACGGCTGTCTTCGCCTTTGTATTTTATGCATGACGGAATTTCTTCGCTTTAAGTGTAACGTAACAGTCTGTTACTCCAAATTAGTATTGCTTCCGATAACAAGGCACTTAAAAAGTGCTCATTTGTTATGATTAACCGAGTGAGATCGACAGGTCTGGGATGTGAATGGGAGAGCGAGGGACTGAAACTCGTCAGCAAACACAGCTGGCGCTGGTGCGCCGACTGTTATTTGCGTCATAATTAATTAGCTACGAAGATGGCTGACACGATAAATCGTAATGAATCAGAACGAATGGCAGGTACCAATACATTCCAAAACGCAGTGCGCGAAAATTTGGTTTTTCAGGTGGCATATCTCCGATTCTATTGAACACTGAAATACAGGTTCAAGTGTTTTGGATATTCCTTGGCCTAGCGACCATTTGCATACCTGTCGAAAGAACGCCTCCAGCGCACGCAAATTGAGCACATCGGTTGGTTCTTTTGCATCAGGTGTGGTCCAGGGTGGACCTTAGGCGACTTGTAAAAGCACCATTTATTCGTGGGCTGTTCCCGAGAAAACCGCGAAAAACTACAATTTTTGGGTACGAAAAAGTACGAAATGTGGGGATGGTCTGAGACGTAAATGCAGTTTTAACTGACGTAGTGAACACAAGGTTTCTACGGTCATAGCAAGGCTTATGAAGTCATCGAAAAATGTTTCTGGTCAGCATTTTGTCCACCAGTAAAACATTATGACCCGATGAGTGTTAAATAATGAGCACTTCAAGCTTAGATGAACGAATTTTCTAACTGTCGAGGTATGGTGGAGACAATGGCAGGGGGAAAGAAAAACAAGCCGCGCGGGATTAGCCGAGAGGTCGTAGGCGCTGCAGTCATGGACTGTGCGGCTGGTCCCGGCGGAGGTTCGAGTCCTCCCTCGGGCATGGGTGTGTGTGTGTTTGTCCTTAGGATAATTTAGGTTAAGTAGTGTGTAAGCATGGGGACTGACGACCTTAGCAGTTAAGTCCCATAAAAAAAAGAAAGAAAAACAAAAGGAGAAAGTGTAAGTGAGAGGGAAGGTAGTGGCTGTGAGGTATACCGCAAATCAATGGAGAAAAAGGGGGCAGTGTGAGAGAGACATATATACAGTGGCAGTGTGAGGGAGAAGCTGATATGAAGACTTAACTACAAAGAGAAACTGGGTAAAAGCATTAAGATTGTTCTGTGTTAAAAGAGCGCGAAGGTGGAATGATGATTGAGGCACTTGCTTCCCACTTTTCGGTCAGTCTCTTTTAAAGAGGGACATATTCGCCTTTTTTATGCTCCGATAGGAGCACTTCTCTGCTGGCTTTCACATGTCTCATTATTACATATGAGTAAGCGCTATCAATTCGCCGGAAAGCACAGACGATCGCACAAAAAGGTTACTTTATTTTCAAAAAACTGTTAATTGTTTCAATATCGCCAGTAACTATATAACAATTTCAAAAAATATATACCGTATCTTACAGTCCTGTAAAGGAAAAAACGTTTTGGCTGCAGCCGATCTTGTATAAACTTACATTTACAGTACGTGACACCAAGACACGCAGATCTTCTTGCCACCCAGCAATAAATACCCACGCTGGCTATAGAGCCCTAATTAACGGCGGCAATAATATACCAAGATGGCAAGCGTGGGCAATTATCACAAGCAAAGGGCTGCAATAAATGGCTATGCTGATACATTTGTAGACAGTCTCACAAAGAAAATAAGGACTGAGATACATTGCAAATAAGTGGCTTTTAAAACACTTATTCGACTGATTCTTGAGCATATTCATGTCTGGAACCCTTACCAAGTTGGACTAATAAAAGAGGCAGAGAAAATCCAACGAAGAACATAGTGTTTCGTCATGGAATCGTTTAGTCAGCGCGAGAACTTTTCGGAGATGCTCAACACTCCAGTGGTAGGCGCTACAAGAGAGACGCTCTGCTTCACAGACAGGTTTACTACTGAAATATCACGCGAGTGCTTTCCAGGAAGAGTGCGTTCCAGGAAGAGTCGAGCAACGTACTACTTCCTTCCACAGTCATCTAGCAGAATAATCACAACGAGAAAATCTGAGGAATTAGAGGTGATATGGAGGAACACCGACAATCATTCTTCCAATGCCCCATTCTCGAATGGAAGAGGGAAGTGGGTGTCAATTAGTGGCAGTAGGAGTAGCCTCCCCGACACGCCGTAACGTGGCTGGAGGAGCGTAGATGTGGTACATGTAACGCCGTAGTGCGTGAACCTGGGCGGTTTGCCTAAAAAGATACAGTGAACACACAAATGCCTACCACGCAAACAATTGTTCTAAACCAACAACTGCCATTCTCATTAAGGGCACTGGGCATCCGTTCTATAAGATTAAAAATGTTCTTCATATATTACATAAAACGAACAAGGGGCTTCAGTTGGACTACTACATTGTGATCTGAGTATATATATGGTGCTAGGTACGCCTTACAAACCAGTATCTGATTTCGGAATCTCTGTCTGGCCATGATGTAATCTATCTGAAATCTTCCCGTATCGCCCTGTCTTTTCCAAGTATAACTTCTCGTCTTGCGATTCTTGAACAGCGTATTCTATATTACTAGATGAAATTTATCACAGATTTCAATTAGTCGTTCTCCTCTCACATTCCTTGTCCCAAGCCTATATTCTCCCATAATCCTTTCTTCTACCCCTTCCCCTATAACCTCATTCCAATCCCCCACGATTATTAGATTTTCATGTCCCTATACTTAATGCTTTACCCTTTCAATATCCTCATGTACTTTCTCTATCTCTTCATCTTCAGCTTGCGACGTCGGCATCTATACCTGAACTATCGTTTTCACTGTTGGTTTGCTTTTGATTCTGATGAGAACAATCCTATCCCTGAACTGTTCACAGTAACACATTCTCTGCGCTACCTTCCTATTGATAAAGAATCCTATTCCCGTTATACCATTTTCTGCTGCTGTTGATATTAACCTGTACTCATCTGACCAGAAATGCCTGTCTTCTTTCCATTTCGCTTCACTGATCCCCACTACATCTAGATTGAGCCTTTGTATTATCCTTTCCGGATTTTCTAGTTTCCCTACTACGTTCAAGCTTCTGACATTCCATGCCTCAACTCGTAGAACGTTATCTCTTCTTTGGTTATACAGCCTTTTTCTCATGGTCACCTTCCCCTTGGTAGCCCCTCCCGCAGATCCGAGTGAGGTACAATTCCGGAATCTTTTACCAATGGAGATATCATCACGACACCTTTTCAGTTACAGGCCGCACGTCCTGTGGATACACATTATGTGTCATTAACGCAGTGGTTTCCATTGCCTTCTGCACCCTCACGCCGTTGAGGATTGCTGATTCTTCGGCCTTGAGTGGCAGTTTCCCACCCCTAGGACGAGAGAGAGCCCTGAGGCCTGAACCTATGTCCGCTCCGCCGCCCTCTTTGACAAGGCCGTTGGCAGAATGAGGGTGACTTCTTACGCCGCAAGTCTTCGGCGGCCAAAGCTGATAATTAATGCGGTGGCGGTGGCGGGCTTCGAACCCGGGGCCCATATAGTTTTGATTACTAATCAATGACGCAACCCCTAGACCATGGGTGCATATAAAAGACAGTAATGCACTATCTGCACCTACACCTTAAAAGATACCGAGTGGCACGATAAGGTCCACAACTTACTGTTTCGCATTCGGTTGCATGCCATCACATTCCATCAGTTCTCATCACCCCGTTATACCAATATGATTCTGTATGCATTCTTTAAGGGTGAATGCCTAGCTGAATGTCGTGCACAGTTTGTAACTCCCGAGGAGCTCGCCTTCAATTTTCATAGTGAGTATCTTTGTGATCACTGTGGCGGACCATTTTTCATTCAGCATTCATGATGCAAGTTAATGGTTTGTTTTTAACTTTTACTGAATGGCGACGATGCCCATTTTGCAAAATGTAATACATGCAGGAGTAGGTTTAATAATGAATAGGAAAATAGGAATGCGGGTAAGCTACTACAAACAGCATAGTGAACGCATTATGGTGGCCAAGATAGATAGGAAGCCCACACCTACTACAGTATTACAAGTTTATATGCCAACTAGCTCTGCAGATGACGAAGAAATTGAAGAAATGTATGATGAAATAAAAGAAATTATTCAGATAGTGAAGGGAGACGAAAATTTAATAGTCATGGGTGACTGGAATTCGAGTGTAGGAAAAGGGAGAGAAGGAAACGTAGTAGGTGAATATGGATTGGGGCTAAGAAATGAAAGAGGAAGCCGCCTGGTAGAATTTTGCACCGAGCACAACTTAATCATAGCTAACACTTGGTTTAAGAATCATGATAGAAGGTTGTATACATGGAAGAACCCTGGAGATACTAAAAGGTATCAGATAGATTATATAATGGTAAGACAGAGATTTAGGAACCAGGTTTTAAATTGTAAGACATTTCCAGGGGCAGATGTGGACTCTGACCACAATCTATTGGTTATGAACTGTAGATTAAAACTGAAGAAACTGCAAAAAGGTGGGAATTTAAGGAGATGGGACCTGGATAAACTGAAAGAACCAGAGGTTGTACAGAGTTTCAGGGAGAGCATAAGAGAACAATTGACAGGAATGGGGGAAACAAATACAGTAGAAGAAGAATGGGTAGCTTTGAGGGATGAAGTAGTGAAGGCAGCAGAGGATCAAGTAGGTAAAAAGACGAGGGCTGGTAGAAATACTTGGGTAACAGAAGAAATATTGAATTTAATTGATGAAAGGAGAAAATATAAAAATGCAGTAAATGAAGCAGGCAAAAAGGAATACAAACGTCTCAAAAATGATATCGACAGGAAGTGCAAAATGGCTAAGCAGGGATGGCTAGAGGACAAATGTAAGGATGTAGGGGCTTATCTCACTAGGGGTAAGATAGATACTGCCTACAGGAAAATTAAAGAGACCTTTGGAGATAAGAGAAACACTTGTATGAACATCAAGAGCTCAGATGGAAACCCAGTTCTAAGCAAAGAAGGGAAAGCAGAAAGGTGGAAGGAGTATATAGAGCGTCTATACAAGGTCGATGTACTTGAGGACAATATTATGGAAATGGAAGAGGATGTAGATGAAGATGAAATGGGAGATGTGATACTGCGTGAAGAGTTTGACAGAGCACTGAAAGACCAGAGTCGACACAAGGCCCCGGGAGTAGACAACATTCCATTAGAACTACTGACGGCCTTGGGAGAGCCAGTCCTGACAAAACTCTACCATCTGGTGAGCAAGATGTATGAAACAGGCGAAATACCCTCAGACTTCAAGAAGAATATAATAATTCCAATCCCAAAGAAAACAGGTGTTGACAGATGTGAAAATTACCGAACAATCAGTTTAATAAGCCACAGGTGCAAAATACTAACACGAATTCTTTACAGACGAATGGAAAAGCTAGTAGAAGCCAACCTCGGGGAAGAACAGTTTGGATTCTTCCCCTGTCTTGTGACAGCGAGAGCGAGAGCACCAGCAGCAGCACAGTACTGTTTGTATAAAGCGTTTATTTTGCATTTTGTTTACGACCTTCCACTAAGGAAGGGATTCTATTTGTGTTTATCTGCTCTGCATAGTAACTAACAGTTCTTGATAAAACTTTACGTAGTTTTCGTGTTAGATTTCTTAGTGTTTTCTTGATCGTTTAGAACAGAAAGCGCCCTAAAACCGTCTTTGTTTCGCGGCCGTTAGCCACTAGTCACTTGAATCAGCAGTTGTCTTGTGACAGCCAGAGCGAGAGCACCAGCAGCAGCGAGTACTGTTTGTATAAAGCGTTTTTGTACTTATTTGCTGCGCTTAGCTTTTAAATAGTTTTTCTGGGAAAACCTAGCGTAGTTTTCGCGTCTCGTATTTCAGTGAGTGTTTCTTGATTATCAGAGTAGCTCATCAGAAGATTATCTTGGGAATTTGTCACCGTATAGGGTAGGGTAAACATAGTCATGTGTAGGGACTGTGGTTGTTGTGAGCGGACGCAAGGAGAATTGGCCACTCTTCGGGGGCAGGTGGAGGCTTTGTCTGTTAGGCTCATCGAGCTCGAGGCGCAGGCGTCGGCTCGTAGTGGCGTTGGGGCAACTGTGGTGAGACCTATGCCTACTTCGGTGGCCTTGGAATCACATGGAACCCCTGATGTCGCTGCGTCTTCCGGCAGTGAACATCTTACCGGTCAGCCATCACTCCAGGGTGAATGGCGGACAGTGGTGGGCTCTCGCGTGCCTGGCCGAAAGGCGAAGGTGGGATCTGGCCGCGTGGCAGCTGCCTTACCCCTTTCCAACAGGTACGGGGTGCTTCCTAGTGGTGATGACATCGTTTCCGAGCCACCACAGGATGCCTCGCCTGTTGGGCCAGTGGCCGATTCTCCGGCAAGGTCCCGACAGTCACAGAGGGCGGGCCTATTAGTTATAGGGAGCTCCAACGTTAGGCGGGTTATGGAGCCCCTCAGGAAAATAGCGGGTAGGTCGGGGAAGAATGCCAGTGTGCACTCGATGTGCTTGCCGGGGGGTCTCGTCCGTAATGTGGAGGAGCCCTTCCGGCAGCTATTGAACGCACTGGGTGTGACCGGCTGCAGATAGTAGCACATGTCGGAACGAATGACGGCTGCCGCTTGGGTTCTGAGGCCATCCTTGGTTCCTTCCGGCGGCTGGCTGATTTGGTGAAGACAACCAGCATCGCACGCGGAGTGCAAGCTGAGCTTAATATCTGCAGCATAGTGCCCAGAGTCGATCGCGGTCCTCTGGTTTGGAGCCGTGTGGAGGGTCTAAACCAGAGGCTCAGACGACTCTGCGACTATAATGGTTGCAAATTCATCGACCTCCGTTATTGGGTGGAGAACTGTAGGGCCCCCCTAGACAGGTCAGGCGTGCACTACACACCGGAAGCAGCTACTAGGGTAGCAGAGTACGTGTGGCGTGCACACGGGGGTTTTTTCGGTTAGAGGGACCCCCCCTTGGGCGAAACGATAAAATACCTGACGGCTTACCAGAGAGGACATTATCATCGTTGATAAAGAACGTCCGTCCTCAGAGACCAAAAACAGGAAAAGTTAACGTAATGTTGGTAAACTGCAGGAGTATCCAGGGCAAGGTTCCTGAATTAGTATCTCTTATTGAAGGAAATAGTGCGCATATAGTATTAGGAACGGAAAGTTGGTTAAAACCGGAAGTGAACAGTAACGAAATCCTAGACACAGAATGGAATATATACCGCAAGGATAGGATAAACGCCAATGGTGGAGGAGTATTTATAGCAGTAAAGAATTCAATAATATCCAGTGAAGTTATTAGCGAATGCGAATGTGAAATAATCTGGGTTAAGCTAAGTATCAAAGGTGGGTCAGATATGATAGTCGGATGCTTCTATAGACCACCTGCATCAGCAACCGTAGTAGTTGAGCGCCTCAGAGAGAACCTGCAGAACGTCGTGAAGAAGTTTCGTGATCATACTATTGTAATAGGGGGAGACTTCAATCTACCAGGTATAGAATGGGATAGTCACACAATCAGAACTGGAGCCAGGGACAGAGACTCTTGTGACATTATCCTGACTGCCTTATCCGAGAATTACTTCGAGCAGATAGTTAGAGAACCAACTCGTGAAGCTAACGTTTTAGACCTCATAGCAACAAATAGACCGGAACTTTTCGACTCCGTGAATGTAGAAGAGGGTATCAGTGATCATAAGTCAGTGGTTGCATCAATGACTACAAGTGTAATAAGAAATGCCAAGAAAGGAAGGAAAATATATTTGCTTAACAAGAGTGATAGGGCACAAATCGCAGAATATCTGAGTGACCACCATCAAACGTTCATTTCTGAGGAAGAGGATGTGGAACAAAAATGGAAAAAATTCAGAAACATCGTCCAGTACGCCTTAGATAAGTTCGTACCGACTAAGGTCCAAAGCGAGGGGAAAGATCCACCGTGGTATAACAATCATGTACGAAAGGTACTACGGAAACAAAGAAAGCTTCATCATAGGTTTAAGAGTAGTCGAATCATAGCTGATAAGGAAAAGCTGAACGAAGCGAAAAAGAGCGTAAAGAGAGCAATGAGAGAAGCATTCAACGAATTCGAACATAAAACATTGGCAAACAATCTAAACAAGAACCCTAAAAAGTTTTGGTCATATGTAAAATCGGTAAGCGGATCTAAATCCCCTATTCAGTCACTCGTTGACCACGATGGCACCGAAACAGAGGACGACCGAAGAAAGGCAGAAATACTGAATTCAGTGTTCCGAAACTGTTTCACTGCGGAAAATCGTAACACGGTCCCTGACTTCAGCCGTCGCACGGACGCCAAAATGGAAAATATTGAAATAAACGATATCGGAATTGAAAAACAACTGCTATCACTTAGTAGCGGAAAAGCATCCGGACCAGACGAGATACCCTTAAGATTCTACAGTGATTATGCTAAAGAACTTGCCCCCTTTCTATCAGCAATTTATCGTAGATCGCTGGAAGAACGTAAAGTACCTAGCGACTGGAAGAAAGCGCAGGTCGTTCCCATTTTCAAGAAGGGTCATAAATCAGATGCGAATAATTATAGGCCTATTTCGCTTACGTCAATCTGTTGTAGAATAATGGAACATGTTTTGTGTTCTCGTATTATGACGCTCTTAGATAATACAAATCTCCTTCATCATAACCAACATGGATTCCGCAAACAGAGATCATGTGAAACTCAGCTCGCCCTATTTGCCCAAGAAATTCACAGTGCCGTAGACACTGGCGAGCAGATTGATGCCGTATTCCTGGACTTCAGGAAGGCATTTGATACGGTTCCGCACTTACGTTTAATGAAAAAAATACGAGCTTACGGAATATCGGACCAGGTTTGTTATTGGATTCAGGATTTCCTAGAAGAAAGAACTCAACATGTCATTCTTAACGGTTCAAAATCTGCAGATGTAGAGGTAATTTCGGGAGTACCGCAAGGAAGCGTGATAGGACCTTTATTGTTTACAATATACATAAATGACTTAGTTGACAACATCGGTAGCTCCGTGAGGCTATTTGCAGATGACACGGTTGTCTACAAGAAAGTAGCAACATCAGAAGACTCGTACGTACTCCAGGAAGACCTGCAGAGGATTAATGCATGGTGCGACAGCTGGCAGCTTTCCCTAAACGTAGATAAATGTAATATAATGCGCATACATAGGGGCAGAAATCCATTCCAGTACGATTATGCCATAGGTGGTAAATCATTGGAAGCGGTAACGACCGTAAAATACTTAGGAGTTACTATCCGGAGCGATCTGAAGTGGAATGATCACATAAAACAAATAGTGGGAAAAGCAGGCGCCAGGTTGAGATTCATAGGAAGAATTCTAAGAAAATGTGACTCATCGACGAAAGAAGTAGCTTACAAAACGCTTGTTCGTCCGATTCTTGAGTATTGCTCATCAGTATGGGACCCTTACCAGGTTGGATTAATAGAAGAGATAGACATGATCCAGCGAAAAGCAGCGCGATTCGTCATGGGGACATTTAGTCAGCGCGAGAGCGTTACGGAGATGCTGAACAAGCTCCAGTGGCGGACACTTCAAGAAAGGCGTTACGCAATACGGAGAGGTTTATTATCGAAATTACGAGAGAGCACATTCCGGGAAGAGATGGGCAACATATTACTACCGCCCACATATATCTCGCGTAATGATCACAACGAAAAGATCCGAGAAATTAGAGCAAATACGGAGACTTACAAGCAGTCGTTCTTCCCACGCACAATTCGTGAATGGAACAGGGAAGGGGGGATCAGATAGTGGTACAATAAGTACCCTCCGCCACACACCGTAAGGTGGCTCGCGGAGTATAGATGTAGATGTAGATGTAGAAATGCTAGAACACGTGAGGCAATACTGACCTTACGACTTATCTTAGAAGAAAGATTAAGGAAAGGCAAACCTACATTTCTAGCATTTGTAGACTTAGAGAAGGCTTTTGACAATGTTGACTGGAATACTCTCTTTAAAATTCTAAAGGTGGCAGGGGTAAAATACAGGGAGCGAAAGGCTATTTACAATTTGTACAGAAACCAGATGGCAGTTATAAGAGTCGAGGGACATGAAATGGAAGCAGTGGTTGGGAAGGTAGTAAGACAGGGTTGTAGCCTGTCCCCGATGTTATTCAATCTGTATATTGAGCAAGCAGTAAAGGAAACAAAAGAAAAATACGGAGTAGGTATTAAAATCCATGGAGAAGAAATAAAAACTTTGAGGTTCGCCGATGACACTGTAATTCTGTCAGAGACAGCAAAGGACTTGGAAGAGCAGTTGAACGGAATGGACAGTGTCTTGAAGGGAGGATATAAGATGAACATCAACAAAAGCAAAACGAGGATAATGGATGTAGTCGAATTAAGTCGGGTGATGTTGAGGGTATTAGATTAGGAAATGAGTCACTTAAAGTAGTAAAGGAATTTTGCTATTTTGGGGGCAAAATAACTGATGATGGTCGAAGTAGAGAGGATATAAAATGTAGGCTGGCAATGGCAAGGAAAGCGTTTCTGAAGAGGAGAAATTTGTTAACATCGAGTATAGATTTAAGTGTCAGGAAGTCATTTCTGAAAGTATTTGTATGGAGTGTAGCCATGTATGGAAGTGAAACATGGACGGTAAATAGTTTGGACAAGAAGAGAATAGAATCTTTCGAAATGTGGTGCTACAGAAGAATACTGAAGATTAGATGGGTAATCACATAACTAATGAGGAAGTATTGAATAGGATTGGGGAGAACAGAAGTTTGTGGCACAACATGACCAGAAGAAGGGATCCGTTGGTAGGACATGTTCTGAGGCATCAAGGGATCACCAATTTAGTATTGGAGGGCAGCGTGGAGGGTAAAAATCGTAGGGGGAGACCAAGAGATGAATACACTAAGCAGATTCAGCAGGATGTAGGTTGCAGTAGGTACTGGGAGATGAAGAAGCTTGCACAGGATAGAGTAGCATGGAGAGCTGCATCAAACCAGTCTCGAGACTGAAGACCACAACAACAACAACAACAACAACAATACATACACCCCGTGGAAGGATGATCTCTGCACTTCCAGGACACTAATTTTTGTCACCTTCCTGATGCTCATGGTGAGTCATTAGCAGCTAATATTTTTCCTGACGCTATACAATGCGTGTTTTTTTAAGTAAGATCCGTTTGAACACAAGTGCACAACGAAAGGTTATTTCAAAAAAGTAAATTTATTTTCAGAAAGTACATACTTGACTGTACTTTTTGACATAGTTGCTAAGTTTGCTCAAACACGTATCATACCTCTCAACCAATTTTAAAATACCCTCTTCATAAAAACTTACCGTCTGTTCCGATAACCAAGAGTTCACTGCCGTTTTCACGTCGTCGCCATCATTGCAACGGTTGCCACTGAGGTGTTGTTTGAGGTGGAGAAACAGATGGTAATCGCTCGGCGCGAGATCAGGACTGTAGGGTGGGTGGTCTAAAACTTCCCAGCCAAAACTGTCCAATAAATCGCTGGTCTGACCTGCAGTGTGAGGTCTTGTATTGTCAAGGAAAAGGACAATTCCCTTTGTCAGCAAGCCTCGTCTTTTGTTTTGAATCGTTCTGCGTAGCTTTTTCAGGGTTTGGCAGTATGCTTCTGCTTTGATAGTGGTTCCTCGTTGCATGGAGTCGACCAACAAAGCACCATACCTATCCCAAAACAGTGACGCCAAGATTTTGCGCTGGGACAGAGTCGGTTTGGCCTTCACCTTTACAGGCGAGTGTCTGTGTCTCCATTCCGTGCTCTGTTGCTTCGATTCTGGCGTGATATGCGAAACCCATATTTCGTCTCCAATTACGATCTGACTCAAGAAGCCGTCACCTTTTTCATGATAACAAGTCAAGAAATTCATCGCACACTCAAATCTTTGGTTTTGTGGTCTTCTGTTAGGAGTTTCAGGACCGAACGGGAGCGCAGTTGCCTAAACTTTAGATGTTCAGAAACAATATTGTAAAGCACTGATCTCGATATGTCAGAAAATTCGCTTGAGAGACCTGTTTTTGTGAAGCGCCTGTTCTCACGAATCCTCGCTTCAACTGAAGCCACCAAATCATCTGTAATCAAAGAAGGGCAGCTCTCGTCATGGACGTTGTCACGGTCATCTTTGCCGGCCACGGTGGCCGAGCGGTTCTAGGCGCTTCAGTCCGGAACTGCGTGACTGCTACGGTCACAGGTTCGAATCCTGCTTCGGGCATGGATGTGGGTGCTGTCCTTAGGTTGGTTAGGTTTAAGAAGTTTTTAAGTCCTAGGGGACTGATGACCTCAGATGTTAAGTCCCATAGTGCCCAGAGCCATTTGAACCATTTGAACGGCCATCTTTGAATTCTCGTACCCACTTACGCACTTTGCTTTCACTCATAACAGTATCACTGTACACTTCGCAAATCTGTCGATGAATTTCTGCAGCAGACAGGTTCCTTGCTGACAAAAACCGTATCACTGAGCGAACCTCACACGCGGCGGGCGATTTGATAGTCTTAAACATCTTCAAACCACAGAACAGAACCGTAGAGGTTAGCTACAGAGCTGAAACTGAGCACAGTTGTTCCCCAGGCATGCCAGTTCTCGACGCACGCACTCGTTGCGGTATACGCTCGAACTAATAGTGTCTACAACAGAATGGACCTTACTTAAAAAACACGCCTCGTAGTTAACATAACACTTTCAAATGAACCTTACTAAAGATTGAACTTGCAACATCGCACCCATAGGTTCCTTATGAGTGCGATAGTGGAACGCAGTATGGTGTCAGGAATTATAGTGGAAACAAGAAGTTGAGCCAGCACTGGTCCACCATTGGCAGCAGCAGGCAAGAATTCGGGCTTGGCACTGGGTCTGTCATGAGTTGTTTATTATCGACGTGGCTGGGTCAGGGAGTTACTAGTGACAGAATGGCTCTGGGTAGTTGGAGGACAAGGTGGCCACTATCGTCATCAGCCACACAGAGCCTCGGTGAAGTGAAAGCAGTTTGGGGCAGCTTGGAGTACAAGAGTGACCAAATGGACAGGCAAAGTGGGATGTGTGTAGCATACCAATGAGGCAGCTTAGCTCAGCGACTATCGAGGCTTCCTATGGCGGGGCGTCTTTCAGACTGGATCAGCGGCTTCACAGATCCAGAAAACTGAGTCTAGATTTGGCTGCTGTGGGGTCGTTTTGGCTGCGACGGTTAGAGGAAAGTGTGCTCAATTTGACCGGTGCTGTCTCGTAGTGCAGGTAGTTGTGTCAGAGCTGGCCAACTTAAGTCACCGACTGATTATGTTTGTGAAATACAATGTGGCCGCGTTTGGGGGTGGCATATTCAGTTGGAAAGAATCTGATTGAATTGTGTTTAATGAGATTTTTATCTGTCAGTGTCTTTGGTATTGATTTTTTTACTGTGTTTATCTATTGCGTCCAGCTGAGTGTGCATATGGTTAGTGTTTTGCTGTTGATTTTGTCTCTGCTGTATTGTCTCTCTAGTGTTAAATAAGGTGGTTTATTCGGTGGGGTACATTTTTGGCTTGGGTTCTGGGATAAGATCCTTTATCCCATATTTTCGTGTTCTTCATTTATTTAGTATTGCCGTTTGTGGCATATTAATCCCTCCGTGTATTATACGGTTGAATACATTCAGAGGGGCTGATTAATTGTGTAAGATCCTGCCCATTCGTCTAATAAAGCGTGCCTAGGAAGCTGTTTTCTCGGATAGCTAGACAACAATTCAAGCAAATCTTATTAATGGAGTTTTATATAGTAAATTGAATTGACAATACTTACCTTAGCGTTTGTACAATGAGGTATCGCAAGCAAATGGCGACATGCATATAATCAATGTCCTTCGATGTATACAATTTCCATGCAGGCAAATTATACTCTTCACAAGTCACGGCTCCTCTTCTAGTCCGACTCTTCTAGTGCGGCCGCGGCTCGGTGGAGCGGCGCTTATATTCTCTTCGTGTAGGTGGCGCTCCTGTCGTGGTGTCGTCCTAGTCGGCGTTCTATTGGCTGACGTCGTCTGACAGCCTTCTCTTCGTGTATCGTTCAGGCCGGCGTGCCGGCGCTTGTCGTTATGCTGGAACAAATTGATTCCTTTTCTGTTGTATTAGATGTTAAGGTGTTGTTATTTTTAGTATATTTATTCGTGCCCCTTGTTGTAAAGACAGCTGAATCCAGAGGCACAATTATATTATATTAAGGGGAGGTTCACTATCTATGGCCCAAAAAAAAGCATGTTCTTTGAGAATTTTTTTCTCGGAATGTGTTATAGATATCAATGTCAAATTTGGTCAAAATGTTTATTGATATTTCTACTACAAACTGGAATTTTTTCGACCGGAAATGTCGAAGAGCAAAGGCTGAAGTGTCGTCGGAATTTCGATGTAGACCTCCAGGCGCGGTATGTCACAGGCCAGTCGGCTGGTCTGAAATCAAAATTGAGTTGACGTTAGCGAAGTATATAAGATATTCTTTAGGAGTTGTACCTCCGTAAGTTATTTGGACCATAGGAAACAAAATGGCGGCCATTAAAAAAAGTTTTTTTATCGATTTTAAGACTGCGTCGGCCAAGTAAAAATATTTATAGTTGATGGATCGGAATAAAAGTGGTACAACTCCTAGACAATTTAGTTAGCTTCGTCGGAAACAAAGAATCATGCCAATCCGTTTAGTAGATTTGAAGTTACCATACCACGCGATAAAAAAAGGTCATTTCCAGAAAAACGCGTTTGAACATTTGATTATATATAAATGCAATATTATGCAACTTACGTTCAATCTGCTATTCCGGGTCCATAAACTAGTTCTTCCTCTTCCTCATAGAGGGCGTTCTGCACCATCTGGGCCATCCTGCGCTGCTCCAGAGCCGCTCGTACGGCCGGTGACAGGCGGTTTTCGGCCGCTTGAATCCGATGGTCGTCCGAATGCTTGGCGAACTACGTCGAATAGAGTCCCAGGGTGACGTCCATCGTTGTCATGGGCTTCGGAATTGCTGAATACCCTTCGTCGAAGCTGCTCACTGCCAGGAAAGTCGCTATCTCCACAGTCTTCGCACCAGAATGCAAATGCTTGGGGGCTAACTACCAAACACACGCGTTCAAACTTTCATTTGAATTTTGTGTGTTTCCTCCCAAGCACCGGTACAATAACTCGTCCTCTGAAATGGCCTCATAGATCGGATGAATCACTTTTTGAACTTCTTTGGAGAGCGGCTGGTCGTGTTGATATTCGTCCAGATGTCCGGTAGCTTCTGTAATGCGCCACTTGCACCAACTAGTTTCCCCAGCCGGACAATTTTGGTGTTGTGGGTGGTCATCCGTCGAACACTTGTGGTAATACGTTGCCCAAATTTCCTTCTACATCTGTTCCACCGAATTGGAATGCCGTCAGATTGCCAATCCGTAGTACGCCTTAAGCTCCTTGATCACTTTATCAGTTTTAGTCATGGGTAAGCACTAAAAAGCCAAAATTCCGAAAAGACTGGTGCGTGAAAAAGGCCGATTTCAGGCAGGCGCATTTTTTTTTCAACCGCGAATAACAAATATTTCCGTTCCGTGTTCGGAAAAACTGTTTCAGGGGTGGATTCTAAACACTTTTATGGATCCAAAAACGCAATTTAAAAAAATCTATTTTTTGAGCCAAAAGATATTATACCTCCCCTTAGGTTATTAAGAGGCGTTTTGATAAACCAATCACTCAGTTCTTTGGTTGTTGCTTCTAGTGTCTGCGTTCTGAGTTGTTCATACAGATTAATAAAGTGATTTACATTTTGTGAATGGCTTACACTCACACAACCGCCAGCCACTTCCACTCTCACCGTTTCCTGCACCACACATACACAATGATAACAATAATGATGATAATAATAATAATAATAATAACACCTCTTGTAATGATTTACTTGGCCTGTTACTGCTTGATGCAAAAAATACAAAATTTATTAGAAACTGAAGAAATTTAACTAAGAGATAGAAAGGCAAAAGAAGCAATAGGAAACAGGAAAAGAGATCGCCGTTGAACCGAAACATTATGACCACCAGTTTAATAGCGTGTTGTTCCACTTTTCAAAACAGTACAACAGAGTTATGGTTGACATCAATTCTACAAGTCCTTGACAGGATTCCAGAAATATGTGGCACGAGATGTCTACGGAAATTACGGCAAGCTGGTTGACGGGCACTCACCTGGCGCCCGATTTGTGTTCCAGTGGGTACCGATCAGGAGCATTTGCTTCCAAGACACAAATTTGAGTTCACTTTTAATGCCCCTCAAACCATTTTAACACGATTCTGACCTTCCAACACGGATAGCTATCCTGCTGAAATATGTGATCGCCGTAGGAGGCGACTTCAAGCATGAAGCGATGCAGGAGGCCCGCGATAGTGTTAACGTAGTTAATGGCTGTCGTGATGCCTTATATTAACACCCCAGATCCCATAGAAGCCCAACACAGTGTACCCCATTGCATAATTCTGTCCTTACCGGCCTGCTTCTGTGGCGTGGTGCACGTTTCGTGCAGCTATTCGCCTGGGTGACGGCGTGTAAGGACCCAACCATCGACCTGTTATAACAAGAAATGCGATTCAATCGACAGGCGACACGCGAAAATTGACAGTGAAGATTCAGTGATACTGTGCCCACTTCAATCATAACTGACGATGTCATTGAGTGAACAAAGGAACACCTAGGGGACGCGTTATGTGGAGCTCCGTGTTCAACAATAGCCTTTGAACGGTGTGCTGGCGAAACACTTGTGACAGCGCGAGCATTCTGCTCTATCGTCAGATCTGCCACAGATCGCTGCTTATGCTGGATTACACAGTGGGGGATCCTCCGACCTCTACGTTTTGTGATGAGACGTACTACTCATCATTGCACCATCCTTCAACCACTTTCCATAGGTGCTCACGGCAGTACTACGCCAACAGGCGACCAGCATTGCCGTTTCAGAGATTCTCATGCAGCCGCAGCGCCTCAACAATGAGTCGTTTGTCAGAACCGCTTATACCATTGGATTTCCGCATTTGCGGCCCGTGTCTTCGCTATAGTGACTGCCCATTCGTCTCTTTTCAGCTTACATTCTTTCCTTACTGCGTCACGTGACCTCCACACCACCAGGAGGCATTCAATCTCGCGGTAGGCAGTGGTCATAATCTTTGGCTCATTACTGTAGATTAGATCCACAGCACAGCTGCTGCCGGTTGTGGACTTCAATGTACACTATGTGATCAAAAGTATCCGGACACCTGGCTGAAAATGACTTACAAGTTCGTGGCGCCCTCCATCGGTAATACTTGGAATTCAATATGGTGTTGGTCCACTCTTAGCCTTGATGACAGCTTCCACTCTCGCAGGCCGATGTTCAGTAAGGTGCTGAAATGTTTCTTGGGGAATAGCAGCCCATTCTACACGGAGTGCTGCACTGACGAGACGTATCGATGTCGGTCGGTGAAGCCTGGCACGAAGTCGGCTTTCCGGAATATCCCAAAGCTGCTCTATAGGATTCAGGTTAGGACGCTGTGCAGGCCAGTCCATTACAGGGATGTTATTGTCGTGTAAGCACTCCGCCACAGGCGGTGCATTATGAACAGGTACTCGATCGTGTTGAAAGATACAATCGCCATCCCCGAATTGCTCTTCAACATTGGGAAGCAAGAATGTGCATAAAACATCAATGTAGGCCTGTGCTGTGATAGTGCCACACAAAAGAACAAGGGGTGCAAGCCCCCTTCATGAAAAACACGACCACACCATTACACTACCGCGACCGAATTTTTCTGTTGGCACTACACACACTGGAAGATGACGTTCACCGGCCATTGCCCATACCCACACCCTGCCATCGGACCGCCACATTGTGTACCGTGATTCGTCACTGCACACAACGTTTTCCCACTGTTCAATCGTCAAATGTTTACTCTCCTTACACTAAGCGAGGCGTCGTTAGGCATGTACCGGTGTGATGTGTGGCTCATGAGCAGCCGTTCGACCATGAAATCAAAGTTTTCTCATCTCCCGCCTAACTGTCATAGTACTCGCAGTGGATCCTGATGCAGTTTGGAATTCGTGTGTGATGGTCTGGGTTCATGTCTGCCTATTACACATTACGATCCTCTTCAACTGTCGGGTGGTCCCTGTCAGTCAACAGACGAGATCGGCCTGTACGCTTTTGTGCTGTACGTGTCCCTTCACGTTTCCACTTCACTAACACATCGGAGACAGTGGACCTAAGGATGTTTAGGAGTGTGGAAATCTCACGTACAGACGTATGACACAAGTGACACTCAATCACCTGACTACATTGTAAGACCATGAGTTTCGCGGACCGCCCCATTCTGCTCCCTCACCATGTCTAATGACTATTGAGGTCGCTGATATGGAGTATCTGGCTGTAGGTGGCAGAACAATGCACCTAATATGAAAAACGTATGCTTTTGGGGGTGTCCGGATACTTTGATCACATAGTGTACATCGATCCTATGCTTCATGGTGTGTTACCTACACGCTGAGTCTGTTTCGCGGCTCTACATGTGAGTGTCAGACGCTGACAACTAAGAGCCTTTGTTCCCCTTACAGAGCCGTTATTATTACGGACTAAGGAACGTTAAGCGAATTGATAAAATTGCAACTGCACTTTTCATTGAAGATATCCTATAGATGCTGCTATTATAACTATTACCCTAATTCTTCATTAGTATTTTAAAATATTGGTCAAGCGTTTCAAAAGACACAGATTACACTTTAAATTTAGCAGCTGCCTAAGGTTAAGTGTTTAACGTGCATTAGAACTGAAAAAATCAATTCTTTATCTGTTTGTTAGATAGCATTGTAGCTGTGAGTGTTGGCGAGGATGTGGACACCAAAGCATGCTGGTGTGACCTCCAGATCAATAATGTCGTCACTGAACACTTTCTCTATCTAACGTATATTTTCACTCGCACTCACCGTCTGTGTGAATTCCTAAGGGACCAAACTGCTGAGGTCATCGGTCCCTAGACTTACACACTACTTAAACTAACTTAGGCTAAGAACAACACACACACACACCTATGGCCGAGGAAGGACTCGAACCTCCGGCGGGATGGACCGCGCTGTCCGTGACATGGCGCCTCAAACCACGCGGCCACTCCGCGCGGCTCGCGCTCACTACTTGATCCTACTCCTTATTTTGTGTCTGCGGCACCCTAGAGCCAGGAAGTCCTCGGCGGCACCTTTTAGTTTTAATGATAGGTGGTTGCAGGTTTTATCAGTTGGAGGGAGAGAAATAAAGATTAGTATTGAAATTACAATCAACAGAGTAACATTACTTCGCATCTTAACGCCGCGCATGAACGTCAGCTGCTGTCGTCCACGTGATCCATGTGACGGGCGCACGCGATTTCGTCAAGCGACGTAAGTAGCAACAGAAACATAAGATGCGAACCCGGATAACTCTCTGAATTTGACATATCTACATCTACGTCCACAGGATGTGGACATCTACATCTACATCTACATCTACATTTATACTCCGCAAGCCACCCAACGGTGTGTGGCGGAGGGCACTTTACGTGCCACTGTCTTTACCTCCCTTTCCTGTTCCAGTCGCGTATGGTTCGCGGGAAGAACGACTGTCTGAAAGCCTCTGTGCGCGCTCTAATCTCTCTAATTTTACATTCGTGATCTCCTCGGGAGGTATAAGTAGGGGGAAGCAATATATTCGATACCTCATCCAGAAACGCACCCTCTCGAAACCTGGCGAGCAAGCTACACCGCGAAGCAGAGCGCCTCTCTTGCAGAGTCCGCCACTTGAGTTTGTTAAACATCTGCGTAACGCTATCACGGTTACCAAATAACCCTGTGACGAAACGCGCCGCTCTTCTTTGAATCTTCTCTATCTCCTCCGTCAACCCGATCTGGTACGGATCCCACACTGATGAGCAATACTCAAGTATAGGTCGAACGAGTGTTTTGTAAGCCACCTCCTTTGTTGATGGACTACATTTTCTAAGGACTCTCCCAATGAATCTCAACCTGGTACCCGCCTTACCAACAATTAATTTTATATGATCATTCCACTTCAAATCGTTCCGCACGCATACTCCCAGATATTTTACAGAAGTAACTGCTACCAGTGTTTGTTCCGCTATCATATAATCATACAATAAAGGATCCTTCTTTCTATGTATTCGCAATACATTACATTTGTCTATGTTAAGGGTCAGTTGCCACTCCCTGCACCAAGTGCCTATCCGCTGCAGATCTTCCTGCATTTCGCTACAATTTTCTAATGCTGCAACTTCTCTGTATACTACAGCATCATCCGCGAAAAGCCGCATGGAACTTCCGACACTATCTACTAGGTCATTTATATATATTGTGAAAAGCAATGGTCCCATAACACTCCCCTGTGGCACACCAGAGGTTACTTTAACGTCTGTAGACGTCTCTCCGTTGATAACAACATGCTGCGTTCTGTTTGCTAAAAACTCTTCAATCCAGCCACACAGCTGGTCTGATATTCCGTAGGCTCTTACTTTGTTTATCAGGCGACAGTGCGGAACTGTATCGAACGCCTTCCGGAAGTCAAGAAAAATAGCATCTACCTGGGAGCCTGTATCTAATATTTTCTGGGTCTCATGAACAAATAAAGCGAGTTGGGTCTCACACGATCGCTGTTTCCGGAATCCATGTTGATTCCTACATAGTAGATTCTGAGTTTCCAAAAACGACATGATATTCGAGCAAAAAACATGTTCTAAAATTCTACAACAGATCGACGTCAGAGATATAGGTCTATAGTTTTGCGCATCTGCTCGACGACCCTTCTTGAAGACTGGGACTACCTGTGCTCTTTTCCAATCATTTGGAACCTTCCGTTCCTCTAGAGACTTGCGGTACACGGCTGTTAGAAGGGGGGCAAGTTCTTTCGCGTACTCTGTGTAGAATCGAATTGGTATCCCGTCAGGTCCAGTGGACTTTCCTCTGTTGAGTGATTCCAGTTGCTTTTCTATTCCTTGGACATTTATTTCGATGTCAGCCATTTTTTCGTTTGTGCGAGGATTTAGAGAAGGAACTGCAGTGCGGTCTTCCTCTGTGAAACAGCTTTGGAAAAAGGTGTTTAGTATTTCAGCTTTACGCTTGTCATCCTCTGTTTCAATGCCATCATTATCCCGGAGTGTCTGGATATGCTGTTTCGAGCCACTTACTGATTTAACGTAAGACCAGAACTTCCTAGGATTTTCTGTCAAGTCGGTACATAGAATTTTACTTTCGAATTCACCGAACGCTTCACGCATAGCCCTCCTTACGCTAACTTTGACATCGTTTAGCTTCTGTTTGTCTGAGAGGTTTTGGCTGCGTTTAAACTTGCAGTGAAGCTCTCTTTGCTTTCGCAGTAGTTTCCTAACTTTGTTGTTGTACCACGGTGGGTTTTTCCCGTCCCTCACAGTTTTACTCGGCACGTACCTGTCTAAAACGCATTTTACGATTGCCTTGAACTTTTTCCATAAACACTCAACATTGTCAGTGTCGGAACAGAAATTTTCGTTTTGATCTGTTAGGTAGTCTGAAATCTGCCCTCTATTACTCTTGCTAAACAGATAAACCTTCCGCCCTTTTTTTATATTCCTATTAACTTCCAAATTCAGGGATGCTGCAACGGCCTTATGATCACTGATTCCCTGTTCTGCACTTACAGAGTCGAAAAGTTCGGGTCTGTTTGTTACCAGTAGGTCCAAGATGTTATCTCCACGAGTCGGTTCTCTGTTTAATTGCTCGAGGTAATTTTCGGATAGTGCACTCAGTATAATGTCACTCGATGCTCTGTCCCTACCACCCGTCCTAAACATCTGAGTGTCCCAGTCTATATCTGGTAAATTGAAATCTCCACCTAAGACTATAACATGCTGAGAAAATTTATGTGAAATGTATTCCAAATTTTCTCTCAGTTGTTCTGCCACTAATGCTGCTGAGTCGGGGGGTCGGTAAAAGGAGCCAATTATTAACCTAGCTCGGTTGTTGAGTGTAACCTCCACCCATAATAATTCACAGGAACTATCCACTTCTACTTCACTACAGGATAAACTACTACTAACAGCGACGAACACTCCACCACCGGTTGCATGCAATCTATCCTTTCTAAACACCGTCTGTACCTTTGTAAAAATTTCGGCAGAATTTACATCCGTAGAAATGCATGCTTGAACATAAATGCAGGTGCTACCCAAGCCTGCAGGTTGCGCCTATGTTTTTAACCTCCGACGGCACCTGTGTAATATACTCAATACGTTGCAAGTGTCATTCGAGACTCGCCAGGGTAGCCGAGAGCGCTAACGCGCTGCTTCCTGGACTCGGGAAGGCGCGCCGGCCCCGCATCGAATCCGCCCGGCGGATTGAGGGCGAGGGCCGATGTGCCGGCCAGCCTGGATGTGGTTTTTAGGCGGTTTTCCACAATGGTTCAAATGGCTCTGAGCACTATGGGACTTAACTGCTATGGTCATCAGTCCCCTAGAACTTAGAACTACTTAAACCTAACTAACCTAAGGACATCACACACATCCATGCCCGAGGCAGGATTCGAACCTGCGACCGTAGCGGTCGTGCGGTTCCAGACCGTAGTTCCTAGAACCGTTCGGCCACTTCGGCCGGCGGTTTCCCGCATCCCGCTAGGTGAATACTGGGCTGGTCCCCAAGTGCCGCCTCAGTTACACGCGTCGCGGACATCTGAAACACGTTCGCACTCTTTCACGATTTACACTAGATGCAGACAGCTGGGGTACGCTGATTCCATCCTTGGGGGTACGGGGTGGCGGCAGGAAGGGCATTCGGCCGCCCCGAAAACTAACCGTGCCAAATCCGTTCTAACCGCGCCGACCCTGCGGTCGCTGCGGTACTATGGCGTAAGCGAAAGAAAGAAAGTTGCAAGTGTCATTCATGGTCATAACAGTGTTCTGTGTAGTTGCGAGTGTGTTATGTTAGAGTTAAGTGAATTCGAACGGAAGGAAACAGTTTGTGTTCTTGCGATGCGTGCTTCCGTAATAAAGGGAGCCGAAGTGTTTCTTGTTTTAAAGAGGTACCATGTCGAAGATTTATACCGCATATAAGGTAGCCGGAAGAGCACATCCGCTATGTCGTAACGCGGATGAAAATTTTGTTGAGTGATCGCGCCGGATATACTGAAAAATATGGGGACGAAAGTTGCAACAGTCACTACAGAAGTGAATGTCGCACTCGTGAACTCTGTGAGCGCCAAAACAATAGGAAGGGCGCTCCGTAAGCAGAGAATTGCAGGGCGAGCTGGAATTCCAAAACCACTCTTCAGTGATGTAAAGGCCCATTATGACTTCTCGACTAGCGCCATAGGTAGGTGGGTTTTCGAGTTTCGCTAAAAAGGTCAGGAGTCCATTACACGCAGGAGGCGGTTGCACTGTAGCGAGGGCTGCATGGCGTGAACTGCACCGTTTTTTAGGTTAGGGTATCTCGGGGAAACACAGAAAGGGGTTCAGTCTCAAAGGGTGCAGGTCCAACACAGGAAGAACGTGGATCTGGAAACCATCGGTACTACAGTTGTAAACTGTCGTAGCTGTGTTGGGAAAATACCAGAGCTCTCAGCGCTGACAGAGAGCACTGATGCTCAAATCGTTATAGGCGCTGGAAACTGGCTAAAGCCAGAGTTAGTTCAGCCGAATTTTTTTGCCAAAGACCTAACGATCTTCAGAGGGAATAGGCTAAATACAGTTGGCAGTGGTGTGTTTGTTGCTGTTAGAAGTAGTTTACCTTGTAGCGAAATTGAAGTAGATGGTTCGTGTGAGTTGGTAGAGGTCATTCTCAGCAAACGGAATAAAATAATAACTGGATCATTTTACCAACCTCCCAACTCAGATGATACAGTTGCTGAAAGATTGAAAGAGAACTTGAGTCTAATTTCAAACACGTACTCGACTTACAAACTTCATCCGAAATTGTGCTAAACGCATTCTCTGAACATTATTTCGAGCAATTAGTCACGAGCCCACTCGAGTAGTAAACAGTTGTGACAACACACCTGAGCTCTTAGCAATAAATAATCCTGAGCTAATAACGAGCATCAAAAGGGATGCAGGGATTAGTCAACACAGAGTTGCTGCAACGACAATGAATACCGTAACTCCAAAATTCACTAAAAAGAAACGAAAAATATATCTATTAAAAAGAGCAGACAAAAATTTGCTTGACGCCTTCCTGAGAGACACTCTCCACTCCTCCCAAAATAACAATGTGTACATCAGATGTGACTTGAATTCAAAGAAATAATATCGACGGCAGTTGAGAGATTTATACCAAATAAATTAACAAACAACGGAGCTGATCCCCCATCGTACACAAAAAAGGTCAGAACAGTGTTGCAGAAAGAATGGAAACAGAATGCCAAATTTAAGCGAACGCAAAATCCCCAGGAGAGGAGATCTTTTACAGGAGATCCTAATTTAGCGCGGTCTTCAATGCGAGATGCTTATACGAGACGAACTAAGTATTTCACAATTCGAATCAAGAACAGCTGCCAACGTGAGTAACAAATGTCCTCGGAGTAGTGAAGCAACTTAAATCCATGCCAGCAAGTGTTCCAATCCAGACTGCGTATCAATGAGGATCTTTTTCAGGGTATACTGTTCCAATAGTTCCATACTTAACAATCATATACAACCACTCGGTCGACGAAATATCCGTACCCAAAAACAGGAAAGTTGCACAGGTCACACGAATATTCAAAAACAACATTACGAGTAATCCACTGAGTTACCGGCTCATATCATTAACATCGATATGCAGCAGGATTTTAGAACATATAGTGTGTTCGAACATTATTAATTTACCCAAGGACAACGGCTTATTGACACAAAGTCAACACGGATTTAGAAAACATCGTTCTCCTGATACACAACTAGCTCTTCAATCACACGAAGTGTTGAGTGCTATTGGCATGTCATTTCACATTTTTTCCGTATTTCTAGATTTCCAGAAGGCTTTCGACACCTTACCTCACAAGCTGTTTGTATTTAAATAGCGTATTTATGGAATACCGTCTCTATTATGCGACTAGATTCGTGATTCTCTGTCAGAGAGGTCACAGTTCGTAGGAATTGATGGAAAGTCATCGAGAAACACAGAAGTGATTTCTGGCATACACCAAGGTAGTGTTATAGGCCATCTGCTGTTTCGTGTCTAAATAAACCATTTAGGAGACAATCTGGGCAGCCGTCTTACGTTGTTTGCAGAAAATGCTGTTATTTTTCATCTAGTAAAGTCATCATAAGATCAAAACCAATTGTAAAACAATTTAGATAAGATATCGGTATGGTGTGAAATTGGCAATCTACCCTAAATAATGAAAAGTGCGAGGTCATTCTACTTCGGTTACATGATAAATCAATTAAATTTGAAGGCTGTAAATTCAACTAAATAAACAGAAATTACAATTACGAAGAATGTAAATTAGACAGAACACACATAAAATGTCGTCGGGAAGGCGAATCTAAGACTGCGTTTTATTGGTCGAACACTTAAAAGATGCAACATATACACTAAAGAGACTGCCTACACTACACTTGTCCGTCCTCCGTTGGAGAACTGCTGTGACGTCTGGGATCTTTACTAGAGAGGATTAACCGAGTACTTCGAGAAAGTTCGTAGCATATATCGTATTATCGAGGAATGTGGATGAGAGTGTCATGGACATGATACAAGGATTCGAAGTAGACACCACTAGAACGAAGGTGTTCTTGGTTGCGGCGGAATCTTCTCACGAAATTTCAGTCATCAATTTTCTCCTCCGAATACCAAAATATTTTGTCGATGGCGACCTACATAGGGAGAAACGACCATCATCATAAAATAAGGGAAATCAGAGATCGCTCGGAAAGATATAGGTGTTGGTTTTTTCCGTGTGTTGTTCGAGACTGGAATAATAGAGAATTAGTGTGAAGGTAGTTCAATGGACCCTTTGCCAGGAACTTAAGTGTGATTTTCAGAGTAGCCATGTAGAAGTAGATAGGGAAACGTAGTACCGTAGCTGTAACAACTGGACTATGGACCAATGGAAGAAAGTCTTTTGGTCAGATTAGTCTTGTTTCACACTGTTTCCAGCTTCTAGCCGAGTTTACGTCACAACAGTGAAGCATGGCGGAGGTTCGGTGATGATTTGGGCAGCCTTGTCGTGGTAACCCATGGGCCCAATGGTTATTCTGCAAGGTAGCATTACATCCAAGGATTATGTGACGATTTTGGTTGATCAGGTCCGTCCCATGCCATAATCTTTGTCTCCCAATCGCCATGATGTGTTCCAACCCGACTGGGCCGCTGTTCACAAAGCATGCATCGTCCAAGGCTGGTTTTGTGACAAGGATGAATCGTCGCATCTTCCATGGCCACCAAAGTCACCGGATCTCAGTTTCATTGAGCTTTTGTGGTCTACTTTGGAGAGAAGTGTGGGTGCTCGCCATCCAACTCCATTATCGTTACCTGAACTCTACTATTTTCCAGGAAAAAGGGTATAAGATTCCCTTGAAAACCATACAAGACCATTGTTTACTCATTCCGAGACGCGAGACGGATGGAAGCTGTTTTGAATGCCAACGTTTTCCGACATCGTATTAGGCACGATAATGCGTAGTGTTTTTGGTGTTTCCATATTTTTATCCAACCCCTGTATACTCTGCAGTCCATCACATGGCGCATGGCGGAGGATATCTAATACTACTGCTACTTGGCACCTTTCCTCTTACGTTAGCAAATGGAGCGACGTTCAAAATGGTTGAAATGGCTCTAAGCTCTATGGGATTTAACATCTAATGTCATCAGTCCCCTAGACTTTGAGCTACTTAAACCTAACTAACCTAAGGACATCATACACATCCATGCCCGAGGCAGGATTCGAACCTGCGACTGTAGCAACAGCGCGGTTCCGGACTACAGCGACCACAGCGACCGGCATGGAGCGAGGGAGAAACGACTGTCCATATGCTTGCGTGCGATACCAGATATCTGTTACCTTGTCTTAGAGATTCTTACGCAAAATGTGTGGTCGTGGCCATAGGATCGCTCTACCGTCCGTCGCAAATGCTGTTTCCCTAAACTTTCTCAATAGCGTTTCGCGAAAACAACATCTTCTTCTCTCCAGTAATTCTAATTTGAGTTCATGTAAAATTGCCGTGATACTTGCATGTTGATCGAATGTACCAGTAAAAGCTCTAGCCTCTGAACTGCTCCGATGTCTTCATTTAATCCGACCTGTTGGGGCTCCCAAACACTCGAGCGGTACACAGTAATAGGTCGCACAAGAAAGTTGTATGGGTGTCTTTTACATATGTGTTACACTTTCCAAGAATTCTCCTGATTAAACGAAGTCAACCATTCGTCTTGCCTACAATCGACCTCAAGTGCTAGAAATATAGGTAATTTCTGTTTGTTTTTAGTAATTTTTGGCTAGAATACGAATAGAATACGATATAATATACTAACATGCCCTATGCCATCGAATAAGTGATTGTTTATTTCATAACAATACATCCACTTCTTTTTTTGATGTAGGCTAGGACGTTCCTTGACAACGACTTATGCCTTCACTGCCGGCCGGAGTGGCCGTGCGGCTCTAGGCGCTACAGTCTGGAACCGAGCGACCGTTACGGTCGCAGGTTCGAATCCTGCCTCGGGCATGGATGTGCGTGATGTCCTTAGGTTAGTTAGGTTTAATTAGTTCTAAGTTCTAGGCGACTGATGACCTCAGAAGTTAAGTCGCATAGTGCTCAGAGCCATTTGAACCATTTGAACCAGCCATGCCTTCACTTTTGAATACATTGTTTCATAATTTTGAGGAATTTAATATTGTGTTTTCTGAATACTGCACATATTTCGTTACAATCTAAGATAAACAGTATTCACTTAGAACATTTTCATGACATTTTAATGAGTCACGCCAATTTTTCGTATTTTAATACTATTTGGTCCTGAACGCCAACATAAACTTTTCGTTCATAAAATCTAAGCTCTGGACTGAGGAGGGTCTACAGAGAGCCAGAGCAGTCTCATCGCACTTCTCCTGGCGATACCTTTGTCCCCAATGAACACTCGCCGCCTGTTCTTTTCTACTGCTTAAAATTCTGCAAGCCACTCACCCATTTGAGACCTATTCCATATGCTGGGATCTTTGTTAAAGTCTACATTGTAGCATTGTGTCAAATGCTTTCCGGAAATCTAGGAATATGGACTCTACCTCTTTCCCTTCATCCATGGTTCGTAATACACTCCTGGAAATTGAAATAAGAACACCGTGAATTCATTGTCCCAGGAAGGGGAAACTTTATTGACACATTCCTGGGGTCAGATACATCACATGATCACACTGACAGAACCACAGGCACATAGACACAGGCAACAGAGCATGCACAATGTCGGCACTAGTACAGTGTATATCCACCTTTCGCAGCAATGCAGGCTGCTATTCTCCCATGGAGACGATCGTAGAGATGCTGGATGTAGTCCTGTGGAACGGCTTGCCATGCCATTTCCACCTGGCGCCTCAGTTGGACCAGCGTACGTGCTGGACGTGCAGACCGCGTGAGACGACGCTTCATCCAGTCCCAAACATGCTCAATGGGGGACAGATCCGGAGATCTTGCTGGCCAGGGTAGTTGACTTACACCTTGTAGAGCACGTTGGGTGGCACGGGATACATGCGGACGTGCATTGTCCTGTTGGAACAGCAAGTTCCCTTGCCGGTCTAGGAATGGTAGAACGATGGGTTCGATGACAGTTTGGATGTACCGTGCACTATTCAGTGTCCCCTCGACGATCACCAGTGGTGTACGGCCAGTGTAAGAGATCGCTCCCCACACCATGATGCCGGGTGTTGGCCCTGTGTGCCTCGGTCGTATGCAGTCCTGATTGTGGCGCTCACCTGCACGGCGCCAAACACGCATACGACCATCATTGGCACCAAGGCAGAAGCGACTCTCATCGCTGAAGACGACACGTCTCCATTCGTCCCTCCATTCACGCCTGTCGCGACACCACTGGAGGCGGGCTGCACGATGTTGGGGCGTGAGCGGAAGACGGCCTAACGGTGTGCGGGACCGTAGCCCAGCTTCATGGAGACGGTTGCGAATGGTCCTCGCCGATACCCCAGGAGCAACAGTGTCCCTAATTTGCTGGGAAGTGGCGGTGCGGTCCCCTACGGCACTGCGTAGGATCCTACGGTCTTGGCGTGCATCCGTGCGTCGCTGCGGTCCGGTCCCAGGTCGACGGGCACGTGCACCTTCCGCCGACCACTGGCGACAACATCGATGTACTGTGGAGACCTCACGCCCCACGTGTTGAGCAATTCGGCGGTACGTCCACCCGGCCTCCCGCATGCCCACTATACGCCCTCGCTCAAAGTCCGTCAACTGCACATACGGTTCACGTCCACGCTGTCGCGGCATGCTACCAGTGTTAAAGACTGCGATGGAGCTCCGTATGCCACGGCAAACTGGCTGACACTGACGGTGGCGGTGCACAAATGCTGCGCAGCTAGCGCCATTCGACGGCCAACACCGCGGTTCCTGGTGTGTCCGCTGTGCCGTGCGTGTGATCATTGCTTGTACAGCCCTCTCGCAGTGTCCGGAGCAAGTATGGTGGGTCTGACACACCGGTGTCAATGTGTTCTTTTTTCCATTTCCAGGAGTGTATATCACGCAAGAGAAGGACACGTTGTGTTTCGCATGAGCAATGCCTTCCAAATTCGTGTTGATTTCTGGATAGAAGCTTTTCTCGTTCAAGGAAATTTATTATATTCTAACTTAAAATATGCTCAAGAATACTCCAGAAAACCGATGTTAAGCATATTAGCCCGTAATTTTGCGGTCACTTATGAAACAGGTTTTTGTATCGGGCATATCGGTCGACAGCCTGAAGTAGACAGCGAAACAAGATTAAGTACTCAACTGTTTCTCCTCGAACTGCAGGCCTGTGACAATATGAAAACACTCAAACTCGTCGACTGACCACTGGCTGGGAATCAATACGACACGAACAGTCTCCACTTGACTTGATTTCTTACGACGTTTCTGTTATCTCAGACACTTAAAGTCTCGCGATGAAGAGTGCAAAGTTGTTACTGTTGTAGTCTTCGATCCGAAGACTCTCGATGCAGTTTTCCATTCTAGTCTACATTGTGCAAGCCTCCTCCTCGCTGCATAGCTCCTGCAACCTTTATCCACCGATGTCGTCGAGTCTCCATTCTGCTGTTTTCTTTTCTTGCGTCCTTTTCACTATTATTTTTTATTTCTTTTGCAACTCTATATGGCAGTTGTATGTAATTGGTGAGTTAGTAATTCTTAATATAGTTTCACAGAACTGTGATGCACGTCAGGAGAAATGCGTGTATGGTACCTTGAGACCAGAAATGTATCACTGAAGTGTTCAAGAAAATATATATACACTTTGTACTGTACACTCTAGTGCCGTGAAATCAAATCTTACCAGAAAGCACAAAGTCTACTTTATTAGCGAATAATCTGCAACAGCTGAAAGACAGATGAAACAGACATATAAAATGCACTTACCAGCATGAAGTCGGCGAAGGGACGCTAATGGTGACTGGAATGAATTTACCTACAACGTACTGTCTAACCATGCGGAAGAGCATCTCATGTCACTCAAGGATAACACGTTTACTCACATGCACATCTAGAGCTATGTGCAGCATCCAAGTGTAGTTCGTAAAAAGCGTTTTATTAAGAAGTCTTTCATAGAAAAAATGGTAGTATCACATCTGTAAATCGAAGCGTGCTGCTTGCTGACATCCCTATCGATTATACCCCTACATTTTATGTTCTGAGTCAGAGACATTCTTTGATAAGAGTGGCGTCAATTATGATACGATACTCCATCTTGTCAAAAGCTAATATGTTCTTACAGTTCACATACAGTTTTTTGTACATTCAGAATGGGATACAAAGTTTTCCGCTCCGACTTTTCACTCGGTTGAAATCTTATCCTGTTCTGACGAGATATTCATCAAACAACAACATTTGTCATGGCTGGCTCCGAAAGACGGGTCCGACTGAATCAAAACTCTGATGATGTTTAGAACAGGGTCAAAGCCATAAGTGATTAAGATGGCAGAGTGGTGCCATGTACATAGGTCCTGTACCACTTAACAGATTTCCCAAAAATTCTGGGGTTTTGTCAACCAATACAGGGGGGCGAAGCATCGACCAAAACACTGCTCCCCTATATGGAAATATAATTCATCAGACCTCAGTCTGACTGTCCTAATTTAGATTTTTCTTGGCGTATTATTTACACCAGACGAGTACCAGTATGTTCCCTTTGACATGGTCAGAACTGATTTTCTTTATGTTCTCTTCTAACTGAGTTAGTCTCCCATCACTAATTACCTCAACACCCATTCCAATAGTTCTTTCACAACATTTTGCTCTATTTGTATCAAAAACAAAACCGCTTTAAGTTTAATATTTATTCTTATTTTACTTGAAAGTGTAGTGCTAGACAAGTCTTTTGACCACCAAACTAAGTCAACGCGACTGCACGCTACGGTGGTTAAAAATCTACTTCCTACAGCTCGATGAATTCCTTGAATGTTTCCATCAAATCGTTGCTAATGTTTGGTAAAAAAAGCCTTATTGATGAAAAGTACCTCAGATATAAGTCAAACATCTGTTTGAGTCACCAGTAAGTGTGATCGTCAATCTGTCTGTAACTGATGTACAGTCTTTCATACAGATATAGTTCTTACCAGTTCTTGAAGGAACTGCTTTTAAACGATCTATTCAGAATCATGCTTCAGGATTCTGGAAGCGTTATTTATCGAATATCAGTTCAGGAGTTAATGTTTCAGAAGTAGTTCCCTGACTCAAAAAATAACACAACCACAAACCCCTATTTCTCTTTCTCTTGCTAACTTTTTTCCTTGTGCAACTCAAAAGAAGGAGTGCAACACTCACGTACTGAACACTAGCTCGCTTTCGTCCACTTAGTCATAGTCTGGCTCTTGTAAATACTTCTAGGCCGGAAGTGTACTGTAGCAAACACTATCAGGTGACATATGCCGGCAATGTTGTCGAAGATGAGGGTGCAGTTCGTGTGGCCGACTATGTTGCCGCACATTTCCGGGCTATATTGTTGGAAATAGGCGGATTTTTTTCATGTAAACGTACCTTTTCATACACAGGTTATAAAAGCACATTTGCAAGCCATTGTATAAAATAAATAAAATAAATAAAATAAAATAATATAAAACATTAATTATTAATTATGTATGATAGTGATTGGATGTAATTAATATTTGCTTATCTGGAACATGGACGTATAATTATTCGGTATCAGACGCTTGACAATGGCTTTTTCGTAAATGTAATGTTATTCGTAGTTGACCGTGAAATAAGACTCAAATAATCGGACTTCGTATTTAAATCGTTTCCAAAGACTGCTGCGGTAGGTGCGGACTCAAATCTAAATCTCAATATTAGAATAATTTGCCAGCCATGTCAATACGTCGTACAGAGGTGACTGTCCACTAAACATAAAAAGTTTACACAGTTAGTTAAATCAGATATATTCAACGAATAAGCCTACAGTTAATTCTACCTACTTTCATAAATATAAATTCTTTACAGAATCGAGTGCCTAGTAAGATTGCAACTCGCAGTGTTCTTATATAACATCAAATATGGCGGTGTGCCAGTCAATGAAATATACGTGCTTCCCGCTCCAGTTGTACCAGACCTCCCCTTCTTAAAGAAACATAAGAGTATCGTAATCGTGTTTTTGTTTTATCAGCGACACAGCGCTGCAGTTCTGTGCCATAGGCTTTATTTATTTGTCACATATTAATTATTTAATTAAGATTTCGCGTTTCCGAGGAAACTCACGCACGGCATGCAAACGTGCCTTTATATTGCCCCCTGAATTGCGAAGCGAAAGGACACACCTGCAGGCGAGCAATTCACCTAAAGGCACAAGAAAATCTAAGTTATGTACAACTATTTACATGACTTACATTATACTGTATATTATATACAAAATTTGAATGACGCGCGTGCGCCGTAAAAGTTCTTATGTTGGCAAAATAGAGTGCGCGCATGCGCAGAAGCGTCTGTGTGACTCCGGCACTGCCGTTATATCGTAAATTTAGATCACGCGGCACAGCATTGCAGTTCATATTGTTCGTGTGTGCGCGCATTTCTTAGTCGTTGCACAAAGAAAATATTCCACCAAGATTACATATGAAGACTACATTCTATGACAGGTAACTTAGTTTTAAAATTACAATATTTGTTATAATACAATACAACTTTAGATTGTTGAATGTTCTTAGTTACATAGTATTGCATTGAAATGCTTCAAAGAAAAATGTCTTTTTGTTTCAGGTGCGTTGACCTATACACATCGTGTCGTTATTACAGTTTATATTCATCTGCTGCACAATAATTTTTCACAGGTTAGTGTCGTCGTGGTAAAGTTTTTTTTTTTTTTTTTTATCACAGTAACATCGCTGTATAACAACGTGATTGATACATAAGCATGTCCATTTCCTATTTCCATTATAGTCGTTGTGATGCAGTTCGTTGTGACAAAAAGCATTGTTTATTACAGATCAGACGTGACCCGTCGAGTAATTGCTCCATATGCAGTTCGTTTTCGATATCCCGTGGACGCTTGGTTGCAGAACCTCGGACGGCACATAGCTGGCGTCGATCCTTGGATAGTCCAGGTAAGTGTGTCCGTCACATTTCGAGAACATTCCATTCCCTGAAGTTCCAACCAAAATTCTTCCACTCGTCGTGTTGTTTTCTGGACAGGCACGTTGTGACCATTTAATCCAGTTAACATCTTGAAGTTAGATACTGTAGTAATGTCACTAGACGATGCACCAATTACGCACTTCACATTTTCAGTTTTTTGCTAAATATAGCTCACCTAAATGTTCGTAGTTACTTATCAAAGAAACCGTTCATCGCGTTTACAAAGGTACGATGCATGATGAATGTCATTAACAGTTTCTTTCACATAGGTTTCTGCGTAGTTGCAGACTTAGTAATGTTAATGTCCGTGAACAGTGGTTCACTATGCAATTTTTTTTAAAGTTTTTCACATTTTGGCACTCGTTATCGTTCAAATTTTCACATAGTAACAGTTACATTATACATCAGTTAAAAAAAAAACACAAGTAATCATACATATACACGTCACATATTTTCTTAGCATAAACATAATACAGTTACACATAAACATGTTTACATCATCATTACATAGCTATAAATTATTACATTGTGTCACATTTGATTACATGAATTGCAGATATTTACGTTCTCTTTAATGGTTTTGCTGGGATTTTATCGATGTTTTTTTGTGATGTCATCTGAAATTAAGATAGGTTAGACACAACATTCATTACATCAGTAGGCAAGACTAGGCGTTTTCACTACTTAATAAATATTCAAAATAATAAGAGACGGAAAACTGTTCGATTCCTCGCGTTTTGTGCGTGTGTGTATAGTGTCTGTGTGGCCTTGGCTACTGGTAGATGCTTTTCTTGCTGAGAGATGTGCGTCTAATCTATTTCTCGAAGTAAAAGATCGCTTCACAGATGACGTCTGTCGGTTCGTCAGGTGTCATACCAAGTCAGTGGTACCAACAGTCACAAATGTTCCGTGAAAAATTAATATATCATTCACTGCTACGTAATCATAAATTTTACTTTAATATTCAGTCTTCTCGGTGGTGCCGCGGCGTTGAAAGAAAAGTTCAACTGCGTCACTGGAACCGCTGAAATGAAAATTTCTATACTACTTATTATCTGTGTTGAAGCAAACAGAGTTTTGCGAGTTGCTTAGCAATGTTTTCATGGGTATGACTTTGACATTATTTAGCATGAAATGCTCTAAGATTTCGGTGTGCGTATAGCCCAATAATTTTGTTAGTTCTAGGATGTTGTAACAGATACGCACCAGGATGCGGTATGTTAACAATTATATAAGGTCCTTCATATAGCAAGCAGACGCCACTTAGCATTGCGTCGTTTGAGTGCTACAGATTTATGATGAGTACGAAGTAGTACAAGCATTCCTACCTTGAATTTTTGTTTTCTTTTTATTATGTTTATGTGATGTTTGTTTCGTATCTGCGCGTGATGTGTCAGTGTAGTCAATACTTCTTTTATTTTCTGTTCAGGTGTGATTTTCTTGTCTGACAACTTAGGTAATGGTTCTATCCATTGATCGTTCTGTTTACAATTGAACATGATCTCGTTAGGTGTGTAATTTGTATTGTAAATATTTAAGTTATTGTGTACGTCTTCGAAAAGACTTAGGTAGGACACCCAATTTGTATGTTTTGATGAAATATAGGTCCTCATGAATCGGTTTAGTTCTCGGAAAAGTCTCTCAGTCGCGTTACATTGTGGACTAAACCTTTAAATAAATATACTTTTAATGTTATTGTCCTTCAAGAAATTTCTCCATTTGTACCCAGAGTAGTATGCTGCATTATCTGACAGAATTGCTTTAGGTTTTCCCACGTGCGTCAGGTAATAACTTGAGAATCTTCGTATTATAGCATTTGCAGTGGCGGATTTTAAAGCATAAAGTTTTACATGTTTAGAAAATATATCGTAAAAAGCTAAGATATATTTGACGCCTCCAGAGCTTGTTGGATGCGGTCCACTGATGTCAGTACACAGAATTTCCAGGGGTTTCCTCGGTAAAATAGAATGTAAATCTGTTTTTTGTGGATAAATTCTGAGGTTTTGATTTTTGACATATGACACATGTTTTCAGTTCCCTGTAAATTTTTTTCTCATATTGCTAAAATAACAGTATGTGCTGAGCTTTGCCAAACACTTTTTCGTCGCATAATGACCCCAAACTAAGTGTGTGTGCCAAATCAAATTACGTTCAGACTCTTTGGGAATGCATACACACCAGTTAGTAGCATTTGGATGTCGGCGATAAAATAACACATCATTGTGTAACTTGTAATACCTAGTCAAAGGATGATTGTGTTTTTCTACCAGTAATGTTATTGTCTTATACCAGTGAGGATCAGATTTTTGTAATTTAGCCATGTTTCTGCACATATCAATATAATATTGGTGATACTGCTTCTCTTGCATTAAGAGAATCCTGTGGTCATTTATATTTTCTAAGTCACTGTTAGTTTCATTCATACATTGTGGAAGTCTAGACAAAGCGTCGGCAATGGTGTTGTCCTTACCTTTTATGTACTTAATTTCAAAAGAGTAGTTCTGAAGAGTAACTGCCCATCGTGATAGTCTAGGATGTACAAGTTTACAAGTTAACCAAAATGTCAGGGCCTGGTGATCGGTATAAATTACTGTATGTTTTCCAAATAAATAATAATTGAATTTCTTGAATGCCCAGACTATGGAAAGTGTTTCTAACTCAGTAGTGGAGTATGTACGCTCACATTCAGTTAGAGTACGACTTGCAAACCCAATAATTCTTATCTGTTCCTTTTCTTTATTCTTTACAACTTGAAATAAGCAACAGCCCAAGCCAGTACGTGAAGCGTCACAAGTCATACAAAAATCTAAATTGAAATCTGGATGGCTCAATATGTTTGCATTCACTAAAGCATGTTTAATTGTATTAAAGTCATTCTGGCACTGTTCCGACCAGATCCAAACTTGATTCTTTCTGAGTAGATTTAGCAGATGTTTACTGTTCAAAAGTGGTTGTGGTAAAAAACGTCTGAAAAATGAACATAGCCCAAGGAATGATTTTAACTGCTTTTTAGTTCGAGGGCTAGGAAAGTTTCTGATAGCATCTAATTTACTGGTATCAGGACGTATGCCCTGTGAATTAATGATATGTCCTAAATATTTTATCTCACTGCAACCAAATTTTGATTTTCTAAGATTGGCTGTGACTCCAGCTTGTGCAAATTTTTCTAAAATTTTTTGAAGTGTGTCAACGTGTTCATTCCAAGACTGTGTAGCTATCAGTATATCATCTACATAGTGTGTGACTGTCTCAACTAATTCATCGCCAAGCACGGTATCCAGGGCTGTAATGAATACCCCAGAACTGACACTCAATCCGAAGGGTAGAACACAAAACTGATAGGTTCGCCCCCCGAACATAAATGCAGTATATTTCCGAGAATCAGGAGTGATACCTACTTGCCAAAATGAATTAGCGAGATCTATTGTGGAAAAATATTTTGCTTCTACAAATTTCTGTAATTGCTCTTCTAAATTTTCGGGTTTTGTGTGAACCGGTAAAATTATTTCATTAATTGCTCGTGCGTCTAACACTAGCCTAATGCTACCATTTGGTTTTTTGACAACAAGTAGAGGACTACAGTAAGGTGAGGTGGATGGTTCAATGATCTTCCAGTCTAACATTTGTTTTAGTTCTTGCCACACAGCAGGTCGTTGAGATAACGGTACGTTATATGTCTTGTGGTAGAAGATCTTGTGAGGCTTGGTGCCTTTTATTGCTCTGTGTATCGAGAGAATAACTCACGCATGCATTGAGAGTAGTATGCTGCATTATCTGACAGAATTGCTTTAGGTTTTCCCACGTGCGTCAGGTAATCACTTGAGAATCTTCGTATTATAGCATAGGCCGGAAGTGTACTGTAGCAAACACTATCAGGTGACATATGCCGGCAATGTTGTCGAAGATGAGGGTGCAGTTCGTGTGGCCGACTATGTTGCCGCACATTTCCGGGCTATATTGTTGGTAATAGGCGGATTTTTTTTCATGTAAACGTACCTTTTCATACACAGGTGATGGTTCCTGACACAATGTTGCGGTCATCTTGTTCATGTTGATCATGTTACAACGTCATCAGACACTGATGCCAACGCCTTGCTGATGTAACCACCCTTCTCTGATCCTCACCATCTTTACCTTTTGATTACACTTGCTGCAGTTCATTACACATATAACACTTTGTGATGTGGATGTTCTGAGCCAGCCTCTTGATCTTTTTCCCAGAATTTTTTCGTTCCAAGATGTACAGGTTTCCCATAAAATAAGTATCCATTTTGCGGAAAACGTACATGTGGATTATTCCTGAGATATCACAATGTTAACAATTGCCTGAAGAATCACAATTCTGGAACATCATTTAGCCGGCCGGAGTGGCCGTGCGGTTCCAAGCGCTGCAGTGTGGAGCCGAGCGACCGCTACGGCCGCAGGTTAGAATCCTGCCTCGGGCATGAATGTGTGTGATGCCCTTAGGTTAGTTCGGTTTAATTAGTTCTAAGTTCTAAGCGACTGATGACCTCAGAAGTTAAGTCGCATAGTACTCAGAGCCATTTGAACCATTTGAACATCGTTTATGTGGCGAAACCTATGCTGAGGTCCAGAGGCTGTTTGAGAGAAAGTATCGGAAGGATGCCCCTACAAGACTTGCCATTCGGAAGCTCGTCAACAAAGTCCGGAGTACAGAATCTGTACCTGATGAGAGACGTGCTGGGCGACCACCGGTCAGACCACAATCTATACAGCGTGTGAGGGGAGTTATCGAAAGAAGTACAACGGCATCTACTCGCCGGCTGAGTCGTGAACTATCCATGCCGAAACCCACAGTGTGGAAAGTACTTCACTACGGCCTTAAAAAGAAGGCATATCATATCCAGGTGCTTCATCAGCTAGAGGATGAATACCATGCGGCACGAGCAGCCATGTTTCATGTTCTGTTGGAGGCTGTAGCCGAGGAGGGCCTGATGAATCGTGTTATGTTCAGCGACGAGGCGACATTCCATGTCTGCGGCGTCGCCAACAAACACAATTGCCGGATCTGGGCAAAGGAGCAACCCCATGAATTCACTAAGTGCCAACGGGACTCTCCTAAGTCAATGTGTTGCTTCGTCTCATGAAAGATAGCATCTATGGGCCGTTCACGTTTGCTGGAGAGACAATTACTGGAGCAACCTACCTGGACATGTTGCAGTTGTTCTTGCAGCCACAGTTGCAACAGGATGGTATCCTTGCCTCTGTCATGTATCAACAAGATGGGGCACCACCTCACTATGCAAGCATTGTCCGGGACTATCTGTACGAGACCTTTTCTAACAGGTGCGTGGAAGGAGCTGTAGGTCGCATGTGGGCTGCTCTCTCCTCCGACCTCACTCCCCTGGACTTCTTTGCGTGTGGTTTCATCAAGTGCCGAGTTTATGCTACAGGGTGCCATATTTGAATGAACTGAAACGGCGAATACGAGAGGGTTTTTTTTTGTCATCAGTCTACTGACTGGTTTGATGCGGCACGCCACGAATTCCTTTCCTGTGCTAACCTCTTCATCTCAGAGTAGCACTTGCATCCTACGTCCTCAATTATTTGCTTGACGTATTCCAATCTCTGTCTTCCTCTACAGTTTTTGCCCTCTACAGCTCCCTCTAGTACCATGGAAGTCATTCCCTCATGTCTTAGCAGATGTCCTATCATCCTGTCCCTTCTCCTTATCAGTGTTTTCCACATATTCCTTTCCTCTCCGATTCTGCGTAGAACCTCCTCGTTTCTTACCTTATCAGTCCACCTAATTTTCAACATTCGTCTATAGAGGTATGCTTGCTAATAACCCCTCAAATGTTATAGCACGTGTTCCACGCAACCACACTGCGATGGGAACTAAAACTCTAAATATAATGTTTATTTTGTTGTAGCACATCTGGAAAGTGAAAATGGATAGGACTACTTACTTTATGGGAGCCCTGTATTTTATGAGGCTATTATGTCGAGTTAGGTATACGATAAATTTAGTTGTTGTTCTCTGGATAGGCCTACTTACTTTATGGGAGCCCGGCTATTATGTCGAGTTAGGTGTAAAATAAATTTAGTTTTTCTTCTCTGTATCGCGTTAATCAACGCCTTTTTCTCTTTAATTTCTTTAAGTATTTGTTCATTAGGTTTTTTTTCAGTCCAAGACATTTTCCTACCTCTTTTCCATATCCACATCTGTACAGCTTCTGTTTTTTGTTTTCTTTTTTCACCAGAGTTCACCCTACATACCCATAGCATAAAAAGCTCAAATAAATATCTTTTTTGTTCGGTGGTAATGGTTGTTTGTTAATAAAATACTAATATTTCTGAATGTTTGTTGACTCGCTGGAATTCTTCTTTTGATATCCATCAGATTTCTGTTGTCATCTATTATTGTACTTCTCAAGTATCAAATTCATTTACCTGAATTAGTATAAAATTTTAATTTCCTATCACAATGTTGCCTTTACTTGTCCGTTCAATTTATTAATCACCATTATTTTTGTGTTGTTTGCATTAATTTTCAGTTTGTGGTTATCCAAGGCGCCAGATAAATTTTTAGCATACATTTATTGTCCTTTTCAGAAGACTACTATATCATTAGCAAACCGAATACAATGTACTTATTTTCAGTGTATTCTTTTCACCAATCTGCTACTTTTTCAGGTTGCAAGTAATATTAAATTTTTACATAACTGATGAAGTTAGTAGTGCGTGACACGAGAAGGGCCGAAGTAAGTAATTTATCCGAATTGCAGCTCCCTGTACCATGTATCCACTAGAGAAATTATGTCCGAGCAATCTACGAAAAAGTGGTTGGGCACATTTGTAGCCTGCCAGGTTGTCCGCATACTCTCTCGAAACTGTGACCGACTTTTTTTCTGAAATTCAGAAGTAAATAAGTATAAACTGGCCGTTTCATGAGCATCTTGTGTAAAGCTCATGAAAGTAATACAGTAGAATGAAACTTGCTGTAGCACTCTCAACGATCAAAACACAGGTTTGTGTCGGAAGAAACACTCTCACTGATCAAACTGAATGTTGAATATAAGAGGAAATGAAACTAAATTTCGTTCTAAAAGTCTGTACTTTTGGTGTTGCTTTTCATTGCTTGTACTGCATTTACATAAATAAATTTAGTAAATCAAGTGAGAAGACAACCTTCGCAGATATCTCTTCTTATCCTAGGCTCTTTCTTAGTGCAACTGAGATCTATTTCTGTGCTCTGGTTTTTGTATAGACTGAGAATCAGTATTTTATGTCTCCAGTCTATTCCAGTTATCCAGTTTTCAAACAATATCTTCCACTCCACTCTATCAGAAGCCTTCTCTAGTTCAACGAATGCGACATAAATTTTCCTGTTCACCACAATTCTTCTTTCTAAGATCATTCGTAGTGACATTGTAGCTTCCCTGGTTTCTTTTCGTTTCCTAAATCCAAGTTAGTTTTGTCCAAAATGTAAGTTAATTTTAGCTTTAAGTCTTTGCTTAACAGTACTGCAAAGAATTTGTGAAGTTTGGCTAGTAAAACCAAGGTTCTGTAACTTGAACAATTATTGCCGTTCCCTTTCTTAAATATGTCACTAGTTCGGGTTTTCATTAACTCCATTGGTAGTGTTCCATCGCCACAGCTGACGTACATAAGTTTGTACAGTGGTTTCGTCTTGTCTCCAGCATTGTTTAATAACCCAGCAGCTTTGTTACCTATTCCAGCCATTTTGTTGTTGTCCAAGTTCTTTAAAGCATGGTTGAATTCTGACATGGTAATTGGTGACTCACTGAAGTAATTTTCACTTCTTCCACTCTATTTATGTAATCATCTGTGACATCTTCTCCTTCATAGAGTTCTTTAATGTTTTCAGTCCACCTATTTGCTGTTTTTTTTTCAGGTTACAGGTAATTTGTACGTGAGTGATAAAGTCTAAATATCACGTGACTCGAGGAGCGCCGAGGTAAGTAATTTACCCAAACTACAGCTCCCTGTACGACATATCCGCCAGAGCAATTGTGTCCGTACAATCTACGAGTGAAGTGGTAGCGCAGACTTATGGGCTGTCGGGTAGGTAATTTGCATACTGTCTAGAAATTATACCCTTTTTCCCTGGTATTCAGAAATAAATAAGTAGAAACTGGTCCGTTATATGAGCATCTTGTCATTGTAGCTCATAAAAGTAATACAGTAGAAGGAAACCTTCTGTAGCACTATCAACAATCAAAACACAGGTTCGTGTTGGAAGAAACTCTGTCATTTGTGAAACTAAATGTGAAATATAAGAGGAAATGAAACTAAATTTCTCTCTGAAAGTCTCTTCGTTTGGTGCTGGTAGCAATGAAGATGTTGATGTGGGAATAGCCCGCTACGTCGACTGGGTGCAAGAGGTCATTTCATTTAAACCTTAGGACCATATACAGCACCATGGGACAAGTAGTTCAGCTAAATGTAGCGTCGTAGAGAAATGATTGGCTATCTTTGGTTCTTTACATCAGAACAAATTGTATATAACGCACACCTTCTGTGGTTATTTTTAAAAGTCGAGAGGTTTTACGTCTTTCGAAATATTGCCGAAAGAGGAGAGAACTGTCTTTCTAAAAAGATAGTATTTGTAATTAATGGCCAGGAACTGTGAAAGATTACAGTGTCAGTCAGCAGATAAACCTGATATATTAATAAGAACCGAAGAAATTAGGTTAGTAGTAACAAATCATATAAGGAAGAATTTTTAGAGTTTCGCAAGTTGTGAACTCTTTCATTGTTTAGTAACGTCCAGTACACACTGCCCGAAAGCAGTATCGATACGCTGACGGCAGCAGAGGCTGGCGGAGGGCGACCTTATCTGCTGGTACAGCGTGATGCTATCTCCAAGCCGCGCCTCCAGATTGGCTCACTCCAGTTGGCACGGACCGCGCCGCTCCCCGGATGACTCCGGTTCCAGCCAGCCAGCGGAGAACCCAGTCTTCAGAGCGCTCGGCTAAAACTGGAAATGTGCACCGCCGAGAGTGAAGCACTCTGCTTGTGCGCTGCGACAACTCACTTCCAAGAGCCTTACCGTGATCTGAGGTTGTGGAAGAAGGGGGAGGAGCAGCTCACTTTAGTTTCGCGATGAATGACAATATACACCACCTGGAAAAAAAAGTGAAGCATCCAGAAACTAAGGAAGAAACGAAATGGATCTTCACGTACTGAGAGGGTATGTGATGTTACTTCATTGTTTCAAATTGAGTCAAATTTACGAAGTACTTGACAGTAGCCAGCATGAACCCACTTATCATTATGAAATCGTACCCCCTCTGGCCTTGATGAATGCACTGATTCGATTGTAAAGGGCGTCATAAAGCCATTGTATCCTCTCCTAAGACAAACTTGCTCACGACTGTTGTAACTGCTTCATGCTATCTTGGATACCGGCATTGGGACAGAGCTAACGGCCAAACTGGCCACGTGTCTTCTATCGAGGCCACGTCTGTGGATCTCAATGGCTATGGCAGTACAACATCAAGCAGACAGTTAATAGAGACACGCCCCATATACACACGAATATTGTCCTGTTGAAAAATGGCATGAGACATAGCACTCAGGATGTTCGTGACGTACCATTGTGTCATCAAGTTTCTTCCTTTACTACCGGCCATGACCAGAGCTCATAAGCCGATGGCTTTCCACACCAAGACACCAGGAGTAACATCTTTTTGCCTTTTTAAAACATGGGAAGAATGGGACCTCTTTCCAGGTTTCCGCCATACTTACCGGCGACAGTCATCTCGGGAACTGAAGGATCGTGATTCATCGCTGAAGACATTGTTACGCCATTAATCCACAGCCCATGCTTCCAGTCATGGCACCAATCCAGACACACCCGTTTGTGTTGCGATGGTAAGGTCAGCCTACGCATGGGACAGTAATCCTCTTGTCTGGCTACTGTCAGTCTCCGGTCAATGATGTAGGATTATACAGAATGTTGCTAGAGGTCCACCACTTGTTCTCGGACGGCAGGCGTAGATATGAAGGGGTTACGATGTGCCTGGCGCACAGTACGTCTTTCCTCCCTCGTGGTGGCCAGACGTGGTCGGCCAGAACCTTGACGACGAGTACGCTTGTCACATCTGAACACTCTACAAATATGGATGTTGCATGATTTTACCAGCCGGCCAAATGCAGTCCCTTAATAAGGCTCCTTTCAAATTCTGCCACATACTGATAATGCTATCTCAAACGAGTACGCCGGGTCTCCGTAACCTTCACAGCGATCATTCAACATACTACGCTGTTCACACCCCTTATATTCCCTACCAGAGATGACCTCTGGTGGCCGTTCTACGTGTCACAGAAAATTGCAGCTCTAATCATATATAAACTCGTAAAATCGCACTTTGAAATTGCACATCAAAGTCTCTCGTTTGACTACGGGGCATTATAAAATGGTTCAAATGGCTCTGAGCACTATGGGACTTAACTTCTGTGGTCATCAGTCCCCTAGAACTTAGAGCTACTTAAACCTAACTAACCTAAGGACATCACACACATCCATGCCCGAGGCAGGATTCGAACCTGCGACCGTAGCAGTCCCGCGGTTCCGGACTGCGCGCCTAGAACAACTAGACCACCGCGGCCGGCACGGGGCATTATAAATTCTGCCTCAATCTACTTGGCTGACGCTTCAAAATCGCAGTGTCAATCGACACAGCAGTATCTGACATCAGTCGATAAAACGTTGATATTTTCCATAAATCCGAAGACAGTAGTGCCGACAGAAAATACAGATCACGAAAAAATTTCATGGCCTGGCACAGAAAGTGGACTTCGATCAAAGATGTTTTTTACGTTAGTAAAAGTATTACAATAATATCAGTCTAGCATCAACTTGATCTACGAAATAGTTTTTAATGCAGGCAAATGTAAAAACAAGAATATCGCAAGTTCATAGAGTTCTTGTTTTCAACGATTTACCGACTGGGCTTTTCATCCAAAGTCTGGATGGCATAATTTAGACATGGCTGTGCTTTTGCATCTACAGGTACCTCTACATCATTACACTGCAATCCACACTTAAGTGCTTGGCAGATACTTCATACTACCACTTTCAGACTATTTCTCGAGCGTTCCACTCTCGAATGGTACGTGGAAAAAAAAAAATAAAAACCTAAACCTTTTTTGCAGGAGCTCTTATTTCTCCATGTTTCTCACTATAGTCATTTCTCCCAATACATGATTTGGCGCTTAACAGGTGTAAGAAATATTATTCCAAATTATCCGGTGAATGAGAATTTCTAGACATCAGCTGCAGCAGATATATATCTACTAGCCAACGGTGACACATGAAAATTTGAGCCGGACCAGGACTCGAACCCAGATTTCCCGTCTATCGCAAGCGGTTAACTTACCCACTTAAGCTATCCATGCACGCTGACCGGCCCGATACAAACCTCCAACTGTCACTGTCCACATCCACACATTGTAGTCTTATGTGCGTCTCCCTTTCAGCTCACAACATTACATTATTCCCCGCTCAGGGAGAATGACACCGCCACAAGAATCCGAGACCACTGAGTTTGATATGAAGAAATTCGGACTCAGCGAATAATTTGGAATAAAATGTCTGTGTAGGAGGTAGTCAACAAAATATATTCACATTCCGAGCAAAAACCTGATGACCGAATTTTCGTGATGTCGCTGCAACGAGAAACGCCTTTGTTTTAACGATTGCCACCCCACTTTGAGCATCATATTCGTAACGCTCTCTTCCCTACTCCACGATAGTACAGATAGAGGTGTCCCTCTTTCAACTTTTTCAATGTAGTCCGTCAGTCCCATCGGGTAACGCTCCCATACCACACAGCAATATTCCAGAAGCCGAAGAGCAAGCGAAGGGTGGGCACTCTCTTTGCTAAATTTGTTGCATTTTCAAAGTTTTGCCAATAATACGCGGGTTTACGTTAGCCTTTTCCACAACAAATTTAATGTGATGGTTCAAATCTGTTCGTAACTGTAGTCCCTTGGTATTTAGTTGAATCTACAGCCTTTAAGTTTGTGGGATTTATCGTGTAAATGAATTTTAACGGTCTTCTTTTAGTGCCCGTGTGGAGTATGTTACACACTCTGTTATGCACTGTCAGTTTCCATTTTTCGCACCACGTAATATACTGTCTAAGTCGTTTTGTAATTTGTTTTGATTTTCTAGTGGCTTTATTAAACGCTAAACAAGAGCATCATCTGCAAACAATCAATTGTTCAAGAAGATCCATGTGTAGAGAGTTCGAAAATGGTAATCAAAAAAACAAATATCGATTACATGACCTTTTTTTAAACGTGAGATGATAATGATGTTTCGTTTGTGGGGCACTCAACAAAGTGGCTATCAGCGATCGTACAAATTCCCAATCTTTTCATAGTCGCCATTTTCCCGAACGATGATGAGATAATGAGGACGGCAAAGTCCCCAGGCAGAGGAAATCCGCGACCCCGGTGGGGAATCGAACCCAGGACGCCATGATCCAGAGGCAGCAACGCTAACCACTAGACCACGAGCTGTGAGCTTTTCTAAACGTGTACAGTATGTTTCATGGCGATCTGCAAATAAAGATGTAGTCAGAAGCTGAGCAAGAAGGCGTACGATTAGGAAGAGTGCAATACGTTTTACTTGAAGTATAACTACGAGGATGTTAGTGCGACTCCTCTAACGAGTTTGAGAGACATGGCAGCAACATATCATGGAGTCCATTAGTACTGTTTGAGAAGCTGTGGTAATCTTTGTTGGTAGTGTAGGGTCTGTACTAATTGGACGAGTACTTCCGTAGGCATCGCCAACCCCACAGGTACTGGTCGGTGGTTTTATTAACACATTTAATCAGGACAATACATGTGCCACCTTAGTCAGTAGATATGGCACCCTATGACTTCCTCTAATCCCAAATGTAAAGAAACATGTGACTGTAGAGAGTCGAGCTCAATAGACTACGTTAGCTATTGCTGGATATTTTGCAGTCGCTCCATAACCACACGTCAAGGATGAAATCTCGTCGAGCTTAAAAGCCGAAGAGATGCCAACCGACTGCCGTCTCATCCTCTGCCTTGCAACGTAATGCATTTCAGTATGGATGGGCATGTGGTCAACTCTCCCAGCCGTTTAGCCGACTTTCCAGACCGTGGAATCACTACCTCTCAACCAAGTATCTCCTCACTTGGTCTCAGGAGACTGAGTACATCCCATACCAGCCCTCCCACCAGGGAAAAACTCCTTGGTATTACTGGGACTCGAACCCAGGTTCTCTATATGACAGCCATCTACACTGAGTCATCTACGGAGGCAGGTTTACAAACCGTGCCGCGCAACACAGTTGGAGGGGCACTTTTTTGAAACTCCATAATTATCTCTCATTGCGACACAGATATTTGAAATTGGCTGAAAGGTACCTAAAATCCTTCCTCTGTAACGATGCAAAAGCGTGGTGCCCTGCGGCATCACTGTCGGGAGAGGCGACGCTTGAAACAACGAGGTGTCGACACGTTCGGAAAAAAGACCCAGAGCTCGGAAGTTCGTGTGAGTTGTAAGTTAAGTTGGGTTATTGATGTCACAGTGGCACCAAATTTCACAACAGTTCTGCCCGATGCCCCTGTGGATGCGTCACACGATATGAGGGTAGTCACACACCCTCTTACCCACTGTCCACACCTTCGTTTGACGCCTCTACGTTGGAGGTGAGAACCGCGACGCCCAGCGTTGAAATCACGGGTTTTTCTTGTGTGTGGCCGAGGAAACCATTTCAGTCACACCGCCGCCCAGAATCGACACGAAAAGTCCTCAGGATACGGCATACAGGACGACGTTCTTGGCAAATTTTGCCACTGCTGACATCCCCTGGACGATTCATCCCTTTTCCAAGGACTTCGTGGCGTTGCAGCCCCACTGAACGTGATTCCATCCCTTTGAAATATACCGCGACCGAAAGTTCTGCCTTGGTGTACCGGATGGAACCACCAGGGACAGTTGAAAACCATTCGACGAAATCTGAACGTGACCCGAAGTAGTAAAAGGTGTTTATGCTTTTTCGTTCCTCTTCTGGCGAGTGAACCCATGGGGGGGGGGGGGGGGGGGGTGAGGTGGGAGGTGCGCAACAAATATGGCTGAGATCTTTTCGTGGCAGCTCTGGACTGTGGTGCATCTGATATGATATGATTTCCTCGACCAATCATAAGAAAACAGTGTGATTTTAAAGTTGGGCGTCGCGGTTCTGATCTCCATTGCAGAGGCGTCAAACGATGGCATGACATGGGAGTAAGAGGGTGTGTGACGACCTTCCCATCCTGTGACACGTCCACTGTGGTATTGTGCAGAATTTTGACGAAATTTGGTGCCAGACTGACGATATTAACCTGTCTCACGCCTCACATGGGCGTCCGAGCTCTGCCCTTGTTTTTTTCTTTTTTTTCCCACGCGTGTCGACACCTTGCTGCTTGAAGGTGACGTCGCAGAGCGCCGCACTTTTGCACCATTACAGAGGAAGATAGTAAAATTTGAAACTTCTGCGTCGCAATGAGAGACAATTACGGGTTTCAAAAAAGTGACCTTTCTGTTGTGTTGTACAGTGTATAAACATACTCAACGGGGTTCGTTGACCTAAACGAGGTTCTCTACGAAAACTACGAGTAGTGCTGAAACGCTTATCAGTAAAAGTCCGTCTTGATAAGATCTAATACAAATAGAAACCAGTGGTACAATCAAATAACTTCAGTTAGCTGAAGCAAAAACTATAACTGTAAGTAGGCTGTTTAGGTTTTTATGTTGGTAACGCCACATAGCGCTCTGTATGAAAACCACTGACTGTGCTGTATACAAAAAAAAAATGGCTCTGAGCACTATGGGACTTAACATCTGAGGTCATCAGTCCCCTATAACTTAGAACTACTTAAACCTAACTAACCTAAGGACATCACACACATCCATGCCCGAGGCAGGATTCGAACCTGCGACTGCAGCACCTAGAAACGCTCGGCCACCCCGGCCGGCTGCTGTGTACAGTCTGTGCCTGGTTGGACTCGTTGGAATATTCGTTTGAGTAGTGTGGGGCACCTGGATGTGAACAGCACGTAGCGTTGCGCAGTTGGAGGTGAGCCGCCAGCAGTGGTGGATGTGGAGAGAGAGAGAGATGCCGGAGTTTTGAGAAGTTACTATAAGCAGACGATCTGGACGTGTGTCTGCAGAAAAAGGAAATTTGTAAAGATGGATGGTAAATACATTGTTTGTTCTCTATCAAAATCTGTCATTTGCTAACTATGCCCATCAGTAGTTACTGCCTTCAGTTTTATTTAGCTGGCGGTATTGGCGTTCGCTGTATTGCAGTAGTTCGAGTAACGAAGATTTTTGTGAGGTAAGTGATTCATGAAACGCATAGGTTATTGAAACTTCCTGGCAGATTGTGGTAGAGCACTTGCCCGCGAAAGGCAAAAGTCCCGAGTTCGACTCTCGTCGGGCACACAGTTTTAATCTGCCAGGAAGTTTCATATCAGCGCACACTCCGCTGCAGAGTTAAAATCTCATTCCGCGTATAGGTTATTGTTAGTCAGGGCCATTCTTTTGTAGGGATTATTGAAAGTCAGACTGCATTGCGCTAAAAATATTGTGTGTCAGTTTAGTGATGATCAGAATAAGTAAAGAGAGAAATGCCTGAGTAGGTGAAGTTTTGTTGAGCTGTTTGAAAATCAAATAATGCAAGAGGTTTCGCAGCACTATCATTCATAATTTTTCTAAGGCGACTTTTCATAACAAACCTAGCGATACAAAAGAAAAAGAAAAAATATTTACATGATTAACAGCCATGAATATCAGCCATACATACCATAAAATATTCTGGTGTAGGTATGAAGGTCAATATATGTACATACAGGTACATACACTACTGGCCATTAAAATTGCTACACCAAGAAGAAATGCAGAAGATAAACTGGTATTCATTGGACAAATATGTTATACTAGAACTGACATGTGATAACATTTTCACGCAATTTGGGTGCATAGATCTTGCGAAATCAGTACCCAGAACAACCACCGTTGGCCGTAATAACGGTCTTGATACGCCTGGGCATTGAGTCAAACGGAGCTTGGATGGCGTGTACAGGTACAGCTGCCCATGCAGCTTCAACATGATACCACAGTTCATCAAGAGTAGTGACTGGCGTATTGTGACGAGCCAGTTGCTCGGCCACCATTGACCAGACATTTTCAATTGGTGAGAGATCTGGAGAATGTGCTGGCCAGGGCAGCAGTCGAACATTTTCTGTATCCAGAAAGGCCCGTACAGGACCTGCAACATGCGGTCGTGCATTATCCTGTTGAAATGTAGGGTTTCGCAGGGATCGAACGAAGGATAGAGCTACGGGTCGTAACACATCTGAAATGTAACGTCCACTGTTCAAAGTGCCGTCAATGCGAGCAAGAGGTGACCGAGACGTGAACCAATGGCTCCCCATACCATCACGCCGGGGGTACTTGTCTAATCACTTTTAATTCTTAGGGTGGAGGTAATTTTAGTACCGTGTTGATCGTGGCTCTGAAGTATGGCCATTTATGCTTCTTAGTGTGACAGGACATGGCATTTGTAATCGTGTCAGTAGCCCTCGTCTGCCTAAGTATGCTAATCTTATGTATTCCATATCTTTTAGTTAACCTAAGCTCCAAAAACATATACATCCTTCTTCTTCCAGCTCCACTGTGAACTTAATTTTTTTCGTGCATCCCACTTATTCTTTCTGCTTCCTCACATATTTTACTTTCGTCACCTTTGTGCAATAGCAGGATTTATTTGTAACAGGTCTCAAGATGACAGGAGCCGAAACCGACAACAGTGAAACGTAGAGTGTAACGTGGCGCTGTGCAACGCAAACATGTCGGTGAGCGAGAAACAGCGTGCTGTAATCGAGTTCCGCGTTCGAAGAGTTCGTCCACACAGGGAGTACTCTCTCCAGCATGACAGTGCCGGACCACCCATGATCCTTGCGTCATCCGCAACGATCCGACGCCTTGGCTTCACTGTCGTCGATCACCGCCCACGCAGTCCCGACGTGGTCCCATACAATCTTCATCTGTTTCCAAAATTGAAAGAACACCTCCGAAGACTTCATTTTGATAGTGATGAAGTGGTGCAAGCAGAAGTGGGGTTATGGCTCCATCAACAATGTCAGATATTCTACAGTGACGGTATCAATAAACTGGTCTCGTTGGAAGAAATGTGTTCGTCGTCAGGGTGACCATGTTGGGAAATACATATGTGGAGATGAAGAATACAGCTATATAATGGTAATAAAGTTTGTTTTATTTAAAAAAGGTTTAAGAGTTTTCACATAAAAAATTCAGAGGTATTAGTTTTCAGCACGGCCTTGTAAGTGCATTATTTCAGAAAAGAGCACGCAGTTTTAACCATCATGACGAGGGCAGTTACCTCTCCCTGGTAGTTTCTAATCGCTACAGTGTGCAGCATTGTCCTCGGCTACATTCTAAATCTGGACAGCGGAGGAATCCGGGGCGGGACGGCAATGCTAACATTAAAATGCCCACAGTTAAATTAAAATGGCAGAGAAAAAACTGAAAGAAATTCTGTGTGATATTTGATACGTATTTAAACAGTGAAACAAAGAAATCAGATGTAAAGGCACACAGGCGCAAACTATAAGAAAATGACACTGAGCTGAAAAAAGTCATGGGACACCTGCTAATACCTTTGTCTGGCGTACTGCAGCAACTCGACGTGGCAAGGACTCAGCAAGTCGTTGGTAGTCCCCTGCAGATATACTGAGGCGTACTGCCTCTATAGCAGTCCATAACTGCGAAAGTGTTGCTGGTGCAGGAGTTTATGCACTTTTCTAAATGGGTGTTCTGTATTATGTATCTGTGAATTGTAGAGCAAAATGCCAAAGTACTCCACTGACTAGATAAAGGGCATAAAATGAATTTGTTAGAAGAGCTGGAGGCATAATCACATTACAGAGAACATGAAGACAAAATGCTATACAAAAAACTTGAGAGTCAATCGGTGAATTTCTTAAGATGCGCCGGCCGATGTGGCCGAGCGGTTCTAGGTGGTAGTTCTAAGTCTAGGGGACTGATGAACTCAGATGTTAAGTCCGATAGTGCTTGGAGCCATTTGATTTCTTCGGATGCTTCGATAATATACGTAATTAAAAATATTAATAGATTAACAGATAGAAATAGGCACCATTGTAAAACAGATGTAAGCGAATTAAAATCCATATATTTAAGATAAATATGTTCTGTACAAAAGCATGTCATACTCTGTGGAAGACCTGTAACATTATCTCTGTCTACTACTACGTCTAAAAATATCTTTGTAACTATTTGTTTATGTAAGTTATTCTAAATGTTTACTGTGCACGAAACGCTGTGTGTGATGTTTAATAGGAGTGTGTCTCTGCACAAATGGACCATAAGAAAACTGTAAGTACAAGTTCTTTCAAACTTAGCTATTAACTACATATAAAAATCGAGAGTTAACTAAAAATTGAGCGTTCTTTATCCATTGCAGTAAAGTCAATAAAACTAAGCAGAATTCACACATCGAAAACATTACGTAAAAACGGCGTAGTACTGTACAAAGAGAAGAGATACTTGAAAATGGGAATCCTTTCCCGAAACGCATCGTGTCAAATATGAATAAAAGAAAATGTCGTCTGGTAGCAGAAAAGATATTTATAAACAAACCCAACTAAATAGTGACTTTCCTAATTCGCATTTCCTTTTTCAGAACAGTTGTCCCTGCCTCTTCCGTATTTTCTGTAGACCAATTTTGACGATTCAAAAATGGCTCTGAGCACTATGGGACTCAACATCTTAGGTCATAAGTCCCCTAGAACTTAGAACTTCTTAAACCTAACTAACCTAAGGACATCACACACACCCATGCCCGAGGCAGGATTCGAACCTGCGACCGTAGCAGTCCTGCGGTTCCGGACTGCAGCGCCAGAACCGCTAGACCACCGCGGCCGGCTTAGACGATTAGTTTCACATTCCTATCTTCTAACGATCTACATAAAAAAAGAATTGTCACTAACAACGATAAGAAAAATATGAAAATATAATAATGTGTCTTAGAAGTGTTAGAAAAATTTGAATAATAAAAAATGAACACTAGGAAATAATGGTACGCTACCTGGGGCAGAACAGAACCTCGATTCCTTTCGACCCGCTCCGTTCGGCTCCGACCTGTGATGCTGTATGTGCTTCAGAACCCATAAAGCGCTTTGTAAAATAAACATCATCTAAACTCATTAAAATAAATGGCCTAAAATGCGTTTCGAGACTTTCACGAAAGAGGGAACGTGTAGATAAAGCGTTTTCGCCTACCTCCAAATGAAGAGTTGCTATTATTGCAGTATTCACACGGAAAATAAACGAAAACACGTTACTGGTACAACAATCAGAGGCAAACCGCTCTACAATGGCTCCTTAACAACCTTCGATAATAGTTCCTGAAATTGATTATAGAGTGCAGCACTTTGCAGCAAAATGAACTCCTAGTTCCGTTCTGCCCCGTGGTTCCGTCCTGCTTCGGTTTTCTTTGTCAAGCTCCGGTTGGCGCGTGTCCGCCGCTTGTGGTCTCGCGGTAGCGTTCTCGCTTCCCGAGCACGGGGTCCCGGGTTCGATTCCCGGCGGGGTCAGGGATTTTCACCTGCCTCGAGATGACTGGGTGTTTGTGTTGTCTTCATCATTTCATCATCATCCAGGAAAGTGGCGAAATTGGACTGAGCAAAGATTGGGAACTTGTACGGGCGCTGATAACCTCGCAGTTGAGCGCCCCACAAACCAAACATCATCATCATCATCATCCGGTTGGCGCAGTCAACAACTTAGCCATGCCTACCTTCTAATAGCCCCTCAAACAAGATAAAGTACTCCCCAGTTAATAAGTTTGTCATTTAAGCTCTGCCCAGTCTTTACTGGCTCCTTTCTGTATCGAGAGCGATCGAGTGCGACACTGGAGGACGGCGGCTCAAATACTCATCCAGATGTAAGTTTTCTGCGATTTCCTTGAATCGCATGAGGCAAATTGAGACAGTCCGAGCTCCGTCTGTAATGCAATCTTCGTTCAGTATTCCTTCCCGACGAGAATACTTTACGGTGACTTTTCTTGTACTGTCAGTATGCAAACACCCTTAGTTCGCTAGGAATTAATTTGTTTCTTTATATACTGCGAGTGACAGTCATAAATTTTTAATTACCGCATCCAGGAAAGGAAGTTTCCTGCGATCCTGGTACGCACTGAAATTCCCTCGCCACACTGCCGTGGCAAGCCCATAGAAGAGCCACAAAGAAAATGGCGAAGCCCATTTCCACTTTATCAGTGCGCTGCGACATTTTCTTTGTGGTTCTTTCCTCGGCTTGCCACAGTAATGTGGCGAGGGAATTGCAGTGTGCACCAGGATTGCAGGCAAGAACCTGCAGACGAACAAAAAATTAATTGCGTAACTTCAAAAAAATGGCTCTGAGCACTATGGGACTCAACTGCTGAGGTCATTAGTCCAATAGAACTTAGAACTAGTTAAACCTAACTAACCTAAGGACATCACACACATCCATGCCCGAGGCAGGATTCGAACCTGCGACCATAGCGGTCTCGCGGTTCCAGACTGCAGCGCCAGAACGGCGCGGCCACTTCGGCCGGCGCGTAACTTCATTTTTTTGAGGTGCTAATTAAAAAGTTATGATTACCTCTTGTAGAGGACGATGTGGAAAACACATGTAATTCGGAATGTGACAGTGAAGTGTATTAAACGAGTTCTAACATGTCAACAGAAGTCTTTGTATGCCTATCTCCGGAGTTACTAAAGAAAGTGGGGAGAAATAAAATTAGAGAGTTCCAATTATAGTCTGCAAAATATACAAAACATAATCAGATTTACAAAAAAGTATTATGATCATACTAAAAACAACAAATAATCGCATGTAACTGAAAGTTAGAAGCAAGAAGAAGCATCGGAAACTACCAGAACATCAGTCTCACGACTTCGCTTCTCAATTGTCGAGCAGAATAATATATAGAACCACAGAAAATTTTCTTAGGTAAGGGGGGAGAGGATGGAGAGGGGGCAAGACCCTAAAATTACCATTTTTCATGAAAATGGGTTGGTCAGTCTTGAGATATGTCGTGCCATAAGCACTAAATGTTATAGGTGGCACAAAAAGTAATTATATTCCAGGGAATTGACAGTTATCCATTCTACACACATACGAATAAAAACTCTGTACTCTAGATTCCAAGGGAGGGGGGGGGGGGGGGAGAAGGGCTCTCGACCCCCTTGCAAACACCCTTGCAGAGAAGCACTTGTGCTTAAACGTGGAATGAAAAATAATAAAATCTCACGATGTTCATGACATTTGTGGATTTGTAGTAAGTTTTCTACAATACAGGCTGAATAAAACCTTCCGAGTTCTTAGCCTAATGGGACTGCTGTGGGTTGGGTTGTTTTTGGGGGAGGAGACCAAACAGCGAGGTCATCGATCTCATGGGATTAGGGAAGAACGGGGAAGGAAGTAGGCCGTGTCCTTTCAAAGGAACCATCTCGGCATTACCTGGAACGATTTAGGGAAATCACGGAAAACCTAAATCATGATGGCCGGACGCGGGTTTGAACCGTTGTCCTCCCAAATGCGAGTCCAGTGTGCTAACCTCTACGCCAATTCGCTCGGTGGGACTGCTTTATAGAGACAGACGACTAATCTCTAAGAATCAAGTGGGAGTAATAAAAGTGAAAGATCCAGAGTAGTAAACTCTTATTAAGGAGGAAGAAACGGCGTCCTGCAGCTAATTTTCTTTTACATGTTCTATGTGGAGGAATCAACGTATGAATCCGAAGCAAAATCCAGAGGAGAATTAGGGTAGAAAGAGGAGCAGATAGCAAGGAAACTTGTTGAAGATAATGGACAGTATGTCTAGCACTGGGCTTGTACGTCGATAAACAAAGCTAAGACAATGCCGTATTGAGTAGCAGAGGGGATGACAGATGTTTGCTTCACATCAGAAATGAGGTAGACACGGAAGCAGCAGAAGTGAAAGAATTATCACATCTAGGGAGCAAGACAACGCAGGTTGCCCGAAGCAAGGAAGATATCTGAAGTGAAATGAATCGACTCAAACCAAGAAGCTTTTTTTCTGACAAAATAACTGAGCTGGTATAAAATATCAAATAGGCCATGAAAAAGGAGTTCCTGAAACTGTATGTCTGGAGTACAGCACTCTACGGAAGAAAAGAGCAGACCATGGAAAAATCAGAGAAGAAGAAATTAGAAGTGGTGTTGAAACTTGAGTGGACAGATAAAGTACCAAATTAAGAGGTACCAGAAAGCATAGCCCAGAAAAAAAAGTCTATGGGAATCGTTCCCAGAACAACACATATGCTAAGATTTCGAGATAATGTTGTTGCTGGAAGGAAGTAAAATAAAGAAGAGAAATGTAGCAGTTAATAAAGTTTACAAAACTGGGTGTTGGGCTTAGAAATAATTTTGAGATGAAACAATTAACACAAAATAGGAAAAAAAACTGGAAGAAAACACCACATCCGACGGAAAGCTGTTAACCAAAAAGTAAGGAATTTGTCTGAGGATTAAATGGCAGGTGACGCTCTGGTTGAGAATTTGCTTCCTTTTTGGGCAACTTACACTTTCTGTCTAACTGTTACTGAGTTTCCTATCTCATCTACATCGCAGCACAATCGTCGAAGCAAACACAACACTGTATGTTACGTATCTCACAAGCACTCATCGAGCAGTGTCAATAAAAACTTTGTCACAGAAAAGTACCATTCATGTAAGTTCACAAAACCTCCCCATCTCCAAAGTATCCTGCAAGCGACAAACGTGATGAACATCATACCGTTATTAACTCCGCATTTGCCTTAAACGATTTGGAGAAACCACGGAAAACCTAAATCTGGGAGGCCGAAGTAGAGTTTGATCCTCTGTCCTCCCGAATGCGGGTCCTGTGTCTCAACATGAGGTCAGCACACTCGATCCCTCTCGATGGAGAAAGAATCCAGCCGTTAGTGGACAGCACTTACTGAAAAGCTTATTAACTGAGAGTACTTAATCTATATGAGGGTATAAAGGAGGGTGAGGTGCATACAGCTGCTGGCTGTGCCAGCCAGAACTCGATGCTGTAGAGATTTAGGAGTGCAGCCTAGGACTGCGATTCACATTCTAGTGAGCAGATATTACCAAGGAAAAGTAAATAATCTCCGCATGGCAGGGGAAACTGCGAGTTATTGTAGGTAATATGGATTTGTCCGAGACTTTACAAATGCCAGTGAAACAAATTCTCGCTTATTGCGCTATGGGACTCTTCCGGAAACACACGGTGAAAATTCATCCTGCGTCACACGGGGAACTTAATTACTGCTGTGAGTCGCCTGGACGTGAGACTCAAGAGAACCATTAAATCAGTCCTTCACATTCGACCACACACACGCACAGTGTCATTTTTCGATAAAGGGACAATAATGAGTGGATATGGGCGATGAATACAGAAATACTTCACCTAATTACTTTTCCAGGTTTACTTTTTGAAATAAATTCAGCGGATAATGTACTTATCCCAATACATTTCCTAATTATTCTGCTGCACCACATACTTTTAAACACTGACAACACTTTTCCGAAAGACACAAATTCTTTTACGCTGCTATTTCAGCAACACACAATCGTCATTTATTTGGTGGCCACGTAAATTGTTTATTTACGATAGAAACACTATTTAAACTTCTCTTACGTCTTGTGGCTAGAGTCAGTACTATATCCAGACACACGTATGGCGGAAGTATTAACTGATATATCGGAACTGTTGTGGGACGTTCCTAACGTTCCTAAACAATTCGTCACTTAAAAATTCCTGGCAGGAAGTTTCAAAATAGCGTGTGTGGACTTCTCTACGGAGTGAAAGATTCATTCTGCAATTCTGTATTAACAATAACTATCTTGTTTCATTATTATAACGTAATGTAATCATACATGACTATGTTTTTACACAAATACAGGGCTTTCGAAAATTTATGGACGTCAATCCTTCCGTCGGAGTGCTGTTTCTTTTAACAAAATTTTATAAATTTCTATGTTCGGAAGTACATGTCTGTGGCTCAGGATTCTTATTCAATTTTTGTTCCAATATCTTTCAACGACCAATCTGAAATTTCATGTACATGTATGAAATTGATGATGTAAAAGACTAATATGTCCTGTACGATTTACTCGCACTCGAAAGGAGCGGAATTCAAGTCCCCGTCAGTCACCCACATTTAATAATTCCTTGTTTTGCCTGAACTGATTAATAATTCAAGCATAATTTCCTTGAACAGGACTTACCAAAACTCCTTCTTCGTCCTTGCCCTATCAAGATTTGCTACTATCTCTCTAATGACCTTGCTGTCGACGGAACAGTAAACTCTCTCTTTCATTTTCTGTCAGATTTGACTCAAATAACTATATCTCAGTGTTTTCAGAGAGAAAGGAATTGCATTTCCTTGAAAAAGTTACTTGCAAATTTACTCATTACAATATTTTCAAATAATTTCAGGAAAGTATAAGGAATTCTAATTCTCTTTTTCATGAAGACTTTGATCTTTCCTGCTGACCGACGACGCAAGAACTACAAAACGAATCGCAGGCAGATTACTTCATAAAGTAGCTACAGAGTTCTATTTTTTAATTCTGCATAGACGAAAAAATACATACACTGCCGGATTCCACGTATTCCAGGCGAGATAAGGCGCAAAAAGTTTCACATGAGAAACAGCTCTGCCACCATCGGTGAACTGGAATAATTGGAGTACTTTCTACACATACACTGATGGGCCAAAACATTATTACCACCGGCTTACTGGTCCACCTTTGGAACGCAGTAAAGCACCGATGCTGTGTGACATGATTTCCACAAATCCGTGGTAGGTGTCGAGAGGTACGTGACACCAGTTCTCTGCGCACAGATTAGGCAATTTCTGTAAATTACCAGCCGGCCGCAATGGCCGAGCGGTTCTAGGCGCTTCAGACTGGAACCGCGCGACCGCTGCGGTCACAGGTTCGAATCCTGCCTTGGGCATGGATGTTTGTGATGTCCTTAGGTTAGTTAGATTTAAGTAGTTCTAAATTCTAGGGGACTGATGACCTCAGATGTTAAATCCCATAGTGCTCAGAGCCTCAGAGCCTGTAAATTACCGCCGGGTGATATGCGTCTCAGATGTTTTCCATCTGGTTTATATCAGCCAAATGTGGTGGTCAAGACATCAGTGTGAGTTCACTACAGTGTTCCTGAAACCACTGCAACACGATTCTGGCCTTTTGATACGGGCAATTATCCTGCCATCATGGTCGGGGAAGACATCAGCATGAAGGGATGCCGGTGGTCAGCATTAATGTTCACGTAGTGCACAGTTTCCACGGTGCTATCGATTACTACCACAGGTCTCATGAAAGCCTAGGTCAATGTCCCCCATAGCAAAATACTGCTCCAATCGGCCTGAGTCCGTGGAACAATGGATGTTTCGAGCAGCCGTTCCCCTGGTTGACAGCGTTATTCGGGCACGACCATCGACGTGGCGTAGGAAGGTACGAATTCATCCGACGAAGAGACACGCTCCTATTGATCCACTATCCAATATCGAAGATCTTTTGTAAACTGCAGTCGTAACTGACGGTGGCATTGGGCCAACATCATGGGAACACGTTGCGGTCGTCTGCTGCGGAGTCCCATTTCAACACTGTGCGCTGAACCGTGTGTTCCGAAACACTAGTGTCTGCAGCAGCACTATACTGTGTCGTCAGATCAGCCACACATCGCCGCCTATCCTGCTTTACCCACCCACCTCCACCTACCGTGATCAGGTGTGGACGTCCAACACGTTGTCGCCTGCTCGTTATTTCACCGTCCTTCAAGCACTTTCCACAGATCCACACGAGAGCAGGACACGAACAGCCGACCAGCTTCGCCTTTCCCGAGTTGCTCGTTCCCAGGCGCCGGGCCACAACAATCCGTCCTTTGCAAAGTCTCTATTTCGCCATTAGCTTCCCGTATCGTCCGTCGGAGGAACGATTCCCCATTCGTCTCTGCTCCGCTTGTACAGGGTATATCAAAACTCTACGGTATAACTTTAGGAATGGATTCCTTATATAACAAGAAGAAAAGAAGTTTGATAAACATGTGTTCTAAACTGCATACCTTAAATACAACATCAAAAACAGTTTTGCATCACACTGGTTCCCAGAACTTCTGAAGACAGACGTTGACTGTGGATATTGTATCAAAGACACAGTCCCTTTGACTGTTCAGAGATGTCACTAAACCCACCCAAAGATGTAAACAACCATGCATGAGCAGCGCCTATTAAACGAAGTGGGTTCTACAGCCCATCAGTTCCAGTCATTCATACAGGAATGAGGCACACAGCTCGTGTTGTCTGTAATTAAACCATGCCTGGACGGTCAATACCGCGGTTCCATCGCGTCCGCGTTGTTACTTTGTACCAGTAAGGACTCTCAACAACGGAAGTGTCCAGGCGTCTCGGAGTGAACCAAACCGATATTGTTCGGACATGCAGGAGATACAGAGAGACAGGAACTGTCTGCGACATGCCTCTCTCAGGCCGCCCAAGGGCTGAAACTGCAGTGGACGACCGCTACCTACGGATTATGGCTTGGAGGAACCCTGACAGCAACGCCACCATGTTGAATAATGCTTTTCGTGCAGCCACAGGACGTCGTGTTACGACTCAAACTGTGCGCAATAGGCTGCATGATGCGCAATTTCACTTCTGACGTCCATGGCGAGGTCCATCTTTGCAACCACGACACCATCCAGCGCGGTACAAACGGGCCCAACAACATGCAGAATGAACAGCTCAGGACTGGCATCACGTTTTCTTCACCGCTGAGTGTCGCATATGCCTTCAACCAGACAATCGTCGGAGACGTGTTTGGAGGCAACCCGGCTCAGGCTGAATGCCTTACACGCACTGTCCAGCGAATGCAACAGGGTGGAGGTTCCCTGCTGTTTTGGGATGGCATTATGTGGGGCCGACGTACGCCGCTGGTGGTTATGGAAGGCGCAGTATCGGCTGTACGATACGTGAATGCCATCCTCCGACAGACAGCGCAACCACATCGGCAGCATATTGGCGAGGCATTCATCTCCATGGACGACAATTCGCGACCCTATCGTGCACATCTCGTGAACGACTTCCTTCATGATAACGACGTCGCTCAACTAGAGTGGCCAGCATGTTCTCCAGACATGAACCCTATCGAACATGCCTGGGATAGATTGTAAAGGACTGTTTATGGACGACGTGACCCACCAGTCACTCTGAGGGATCTACGCCGAATCGCCATTGAGGAGTGGGACAATCTGGATCAACAGTGCCTCGATGAACTTGTGGATAGTATGCCACGATGGATACAGGCATGCATCAATCCTAGAGGACGTGCTACTGGGTACGGTGTGTACAGCAATCTGGACCACCACCTCTGAAGGTCTCGCTGTATGGTGGTACAATATGCAGTGTGTGGTTTTCATGAGCATTAAAAAGGCCAGAAATGATGTTTATGTTGTCCTCTATTCCAATTTCCTGTACAGGTTCCGGAACTCTTGGAACCGAGATGATGCAAAACTTTTTTTGATGTGTGTACTATATGGAATTCTTCACCATCGATACTGTGAAACAAATTTCTTTAACTGCAAACTCTTCGCTTTTCATGTTTTTGGAGGATGTAGTATGGATCAAAACTAGGAATAAACGTTCAGTAAACACGGGCTCTAAAGTACGTACGTTAAGAGCTACACTGAAGCGCCAAAGAAACTGGTATAGGCAAGCATATTGAAATACAGAGATATGTAAACAAGCAGAATACGGCGCTGCGGTCAGCAACGCCTATGTAAGACAACAAGTGTCTGGCGCAGGTGTTAGATCGGTTACTGCTGCTACAATGGCAGGTTATCAAGATTTTAGTGAGTTTGAACGACGTGTTACAGTCGCCGCACGAGCTAGGGCACACAGCATCTAAGAGGTAGCGATGAAATGGGGATTTTCCCGTACGACAATTTCACGAGTGTACCGTGAATAACAGGAATTGAGTAAAACATCAAGTCTCCGACATCACTGCGCCCTGAAAAAGATCTTGCAAGAACGGGACCAACGACGACTGAAGAGAATCGTTCAGTGTGACACAAGTGCAACCCTTCCGCAAATTGCTGCAGATTTCAATGCTGGGCCGTCAACAAGTGTCAGCGTGCGAACCATTCAACGAAACATCATCAACATCAACTTTCAGAACCGAAGACCCACTCGTGTACCCTTGATAACTGCACGACATAAAGCTTTAAGCCTCCCCTGGACCCGTCAACACCGATATTGGACTGCTGATGACTGGAAACAGGTCGCGTGTTCGGACGAGTCTCGTTTCAAATTGTATCGAGCGGATGGACGTTTACAGGTATGGTGTGGGGCGTGTGCGGTTGGAGTGATATGGGAGCATTGATACGTCTAGATACGATTCTGACAGGTGACACGTACGTAAGTATCCTGTTTGATCACATGCATCCATTCATGTCGAATGTGCATTCCGACGGACTTGGGCAATGGCAACAGACAATGCGACTCCCCACACGTCCAGAATTGTTACAGAGTGGTTCCAAGAATACACTTCCGCTGGCCACCAAACTACCCAGACATGAACGTTATTGAGCATATCTGGGATGCCTTGCAATGTACTGTTCAGAAAAGATCTCCACCTCCTCGTAATCTTACGGATTTATGGACAGCCCTGCAGGATTCATGGTGTCAGTTCCCACCAGCACTACTTCAGATATTAGTAGAGTCCGCGCCACGTCTTGTTGCGGCATTAATGCGTGCTCGCGGGGGCCCTACACGATATTAGGCAGGTCCACCAGTTTCTTTGGTTCTTCAGTGTATGAGCACTTGTTCATCTTCGCTGTTGTGATACACATCTACCGAAGAAGTGCTCATAACTTTGAAGATGTGCATTTTAGAGCTCATTTTAACGGGTCTTTTTTCTTGTTTTGATCCACAAATCCTCTCTCAAAATGTGAGATGCAAAGACCTTACAGCAGAAGGGTTTTGTTTCACAGTACCGAAGAAGAAGTGCCTTTATCTCTTAAGGTACTCAATTTAGAGCCTATGCTCACTAAACTTTTTTCCTCTTGTTGTATGAGGAATCTGTTCCTGAAGCTCTGCGTCGAATTTTGAAACACATTTTATATTATCCGCATCGCTTCACGTTCTCACGACGCCACCATTCAATATCCTAGTGGCCCATAATTGTAAGTATGCAACTGCTTCATTCTTTACAGTACATTTCCGTGGATGGAGTTATGAGCTTGGCTGAGGAATACTATTGACATTTTTCCAGTGCTTCTGAAAAGGATTTTTAACCATTTTTTGTGATGCTAGAAAGAGATGGAGAGATATTAAAAGGAAGGATAAAGTGGGAGAGAAGGGGCAGAGGGATCGAGAGAGGTAGACAGAAACATAACTGCAAGATAGAGCACGAGAGACACTGAACTAAAGGAAGAAAGAACAAGCAAGAGACGAAAGCAGAAGAAGTATGGAAGAAAACTAGACTGATTGAACGGAAAGCGTGACAGAGAAACTTATAGTGAGTGAGAGAGAAAGAGATAGCAATTGAGTGCAACCAGAATTGGCATGCCATGAGAGAGATAACTAGTGAAGGTAGAGTCTTGGACAAGCTGAATGTCTAACGTTTGCTGAAAGCTTAGGCTCTCTCCTAGTGGGCAATGGAACGCACGTTGCACAGGCCTCCTATTTCATACGTTCTCGATCCTAAACATCAAAGAGCCGTGCCACAGTATGCGCATGAGTTTACTGCGCAATTAGAAGTCCTTCTTACTATAACAGTAAAAAAATGTAATTTTACTGGATTTAAAGGCTACCCATGTGTTCACTTTGCCGTCAGAAGTCGTTCTTACTATAATAGTAGAAAATGTATTTTTACTGCATTTAAATGCTAGCCATGAGTTTACTTTGCCATTAGAAGTCTTTCTTAGGGTAACAGTAGAAAATATAACTTTGCTGGATTTAAATGCTAGCCATTAGGGACAGCACAAGTCATTAATAAATCATATCGTGAGATCCAGGGTCAGCCTCGCCGAGGCCCACGCTACATTATCTAATCTGGTGATACGATTCGCTTCGCTGTAATTAGCTGTGGCACATCTGATCGATTTGCTTCCGGATACACGGTTAGCAATTCGGCATTTTACTGGATGTACGACAGGCGTCAGATGAAATGAAATAATTTCTAGCCTTTGGTTAACAATTCCCCATCATATGATTACTCCCTGCAGCGATAGCCTAGCAGGACAACTTCTGTAATGTTTGAAAGGGTCCTAGTTCCAGTCCCAGTAAGGCAAAGAGATCCAAGCAGCAATGTACTTTCTTTACACAGCTCAATCTGTAGCAAAATGAAATATTCTTTCTGAAAACTAACTCTTCGAATAGATAACGCTATTTTATTTTTAAATGTTTGCACTGGTAGGTGTAATGTCTTATGACAGATAACTCTGAACTAAGTTCAGTCTAGAACAGGTATTTTTTATTCCGCTGACTCGTTTCGGCAGAATTAGACCGTTATCATACCTAAAATATAGTGAAGAAGGTGTTCCCCCATTTTTTCAATAGAGAACAAGAGATACAACGAGACGTGACACGAATCCTTCTACATCTGCCTGTCTTTCGACTGGAGATGCTAGTGATCACACTTGTGTAACATCAAATTAGTTGACACATCCTCACCAGTGTCATCTAGAATCCAGAATCAATTAACTTAAAGCACCAATGGAAATAGTCTGTCTGGTAACATCTCAGTCTCAGAAAACCAAAATAAATGAAAGAATGTACTTAAATATGCTATTTGCTGATGATCTAGTTATCATTGGACGAACTGAGGAAGATCTTCAGTGATATGTGTATTATCGTCAACGTATCTGCCGAGATATAACATGAAAATGTCGACACTATTGCTTTTAAAGGCCAGTATCGAGTCCGAACAAAAATAAGTCTTAGATAGCAAGTGTCTCACTTTCAAATCCTTGCTTGTGACATACTTTGTGACACTGGTCATTATATCGATGCAAACTGAGCAAGTGCCAGATCATGTTTGAAACAATCCCAAGAAAATTAGCTGGAAATAAAAAAAAAGGAAAAAGAAAAAAAACTGATTTATTCCGTATGGCTCAGACACGTGACTTACAAATACTACACTACTGGCCATTAAAATTGCTACACCACGAAGATGACGCGCTACAGTCGCGAAATTTAACCGACAGGAAGAGGATGCAGTGATATGCAAATGATTAGCTTTTCAGGGCATTCACACAAGGGTGGCGCCGGTGGTGACACCTGCAACGTGCTGACATGAGGAAAGTTTCCAACCGATTTCTCATACACAAACAGCGGTTGACCGGCGTTGCCTGGTGAAACGTTTTCGTGATGCCTCGTGTAAGGAGGAGAAATGCGTACCAGCACGTTTCCGATTTTGATAACGGTCGGATTGTAGCCTATCGCGATTACGGTTTATCGTATCGCTACATTGCTCCTCACGTTGGTCGGGATCCAATGGCTGTTATCAGAATATGAAATCGGTGGGTTCAGGAGGGTAATACGGAACGCCGTGATGGATCCCAACGGCCTCGTATCACTAACAGTCGAGATGACAGGGATCTTATCCGCATGCTGTAACGGATCGTGCAGCCACGTCTCTAACCCTGAGCGAACAGATGGGGACGTTTGCCTGTCAACAACCATCTGCACGAACAGTTCGACGACGTTTGCAGCAGCATGGACTATCAGCTCGGGGACCATGGCTGCGGTTACCCTTGACGCTGCATCACAGACAGGAGGGCCTGCGATGGTGTACTCAACGACGAACCTGAGAGCACGAATGGCAAAACGTCATTTTTTCGGATGAATCCAGGTTCTGTTTACAGCATCATGATGGTCGAATCCGTGTTTGTCGACATCGCGTTGAACGCACATTGGAAGCGTGTATTCTTCATCGCCATACTGGCGTATCAACCGGCGTGATGGTATGGGGTGCCATTGGTTACACGTCTCGGTCACCTCTTGTTCGCACTGACGGCACTTTGAACAGTGGACGTTACATTTCAGATGTGTTACGACCCGCAGCTCTACTCTTCATTCGATCCCTGCGAAACCCTACATTTCAGCAGGATAATGCACGACCGCATGTTGCAGGTCCTGTACGGGCCTGTCTGGATACAGAAAATGGTCGACTGCTGCCCTGGCCAGCACATTCTCCAGATCTCTCACCAATTGAAAACGTCTGGTCAATGGTGGCCGAGAGCTGGCTCGTCACAATACGCCAGTCACTACTCTCGATGAACTGTGGTATCGTGTTGAAGCTGCATGGGTAGCTGTACCTGCACACGCCCTCCAAGCTCTGTTTGACTCAATGCCCATGCGTATCAAGGCCGTTATTACGGCCAGAGGCGGTTGTTCTGGGTACTGATTTCTCAGGATCTATGCACCCAAACTGCGTGAAAATGTAATCACATGTGAGTTCTAGTATAATATATTTGTCCAATGAATACCCGTTTATCATCTTCATTTCTTCTTGGTGTAGCAATTTTAATGGCCAGTAGTGTAAATAAACTCTAAGAGAACAAAAAAATGCCACGAAGGAACTTTCTGAATGAGGCGGAAATCGTCAGATGTGATGTAGCACGTACAGACAAGCAAATGATAACAACTTCACAAAAAAATGGATGATTTATTCAAGAGAATGAGCTTCAAAATTGAGCAAGTCAATTAAGTGATGGTCCACCTCTCGCCCTTATTCAAACTGTTATTCGGCTTGGCATTGATTAACAAAGTTCTTGGATGTCTTCCTGAGGGACATCGTGCCAAATTCTATCCAACTGGCGCGTTAGATCGTCAAAATCTCCATCTGGTTGGAGGGCCCCACCCATATGATCCAGACGTTCTTAATTTGGAGAATCCGGACAAGGTAGGATTTGGCAAGCACAATGATAAGCAGTAGAAACTCTCACCGTGCGCAGGCGGGCATTGTCTTTCTAATTCGTAAGCCCAGGATGACTTGCCATGAAGGGCAACAGAACGGGGCGTAGAATGTCGTCGACTCATCGCTGTGCTGTAAAGGGCCGCCCACGACAACCAAATGGGTCCTACTATGAAACGAAATGGCACCATAGACCATCAATCCTGACTGTCGGGCCGTGTGGAGAGCGACAATCAGACTGGTACTCCACCACTGTCCAGGGCGTCTCCAGACAGGTCTTCGCTGGTTCTCAGGGCTCATTTCGAAGCGGGACTCATAAAAATGGTTCAAATGGCTCTGAGCACTATGGGACTTAACATCTGAGGTCATCAGTCCCCTAGACTTAGAACTACTTAAACCTAACTAACCTAAGAACATCACACGTATCCATGCCCGAGGCAGGATTCGAACCTGCGACCATAGCAGCAGTGCGGTTCCGGACTGAAGCGCCTAGAACCGCTCGGCCACAGCGGCCGGCGGGACTCATCACTGAAGACAATTCTACTCCAGGCAGTGAGATTCCAGACCGAAGACGATGACCAGCGAAGATGTGTCTGGAGGTGCCCCTGACAACGGCGGGACACTAATCTGATTGTCGCCCGCCATACATCCCGGCAACCAGCACTGATGGTTTGGGATGCCATTTCTTTTCATAGCAGGACCCCTCTGTCACCCGCGGCATCCTTACACCACAGCGGTAAGTCGACAATATTCTACTTCCCGTTATGTTGCCCTTAATGGCAAGTCATCCTGGGCTTACATTTCAGCAAGATAATACCTGCCCACACATGGCAAGAATTTCTACTGCTTGTCTTCCTGCTTGCCAGATTGTACCTTGCCCAGTCAGTGCACATGATCTCTCTCCAGTTGAAAACGTTTTGAACATTATGAGCAGGACCCTCCAACCAACCCGGAATTTTGACAATCTAAAGCGCTAATTGGACATAATTTGGCACGACATCCGTCAGGTGGACATCCACAAACTCTATCAGCCAGTGCCGAGCCGAATAAATTTTCGCGTAAGGGCCAGAGGTAGACCAACTCATCAATGACTTGCTCAAATTGCGAAGCTCTTTCTCCTGAATAAATCATCCAATTTTTCTAAAACTGTAATCATTTATTTCTCTGTACATATACGTCACATCTACCGATTTCCGTCCCATTCGGGTAGTTCCTTCGTGATGGGTCTTTTATTTTTGTCTTAGAGCATATGTTAGTAAGATAGAGCGGTAGTAAATACAATTCCCGAGGTTGTCTTGTACATTTGGTGCTCCGCAGGTTGGAGGAATGGCAAATGTATCACCTTAATAATCATGTATTTTACGTTAATGCATAATTATTAGTGTGACGTATTTTAAGTTTCTGAGATTCGTAAAAAGCACAAGACTAGTTAGATCTAAAACTGACGATGTGAGAAGGAAACTGAATCCTTTAAAAAATAGAAGCCCGAACTGAAGAAAACAAAGAAAATGGTTGTTACACCAACAACTTCCTCTGTGACTAAAAAAAGAAAAACGCCCACTCCTTGAAAGAAGGAGAATGTGACACCTCTACAACACATCTGAAGTCTCAGTGAAAAGTTCGAATTGCCGTTTGCGTGCCGCCCCATAGGATTAGCTTTCTTGCATTAATGTATTTGCATCAGTCTGATGCTGTAATGTTTTGGTTGTATTACCGTTGTTTTTTGAAGATCCTTTCCTATGTTTCCCAGTGAGGAATAATGGTCGTAGTCGGCTACATATGCCAAATCCTTACGCGATTACTTTCTGTGGTGCTAAGAAGAAACACTGCCGGTAACCGTGAGTAGTCACTTCCGCCGCAACGCTGTCAGTGAGCGATACTATAGCTGCTTGGCGACGGGCCATAGGCGAACGACCGCGACAGTGGCAGATCGCTTGGCAGGCCGCGACCAGCAGTAGAGTGGAAGACTACGAGAGCACTCATTCTTACTGTTCCCCTCATCTCGCTACGTTTTCTGTCATTCTAACGACACCATTGCTATTCACAACTACTCATCATAACAAACTGCACTGTTAATTTCAGTCTCCTGTTCTTAGTCAGTGAAATTCTTCTGTGTATGTGATAGCATTGTCAATTAATAAAGTTCTCCGACATTTCGGCCGCTATTGCAATTGGTCTCCCTTATGATCTTTTTTGCTGACAGCTGAATAAGATAAATTTCGGTTCTGCTCATGTAGCTATCTCAGCAATGGAATGACATTTCTGACGATACGAACGGGAGAGCAATACACCAGCCTGGCCCCGAGCGAAAGAAATCTCCAACCCTGCCAGCAGTCGAACCCGGGTCCCTTGGCATGGCGCCTCAAACCGCGCGGTCACTCACGCGCCAACAGCCAAAACTTTTCTCATTCAGCAGTTAGCAAAAATACTCTGAGGAAGGCCATTTGCAGCAGTAGCCGAAACTAAGGAGAATTTTAGTTATTGACAATGCGGTCACATAACCAGAATAATTGTGCTGATCGTGACAGCGGCTGCGGAGGCCTATGCTTACCCCTGTTCTTACTTTCCAATACGCGTTGTAAGTATGTCACCTAACTGGAAGAAATAATGAAAACGCTTAAAATCCAAACAGCACAGTTCACATTCGATCGGTGCAGGTCACAATTGTTCAGCAGAAGATGTGGTAGACAGCCGGCCTGGGTGGCCGAGCGGTTCTAGGCGCTACAGTCTGGAACCGCGCGACCGCTACGGTCGCAGGTTCGAATCCTGCTTCAGGCATGGATGTGTGTAATGTCCTTAGGTTTAAGTAGTTCTAAGTTCTATGGAAATGATGACCTCAGAAGTTAAGTCCCATAGTGCTCAGTCCATTTGAACCATTTTGATGTGGTACACAGCATAGGCCGAGGGGCACCACATGAAAATACCAACCTGCATTGTGACACAATGTGGTTATCGCTAAACGCCACAGAGACCGCATGCCATCGCTAGGGGCAGACACTACAGAGGGCACACACAACACAACCTATGTCATGCTTCCACCTTAAGTCACGAAAAGAGAACATTCATCGGTCAGCTGCGGATGTAAGCGGACGAAAAGTTCCACTCTGCCATTGTCACAGAGACACGGTGTCTTCCCAGCATCCGACGAGTGTCGCTGTGTCGCAATGTGCGTGTATTAACACTGCACTGAGACAGCGATGGGACTTATCTACTGTCACCACCAGCAGGGCCCCATTGGATATTCTACTAGTGAACTGAATAATCGTTCATTGGATTCAGAATTACTGTAGTGTTCGCACTTCGAAGTACAAATGAACTTTAACAGCACTACCACGCTCATTGTCATGCTAAAGTTAAGTACTGTAGTATTGCTGTTATTAAATTATTGTTAAGTATTATTAATGTATATTGCCAGTTTCTGCCCAGACCCACTTGGCCATGTGACGGAAATGTTTAGTTGCTGCGTACTAACAAGTCACCGCAGTAACAGCAACTATTTTCTGCAGTAGGAGGTTCTGTTCGTGCTACATTTATGTCAGACTTCAAGTCTTTGGTTAACACCACATTTTGCCTGTTTGTTTCCTTCATTTGCACCTCTGTGCGATTCGAGCCATTGCTATATCACAGTGGGCTTGCATTCGGGAGGATCAAGGTTCTAATCCCCATATCGCCATTACAATGAACCGGTTAAATGCCCTATCGTAGCGGACCAATTTTTGCTTCTGCTTATTTATTCGTTTTCGGTAGCTTTGGTGTAATTTGATTACGATTTTTGTTCTTGTACGTACGCTGAGACACTTGATAAATATTTATAAATATTGGCAAAGGCTACAACGTTTTATTTTAATTTTGACTCGAGCATTGCCTAGCTGCTCCCAATTCTGACTATCGCTTTTTAGCAACGCAATTTTACGATTTAACAAAATTTGATTCTGATGAAGACACGCGTAGTAGGTGTCGAAACCTACGTCAATGTACGTACCGTGTAAGTGCAACTGGTTGGCAGGTTAATCCTGTGTTGAGATGTTGTTCTTGTGGCCATCAGTCCAGAGACTGGTTTGATGCAACTCTCCATTCTACTCTATCCTGTGCAAGGTTCATCATCCCCCAGCACCTACTGCAACCTACATCCTTCTGAATCTGTTTAGTTAGTGTATTCATCTCTTGGTATCCCTCTATGATTTTTACCCTCCACGCTGCCCTCCAATACTAAATTTGTGATCCCTTGATGCCTCAGAATATGCCCTACCAACCGATCCCTTCTTCTAGTCAAGTTGTGCCACAAATTTCTCTCCAATTCTATTCAGTACCTCCTCATTAGTTATGTGATCTACCCATCTAATCTTCAGCATTGTTCTGTAGCGCCACATTTCGAAAGCTTCTATTCTCTTCTTGTCCAAACTATTTATTGTCCATGTTTCACTTCCATACATGGCTACACTCCATACAAATACTTTCAGAAACGACTTCCTGACACTTAAATCTATGCTCGATGTTACCAAATTTCTCTTCTTCAGAAACGCTTTCCTTGCACTTTCCAGTCTACATTTTATATGCTCTCTACTTCGACCATCATCAGGTATTTTGCTCCCGAAATAGCAATACTCATTTAATACTTTAAGCGTCTCATTTCCTAATCTAATTCCCGCAGCATCAACCGATTTAATTCGACTACACTCCATTATTCTCGTTTTGCTTTTGTTAATGTTCATCTTATATCCTCCTTTCAAGATCATGTCCATTTCGTTCAGTTGCTCTTCCAGGTCCTTTGCTGCCTCTAACAGAATTACAATGTCATCGGCGAACCTCAATTTCTTTTTATTTCTTCTGCATGGATTTTAATTCCTACTCCGAATTTTTCTTTTGTTTCCTTTACCGCTTGCTTAATATACAGACTGAATAACATCGGGGAGAGACTACAACCCTGTCTTACTCCCTTCCCAACCACTGCTTCCCTTTCATGTCCCTCGACTCTTATAACTGCCATCTGGTTTCTGTACAAATTGTAAATAGCCTTTCGCTCCCTGTATTTTACCCCTGCCACCTTCAGAATTTGAAAGAGAGTATTCCAGTCAGCATCGTCAAAAGCTTTCTCTAGTCTAAAGTCTACAAATGCTAGAAACGTAGGTTTGCCTTTCCTTAATCTATTTTCTAAGATAAGTCATAGGGTCAGTATTGCCTCACGTGTTCCAACATTTCTACGGAATCTCAACTGATCTTCCCCGAGGTCGGCATCTACCAGTTTTTCCATTCGTCTGTAAAGAATTCGTATTAGTATTTTGCAGCTGTGACTTATTAAACTGATAGTTCGGTAATTTTCACATCTGTCAACACCTGCTTTCTCTGGGATTGGAATTGTTATATTCTTCTTGAAGTCTGAGGACATTTTGCCTGTCTCATACATCTTGCTCACCAGATGGTAGAGTTTTGTCAGGACTGGCTCTCCCAAGGCTGTCAATAGTTCTAATGGAATGTTGTCTACTCCCGGGGCCTTTTTTCGACTTAGATCTTTCAGTGCTCTGTCAAACTCTTCAAGCAGTATCATATCACCGATTTCATCTTTATCTACATTCTCTTCCATTTCTATAGTATTGTCCTTAAGACCATCGCCATTGTATAGACCCTCTACAGGGTATTACAAAATGGTACGGCCAAACGTTCAGGAAACATTCCTCACACACAAAGAAAGAAAATATGCTATGTGGACATGTGTCCGGAAACGCTTACTTTCCATGTTAGAGCTCATTTTATTACTTCTCCTCAAATCACATTAATCATGGAATGGAAACACACAGCAACAGTACGTACCAGCATGACTTCAAACACTTTGTTACTGGAAATGTTCAAACTGTCCTCCGTTAGCGAGGATACATGCATCCACCCTCCGTCGCATGGAATCCCTGATGCGCTGATGCAGCCCTGGAGAATAGCGTATTCTATCACAGCCGTCTCTACATTTGGTACCGGGGTTGCATAGGCAAGAGCTTTCAAATGCCCCCATAAATGAAAGTCAAGAGGGTTGAGGTCAGGAGAGCGTGGAAGCCATGGACTTGGTCCGCCTCTACCAATTTATCGGTCACCGAATCTGTTGTTGAGAAGCGTGCGAACACTTCGACTGAAATGTGCAGGAGCTCCATCGTGCATGAACCACATATTGTGTCGTACTTGTAAAGGCACATGTTCTAGCAGCACAGGTAGAGTATCTAATATGAAATCATGACGGTGAATCGAGGAAGTACAGTACATACTGACGAAACTAAAATGAGCTCTAACATGGAAATTAAGCGTTTCCGGACATATGTCCACATAACATCTTTTCTTTATTTGTGTGTGAGGAATGTTCCGTGAAAGTTTGGCCGTACCTTTTTGTAACACCCTGTATATACTCCTTCCACCTTTCAGCTTTCCCTTCTTTGCTTAGGACTGAGTTTCCATCTGAGCTCTTGATATTCATGCAAGTGATTCTCTTTTCTCCAAAGGTCTCTTTAATTTTCCTGTAGGCAGTATCGATCTTACCCCTAGTGAGATAAGCCTCTACATCCTTACATTTGTCCTCTAGCCATCACTGCTTAGCCATTTTGCACTTCCTATCATCTCATTTTTAAGACGTTTGTATTCCTTTTTGCTTGCTTCATTTACTGCATTTTTATATGTTCTCCTTTCATCAATTCAGTTCAATATCTCTTCTGTTACCCAAGTATTTCTATTAGCCCTCGTCTTTTTACCAACTGCATCCTCTGCTACCATCACTATTTCGTCTCACAAAGTTACCCATTCTTCTTCTACTGTATTTATTTCCCCCATTCTTGTCAATCGTGTCCTAATGCTCTCCCTGAAACTCTGTACAACCTCTGGTTCTTTCAGTTTATCCCGGGCCCATCTCCTCAAATTCCCACCTTTTTGCAGTTTCTTCAGTTTTATCTACAGTTCATAACCAGTAGATTGTGGTCAGAGTTCACATCTGCCCCTGGAAAAGTCTTACAATTTAAAACCTGGTTCCTAAATCTCTGTCTTACCATTATATAATTTATCTGATACCTTCTAGTATCTCCAGGATTCTTCCATGTATACAACCTTCTTTTATGATTCTTGAACCAAGTGTTAGCTATAATTAAGTTGTGCTCTGTGCAAAATTCTACCAGGCGGCTTCCTCTTTCATTTCTTCCCCCCAATCCATATTCATCTACTACGTTTCCTTCTCTCCCTTTGCCTACTATCGAATTCCAGTCACCCATGACTATTAAATTTTCGTCTCCCTTCACTATCTGAATAATTTCTTTTATCTCATAATACATTTCATCAATCTCTTCGTCATCTGCGGAGCTAGTTGGCATATAAACTTGTACTACTGTGGTAGGCGTGGGCTTCGTATCTATCTTGGCCATAATAATGCGTTCACTATGCTGTTTGTAGTAGCTTACCCGCATTCCTATTTTCCTATTCATTATTAAACCTACTCCTGCATTACCCCTATTTGATTTTGTATTTATAACCCTGTATTCACCTGACCAGAAGTCTTGTTCCTCCTGCCACCGAACTTCACTAAGTCTCAATATATCTAACTTTAACCTATCCATTTCCCTTTTTAAATTTTCTAACCTACCTGCCCGATTAAGGTATCTGACATTTCACGTTCCGATCCGTAGAACGCCAGTTTTCTTTCTCCTGATGACAACGTCCTTCTGTGTAGTCCCCGCCCGGAGATCCGAATGGGGGACTATTTTACCTCCGGAATATTTTACCCAAGATAGTGCACATAATAACATCGAGAGGGAACTGTGCATTTCTTCTGTCTATCCTTGCTGGAGCTGTTTTGCAGTAGGGGCTACGTTAGGGGTCCCCTGTGTTCTTGTAGCGGTAAGCTATTTAGAAAAACTTCTACATCTGCATCTGTAGTCGGCAAGCCGCTATGTGATATGAGACGGAGAGTACTTTGTGTACCACTGCGACCCTCCTCCTACCCCCACCCCCACCACCCGCCTCCTTCCTATTCCAGTCGCAAGCAAAACGCGGGAGGAATGATTGTTCGTAAGCCTCCGTTGAGGTCGGATTTCTCTAATTTTACCATTTGGTCACTTTAGCGAGATATACGTAGAAGAAATTAATACATCCGTTGACCCTTCTAGAAACATACGATCTCAGTCAGTGAAGCACACCGTCATGCACACCACCTCTCTTGTAGCGTCTGCCACTGGATTGGCTAGCATCCCCGTGGCGCTATGCGCTTCCTAAAAGAAGTTGTGACGCGCTGCTCTTCCCTAGATCTTCTCTATTTCCCCTATGAATCCTGTCTGATAAGTATAGGTTGAACGACTGATAAGCTACCTTCTTCGTGGGTGGACTTTTCTTTCTGAGGATTCTTTCAACGAATCTCAGTCTGTTATCTGTCTTTACTACGATATCTTTTATGTGATCGTTCCACTTTAAACTGCTCCGTGCTCATACTCTCACATATTTAATAGATGTGGCTGCGTCTAGTGGCTGTTTGGCAATCATACAACAACACGCCTTTTCACCTATTTATGCGTAATACGCTTCATTTGTTTATGGTGAGAGTCAACAGCCAATCCCTGCACAAAGCGTCGATGCTCTACAGGTCTTCCTGCTTTTCACTACTACTTTCTAGCGTTGCGACTTTTCTGAATACTGCACAACTGCATTATCTGCGAACATCCTCTTGGGTGTTGTCGACCAGGTGTAACCAAGCCTCATGGAGAAACTCCATCACTTAAAGTGTAAATGCCGCACGGGATTAGCCGAGCGGTCTAAGGCGCTGCAGTCGTGGACTGTGCGGCTGGTCCCGGCGGAGGTTCGAGTCCTCCCTCGGGCATGGGTGTGTGTGTTTGTCCTTAGGATAATTTAGGTTAAGTAGTGTGTAAGCTTAGGGACTGCTGACCTTAGCAGTTAAGTCCCATAAGATTTCACACACATTTGAAAATTTTTGAAGTGTAAATCATATTTTCTTGAAAACGAATAACTGGCTCTCTGTAATGGATTGTCACCGAATTTAGATGAACCACAATAAACGCAATTTAGTGCAGCACAAGACCTAACCACACTGTTGAAAATAATACGCGAGGATAAGATAATATATAAAACGGAAAATTCTAAATTCTCAGGTGTTTATTTGACAAGAACCTGGACTGGAAGTCACACGTTAGAGACAGTCTTAGAAGTCTTAAGTTCCACAACTTACGTGTTATGGATAGTGTCAGATTTTGGAGATGTAAATGCCAAAAAGTTCTTTTACTTTTTCCTAATTTCATTTACTTATCTACTACGGCGTCATATTCCGCGGTATCTCTGTACTGAGGAAAAATGTGTTTGTTACACAGAACCGCGCGTGTGTGTTTAGTAGGGAAACATTGAAATAGTTAATTATGTGCATACAAAAAAATTTTAAAATGAATAAACTTAAGAAATCTTGTAAATGATCAGCATGTTACAAAGTTTCACCTGAAAAGATGTACTACAATTGTAAAACTGACTTTTTCCGTATCGTAACTCCATTATGTCTTACGTACAGGGTGTAACGAGTAGAAGTGCAGATATTTCCATTACTGACTGAGGATGGTGTAATGAACAACATTACATCAGTATTTAGATCACTCACAGACGTAATTACAGCTATTAGCAGTAATATGTTTTTAGGTTAGGTAGTACATCCAGTACATGTGGCAAGTGCAAGCCATTAATGCTTATATTCCCATAGATAGCAGGCCAAGTGCTGAAGTGTGGTTGCATGTACGCAAAACAGTAAGTCTATACTGACAGGTGTAGTCCACTTAGTGGTACAGATACGACCCTGCAGAAAACATCAGACAGTAAATAATGAGACATGCTTGTGATGGGACTGTTCGAAGTAAAAAAAATAATGTTAAGTTGAATGGGTACAGTACCACCCGACATTAATAACTGGTACAACATTCTTCGTTATTCTTGTCAGAACAACATATTTTTTGTAATAATAACTCAATTTCACGTAATACACCGCAGCCAGATACCAGTGTAGGAAAGAAGGATACTTTATTTATTTAATTGATCACATGTGCACTCCCACAAAATAAATCCCTACATCCAATTTGGTGAGATCTGTGATATGAATGAATGTATGGTCGTCTGCTAACCGCAGATAGTGAATGTGCAATATATGATCATCTTTGAGACGGTCCTTTGGTCACCTTTGGTGGAATCAAAGAGATGAAATTTACCTGAGCTTTGAGTGCCTGAAATATGGCTGACTAATACGGTAGCAAGGTGTTCCCCCCACCGCGACGGAGGTGCGAGCTGATCTGAAGAAAGGCTATGCATCAGCGCTCTGGCGCTGGATCTTGCGTTGATAAGCCCTGCCTTAGGTGTGCTCCGTAAAGACAAAAGAGTGGAGAAAATGGTATGCATGTGAAATACTTAAGAGTAGTTTGGAATAATTATTTCTCTATTTCAGGAACTTTTGGGGGATAATTAAATGACAGGCAGGTAATATTAAGGAGATCGTAGTAATCTTCGGAAGTGATCAACGGTCACAGTGAAACCACGTGTAGCAATAAGTTGAAATACTTGCGAGTGCTAGTACTAAGTTGGAATACTTGCGAGTGCTAGTACTAACTTGAAATACTTCCGAGTGCTAAAGTTAAGCTGAATTACTGGCATGTGTACTATAAGTTGGAAATATTTAAGAAATGGCGTGTGCAGAACTTGAAATTAGAGACGAGTACTTCCACGTGGTGAGTACTGTGTGAGTCTCTATCTGTGTATGAGACAAAGGATAAAGAGAAGTACTCGTCCATGGTATCAGTTGAGGACCCGCGTGTGTGACGAATATGTTCTTAATATTACTTTGCGTGTTATGTTTCCTTGTGACGCTGGATTCAAACTCTAATACTCTGAGAGTGAAGCAAGGTGAGTCAGCCGTCTATCCAGCAACGCCACTTGGCTTGCATTGCACAGGAAGACGTGCATATATCCTCCAGAGTTCGTAGTAGGAAAGAAAAGTTACGAAGTGGGGCAGTGTCGTGTGAAACTGGGATGAATACTAATTGAAGTGGGAAAGCTGAAAGTGAAGTGTTTCTAACTTTGTGACTATTCTTTGTGATGTATTGTATGTTGCCAGTGTGATGTATTTCATGTAATTTAAGTATGTGTGGTTTGCATGGGAGAGTAGCAACATAGGTTCAGAGGCAGTGGGTTATGCATGTTCCTTTTTGTTCCGCTCGGTGTGGTGTCAGCGCCAGACACCACACTTGCTAGGTGGTAGCCTTTAAATCTGTGGTGTCACCGCCAGACACCACACTTGCTAGGTGGTAGCCTTTAAATCGGCCGCGGTCCGCTAGTATACGACGGACCCGCGTGTCGCCACTGTCAGTGATTGCAGAACGAGCGCCGCCACACGGCAGGTCTAGAGAGACTTCCTAGCACTCGCCCCAGTTGTACAGCCGACTTAACGAGCAATGGTTCACTGACAAATACGCTCTCATTTGCCGAGACGATAATTAGCATAGCCTTCAGCTACGTCATTTGCTACGACCTAGCAAGGCGCCATTACCAGTTTATATTGAGATTGTTATTAATGTATCAACAAGAGCGATGTTCTCCAATTATGGATTAAAGTTAAGTATTCCAGAAGCTATGTACTATTTTTGGCTACTATAATTCCTTGTCATTTTCCAGACCTCACGCCAGCCTGCGTGAGCTTAAACGCTTGCCTTTCGGCTTCCTCCAAACTCCGTGAATTGGCTCCTGCCAATTCACAACACTCGGTCTGGAAGAAATTTTCGTGATGATGGCTGTGAGAGTCGAAGTGTGAGATATAGCAAAAGATCCACCATCCTATCCAGAAAGTGCACTGTAGTGTTAGATAATTACGAGACCATAAGATAGAGAATCACCAATGTAAAGCCATTCCCACTGGGCGGAGTTTCTCATGTTTAATTGTTGTATAAAATGTAATGGTGTGTTTAGGTTATAGAATTTATCGGAATAAAAAAGATAGTGAAAAGAAAAAGATTGGTGGCCTTTTTCTTCGAATAGTATGTTGTCATGATATCCAGAATTTATAATGTGTGCGCCATTCGTATCCAGTGCGATGGCCACGTATTGATCAAAGCCGTTGAGTAAGGAAGAAAATGTGGTATTGCCAGAGCGTAGTGAACAATCAAGAGTTGTGTAAATTACTAATAGTCAGATGTGCGTTATCCGTTTCCGTTGCGTAATATTCAAACAGGAGAATAATTTGTAGCTTCATTGTGGGTACTAGAGCTCATAATCAGTCATTGTTGTTACACGAGAAATAACAACAAATCCACTCGCTTGGCAGACCACTCATCCTGCAGGCCTGACTGCTTGATGCCACAGTATGAGCAAGGCATATGGGTGCCTCTCAAAGTATCTGCACTTGTACCCGTTACACCAAATACACAGGGTGTTCAAAAAATGTCGAATACTTTGAGAGATGGTAGTACTCATCGAAACAAGAAAAAGAAGTCCAACAAATATAGATTCGGAAACGAACTCTTCCCGAGATAAATACGTGTTTATAGAAAGGGCTGCGCGACGCTTGGATGCAGATATTAGCACAGTCGTTTCATTGGTGTTCCTTCAATTGTGTCGGTAGGGTATTATGATGTCTTACTCACTGTACTCTACCAACCATTAGGTGGTCTGCAGTCAGTTGTGTGGTTCGAGTCGTGTTGTAGGATATGTTAGTTTTCGTCGTGTTTGTGTGCCTTACTGAACAGTATTGCCAGCCCTGGGTACGTGTCATGGTATTTCACCTTCTTCTAAACGCGGATTCACTCATGTGTTTACTGTAACTGCGCTGTTTGTACATACAAGTGATGTAGTACGTTTACATTTCCACTCTTGCACCAGTTGTTAGCTGTGGAAACCTATTACTCTACAAGTGGAGTGGAAGATATGATATTCTGCTATGGTTTGGCAAATGGAAGTAGCCTGCGAGCGTATACCCTCTACACTGAAATATTTCCACAGCGCAGAGTGCCCTCTGATAAGCTGTTTGGCAGACTTTTTCAGCGTCTGAGGGACACAGGTGCCCTTGCACCTAGGAACACTGACAGTGGAAGGCCCCACACAGTTCGCATGCCTGACATGGAGCAGCATGTGTTACGCACAGTGAAAAAAAAAAAAAACCCTGGGACCAGTGTGCAATGATCAGCAGCAGCAGAAGGCGTGTACCACTCCTTTATCTGGGGGGGGGGGGGGGGGTATGTATGTATGTATTAAACCGGAGACCTAGAAACGACGGAGGGGCTTCGTCCCCCCATAGCTCTCAGTGGTTCACAACCCCACAACAGGCCACAGCAATCCACCCGCCCCACCGCCGCCCCACACCGAAACCAGGGTTATTGTGCAATTCGGGTCCCAGTGGACCCTCCCCCCCCCCCTCCGCGAACATCTCATACCAAACGAGTGTAAACCCAAATGTTTTCGTGGTTTGCGTGGCATAGTAATTATTGTGTACGCATATGTAGAAATGGTGTTTGTGCAGCAATCGCCTACACAATGTAACTGGGGCGGAATAAGGGAAACCACCCCGCATTCACCAAGGTAGATGAAAAACGGCCTTAAAAACCATCCACAGGCTGCCAACACACCGGACCTCGACACCAATCAGCCGGGCGGATTCGTGCTCGGGAAGCAGCGCATTAGACGGCGCAGCTAGCCGGGCGGGCTATATCTGGGGAGTACTTCAATGAAGAATTGCTATACCGATATCATTCCGTTCAGACCCTAAGGCCACAAGATCATCATGGCAGCTGGCGGTTCTGTCAATGGCTATTGCAGAACTGTGCCGCAGATCCACTGTTCAAATCCAAGATTTTATTTACTGATGAGGCAAGGAGGTGTTGTGAATTTTCATAACCACATGTATGGGCAGATATAAATCCCCAAGCAATTCAGGAAGAAGGGTATCAACACCAGTTCTCAATCAGCGTAGGGGCTGGCGTTCTTAGCGATACATTAACAGGGCCATACGTGCTACCACAAAGGTTAACTGGGGCGCATTTTCTGCACTTTCTCATTAATGTATTTACTACCTTGCTGCAGGCTGTGTCATTGCAGCAACGAATGCAAATGTCGTTCATGCATGTTGGCGCACCAGAACGGTTTCGTCACAATGTGAGCGAACATCTGAAGAACACAATTAAGGAATTTGTCTACGCCACGCCAATCAACGATGTGCGGACACTACAGGGTGGAGTCTTCAGTGTCTACGAGCAGTACAACAATCAGGTATGCTACAAAAGGTGCGTCAATCCTTACGCCAGAGGGCAGAGGGGTGGATTGTCATAAATGGATGCCAAGTTGAACATCTGCTGTAATCACGTATTTATCGCAGAAAATATGCATTTCTGGGTCCATGTTTATTGGTCTTATCTCAGAAAGTATACATACATTAGTGTACTTAGTTTTCTTGTTTCCATGAGTACTACCACCTCTCAAAGTATTTCACATTTTTGTTCGAGACCGGGCCAAATATCTCACGAAATAAGCGTCAAAGGAAAAAACTACAAAGAACGAAACTTGGCCTGCTTGAAGGGGGCGCTTTGGTTGGCCCGCTAGATGGCACTGCCATAGGTCAAACGGATATCAACTGCGTTTATTTTAAATAGGAGCCCCCATTTTTTATTACGTATTCGTGTAGTACGTAAAGAAATATGAATGTTTTAGTTGGACCACTTTTTTCGCTTTGTGATAGATGGCGCACTAATAGTCACAAACGTATGAGTACGTGGTATCACATAACATTCCGCCAGTGCGGACGGTATTTGCTTCGTGATACATTACCCGCGTTAAAATGGACCGTTTACCAATTGCGGAACAGGTCGATGTTGATGTATGGCTATTGTGATCAAAATGCCCAACTGGCGTGTGCTATGTATGCTGCTCGGTATCCTGGACGACATCATCCAAGTGTCCGGACCGTTCGCCGGATAGTTACGTTATTTAGGGAAACAGGAAGTCTTCAGCCACATGTGAAACGTCAACCACGGCCTGCAACAAATGATGATGCCCAAGTAGGTGTTTTAGCTGCTGTCGCGGCTAATCCGCACATCGGTAGCAGATAAATTGCGCGAGAATCGGGAATCTCAAAAACGTCGGTGTTGAGATGCTACATCAACATCGATTGCACCCGTACCATATTTCTATGCACCAGGAATTGCATAGCGACAACTTTGAACGTCGTGTACAGTTCTGCCACTGGGCACAAGAGAAATTACGGGACGATGACAGATTTTTTGCACGCGTTCTGTTTAGCGACGAAGCGTCATTCACCAACAGCGGTAACGTAAACCGGCATAATATGCACTACTGGGCAACGGAAAATCCATGATGGCTGCGACAAGTGGAACATCAGCGACCTTGGCGGGTTAATGTACAGTGCTGCATTATGGGAGGACGGATAATTGGCCCCCATTTTATCGGTGGCAATCTAAATGGTGCAACGTATGCTGATTTCCTACGTAATGTTCTACCGATGTTACTACAAGATGTTTCACTGCATCACAGAATAGCGATGTCCTTCCAACATGATGCATGTCCGGTGCATAGCTCGCGTGCGGTTGAAGCGGTATTGAATAGCATATTTCATGACAGGTGGATTTGTCGTCGAAGCACCATACCATGGCCCACACGTTCACCGGATCTGACGTCACCGGATTTCTTTCTGTGGGGAAAGTTGAAGGATATTTGCCATCGTGATCCACCGACAACGTCTGACTGGTACACCTGCCTAATATCGTGTAGGGCCCCCGCGAGCATGCAGAAGTGCCGCAGCGAGGTAAGACATTGACTCGACTAATGTCTGAAGTAATGCTACAAGGAATTGACATCATGAATCCTGCAGGACTGTCCATAAATCCGTAAAAGTACGAGGAGTTGGAGGTCTCAACAGCACGTTGCAAGGCAGCCCAGATATGCTCAATAATGTTCATGTATGGGGAGACTGGTGGCCAGCGGAAGTGTTTAAACTCAGAAGAGTGTTCCTGGAGTTACTCTGTAGCAATTCAGGACGTGTGGAGCGTCGCATAGTCCTGCTGGGATATCCCAAGTCCGTCGGAAAGCACAATGGACATGAATGGATGGAGGTGATCAGACAAGATGCTTGCGTAAGTGTCATCTGTCACAGTCGTATCTAGACGTACCATGGGTCCCGTATCACTCCAACTGCACACGCCCGACACCATTACAGAACCTCCACCAACTGAACAGTCCCCTGCTGACATGCAGGGTCCATGGATTCATGAGGTTGTCTCCATACCCGTACACGTCCATCCACTCGATACATCCATCCGTTCGATTCAATTTGGAACGAGCATCGTCCGATCAGGCAGCATGTTTCCAGTCATCCAATGTCGGTGTTGACTGGCCCAGGCGAGGCGTGAAGCTTTGTATCGTGCAGTCATCTAGGGTACACAAGTGGGCCTTCGGCTCCAAAAGCCCATATCGATTATGTTTCATTGAATGTTTCGCTCGCTGACAGTTGTTGATGGCCCAGCACTGAAATCTGTAGCAATCTGCGGAAGGGCTGCTCTTGTCACGTTGGATGATTCTCTTCAGTCGTCGTTGGTCCCGTTCTTGCAGGACCTTTTCGAGCCACAGCAATTTCGGAGATATCATGTTTTACCGGATTCCTTATACTCACGATACACTTGTGAAATGGTCGTACGGGAGAACCCCGACCTCATAGCTACCTCTGAGACGCTGTGTCCATGATTCGTGCGCCGACTATAACACCACCTTCAAACTCACTTAAATCTTATTAACCTGCCACTAAAGCAGCGGTAACTGATCTGACAACTGCGCCAGACACTTGTTGTCCTCTATAGGCGTTGCCGACCGCAGCACCATATTTGCGTGTATGCCTATACCAGTTTCTTCGGCGCAAGTAAAGTGAAGCACACAGAAAACATTGTCGAAAGTCAGTCTATCATCGTACACGTACCCACCATCGGCAAGTATATAAATAATGAGAGTTGCGGTTCTCTGTGCCAGAACGGCCACCAGACTGCATTAGTGTTTATTGGGAATCGCTGTATTGGGCACCAAGCACGTCATAACAGGTGCACATTGGCGCCTGCCATTCGAGAACAAGCAATGTACACTATGTGATCAAAAGCATCCGGACATCTGGCTGAAAATGACTTGCAAGTTCGTGGCGCCCTACATCGATAGTGCTGGAATTCAATATGGTGTTGGCCCACCCTTAGCCTTGATGACGGCATCCACTCTCGCAGGCATACGTTCAATCAGGTGCTGGAAGGTTTCTTGGGGAATGGTAGCTCATACTTGATGCACTGAGGAGAGATATCGATGTCGGTCGGTGGGGCTTGGCACGATCAGCGTTCCAAAACATCCCAAAGGTGTTCTGTAGGATTCAGGTCAGGACTCTGTGCCAGCCAGTCCATTACAGGGATGTTATTGTCGTGTAACCACTCCGCCACAGGCCGTCCATTATGCACAGGTGCTCGATCGTGTTGAAATATGCAATCGCCATCCCCGAATTGCTCTTCAACAGTGGGAAGTAAGAAGGTGCTTAAAACATCAGTGTAGACCTGTACTATGATAGTGCCACACAAAACAACAAGGGGTGCAAGCTCCCTCGAAGATAAACACGACCACATGATAACACCACCCCCTCCGAATTTTACTGTTGGCACTACACACTTTGGCAGATGACGTTCACTAGGCATTCGCCATACCCACACCTCGCTATCGGATCGCCACATTATGTACCGTGATTCGTCACCCCACACAACGTTTTTCCACTGTTCAATCGTCCAGTGTTTAAGCTCCTTACACCAAGCGAGGCGTCGTTTGGCATTTACCGGCTTAATGTGTGGCTTATTAGCAGTCGCTCGGCCATGAAATCCAAGTTTTCTCACCTTCCGCCTAACTTTCATACACTTCCTGTGGATATTGATGCAGTTTGGAATTTCTGTGTGACTGTCTGTACAGATGTCTGCCTATTGCACATTACGACCCTCTTCAACTGTCGTCGTTCTCTGTCAGTCAACAGATGAGGTTGGCTTATACGCTTTTGTGCTGTACGTGACCCTTCACGTTTCCACTTCACTATCACATGGAAAACAGTGGACTTAGGAATGTTTGGAAGTGTGGAAATCTCGCGTACAGACGTATGACCCAAGTGACACCCAATCATCTGACCACGTTACAAGTCCTATAGCTCCGCGGAGCGCCCTTCTGCTCTCTCACTATGTCTAATGACTACTGAGGTCCCTGATATGGAATACCTGGCAGCAGGTGGCAGCAAAATGCACCTAATATGGAAAACGTATGTTTTTGGGAGTGTCCGGATACTTTTGATCACATAGTGTACTTCTCGTAACATTCTGTGTCATCCTACACCATTACTCGGAGACTAGAAGCAACCAGAGTAGGGAATTACTGTCCCATGCAGAGGCTGCCGTAAACAACATAACACCAATGGCTGCGCCTGGTTTGGGACCGTGACCGGTAAAAACGGAGTACTGATGGATTTCCTGACATCGTGGATGAACAGACAGAGCTGGTTTTCTCAGTATCATTGTTTGCAGAATCCATCTCAGTTCTTACAGAAGGCTATGATACAACAGCATGAAACATATTCCTTAATTATACAACAGGTCGACTCACCATCATAGGCCTATTGTCGAAGTCGCTCCTTGAAAACTTGAATGACCTGCACATTTTTCCAATCACTTTTTATGCTTCGATTCTCCAGTGTCCTACGGTGGACTGCTGCTAGAAGAAGATTAAATCCTTTCACGTACTTTATGTAAAATCGTGTAGGTAAATCCCATCGGGTCGAGTCATCTTGGTGTGAGAACGGGTGTAGATGGCGATGCCTGATGATGCCACTGAAATCATCTGGAAACTCTGATGTCATTGCGTCTTCCGATATCCAACTCGTGGCATGTTTGTTCTCTTTCCTGGTGAGTGGCAAATAGTGGTGCTATCTCGTATCGCTGGCGTAAGGCGAAATGTGGGAAATGGTAGCACGGCTGTCTGCTTATGCATTAGCAACTGTATCTGAACCAGCAACAGGCGCCTCATCTATGGAACCAATGGCTGAGTTTGCTGCTAATTCCGGACAAGCTCAGTGAGTGAGTACGTTAGTCATTGGGAGCCCAAACGATACGCGGTAATAGAGCTCCCCAGGAAAATAACATGCAGGTCGGGAAGGAAAATGTTTGTTGCGTGGTTTCTTCTGAGATATGGAGGGAGTTCTGCCGGCAGCTGTTGTAATTAGTGAGTACAGCCAGCTATAAATAATGGTTATTGTCGGAACGAATAGTACTTGCCACCTGTGTTTAGAGGCCGTCATCCTTACTTCCTTTAGAGCGCTACAGTATGGAACCGTGCGATCGCTACGGTCGCAGGTTCGAATCCTGCCTCGGGCATGGATGTGTATGGTATCCTTAGGTTAGTTAGATTTAAGTAATCCTAAGTTCTAGGGGACTGATAACCTCAGAAGTTAAGTCCCATAGTGCTCAGAGCCATTTGAAACATTTTTCCTTTAGAGCAATGGTCGCCAAACGTTTTTGCTTCAGAGCCAAGATTGACACTGTAGGATGACACTTCGGATGGCATATTTACCAGTCTTATTATCAATTGGAAAACTGCACAAGTTACAGTCATGAGGGCCCAATAGTATTTGGAGCGCGTTAAGCTGCCGCCGGCTCCCAAATACTGATCGGCATCATTCGGAACACTTCGTCTCGATTGTTCTCTGTTTCAGATTGCTGCCACCCTCAGCGGCCACAAAGTTTTTGTACTACAATTAACTGAGGAAGTTTTATTGTGGTGCTGTGTTAGCGGATGTTTAATTTATTAGTGACAGTAATTATATTTAAATGCATTATGTAACATGAGATACCATCACAAACGTTTACTAAATGTTCTGAACGACTTTTCTCTTCTACTCATTGCGTTGTATTAGAACAGTCTTAATTTACTTTCACATTTATTGCTACAAACAGGACACAGCGGGGCTACTCCATTCATTTCAGCTATAAGCCCTATATAATAGGACGTGAAATTTTTTAAAAAATCTGTCAGTGTTAATACATTCTAGCACATAAAAGGTCGAAATTTCTTTACACGAACAAATTATTAAATAAACATCTAAAGAAAGCAGGAATAACAGTATATAAAAATGGTGGAGCAATTCCACCCAGTCAAGAGGCTACTTCACCCATCGTATTTCAGCGTCAAAATATGAAGCATTTGCCATAAGTAAACATTTGTCGTACTTTTCGCACCCACGCATAGTTGGTGAAACCAAGTAGCCCACTTTGTCCAGAGAAGCTGCCTGCAACACTTGTGACTGCTTGTTTCATGTCTTCCTCGGACCATGAAGAACTTGGCTTTTCCCTCTTTGTATGTACTGGCCAACTGAAAAGAAACCAAGAAAATGTGTTCTCTAGAATTTCACAGTAAAATATCGATTAAAATAATAATTTAATGAACGGCAATAACCCCCTTGTCCGGGGTGAAATAGCCCCAAGTGCAGACATTTCCAAAGACGTGGCGACTCAGACCTTTATGGAAAAAGCCAGAAATATTTGTTGATACACACACGATGTAACCTGTGTTCTAGGCGCTTCAGTCCGGGACCGCGCGGCTGCTACGGTCGCAGGTTCGAATCCTGCCTCGGGCATGGATGTGTGTGATGTCCTTAGGTTGGTTAGGTTTAAGTAGTTCTAAGTTCTATGGGACTGATGACCTCAGATGTTAAGTCCCATAGTGCTCAGAGGCATTTTTTTAACCTGTGTTCTTATACAAGTAACATGAAGAGTTTAAAATTTCACGTTATTGTGAGTGGTACACACTAATTTAACTATGGAAAAATAATCCATCACAATTGGCTTACATCTAGAGTTTGTTCTTCTGTCCTTTCAATAATGTAACAAAAAGCACCGTTAATACAACCACATGCAGTGACGAAGAGACACTGGCACTCACTGAAGGCAAAATGATCTTGACTCTGTGAGGAACTAGCGCACTGTTGCAACATTTCTTATTTCAGGCGGATTAGCTCCGTAAGCGTAGTAGCCACAGTGTACCCTATGTACCGCATTTAAAAGTGACCGTCTCTGTAATGACCATACACGAATGCATGTTACTTTCATTTCAAATTTATATCATAGTAACCGATCGGTACGGGACACACATGCCCGTAGGTTGTCAGTAGTGGAAGACAAACAACAAAACATTTCCCCTCACGTTCTCTAACTCTATAGTGTCTGTGCTACTTACCACGAGGCGCCCGAGGTAACCGGCCAGCTTAGCTCACAGTCGAATTTAACGACGTCAATTAAAATTAAGTGCATCTTAAAACAGTGGCCCGCATCTCGTGGTCGTGCGGTAGCGTTCTCGCTTCCAACGCCCGGGTTCCCGGGTTCGATTCCCGGCGGGGTCAGGGATTTTCTCTGCCTCGTGATGGCTGGGTGTTGTGTGATGTCCTTAGGTTAGTTAGGTTTAAGTAGTTCTAAGTTCTAGGGGACTGATGACCATAGATGTTAAGTCCTATAGTGCTCAGAGCCATTTTTTTTTTAAACAGTGCTGGCGTGTCTGTGCTGGGAGCAGGAAAACTATACCTTTAAGAAGCTCTTCAGATTAGTTAACGTCTTTGGATTCGGCTGTTCGCTGCTAGATGTATAGTGTTATAAAATACAACTGAGTGAGAACCGCGGGCTGCCTGTTACACGCCGCATGCTGCCCGCAGGCCACAGTTTGGCGACCACCACTTTATAAAGGCTTGGCTGAAATGGTGAAGACAGCTTCGCACTCGGTGTTGAAGCGTGGCTCACTACTTGTAAAATCGTATTCATAATCGATCGCAGTCTTCAGGTTTGGAGCCACGTGGAAGACTAAGATAATTCACCGATGATCTTGGCGGGGAGGGGGGGGGGGGGCGGGAGGGATTTCTTGACGTACGCTATCAACTGGAAGATTGTACGGCCGCCCTCAATACGTCAGGCGTGCGCTGCAGTAAGCAAGTGGCTCCTCGCGTAGCTAGGGCGTAATCGGAGAAAGATCAGCCACGTTACACCCAAAGGAGAACTTTCGTTCTCGCATAGCAGAGAGAGGAAATTTCCAGTCACACAAATGAACTGCAGGATCACCCATGATATGGTCCCACAATTAATCTAGCTTATTAAAGGTGATACTCAAAAAAACTGCCCCATTTATGTATCACACAAACATGCGGATGTGGTAAGTACACAGGTTACTGAAGATCCTTCTTGTTAAAATTAGAATGGATAAATAAATCTAAAATGTTTCATGTAAAACACCAATTCATTTTGTCTCTTAGTACTGAATCATGTTATTTCTGAAACTTAAAAGACTATACTGATTTTTTTATATATATATTTAAAGATCCTGTGACAGTATACAGGGCGTTTCAGCTGCCCCTCCCTATGTAGTTTTATGCCCTGCAATGTCATACGTTGCCTTCAAAAACCAAGCGCGAGATTTTCATATTTTGTCGCTGGCTGCGCGCAAACTATTAGTCCTACAGAAAAAAATGAGCAGTATCTTTTTGCAAGAATTTTAATGTAGTTAAATTTTGTACTGGGATACATCTTCGCTAGAGGCATCGGTTTTCGACTAATCCAAGAAAAACGTGCAAAAATCTTCAAACACACCTGCACTCCTACACTCAGCCCTCACGCGTATCACTGGTCTTGTTACGCCATTGGCTTAGTCGAGCACTTACAAACTGTAAAACTGACGTTTGTATAAATTACCTAACAGTTTTGTGAATTTTAACACCATAGAATAGACAATTAGCTCGTTGTATTCGTCAGGCCTTCTGACGACGAGTTTGAATCGAATTGTCAGCGTAATTAGTTTTAGCGTCAAGCCTACAAATATAGTTTTTCCTTCAATACGCTTAAATTAATACTGTTAATAATATTAGGTCAAAAAAGATCGAATATCGCGAATAGTTCGGCTAGTCAGAAATTTTTGTACAGTGGTAGAAGGGAATACTACGAGCAACGTACTAGACATCCTGACTGGTGAGGGATCGGCAGATGAGTGAAGGTCACTTTTGTATGTTTTTCGTGAATAATTCGAAAACTGTGGTCTCCACCAAATTGTATCCCAGGACAAAATTCATATTCATTAAAATGCCACCAAAAGTTTCTGTTCATTTTCTGCAGGGCTAATAGTTTGCGCGTAGCGAGCGAGAGAATATTAAAATCTCGAGCATAGTTTTGAAGGCCAGATATAACATTTCGAGCCAGATAAAACGACATCTAGAGGGATAGCCGAATCACCCCGTAGAATACTTATGTGTATGACAATATATAACAACTGTAGTCAAAGCCACCGAGAATCTCTTACCACATTTAGCTTAACAATATGACAAAACGAATCATTCACAAGAACAGAGCCACCACCATAGTTATTGTCGGAATCAGCTGAAAACAGTGCCACTTTACGCTTCTTTACAGGTCTAATGATGTCACTGTCATTGTAATTGTCCTCAGAACCACACAATCATACGCATCTTCATTCTCACCAGGAATAGCCGAATAATCATTTTCAAAAACTTCCTAAAATATCTCCGATTCTTTCATTTCCTTCCGTTTTCTGAAGAGGACAATCTCTAAAAGAGGAAATTCGAAGCCAATATAGTAACTATTTGAAATATCAAGCCGGCCGGAGTGGCCGAGCGGTTCTAGGCGCTTCAGTTTGGAACCGCGTGACCGCTACGGTCGCAGGTTCGAATCCTGCCTCGGGCATGGATGTGTGTGATGTCCTTAGGTTAGTTAGATTTAAGTAGTTCTAAGTTCTAGGGGACTGATGACCTCAGATGTTAAGTCCCATAGTGCTCAGAGCCATTTGAACCACTTTTGAAATATCAAAATACTATCAAAATGCAAAATAAGCAAAAAGTACATGAAGGCAATCAAGCATGATGCTATGACTACTGGTTAGACCCATAAATAGACGAAGTAGTTACAATGTATAACAGCACATGGCATCTACAAACAGCGTTTAGAAAACACAAGTTATCTCGAGATAGGTCCGTAACGGATGGCGCGCGGAACACGAGTAAACTCGGGATCCGTCCGCAGTGTGTACACCGGAAACAGAATGAATAGTCAGTATGTTTCACAAATTTGCTAAAACAATCTGGATTTCCGCTGATGCAATTTATTTGTCTCTCTTTTTCATTTGTTTGTCTTTTACTTCAAATGTCTTTTTCCGTATACCTTTGTTATATGATTTATTTGCTTTGCTGGTCCCTTACCCTCTCCTTTTGTACAATTGGGGATCATTTATCCGTAGGATAATGATCATCATTAACTTCTATATTGTCTGATCTTCCCTTTTTGCAGTGTAGCGTCACCAGTTGTTTCTAGAATCCTTAATTCTTCTCAGCTGTTATCTCTTGACTACCTTCCATATTTAAAATAAATATTAATCTAATGAAACCTAATCTGATTTCAGTAGATCGAGAGAACATTTGATGCTGAAGAGATCTGGACGCCTTATGAAGGCATGCTCGGGATCGTAGCGACGAGGCAACGAGAATATTTTGAGAGGGTTTTATTCTGACCGTAATGAGACTCTAATGAGATCTCGGAAGAATGAAAATGCACCGGTCATCCCTGAAAGAATTCCCCGCTCTCGCAAAACTAGCGTAGCTGTATTCTGTGGCAGTCGGACTGCTCGGATGCAAGAGTGGCGTGACGCTTTAAGTTCAAGCCGCTGTTCTGTGAAAGAATGAATTCAAGTTCATTGAATATACAATTGATATGGAGGACCAGTAATGCATCAATACCGTTTAATACATGTGGTGTCCAGCAATGTTTAGGCCCATACATGATGGTACAGCGCCCTTCAGTAACACAACAAAACGTTAGGATTGGTTGACAACGTCTGAATTACAAATACACACAAATGTGAAGAGACTTTTCGAGAGGAGTACGTGAAGTCATGTACACTTACATGAATTAGATACGTTTTTTGTCGTTAGCTGATGATAGTGAATATGAAGAACCGTGCCATAATCCGAACTGCGAAAAACGCAGAGACACTTTCGATTTGATGTAAATGTGTAGAACAGCAGCCAAAAGGAGAACATTTGTTCATAACTGACTATTACGGTGCCGAATTATAAATATATTAATTTTAAACTAAATGTATTTATCATGTTGCAGAGATGCTTTTTCTGCCGTCTCAATTATTGTAACTATTCTCAGTGATAGATGATATTGTTGTCACCAGACCATGCCTTAACCTGTTACTGCCACGAGCCCAAGACAGAACATTCTAGCTATTTTGTTCATGGCTATGTGCTCAGAATATGTCTCTGTATTCGAAAGTTGTAAATGCGCACAGGTCAACTATTTTATATATCGATTTGGGTGGAAACCGTTGCGGTGGTCAACCAAATGTTGATGAGATGGGTGGCTATCAGTCACCCAGGCTTGTTTTGTTTCTGTAATGAACTGTTTCTTTAAATCAATCATTGGAAACGTTGAGATGAAAGTAGCATTTTGAGGAACATTGCAGTTGACAACCGGGATAGGATGCAAAAATTTGCATTGTGTTGCAGTATTTAGAGTAACATTGTATAATGTGTCTTAAACCAGTATACAGGTCATGAAGGTGGGTTTTATCTGATATGTCCAGCGCCGAATACAGAAATAGCTTATTAACGATTCCATAAAGAAAAGCATCTTCCTGGAGTAAGTTATTTACAAGAACTGTTTGCAGTAATTCGTGGTGTCGCTGACATTTCACCATTTCGCAAATGGACAGATGGCACAATAACGGCTAAAATGAAAGTCTGACTTAACTCTGTAGTGGAACAGTTACAACGTAAGATAAGGGCGACAATCTGTACCCATGCCCTTGGCAGGGCCACTTCCTGGAGACGCTTGAAGTAGTCACTGGCAGCTCCACCTTTGACACTGAGTGGTTGCGGCACATTTTCGACGGTTCCAACGGTTTCCTTAGCGAGAGCTCTGATTGATGAACCACTACTTCAGTCGGTGCTTGGTCTGGAGAATGTGAAGGAAAAGACTGGTTGGCTCTGAGCACTACGCGGCTTAACTTCTGAGGTCATCAGTTGCCTAGAACATAGAACTAATTAAACCTAACTAACCTAAGGACATCACACACATCCATGCCCGAGGCAGGATTCGAACCTGCGACCGCAGCGGTCGCTCGGCTCCAGACTGCAGCGCCTAGAACCGCACGGCCAGTCCGGTCGGCAAAAAAAAGACTGGCCTATGGATACCTGGCACTGGCCTAAATACCCGTGTGGTGACATAATACAGCTGGATCCATTTGTTGCCACGTGGCAGGCAGGTGTGCGGGGCCACTGACCTCTGGTGACGCCCATGCTGCCGCCTGCCGGCCTGGTGAGTGTGCGCCATATTCTGCTGGTGTGGCCCCTGTGGCTTCACTGGGTTAGGCCACTCGCACGATGCTGGCATGGGAAGGGCTGGTCGTAGAGAGGACGACGGCCCATACATAACATTATCCTTGTACCTTGTATGGTGAATGTCTACCAGTGACACATCGTAAATCTTACCTTAAACGCAGAAGGTACAGGCACCTTCTGGCTGAGCACGTTCATCCGTTTGTTCAGCTGTAGTAACCTGATGCAGACGTGTGCCGTGGTGTACCCTGTCTTTTAATTCGATACGTTAGTGTACCACCTCAACCCCTGGGGTTACCTGAGTCTCGCTGAGTACGTCCGAAATGTTGTCGAGCGAGGGACATCCTTGACACTACAAACTTTCTTGAGTTGTATGCACCTAATTAACAATCATTAGTTAAGATCGTTCCTCAATGGCTTTAGTGTCTTGTGAAGGCAGAAAATATGTATTTGATGTAGCGTCAAAGGAGCGTCTCTAGAGAAGGAGCATAAACTCGGATTTGATAAGTGTGGGAAATGAATTCGGCCATGGCTTCACTCAGTTCACTTTATCGCTTCTGATAAAAGTCACCTAGGGAGGCAATAGACATTTTTATCATCCCAATCACGATGGTTGGCTTAGCCACTGCAGTGCTGATCCCGATTCTTGTGCACCTGACCTAAGGCGAGCCACCACACTACGGGCAAAGGAACTGTTATGTGCTGAAGCTGCTGGTAAACTGTCTCTCATCAAATGCCTTTTAGCCCAAACCAAATACACAAAAAAACATTATTTTTCCTTTTTGGCGATATAGTTGAGTAGCTTATGTGTAATGTGTCTTTGCTATATAACAACAACGACGTCCAGAAAACTTCATCGTAATCGAGATGTTTTTGATCTATCGAGTTTGAGCGTGCTATAAAGACCAATCGGCCACTGGTGCTCTATAGCAGGCACTTGGTCTGGAGAGCTACAATGCCACTCCTGTTCGCCGTGAAAATTATTTAGCCACACATTCTTTAAAGACAAAGAGCATAAACAAGTGGTAAAACACTCGTTGTAATGCGTTTAGTCAATCAACAAGCGTCGGTGGAGGTACTTCCAATTATATGGATTGTTGCAGGGATTATGAAACGCTTTCCGGCCCGCTCAAGATGTGATTCTGTTGGCAAATGGTCGCGTCATTTCAGTTACAAGTTAACGAGAATAACTAGGAAAGGTCGTTTGGATTATGAAATGATCAGCATCAAAGAAATGGAAAGGATATGAAACAAGCGAAGAAACTAATGAGTGGAGGCACTGTGAAGGAAGCATACTGACTCTCTCGTTCCAGTAATAGGCAAGAAATCAGAAGGCGGTACCTCTTGCAGCATGCTGAGACTCTCAAAACTTGAAGGGACATTTTAGCCTCTACTGATAACAAGGCAAGAAGTGCTAATGTAACGTATAGATCTGCATCTATAAATGATCCATCGTATCTTCTTTTCAATAATTCAACAATATTGAAACAAACATACAGATGGTTTCACAAGGGCATCTGCTGTAATAGTTCCCAAATTTAAAAAAAGATCAAGATCTGGGAAAAGAAACGTCTCCGAAGACTAGGTTATGTTTCGCACTTTGGCGACAAAGCGCTCTTTTTCTTGTGAGTGTGATACAAGAATTCCATGTGCCTGGCCATAATTACTTTACTATAGCTGTGAGGGGTGTCGTGCGAAAGTTATTGTGCAAGGGAACGCTTCTGAATATGAAACGTTTGATAAAAAAAATTAGTTAATGATGTTCTGAGCATATGTTGGCCGTTACCACCGCAATTTCGTCTGATACTCGATACAATTTGACTGTACGTAGCTAATTTCCTGAAAATCTATATGTTCGCCTCATTTATGGAAGAATGTGGTGAACAACGTAAAATTCTTTTCTACGATCACTTTCTTAGATCTTCGTAAAATTCAATTATTCACCTTCTCCATTGTTCAGAAAACTAGTGATGCTGTTTTGAAATTAACAATACGAGAAGGTAAGTTCGCAGGTAATCAATATTAATATGAGTTGCAACATCTACGAACGGTGTCCCAACAGAATTCTTCTTCTGTTAAACAAATACGCGCCGGCCGAAGTGGCCGTGCGGTTAAAGGCGCTGCAGTCTGGAACCGCAAGACCGCTACGGTCGCAGGTTCGAATCCTGCCTCGGGCATGGATGTTTGTGATGTCCTTAGGTTAGTTAGGTTTAACTAGTTCTAAGTTCTAGGGGACTAATGACCTCAGCAGTTGAGTCCCATAGTGCTCAGAGCCATTTGAAGCCAAACAAATACGCAAGCGAGTTCGATGTAGGGATGTAAATGAAGATGCGGAGACAACCACTGTAAAGATTTTCTTGTCGTGTTTTGGTGGAATGTCTTCAAGAACAAAAAGAATCGTTAAAAGATACAACATCGAGTGCGTTTTTCGTCCACCAGCAAAACTGAGAAATTTTTTGTGTTCTGTCAAACACAATCTCGGCCTTAGAAAAGGCGACGTATGTAAGATCCCTTGCCAGTAAAGGAAAACTAATATTGAACAGACATGTTGTGTTGAACATCATCGGCGTACATGCCTGGGCCAACCTGATAAATCAGCTATAGTGGAGCATGTCCTGAATACAGGACATCGCAAGCTTTACGAAAAGACTGAAGTTTTATCCTTAGAATCATAATTCTGGGATTGTGTTTTTAATGCGTACGGCGAACAGTCTTATCGACAGGGATGCCAGATTTCAACTAAGCACTGGCTAGAATCCAGCACTGCGTGCCATTAAATTAAAACAGGGGAAACAATATCGCCTTATGTATGATCCGACGCAGTGTACTGCAGAGTGTTAATTCAGCTGTTAACCACAGCGGTATCCGGCAGCGCAGTCATTGCCCACAGCGCACATGCGAAACGCCCCTCTTCGGCTTTCGGTAGGCAGGCGCACTATGAGCGAGCGCCGCTTGTATCCAACTGTGAGCGCCTCTACAGATATGCGAATTCCAGCTTCCGTCGCGATAAATTTCGACCTCCACCACCTACAGACGTCGAACAGTTATGTCGATGAAATATTGTCGGAATTGCTCAACGTTATCCGGCGGCAAAGCCGAGGAGCGTTTTTACATTAATAATCAATATATAGTTAGTAGCTGTTTGCTATCGTTGGAACACCAAAACATTCTTTTGCTGATTTAAGTCGTTGAAGTATTATAGAACCAAAGATATACTTCTGACTGTCCGATCTCAGTGACCTACATGTAACAAGTTAAAAACAAACAAAAAAATTGTTTCTGACATTAAACAAAACGTTGTTTTAGTATACAAGGGTGTTTTGAAAAGTTCTCGGAATTGCCACGAGAGGTGAGCGATGGCGGAACGAGTTGTTCACGTGATATTCATTGGACTGTTGCCTGTAGACAGGTGCCACGTCAGTGTTCTTGGAAGAGAGCTGTGCCGGTGACGTGGCTCTGTTGTTCCTGCGTAGTGATTTGCGAAGATGGAAAAAGTAAGATTCGAGCAGTGATTAAGTACTTTGTAAAGAAAGGTATGAAAACAAAGAACATTCATGGTGATTTCCAGAATGCATTGGGGACTCAGCTCCTTCACATTCAACTGTGGCCAAGCGGACAAATGAATTTAAATTTGATCGGGGGAGCTTAGATGATGATCCGCGCAGTGTGCGGCTAAGATGTGTCTCTACTCCGGAAATCATTCCAAAAGTGCAGAAAATGGTCATGGGGGATCGCCGATTGAAAGTGCCTGAAATTCCTCACGCTTGCCAGATGTCATCTGAAATGGTATATCACATTTTAACAGAAGAATTAGAAATGAAAAATTATCTGCAAGATGGGTGCCGCGACTCTTCACGATGGATCAAAAACGTGTGTCGTCGCCATGGCAAAATTACACGAACTAAAGTATGAATTGTTGCCACACCCGCCTTATTCACCTGTATGTCTCCGTCAGACTTCCATTTCTTCCCAAAACAGAAAATTTTTCTTGGTGGACGAGGATTCACTTCAAACGAAGAATTGATATCCGAAGTTCACAACTATTTTGCAGGCCTGGAGGAAATTCATTTTCGAGATGGGATCAAGCCTCTGGAACATCGTTGGACCAAATGCATTAATCTAGAAGGAGACTACATTGAAAAATAAAACAAGTTTCAGTGATGTAAGTACTTTTTTTCTATTCCGTTCCGAGAACTTTTCAAACCACCCTCGTACCTGTTGCGTACAGTTTCATATATCGTGTAGACGGCGAAGTTCACTGTGATACTGCTCAACGTCTGTATCATTACAAAGTGATAATAGTTTTGCCTTTTTATACTTGCAAATAAATAACGTTTTAACTTACAACACAATTAATTAATTAACTACAGTTTCTTAGAGAGTAACACAACACTGAGTAATCACTGTGGAAGCTTCATACTACATGTGCTATTAGAGATCACCGTCAACTGTTGTTGTTGTCGTCTCCTGTCCAAAGATACCCTGTGCAAGTCTCCTCATCTCTGAATAGCTACAGCAACCTATATACATTTGAAACTGCTTACTGTAATCATCCCTTGGTCTCTCCCTACAGTCTTTGACCGCACACTTCCCTCCACTACCACACTAGGATTCCTTCATATCAAAGGATCGATCAGTCGGTCTCTTCTTCCCTTCCAGATAATTTATACCATAAACTTCTTTTTTCCCTAATTCGACTCAGTACCTCCTCATTAGCTGCTCGATCTACCCATCTAATCTACAGCAAGACATTTCAAAAGCTTCTGTTCTCATCTTGTCTGAACTCTTTATCGTCCATGTTGCAGTTCTATATAGTTTCAGAAAACAAACAGTTTCAGAAAACACTTCCCAATACTTAAATTTATATTACATATAAATAAAATCCTCTTTTTCACATACGCTTTTCGTGCTATAGTCAGTCTGCATTTTGTATTCTCTCTACTTTGACCATCGTCAGCTATTTTTCTGCCCAAATAGCAAAACTCATATACTATTATTAATGTCTCATTTCCTAATCTAATTCCTCCAGCAGCAACTGATTTAATCAGACTGCTTTCCATTATCCCCGTTCTAATTTTGTTGATGTTCAACTACTGGGGTATAGTATAGTATGAGTACTCTACGTGTTGCAGTAGAAAACCTGAACCTCCAAGTAAAAACCTTCAAATAAACCAAGGTCCAACAACTATGTTTTCTAGTGCTGTTATTGTATCGTTTCTGGAGAATTGGCGTGGATCCACTTTTCGGTTCTTGAAGGACGAGTCACATTTGATTTGGTTAGCCTTTCTCCACCCCCCACCCCCAACCGTGCTCTCTCTCTCTCTCGCAAATGTAACTTCCATCACCTGTAGATTTAATAAACGGCAGGTGCTACGATAATAATAACAATAATATAAAGAAGATGTTTTGTAATAGTAATAATAATCATTTGTTTTCATCAGAAGTTAGTTAAGTGCTCTAGCACAACTTCCAAGAAATCTCAATTCACAGAAGTACAGCGTACTCTGGGTACCAGAATATGGTCACAACTATGCGAAATCCACTAACGGAAATTAGGTGTTACACCTTGAAGCACCGTTTCGTGAATACACTCTTGTGTTCGTTGAGCCATCGAATCATACAGCCTCCGAATATAATATTGAAAATTTTCTTGTTGGTCAGTTCATGTATATTGCTGGTTGGAAGTTGGTACGAAAGTATATATTTTTCCGTAGCACCCCAGAAACGCTCTATGGGCAACAAATCAGGGGATTAGACATGCCAGTCAAGGATCCATACATTCCTCAAGACGTTTGCGGTGTCCAGTGCAGTGTAGGGTCTGACATTATCTTGTTTTAATATGTCACTTGTTAGGCTGCTGAATAGCAGTACGACAACAGGGTTTACCATTCTTACTATGCATGGGCAAACATTCAGCCTCTCTTCACCAATTACCATATCAGTCGTGTTGTCATATCCAGTAACTCTCTTTAGCATGATTCCAGGAGTAGGGGAGGTACTGGTCTTGAAAATTTCTATTTCATGTCACAATCACCAGTTCGTCTGTCCACACCTTCGCGTATGATCTGACCGACTGAAAGAAAAGCGACACTCATTGCTGAACATCACAGATCGCCATTCATTTACCCAGTTGACTCTGGCTGAACACAACACAAGTCGCTGTTGTCTTTGGTACAGGGTCAGCGGTGAAAGTCACATGGCAACTGCAGAACACAACTCTGTTTCCATCAATGCGTACCCAGCGGTTTGTGGCGACATTGTGCTTGTGGTCATCCGTCTATTTTGAAATGCGGCAAGCCAATCTGCATGCCAGTTTCATTTGAAATAAGATGGTTTCTGTAATTAGAGGATATCCGACCGGATTCCAAAAGGAATGTCTTTATTCACATGTACAGAAATACAATGACTGTAAATTCTAGGCTCTAATAACCTCATTTCCTTTTTCGTTCAATGTAGTGCTGGACTCACTTGCTTGTGAATTATTTTTTGTTTGTGAGAAGGTACAGCAGGTTGGATATGAGACGGGCTGGACAGGGAATGTGGCGAAAAAACGGGTCTTTGGCAAGAGAGCAGACTGGTGGTTCAGGTGTGCCAGAGCGCATTGTGGAGAGTGGCTGTTGTGCATCTCCTGCGTCGCCTTGCCCAGTGGTCGAAATGGGGACAGGGTGCCGCAGGAGAGCGCACCTTTTCCACGATTTTCAGAGGGCCTTTGTAGATAGCCGCAAAAATAATGGCCTAGCCTCATGTACTGCTCTCAGAATTTCAGTGGATCTCTGATGTGATGCTAGTTGCTGGTCATGAAAACGTGCCAGTGGTACTTCAGTCAGCGAAATCACTGAGACGCTGCTGAAGCAGCAGCTTTTAGTCGCAGAAGGGAGTTCTGTGGAGTGATTGTGTCACATCGCGACGTGCTATTTTTGGCGGGATTATGCATGTAGAGAAAGCCTCACTATGGGACTGCTGTGTTCTACATTTTTTCACAATGGGTGAACAGGCAGAGTATGGCGGGAAAAGATAGCCGGAAGTTGGAATACATAAAAAAAACTGCGGGTTTCTTCTGAAGACTTGGAGGATTGCGAAGATTATGACTTCCTCTTAAAACGTGGAGGAGTGCAGAGCTTAAGACTTTTTCAGAAGACGTGGTAGTGTTCGAACGTAAAGGAGTTTTTTGGAAGATGATGTAGAGTTTGCACTGAGATTTTCATCTGCAGACATAACCACTGTGGATCTTGAGTTATTGTGAATGTGGAGCTCTGTGCACCTATCAAAGTCAGCTGTATACGTCGGAGATAGAGATTGGCTGGGAGTGGAGTTGCAGCAGTAACAATGCGCCCTCATCTTCAGTCGAAAGCCATTCACACGCTGGCGGCATTCATCGTGTCGTTCGTGCATCATTACGTTGAGAATAAATTGCATTCTTGGACAATACTGTCATTTCTTTATGACAACCTGCCTCAGATTCAACTTTGGAGTGTTTGATGTGTCCGTTTTACAATTAGTCACCCGATCTACAACCACCGTTTTTCTTGAGAACTCACAAGCTATGCGAGTCAGATTTTGATAGATGTTACCTTCAGCAGAGCCTAGTTTCTCATTCCTTCGAGTAATATTGCTAATCAATTAAGGTCAGAAATAAGATTTCTAGAATTTCTGTTTGTAAATCAATGCACGTTTTCTCATAATTTATGCATATGATTGATGTTTTCAGTGAATAAAACCAGGTGTTTAAATTACATATCGTTTCAATTAGCCACTTTCCCCTTACATTAATTATTCTTTGTATAAGACTGGACTTTAGAATGTACAGCTTAGACCGTTCCCAAGACAGTTGTGCATATTACACTCACAGCTTAGAGTTTAAAGGCGTGGCCCTAGTTGCAATTAATTTTCTGGGTTAGGACAACTTTCCAGGAGCGAGGATTTCGCAATTTGTCGGAGTCATTTGAACAATACTATGATCTTCTCTTGGTGTAGTCTTTCTGCAATGACCCGTGCCTGCCCTTTTTGCCACAATGTTGTCCTGCAACCATCTTGTCACCAGTCTTTTAGGCTTCATTGCACTGTAGACAACCGTCTGTGCAATCTGTCGGTGCGATACTCCCATGTCCCACATGTCAGTGATTTGACTCATCTCAAAGTCTGAAAGGCGGTGATAAGCTGCACGTGCACGTATTTGCGGACATGCTGTGCTACGACGTGTTAGACACACGCTATAGTTATCGAATACTCATACCATTCTTTATCTGCGCTGAAAATATTGAAAATGAGTTGGAATAAGGATTAGATTTTAATCTGCACTCATCAGTGGCATGGAAATAGTGGAGTGTCAAACTTTCCTGGCAGATTAAAATGCGCCGGAATGGGACTAGAACCTGCGACCTCTGCCTTCCGAGGGCAAGTGACGTACCGACGTACCAACTGAGCTATCCAAGGACGACTCAGGACCTACCCCACAGGTTTTCTTCTGCCAGTATCTCATCTCCTACTTCCTCAACTCCACAGAAGTTCTCCCGCATGCCTTGCGCGACTAACACTCTTGGAAGAATGGATACCGCAGAGACAGCTTAGCCACAGTCTGGAGGATTGTCTCCAGACCGACTTTTCACTCTGCAGTGTGTTGTGCACTGGTAATGAGTTGTGCTTGGGCAGTTCCGTCGGTACGGCACTTGCCCTCCGCAAGGCGAAGCTCTCAGGTTCGAATTCGATCCGGCACATAGTTTTAATCTGCCAGGAAAATTTCAAATCATCGCTCACTCGGCTGCAGAGTGGAAATCGTTACTCGAGTATCAGTTTAGTAAAGTTCGGTCAGCGTGTTCGTTACCGTCGTTGCACTTGACGGACAGTTCTTCCATTATCTAGTTGCTTAGCGAGTGGGCCAAGTCGTCTCTGACAACACGCGTCACACTCGAACTTCGCAGCTCTAGGACGGAGCTCCGCACACGCCTCTGCGTTCCGCCCTGCGGCTGTGGCTGAGCGCCGTGCCTTGTGCCACGCGGCGCGGCGCGGCGCGGGCCGCCAGCTCGGCTTAAATTGATTTCTGCATTACGCGGCCCGCAGCTAACTCAGGCCGGCTCAGCGGTTGCCACCAGTCCACCACCACAGCGGGGAAGCCAACTTCTTGTCCTCTGTATATGTTTACGTCGGTCCTTCATTACGTCCCTCAGGATGAAGAGACGGCGTATCAGAGTTCTTGGTTTCCTCAAAGAAAGTCATTTTCCTGTATAGGCAATTTTCTCATTTTCACAAAAAAACTTGGTTTCATTATTTAGTAATAAGCTAACTTCGCCCTCTTGTGCACCGTCTAGCTACATAATAGCTGTTAACGCTAGGCACCTTTTTTGTTTTAACTAAGGCTTTTGATTCTGCTGATCACAAAATATTGCTCCAGAAGTTGGACCATTATGTAATATGGGGAGTAGCTCACAACTGGTTCACTTCTTACTTTAACAACAGACAGCAAAAGGTCATTATTCACAGTGTTGAGAATGACTGCGATGTGGGGTCTGACAGGGGTACGGTCAAATGGGGGGTGCCCCAGGGATCTACATCTACATCTACATCCATACTCCGCAAGCCACCTGACGGTGTGTGGCGGAGGGTACCTTGAGTACCTCTATCGGTTCTCCCTTCTATTCCCGTCTCGTATTGTTCGTGGAAAGAAGGATTGTCGGTATGCCTCTGTGTGGGCTCTAATCTCTCTGATTTTATCCTCATGGTCTCTTCGCGAGATATACGTAGGAGGGAGCAATATACTGCTTGACTCTTCGGAGAAGGTATGTTCTCGAAACTTCAACAAAAGCCCGTACCGAGCTACTGAGCGTCTCTCCTGCAGAGTCCTCCACTGGAGTTTATCTATCATCTCCGTAACGCTTTCGCGATTACCAAACGATCCCGTAACGAAGCGCGCCGCCCTCCGTTGGATCTTCTCTATGTCTTGTATCAACCCTATCTGATACGGATCCCACACTGCTGAGCAGTATTCAAGCAGTGGGCGAACAAGCGTACTGTAACCTACTTCCTTTGTTTTCGGATTGCATTTCCTTAGGATTCTTCCAATGGATCTCAGTCTGGCATCTGCTTTACCGACGATCAACATTATATGATCATTCCATTTTAAATCACTCCTAATGCGTACTCCCAGATAATTTATGGTATTAACTGCTTCCAGTTGCTGACCTGCTATTTTGTAGCTAAATGATAAAGGATCTATCTTTCTGTGTATTCGCAGCACATTATACTTGTCTACATTGAGATTCAATTGCCATTCCCTGCACCATGCGTCAATTCGCTACAGATCCTCCTGCATTTCAGTACAATTTTCCATTGTTACAACCTCTCGATACACCACAGCATCATCTGCAAAAAGCCTCAGTGAACTTCCGATGTCATCCACCAGGTCATTTATGTATATTGTGAATAGCAACGGTCCTACAGCACTACCCTGCGGCACACCTGAAATCACTCTTACTTCGGAGGACTTCTCTCCATTGAGAATGACATGCTGCGTCCTGTTATCTAGGAACTCCTCAATCCAATCACACAATTGGTCTGATAGTCCATATGCTCTTACCTTGTTCATTAAACGACTGTGGGGAACTGTATCGAATGCCATGTGGAAGTCAAGAAACACGGCATCTACCTGTGAACCCGTGTCTATGGCCCTCTGAGTCTCGTGGACGAATAGCGCGAGCTGGGTTTCACATGACCTTCTTTTTCGAAACCCATGCTGATTCCTACAGAGTAGATTTCTAGTCTCCAGAAAAGTCATTATGGTTCAAATGGCTCTGAGCACTATGGGACTCAACTGCTGTGGTCATAAGTCCCCTAGAACTTAGAACTACTTAAACCTAACTAACCTAAGGACATCACACACATCCATGCCCGAGGCAGGATTCGAACCTGCGACCGTAGCGGTCGTGCGGTTCCAGACTGTAGCGCCTTTAACCGCTGGGCCACTCCGGCCGGCAAAGTCATTATACTCGAACACAATAAGTGTTCCAAAATTCTACAACTGATCGACGTTAGAGATATAGGTCTATAGTTCTGCACATCTGCTCGACGTCCCTTCTTGAAAACGGGGATGACCTGTGCCCTTTTCCAATCCTTTGGAACGCTACGCTCTTCTAGAGACCTACGGTACACCGCTGCAAGAAGGGGGGCAAGTTCCTTCGCGTACTCTGTGTAAAACTGAACTGGTATCCCATCAGGTCCAGAGGCCTTTCCTCTTTTGAGCGATTTTAATTGTTTCTCTATCCCTCTGTCGTCTATTTCGATATCTACCATTTTGTCATCTGTGCGACAATCTAGAGAAGGAACTACAGTGCAATCTTCCTCTGTGAAACAACTTTGGAAAAAGACATTTAGTATTTCGGCCTTTATTCTGTCATCCTCTGTTTCAGTACCATTTTGGTCACAGAGTGTCTGGACATTTTGTTTTGATCCACCTACCGCTTTGACATAAGACCAAAATTTCTTAGGATTTTCTGCCAAGTCAGTACATAGAACTTTACTTTCGAATTCATTGAACGCCTCTCGCATAGCCCTCCTCACACTACATTTCGCTTCGCTTAATTTTTGTTTGTCTGCAAGGATGCCCCAGGGATCAGTGTTGGGGCCACTCCTGTTCCTTGTTTATATAAATGACTAGCGGACCCGACAGACGTTGTCCTGCATGATATTTAAAGCGATTAGGATATTAAACAAAGTATGAAATGAAAGATAAATAATATAATAATTTCATTATTTGAAATAACATCAATTTTTCTAAAAACAATTCGTCATAATCAATAATGTTTGTTTAATTTCATCTTAATGCGAGTTGATGAACAATATTTTAGTCAATTCCTGAGGAGTATAAATGAATAAACTTGATGGTTTTTCAATTAGAGAACACGCCACATATAATTGGCCCTGTGAAAAGAACGGATTTTCTAGATCCAACCCACAAATCGACATGTTTGACCTTGTGACTTATTAATAGTCATGGCAAAAGCCAAGCGAATTGGAAATTGCAGACGTCTGAATGGAATGGGTGAGTCTGAAGGGATCATTGGGATTCGTGGCCAGCTTCAAGAACATTGCCCATAATTTCTTTTATGACTAATCTTGTATCGTTGCATAGCTTAGGTGCATTTAAGCAAAATGATAGGTGAGTCAATTTTTAATCGCAAGTTATGTGGTGGCGTTCCTGGTAAATCCAGCGAATTCAAAAAAATTCAACAGGATAATTGACTGCTTCGTCAAGATCGGTAACAGTGTCGATCGATTTGAACAATATCTCACTGCCGGTCAATGACCGTTGTATTTTGAAGTTAATAGCGTCAACATCCATACTTTTTGCGGTTAAAATAGCTCGTTCACGAAGCCACGCATGATTGATATAATTAGCTTGTAAATCTGGAAATATGCTTTCAATCAAAGCATCCTTCGTATTTACCATGTTGCAGAAATTGTCTGGCAATTTGATGGATTGTGTGTCTTCATGCAATGATATTGTTCCATTTCCAATGTTTTGAGCAATTGCTCGGAGAATGATAGTGCCAATGGATCGTTTTGCAGTTGAACACGTATATTTGTGTTAAGACGTAATGTACTGACATTTCGCCACAAATAAGATTGCTTTATCATGCGTTAATTTCATCCGCATATGTAGCGCGTGGAATGACCGGCAGTGTCTGTCTAAAATCACCGGACAGCAGCTATAAGGCACCACCGAAAAGCCTGGTATTATTATTTAGATCTTTCATCATCCTATCGAGAGCTTCAACTGAATGCTTGTGCGCCGTAGTACATTCATCCCAGATAATAATTTTGCATTTTTGCAAAACTTTAGCCATAACGGAATGCTTTTTATGTTGCACACTGCATCTGGATTTGTGTGAATGTTCAACGCCAACTTGAGTGCTGAATGTGCAGTGCGTCCGCCATCAAGCAAAGTGGCTGCAATATCTGATGAAGCAACTGCTAACGCAATATGATTTCGTGTTCGAATGCGCTCAAGTATTAGCGAGATGAGAAACGTTTTTCCAGTGAGTTGTTCATTATTTTCAACGAAAGTAGTTAAAGAGGCCGTATTGAACTGTTGTTCGCGCTGAATCTCGCTGTTAATGATGTCTTGTTGCTGGGCGGTTAGGTGAGGCCATACCAAAATGAATGAGTGGCATATTCGAAATCAGAATGCAAATATCTTCCATCTTTATTAGCACCTCGTTATATATTTCCGGCGAAAAATCGATAGTGGGATCTTGATCAGCGATCCGAATGCGATGCAGAATGTCGTCGCTCATGGAATCTTTATATTTGTCCCAGAGGAGAGAAGCTTGAGATGGAAAACATGTCAATAATATGGGCCCCCACTTGAATGCAGCCCGCATCTCGTGGTCTTGCGGTAGCGTTCTCGCTTCCCACGCCCGGGTTCCCGGGTTCGATTCCCGGCGGGGTCAGGGATTTTCTCTGCCTCGTGATGGCTGGGTGTTGTGTGCTGTTCTTAGGTTAGTTAGGTTTAAGTAGTTCTAAGTTCTAGGGGACTTATGACCGCAGCAGTTGAGTCCCATAGTGCTCAGAGCCATTTGAACCATTTTTGAACTTGAATGCATACACAAAAATTCATTCAAGTCGATCCAGTCGTTGAGTTGCATTATAGATAAATAACCTAGATACCGACTGCAGCGCCATCTGCCGGGCTGATTTGTGAATCTAAACCATCCAGGGCGACAGCCGAACGCATACAAAAAAATTCATTCAAATCGGTCCAGCTGTTTAGGAGGAGTTCAGTGCCAGAGACACGTACAGTAGAATTATATATAAAAAGATATGCCCTTTAGTATTACGGGTCACTCTAAAATATTTCTGTTTGCTGATGACACTAGCCTGGTAGTAAAGGATGTTGTGTGCAACATCGGCTCTGTTTCAAATATTGCAGTTCATGACATAAGTTCATGGCTTGTAGAAAATAAACTAAGTCTAAATCACAGTAAGACTCAGTTTTACAGTTTCTAACACACAATTCAACAAAACCCGACGTTTTAATTTCACAGAATGGGCTCATGATTAGTGAAACTGAACAGTTCAAATTTCCAGGTTTCCAGGTAGACAGTAAACTGTCGTGGAAAGCCGACGTTCAGGAGCTTGTTCAAAGACTTAATGCTGCCGTTTTTACTATTCGAACGATATCTGAATTAAGTGATCGTTCGACACGAAAATCGGTCTACTTTGCTTATTTTCGGTCGTTTGTGACGTATTGTACTATATTCTGGGGTAACTCTTTCCATTCTCAATTTATATTTTTGGCTCAGAAGCGGGCGGTTCGAGTAGTAAGTGGTGTAGGTTCCCGAAAAGTTTGTCGACCCCTGTTCACCAGCCTGGTTATTCTGACATTGGCCTCTCAATGTATACATTCTTTTCTGTCGTTTCTTGCTAACAATGTCGGCTTATTCCCAAGAATTACCAGTTAATAGTCGTCCAATCTGCATTTGGATCGCACTTTCTTAACTCTTACGCAGAAAGGTGTGCAGTATACTGGTGCATCCATTTTTAATAAGCTATCATAAGAATTCAAAAATCTTAGCAGTGATCAACGTGCTTTCAAATCGAAACTAAAGAGTTTCCTCCTGAGTCACTCCTTCTATTCTGTCGAGGAGTTCCTTGAAAAATTATGCTGATTCCTGTGTTATATTGTTGATTGCGTTTACATAAACTTATGGTTTTTTGGGTTTATAAACATTTTATTTTATCTGTTATTACTTTTATATTGCAATTTCATCTACTGACATGACCTTGGAGATATGGTTCTCAATTAGGTCCTACGTAACAAACGTCTGGTGGTGTTGCTAATAAGAGTTTCACGCAACTGTTTTAGGTATGGACACGTTATCATACCTTTCAAGTCCATATGTAAAATGGAAAAACGCGACCTATCTGTTAGTGCAGCTGTAAAATGGGCCATACACGTTTAACAGTCGTGTTCGTACCTCCAATGGCTGTGCAGAGCTCTTATTAGCCTTTTTCCACACTGATGTGTCGACCGCATCATGCTGTAAGCATAACAGTTTTCATGGTGGTGTAGCTTCACCATCGCATTAGAAGACGAAATTAACTAACTGCTAAATAATGGAACACTTTTTGCCAAAATAAAAGAACTGCCTACGCCGTAAAATGATTTCCTTTAAGAAATTTTCATCGACTGTGTACCATCATATAAAAAAACATGTTATTGTTGTTCTTATAATCCACAACGGCTGTCTGACCTCTGGCTACCTTACCAGATTGGAGTTGAGTGAACAATGATTGAAGATGAAGAAACAGAGAGGATACACAAAGAAAAAGTTTACACTGATGATCCGAAACATTATGACCACTGCCCCCCGCGACTTTGGATGCCACCTGGTAGAGATACGGGCGTGTGACACGGTAATAAAAGTATGTAAGCGGAGCAGACATGGACGGGGGCACCCTAGGGAAGATATGGGCTGCAAATGGGGAATCCACTGAGATAAGCGACTTTTACACGGGGTAGATTGTTATTACACAGAGCCTATGTACGAGTATCTCGAAAACGGCGAAGCTGATCGAATGTGCACGTGCTGCTGTCGTGCACATCTACGGAAAGAGGTGAAAGGACAGTAAAACTACCACTAGGCTCTAAATAGTTGGACCTCCACGACTCGTCACAGGACGTGGGGTTCGGAGGCTTGTCTGCTCAGTAAAGTAGGGTAGATGGTGATCTGTGCCATCTCTGCCGAAAGAGCCCAAGTGCTGGTGCACGCATAAGTATTTCGGAGCACACCGTTCATCGTACATTATTGAACACAGATATCCGCAGCGATGATCTCTACATGTTCACATGTTGAGCAGTTGGCACGGGACCATCGGGATTCGACTGTCGATCAATGGAAACGAGTCGGCTCTTCGGGTGAATCACAGTTTTGCTACACTATGTCGATGGTCGTCTCCACAAACACTCTGATGGAGATGAACAGCGGCTTGAGACGTGCAGCGCGCCATGCGCACCGGCTGGTGGGAGCATTATTAGCTATGGGAGACATTCTCCCACGCTTGCGTGGGACGTGTGGTAGTAATCGAAGACACGATGACTTGCAGTATGTATAAGTTTGCTCCTTTGTTATTTCTATGCCACTTAGCTGAAGAGCGGCGGATTTTGTTGCTGACAGCACTCGCCTGTCCGTATGGGGCAGAGCAGTGAAATTACAATAAAGATAAAAAATGGCGCAATTGTTAGATCGGCTACTGCTACTACAATGGCAGGTTATCAAGATTTAAATGAGATTGAACGTGGTATTATAGTCGCACATGAGCGATGGGACACATCATCTCCGAGGTGGCGATGAAGTGCGGATTTTCCCGTACGACCATTTCACGAGTGTACCGTGAATAGCAGGAATCCGGTAAAACATCAAATTCCCTTCATCGTTGCAGCTGGGAAAAGATCCTGCAAGAATGGAACCAATGACGACTGAAGAGAATCGTTCAGCGTGACAGAAGTGCAACCCTTCCGCAAATTGCTACAGATTTCAATGCTGGGCCATCAACAAGTGTCAGCATGCGAACCATTGAACGAAACATCATCAGCATGGGCTTTTGGAGCCGAAGGCCTACTTGTATACCCTTGATGACTGCACGCTACAAAGCTTTATACCTCGCCTGGGCCTGTAAACTCCAAAATTGGTCTGTTGATAACTGGAAACATGTTGCCTGGCCTGGCGAGTCTCGCTTCAAATTGTATCGAATGGGTGGTTATGTACAGGTATGGAGACAACCTCATAAATCCATGGACCCCGCATGTCAGCAAGGGACAGTTCAAGCTGGTGGAGGCTCTATCATGGTTTGGGGCACTTGCAGTTGGAGTGATATGGGACCCCTGATACGTCTAGATACGACTCTGACAGGCGACACGAACGTAAGCATCTTATGTGATCACTTGGGTCAATTCATGTCCATTGTGCATTCCGACGGACTTGGGCAATTCCAGCAGGACAATGTGACCCCCACACGCCCAGAATTGCTACAGAGTGGCTTCAGGAGCATTCCTCTGAGTTTAAACAATTCCGCTGGCCACCAGACTCCGCAGACATGAACATTACTGAATATACGAGGGGGGGTTCAAAAGTAACCGGAATCGTAATGCTGCACATCGTATACCTGTAGTAGCAGGGTGCGCCGCCAGAGGATTGTAATAGGAGCTTTGCTGAGTCATTCTGCCACGCGGCGTCACCCAACAGTGAGAGGTGTGGTTTCTTCGGCAGTTCCTTGAGTGTGCGTACAGTGCAGACGTGACACAAGGAAATGGCTGGTTCTTACAAACAACGTGCGGCAGTGAAGTTTTGTTTCTTGCTCGGCAAGAACGCAGCAGAAACTGTTGCGATGATTCAGAGAGCCTACAACGACCATGCTCTTAGTAAAACTCAAGTGTACGAATGGTTTTCTCGGTTTAAAAAGGGAGAAATGGTGGTTGAAGATCAGCCCCGTTCTGGTCGACCTTCAACTGCTCGAAACGAAGGCAACATCGACAAAATCCGTGATCTCATCAGTGAAGATCGACGCAGGACGATCGACCAACTCGAAAACTTGTCCGTGTTGTCGTGGAGCTCAATTCAGCGCATCTTGACCATCGCTTTGGGGATGCGAAGAGTGGCAGCAAAATTCGTGCCGAAGCTTCTTACAGGAGATCAAAGGGATCGTTGCGTTCAAGCCTGTCTCGAAGTGAAGGATGCGTTCAAAGATGATCCACATTTTTTCAACAAAATCATTACAGGTGCTTTGGGTACGATCCAGAAAGTAAACAACAGTCATCACAATGGAAGTCACCTGGCTCACCAAGACCAAAAAAAGCTCGATAAGTGAAATGAAAAGTGAAAACGATGTTTATCTGTTTTTTTTTTTTTTTTTTTTTTTTTTTTTTGCTTCAAAGGGATAGTACACTCTGAATTTGTCCCTGAAAACCAGACAGTAAACCAACAATTTTATTTGGAGATTATGAAACGCTTCGCAGAAGTTTGTCGCGAAAACGTCCGGCTTTGTGAGACTCTGGCGTATGGTTTCTGCATCACGACAATGCTCTCGCGCACACGGCTCTCAGCGTTCGCCAGTTTTTGGCCTCAACGAAGACGACTACCTTGACCCACGCGCCCTATTCGCCGGATTTAGCACCCTCGGACTTCTTCCTATTCCCGGGGATGAAAAGAGACTTGAGGGGGAAGCGTTTTGCGGATGTGGAAGACGTAAAACGCAATGTCATGAAAGTGCTAGCAGGTATCAAAGAGGACAAATTTAAAAGGTGCTTCGAACATTGGAATGAACGTTTTGACAAGTGTATTAATGCTAATGGAGAGTACTTCGAAGGAGATTAAGGTTGTATTTGAAAACAATAAAGTATATGCTTTCTAGAAAGAAATTACGGTTATTTTTGGGTCCCCCCTCGTATGTGAGATCCCTTGCAATGTGCTGTTCAGAAGAGATCTCCACCCCCTCGTACTCTTACGGATTTATGGACAGCCCTATAGGTTTCACAGTGTCAGTTTCCTCCAGCATTACTTCGTGCTCGTGGGAGCCCTACATGATATTCGGTAGGTGTGCCTGTTTCTTTGGCTCTTCAGTGTAATTTTCTATATAATGCTCATAACAATCCATTAAAATAAACTATTTTATCGATTTTTTTCACGATTGATTAATGTCGATGTCATTGTCATTTTCAACTGCACATTCGTGAAAGGACAACAGAAATAAAATTTTGAAACTTTATTTTAAAATAATACAGAATATTTGCGCATTATACAGAACTACATAGTGGAAAGCTTATATTTAAAATTGGATTGCATAATCACCGTTGAAGCGAGGGTACGATCAAGTATAATGTTTTAAAAGATCGGACATACTGTTCATCAGACGTTCAAATTATATGATACGATTCATTTTGTTTGATACTACTTGTTTTGAACGTATGACGTATGACTAGTAGCTAAATCAATCTAGTTTTACATGTTGCACCACACTATGAAGCTTTACAAGACGTCTCTATCTACATATATACTTTGAAACCGGCCTATGGTGTGTGACGAACGATACTTCATGAACCGCTGTCATTTCTCCTCATTCCTGTTCCAGTCGCAAATGGTTTGCGGGAAGAATTATTGTTGGTAAGCGTCCGAATCAGGCTCAATATCTCTAATTTTACATTCACGGTCTTTTTGCGAGATATACGTAGGTGGAAGGAAGATATTGCTTCACTCTTCTAGGAACGTCCGCTCTCGGAGCTTTAAGAGACGATCATACCGTGGTGCAGACCGCCTCTCTTGCAGCGTCTGCCTCTGCAGTTGGCTGAGCATCTCCGTGACGCTTTCGCGCTTACTAAATAAACCTGTAACGCAACATGCTGGTCTTCTTTGAATCTTCTTCATTCCCTCTATCAGCCTATGTCGTACGGATCCCAGACTCACGATCAACATTCAAATTTTATGGATGTGATTGCTTCCATTGGTTGTTCTGCAGTCGTGTAACCATTCAGTAATGACGAACAGGAGAGCTTCTGTTAAGTTTGGAAGGTAGGAGACGAGGTACTGGCGGAAGTAAAGCTGTGAGGACGGGTGGTGAGTCGTGCTTGGGTAGCTCAGTTGCTGAGACCCGAAATTAAATGTCAAGTAACGGCTTTATAGCCGGCACGGTAGCTCAGCGTGTTCGGTCAGAGGGTTTAGCTACCCTAAACGGATCAACGAACAACCTGAACGAGTGTCATCGGACGACCGCCACGAACAAATTCAGCGAACAATATAGAACAAAATGAGATTTAAAAAAAAAGTCGGTAGAGCAGTTGCTCGCGAAAGGCAAAGGTCCCGAGTTCGAGTCTCGGTCCGGTCCACAGTTTTAATCTGCCGTGCAGTTTCATATCAGCGCACACTCCGCTTCAGAGTGAAAATCTCATTCTGAATTTTTTTTTTTGTATTTTTTAATATCCGGTATCGTAATTTTATTCCTATTGTTCTTTCACGTAGATGCATTTAAAATGATAACTGGCCACACGTAACAATTTGTAACTTCTGCCTTGCTGTAAATGGATAAGTGTCCCTTGCTGAATAAGAATTCTCGAGAAGGAATTCCCTCGTAGATAAATGTCAGTTATCTATTTCTCTTTTCCTCAACCAGATTTACGCGATCATTCCATCTTACATCACTCTGGACGGATACATTTACATATTCGATCGCCGTGATATGTGGACAGTGTTGCAATCAAATAACATCGAGCACTTTCGGCTATTTTCATGCGTTATACTAGATTACACCGGAGAATATTTTACTGGCTTTGTTTTTAATAAAAGAAAGGAAATAAGCAAATAGGCCGTGCGAGTATCATCTTCTCTAGCAATATTACTTTATCGTAGGAACTCACCTGAGCTCTTTTGTTTGAGTACTTTTGTGAGGCAAGGTAGATACCGGCGTTCTCCAGCGCAGAGTTGTCGAGGAGAGAAAGTGGTACTCGGCCGTAACAGAAAGGTGGCACAGATTAGGCTACTCCTGACCTAATCTTGTCATAGGCTACTGTGAGAAGGCAGATTCATGTTTGTACGCCACTCCAGTACAGTTTTAACTCGTGACATATACTCTGTCCAGACAGAGAGAGAGAGTTCACTCTCACTGTACCAAATTGTCGATTGGTAAATGGTACACGATTATTCGGAGTGTCTATACAGCTCATGTCGACTTATACTGTGTGACAAATGTTCAGCACAAACGAAAGTAAGAATTAGTGTGCTCCAAGAAATCTTAATAATATTGCTTTTGTTCTCAGCAAAAATAAACAGTTTGCCATATAAGGTCAGCAGCATTCTCGGCTTAATTGCTGTTGTCCGCAGCAGTGTATCATCTTTGGAAAATCGCAGGAAAATGCGGAATGACTTAAACAGTTTTTCCACTCGGTATTCTTTAAATATTAATGTACGGTGGATAAATGAAATAACTCGACAATATCTAATTACAATACCATTGTTTAAGTTCTGAACTCTGCTACGCCGTTTAAAAGAACTTTGTTCGCAAACATCTACCAATTCTAGATTCCCAGCCATATGACTTGAACATGTGAAACCAATATACGGGAAGGCAGTGGAAGACTTGGAATTATTAACAGGATTTTACAAAAGGGAATTGCACGTCTTAAGGTCTTAAGTGAACCCACATCTAAGATCTTAGCGGAACTTATTCTACAGAGCTGTACCTGTGTTTGGAGTCCTGGTAACGTGACATCACAGCATAAATCGATGAAACCGAGAGGCGCGCTGCTGGTATCGCAACAGGTCATAACTGGCCGTAGTCAGGCACTACAGAGCTGTGCAGGGAACTTAAACCCACATTCGCTTACGTACTCTGAACACCATTGTGAAGTGCAGGGCAGAGGTCGTTTGCCATTGTACCACGTGTAAGGGGTTCCTTCCCGTTCCACACGTACATGGGGCACGGAAAGAATCATTGCTTAATGTGCTCTGCGTACGCTGTAATCAGTGTAGTCGTATCGTCGTGTTCCCTACGTGAGCGAGCGACATGCACGATGGTACAGAAGGAATGGTCACTGTTCAGGGATATGACAAATTATCATTTTAAGAAAAAAAACTTCACATGAACATATGCCATATTCTGAAAGGTTTATGAGACAATACACATTTAATGCAGATTGTTACTTTTTTGTTGTGTTATTCAATACATTGTCAGGTTTACACGGCTACATATGTATAATATTCATTAAACATTACAACATGCGTTTTACAAGGAATGAATTGAAAAATATGTAGTTCTAACACGTCTTCCTGTAAGCATTATCATACACATCACATTACAGCTGTTGCACAGTTCACAATAAAGGTTCTAATATCGCAGTGTCAACTTCAATGCATTTGTGAACTCCTGGGAGAACCAGTTGTGTTGCTTGTCTGAGTGCCTCTGCAAGTTTCCTAATGAGGACAGCAGCATCCATGATGCGACCAAGCAGTTCATCTCGCGTATTCACCTTTCGTTTGTACGCCTCAAACTTCATCCAGCCCCATAAACAAAAATCTAATGGCATAAGGTCTGCCAATCTTGGTGGCCTGTTAACTGTACTACCACGACCGCTCCAGCGATTAGGGCAAGTGTACTTGTGTTGTTTTCTCACACGTCTGATAAAACACGGAGGGGTTCTGTCACACTGGAAGTGCATTGCAGTCTGCGTGGCCAAAGGAACACCTCCAACGTGTTCAACAAACGAATTTTCCAAAAAATGCAAGTAATTCTGTCCCATCATTCCCTCTTCTAAAATGACTGGACCTATCAACATGTTACCGAACACTGATCGAAAAACGATTTTGGAAATCGGTGTCCACTGTGGCGTGTGGATTTTTCTTGCGATCGTCGTTTTTTATTACGTGTGTTTTCGACTGCATTCAGTGTAAACGCGTTTTTATCAGTGAACAGTATTAACGGAAGTGATTGACGACTGTCATTAGACAAGTGACAAAATTTCTGTGGGAAGTCCTTACACATCCTCCGTACAGCCCCGATCTCTCCCCACTTTATTTCCATTTTTTTGGAGCCCTGTCTAAAGAGAATTGTGGCCGCCGATTCGCTTCGGACGAAGCTTCCATAGGAAGCCCTAAACATTTTTTTATGAAGGCACTGACGCCTTGTTTCACAGTGGGATGAATACATTAACAGTTATGGCGATACCTTTCGAAATAATAAACATTTTACTAACTTTTTTCCATGTGTTTCATTTTCATTTTACTGCTTCTTATAGAAAAAAGTCTAAGGGTTGGGTTGTTTGGGGAAGGAGACCAGACAGCGAGGTCATCGGTCTCATCGGATTAGGCAAGGATGGGGAAGGAAGTCGGCCGTGCCCTTTCAAAGGAACGATCCCGGCATTTATCTGGAGCGACTTAGGGAAATCACGGAAAACCTAAATCAGGATGGCCGGACGCGGGATTGAACCGTCGTCCTCCCTAATACGAGTCCAGTGTCTAACCACTGCGCCACCTCGCGCGGTTTTAAGTCTAAGGTTACTCTTAACACTGTTTGCCAGCTCCATGGAACATGAACAAGGATCCCAACACAATACTATGGGACACATCCGAAGTTAATTCTACATCTATCGGTGAATCTCCGTCCAGGACAACGTGCTGCGTCCTCCCTACCTATAGTCCGGTCACGTATTTCGTTTGGCACCACATATGAATGGACTTTCGTAACTAAGTGTTGACGTGGAACTGAATCAAATAGTTTTTATTGCCTGCAACCGTTGCTTTCAAGGTGGTTTTTATTGCCTGCATCCGTTGCTTTCAGGGTGGTATTTGAGAAAATCGCGAGACTGTCTCCGTGCTGGTTGGCCGGGAGGAAGTCACTCTGTTCCAGATAACGTCATTACATTTGAGCTCCGAATATATTCTAAGACTCTATAATAAATGGTTGTGAGAGATATTGCGGGTATCAGAATCTTTGGCTGAAAAGAAACGTTTTCAAGTCAAACACTGTTGGTTAATTTCGAGGATTTGTATGTCGAATGCACCGTGCAAAGTTTGCCATCTTCATCGTATATCTGGCGCGGAAACTATACGATGTCAAACGCATACGGAGGTATGAAGACATTTTTATCTCTCACATTCGTGAATGGAGCAGGTCAGATACAAACTACCCTATGCCCGTGGTCGTACCGAGGTGGTTCTGCTCCTACGGCAGAGCTGCCAAAGCTGCCACCACCTTCGTCATCCCATTGCCCTCCCACCTCTGCAAGACTACGTTTTTGTAATTTTTTTCTACGCAGTAGGCGGTCACTTTGAAAGCTGTGCACCCTTGCAGACCCGCCCACCATCTGCTGGCGCGCCACAGTGCATTTACTACGCTCTGTTTCCTCGTAAACTGAACCTGGATGTCAACATAACAACAATGCGCTATGTGGGGCACTATACTTCACCGTAAGTCGTAAATCACTTCAGGCAAATGCCGGGATGATTCCTTCGAAAGGGTACGGCCGATTTCCCTCCCCATCCTTCACTAATCCGCTTGGGTAGCTCAGATGGTGGAGCACTTACCTGCGAAAGGCAAAGGTCCCGAGTTCGAGTCTCAGTCAGGCCACGAAGTTTCAAGTCAGGGACAGTTTTTCACACAGTCGAATCCGGCCCATCCTTCTGGCAGCTGGAATGAATATCCCTCTTGTCCGCTCCCTCCAGAGGCTCCGGCGATCATACAAAAAGCGAAGTCGAAATATTTTTCTAATGATGTCGACAAAACTCTGTGACAGGTCCCTGCGAGGTGGTATAACTATTACAGATTTGCAATGATGATAATACCAACTGGAAAACTGGGGGACATCCCAGGATGGAATGAAGAGACGGAGGAGTTGTGCCAGAGATCCTTGCAAAACGACGATGTCGAAATTGCTGCTGAGATCTTACAAAGACTGCATGCAGCCTGAAGGAGGAAATGGGAAGAAACGACTGAGACATTATAAGCTTCACCAAAATCGAGCATGAACGCATCGAACCTCCTAAAGAATCCCTGAGATGCCAGTCCACCCGAGGTACAAACACCACATGTCTCTTCCAACCACATGTCTCTTGACCCTGAATTGCATCCTTATCAAAAATTCTTTGAGACTGGGAACATACCACTTTCTTCAAGAAAATATTCTGTCAGTCGGAAGACTCTCCAAGTAATGATTCCCGCTCCTTCACAGTTGATGAAGTAAGTTTTGCCATCAGTAAAATGAAAACAGGAAAGGCCCCAGAATTTGATGACGTTCTACCTGATAATATGTAGCGGGCGACGGATCAAAGGAGGGATGAGCCAGTTCTTTTCACATAATTATTATGTAGTATGGCCTTGTGCTACCTTAGTTCAAAACGCTAAAGTAATACTTTTGCTGAAGCCAGGTAAACCAAGGGACAAACCAGAAAGCTACTGGCCCATTTCCCTCCTAAGCACCACCCATAACCTGTTCGAGAGGCTCATTTTAGCCGGACAGAACCGATACTGGAAGAACACCTACCAGTGGAGCAAACTGGCTTTCGCCACAACATAATCTGCGAAAACCAGGTACTCAGTCTGACTAGCCACATCGAAGCAGGGTTTCAACGAGGACTCAAGACGACGGTTGTCTTTATAGATCTACCCGCAGCATATGACACCGTCTGAAAAGATAGGCCACTGAATAAAATTTACCGTATCATTCCATGCCAGAAACTCTTAAGTCTCGTCAGCAACATGCTATGTGACAGAACCTTTCAGATAATAATGAGTGATAATATAAGTAGTGTCCAAAATATAAACAACAGCTTCCCTCAAGGATCAGTGTTGGTGCCTGGACTTTTCAGCTGTATATATCAGAAATGCTAGAAACAAAAGGACATAAATGTGGTTATACTGGCGACTTTGTCATAACTGTCGAAGCCAAGCGGATGGAATATGCTGACAGCATCGTTTCCCAAGATCTTAAAGTCGCTGGAAAATTCTACACTGACTGGAAATTGGCTATCAGCACAAGCAAAATCAGAAATAACGTGTTCTCTCCTGAGTAGCAGGGAAGCCATAAAATCTCCTAAAGCACACTTCATTAACAAAGTGCTCCCTCATTTCCAGTTTCCCAAATACCTTGGCGTCTTACTGGATCGCATCCTGACCTTTAGGAAACACCTTGAAGCAACGGCTGCTGAAGTCAATATACGCAAAAAATCCTACACAAACTGTGTTGCATCAGATGGGGAGCATATGCTATCACACTGAGAGCTTTCATCATATGACTTGTATACTCTGTCGCCGATTACTGCTCCTCTGTGTAGCTGAATAGCAGCCATGTAAGGAAGGAGGTGTCCAAACTACACAACACGATGCTTCTCATCATTGGATGCATCAAAAGCAACATTGCCCAGCCTCGGCCCCGCGGAAAGGGCTTCATGATCCGTCAACTGAAAAGAATTAAAAGTGGCCAAGAATTGCAAGTGCATAAGGGCGTTCTTCACACATCAGGTCTAGGTCCAGATCAGGTCCGGGAAACCCATACTGCAACTATTAAACACAGACTGCAACATCAATAAGCAGTTGCTGACTGACTAGAGCCCTGATTCTTTGACGACTCACAGGACCACTTTCCACCCCACACAGAGACCTACTGGAGTCGAACTTCCCTGCCGACAATGGAGAAAGCTCTTAACAGGATTCGAACATTAGATGCAGTTTGCCAGGACCTTTTGAAGAAAAGTGTCATTGTGGTGTTCTGCGCCAGACATTGGACTATATTGTGAGTGACTGTAGCATCAGATCGCATCCAGAACCAAAGACAGATCAGATGCTGCAACTTCCTGGCTTAGATGTTAACATTTGGGTATTATGTTTGCTGTCTATCTTACCTAATCCACTTTCAACTTTATTGCAGATTTATTCTTAAATTTATTGTTCATTTTATTCCATGTTTTATTACGTACTTTTGTTCCTTTTAATATTTATTTTTAATTACTGATTTTAATGTTCATTCAACTGCTCATTTTAGCTTTCAGTGTGTTGTTCCCTTTTATTGTCTATTTTTATTGCTTATTTTTACTGATTCAAATGTCCAGTGTACCATATATGTCCAATCCTTATACCGAACGATAAAAAAAGTGGTCTTACGACACAAGAAGCTTAAAAAGTGCTGCCGATGAGCAATGGCACAGCATACGTTTGTTAACATGTGCTTTCAACTTAGATGAACAGAATACAGTTGTCAATAAGCACAAAGACTAACAACTCCCGTGATATAATTAATTGCCGCGCGGGATTAGCCGAGCGGTTTAAGGCGCTGCAGTCATGAACTGTGCGGCTGATCCCGGAGGAGGTTCAAGTCCTCCCTCGGGCATAGGTATGTGTGTTTGTCCTTAGGATAATTTAGGTTGACTAGTGTGTAAGCTTAGGGACTGATGACCTTAGCAGTTAAGTCCCATAAGATTTCACACACATATTATTAATTAGCCAGAGACGACTTATTCTTGAATATCTTTTTTTGTACCGACCGAAACTTGGTAGCAGGTGAAGAATGGTTTAAAAGGGGAGAGAGACAAAAAATATGGTTCAAATAGCTCTGAGCACTATGGGACTTAGCTTCTGAGGTCATCAGTCCCCTAGAACTTAGAACTACTTAAACCTAACTAACCTAAGGACATCACACACATCCATGTCCGAGGCAGGATTCGAACCTGCGACCGTAGCGGTCGCGCGGTTCCAGACTGTAGCGCCTAGAACCGCTCAGTCACTTCGGCCGGCGGAGAGACACAGATACATTAAAATCTGTTAAAGGGAAGGCTACACACATGATAATTACGTCAATTTTTTCTGAATGGATCCGCCTCTTGTATTTCGTGCGTAGAATATTGATTTTCTCTTCTGGCGTAATACACTCCTGGAAATTGAAATAAGAACACCGTGAATTCATTGTCCCAGGAAGGGGAAACTTTATTGACACATTCCTGGGGTCAGATACATCACATGATCACACTGACAGAACCACAGGCACATAGACACAGGCAACAGAGCATGCACAATGTCGGCACTAGTACAGTGTATATCCACCTTTCGCAGCAATGCAGGCTGCTATTCTCCCATGGAGACGATCGTAGAGATGCTGGATGTAGTCCTGTGGAACGGCTTGCCATGCCATTTCCACCTGGCGCCTCAGTTGGACCAGCGTTCGTGCTGGACGTGCAGACCGCGTGAGACGACGCTTCATCCAGTCCCAAACATGCTCAATGGGGGACAGATCCGGAGATCTTGCTGGCCAGGGTAGTTGACTTACACCTTCTAGAGCACGTTGGGTGGCACGGGATACATGCGGACGTGCATTGTCCTGTTGGAACAGCAAGTTCCCTTGCCGGTCTAGGAATGGTAGAACGATGGGTTCGATGACGGTTTGGATGTACCGTGCACTATTCAGTGTCCCCTCGACGATCACCAGTGGTGTACGGCCAGTGTAGGAGATCGCTCTCCACACCATGATGCCGGGTGTTGGCCCTGTGTGCCTCGGTCGTATGCAGTCCTGATTGTGGCGCTCACCTGCACGGCGCCAAACACGCATACGACCATCATTGGCACCAAGGCAGAAGCGACTCTCATCGCTGAAGACGACACGTCTCCATTCGTCCCTCCATTCACGCCTGTCGCGACACCACTGGAGGCGGGCTGCACGATGTTGGGGCGTGAGCGGAAGACGGCCTAACGGTGTGCGGGACCGTAGCCCAGCTTCATGGAGACGGTTGCGAATGGTCCTCGCCGATACCCCAGGAGCAACAGTGTCCCTAATTTGCTGGGAAGTGGCGGTGCGGTCCCCTACGGCACTGCGCAGGATCCTACGGTCTTGGCGTGCATCCGTGCGTCGCTGCGGTTCGGTCCCAGGTCGACGGGCACGTGCACCTTCCGCCGACCACTGGCGACAACATCGATGTACTGTGGAGACCTCACGCCTCACGTGTTGAGCAATTCGGCGGTACGTCCACCCGGCCTCCCGCATGCCCACTATACGCCCTCGCTCAAAGTCCGTCAACTGCACATACGGTTCACGTCCACGCTGTCGCGGCATGCTACCAGTATTAAAGACTGCGATGGAGCTCCGTATGCCACAACAAACTGGCTGACACTGACGGCGGCGGTGCACAAATGCTGCGCAGCTAGCGCCATTCGACGGCCAACACCGCGGTTCCTGGTGTGTCCGCTGTGCCGTGCGTGTGATCATTGCTTGTACAGCCCTCTCGCAGTGTCCGGAGCAAGTATGGTGGGTCTGACACACCGGTGTCAATGTGTTCTTTTTTCCATTTCCAGGAGTGTATATGGCTGGGAGAATGCGACACCTCTGCATTTTGGTAACTGCCAGTGCTCTTTGCTTATATGGTTCAAATGGCTCTGAGCACTATGGAACTTAACTTCTGATGTCACCAGACCCTGCTTATATCCTTCATCGCAGTTTCCATGGTTGTGGAAACTTACGATACAGTGAGGTAAATTGTAATAAAACCATTTTTCACTAAACGTAATTATACGGCGAAATATCAAAACAACCAACGTTTGGCATCTTGTTATATTTTCCGTCAATCAAAATTTCGCTCAAACACGTGAAACACGCGCTATATTTGACAAACACGCCGAACAGTACCATACACGGTATTTGGCAAACTTAGTGAGGTCTGACAAGTCCTCTAATCGTGTAAGGGGGCCTTTAGATTCCGTAGTGCCGCAGCAGCAGAAACTCCGTTGCTGAACGTGAACGAGCCGTGTCTGCGGCAGATGTGTGAACCAAGCTTACTGTTGGCACCACGGATCTGGGTTGCTACACAAACCACGTCAGCGGTATACGCCAGTTCCGGCAGCAGTCGTTTATGATGCTACTGTGACGGAATGACTCTATGACAACAGCGTGCGCTTACCGTCGCAGTCCGATGGAAAGGAACACGGAGAGTATACGGGGCTCCCAAAACGGATTTTGTAAACGGATTTCCCAGTACCGCAGTAACACTTTTCTAATTCCGCAATCGATTTTCTCTCCCATGTAAATGCAACCGGTTTTGAAACGTGCTTGGGTTGACAAGTTACGTCTTGTTTTCAGAATATTAATTTAATATGGACTTACTGTGCAGTGAAGGAGAAGCAGAAGTATCACACTGTGCATGAGGCTGTCTACTTGTAATATTTAAGTGAAGAGAAAAAACGATTGTGTTGACTGAATTAGAAACTGGATCAGCTGTTTCCCAGAGTCCATATTTAACTGGGTCAACAAATCCGATTCAGACCTTAACATGTAAATACATTGAAATTCAGTTTTCGCCTTTCGGAAGATGTGTCTCATGTACACGTAGTGTATGACGTAGGCCTACTTCTCTCTCTTAATTCTTAACCTGTTTCACTTTCTTGTTTTTGGACCCTCGTTGCCCCTGCGCCCATGGCGGGGGCCCGTCCCATCACCCCTAGGTACGGCCTTGCCTGTGCCACGCACTGTACAATAGTTTTGCGGAGTTATAATGTGGATGCAGAGTAGAAGCGGAGTTCCGCTGCTGACATACAGTGGCAGCAGCGGCGGCGGCGGCAGCTGTGGCCATGTTTTGCTGCAGCCCGCATGACCCCATTAGCTGGGAGCCAGCCACGCGACCCGCCTCTGCCACGACTCGCCAGCCACCGTAATTGCTACACAGCTACTGTGCGCCGATCTAAGCACCGAATCTAGCGCTACGCTCAAGCATTAGCACCGATCCTGCTTAATTCCGAGAACCTTGTAGAAAGTGCACCTTATCGCTGTCTAAAAGCGTCATTTTTTCATTAACGATCAACATTCAGATGGAAGCTATCCTTTTCGCGTTCTCCGCATATATCTCTTTACCACTGAACCAGCCCCGGATCTACGATATTTCCGAATCGGGGCAAAAACTTGATAGTGGCGCCCCCCTCCCACTCAAGCGTTTGAGACAGGACGCCAAATATTTAAAAAAAATAGATTTTTAAAAAATTAGTTCATTTCGTAGAGCACATATTTCTGAAGAGTTTAACATATTAAAGGTATGTGTTCGAGGAAATGCAAGACATGTTATTTGGTCTTATGTGCGCCAAAGTGCTGTGCCACACCTCTTCACACGGCATTGTTCTATCGCACGTTGCTGTATTTCGATCTGTGGAATTCAAACATGTATAATTTGTAATGGAAACCATTAAACCTATATTCAGGACACTGGAAATTAAAATGTCCTGTGGTGCCTCTCCCTCTCCCAGTCGGCCGGTTAGACATCGTATCTCCCTTAAAAAATATGCACAATTAATATTGGGTGTGATTATTTGTGACCGGGAGAATAAGAACTCTTCAGAAAATTTGCTCTCTTTATTGCCTTTTAGCTAAGAACTTCCTCTTTTCTGTGATACAAAATTAAATACAGGAAGAAAACATTAAAGACAGGAGAGAAGCAAGACATTACACATTTCTTCAATCCTTAGGTCCAAGCATTTTTTTCTCCCTAATCTTGCTACAGGTTTACACGGTGTGCTTTCCTTTCTGCAAAAGAATCTATTACCTCATCAACGTTCGTCAAGCTTTTTGCTCCACAAAAAATCAAAGTGTGGCGTCATATTGAAAAACCTGTGACACGAATAGTACCCAAGAGTGGTGTTGTTTCTCGAATTGATTGTGTGTATACTGTCAGTGTCTGCTACATAACACGAAATCGGCCGTTCTAATATTGCAGCAGTAGTAACACCCGCCCAATAAGCGAGACTGTTTTGGAACCAATGGTCATTTTTATCGAACTCATTTACATAAATAATACGACAGAACATAATTCACGAAGTACCAATATCAAATGACTATTAGGCCTGTTACAAGCAAGAAGTTTTATATTAGGAAATAGTTTCACATTTCTTTCATATGCTCCAGTTTCTCAAGCATGAGATCGAAAGGTAGTAGTAGTAGTACGAAATTTATATATATATATATATATATATATATATATATATATATATATATATATATATATATATATATATATATATATATGGAATCGTCATATTCTTTCATATAATTTGTCTGATGTCCCCATTTCTTCTCCTTCCTCGTTCTAACAAACAATCTTGTCATCACTAATTCTGTAGCCATTCCTGCCATTGTCGAAACTTATTCTCCGGTAACTTCACTAACCCTACCAGAATCACTGGTTCTCGGGTTAGGCGTTATTATTCCGAGAAAAGAAGTTGAGTTGCTGCTACTGCACCAAGAAGATAATATGTAATCTTTCTTACATGTTATTCGCCGGCCGTGGTGGCCAAGCGGTTAAAGGCGCTACATTCTGGAACCGCGCGGCCGCTACGGTCGCAGGTTCGAATCCTGCCTCGGTCATGGATGTGTGTGATGTCCTTAGGTTAGTTAGGTTTAAGTAGTTTTTAAGTTCTAGGGGACTGATGACCTTAGAAGTTAAGTCCCATAGTGCTCAGAGCCATTTGAACCTGTTATTCCTGTTAATCGCTTATTTCCACACTGGTTGTCTGTGGATTATAACAACGCTTATCATTCGCACACCCAGTCAACCATGTAAACAAACAGCGACTGGTATTTACCCTTCTTGTTCATTCAGCTCAGCTCGTATAGCCCCGTCCCCTTAAACGTTTTAATTTCTTGATGCGACGGGGATTCCACTGGCAGAGACATCACGTACACTATGCTTGCATTCAAAATTCAACCTATGATTCGTTCAGAAATCAACTTAGAATGTGTTCAAACATGTTCAAAAAACAACAGGGATTTGTTTCAAAATCATATGAATAGTCGATAGACCAACGTGCGGTGGATGCTAGGCGCTTTGTGAAACAAAGTTTATTCCTTCAAGAATATGAATTTGGCGCCCCTAAAAATTATCGCCCATGGAAGATTTCGCGGTTTGCCCCCACCCCCCACCCCCTCCGCCCTAGATCCGGGCCTGCAGTAAACAGTACCTACATGCTGCACTCGCACAATTCTCCGCAGTCGAATGCAAATACAGAATCTCATGTGCCACTTTAGCGTCACTGTAAGATATATTGGACGGATTTGTCCGTCTTTCACTTACAGTTGCTAACGACCCAAAGTGGATTTGTGTATGTATGTCTGTGTGATCTGCAGGCAGCAGTTTGGCTACTCGTTGCTAATAGTCATTACGTATAGCGTATCAGACATGGTGATAACGCAGAGGATCCCTCTCTCTCTTAAGCTTCACATAATTCATTCAGCCAGGCACACACAATCAGAGCTAAACTCTGACGGTCTGCAGCTCGTGGTCTCGTTGTCGCGTTGTGTTCGATTCCCGGCGGGATCAGTGATTTTCACCTGCTCGAGATGACTGGGTGTTTGTGTTGTTCTCATCATTTCATCGCCATTCATGAAAGTCGCGAGTTTGGACTGAGCAAAGATGGGGAATTTGCACGGACGCTGATAACCACGCAGTTGAGCGCCCCACAAACCAAACATCATCATCAACTCTGATGATGACTTTCTGCTCCATATTAGCTCACCGGAAAAAATATTACTCACTCCCTTAAAAGATCACAGTTCCCTCTTTGTTCCGCTGTAGATGCTGGAGAACAGTCCGCCTCTGTAGCTGAGTGGTCAGTGCAGCTTACTGCCATGCAGAGGACCCAGGTTCGACTCCTGATACTGCCAGTGATTTTTCCCTTGGTGGGAGGACTGATATGGTGTGCATTCAGCCTTGTGAGGCCAACTGAGGAGCTATTTGACCGAGAAGCAGTGGTTTCAGATCACTAAAACTGACGACGGCCGGAAGTGTGGTATACCGACATCACGCCCATCCACCCACATCCAATGACTACGTCGCCAGAGGATGCCACGAACGCCGGTCGGTAGCGATGGACTCACCAGGGCCAGTAGCCGAACTTTGTGTAGAATTGGTATCACAAAGTAATGCGACCGTTCATCGCTGACGTAAATCGTAGCAAAGAAGCAGTGTCTATATGCCACTCGGTTGTGTGTAGGCTTGCCGTCACTTATACAAGGTAGTGGGAAACAGTCTGAAAAGCATATAAGAGTGTTCCAGGGTAGGTCGTGCTGAGAAATAATTGGTAGAAAAAAGTTGGATACATTGCGCCGAATTCGAGTTATTTAACATCAAAGTTAGCAAGTCACGCTGTTGTGTGCGCAGATTCAAACAGACCGCCAGAGATGGTGTTGTCAAACGTGTTCCTCGTTTGGTTCCCTAACACCGAAAGAGAGAGTGACACAAAAATTCTACACTGGAAAGTAGTAAGGATCGCACGCGAACGAAAGGCTAAACAGTTTCGTGTGCTATCATCTACGCTATGAGAACAACTGACAGTAATTGGCCCTGACGGGCTGCTTGAATTTGCCGCACGCAAAGGCCTTGTTGGCTAGTTTCAATGCTAATTAACTAGAAAATCTCGCAACGTATCGAATTTTTTTCTTGACAATCAGCACAATCTGCCCTGAAACACCCTCGCAAGGTGTTCAGATTGTTCTGGCCGCCCTATACTACCTAGACCAGACCAAGACTTCGAAGACCCCAGACATTTGGAGTCAAATTGGATTATTTTCCCGGACACACACAGTCTGTCGACGATAAGAAGTCTGATGCAAATACACCTATGACGAGTTAGTCTTAACAAATATAAATAATACAAACTTACGTAAGTAAGTACTGTAGTATTGGGATGCTATGTTTGCGGCACGGACTTGTGGTGTGAAGCGTACACTTGCACAGTTGATTTGCCTGCGCACAATTGTCTGACACTCGGTGTGTCGGCGCAGTGCATGCGTTCGTCAGTTGTTAGTAGCTTCTAATTCTTCTCAGTAAAGAAGTGTGGTAAATATGTGTATAGGAGAGCGTTTAAACGTTTTTGTGGCTGATTTTTTTAAGTGTAAAACGAAAAGACTACCTATGCGCCAGTGTTTATTTAGTGAACTTTAAACTAAGTTTTATTAAACTCTATTTATTTCCAATTAATCTAATTCTTCCACACACATCAAATAGCCTGGTTTGTACTCCGGACAGTTGTGTAACCACACACTCTCCCCCCCTCCCTCCACCCCTGCCCATGGCCTCCTCCCCAGGATGCCGGCAAAGCCAGAAAAACCTGGGGAAACCAGGGCGAATGGTGACCCTAGTTGTGTGCAATGAGCACAGTAAGATGGCTCGTGATGATGATGATTTATGGCGGAGGGCGCTAAACACCAAGGTCATCAACGCCAAGATGGGTCGTCGTGGAGACGTGCTAGCATGGCAGGGAGGAGTTATCTATCGTGTCTGCACATGACCACGCAAACGTCGCCAATGAAACTGCCGGGTTTGTTGTGCCAGTGGCAATCTGTTTCCCAACTAACAGAAAATGTGCTGTGAGAGCGAGAAGGGGCACTCCCTGGAATACTTAGTGCAGCGTTTTTATTCATATATTGAATGAATAAACACCAGAGGTCTCTGGCTATAATATGTTTTTTGTTATCTGTAAAATTTAGTTCTTATGACATAGCATGCCTCCAAACTCACCTACTCATTTATATCAAACAATGCAAAGTCCCGCCGCTCATGCAAGTAGTATAAAACTATGAAAGTTCCTGCTCTCATGAAACATTGGCATAGTACGTTAATTTCTATTTCTGTTGGTTATAGATAAAGAGTTCGTTAAAAAATCAGCACTTGCTGAAATGAACAAATCTATATAGTAATATCCCAACATTCATTCGAAGCGATTACAAGAACTACATTTTGCTGTTTGCTCCTCTCGAAATAAGGATTTCGCGCTCATCTTGGCTCTGGAAAACAGCCCTTAATATATTTGTTCTATGCAAGATCAAAATCATGAATAGTATCAGAAAATTCGAGTTATTTTATGGTATATTTGTCTTCCTGCTACGAAATAATTACGAAACGCCTTTTTATAATAATCGATATATCAACGGAGAGATTATAGTACAGTATGGACTCTTCCAACAAGACTGCGTTATATTGCGGCCCCTTAGAATCACGTTACGCATCGTATCAAACTTGTCGGGTGCTAAATCAGCGAAATATGTATAGGAAACTGTATAACAGAGTCTCATAATTCCATGAAACATATGAGTTTAAATGATTCAAACACACTAGCCATGTTAACGAACTAATCATTAAAGAAACTATTTTACACTTGCTTTGCGAGACTTTTCGCAGATGATGCAGTTATCGATAATGAAGTACTGTTTGAAAAAAGCTGCACAAATAATCGATCAAATTTTGATAAGATTTTGAAGAAGAGCAAAGATTGGCAACTTGCTTTAAATTTTCAGAGACATCAAATTGTGCATTTCGAAAAACTAAAAAACATAGTATCCTATGACTATAATATCAATGAGTGACAATTAGGATCGGTCATGTCAATCAAATACTGGTGTACTTCTTTGTAGGGATACGAAATGGAACAACCACGTAGTCTCTGTCGTAGATAAAGGAGGTGGCAGACTTTGGTTCGATGATATTACGCAGACACTCTACAAAGAAAATTGCTTACAAGTCACTCGTACGCCCCATCATAGTGTGTGGGACCTGTGCCAATTCTCTTTCAAATACGAAATCCTCCTTCTAACCCGTTCTAAATAGGACTAACAGAGCATGTTGAACGTATACAGAGAAGGGTAGCACGAATGGTCACAGATTTGTCTGACACATGGGAGAGTGTCACAGAGATGCTGAAGAAACTTGAAGATAGACGCAAACTGTGTCCAGAAAGCCTACTTACAAAGTTCTAAGAATCAGCTTTAGGTGGTGAATCTAGGGTTACACAACACCCACCTAGGTATCGTTCCCAGTAAGAATCGCGAGGACAAGATTAATTAAAGAGTGCACAGAGGCTTTGAAGCGGTCACTCTTCCACCACTCTACATGTTAATCGAATGGGAAGAAGCCCTAGTAACTGGTACACTGGCTTGTACCCTCTGCCACGTTCTTCATGGTGGTTTCAGAATGTGGATGTAAATGTAGATAACTCGCCTTCGTGGTCGAAGTTGCTGAGACGCAACGGTAGGCGGTGTTAGTTCTCGTCGTGCACGAAATTTTCCTCGCTGCCACGGTCTTGCTTTAATTCACCAACCTATTTGTAGTTACGTAGAGAAAGGGTGTGTGGGTTAGTTGATTGTGATACGTCCGTCGCACGAGAATGTTAAGCTCCGCGGTCGCTTTTGGAGTTGTCCTGTTATGGAGGAGTAGGTTATGTGTTGAGACGAAGTTGCCTCCCCTCGCTTTCTTTCACTTCATGCTCATCCTGAACAGCAACACAGGACTACACTTTACGATCAGTCAGGATAATTAATCATGCGACACAGATTAGCGCTTTGTAATATGGGCGTTACATTTGTCACCCCTCCAGATTCAATCTACACTCATGCTCATAAATTAAGGATAATGCTGATACACGGTGAAACAACGCTCTGGTTGGCGGTTTGCGGGTTTAAATCACCTCGGGGTATGACCGTGCGGTGCATTTGACCTGCGGTCGTCGCACTGTGGCATTGGCAGCAGTCCACATGTGCATAGGTGTGATGGTGCATGTCAGAGTACGGTGCAGCGAGTAAGTGTGCAGACGTTTACAGACGTGCTAATGGTGACTGTGTGTTGAAAATGTCTCAGAGAACACATGTTGATGACGTTATGAGGGGTAGAATACTAGGGCGACCGGAAGCTGGTCAAACACAGCACGTCGTAGCACGAGCCCTCCGTGTGCCACAAAGTGTGATCTCGAGATTATGGCAACAATTCCAGCAGACAGGAAACGTGTCCAGGCGCTACAGTACGGGACGTCGACAGTGCACAACACCACAAGAAGACCGATATCTCACCATCAGTGCCCGCAGACGGCCACGGAGTACTGCAAGTAGCCTTGCTCGGGACCTTACCGCAGCCACTGGAACAGTTCTCTACAGACACAGTCCACAGACGACTGAACAGCCTTGGTTTATTCGCCCGGAGACCTGCAAGGTGCATTCCACTGAACCCTGGTTACAGGAGAGCCCGTAAAGCATGGTGTCAGGAACACAGTACGTGGTCATTGGAACAGTGGTCCCAGGTTATATTCACGGACGAATCCAGGTATAATCTGAACAGTGGTTCTCGCCGGGTTTTCATCTGGCGTAAACCAGGAACCAGATACCAACCCCTTAATGCCCTTGAAAGGGACCTGTATGGAGGTCGTGGTTTGATGGTGTGGGGTGGGATTATGATTGGTGCACGTACACCCCTGCATGTCTTTTACAAAGGAACTGTAACAGGTCAGGTGTATCGGGACGTCATTTTGCAGCAGTATGTCCGCCTTTTCAGGGGTGCAGTGGGTTCCACCTTCCTCCTGATGGATGATAACGCACGGCCCCACCGAGCTGCCATCGTGGAGGAGTACCTCGAAACAGAAGATATCAGGTGAATGGAGTGGCCTGCCTGTTCTCCAGACCTAAACCCCATCTAGCACGTCTGGGATGCTCTCGGTCGGCGTATCGCTGCACGTCTTCAAACCCCCAGGACACTTCAGGAGCTCCGACAGGCACTGGTGCAAGAATGGGACGCTATACCATAGCATCTCCTCGACCACCTGATCTAGAGAATGCCAACTCGTTGTGCGGCCCGTGTACGTGTGCATGGTGATCATATCCCATATTGATGTCGGGGTATATGCGCAGGAAACAGTGGCGTTTTGGAGCACATGTGTTTGGGGCCGGTTTTCTCAACTTATCACCAATACCGTGGACTTACAGATCCGTGTCGTGTGTGTTCCCTATGTGCCTATGCTATTAGCGCCAGATTTGTGTAGTGCCACGTTGTGTGGCATCACATTCTGCAATTATCCTTAATTTATGAGCATGAGTGAATAAGGGGCGGTCAAAAAGTTTCCGTTTGAGGGCGTTACTGCAGCATACATGCAACCCTGTGCGACTCCGGTGTGTATACATAAGCACCGACATATAAGCAAGGTGTTAGTGTGGTCTTCGTAAGGAAACTTTTTGATCGCCTCTTATTCGTATTCGTACATACTCTGCAAACCCTGAGAAGTGTAAGGCAGAGGGTACTTAGCATTATAGACAAGCTACAAACACGATTTTGTCACTCGTCTGCAGTCATTTTTTTTCGATTTGTGGTGATTTGTTCGAAATACGTTACATGTCCGTTTTAGCTCGACTGTGATACATTGCTACGCAGTGGAATTAATTTTAGCCTTTACCAATAGTTTGCTGGTGATCGAACAGTAACACATGTATTCATACATAGCCTTGGGTCACAAAAGGTCAGCCCAACTGATCTAAGCCAAACTGTAAAAATGCACAGAATAGTCTTGTAAAGTACTATTATCATTAGTATGCAGATGAATAAGACAATATAAGCATTGTATCATTTCAAATCAACGCAGATTAGAAAGAGTTCAAACGTGCAGAAAAAAGCAACCATTCCTACGTGCATCCATTTCTCTATTATTACGAAGTACAAACAAATGAAATCATGCAACTGCAACAATGAAAACCAACAATACAAAGTTTGTTGCTTTGAACATAGGCTCAGTGGGATTCAGCGTTGTTGACACAATAATTTCGAATCACAGCAAAAAACTGATTGATGCTATGCAGCAAGAGTGACTACATCTGAACTGGAATGAGATTTTCACTCTACAGCGGAGTGTGCCCTGATATGAAACTTCTTGGCAGATTAAAACTGTGTGCCCGACCGAGACTCGAACTCGGGACCTTTGCCTTTCGCGGGCAAAGGTCCCGAGTTCGAGTCTCGGTCGGGCACACAGTTTTAATCTGCCAGGAAGTGTTACATCTGAACTATCAAACTCTGTTGATAGTAGTATGGTACTAGTCGTGGTAATCATAAATAAAGCTTAGTAAACAAAAAGGAAAGATCTCAACTAACCCTTAACTCGCGAAGTGACTTTTCTGTAACTAATACCACGAGGTGGGGACTCTGGGACCCCTATGTTTAAACTGAGATTTAAGGCAAAAATCATTTGAAATTTTTAACCTATGCTATTATTTTTACAATTATTTAAGTGTTGTTTAAACGTTTCTAGTTTATTTTATTGCACTAAACAAAGCCTGCAGCGTTTTAGTATTTATTACACAAAAACACATAATTTTGTGTGGTTCTTTTAAATAGTACACGTAAGTAGACTGTTAGAGTACTGAATTTTACGTTCTGAAAAATTGTACAATCTCCGTAGCAAATAAATTTCCAAATAAAACTAAATTCCAAGGTTGAAAATTGCGGATAAAAATTCCACCCGATAGGTACAAAAAAAAGTCTGTAAAATTGAGATTCATTGCTGGGAACTATATTTTTATCACCACCAAGAACACATTCGATTTTAACAGACACTTTAAGTATTTCAGTGAAGAAACAGACAGATCCCCATCACAACTTTCCTGTAGTTCTTCCTCTGAATGATAGTCTTGTTCGACAGCAGAACTGTGATCACTGGCTATTGTAAAATCGTCGTCTTTTTCGTTTATTTCTTGGTCTAGATGACTGACACCTTCCTCCATAGACCGACTAACAATTTCATCAAATTCGGGAAAGTTAAAAATGACACATTCGTGCAAACATATTTTGAGCCATACGGTACCGTACTGAAGAAAATCCGGCCGCTGTGGCTGAGCGGTTCTAGGCGTTTCAGTCCGGAACCACGCGACTGCAGCGGTCGCAGGTTCGAATCCCGCCTCCGGCATGGATGTGTGTGTTGTCCTTAGGTTAGTTAGGTTTAAGTAGTTCTAAGTTCTAGGAGACTGATGACTTCAGATGTTATGTCCCATAGTGCTCAGAGCCATTTGAACCATTTGAACTAAAGAAAACATTTACTTATTTATTTAACCTGTCAAAATTAGGGCCATCAGGCCCTCTCTTACATCTAACCAGGCATTCTACGTATTTTACATTCATATGTTTTAGTAGGCATGTTAAACCACATCTAGTACAAAAAGTGAAATAAACTATTTCAAAGGCACACTTGGAAAAATACATACACATACAGTTTATATTCGTAGATGATAAGTACTGTTATAATTAGACGTTATGAAAGAGACAGATTTTAGATAGGAGTGCTAGTAGCAGGGAGTATGAGAGAGACTGATGGTGAAGGGAGGAGAAGAATAGAGACATGATGAAACATAATTAAGGAAATATAAAGGGAAAGAAGATTGCGTGGCTAATAGAGATAGATGACGAGGAAGAAGAGAAAGGAGCAAGATAAGAGACATTAGCTTTGCTGTTTGACAGAGGGGAGGATTGGCCTTGTACATTAATTTAGCGGAACACGTTATGAGGATGATAGTAGGAAATGCTTCAACTTCTTCTTAAAAGCAGCAGGCAATTGAATTTTGCACTAAGTAAGTGGCAGTTTGTTCCAGAGGCGGAAAGTGGCAACTGAGAAGGAGTTTGCAAAAGTTTTTGTTTTGTGAGTGGGCACAGTCAGGATACCAAATAACAGTGATCTCGTGTTTCGATTATAATGCCATGAAAGGTGTTTAATCTCTGAAGCAAGGTACTGGGGTGATTGCGCGCCGAGGAGTCTTTGAAGTAGACATAGAGAGAGTGTAATAGTCACGCAATTTGTCCAGCCGCAGCCACCTTAGCTGGGAGTATGAAGCACTGACATGATGATATAGGCGATTGTTGCAGGTGTAACGCACACAGGCATTCATGGTTAGTTCTAGCCGTCTTTTTTTTCAGTACTCATGCCTTGTTGAATTACATCACAATTGTGGAGGTTCGGTAGAAATAGTGCTTGCACGTCCTGTGGAAATACGTTCCGAAACTTTTTGAGAGCATAGAGACAAGTTGACATCTTCCAGCACACTGCGACTGTATTCTCCGCCCAGTTGTAATGCTCATCCAAAGTTACACCAAAGTTCTTAACTATTTTCTGTTATGGTACTGGAATACCATCGAGCAGAATAGGAGGCAGCCGTTCGCGTAAATCTGAACTTATTAATTTCTGATGGTCAATAGATTACATGTGCCTTACTTGCATTTAGTTTAAGTCCCAGGTTTTTCGCCCATGTCACTACTGAAGACAGATCATCATTCATATGAGCGAGTGCAGTGTTTATATCTTCAGGTCTGACGCTTAGGTAGAGCTGAAGGTCGTCGGCATATAAATAATATTTACAGCAGGACAGAACCGACGAAATATCGTTGACATATAAAGAACCATGGACCTTGCAGTTGGTGGGGAGGCTTGCGTGCCTCAGCGATACAGATAGCCGTACCGTAGGTACAACCATAACGGAGGGGTATCTGTTGAGAGGCCAGACAAACGTGTGGTTCCTGAAGAGGGGCAGCAGCCTTTTCAGTAGTTGCAAAGGCAACAGTCTGGATGATTGACTGATCTGGCCTTGTAACATTAACCAAAACGGCCTTGCTGTGCTGGTACTGCGAACGGCCGAAAGCAAGGGGAAACTACGGCCGTAATTTTTCCCGAGGGCATGCAGCTTTACTGTATGATTAAATGATGATGGCGTCCTCTTGGGTAAAATATTCCGGAGGTAAAATAGTCCCCCATTCGGATCTCCGGGCGGGGACTACTCAAGAGGATGTCGTTATCTGCAGAAAGAAAACTGGCGTTCTACGGATCGGAGCGTGGAATGTCAGATCCCTTAATCGGGCAGGTAGGTTAGAAAATTTAAAAAGGGAAATGGATAGGTTAAAGTTAGATATAGTGGGAATTAGTGAAGTTCGGTGGCAGGAGGAACAAGACTTCTGGTCAGGTGACTATAGGGTTATAAACACAATGTCAAATAGGGGCAATGCAGGAGTAGGTTTAATAATGAATAGGAAAATAGGAATGCGGGTAAGCTACTACAAACAGCATAGTGAACGCATTATTGTGGCCAAGATAGATACAAAGCCCACACCTACTACAGTAGTACAAGTTTATATGCCAACTAGCTCTGCAGACGACGAAGAAATTGAAGAAATGTATGATGAAGTAAAAGAAATTATTCAGGTAGTGAAGGGAGACGAAAATTTAATAGTCATTGGTGACTGGAATTCGAGTGTAGGAAAAGGGAGAGAAGGAAACATAGTAGATGAATATGGATTGGGGCTAAGAAATGAAAGAGGAAGCCGCCTGGTAGAATTTTGCACAGAGCACAACTTAATCGTAGCTAACACTTGGTTTAAGAATCATGATAGAAGGTTGTATACATGGAAGAACCCTGGAGACACTAAAAGGTATCAAATAGATTATATAATGGTAAGACAGAGATTTAGGAACCAGGTTTTAAATTGTAAGACATTTCCAGGGGCAGATGTGGACTCTGACCACAATCTATTGGTTATGACCTGTAGATTAAAACTGAAGAAACTGCAAAAAGGTGGGAACTTAAGGAGATGGGACCTGGATAAACTGAAAGAACCAGAGGTGGTACAGAGTTTCAGGGAGAGCATAAGGGAACAATTGACAGGAATGGGGGAAAGAAATACAGTAGAAGAAGAATGGGTAGCTTTGAGGGATGAAGTAGTGAAGGCAGCAGAGGATCAAGTTGGTAAAAAGACGAGGGCTAGTAGAAATCCTTGGGTAACAGAAGAAATATTGAATTTAATTGATGAAAGGAGAAAATATAAAAATGCAGTAAATGAAGCAGGCAAGAAGGAATACGTCTCAAAAATGAGATCGACAGGAAGTGCAAAATGGCTAAGCAGGGATGGCTAGAGGACAAATATAAGGATGTAGAGGCTTATTTCACTAGGGGCAAGATAGATACTGCCTACAGGAAAATTAAAGAGACCTTTGGAGAAAAGAGAACCACTTGTATGAACATGAAGAGCTCAGATGGAAACCCAGTTCTTAGCAAAGAAGGGAAAGCAGAAAGGTGGAAGGAGTATATAGAGGGTCTATACAAGGGCGATGCACTTGAGGACAATATTATGGAAATGGAAGAGGATGTAGATGAAGATGAAATGGGAGATACGATACTGCGTGAAGAGTTTGACAGAGCACTGAAAGACCTGAGTCGAAACAAGGCCCCTGGAGTAGACAACATTCCATTGGTACTACTGACGGCCTTGGGAGAGCCAGTCCTGACAAAACTCTACCATCTGGTGAGTAAGATGTATGAAACGGGCGAAATACCCTCAGACTTCAAGAAGAATATAATAATTCCAATCCCAAAGAAAGCAGGTGTTGACAGATGTGAAAATTACCGAACAATCAGTTTAATAAGCCACAGCTGCAAAATACTAACACGAATTCTTTACAGACGAATGGAAAAACTGGTAGAAGCCGACCTCGGGGAAGATCAGATTGGATTCCGTAGAAATACTGGAACACGTGAGGCAATACTGACCTTACGACTTATCTTAGAAGAAAGATTAAGGAAAGGCAAACCTACGTTTCTAGCATTTGTAGACTTAGAGAAAGCTTTTGACAATGTTGACTGGAATACTCTCTTTCAAATTCTAAAGGTGGCAGGGGTAAAATACAGGGAGCGAAAGGCTATTTACAATTCGTACAGAAACCAGATGGCAGTTATAAGAGTGGAGGGGCATGATAGGGAAGCAGTGGTTGGGAAGGGAGTAAGACAGGGTTGTAGCCTCTCCCCGATGTTATTCAATCTGTATATTGAACAAGCAGTAAAGGAAACAAAAGAAAAATTCGGAGTAGGTATTAAAATCCATAGAGAAGAAATAAAAACTTTGAGGTTCGCCGATGACATTGTAATTCTGTCAGGGACAGCAAAGGACTTGGAAGAGCAGTTGAACGGAATGGATGGTGTCTTGAAGGGAGGATATAAGATGAACATCAACAAAAACAAAACGAGGATAATGGAATGTAGTCGAAATAAGTCGGGTGATGTTGAGGGTATTAGATTAGGAAATGAGACACTTACAGTAGTAAAGGAGTTTTGCTATTTGGGGAGCAAAATAACTGGTGATGGTCGAAGTAGAGAGGATATAAAATGTAGACTGGCAATGGCAAGGAAAGCGTTTCTGAAGAAGAGAAATTTGTTAACATCGAGTATAGATTTAAATGTCAGGAAGTCGTTTCTGAAAGTATTTGTATGGAGTGTAGCCATGTATGGAAGTGAAACATGGACGGTAAATAATTTGGACAAGAAGAGAATAGAAGCTTTCGAAATGTGGTGCTACAGAAGAATGCTGAAGATTAGATGGGTAGATCACATAACTAATGAGGAAGTATTGAATAGGATTGGGGAGAAGAGAAGTTTGTGGCACAACTTGACCAGAAGAAGGGATCGGTTGGTAGGACATGTTCTGAGGCATCAAGGGATTACCAATTTAGTATTGGAGGGCAGCGTGGAGGGTAAAAATCGTAGGAGGAGACCAAGAGATGAATACACTAAGCAGATTCAGAAGGATGTAGGTTGCAGTAGGTACTGGGAGATGAAGAAGCTTGCACAGGATAGAGTAGCATGGAGAGCTGCATCAAACCAGTCTCAGGACTGAAGACCACAACAACAACATAAAGAAAACAAAAGTGGTCCTAAGACTGATCCTTGTGGCACTCCCGAGGAGACATGTTTCCAGGAAGACCTTTCATTTTCACAGACAACACATTGCTGTCTGTCTTTTAAGTAGCTTTCAAACCATCTCAGTGCTTTATCTGAGAAATTAAGCTGTTGCATTTTTCCTAGCAATATGTCAAAGTTAGCAGTGTCAGAAGCTTTGCTGAAGTCTAGTAGCGTCAATATTGTTGCCTTTCGGCTGTCGATGGCTTATTTCAGGTCATCAGTCACTTTAATTAGAGCAGTATTTGTGCTGTGGTGTTTACGGAAACCGGATTGAAATTTGTCATATAGGCTGAATTCATGCAGGTGTTCAGTGATTTCATCATGAACAACATATTCAAGTGATTTGGAAACAGCTGGCAGTATGCTAATTGGTCGGTAATCACTAGGCAGTTGCGGGTTTTCGATCTTATGGATGGGTCGAATTATGGTTCTTCTCCGTGCAGTGGGGTATATTCTGTTCACGAGAGAAAAATTAAATGTGTCAGTTAAGACAGGTACTAAGATATCGGCAACACTCTTAATCACGGTTGTATTGACACTGTCATTTCCTATCGCATCAGAAGAGATTCTCATTATTGCTTTTCCTGCCGTAATTATTGTAACGTATTTTAAATGGAAGGTATCGTTGTTAGTTATCCAGTTAGGGGATTCTTGTGGACAATAATTATCAACCGTGTGGGTATTCAGAGGCGCAGAGAAGAATTCATTTAATTCGTTAGCTGTGACATGAAAAGCAGTTTCCGATTTTTGCCTTTCCGAACCCCAAGTTACGGAGAGTCTTCCATAGAGTCGTGGGCGTCAGATCGCTGCATACAAGGGAGCGAGCGTGCCTGATTTCAGCATTGCGAATGTATTGTTTCACTCTGTTCCGTAGCTTTCTATATTCTTCCAAACGCTCGGGTTTCGGATCTGGCTTGGAACGCCTGTGGGCAGCATCCCTATTATTCATCATTTGACGTAAATCAGCTGTCAGCCATGGAGCAGGAGATTTTCTTACACGGACTGTGTGTGCAGGTGCATGTTTGTCACAGGTACGTAGTTCACGAGGCACGCTCTGCGTGACTCCAACCTATCAGTAACACGTGTCAACAATAAACACAGAAGGCATAACGCAACCGACAACAAAACATCGTAGGCTTGGCAAGTTATGGAGGCTGGGGGAATACAGAAGCATTCCGTCACAACTGCCCTTGGAGAGCGAGTTCGAAAATTTTCGCGCGGTCTGAGAGACAACAACCTCGTGAGTTAAGGTCTAACTTGAAAAATAATTGTTTAATTACTAAAAGAGTTTTCAGAATTGGATAGTGTTTTAGTATGTTTTTACAGGACTCTATTGTTCTGCATTTGTCGAGCTGTCAACGAATGTAATGCGACGCTGCAACTTCTCCTCTACATCCATACTCCGCAAAACCTCTGCGAAGTGCACGGTCGAGGATAGTTTCCTTTGCACCCGTTCCATTCGTCTTTGGAGCGCGGGAAGAATTTTGAGCTCCCTCTGTGCCTCCTGTAATGGGATCTGATCTTGTGTGCGTAGCCCCTACGGGTGATACGTAGTGGGCTGTTGTATAATCCTAGATTCTGCACTTGATAGAGGTTCTTGCCGGCTGGTTGTCTTTTTTCAGGCATCTGCCTAACATGATCAAGTGGAATTGGCTCTGCCTGAAACAGAAATAGGGAAAAACGACCGCCTGTGTTCTTCTCTATTAGCGTGAATGGCCGTGACGCGCCTAGTTGAGATGCACAGCCACGGCGGCGGTGTTCATCTCGTTGACTTCAGACCGGTAATGCGCAGTCCTTCCTTTGAGCCTCGATCGAGCAGCACGTCTGCACTGCGTGCCAGCTACCAGCCACCACTTACGCACTTCGCAAAACAGCAACAACTGTCCTATGCTAACATGCGTCTATGGGGCATGCTGAAAAGTAATATCACCAAATTGTTTGAGTGAGAAGTCTTATAGATTTTAAATAAAAAAAGTTATTCTACATCTTTATCTTTCATGTCTGGATATTTACGAGGCGTGTTTTTTTAAGTAAGGTCCGTTTTGTTGTAGACACTAGTAGTTCGCGCGCATACTGCAACGAGCGCGTGCGCCGCGTACCGGCATGCCCCGGGAACAACTGTGCTCCGTTTCAGCTCTGTAGCTAACCTGTACGGTTCTGTTCTGTGCTTTAAAGATGTTTAAGACTATCAAATCGCCCGCCGCGTGTGAGGTTCGCTCAGTGATACGGTTTTTGTCAGCAACGAACCTGTCTGCTGCAGAAATTCTTCGACAGATTTGCGAAGTGAACGGTGATACTGTTAGGAATGAAAGCAAATGGCGTAAGTGGGTACTAGAATTCAAAGATGGCCGTGACAAGATCCATGATTAGGACCGCTCCGGTCGCCCTTCTTTGATTACAGACGATTTGGTGGCTTCAGTTGAATCGAGGATTCGTGAGAACAAGCGCTTCACAATAACAGGTCTCTCAAACGAATTTCCTGACGTGTCGAGATCAGTGCTTTACAACATTGTTTCTGAACACCTAAAGTTGGGTCCCGTGCTGCCGAGCCCCCGTTGGGTGCTAAAACTCCTAACAGAGGACCACAAAAACCAAAGATTTGAGTGTGCGATGAAGTTTTTGACTCGTTTTCACGAAGAAGGTGACGGCTTCTTGAGTCAGATCGTAACTGGATATGAAACTTGGGTTTCGCATATCACGCCCAAATCGTAGCAACAGAGCGTGGAATGGAGACACACACACTTCACTGTAAAGGTGAAGGTCAAACAGACTCTGTCCCAGCGCAAAATCGTGGTGTCGGTGTTCTGGGACAGGCATGGTGTTTTGTTGGTCGACTGCATGCAACGAGCTACCACTATCAATGCAGAAGCACACTGCCAAACCCTGAGAAAGCTACGCAGAGCGATTTAAAACAAAAGACATGGCATGCTGACAGAGCAATGACAATGCAAAGCATGACAATGCAAGACCTCACACTGCAGGTCAGACCCCCGAGATATTGGAAAGTTTTGGCTGGGAAGTTTTAGACCACCCACCCTACAGTCCTGATCTTGCGCCGAGCGATTACCATCTGTTTCTCCACCTCAAACAACACCTCAGTGGCAACTGTTACAATGATGACGACGACGTGAAAAAGGCAGTGAATTCTTGGTTACCGGAGCAGACGGCAAGTTTTTATGAAGAGGGTTTTTCAAAATTGGTTGAGAAGTATGATACGTGTTTCAACAAACTTGGCAACTATGTCGAAAAACAGAGTGAAGTATGTACTTTCTGAAAATAAATTTACTTTTTTGAAATAACCTTTCGTTGTGTACTTATGTTCAAACGGATCTTACTTAAAAAAACACGCATCGTATTTCTTAACATGGTCACCCTGGCGACGAATACATTTCACCCAACGAGAGACCGTTCGTCGATACCGCCACTGCAGAATGTATGACTTCGTTGACGAAGCCATAACCTCACCTCTGCTTGCACCGCTTCATCACTGTCGAAGTGAAGTCCTCGAAGGTGTACTTTAAGTTTTGGAAACAGATGGAAATCGAATAGGGCCAATGTGGGACTGTACGAGGATGATCGACGGCAGTGAACTCCAGGCTTCGGATTGTTGCAGATGTTGCGGCGCTCCTTCGTGATCTGACATTGTCCTGCTGAAGGAGAGGGTGTTCCATGTGCGGACAAACCCTTCGAGTGCGAAATTCGATTACGGTAAGCTGATTCCCACGCACCGGCATTGTTACTGTTACACACTGCCATGTTACACGCTACAATTCGGAATCCTCTAGAGGCACAGGGCTGTAAATAAGTAGACGTGAAGAATAAAGATGTAGAACGTCAATAACGTTTGTTTTATTTAAGAAACTTCGGGAGTTTTCACAAAAAAATTCGAAGTCAGTACTGTACAGCATGGTCTCGTACATAGCAACGCTCTTGAGCGCCTGGCTATATAACAGTTGTTGTCAGGCACATCTTTCACGCCTTTCCATACACTTTGTAAAGAGAAATCAGTTTCTTCTTTTCGTTTTTCTAATACAATGGCATAAAGAATAATTATTTAAAACGAATTAATCATACTGTAAATTACAAATTAGACAAATCAGTTTATGTATTCTACATCTAGAACTACACTCTGCAAACCAGTGTGAAGTGCATCTATGGAGGTCGAGAAGAACGATTGGTTTTAGCCCCTGTAATTACTCTAATTTTTTCTTCAGCGTACTAACGGGAGTGACATTCATCACTTTCTTTGTATACTTTTACAGGATAGTTTGCGTCTATCTTCAAGCGTCTGCAGATTCAATTCTTTTAGCTTCTCTGTGACGCTCACCAAATGCTCAAACAAACCTGTGATCATTCGTGCTGCCCTTCTCTGTATACGTTCAATATCGCCTATTGCTGCTATTTAGTACGGGTCCTATATTGTTGTTGTTGTTGTGGTCTTCAGTCCTGAGACTGGTCTGATGCAGCTCTCCAAGCTACTCTATCCTGTGCAAGCTTCTTCATCTCCCAATACGTATGGCAGCCTACATCCTTCTGAATCTGTTTAGTGTATTCATCTCTTGGTCTCCCTCTACGATTTTTACCCTCCACGCTGCCCTACAATACTAAATTGGTGATCCCTTGATGCCTCAGACCATGTCCTACCAACCGATCCCTTCTTCTTGTCAAGTTGTTTCACAAACTCCTCTTCTCCCCAATCCTATTCAATACTTGCTCATTAGTTACGTGATCTACCCATCTAATCTTCAGCATTCTTCTGTAGCACCACACTTCAAAGGCTTCTATTCTCTTCTTGTCCAAACTATTTATCGTCCATGTTTCACTTCCATACATGGCTACACTCCATACAAATACTTTCAGAAACGACTTCCTGACATTTAAATCTATGCTCGATGTTAACAAATTTCTCTTCTACAGAAACGCTTTCCTTGCCATTGCCAGTCTACATTTTATATCCTCTCTACTTCGACCGTCATCAATTACTTTTCTCCGCAAATAGCAAAACTCCTTTACTACTTTAAGTGTCTCAATTCCTAATCTAATTCCCTCAGCATCGCCCGACTTAATTCGACTACATTCCATTATCCTCGTTTTGCTTTTGTTGATGTTCATCTTATATCCTCCCTTCAAGACACTGTCCATTCCGTTCAACTGCTCTTCCAAGTCCTTTGCCGTCTCTGACAGAATTACAATGTCATCGGCGAACTTCAACATTTTTATTTCTTCACCATGGATTTTAATACCTACTCCGAATTTTTCTTTTGTTTCCGTCACTGCTTGCTCAATATACAGATTGAATAGCATTGGGGACAGGCTACAACCCTGTCTCACTCCCTTCCCAACCGCTACTTCCCTTTCATGCCCCTCGACTCTTATAGCTGCCATCTGGTTTCTGTACAAATTGTAAATAGCCTTTCGCTCCCTGTATTTTACCCCTGCCACCTTCAGAATTTGAAAGAGATTATTCCAGTCAACATTGTAAAAACTTTTTCCAAGTCTACAAATGCTAGAAACGCAGGTTTGCCTTTTCTTAATCTAGCTTCTAAGATAAGTCGTAGGGTCAGTATTGCGTCACGTGTTCCCATATTTCTACGGAATCCAAACTGATCTTCCCCGAGGTCGCCCTCTACCAGTTTTTCCATTCGTCTGTACAGAATTTGCGTTAGTATTTTGCAGCCGTGACTTATTAAACTGACAGTTCGGTAATTTTCACATCTGTCAACGCCTGCTTTCTTTGGGATTGGAATTGTTATATTCTTCTTGAAGTCTGAGGGTATTTCGCCTGTCTCATACATTTTGCTCACCAGATGGTAGTGTTTTCTCAGGACTGGCTCTCCCAAGGCAGTCAGTAGTTCTAATGGAATGTTGTCTACTCCCGGGGCCTTGTTTCGACTTAGGTCTTTCAGTGCTAGGTCCTATGTACTTGACAATATTCTAGTGCCGCACGAGTGCTTTGTATATATAATCTCCTTTGTAGACTGTTCGCGTTTCCCTAGTGTTCTACCATGCAGTCATTCCATTTCATATCACTACAGACTGTTACACTCAGGTATTTGTCTCAGCCCAGCAACTGTGACTCACTGATGTTATGCTCATAGTAGACTAAGTTTTTCCGATTTGTGAAATGCACAGTTTTACATTTCTGAACATTTACAGCAAGTTGCCAATTTTGCACCACTTTATAATCTTATCAGTATCCGGTTGAATATTCGTGCAGTTTCTTCACACAGTTCTTCATTGTAGATTACGGCATCATTATCGAAAACTCTGACATTACTATTAACATTCTCTGCAAAGCCAGTAACATGCAATATGGACAGCAAGGTTTCCAACATACATTCATGAGGCAAATCTGAAATCACTTCTATACCTGTCGTTGGTTTTCCATCTAATATAACATGCTGTGACCTCCCCACTATAAAATCCTCAGTACAGTCACAAATTTCGCTTTTTATCCCTTATGATCGTACTTCCGATAAGAAGTGTATTTGTAGGTCTCAGTCAAATGCGTTCCTGAAGTCAAGAAACACTACATCTATCTGACTGCCTTGATCCATGGCTTTCAGGATGTTTTGTGAGAAGGACTCGAGTTGGGTTTCACTATTTTCAAAATCCATGCTCAGAATATGTTGTAATATTCCATAACAAGGGGATGTCAAGGGCACTGGGCGGTAGTTTTGCGGATCTCTTCTACTGCCCTTCTTGACGCTAGGCGCTACAGTCTGGAACCGCGCGACCGCTACGGTCGCAGGTTCGAATCCTGCCTCGGGCATGGATATGTGTGATGTTCTTAGGTTTAAGTAGTTCTAAGTTCTAGGGGACTGATGCCCTCAGAAGTTAAGTCCCATAGTGCTCAGAGCCATTTGAACCTTCTTAACGGGCGTGTGTGTGTGACCTATGCTTTCTCCCAACCATTGGACACAGTTTTTTGTTCGAGGGATCTTCGGTATAAATTCGGAACAGAATGTGATAGGGATTCCGTAATCCATGAATTTTTGTTCTAACTTAACGATTTCAGCTGTTTCTCAACATCGCTATCACATACATCATAAGTATTTGCAGAAATATGAAAACCGCGCTAATACATTACGCTTGGGTTTTCCTTTGTAAATGAATATTTGAAAGCAGAGTTAATCATCTGTTTCTGCTTTCCACCCTCAATTTCAATTCTTGTCATGTCCATCACTGTCTGGACACTAACTCTGACGTGGTCGTGCGGTAGCGTTCTCGCTTTCCACGCCCGGGTTCCCGGGTTCGATTCCCGGCGGGGTCAGGGATTTTCTCTGCCTCGTGATGACTGGGTGTTGTGTGCTGTCCTTAGGTTAGTTAGGTTTAAGAAGTTCTAAGTTCTAGGGCGCTGATGACCATAGATGTTAAGTCCCATAGTGCTCAGAGCCATTTTTGAACTAACTTTGATGCCACTAACTGCCTTTAGATACGACTAGAATACCTTCGGCTTTTGTGGAAGATCTTTTGATAATATTCTGTACTACGGTAGTTACTGAAGGCTTCACATATTGCCCTCTTGGCAGCCAAACGTGGTTCATTCAGCATCTCTCTGTCTGTAGCCATGTGTTTCTTTTTCTACTCCTGTTATGCAGTAATCTCTTTTTGTAGGTGTTTCATTAGAGAGGCTGTGTAGCATGGAGGGTCCCTCCCACTGTAACCTGTTGTACTAGGTACATATCTACCGAGTGCATGGTTAATTATTCCTTTAATTTTAGTCATAATTCCTCTACATGCTCCTGCCTTGAGCTAAAAATATCATGTTCCTGATTGAGATATGACACTACTGATCCTTTGTCTAGTATACTGAACGTATAAATCTTTGACCTTGTTTCCGTTGCCCGTTCTACTTTGGTAATCGTTGATACTTCAACTGCCTCATGGTCACTGTTACCAGTTACAATGTGGACATCCTCAAGGAGGTTAGGTATATTTTTTGCCACTGCATCCAATACATTATCTTCACGAGTGGGATTCCGAACTATCTCTTCTAGATAAGTTTCAGACAAGGCATTTAATTATCTTTCGCAGGACGTCTTGCCACGCTCATCACTAACAAAATTGTAACTATCCCAAATGATTATTGGATGATTAAAGCATCATCTGATGATTTCAGTATGATTTTTGAACTTACGTACTAGCGAACTGAGATTCTTTCGACAGTATGGTAGTCGATAGAAGGATTCAATTGTAATTTTAGCCCACTCCTGACACTGAGTCTTGCCCAAACAACCTCACATGCAGCTTCAGTTTCTATCTCAGTGAATTTGAGTATTTCGTCTACTGCGTCAAATTCACCTCCTCGATTTCACATTAGCCTATCCTTTATATTTAATATATACTTTAATTTTCCCCAAAAGTTACGCTGCTGTCACTTTTGGGTTTTAATTAGTTTTCTGTACGTAATATTTCGTGAACTTCACCTTATCTTAGGAATGCTTCAAACTCTCGCACTTTGTTGCGAATGCGTCGGCAGTTAACCACTAAGATTTTAATACTCTTTCCTGTGTTGGAGGGAAAGAGTTCTTAGGATATTATACTGATACTTCCGTAGATCCTACAGCTATCGCATTCTAGGCTGGCTGACGAGTCGCCTAATCTAAAAAAACACTTGCATGCTCCGCACAAAGTCAGCCACCTGAGTAGCAGCCTCTGACGTGCTGTGCTTGCCTGACCCATATCTGTGGTAAACCTACAGTTTTCAACTCTATGGTACAAGTTTAGGACGTTGCAGACTATCTTGTCACAGAACCTTCACAGTCGCTGGCTCAAGCCTTCCACTTGACATAGAACCAGAGGGCCACGACCTGTTCTGTGGGAGAATGCTGCAGGTTGATACACTATGTGATCAAATGTGTCCAGACACCTGGCTGAAACTGACTTACAAGTTCGTGGCGCCCACCACCGGTAATACTGGAATTCAGCATGGTATTGGCCCAACCTTAGCCTTGATGACAGCTTCCACTCTCGCAGGCTACTTTCAATCAAGTGCTGGGGGGTTTCTTGGGGAATGGCAGCCCATTCTTCATAGAGTGCTGCACTGAGGAGCGGTATCGATGTCGGTCGGTGAGGCCTGGCACGAATTCGGCGTTCCAAAACATCCCAAAGGTGTTCTGTAAGATTCAGGTCAGGACTCTGTGCAGCCCAGTCCACTCCAGGGATGTTATTGTCGTGTAACCACTCGGCCAAGGCCGTGCATTATGAACAGGTGCTCTATCGTGTTGAAAGATGCAGTCGCCATCTCCGAATTGCTCTTCAACAGTGGGAAGCAAGAAGGTGCTTAAAACATCAATGTAGGTCTGTGCTGTGATAGTGCCACGCAAAACAACAAGGGGTACAAGTCCCCTCCATGAAAAACACGACCTCACCTTAACACCAGCGCCTCCGAATTTCACTGTTGCCACTACACACGCTACCAGATGACGTTCACCGGTCATTCCCCATACTCACACCCCGCTATCGGATCGCCACATTGTGTGCCGTGATTTGTCACTCTACACAATGTTTTTCTACTGTTCTATCGTCCAATGTGTACGCTCCTTACATCAAGCGAGGTGTCGTTTGGCATTTACCGGAGTGATGTGTGGCTTATGAGCAACCGCTCGACCATGACATCCACGTTTTCCCACCTCCCGCCTAACTATCATAGTACTTGCAATAGATCCTGACACAGTTTGGAATTCCTGTGTGTTGGCCTGTATAGATGTCTACCTATTACACATTACGACCCTCTTCAACAGTCAACAGACGAGGTCGGCCTGTACGCTTTTGTGCTGTACGTGTCCCTTCACGTTTTCACTTCACTATCACATCGGAAACAGTGGACTTAGGCATGTTTAGGAGTGTGGAAATCTCGCGTAAAGACGTATGACACAAGTGACACCCAATACCTGACCACTCTCGAAGTCCGTGAGTTCGCGGAGCGCCCCATTCTGCTATCTCACGACGTCTAATGACTACTGAGGTCGCTGGTAAGGAGCACCTGGCAGTAGGTGGCAGCACAATGCACCCAATATGAAAAACGTATGATTTTGGGGGTGTCCGGGTACTTTTGATCACATAGTGTAGCTTACTCCCTGAGCAAGGTCGGTATTGTTAACCTTCTCTGCAAGTTACTGGAATGATCCAAGTATAACCTTGGGGCCCAGAAACAAATATAGATTGTCACAATGTGCAGCTGGTTGCACCCTGTTCCCTCAACGGCTGGCGAAATAACCTCTCCGACACGCTGAATGAGGACCTCATGCACACACACGATTGAAGATGGTGTACCTTCCTATCTTTTGTAATCACTTCCCTAAGTGGTATCATTATTCGTCGCACATTTTGATTGCCGATGTTTAAGAGACACTTACCCTTTTGCGTATGCCTGACCTTGACACAGGACACAGTAAATTTCCCCAAAGGTGCAGCGATCCTTTTCATTTCAGTGAGAGACAGCACCTCAGACTTGTTGGTAAGGGGGATGTGTGTGCCATCCTGAGTTCTCCCTGCAGTCTGCGTCCCATGCACAGAGCGCCTAGACCTACCATTGACAAGCCACTCAGTCACATGGACGAGTAATGACAGCTCGTTCTTCTCGTTGTGGAGACAATATCCATAAGAAAGGATGGGACTTGAGGCACCTCTGGTACATGACCGTCGGTAGCCCTCCCAGCACACCCATTCGCTGCAGCTACCAACCGATCGACGGTAGTCAGGGCGATTTCCACCTGCTTAGCACAGCAAATAATTCATCCCGTGTCCGTTACAGAACAGTAAACAAATAACTTTAAACTAAGGTTCCTGATTCTTTTTTAATTTATGACTCTGATATGCTACAGCTAGCCTTTTAGAACTGAAAGGATTAACAGCGAAAACGAGATATCTGTTAAAACAACTTTGAAGTTACGGTCACTAGCAAATTCGACAATAGCGTTAATTTATGATAAATGCAGACAATGTACACTCGTATCAAAAGCGAAAGCTAATATGACACGATACGTTACCTGTTCACAGTAACTGTATGTAAGAAAAGCAAGGAAAATTCTCATAAGACATACTTTTGCAAGCGTCCGAACATTCTCAAAAATATATCTTTTTTCATGCAAACACACAATGAAATTAGGGCACGACTGCGTTTGAACGAGGGTACTGTTGCCGAAGGGCTTAAAAAAGGAACAGTTAACTCTACAGCTGACGATATGGGACAGTTTTTTCGTCGCTGTGTTCGAAAATACGCAATGTATCATGATACCCACAAGAATTGACACAATCAATGAAAGATTATACGAAAATCATTCAACCAGTAAAACATTAGAATCTTTTCACACTGGACATATCTGGCACACACAGTCTCACACAAAGGAAAATTTGGAAGTCGGCTTACATATGTAAATAAACGTGCGAATTGTACGGATTTTTTAGTTAGCTGAATTTGTGACACCATCTGTACTGACGTGCCAAAGACGATCACCTCAGCGTCAGTTTATCACAGTCAAAAACTATGAAAATTGTGGAGCACCAACTAATAACGTCTTCCGCATGGAGAGACTAACAGTGCTTTCCCTCAGAAAGTTGTCTACGTCTGGTATACATTGTGTAACGGAAATGTACACCAAGACACATTCCTCATACGTAGACGAAGAAATTATGTTGCATGAAAATGGGTCTGAAAACGCTTTCATTCCATGTTACAACTCATTTTCTCCAACTCATTAATCATGGCAAACACACACGGACAGCGTATCACACACAACTCTTTCTGACAGGGGATGTTCAATATGTCCTCCGTTGGGATTGATGCATGCATCAACCCACTGTCGTAGTGAATCTCGGATGCGCTGATGTATCCCTGGAGTATTGTGTATGGTTTCACAGCCTTTGGTAACATGCGCACAGAGACTCTGAACATCTTATATTGGGGTTCCATACACAAAAATTAATAAAAGTCCAGTGGGTTTAGGTCCGGAGAACGTGGAGGCTAGGCAATTGGTCCATCTCTACCTATCCATTTGTCACCGAATCTGTTATTGCCTGCCCTCCACGCTCTCCGGACCTAAACCCACTGGACTTTTATTTGTGGGGCATTTGAAATCTCTTGTGTATGGAACACCACTACAAGATGTTCAGAGTCACCGTGCCCGTATTCTGAAAGACTGTGAAACCGTACTCAATACTCCAGTGACACATCAGCACATCCGAAATTCACTACGAAGGTGGGTTGATGCACTTAGCAATGCCCACGGAGGGCGTACTGAAAACCTCCTGTACGAAAGAATTGCCTTTGGTATGATGATGTGTTCTGTTCGTGTGTTTTTACCATGATTAACGAGTTAAAGAAAATGAGTTGTAACATGGATACAAAGCGTATCCAGACCCACGTTCATATAACATTATTTCTTCGTCTACGTGTGGGGAATGTGTCCCGCAATTTTTTTCCGTACATTTTTGTTACACCCTGTATATCTGAGTGCTATCTGTTCTGTCGGACAAGTCCGACTGATAGAAACCACTCAGATATATAGACTTCTGTACGAGCGCCACGGCTCCTTGTCGTTTTTTCAGTTCATCCTATCGCCAGACCTCCTACGGGAATCAATAATTTGCGAGTAGGGGTTAATGAACAAGGAGCACTGCATTGCAGCATTCGATAAGTTTCAAATTTTAGTCCTTCAGGGACCGTGTCAGGATAGCCGAAACATTTAAGACAACAGCTCATGAGAATCCGGGTTCGACTCCCAGGTCGACATAAAATTTCGACTTTCGCCATTGCATTATCACAATGCCCTGTGCGGCTGGAAGTCACGAGTTTCCCACCGATCCTTTACTTATCTTCCCCCCTTCTCAATCTCACATAAATTATATTTTATTCTGATGTCATATTTTGTTGTTTTTGTTGTTGTTGTTGGATCTTCCGTCCAAAGACTGGTTTGATGCAGTTCCCCACTAGTCTATCATGTGCAAATCTCTTCGTCCCTGCATAACTGTGTACTGCAACCCTCTTACTGTATTCGAGCCTTGGTCTCTCTCTGTATAACTCGTACCCCTTACTTGCCTCCACTATCAAATTGACGTCTGTCTCCTATCAACCGATCCCTTCTTGTTGTGTGACAAATTCCTTTTTTCCTTAGTTGGTCCGCAGCTCGTGGTCGTGCGGTAGCGTTCTCGCTTCCCGCGCCCGGGTTCCCGGGTTCGATTCCCGGCGGGGTCAGGGATTTTCTCTGCCTCGTGATGACTGGGTGTTGTGTGATGTCCTTAGGTTAGTTAGCTTTAAGTAGTTCTAAGTTCTAGGGGACTGATGACCATAGATGTTAAGTCCCATAGTGCTCAGAGCCATTTGAACCTTAGTTCGATTAAGTACTTCCTCATCATTAACCTAATCTTCAACACTCTTCTGTAGCACCACATTTCAAAAGATTATATTCTCTTCTTTTATTGATCCACTTTCGTACAAGGCTACGCTGCAGAAGAATACCTTCAGAAAAAACTTCTTAACTTGTAAATTTGTGTTATGTGTCAACAAATTTCTCTTTTACAGAAACGATTCTCTTCCTATTGCCAGTTTATATTTTATATCATCACTAATTTGACCATCGTCACTTATTTTGTTGTTCAAATAGTGAAACTCATCTACCACCTCATTTACTACCTCATTTCCTTATCTAATACCCTCAGCATCGCCTGATTTAGCTCACTGCGTTCCATAACCTTTGTTTTTATTGATGTTCAGCTTTAAAATCTTTTCAAGATACTATTCATTCCGCTCAGCTGCTATTCGAAGTCCTCTGCCGTGTCTGACAGAAATACGACGTCATCAGCACACACCAAAGTTTTTATTTCATCTCCTCGAAACGACTCCTTTGTTTCCTTCACAGCTTACTCAATATACATATTGAATAACATCGGGCATAAGCAACAACCCTGTCTCACGCCCTTCTTGGATACTGACTCCATTTCATGACATTTAACTTAAAACTGGAGTCTAGATTCTCTATAAGTTGTACATAGCTTTTCGCTCTTTGTATTAGATCCCTGCTACCTCCAGAATTTCTAAGACTATATTCCAGTCAATATTGTCAAAATTTGGTTGGATCAATATCGCATCGCGTGTTCCTGCTTTTCTCTGGAAATCAAACTGATCTTTACTGAGATTCGCCTTAACCAGTTTTTTCTATTCATCTGCAAATAATTCGTGTCAGTATTTCGAAACCATGACTTATTTAACTAATAGTTATGTAATGTTCGCACCTGTTAGCACGTGCCTTTTATGCATTTGGAATATTCTTCTAGAAGTTGGAGGGTATTTTGCCAGCTGCATGTGTCTTACGCACCAGGATGAACAGTGTAACGTCATACAATGCATACATTTAGAAACAACTGGGAGAAAAAACGGGAAGTTTTTCACGTTCGTCAAAATGGTTCAAATGGTTCTGAGCACTATGGGACTTAACATCTATGGCCTCATCAGTCCCCTAGAACTTAGAACTACTTAAAACTAACTAACCTAAGGACATCACACAACACCCAGTCATCACGAGGCAGAGAAAATCCCTGACCCCACCGGGAATCGAACCCGGGAACCCGGGCGCGGGAAGCGAGAATGCTACCGTACGACCACGAGATGCGTACTCACACTCGTCCCTTACGACTGGACTTACTAAGAGGTCGAAAGAAGGCAAGAGCAAACGACCTCTAATGTGGCTCCATAACGGCAGCAGTGCGAGTTTCTGACGTTGTTCCAAACGACCATTGATAAGTATGACACTGATTTGGACAATGATATACCTGCAAGGAATCGACACTCGCGTATGGACCAAAAGACGAACGACCAGCGTTAAGAGATCAGTCTACGTATTTCGTTCGGAAGCTGTTGTGTTTGTATGTACAGCGTCGTCCTTCTTGCTAGGACTCGGTGCTCAAGGATACTTCGATAATAACCTATATGCCAAGGGGAGGGGTGGAATTAATGAGTACTTTTTCGTTTCCAATCGTTCATGGTATGAACCAGCAAAAAATTTCTCGTCCAGGTTTACGATATCCTATACATAGTAAAGAATGTTAATGAAAGCTTCAGGCAGCGATAGTGTCATTAAAAATATTTAAAATATATCTAGGAAAAACACGCCTCCTATAGTCTGTAAAAGAAGTGCAACACTAACTGCCGGATGAAAAATGTAGGCGTTCTCATTTCTTAAACTAAGGGTGCAAGATAGTAAAACAGCTTAAAGATCGGAATAAGAAGCAGTATAGAATCCAAATAACCTTTCGCGGTGTACACAAAAAAACACAATGCTTCTTGATAACATGTGGAGCTTAATTTTGTTATCTGACGTATGAAGAAGTTGTAATTTGAGATATAGATAAAGTGGAGATACTGCCATCAAAATACACTTCGATAGAGCGCGGAATGAAGAAATAAACACCACATAGAAGTATTGCGATGGTGCCAATACTACACACATCAAAAAAAAGTTTTGCATCCGTCCGGTTCCCAGAACTCCTGAAGATAGACGTTGACTGTGGATATTGTATCACAGACACAGTCCCTTTGGCTGTTCAGGGATGTCACTAAACCCACCCAGGGATGTAAACAACCATGAATGAGCAGCACCTATTAGACGGAGAGGGTCCGACAGCCGATCAGTTCCAGTCATTCTACCAGGAAGGAGGTACACGGCACGTGTTGTCTGTAGTTCAACCATGCCTAGACGATCAATACCGCGGTTCAATCGCGTCCTCATTGTTACTTATGTGCCAGGAAGGGGCTCTTAGAAGAGGGAAGTGTCCAGGCGTCTCGGAGTGAACCAAAGCGATGTTGTTCGGACACGGAGGAGATACAGAGAGACAGGAACTGTCGGAGACATCCCTCGCTCAGGCCGCCCAAGCGCTACTACTACTACCGCAGTGGACGACCGCTACCTACGGATTATGACTTGGAGGAACCCTGACAGCAACACCATCATATTGAATAATGCTTTTCGTGCAGTCACAGGACTTCGTGTTACGACTCAAACTGTGCGCAATAGGCTGTATGATGCGCAACTTCGCTCCTGACGTCCATGACGAGGTCCATCTTTGCAACCACGACACCATGCAGCGCGGTACAGATGGGCCCAAGAACATGCCGAACGGACCGCTCAGGATTGGCATCACGTTCTATTCACCGATGAGTGTCGCATATGCTTTCAACCAGACAATCGTCGGAGACCTATTTGGAGGCCATCCGGTAAGGCTGAACGCCTTAGACACACTGTCCAGCGAGTGCAGCAGAGTGGAGGTTCCCTGCTGTTTTGAGGTGGCATTATGTGGGGCCGACGTACGCCGCTGGTGGTCATGGAAGGCACCGTAACGGCTGTACGATACGTAAATGACATCCTCCGACCGATAGTGCAACCATATCGGCAGCGTATTGACGAGGCATTCGTCTTCACTGACGACAACTCGCGTTCCCATTGTGCACATCTTGTGAATGATTTTCTTCGTGATAACGACATCGCTCGACTAGAGTGGTCAGCGTGTTCTCGAGAACATGTCGGGGATAGATCGAAAAGGGCTGTTTATGGACGACGTGACTCACCAACCACTCTGAGGGATCTACGCGGAATCGCAGTTGAGGAGTGGGACCATCTGGACCAACAGTGCCTTGATGAACTTGTGGATAGTATGCCACGACGAATACAGGCATGCATCAATGGAAGAGGTCATTCTACTGGGTATTAGAGGTACCGATATGTACAGCAATCTGGACCACCACCTCTGAAGGTCTCGCCGTATGGTGGTACAACATGCAATGTGAGGTTTTCATGAGAAATACAAAGGGCGGAAATGATGTTTATGTTGATCTCTATTCCAGTTTTCTGTACAGGTTCCGAAACTCTCGGAACCGAGGTGATACAAAACCTTTTTTTTATGTGTGTGCTTAAGAAGAACTAGGGGACCTGTGCGAAATTTTTGTATTTTTATGGTTTTGAATATTAACAGTATTCGGAGAAGTGTTGCTGTTGGGACAAGAGTAGTTGAGGAAATGAAGAGAAAAAATCTTTATAAATGAACGAAACGACGTGAAATAATGATGTTGAATTTTTGAAAGATTCTTGTGCATACAATTCCGTGCATACAATTTACAACAAATTCCTTACAGAGTATCGCAATACCTCGGTGTAAACGATATTTGAAGTAAGAATGTAATCTTCGTGTTTTGTTTCTTTTTCTTTTTCTTTAACAGATACAAAAATTCTGGTAGACTTAGTTATCCTCGAGAAGTTTACACAAAATTGACCGCAAGTAAAGATGGGATTTGGTAAATGCAATCCTGTTCTTTGAAGCATTTGTCTCTGTGACTTGTTTATAGTGATAAACGCAATTTTAATGGGCAATTGCCTTCTTGTCAATTGAAAAGGTATGTTTGGATCAGATGGTGTTAAGTTTATTTCTGGTATAACAACAGTTTTCCCGATGTCAATCGGCTGAGCATTGATTATAAATTCATTGAGTTTTGTTGCAACCTTGCTACAACATATGTGTTAACATAGGAGCACCCACTCACTTTCTCACAACGCTAAGTTTTCTTTCCTGGCTTGTTTGTTGGACTACGATACCGAAACAATGCATGCCAGTATACGGTAACTTACCAGATAATTTATAGGAATACTGTATGAAACTATACTGGATAATTAACCAGAAGCAGCGCCCTAGATAATACGTCCATCGATATGGAGCTTGGGGTGGCGTCACAATATAGGTGATATTTCCCTGGACTGTACCTGCACTAGTCTGCAACTCAAGTGATTTACTGTATATCATCAACAGTCATGTATGACAGATTTTATATTTTTCTTCCCACTGCTTCATCATTTGTCAGTGTACACTCTAAAATTAAAAAAAGCGACGCTGCACGAAGTAATTATCCGAATGGGACGAAAATCGGTAAGTATGATGTATATGTGCAGACAAACAAATGACTAGAATTTCAGAAACATTCGATACCTATTCAGGAGAAACAGCTTCACAAATTGAGCAAGTCAATAACGCGTTGACCCACATCTGTCCCTTACGAAATAAATTACTCACTTGCCATTGACTGACAGAGTTGTTGGACGTCCTCTTGATTTATATCGTGCCAAATTCTGTACTACTGGCGCATTAGGTTGTCAAAATGCCCAGAATCTTGCCAGTAATGCTCCAAAGTTTCTCAGTTGCGTAGACAAAGGCGACCTCGCTGACCAAGGTAGCAAGCACGACAAGAAACAGTAGAAACACTCGCCATGTGCGTGGAGCATTATCTTCCTGAAGGTAAGCCCATCAAGGCTTGCCGTGAAGGGTAACAAAACGGGTCGTAGAATGTCGTCGACGTACCTCTGTGCTGTAAGGTTGCTGTGGATGACAGTCAAAGGGGTCCTGCTATGAAAATAATTGGCAGTCCAGACCATCACTCCTGGCTGTCGGGCCGCATGGCGGGCGACAGTAAAGCCGTCGGCTCACGGACCGTGCATCCGAACGTTGAGCGTTGAGCGTGCCGAGTTTCTGACGTCATAGAGTGGAACAGCACATTCGGGAGTCTTTCCGAACGTGCAGAGCAATATCTAGTATGTCAGATATTCTGAGCATGCGTCTGAGCGTTGACCAATGAGATGTCACAACGCCACCTACGTCACACGCACGCCGTCTCCCTTCAGTACAGAGTTGTGAGGCGCCATATTGGCATTCATTTCAAGCCTATAGGTATATATGCCGTTTCTGAGCACCAGCAAATTGAGAATGACTGGAAAGCCCGTTGTTAACTTTGTGACTGGTTCCAATAAAATAATGAGAAACATCATATTCGTGGCAAAAGAATTATTGTAACTTGCGTATTGAGAGTAGGGTATTTGAAAGAAGCAGCGACACATTGAAGATCCACCCAAAACGCATTGTTCTTGGTACAATTTCTTATAATTAAATTTCAATTAGTAACATATCTACGATTAAGGTTTGCAGCAAGGAAGAAAATACTGTGACAAGAAGCAAGACACATGTTGTTGGTTTAGTGTAATGAGTAGCGTCACTGATCTGTCAAGAGTGGTGTGTTGGGGCGGTGGTTCGCCTTTTGACACTTCCAAATTTTTTTCCTAATATTCGCATTTTATTAGGTTCTGATACTTTATTATTAGTTTAATATAAGTATATACTATAATATTTGATGTTATGTAAATATTGGTTCACCTTTTTTGAGAGGCGAGTTTGTTCGATTGGCTTAATCTATAGGACAGCTTGCACTACTTGTATAAAGATATTTTGCTCCTTTTTCTTTTCGCTTCGTAATTCACATGTTGCAAAGATTCTGCTACAGGGTAGGAACAGTGATCAAGTAAGACTGACCTTGGAGTTTTACTAAAATGTGGGAATGATAAATTAATGTTTATTTTATGCGGAGAAGTATTCCAAATTTGTACCGCACTGTTTGTAATGGAACTTTTATAAGCCTGTGTCCTTATTGACTGGACATGGTACTTTCCTTTTCGTGGACGATGGAGGAAATGTGCATTTTAATAGAGCTAACGTGGGAATTTTACGCGCGCCCGTTGAGTAAACAGTGTGATTTACGAACTAGAAACATCCCTCAACTGCCGCTGGAGTGCGTTGCGATCGCGCATACCACGTTGGGACCCACGTATCGTATGCACAAGTCGCATCGTTCCTGAGCGTTGAACTTGGCACGCTCAGAGTTAACGTTCGACAGCACGGTCTGTGTGCCGACGGCTGAAGAGTGGTATGCCACCGCTGACAGCACTGTCTCCAGACGCATCTACGCTGTCATCGAGCTCAGTTCGAAGCGGGACTCAGCACTGAAGACAAATCTACTCCAGTCATTAAGATTCCAGGCCGAAGATCTGCCTGGAGACGCCCTGGACAGCAGTGGGATACAAACCTAATTGTCTATACGGTCCGACAACCAGGAGTGATGGTCTATGGTGCCATTTATTTTCGTAGCACGACCCCTTGGATTGTCATCCACGGCAACCTTGCAGCACAACGACGATATTCTACGCCCCGTTTTGTTGCTCTTCATGGTAAGCCATCACAGGTTTACATTTCAGCAACATAATGTCCTCCACACAAGGCGAGAGTTTCTACTGCTTGTCTTCGTGCTTGCCGAACTCTATCTTGGCCAGCGAGATCGCCGGATCTTTAAGCAATTGAGAACGTTTGGAGCATTACTAGCAGGGCCCTCCAACAACCTCGGGATTTCGATGATCTAACGCTCCAGTAGGACAGAATTTGGAAAGATGTTCATCAGGAAGACATCCAACAACTCTATCAATTAGTATCAAGCCAAATAATTGCTTGCATAAGGGCCAGATGTGGACCAACACTTTATTGATGTACTCATTTTTTGAAGCTATTTCTCTTCAATAAATCACCTAATTTTTCTGAAATTATTATTATTCGTTTTTCTGTACATGTATATCACATCTATCGATTTCCGTCCCGTTCTGATATTTCCTTCATGGTGTGCTGTTTTTTCTATCTATATTATTACCTTTCAAGAAATACTACGCTCAGGTTATAGACACTGCTACATTAGTGTGGCACTTTTGGCACTGGCGCACTTTTGGGACTGTCTACGTGTTTGTCATGCTGGATCAGGACGGTTTATGACGCTATTCCCAATTCACTGATATATGATCCCCTCACTCCCCTTCTCCCACCCCACTTGTCCTATTGGTGAAAACGGCGGGAAATTAAAATCCGAGATGAGCATTTGTTCTTTTGGATAGGGAAACTGCCATAGACTGCTTGGTAGCCATATTTCAACTCTCCCAGATACAATGGGCTACACCTGGGATCCAGGATTGTGTATTACCTTGCTATAACCAAATCCCATTCCCTGGCTGGTTGAAAGCAGAATTATCACAAGAGAAGTCTTTGTGTGTTAGACCACCCACACTGGTTGTACACTTTTCTGAATGAATTGGTAGCCAAGATCCTATCTAACCTGTTAATTTTAGGCCTCCTTACACTTCGTCCCAAGATCAAAGAATGTCAGACAATCGAATATGGAGGCCTCTCTGATGTCACAAGATGGAGGACTGGGAGACATGAACCAGTCCAAAGTGTTGTACAGGTCCACCAATCCAAAATGACGATCCAACATGATGGACCTGGGGACGCCAGATTTCTCCCCCTCAAGTTCAATATCAACAGCGGAATTAATTACAAGTTCTTTAATTATGCTCACAGTAATAGGGGACTGTATTTTAGGATTTATGCAGTTGCACTGTACCACCAGGAGAAAGGAAGGGTATTATTTGTAGACAGTTACAGTATTTTTATTATGAACATTTACAGCTGTACCCTGCCTGCCACTAGTGCTCTCATCTTTTGTCGGTGATCTCTGCCTCGTCTCTGATGTGCATGCCCATGCACACCCACTTTCCTACAACCCACCAAATCAATTCATTGCACTGCACCTCTCCTTCCCAAAGGCAGTATCTGAGACATTTGATACATCCCCCACTGTCCCTGTCAATTTAAATCTGTGAGCCAACCTACAATGACTGTATCTGAGAATTTTGGAATTATCTGTGTCACCTACACATATATCAAAATTAATAAATGGGCAACATAATCTGTTAGCAGACTGTGGAACCCTTTCTTCTTCTAGTCTCGTGCATATGACCATATATGTGTGTGAGTTGCGTTTGCGTGAGTCTGTGTGTGTATGTTGTCTATTCTCGATGAAGGCCTTGTTGGCCGAAAGCTCACTTTTCGACAGTCTTTTTGTTGTGCCTATCTGAGACTCAGCATCTCTACTGGACGGTGAGTAGCTACTACCCTTTTCACAATATTGTTACACTGCATCCTGAGTTTTCCATTGTTTGGTTTCACCTTCCTTCCTACTACTTCTAGGGAAGAACCCATGGTAGTGCAGTGCTACTGCATGAAAACGACAAAATTGTTCAGAAAAATAATGTCCCAATACCCTCTGCACGTAACACATGCAGTGGTTCTGTGGATGAGGCTAGATTACCCATTGTGATGGTCCTATGCACAAAAGGGAATTGGGCCACCATCTTGGATTGGTGAACATAACATACTTCGGAGTGGGCTCGTGTATTCAGCTCCACCATCTTGGATTGTGACATCACAGAGGCCCCCATCTTGGATTCTTTGACCCCAGGAGGAAAGATAGTGAGGCCTAAAATCCTAAGGTTACATGGGATCTTGGCTGTCAATTAATTCAGAAAGAACTGCAGCCAGCATGGCACACAAGAACTACTCTTGGTCTCCACTTAATTCCACTGTCAGCCAGCCATGCAGAGACCGATTTGATTACAGCAGGCAATACATAATCCTCGACTACATGTATATCTGTATTGTATCTTCGTGAGAAATCTGGCACCCATGCATGCTGTGCCAGTTTCCTTAACCAATAGGTCAGCTGCCCGCCTTGGATTTTGAATTTTCCACCATTTTCCACAAATAGGACAAGTGGCCTATAGGTGTGCAGGAGGAGGAGTGGGGCGGAGATGGGATCATAAATCAAGGAAGGGGGAGGGAGGGTCATAATCATCCTGAATCCTCACGACACAGATGTAGAAGGTCCCAAAACTGCGCCATTATGCCCAAAACCACGCTACTCTCAACTTAGCTCGTTTCATGTTTCACTAGTACTTAGTGTACTTTGCAAGAAAGAATTCACCTTAAAAGTTGGCTCCAAACTGTGTACCTATAAGTATCATCAGACATTATCTCTCTGCTGAACATAACAGTGATTTCCTTTGCCGATTTATCGTAGCACTAAGATGGAAGCTGTTGCAATCTGGCGCTACACGTTTCAAAGTTGGTAAAATAATAACAATAATAATAATAAGAGAGCAAAGAATTGTGGGATCCCCTGAAGGTGAACTGCATTTCTGAAAGCCATTTGACGAAATAAACGATTGATAGCTCATAACAGGTCACTGGCATTTCTGCACTATTAATGACAACCATGTCAGGGCGTTATCTGTGGAACTACTAAGTAGAATTCAATTCTTCTACAAAGCAGCCATCTAACACTTTTTACAGCCTATGAATACAGGCAGGATGACGACATACGTAAAGAATGCGAATTAACTATTTTTATCGAACGGATAGATGCTACAATTATACAACTGGAGTGATGGAACTGATCTCATGGGAATGTTGTTTCCATGTATTGGACTGCTAATGTAGTGCTCACAGCTCTCTGACTTGACATGGTTAGTATTTTACTACATAATGAGGAGACATAAATCGGACAGGAGTCTGCTGCATAATAAGGATGTATAAACTGGACACTGAACTACTGCATAACACACCTGAAAGTTAAGTCCATGTATCATTCAAATACATCTCCAATGGTATGTTGTCCGTTCTGATAAACATGGAAAATATGGGACACACAGTCATATTTAGTCCTCATAAACATAATACATGACTAATTTTGTACATCATTTACAGCATAGAGAGCTTCAGATAAAAGTTAACATGCAGTTATCACAGAACATCTCACACAGAAACTAAAAAATAGTCTACATATTACGAGGACACATACTACTGCTGAACATGTACAGCTCACCACTATCTCTGAGTTTCACACTCCTGACTTTCATGTACTCCTTCCATTTTACTCTCGCTCCTTGCATGTACGTAAAAGCCACCTGTATTTCTGTGCTCAGAAGGACCAAGTCTGAATTCGATATCTGAATCGTTTTTATCCATTTCAAGACAGAAACTGGCCTTTCTACATGAACTGTTGCGCGTGGTGCAGTTACAATATTAATAACGGCAACTTCAGGTTCGTTTCCCTCATTAACACACTGTCTTTTAGGGTTATTTGTCAAGGAAACCTTGAAATGAGTAAAGTACAGGAAGTACACTCTTTAATCTGACAAAATCAAAGGTACCCTTACGAGTTTATTCACTTAACTTTCACCTAACCTTTCTGGCCTGAAGTAGTGGGCTCAAAAAATGGCTCTGAGCACTATGGGACTCAACTTCTAAGGTCATTAGTCCCCTAGAACTTAGAACTAGTTAAACCTAACTAACCTAAGGACATCCCACACATCCATGCCCGAGGCGGGATTCGAACCTGCGACCGTAGCGGTCTCGCGGTTCCAGATTGCAGCGCCTAGAACCGAACGGCCACTTCGGCCGGCTAATGGGCTCACATTTCATTCTTACTAATAGATCAACACACAAAATCAGTTGTATACTTTCTGGAATGGTGCAGACTATGTGTCGCTAGTGGACGTGGCCAATAAATACAGTCAGATTTCTACAAAAAGGTAACACATTAATAAGTTTATTTGCAATATGCATACATAATAAATGAGATATACGTAAATTTGAAGTGTTGTAGGTCATTCTGTGATGCTGAATATATGGTGTCCCTCATAAAACCTGCACACTTCATGTACTCGTAGTCGAACTGCTTGTGAAGTGGCCGACACTATCTCGAAAGTTGGCTACACTGCATTTTATTGGAAAGTTGAGTGTAATTGAGTATTCGTGCGTCAGTTGCTGTGAGAAGCTCGTGTTGTTGAGCTGTTACAGTAATGGGGTAGTTTGCGTTACAGCAACGAATTGATATTGTGGAGTGTTACATAAAGACAGGCCCCATCAAGGAATGCAGAGAAATGTTTCAAGTAAAGCTGTCTGGTAGGAAACTCCCCACGACCAGCGTTATTCAAGAACTGTACAAGAAATGGAGGGCTGAGAGATCCGTTAAGAATCTGCGGAGGAATAGGCGACCGCCACTGAGCATCCCTGAAACTGTAGACAGAATTCGCATAGACATTATGTGAAGTTCTCGCAAGTCGATAAGGAGGTTATTAGAGCAGACTGGTGTATCTCGTACATGGCGTCATCGTGTACTAAAAGGTATAAAATTAAAGGCCTATCGTGCTAGTGTGGTGCATGAGCTGAAATTTGTAGATCATTATAACTGACTATTAACATCAACTGCTAACGGTTATTTGGACCCCTTTACTTCATTGCATGTCAGGTGAGGAGTGGTTTCATTTGTCAGGTTATGTAAACACCCGGAATTGCCGATAATAATTGCAGGAAACCCACACATTCTTCGTGAAGAACCTCTCTACTCAGAAAAGATAGGTGTTTTGTGTGTGTTGTTCGGCATGTGCATTATTAGCTCCATATTTTTCAATTGCATCTTAAACAGTGCCACATATCTAGAGACCTTTGACTCTTTCTATGCACAATTATGCAGTATTCCAACAAAATGGAGCAACCACAGCATGGCAAACATCACGAACATGTTCCCTGAAGACTGACTGTCAGTAGAGGCCTCTGGCCACCACAGGTTCCCGGACTTACCATCAAGTAATTTTCATCTGTGGGGCACACTAAAAAGCGAAGTGTATCCTGACAATCCTCGCACTAAAGACGGTCTTAAATGGAGCATTACTAGAGAAATTAGCATCATAGATTTTTGTGTCATGCCTGTGTCACCTGCTACTTTGCACACTTTCAATCATTTATCGTTGAAATCATATTGTGAACTTCATTGATGTTTTCTACATCTACATTTATACTCCGCAAGCCACCCAACGGTGTGTGGCGGAGGGCACTTTACGTGCCACTGTCATTACCTCCTTTTCCTGTTACAGTCGCGTATGGTTCGCGGGAAGAACGACTGCCGGAAAGCCTCCGTGCGCGCTTGAATCTCTCAAATTTTACATTCGTGATCTCCTCGGGAGGTATAAGTAGGGGGAAGCAATATATTCGATACCTCATCCAGAAACGCACCCTCTCGAAACCTGGACAGCAAGCTACACCGCGATGCAGAGCGCCTCTCTTGCAGAGTCTGCCATTTGAGGTTGCTAAACATCTCCGTAACGCTATCACGCTTACCAAATAACCTGTGACGAAACGCGCCGCTCTTCTTTGGATCTTCTCTATCTCCTCTGTCAATCCGACCTGGTACGGATCCCACACTGATGAGCAATACTCAAGTACAGGTCGAACGAGTGTTTTGTAAGCCACCTCCTTTGTTGATGGACTACATTTTCTAAAGATTCTCCCAATGAATCTCAACCTGGCACCCGCCTCACCAACAATTAATTTTATATGATCATTCCACTTCAAATCGTTCCGTACGCATACTCCCAGGTATTTTACAGAAGTAACTGCTACCAGTGTTTGTTCCGCTATCGTATAATCATACAATAAAGAATCCTTCTTTCTATGTACTCGCAATACATTACATTTGTCTATGTTAAGGGTCAGTTGCCACTCCCTGCACCAAGTGCCTATCCGCTGCAGATCTTCCTGCATTTCGCTGCAATTTTCTAATGCTGCAACTTCTCTGTATACTACAGCATCATCCGCGAAAAGCCGCATGGAACTTCCGACACTATCTACTAGGTCATTCACATATATTGCGGAAAGTAGTGGTCCCATGACACTCCCCTGTGGCACGGCAGAGGTTACTTTAACGACTGTAGACGTCTCTCCATTGAGAACAACATGCTGTGTTCTGTTTGCTAAAAACTCTTCAATCCAGCCACACAGCTGGTCTGATATTCCGTAAGCTCTTTTTTGTTTATCAGGCGACAGTGCGGAACTGTATCGAACGCCTTCCGGAAGTCAAGGTAAATGGTATCTACCTGGGAGCCTGTATCTAGTATTTTCTGGGTCTCATGAACAAATAAAGCGAGTTGGGTCTCACACGATCGCTGTTTCCGGAATCCATGTTGATTCCTACACAGTAGCTTCTGGATTTCCTGCAATGACATGATACGCGAGCAAAAAACATGTTCTAAAATTCTACAACAGATCGATGTCAGAGATATAGGCCTATAGTTTTGCGCATCTGCTCGACGACCCTCCTTGAAAACTGGAACTACCTGTGCTGTTTTCCAATCATTTGGAACCTTCCGTTCCTCTAGAGACTTTCGGTACACGGCTGTTAGAAGGGGGGGCAAGTTCTTTCGCGTGTGGGTGCAATTTCCGGACGTTCTGCAAATCGATAATCTCCCAACAGATGTAGTAGGTCTACGCATACGATTGAATTCAGCTATGTAGTTCTCAACTGTACAGCGCGAAGGAACAGATTTAAAGCGTCGTCAGCTTCACGTGAATTTTCCTTCACGATAATTCATATAACACAGAGAATTTTATTATAGCTGGGTACTGCAGTATATACACTCAAATGAAATACGCACAACATCGCATCTTTAAAGTGTCATAAAACAAGATTGTTCCTCACGTTAAGTTGGCACTCGACTTGCGATACTGTGTAGCATTTTCCACACTGGTCCGAGCTTAGGGAGTAGGTTCTGAGATACGTAAACGCGAACTCCCATCCACAGGCCCTGGCAGGGCCATCGGTACCGACCAACCAGCATGACGTCATTGGTTGTGGTACGGAGGGGCATGTATCGCCAAGGCACTCTTCTGGCCGCAGTCAGTCTGGAGACTCAGTCAAGCAGGTTCTCATCTGGCATGGCGGGGATGAGTGCAACAGATTCCAGTCCTCCCAATAAAGAAAAATCCCTGGCAGTAGAGTCTGTGCAAGATACGACTGCCAATGCGCAGTGACCAATTTTCGTCCAAAGCGCTGAGCGAGCTCATTCGTTTGTTCGGAAGGGGAGGCCGAGCAATGATTGTTCCCTTTCGACCCTTCGGCGATGACAGAATCAAGGCGCACGCCCTGCAATCTTTGTCAAGCGATTTTATAGGAACTATTGGGTACAAAAAAATCATTTTTGCATTTCTTACAGCTTTATATGTCAGTTTCATGATGATTGCCCCATCATTTCGTTAATTGCTGCATTTACTGTGATATTTGGATGTAAGTAAGACACTGCGCAAAATCCAAAAAAGTTTGCAATGAAAAATAGGAGTCGATATGATTTTGCGTTTGATGCACATTACATAATATGCTACACCACATGAAATTTAGCTAACACATTGAGTTTTTCCATAGACTTGGTTGGAGGTCTCTATCTGCAACCAGTCTCGAGAAAACTGATATGATGTAGTTCGTGCGACAGCGTTAAAGCCAGAGTGAAATATCCACAACATTCCTTATATTTCATAACAGTTTGAGATATCGAAATGAGATTTTGGCAAATGATAACAGGCAAAGACGGGAGTATTTTTCCATATGGTTATTGTGCAAAACTTCGATATCAGCCCTGTTATTCCATTGACTATAGACTTTTCCATGAAAGAATATAATTTTTGAGGGTCATCGATATCGGGTGAAACGAGAAATGCTTTTGGTTTTGGAACAACTTAAGACGTTACTCGCTTATTTTTGTACCGAGGATGTGCTTTTCATAAGGTATTGCCCTTACTTTTCCTCAGTTCCTCACTTAATGCGCATAAACTTAATGAATCACTCTTTCAGCATTGTCTCGCAGTTGCGTCTGTACAACATGTTAGTGCGGTGACACTGTGTAAACTCTGCTGTGTTTTGGCAAAAGAAGCAAATTTTAACCCGACAACAAGAGAAATGTGTAGGTTTTACTCCAAATTCGCTGCTCTTGGCGCTTCTCTCAAAGTCAAAAATGGTTAACAAGTCAGGCGAAAATAATTTGCAGCTTTTCTTGCATTTTCAGCGGAATTCTTTTTAGATACTAGCCAAAACAGAGGTGACAGACTTTTTTTGAATAGTTACCATGCAAGTTTGGATATGAAGGGGCTCCACTTAATATTTATAAAAAATATGAGCGTAGGCCTATCCCCATGAACCATGGACCTTGCCGTTGGTGGGGAGGCTTGCGTGCCTCAGCGATACAGATAGCCGTACAGTAGGTGCAACCACAACGGAGGGGTATCCGTTGAGAGGCCAGACAAACGTGTGGTTCCTGAAGAGGGGCAGCAGCCTTTTCAGTAGTTGCAGGGGCAACAGTCTGGATGATTGACTGATCTGGGCTTGTAACACTAACCAAAACGGCCTTGCTGCGCTGGTACTGCGAACGGCTGAAAGCAAGGGGAAACTACGGCCGTAATTTTTCCCCAGGGCATGCAGCTTTACTGCATGGTTAAATGATGATGGCGTCCTCTTGGGTAAAACATTCCGAAGATAAAATAGTCCCCCATTCGGATCTCCGGGCAGGGACTACTCGAGAGGACGTCGTTATCAGGAGAAAGAAAACTGGCGTTCTACGGATCGGAGCGTGGAATGTCAGATCCCTTAATCGGGCAGGTAGGTTAGAAAATTTAAAAAGGGAAATGGATAGGTTAAAGTTAGATATAGTGGGAATTAGTGAAGTTCGGTGGCAGGAAGAAAAAGACTTCTGGTCAGGTGACTACAGGGTTATAAACACAAAATCAAATAAGGGTAATGCAGGAGTAGGTTTAATAATGAATAGGAAAATAGGAATGCCGGTAAGCTACTACAAACAGCATACTGAACGCATTATTGTGGCCAAGATAGATACGAAGCCCACGCCTACCACAGTAGTACAAGTTTATATGCCAACTAGCTCCGCAGATGATGAAGAAACTGAAGAAATGTATGATGAAATAAAATAAATTATTCAGATAGTGAAGGGTGACGAAAATTTAATAGTTATGGGTGACTGGAATTCGAGAGTAGGAAAAGGGAGAGAAGGAAACGTAGTAGGTGAATATGGATTGGAGTTAAGAAACGGAAGAGGAAGCCGCCTGGTAGAATTTTGCACAGAGCACTACCTAATCATAGCTAACACTTGGTTCAAGAATCGTAAAAGAAGATTGTATACATGGAAGAAGCCTGGAGATACTGACAGGTTTCAGATAGATTATATAATGGTAAGACAGAGATTTAGGAACCAGGTTTTAAATTGTAAGACATTTCCAGGGGCAGATGTGGACTCTGACCACAATCTATTGGTTATGAACTGTAGATTAAAACTGAAGAAACTGCAAAAAGGCGGGAATTTAAGGAGATGGGACCTGGATAAACTGAAAGAACCAGAGGTTGTACAGAGTTTCAGGAAGAGCATAAGGGAACAATTGACAGGAATGGGGGAAAGAAATACAGTAGAAGAAGAATGGGTAGCTTTGAGAGATGAAGTGGTGAAGGCAGCAGAGGAGCAAGTAGGTAAAAAGACGAGGGCTAGTAGAAATCCTTGGATAACAGAAGAAATATTGAATTTAATTGATGAAAGAAGAAAATATAAAAATGCAGTAAATGAAGCAGGCAAAAAGGAATACAAACGTCTCAAAAATGAAATCGACAGGAAGTGCAAAATGGCTAAGGAGGGATGGCTAGGGGACAAATGTAAGGATATAGAGGCTTATCTCATGAGGGGTAAGATAGATACTTTCTACAGGAAAATTAAAGAGGCCTTTGGAGAAAAGAGAGCCACTTGTATGAATATCAAGAGCTCAGATGGAAACCCAGTTCTAAGCAAAGAAGGGAAAGCAGAAAGGTGGAAGGAGTATATAGAGGGTCTGTACATGGGCTTGTACTTGAGGACAATATTATGGAAATGGAAGAGGATGTAGATGAAGATGAAATGGGAGACACGATACTGCGTGAAGAGTTTGACAGAGCAGTGAAAGACCTGAGTCGCAAAAAAGCTCCGGGAGTAGACAACATTCCATTAGAACTACTGACAGCCTTGGGAGAGCCTGTCCTGACAAAACTCTACCATCAGGTGAGCAAGATGTATGAGACAGGCGAAATACCCTCAGACTTCAAGAAGAATATAATAATTCCAATCCCAAAGAATGCAGGTGTTGACAGATGTGAAAATTACCGAACTATCAGTTTAATAATTCACAGCTGCAAAATACTAACACGAATGCTTTGCAGACGAATGGAAAAACTAGTAGAAGCCAACCTTGGGGAAGATTAGTTTGGATTCTGTAGAAATATTGGAACACCTGAGGCAATACTGACCCTACGACTTATCTTAGAAGCTAGATTAAGGAAAGACATACCTACGTTCCTAGCATTTGTAGACTTAGAGAACGCTTTTGACAATGTTGACTGGAATACTCTCTTTCAAATTCTAAATGTGGCAGGGGTAAAATACAGGGAACGAAAAGCTATTTACAATTTGTACAGAAACCAGATGGCAGTTATAAGAGTCGAGGGACATCAAAGGGAAGCAGTGGTTGGGAAGGGAGTGAGACAGGTTTGTAGCCTCTCCCCGATGTTGTTCAATCTGTATATTGAGCAAGCAGTAAAGGAAACAAAAGAAAAATTCGGAATAGGTATTAAAATCCATGGAGAAGAAATTAAAACTTTGAGGTTCGCCGATGACATTGTAATTCTCTCAGAGTTTGGACAAGAAGAGAATAGATGCTTTCGAAATGTTGTGCTATAGAAGAATGCTGAAGGTTAGATGGGTAGATCACATAACTAATGAGGAAGTATTGAATAGGATTGGGGAGAAGAGAAGATTGTGGCACAACTTGACCAGAAGAAGGGATCGGTTGGTAGGACATGTTCTGAGGCATCAAGAGATCACCAATTTAGTATTGGAGGGCAGCGTGGATGGTAAAAATCGTAGAGGGAGACCAAGAGATGAATACACTAAACAGATACAGAAGGATGTAGGTTGCAGTAGGTACTGGGAGATGAAGAAGCTTGCACAGGATAGAGTAGCATGGAGAGCTGCATCAAACCAGTCTCAGGACTGAAGACCACAACAACAACAACATGAGCGTAGGATTCAGTTCAGAATAGTACTTCTCCTCCTTCGTGGTATTTCCCCTACTACTCCTGCTGCAACCACTACCGCTTTCCTATGCACGCCCTGCCTATTGCGTATCTACCGGCCACATTATTCTGCGTGCACACCACTTTGAATCGAACCCAGGTGCTCTGCATGGCTGTCAACCATGGTGGACTCACAGATGTGTGAATGTTCGAAAAGTTTTTAAATAATATAAGCCATTACATTGTCCTGCTAATCTACATCTACATATACATGGATACTCTGCAAATCACGCTTAAGTGCCTGGCATAGGGGTTAATCGAACCACCTTCAAAATAATTCTCTATTATTCCACTCTCGAACAGTGCGCGGAAAAAATGAACACCTATATCTTTCCGTGCGAGCTCTCATTCGCATTCGGAGGAGGAAGGTGGTGATTGAAATTTCGTGAGAAGATTCCGCCACAACGAAAAACGCCTTTGCTTTACAGGTGTCCATCCCAAATCCTGTATCATGAACGTGACAATTTCTCCCCTATTTCAGGGGCCTACAACACTACCTTCGAATCGGCAGAAATCACTTCTGTTTTACTCGATGACTTTCCGTCAGTTACTACGATCTCTGACAGGAAATCACGAATCCAGTCAAACAATTGAAACGATTTTCCATAAGCACACAATTTCACTACAAGCTGCTTGTTCGGTACAGTGTCAAAAGCCTTTTGGAAATCTAGAAATACGGAATCAATTTGAAATCCCTTGTCAATAGCACTCAACACTTCGTGTGTGTAAAGAGGTAGTTGTGTTTCATAAGAACGATGTTTTCTAAATCCGTGTTGAGTGTGTGCCAATAGACTGTTCTCTTCGAGGTAATTCATAATGTTCTAACACAATATTCGAGTATGTTCCAAAATCTTGCTGCATATCGACGTTGATGATATGGGCCAGTAATTTTGTAGATTACTTCTATAGCCTTTCTTGAATTTGGTGTGACCTGTGCAACTTTCCAGTCTTTGGGTACGGATCTTTCGTCGAGCGAGCGGTTTTATATGATTGTTCAGTATAGAGTTGTTGCATCAGCATACTCTGAAAGGAACCTAATTGGTGTACAATCTTGACCAGAAGACTTGCTTTTATTAAGCGATTTAATGTGTTCACAACTCCGAGGATATCTACTTCTAAGTTACTCATGTTCGCAGCTATTCGTCTTCGAATTCTGTAATATTTACTTCGTCTTCTTTGGTGAAGGAATTTCCAAAGGCTGTGTTTATTAACTATGCTTTCGTAGCAGTATCGTCGAGAGTATTTCCATTGCTGTCATATAGAGAAGGCACTGACTGTGTCTTGCTACTAGCATACTTTACATACGACCAGAATCTCTTTGGATTTTCTGCCACGTTTCGAAATAAATCTCGAATTGATACCTGCGCTATATTCAGAGTTTCTGTAAAAGATCGCCAGTCTTGGAGATTTTGCGTTCACTTACATTTGCCATGCTTTTTAAATTGTTTCTACGACAGTGTTCTGCCCTGTTCTGTATACCAAATGAGATCAGCTCCGTCGTTTGTTAATTTATTTGGTATAAATCTCTCAACTGCTATCGATACTATTTCTTTGAATTCAAGCCACATCTGGTCTACACTTACATTATTAATTTGGAAGGAGTAGAGGTTATCTCTCAGGAAGGCGTCAAGTGAATTTTTATCTGCTTTTTTGAACAGGTATATTTTTCGCTTATTTTTCGAGGATTTGAGGGGTTACAATGTTCAGTCTCGCTACGACAACCCTGTGTTCACTAATCCCTGTATCCGTTTTGATGTTCGTTGTTAACTGAGAATTATTTGTTGCTAAGAAGTCAAGTGTGTTTTCACAATCATTTACTATTTGCGTGGGCTCATGATCTAACTGCTCGAAATAATTTTCATAAAATGCGTTTAGCACAATTTCGGATGATCTTTTATGCGTACCTCCGGAATTAAACATGTATTTTCGCCAACATATCGAGGGTAAATTAAGTCACCACCAACTATAAGTGTATGAGTCGTGTTTTAAATTAAACTCAATTTCTCTTTGAACCTATCAGTAATTGTATCACCTGAGTTGGGAGGTAAAAGGATCCAATTAAAATTTTATTCCGGTGGCCATGAATGACCTCTGCTCATACTAACTCACAGGAACTATATGCTTCAATTTCGCTACAAGATAAACTACTTCCACCAGCAACAAACACGGTCACCGCCAGGTGCGCTTAGCTTATCCTTTTGGAAAACCATTCTTCGCAAAAATTTCGGCTGAACTTATCTCCGGCTTTTGCCAGCTTTCAGTGCCTATAACGATAGGGGCATCAGTGCTAGCACATGAAGCTCTGGTACTTGCCCAACATAGCTGCGACAATTTACAGCTGTTTTAGCAATGGTTCCTGTATCTATGTTCTTCCTGTGTTCGACGTGCACCCTTTGAGACTGAAGCCCTCTTTGTACTTCGCCGAGACCCTCTTACTTAAAAAAACCGCCCTATCCACATCACAAATACCTTGCTACTCGTGTAGCTGCCTGTTGCGTGTAATGGACTCTCAGATCTATTCAGCGGAACCCGAAACCCAACCACCCTATGACACAAGTCGAGGAATCTGCAGCCTACACGGTCGCAGAACCGTCTGAGCCTCGGGTTCAGACCCTCCACTCGGCTCTGTACCAAAGGTCCACAGTCAGTCCTGTCGACTATCCAGCAAATGGTGAGCTCTGGTTTCATCTTAAAAGCAAGACTGACAGGCTTTAACACTTCTGTCAGCTGCTTGAAACCAAAGAGAATCTCTTCTGATCCAAAGTGACACACATCATTGGTACTGACGTGAGCCATCACCTGCAGTTAGCTACACCCTGTGCTCTCCATGGCATCTGGAAGGACCCTTTCCACGTCTGGAATGACTCGACCACTGTAGCTTTTGAATAAGTGACCACACGGGTCTGCTGAGTGCTGTTGACAAGCGGGATGCATTTGTCCCCTGTGAGCTCAATTGAGGAGCTCTTTGAGTAAGAAGTTGAGGCTCCAGCTACGAAACCTGACAGGAGTTGGGAGAGCGGTGTGCTGACCAATGTCCCTCCATATCTGATTCCAATAATGCCTATTGGCTGAGGACATCGGCTGGTCAGTACTGGTGCGTCCTCTGAAGAAGCCTGTTTAGACGGAGAGAGAGAGAAAGAGAGAGATTACGTTGTCCTGGATGGCGAGTATTCATCGGAGACAGAGATATCGTCAGGAGCGCTCCTAGAAAGTGTGTACAGACTGCCCTTGCTCTCTCTCTATATATAGAAGTGATGTGGAAGCATCAATATGCAACCATTTGCTGATGACGCTGTACAGTACGGGGCTGGGTATTCTTAAAATGGCAGTAGGAGAAGGCAGAATGACTTGGACAGGATTACTGTTTTGTGTGGTGAATGACAACTTGCTCTAGAAGTCGAAAAATGTAAATTAATGCAGATGAGCAGAAAAATCAAGCCTACAGTGTTCGAATATAGTATTACTGTTGTGCTCCTTAACACAGTCACATCTTTTAAATATTTTGGCATAACGTTGCAAACGAGATGTTATTGGCGATTTTTTTTAAACGAGCTAAAGCTGGGTTCACACACATAACTAATGTGGCCCCACAGTTTGTGGCTTTCTATAGTGGCGTCACGAGATACCGTTCATACAGCACACCACAAATTGTTGCACGGCTTTCAGTACGGCGTCAGATGAATTCATATGGGGAGGTGTGAATGTTAAAGTGCAGGTTATTGCATTTCAGCTGTGACAAAGTTAAATACAAAGAAGACGAAATCCAAATGTTGGATGCAAAAATATATTTCACATAGGGACAAATCAGAGATGAAAATGCTATCTACAGTGACAAACTAACCAACAGCTGGCATGTAAATGTCATCGTATTATATTTACTATAAATTTATTTTTTGATCATTTAAGCTGACGGTTTTGATTACTAATTTTCATGGTACAACACTGATATTACGAAATGGATTGATATGAAAAATAGAATTATACTATCAAAAAATTCTTTAGTAATCAGATACGTTCAGAGATATCTTCAGATAAGAAAAATATAATTTAAGTAAGAAATTTATATGGAATCGATCATCTCGGTTAACATGTGAAAATTCCGAGGAGGCTAGGTTCATTGCACCAAGCAAACGTAGGAGTGAAATTGATAATTTTGAAACCTGTCTATAGTTTGCTACTTGGCACACCACGCCACGTCTACAGGCATTTTCTGCAAAACCACTGTGAAGTGCATGGCAGTGGGTACTTTTTGTGCCACATGTTAGAGTTTCTTCCAGTTCCAATCGTGTATGGACTACAGGAAGAACGACTGCTTAAATACCTTGCGTACCTTGCGCATGCCGTAATTACTCTAATTTTGCCTTCACAGTCTCTGGAAGAGTGATGTGTAGGGGGCTCAAGAATATATCTAGATTCTTCTCTTAATTCAGCTTCTACAAATTTTGAACGTAGCTTTTGTGGGACATCTGTCTCCGAGAGTCTATCTTCAAGAGTCTCCTAAGCCTGGACAAAAAACGTAATGCAATTCCATGCCCACAACATGCAGCTCAGAATGCAATGAAGTCTTTAACTCATCCCCAGAGGTTTCTCTCCTCATTTGCTAGTGAAGCGTGTCACAGTTGATATCCCCACAGAGCCCCCGCCCCACCCCCCCTCCAACTTATAATATGGAGCACTGGAGGAAAAATGTAAACTATGTCACTGTTAGCCCGCCTGGCTACCCTCATGGTCTGAAGGCATGCCGGTCCCCAGCACGAATCCGCCCGGCAGATTAGTGTCAAGGCCTGGTGTGCCGGCCAGCCTGTGGATGGTTTTTAAGGCAGTTTTCCATCTACCTCGGTGAGAATACAGGCTGGTTCCCCTTATTCTACCTCAGTTACGCTGTGTCGATGATTGTTGCACAAACACCATTTCCATGTATGCGTACACCATAATTATTATACCATCCAAACATTTGGGGTTACACTCTTGTGGTGTGAGATGTTCCTGAGGGGGAGGGGGGGGGGGTGTTCCACTGGGGGCCGAAACATAGAATAACCCTGGGTTTGGTGTGGGGCGGCGTTGAGGTGGGTGAACTGTGTGGCCTGTTGAGGGGTTGTGAACCACTGAGGGCTATGGCAAGACGAAGCCTTTCTGTCATTTCTTGGTTCCCTGTTCAATACATACATACGTATATGTCATTGTTTGGCTGGACCAGCGTGCACATGTATGTATTACCAGCTGTGTCATGGCTGGCTGCTCTGCAGGGCACAGCTGGACCATTTCTCGAAGTTGTGCCATATTTCGCACTTGTGCTGTATAGCTGGTAGGGGAGCAAGTGACGCAGAAGGCACGTGATGCACCCAAACCAGGACGCTGGCAGGGCATCCAGGGAGGAGGGAGGTGGTGGCAGTGTGGTCACCTCTGCAACAGTATCTGCTTCAGCCTGAGGCAAGACTGTATGCGGCGAATTTGTTAGGACCCTCAGGCAGGTGACGATGAGGACACCATCTGCTGAAAGGGGGTATGATTCAGAGGTATAGTTGATGTTGCTGGGTAGAGTGTACACGTGGTTGAGGCATCAGATGCATGCAGTGTCACCTATCATAGTGTCTTCATTGGGGGCTGTGAGACACAGATCTTTATTAACCAATTTGATGACGATGTCCTCATGGTTGAAGTTACTGAGATTGAGACTAATGATGACAGGAAGGGCTGTATTGGGATGGGTCACGCACTGGGTAATGGGCCGTCATTGTCATCACTGTTTGTGGGATTGTCCTGTGACGGGCATCTGTTTATCATTAATAAGAATATGGAACACATGTGTGCCTCTGTTAAGAGGTTTGGAGGGTCTTGTGTATGGCAGCTGTACTGCCAGTTGGGCTATATCATACCACAGCATGATGTCTTCACAAATGGAAATCTCTTTATGTATGAAGATCTTGGGCGCCAGTTGTGGAGCAGGAGGTAGCACATGAATATGTCTAATGTGGTCTTTCACTCATTGAACTACTGCTGGGAGGTCCGTATGCTTGGGGTCTTGTGTAGGTAGAATGAAATCAGCGGGAGGCACCAGTGACTTCCCATATAGTATTTCAGCGAGGGACACTTGTAGATAGTCCTTGAGTGGTAATGTGCTGTGATGGTACTGTGTTCTTTTTTTTTATTTTACACATCTTGTTCCGTAGGACCAAACTGAGGAGCAAATCTCCATTGTCATGGAATATGACAGTCCACGAAATTGCAACGGAAAAATAATAACAGATAAAACAAAATGTGTATGAATCCTAAAAAGAAGTCGAACTATAAGTTTATGTAAATGCAATCAACAATATAACATAGGAAACAGCTAAATTTTTCAAGTAAATCTGCAACTGAATAAAAGGAGTGACCCAAGAGGAAACTCTTCAGTTTAGATTTGAAAGTGCATGGATTACTGGTAATTTATTTATTTATTTATTTTATTTTATTTATTTATTTATTTATCCATCTTTAAGCAATTACATGCAATCGATGTCGTCATGAGCAATGTACAATTTACATATTAAGAAATATAACTAGTGTGAGGTATCACACAAAGCTAAAGTATACATTTTAAAAGAACATACATAATAAAGGAATACATTTGATACATAAAGATATCCCACATAACTAAAGAGAGCATTTTAAAGAATGTGTATAATAAAAAAATACATTTCATATATAAGGATTTCTCCACATGTTTAACAATTAAATGTGGAACTCCAGAGACAAAAAAAGCTTAGGAAGAGGTTCAAACAGAGTTGCAAGTTGTTTCGTAAGTCAGGTCTAAGATTTTTGAATACTTGTAGTAGCTTACTGAAAATGGATACAGCACTGCACAAGAGTCAAGCTTACTGAAAATGGATACAGCAGGATACTGCATGCCTCTCTGCACAAGAGTCAAGAAAGTGCAATCCAAATGCAGTTTGGATTTCTCCCTAGTATTAACAAAGTGAAAGCTTCTAATTCTTAGGAAAAGGCTGTTATTGTTAACAAGAAACAACAGTAAAGAATATATATATTGAGAGGCCAAAGTCAGAATCACCACACTAATGAACAGAAGTTGACAAGAGGTTTGTGAACTAATAATGAACAGAAGTTGACAAGAGGTTTGTGAACTAACACCACTTAGTGCCTGAAACAACTGTTTCTGAGCCAAAAATACCCTTTGAGAATGGGAAGAGTTACCATAAAATATAATAGCTATGTCATAAGCAAATTAAAATAAGCAAAGTTGACTAGTTTTTGCATTAAACTATCACTTACTTCAGATACTGTTCTAATCGTAGAAATGGAAGCATCATGATATTTATTAGTTTATGCACTTTCAAATCTAAACTGTCTATTTGAACACCTAGAAATCTGAACTATCCAGTCTCACTAATCATACACCAATTCTGTGTAATTAAAATGTCTGGTTTTCTTTAATTGTGTGTTAGAAACTGTAAAAACTGAGTCTGTCTGTGATTCAGCTTTAGTTTATTTTCTACAATCTATGTACTTATGTCTTGAACTGCACTATTTGAATAGTGCCACAGCTGTACACAACATCCTTTGCTACCAAGCTACTGTCATCAGCAAACAGAAATATTTTAGTATCACCTGTAACACTAGAAGGCATATCATTTACATAAATAATGAACAGGTGTGGCCCCAGCACTGATCCCTGGGGCACCCCTCATTTAATCGAGCGCCACTTGGACCCGACATCATAGTACTGTTACATCTCAGTACTGTGGAGAATGACCTTTTGCTGTGTGTTATTAAAGTAAGAGGTGAACCAATTGTGACCTACTCTCTGTATTCCCACTTTCTTCCACATGATATTCTTATCCCACTATCAGCCAGCCAGAGTGCCTTTTTTGCTAGTTCCCTGTTTGGGACGTTATAATGGAAAGCAACTTTGAAAGAGCATGAGAAATTTATTAAGGAAAGCATTACATTTGTCTCCATTTTACTAGCACTATAAACGGAAAAACTGGTAGAAGCCAACCTCGGGGAAGATCAGTTTGGATTCCGCAGAAATGTTGGAACATGTAAGGCAATACTGACCCTACAACTTATCTTAGAAAATAGATTAAGGAAAGGCAAACCTACATTTCTAGCATTTGTAGACTTAGAGAAAGCTTTTGACAATGTTGACTGGATACTCTCTTTCAAATTCTAAAGATGGCAGGGGTAAAATACAGGGAGCAAAAGGCTATTTAGAATTTGTACAGAAACCAGATGGCAGTTATAAGAGTCGAGGGGCATGAAAGGGAAGCAGCGGTTGGGAATGGAGTGAGACTGGGTTGTAGCCTCACCCCGATGTTATTCAATCTGTATATTGAGCAAGCAGTAGAGGAAACAAAAGAAAAATTCGGAGTAGGTATTAAAATCCATGGAGAAGAAATAAAAATGTTGAGGTTCGCCGATGACATTGTAATTCTGTCAGAGACAGCAAAGGACTTGGAAAAGCAGTTGAATGGAATGGATAGTGTCTTGAAAGGAGGATATAAGATGAACATCAACAAAAGCAAAACAAGGATAATGGAATGTAGTCGAATTAAGTCTGGTGATGCTGAGGGTATTAGATTAGGAAATGAGATGCTTAAAGTAGTCAAGGAGTTTTGCTACTTGGGGAGCAAAATAACTGATGATGGTCGAAGTAGAGAGGATATACAATGTAGACTGGCAATGGCAATGAAAGCGTTTCTGAAGAAGAGAAATTGTTAACATCGAGTATTGAGTTAAGTGTCAGGAAGTCGTTTCTGAGAGTATTTGTTTGGAGTGTAGCCATGTATGGAAGTGAAACATGGATGATAAATAGTTTGGACAAGAAGAGAATAGAAGCTTTTGAAATGTGGTGCTACAGAAGAATGCTGAGGATTAGATGGGTAGATCACATAATTGATGAGGAGGTATTGAATAGAATTGTGGAGAAGAGGAGTTTGTGGCACAACTTGACTAGAAGAAGGGACCGGTTGGTAGGACATGTTCTGAGGCATCAAGGGATCACAAATTTAGCATTGGAGGGCAGTGTGGCGGGTAAAAATCGTAAAGGGAGACCAAGAGATGAATACAGTAAGCAGATTCAGAAGGATGTACGTTGCAGTAAGTACTGGGAGATGAAGAAGCTTGCACAGGAGAGGGTAGCATGGAGAGCTGCATCAAACCAGTCTCAGGACTGAAGACAACAACAACAACAACAACAACGTAAACATCCTGCCACTCTTATTCCTTAATGGGGCCTAAAAACTACTCTATTACCATTGGATTAGCTTTTCTGCATAGTTTGTAATTATATATAAGATTTATTTGAGTTTAAAAATGTTTTAGTATTAAAATTTGTGCATCATTGTCTGAAAGACTTTTACGTACAGAATGCCCATTAGTAATTAAGAATGACTAAAAATATTTTCTGTAGTTGTGCTACTGTTTCCCTGCATCCTGGCTGGAAACAATATGGTCTGCATCAGATCATATGAATTTAGGAGATCTTCCAATATCCTTTTTCTTGCTCAGTCGCATACAAAATTAACATTGAAATCACCACATGCAACTAATTTTTGGTACTTCCTATAATGTAAACCAAGAACCCTCTCTAGCTTGAACAGGAATGCTCTGAAGTCAGAGTTATGGGACCTATTAATAACAACATTAGAAGTTTAGCTTCACTAAACTTACCTGCCCTTGCACAACATTCAAATACTTGTTCAGTGCAGAGCTTTGATATGTCTACAGACTTAAATGGGATACTGGTTTTAGCTACACAGCCTCTCTTCCACCCTGTAAAGGACTCCTTGAAAAACATCCAGCTAATCTGTATCCTGTTAAAGGAAGCCTCTGAATTATCAAATTATTTTAGTGATGCTCTGACACACCAGTAATGTCAGGGTCAACACCTACAAGCAGTTCACTAATTTTATCTTCAATAGCTCTTAGATTTTGATGAAATATGCTAGTTCCTTCACTGTTCAGATACCTGACCTCCTTTGACAGTGATTCCTTTATCAGAGACACTTCCTTTAAGCAGGGATACCTATCAGCTGACTTCAATCTAAAAAAAAGATGCAGCTCTAACACCAACTACTACAGGAATTTTCCTGTGACTGATCCCACCATCACCTACTACATCTATAAATTTTGCCAGCCTCCCATTCCCATACCCATTGAGGTACAAGTGTAACCTAATCTACTGATGGACTCAACTGGCAACATTGCAATGTGAGCCATGCCCTCTGCCTATGAGTACCTTCTCAAGCCCGATGTCAACAAGCCTAACAGCAGTATTAAGCCGAGTGGACATCTGTGCCACCTGTTTGAGTATCTATATTTTCCATGTCACCACCTACATAATAGTCTCCATCCCTATCAAGACTACTGCCAGCTCCACCCAGAGTCCTCTTTTGTAAAATTCCTACATAACTCCCCTCAGTTAATAGTAAACTGAGCCATCCCTACATTAGGCTTCATAATGCTGGTGACCTGGTATTCACACACCAACATTTCCTACAACTGCTTGCCTACAACTCTGCCATGTGAACTACCTAACAGCAGAATATTCTCTCTTCCATTTGAAACTGCAAGTGTCTTAGGGTCTTTAACTGCTGATGTCTGCTGCATGTTTCCTACACCTACGGCTACAAGAGGCTCCTCTCCACTAAACTCTGACAAATCTATTGGTGATACACAAAGGATGACTGTCTGAATATCTCCTCCTCCTAGCTGCCTTCTTACCAACTGCCAGTTTCCATTTTCCAGATCCCTTCTCCCTCCTCATCCTATCCAGTTCCTCCTTTGTGTTTCGTAACTGCACCTGAAGGGCACAGATCTTATGCTTCTGCTCCTCTATCAACTTATTTCTACTACAAATTCCAGGAGAAGATCTCACTAGAAAGCCCTCTGGCTTCCCCAATGCATTCGCCACAATGAAAATACTTTGAACAAATCGCACACCATAACCCACTACTCACAAACCTATGACAAAGCCCATACTTCTCATTCATGGTAAAATGTTAATAATTACTGAAAAAATAAACATCTATGTTTCCTAAGTTCAATTACTACAGTAGGGGGATTCAAAGAACTAACATCAGTGATCTCAAATTTCCTCCTCTAAGAAGAAAGTGAAGAGGACAAGGGGTTATTTTTAGGAAATATGGTGTGAAATTGTGATTTATTGTGCTTCAGTGCACGGTGTGCCAGCCTCACGGCAGATGGTGGACGAAGGCTGGCCAGCGCATAATGCAGGTGACACAGTTTTGCAACGAGCATCAGTATGTTTGTACGTGCACAGCAGCCATCAACAGCCAGAACGCAGTGTTAGCAGAATTACGCAGGCGCGTGTCGCGTGTGGCGCAGTGGCATTAGACAACTCATTGAGAACATTCTAATAAACACGGCACCGTGTAACTGGTGAATTCAGCAGCGGTCTGCACTATTTAAGGTCATCAGAGGTGGCCGTCAGCATCGGTTCGACCGATTGGGCGTTCGGTAACTGTTACATCGTTGTCATCAGTGACGCTGTTCCCGAAGACCGGCCAGCGGAGGGCATTGCCTGCTGCTGCACCAGCGACTCCCGGCATTGACACGAGCTGCAGCATCTTTAGGAGGTGAGCTAGGCTGGGCCTCGTACTGCTAACCTCCTACCGCCTGCACAGACGCTGACCGAGCACGGCGCCACGTTCTCCGGGCTGTGCACATCAGCACATCTCCACCATGACACAAGCGGTGGGCTGAGCTACCGGAAAATGTATTGGAAAGCCCAACAATAAAGAGGAAGACTGTTAAAAACAGCCACCTTCTTCTACCCAGCCACACCCTACAACCCCGATCATGTCACTCGCTCCAGTCATCCTATTACAAAAGTAACTACTGTTATTAACACTACTAAACCACAACTAACACTGATACCATAAAAACTTCACAAAATTTCTTACCTAAAACAAAAAATTCGAGCATTCCCTGGAACACTCAATGAAATTAAACACAGTGAACAAAAGTTTTTACTGAAAAACTCTAAATGATACAGCACATATATTGTAGTACTGCAAATATTCTGTCTGCAAGAGCCAACCAATTTTCAGGAGTTTGGTTTCAAGTGATATCATTTCCAGATATAGTTGTGGTGGGAATTTAACAATCCAGAGCATTCAAAGGGCAGGATTTGGCATGAACATCCAGAGAAGGTTGAAATCATTCCCAAAGCTTGGACCACATTCTATTGTCCAAATATTCCTCATAGAAAGCCTGTTTTAATTGTTGCTCAGTTGTCCAACAAAGCCATTATAACAGTGCAGACATGACTGTATCATACGTGTTGTGGGTAGGTGGCACTACAATGACGTTGCTGACTAATTCAGCGTGTTCTGCAATATGACAAATCAGGGTGAGGAATTGGGTATCATTATCTAAACTGCTTAATGAGTCAAACACACACCGTGGTGGCAAACCCCAGAGTGGGTTGGGACAAAGGCAGTTTAGGCTGGGAGTTGAATCTGTGAGATACATCTACATCTACATCCATACTCCGCAAGCCACCTGACGGTGTGTGGCGGAGGGTACCCTGAGTACCTCTATCGGTTCTCCCTTCTATTCCAGTCTCGTATTGTTCGTGGAAAGAAGGATTGTTGGTATGCTTCTTTGTGGGCTCTAATCTCTCTGATTTTATCCTCATGGTCTCTTCGCGAGATATACGTAGGAGAGAGCAATATACTGCTTGACTCTTCGGTGAAGGTATGTTCTCGAAACTTCAACAAAAGCCCGTACCGAGCTACTGAGCATCTCTCCTGCAGAGTATTCCACTGGAGTTTATCTATCATCTCCGTAACGCTTTCGCGATTACTAAATGATCCTGTAACGAAGCGCACTGGTCTCCATTGGATCTTCTCTCTCTCTTCTATCTACCCTATTTGGCACGGATCCCACACTGCTGAGCAGTATTCAAGCAGTGGGTGAACAAGCGTACTGTAACCTACTTCCTTTGTTTTCGGATTGCATTTCCTTAGGATTCTTCCAATGAATCTCAGTCTGGCATCTGCTTTACCGACGATCAACTTTATATGATCATTCCATTTTAAATCACTCCTAATGTGTACTGCCAGATAATTTATGGAATTAGCTGCTTCCAGTTGCTGACCTGCTATTTTGTAGCTAAATGATAAGGGATCTATCTTTCTAATAGATAGATAATAGTTGTGATGTAGCGGAGTTACTATTGGCCAAGCCAGTATCAGTGACAAGGGAGCTTACTGAAATGGTAAGAAACACAGCTCCCAGTGCACTGAGTACCCAGCCAGTTCTGTGGGTACATATGAAATGGAAGGATGCCCCATAACATTACATACTGTGGATGGTGTGCTCGACTCGTGTAACATATCATAGTTTGAAATAAATTCCACTTCCTGATTGTCTGCACACTGTCTGAGTTTGCAGCAAATTCCTGTTTTCAATCACTGCAATAAGTTGCCTGTTGCCTGCCATTGTCATGATGTTGTAGGAGTTGTGTTGATCAATAACAAAACACTCATAGCCACGGCATACACATGTTTTCCACAGGTAAACGATCTGCACAATGATTGCATTATTGGTACATTTCAGATGCATTAATTCCATATGCTATGTTCTGTGGAGCTGGTAGAACTGTATACACAACCAAATGCAGAATAAGACTATTCTTATGAAAACTTGTACGATACGTTTCGCAGTTGATGTGGGGTTACCAGTATAAAGGTATTCCTTGCTGGATAATAGGGAATGTCTCAGTAATGGAGTTGACATGGTTAATTGCACATATATTTTACCCACAAAATGTGATACAACTTCATGTGCACAACGTGTCATAGCTCAGAATGCACAGAAGACTTTGACTCATCCACAGATGTTTCTCCCCTCACTTGCCAGCAAAGCATGTCACAGATGATATCCCCACATAGTCAAAAGATGCTAAAAGACTAAAAGCCTATGAAAAGAAATTCTTGAGACAAGCAGTTGGTTACACCAAATGAGATCACAAAAGAAACTAAGATGTGTTTAAGGAACTTAAAATGGAACCCATCACATATTATATTCAGAACTAGAAAAACAACTGGTGTAAGATCACTAGGTTGATCAATGAAAAGATGAGATGTGAACTTCTTGATGAAATTGTAACATGTCAAGAGGCCTAATACTTGAGAGGAAGATAATGAGGATGATGATGAACTTTAATTTCCTTTCTAAATTTGTCTTTGGTTTCATTAATTACTTATTCAATGTCAATGAATAATGCTGGAGGTAAACTGTGACATTATATCACTCCTTTCTCAGCTACTGCTCCTGTTTCATGCCCTTTGGTCTTATAACTGCTGTCTAATTCCTGTAAATACTGTAGATAATATTTCTTATCAGTCAATATTGTCAAAATCTTTCTCTAAACTTACAAATGCTGTAAATGCATGAAAGTTTGCCTGTCTTCTATGATAGATCATATAATAGTATTGACTTGTAGCTTCATAAGTTTTTTAATATTTCAAACTACTGAAGAGCCAGCAAGTTTGGAGATAATTTCATTTTATTTTCTGGTAGTAATGTTTCAAAACTTGTTGACGCTAACCAGTAGCTGAGCAGTCATTCACACATTGCACAGGGTGTGCTGGCCACCAAAACTGTGAATTGTGATTTATTAGTCTCATAACATACATAATCTAAATCATGTGATTTAGGTGCAGGAGACATGTCTAAATTGTGGTAAGATTTCATCATAAACATTAACAAACAGCATCAAGATTAATAGTACTAATTCTATTATATAAACATTCAATAAAATTCATCACTAAATTACCTTTTGCTCGAATTATCAATTCACCCTCTATGAATTCTTCTACTGAATAGTAGCATTTCTCCCCCATAATCTGCTGCAGCCCTGTTTTTAAAATCTCTGGTTTCATGTTAAATAGGTTTTTGCCTATTAACTTGTTATTTATTGTCATCCCCATATACTGTGTAGTTTGTGTATATAATTTCGGTTGGTGTGTGGGTAGCATAAAACTCTTCTCATGTTACATGTGTTGTTAAAATGATTCTCCTTAAATAATTTTTTTTCTACTGTGTAGGAAGATTATGATTTCATAAATGTATATGGTGGGAATGGGTGACAAGACTGTGTTTGCTGTGCAGTACAAATGTATCTGGTAATTTTCTTTTGCAGTTTCAGTATTCAAGATACACCATCTGAACTTCCCCAGAAAATTATACCATATCTAATGACTGTATCAAAATAATTATGATATGCTATTTTTATGTACTCAACTCAGTGTAATTGGTAGTATTTGCAATGCAAAACTGCTTAATTTATATGGTACAAAGTCAATATGTATATTCCAGCTTACATTCTTGTCCACATCTAGTCCAAGGGATTTAATTGTGTCAAATTCTTTGATAGATTAATTGTTATGTTGTATTTTAAGTGCCACACATTTGGGATGTTTGGTTTTGAAATGTACCATAAGGGTTTTAGCAATGTTGAGTTTCAACTCACTTAACTGGAACCAGTTTTCTAAGTTATCCATTGAGCTTATGATACAGCTCAGAATTTTTCCTGTATCATCATCTTCAATTAAAACAGGAGTATCATCTGCAAACAGAATTGGTGGAGGATTTGTATTTACAGGTAAGTTATTTACATAGAATAGGAACAGGATTGGTCCCACAAATTATCCTTTCTTTGTTGTTGTGCAAGTATGATGTGAACTAATTCAGAGCATTTCCCTTAATCTGATATTTGTCTAATTTCTGGTTAAGCAATGTTAAGCAGAGTCAGATGCTTTTGTAAGATCCCAGAAAATACCTGTAATTTTACTCCTCTGATACAATGTTTTGAATATATCTTCAATAAAGTTATTCTCTACATCCAGAGTGTTTTTGCTTGTTGAAATCCAAATTGGTTACATATAATAATATAATTTTTTACAATAAAATTTTTGATCCGGTTTGCAGCTACTTTCTCTAACACTTTCGACAGGACTGGAAGAATATAAATAGATTGATAGTTTCCTATTTCATAATAGGTCCTTTATAATAGTAGCCATATACAGAGCACCTTCAGGAAATTTCAACCTGTTTATAAACGGTCTTGAAGATTTATTATCTCTTCTAAAATTAAAAAACAAAGAACTAGTGGTTGCTGGTGATTTTAATATAGATGCCCTGAAAAACACTGTCAGTGAACAGTTACTGAAATCAGTTACATTGTCATTCAATTTAATTTTTACTGTAAATTTCCCATCTAGGGTACACAAATGTTCTAAGACTGCCATTGATAATATATTTATAGACAATTCTAGGCAACTATGCCACATTACAAAACCAGTAGTAAATGGGCTATCTGACCATGACATGCAACACCTAACATTAAATTTTGAAAATTATCAGGGTAAAACATATATCAGAACTGAGTACAGAAGGCCAATAAAACAGTCAAAAACTCAGAAATTTAGGAGAGTGCTCAAAGAAATTAATTGGATGGATGTTTACAGCATCCAAGACACAAATGGAAAATACAAAACATTCATTAATAAAGTTAGCACCTAATTTGAAAATTGTTTTTGCCTGAAGGTAACTCAATTTAAGCAGAAGTCTAATAAGAAACCATGGATCACACAAGGGATAAAGATATCATGTGAAACAAAAAGGAAACTCTATCTGATATGTAGGGACACCTTCGATACTAGCATTATAGCTCATTACAAAAATTACTGCAAAATATTGAAAAAGGTTATCCAGAAATCTAAATACCTGCATTACGAGAAGAAGATAAATACATCCAGCAATAAAATAAAAACAATATGGGATATAGTTAAGTCAGAGACAGGTAGGACCAGAAATGAGGAGGAACAAATAGCTCTAAAAATAAATGGAACCCTGGTAACAAACACATGTTGTGTTGCAAATCATTTAAACAAGTATTTTGTCTCTGTTACTGATAGCATGAGGTTGTCAGGTTCAGTAAATAATGCAATGGAATATCTGAGACCAGTGCACACAAGCAAGTAAAATGGAATTGACACTTACTTCACCCAAAGAAAAAGAATCCATCATAAAGTCCATGAAATCAAAGCATTCTAGTGGTTATGATAACATATCAACAAAGTTAATAAAAAAAGTGTTCACGTGAGCTTAGTCATATCTTAAGTTATTTGTGTAATCAATCACTTGTCACAGGAACATTCTCGGACCAGCTTAAATATGCTGAAGCTATACCTCTCCACAAGAAAGAGGACAAAGAAATGCCATCAAATTACCAACCGGTCTCACTTTTCCCAGCTTTTTCAAAAATCTTTGAAAAGGTTATGTTCAAGTGTCTACTTAAGCACCTTAGTGAAAATAATATACTGTCAGAGTCACAGTTTGGGTTTCTTAAGGGTTCTGATATTGAGAAAGCTATTTACACTTACAGTGAAAATGTCCTTAATTCATTGGACAACAAATTAGAGTCACCTGGCATATTCATGACCTGTCAATGGCATTTGACTGTGTGAATCACAGCAATCTTTTAAGTAAATTAAAATATTATGGCATCACTGGTAGTGCTGCAAAGTGGTTTCAGTCATATCTTACTAATAGAAAACAAAGGGTGTCATTACGTAACACTTCAGCAGTAGGCAATCAGACATCATATGACTGGGAAGAAATTACATGTGGTGTTCCCCAAGGTTCCATACTAGGTCCACTACTGTTTCTTGTGTATATTAATGACCTGTCATCTGTTACATTACCAGATGCCAAGTTTGTCTTATTTGCAGATGATACAAACATTGCAATAAATAGTAAATCAAATATAAATTTAGAAAGTGCAGCTAATCAAATTTTTACTGACATTAATAAGTGGTTCATAGCCAATTCACTGTCATTAAACTTTGAAAAGACTCACTATATGCAGTTCAGAACTTCCAAGAGATTTCCTTCTGGTGTGTGTATGAAATAGGATGACATGTAAATAGGAGAAGTTGAGAGGGTAAAATTCTTGGGATTACAACTTCATAATAAATTCTGTTGGGAACAACATACTAACGAACTGCTAAAGCACCTAAACAAGTCTGTGTTTGCAATGCGAATGATGTCAGCCATAGGAGATATAAATATAAAAAAACTGACATATTTTGCTTATTTTCACTCCATTATGCCATATGGTATTATATTTTGGGGTAATTCCACAAACAGAGAAACATTTTGTAGAGTACAGAAGCGTATAATAAGAGTAATGAGTAGTGTAAATCCAAGAACATCATGTTGAAACCTATTCAAAGAATTGGGCCTATTAACCACAGCTTCTCAGTATATTTATTCCTCAATGAAGTTTGTTGTAAATAATACATCTCTTTTTCCAACTAACTGCTTAGAACAGTATCAATACTAGGAATAAGAACAATATACATAAAGATTTAAAATCACTTACTCTTGCCCAGAAAGGAGTCCAGTATTCAGCAGTGCATAATTTCAATAAGTTACCAGCAACCATTAACAGTTTAGTTTCAGACAAGGCACAATTGAAACATAATTTAAAAGAATTGTTGGTGGCCAACTCCTTTTATTCCATCCATGAGTTTCTCAACAAGTGCAGTAGACCATTTTAATGAAAATTTATTATACTTTAATTTTTGACAATACTTGGTTGTAACATCCAAGTAACTATCTACTGTGTGAATGATGGATGTATGGAAAGCAGACATAAGTGTTATGTCTGTAAATAGTGGAAGTTTAATTTTAAATCTTGTAAATAACCTGACTGTTCTTAACTGAGGATCATTGAAATGAATAATTTACTTTAATTTTTGACAATACTTGGTTGTAATAGCCAAGAAAGTAGCAAATGTCTGAATGATGGATTTAATGAAAGCAGATGTAAGTATTAAACCTGTAAATATTAGAAGTTTAAATTTAATTCATGTACATAATTTTACTGTTTATTGACTGAGGATCATTAAACTTAATGAAACTCAAGTTTTTCTAATTACATTTTTGTAATGTGTTTATGTGACATGTTCCACACCCAGGAGGATTCCCTTTTTTATGGGTCTATGGAATGAATAATTAATCTAATCTAATCTTCTCATGTCTTCCCTCAACCCTTTCTTGAACAAAGGTCTGACTTTGGCATACTTCAATACATCAGGAAAGCATCCCTGTTCAAAAGATTGGTCAATTATTATAGTTATGGGAGGTGCTATTATGTTACACACTGTTTTAATCACCTTAGTAGGTATCCCATCCCAGTCAATAGAATTTTTATTTCTTAATGATAATATAACATTGTCCACATCCTTTATTGTGACTTTTTTAAAATCCATGAGATACTCAGTTTTTCCGTGGTGTCCAAAGGGATTTACCTTACTCCGATACTGTGCTATATCAACATCTGACTTTGCCACATTTAGGAAGTAATAGATCTGCTCTAAAGTTACAAGTAAATAACAGAAAATCTTACCTTTATTGAAAGTTATTTTATGGGGCAATCAGTTCATCATATCTCCATGTCTGCAGTCAGTATGTGGACATGCTACAACTGACAGTGAATGTGAGAGACTGTGCATTGACATCATAACTGGAACAAAGATATATATTTATATGCAGAGATTAGAGATCCTGCAACACCAAAACATCTTTACATCATAGCCTCTCATGTGTAACAGTAAAAAATTAAACTTCAGATATGAATGTTCCACAAACACTACTTATTAGACAGTGTAATTAATTTTTATGATTGTACTTCAAGTCATATCATGTACACTGTGATTTCACCTTTTTGTCACTGCAAATTACACCACTGTGAAAGTCAACAAATGTTTTGATGCTGATTGATGCCTGATTTATTTTTCTTCCAAACACATTAATGAAGGAACAGATTCACATATCTTTACAAGTGTAACTGTTATCTATAAAACGGGAACTGGCCACCTTCAATATTATAGTGCTAATAAAGGTGTGTGGGCCATTTTAAAATGTATATGTTGTGTGGTCTACATCATTGGTACTATCCTTTAGAGAATAAGTTTTCAGCATATTATTTCAGAACATCAAAATATGAGACTTCGAGACATGTGGAACTGAGTGCCTCAGAAGGTATGGAGCACAATGCAGACTGGCATCCCATTCTTCTGTAAATAATTTGACTTTGGTATAATTTATAAGACAAAATTGTCATTTTCAATATTTTGTAAATATTTTTGGAGTTACGTATATTGTAAGCAGCAGGATCTCTACATCCATATGGTTACTCTGCAATTCACAGTTCCATCTGGTGCAGATCCCACACCACATAGCAGTACAACAGAAGAGGATTGACAAGCATGGTGCAAGCATTCTGTTAGTTGACTTGTTGCACTCTCTTAGTGTTCTGCCAATAAATCACAGTCTTTTGCTTGCTTTCCCCACAATGTTAGCTATATGATTTTTCCAATTTAAGTTATTCATAATTATAATCCATAACAATTTAGTTGAATTTACAGCCTTTAGATTTGTGTGATCCACTATAATGATAATGATCCACTATAATGGCAACCTCATGGAGGTTTCAGTAAAACCATCTTCAAGCTGTTTCTCTATCTTTCCACTATCAAACGGCATGTGAGAAAACAAGCACTTAAATCTTTCCATGTGAGCTCTGATTTCTCTTATTTTATTATGATGATCATTTCTCTCTATTCTGTCTATGTAGGTGGGCACCAACAAAATATTTTCACAATTCAAGGAGAAAGTTGGTGAAGGGATCTTCATGAGAAAATCCTGCTACTATGAAAAATGCATTTGTTTTAATGACAGCCACCCAGATTTGCGTATCATATCCGTGGCACTCTCTCCCCTATTTCTCAATAATCCAAGATGAGCTGCCCTTCTTTTTTATGTCCTCCATCAGTTCCATCTGGTGCAGATCCCACACTACACAGCAGTACTATAGAAGATGATGGACAAGCATGGTGCAAGCATTCTGTTGGTAGACTTGTTTCTCTGTCTTAGTGTTCTGCCAATAAATCACAGTCTTTTGCTTGCTTTCCCCACAACATTAGCTACATGATTGTTCCAATTTAAGTTATTCATAATTGTAATTTCTAGCCTTTAGATTTGTGTAATCCACTATAATGATAACCTAGGTCAAAATATAACTGAAAAATCAAGGTTTGTAAGTTTTAATGCTAACTAAAAAAAAAAATCATTCAAATGAAGGATCATTGATTTCCTTGTAAAAATACTATTATGCAAAATGTTCATAAATAACAAATTATAAATTAAGAACTGTGTATAGAACTATTTGGGTATCAGTTATACTGTGAGGCAGACAGCCTTTAGTTCATAGTAACTTGTGGTTAGTTTTTCATTGTGTGCAAGTGCAAGTCTCTAATCCTCCATTGTTATCTACCAGACTGATTTGTTTATTTTAGAAAGGAAACCCTAGTTATAAGTATTTGCACCAGGTAAAAAACAATAAAAAGAAGTGATAGGTAATGAAATTTAATGATGACTAGTAAGATAAAAAACATTAGAACATAAGTATGTATTTCATGTAGGGTACATATTTGTTATCACTTGTAGTTACCACTTTTTTAAATATTGTATAATATAAATAATAAAAATGAGATCAACAGGAATTGCAAAATGCCTAAGCAGGGATGGCTAGAGGACAAATGTAAGAATGTAGAGGCATATATCACTAGGTGTAAGATAGATACTGCCTACAGGAAAATTAAAGAGACCTTCGGAGAAAAGAGAAACACTTCTATGAATATCAAGAGCACAGATGGAAAACTAGTTCTAATAAAATAAGGGAAAGCAGAAAAGTGGAAGGTGTATATAGTGGGTCTATACAAGGGTGATGTACTTCAGAGCAATACTACGGAAATGGAAGAGGACATAGGTGAAGATGAAATAGGAGGTATGATACTGCGTGAAGATTTGACAGAACACTGAAAGACCTAAGTCGAAACAAGGCCCATGGAGTAGACAACATTCCATTAGAACTACTGATAGCCTTGGGAGAGCCAACCCTGACAAAACTCTACCATCTGGTGAGCAAGATGTAAGAGACAGGCGAAATACCCTCAGACTTCAAGAAGAATATGTTGACAGGTGTGGAAATTACTGAACTATTAGCTTAATAAGCCATGGCTGCAAAATACTAACATGAATTCTTTACAGGCAAATGGAAAAACTAGAAGAAGCTGACCTCAGGGAAGATAAGTTTGGATTCTGTAGAAATGTTGGAACAAGCGAGGCAATACTGACCCTATGACTTATTGTAGAAGATAGATTAAGGAAAGGCAAACCTACATTTCTAGCATTTGTAGACTCAGAGAAAGCTTTTGACAATGTTGACTGGAATACTCTCTTTCAAATTTTGAAGCTGGCAGGGACAAAATACAGGGAGCGAAAGGCTATTTACAATTTGTACGGAAACCAGATGGCAGTTATAAGAGTTGAGGGGCATGAAAGGGAAGCAGTGGTTGGGAAGGGAGTGAGACAGGGTTGTTGCCTATCCCCAATGTTATTCAATCTGTATATTGAGCAAGCAGTAAAGGAAGCAAAAGAAAAATTCAGAGTAAGAATTAAAATCCATGGAGAAGAAATGAAACCTTTGAGGTTTGCCAGTGACATTGTAATTCTGTCAAAGACAGCAAAGGACCTGGAAGAGTAGTTGAACGGAATGGACAGTATCTTGAAAGGAGGATATAAGATGAACATCAACAAAAGCAAAATGAGGATAATGGAATGTAGTCAAATTAAATCTGGGGATTCTGAGGGAATTAGATGAAGAAATGAGACACTTAAAGTAGTAGATGAGTTTTGTTCTTTGGGGAGCATAATAACTGATCATGGTTGAAGTAGAGAGGATATAAAATGTAGACTGGTAACGGCAAGAAAAGCATTTCTGACAAAGAGAAATTTGTTAAAATCGAATATAGATTTAAATGACAGGACGTCGTTTCTGAAAGTATTTGTATGTGGTGTAGCCATGTGTGGAAGTGAAACATGGACAATAAATAGTTAAGACAAGAAGAGAAAAGAAGCTTTCGAAATGTGTTGCTACAGAAGAATGCTGAAGATTAGTTGGTTGGATCATGTAACTAATGAGGAGGTAAGGCCCACCTGGTTGGTCATGTGGTCTAACACACGGCTTTCAGGGCAGGAAGGAGTGCCTGGTCCCGGCACAAATCCGCCCAGCTGATTTGTGTTGAGACCCAGTGTACCGGCCAGTCTGTGGATGGTTTTTAGGCAGTTTTCCATCTGCCTCGGCAAATGCAAGCTGGTTCCCCTTATTCCGCCTCAGTTACACTATGTCGGCGATTGCTGCGCAAACAAGTTCTCCATGTATGCGTACACCACCATTACTCTACCACGCAAACATAGGGGTTACACTCGTCTGGTGTGAGACGTTCTCTGGAAGGGTCCACCGGAGGCCGAACCGCACAATAACCCTGGGTTTGGTGTGGGGCAGCGGAGGGGTGAAGTGTACTGCGGTTGTCATCGTGGGGTTGCAGACCACTGTGTCTCCGGCGGGGACAGAGCCTCTCTGTCGTTTGTAGGTCCCCAGTAAACATACAATACAATGCAATACAATGAGGAGGTACTGAATAGAACTGGGGAGAAGTGGAATTTGTGGCACAACTTGACTAGAAGAAGAGATTGATTGGTAGGACATGTTCTGAGGCATCAAGGGATCATCAATTTTATATTGGAGGGAAGAGTGGAGGGTAAAAATCTTAGAAGGAGACCAAGAGATGAATACACAAAGCAGATTCAGAAGGATGTAGGTTGCAGTAGGTACTTGGAGATGAAGAAGCTTTCACATGATAGAGTAGCATGGAGAGCTGCATCAAACCAGACACTTGACTGGAGACCACAACAGCAACATAATATGGAATATATTATTATGCAAAATGTTCATAAATAACAAATTATAATGTAAGAACTGTATATAGAGCTATTTGGGTATCAGTTATACGGTGAGACAGACAGCCTTTAATTAATAGTAATATGTGGTTAGTCTTTCATCATGTGCAGGTGTGAGTCTCTAATCCTCCATAATAATCCACCAGATTATTTGTTTATTTTGGAAAGGAAACACTAATTAAAGTATATGTATTTGCACCAAGTAAAAACTGACGAAAAGGAGTGAATATGTAATGAAATTTGATGATGACTACTAACATAAAAAACTTAATAACATTTATTTATTTAATGTAGGGTACATATTTGTTATCACTGTAGTTCCCACTTCTTTAAACACTGTATAATGTGGGATGAGTCAGTGGACATACGAAAAGCTGTACCATGTTAAGGCATATATAGTTGAGTGAAACTATATTACTTAAATGTAGCATTCAAGAGGTGAGAAGTTACAGTTTCCAGCAGCTCACAACAGCCCCTTTCCAACAAAGGCGGGAATATTCACAAAAACCTCAATAATGTATGAAAAATTATAATCATTAATATAAATTAACTTTGGAAATCGGTAGGTGATTTAATTGGAACAGCAGCCCAATACACATCACCCAGTACACAAACCTAAACACGCTTCGCACTTGACCATCCATTTATTATTTCCCAAATCATCATTTATAAACACATCTTTGTACAAACGTTTTTTTGCTCAAAACACATTTATGAACTAATATTGAGTACTAGGAAGTAATTTGAAAGAGTTGTATTTGCTACAAGAGTGATTATACTACTTAAAGTTCTAGTTCTTAAGTGAATATTACAGCTCAAAGAAAGCACAAACAAATGTTAAATTAGAAGAAGTGAAAGATAAATTTAGAAAGTTTTGTAATTTCATCAAACAATGAAGCTTTTGATAGAAATGGTCATTGAAACTATATTAATTCAAACTATTACCAAATTTTAATATGAGTTTTTTAGTGAAATTACTTGGATTAAAGAGTCTACATTAATAATAAATATGTTAAACTGCCATGTGTTTCTGTTTGTCTTTGAATATGCTAATTTCCAAAACTACTAGATTAATTTTTGTGGGGGTTGTTTTTGCAGATAACTTGAGCATAGTTTGGGTCACAGAAAACATAACATATTCATACATACTAATGTATGTATGTTCCGCATCTCCGCCAAAACCACTGGACAGATTTCAACCAGATCTGGTACACACATCTCTTACTGTCTGGAAAGAGTGTTGTGGGGGAAAGAACTACTTACCTATAAAAGAGATGGGGATGGGGTGAAAAAGAAGTGCAGCCTGTGATGCACGATTACCCTGATTTTATTCATTCAGTATTTGAGAATGAGAGCACTGAGTGACTTGCAGCAAACTTATCACATAATTTCATTCTCATTGACAACTCCCCCCCCCCCCCCCCCCCCCCCCATAATCAGCACCTACATCTATATTCCTATATTCTGCAAACCACTGTGAAGTTAATGGCAGGTGGTACTCCCCACTGTACCAGTTATTAAGGTTTCTTTCTGTTCCATTCACATATGAATGATTGTTTGAATGCCTCTTTCTGTGCTGCAATTATTCTTGTCCTCACAGTTCCTATGTGAGTGATACATAAGAGCTTGATGTAAATTCTTAGAGTCATCATTTAAAACCAGTTCTTGTAACTTTGTAAGTGGGCTTTCTCGAGATAGTTTACTGACGTCTCCAAGAGTCTCCCAATTCAATTCATGGATCAAAGAAACCTGTGACCATTCTTGCTACACTTCTCTGCATATTAGTCCTATGTGGCATGGGTCCCACACATTTGAGCAATATTCTAGAATGGATTGCATGAGTGATTTGTAAGCAATCTACTTTGTAGATTGATTGCATTTCCTAATGTTATACCAATAAACTGAGGCCTACCACTTGCATTACCCACATGTGATCACTCCATTTTATATCCGTACAAAGTGTTACACCCGGGTATTTGTGTGAGTTGGCCAATTCTAACTATAGCTCACTGACATTACAGTCATAGGATTCTACGTTTTTTGTTTTTTTTTTCATTTTGTGAAGTGCACAATTTTACATTTCTGAATGTTTAAAGCAAGTTGCCAGTATTTGTACCACTTTGAAATCTTATCAAGATCTGATTGGATATTGCTGCAATTTCTTTCAGACAGTGCTGCATTATAGATAGCTACATCATCTGCAAAAAGTCTGAGATTATTATTAATATTGTCCACAAGGTTATTAATATACAATATAAACAGCAGCGACCCAGATACACTACCCTGGGGCATAACCAATTTTACTTCTACATCTGACAATGACTCTCTGTCCAAGATAACCTGCTGTGTCCTTACTACCAAAATATCCTCAATCTAGTAACAAATTTTGCTTGATGCACCATGTGATTGTAATTTTGATAATAACTGTAAATGTAGTACTGAGTCAAGTGCTCTTCGGAAATCAAGAGATTCTGCATCTACCTGACTGCCTTGATACAAGCCTTTTATTATGTCACGTAAGAAGAGTGTGAGCTGGGTTTCACATGATCAGTGTCTTCAGAATCTATGCCGAGTGCCTTGGAGTTCATTCTGTTCAAGATCCCTCTTTATGTTTCAACCCAGGACATGTTCTAAGGTTTTACAACAAATTAATGTCAAGGATTTTTGTGGATCACTTCTGCTACCCTTCTTGTAAACAGATGTGACCTGCACTTTCTTCCAGCTACTGTGCACTGTTTTTTGTTTGAGGAATCTGTGACAGATTGTAGATAAAAGAGGGGCAGTTCAACCGCAAATTTAGGATGGAATCTGTTAGGGATTTCATCTGGCCTGGGAACTTTGTTAAATTTTAATGATTACTGCTGTTTCTCAACACCAACAATGATTTGACTCATCTTTTCAGTGGTACAAGGATTTAATTGGGACAATTCTCCTGGGTCTCCTTTGTTAAGGAACATTTCAAAATGGAGTTAAGCATTTCAACTTTTGCTTTGCTACTCTCAGTTTGAGTTCCTGTCTCATTCATAAGTAACTGGGCACTTGACTTTTGTTTGCACTGTGCTGCACTAACTAATGGACCAGTCATAGAGTCCGAGTGTTGCAGAGGTTAAGCAGCCTGACTGCTGTTCTTCCTTGATCTTCTCTGGAGATATGATGACCTCTCTTGTGAAATGGCACAACTCTGCTTCTTCAGTTTGTTGAAGTAAGCGATGGTGGCAAGATCTTTTGGGGCAGGCTTCTTCCTGCCTGAGCGCCACTCATCCTTCATCCACTTCTCCAAGATTTTTCAAATGTGCTCCCGGGCCTGGAGTGTGAAGATCAGGTGGGTGCTGATTATGCGTAGCTCCTTCCTGGACACCACATCATACAACATGTCGTGAATGTGGCAGAGGTCATACAGTTGGTGGGGAAGGGAGGGCTTGGAGGTGTCCGCTGGCATGAATGGGTATGGATTGTCCCTATGAGGGTATGTTCCATCCCTGAGAGACGTCACAATCTTCTTTAGGAAGGGCTGCATGCTGCACTCATCTGGGAGTGGCAGGCACTGGGGCAAGTCTTCTTTCTCAGACTCTTACTTGTCTTGTGAGGAAGCGGTGGGCATCTTTTCCTCAGCCCACAAGTCTGCCTCCACAACAGGAGGGAGGGCAGGCATCTCCACATCCATCAGCGAATGCTCTGCCTCCCACATTTCTGCAGGTGTCAAGGCTGTGGACATCTGCGTGGCAGTGTCCACCCCTACCGGCCCCTCACAAGGGAGGCAGTGGCAGGGGCAGGCATCTTCTTCAGCACTCACATTTCATCACGCAGCTGTTGTAGCTGGCGATGGATGGCTGTGAGCTCTTCTTTCATGGTGGCCCTCTCAGCCAGAGGTGGCTTGGAGGCCGACCAGGGTGTCATCGGTGGTGGCTTCATGGTGGCATAGCTCACTTCCGGAGTGGGGGAGGGGGGAGGGGGGGCGAGATGGCCGTCTTGTTGCCAGAGACCACCACAGGGCGTGTTGCAACGTTCTGACATTGATGTTCCTTGACGTAACTGCAGCTTCATGAATTTGCAGCTTGGGCTCCACACTTGACAGCCACACCATGCAGCATGTGTCACATGCTTCAGCACACATCAGGCACACAATGGTGCCCTTGCTGTTTTTGCAACATGCCCCATCTGCTGACACTTGTAGCACTTCAGCACAATGCATTTATGCTTCAGCCACATTTTGCAGCCACAATCCTTCCCCACAATGTCCATGAGGAATTCAAGTGTGGCAGCAAGCCTGCCTTCCTTCGACATTGTGTTTGGCTAGTGATGTAGGAGAGATAGTAGAGAGCAAAGAAGTGAGCCACAGCGAATCGAGCAGCAGAGTGCATGACTTGACTTTTATGCCACTAACAGCCTTTATGCATGACCAGAATTTGTTTGAGTTTTGTGAAACATCATTTGACAATACTCTGCTATTGTAGTCATTGGAGGCCTCAAGCGTTGAGTGTTTGTAGTCAAAAACATTTCATTCAGCATCTATAGCCCTATACTTCATTTTACAGCTATTATGTAGTAGTCTCTGTGTCTTTAGATGTTTCTTCAGAGACTGTATATCGTGAGGATCCCCTCCCCGTCCCTCTCCAATATGAACAGTATTGATGGGTGCATATCTGTTTAGTGCATAGTCAACTACTCTATTAAACTTGAAGCTTAGTTGCTCTATATGCTCCAGCCCAATGTTGTAAGTTTCAAGTACCTCATCAAAATATGACACTACTGCTCTTTTATCAACTTTACTTGTCTTAGTTGGCCTTTGTACTTTGGTAATCATTGTTGCCACAACCACAGCATGGTCACTGATACCAGTTTTGCCACTGATTATTAAAGTATGATTTGAGACCTTACATACAAGTGAAATGAGGTTGTCTTTACAGTTTTCAGTTACATCAGATGATAGTCTGGAGGATGATAGAGGGATCCAATTAGCTTTTAGTCCCACACTTGATACCAAGTCTTGCCCAAACAGTCTTCAGTTTCTATTTTAGTGGATTTGAGTTTCATGTCTACTGCAACAAATACACCACTTTCATTTACCATTAGTCTATCCTTTTGATAGATAGTTAAATTTTCCCAAAAAATCCCACTGCAGTCAATTACAGATTTCAACCAGCTTTTTGAGCCTGATACCGCATGAGCTCCACTGTCTTTAGGAGAGCTCCAAACTCTGGAATTTTGATGCAAATGCTTCAGCAGTTAACTACTAGGATTTTAATACTCTTACATGTGGGAGAGGAGGGAGGCATGCTTTTGGAGTTTACGCTTATTTTTCTGAGTCTCCTATAGCTGTCATAACCTGAACTGGATGGAGAGTCACCTAATCTAAAGAAACACTTGTTTGCGTCACACACACTGTCAGCTACATGGGTAGCAGCCTCTGATGTGTAGTGCACACCTGACCCATTTAGAGGAACCCTACAACTCTCAACCCTATGATGCAGGTCCAGGAAGTCACAGCCTAGCTTGTCATAGAACTTTCAAAATCTCTTGTTCAGTTCTTCTACTCAACTTAGAACCAATGGCCACAGTCTGTTCTGGGAACAATTCTGCAAATTGTGAGACCCTTTGTTGAAACTCAATGTGTGAGGCTGGTCTTCTCAACCTTCTCCACCAGTTGCTGGAATGATCCAAGTATGACATTAGAACCCAAATAACAGGCATCCTTTGTTCCCATGTGAACCACAATCTGCTGTTGGTTGCACCCTTTTCCCTCAGTGGCTGCTCGAATAGCAAAATGTTTTCTTTCCATTACTGTCATTTTCCTAATGGATGCTGTTATTCGCCATAAGTTTGAACTGCAAATTATTAATAAACCTTTTCCCCTTTTGCATTTGCCTCCTCTTGATACAGGACAAAACAAGTTTCCCCAAAACAGGTGAAGTGGGTCCCTCCGGCTTAGTTTTGCTGTCAGTGAAAACTAGGGCCTCAAACTTATTGATTAAGGGGATCGGTATAACACCCTGAGTCCTTTCCAGTCCCCATCTAACTCATGTACCATTGACATGCCATTTCCACTGAAGTGAGTGAGTAATGACTCTTGCTGCAAAAGAGACAGGATTCACAGGAGAGGATAATCCTTGAGATACCTTTGCTACTAGTACAGAAGATGCATGACTCTAGGGGAGCTTTTCCAACACACCAATCCACAGCAGTTGCCAATTGTTTGACAGGAGTCAGGGCAATTTTCAGCTGCCTATGAACATCAACAAACTCATTCTGTGCTCAAGAATAGCATACACAGTGGTGCTGTGTTATGGCTGGTGAAAAGTATTAGAGGACAGTGAACAAACAACTTTAAACTGAGCATGCTGATTATCTTTTAACCTGTTGAGCTAAAAATTACTAATTCCCAGTAAAATTTTAAGCAAATAAACAATACTAGATTTCTATTAAGGCAACAGGAAAATGTGTGGTAAAAATCACATTATCACATACACCACTCAATGTACCTACAGAATTATATCTATGTATGACACATAGTTCAGGATACATGACATCATAAACACTCTTAAGGAAGAACATAGGCTACTTTAGAAAGTGTGCAGAAGAAATACTTGTTGATTTTATGAATGTTACATGAATTAGGGAAATATATTTACTCTCTGAAAAAACCATTTACTCTCTCACTTTTGAACTTTATCATATTTGTGAAAATGTTGTTCTTGGTTGATATGTGCTACATGATACAATTCAAAGTAATGAACACAATGCTTATACAATCTTCAATATGTTTATTCCATACTTCCACACTATTTGTTGCATAATATACACACTGCAAAATATATAGGTATTACACACACTAACCAGTATTTGAGAACATGAGAACTTATGGACTTGCAACAACCTTTATACATAATTTCAAACCTTTATGAAAGTTTTCACACTGATAACCTTCACAAAATAATGAGAGGAAAAAAGTTTATCATTTATTTCATTTTCATTGTTCATGCTGTAAAAATAGTTGGATCAGGCATGATGTCATTACATTTATATTTATTACTTCTTTGTTACTAAATTTATTTGCAGCAGATTTACCAGACAGTATCCACGTATGCTGCTGAATGTACCTACAAAATTATGTCATTGTACAACATATTGTTCACAAGATACTGTATGAGAGAAGGAGGAGATGGAGAGAGAGAGAGAGAGGAAGAGCTGGACAGAAAAAGGGAAGAGGAGGAGATAGACAGGAAGGGGAAAGAGGAGGAGATGGACAGAGAGAGGGAGAAGGAGGAGATGGACTAATAGAATTGAAATATATACATACCAGGGCAATACCAGACACTCAGCTAGTTATAAGTATTAACAAAGAAATAAATACCATTTTCATTATCAAAAAGTTATAAATTGATTGTAGCTGCAACCCCATGGCAGTATTTATTTGGCTCCACCTCAATATAGTTCAGGGTTTTATGAGATATTATTGAGAAATAAATAGGGAAAATTTTAAAAATCTTGTGTGTTGAAATGTTATTTTAAAAAGTAAAAACATATGATTTGCATTAGAAAACAAATAATTCAGAAACAAACTCAGGACCTCTGCATCAAGTAACTGGATTATTTATTTATTTATTAATCTTTATTTATCCAAGGATCTTCTCACAATGACATAGGATTTGTCAAGGCACAATACAATGTAAATCAATAGGTCAAAATATACATCACGTAGCATATATAACATACTTTATGGGGATAGGACAGATAGTCTAAGAGCATGGGACAGGTGGTTGGCCATGACCTTGATTGAGGAACCATCCTGGCATTTGTCAAAGTGATCTAGGAAAATGACAGAAAAACCCAAATAAGGATGGCTGGACAGAGCAACTCCATTCTCCCAAAGATGTCACTGTCTTAACAGTCTTAACACCTACACTATCTAATTCAGTAAGTCCCTATTGTGTAAAGTTCCCTGATTTACACTCAACTTGTTTCAGGTAACTTGTAATATAAAACTTAGCTTCAGTCTTCATTGCTGCACACCCACTGCCCCCTGGACTGCAAAGATGCAGTTGTGCCCTTTGTACAAAACAGACTCTATTCCTGTCATGTTCAAATATATTCCTCAGTCCACCTGATAAACTGATTTATCTGACAATACTATCATGCATTTTACATCTTGACACATTATTTCCTTGTGAAAGCACTAATGAACTGAAATGTGACAAGGTGTGGCAGTTATCTAGTTCCATTACTGCCCTCTGCTCTATATTCCTTAAGCAGTCTTTAATTGTATATTATGCATTTTACTCATGAAGAATGTTTTAGCTGCCCTTTTTAATAGATGTATTTTAGTCAACATTTTATTTCCTTTGGTAATTTGTTATACACTTTTATCCCCTGATATAAAATGCTACTTTTAGTTTTTTGTTTGTTTTTCAAGGGTAAATTTAATTCCAAACTAGCTCTTGCTATATGATTATGTATAGAACTATTAGTGAAGTATTTACTAATGTTTCCCTGATATGTGCCACAGATTGCTGTCTGTACTTGTGTTTGTGCTTTTGATCCCCAGAAAAAATTTCCTTAGCTATGAATTGAGTGTATGTAGACCTAGTATGTCACCACAAGTCATCAGCTGCTACAGAGTGATGTCTTCACCCATTGAGCATAACACAATGATGATGTTTTTTCTTTGCAAGTTCAACAGAATGAAATTAATTTCATTGTTCCTTTAACATCATTGTTATTAAAATTGCTTGTATTTGAATCTGATGCGCTGCTTGTCAATTTTTATTCTTTATTTCATTACATTGTAGTCACAACTCACAATAAAGGGTTTCACATGAACAATGCACACTTCACTGTGATGTCAGCCTGGCGGCAACTGCACGACTTATTCATAGGATTTCTGACATACCTGGTCTGTCACATGAAACTCTTTATGTTTCTTCCCAGCTTTTGGAGAATAGACCATACATTATTTTCCACACACACACACATTGCAATCTTGGTTTGTTTTGCCAATGCCCTAGAAAGAGTATTATTTTATGTTCTGTAAAAAAGGCCTTTTGTAGATCTGCAGTTTTGCAGGTTTTAGTAAATCTGATTTAGCTTTATTATTTGACAGCAATAATCCAAAATTTCAAGATATCTTATAAGTATTTTAACAATACAAGAAAAAGATAGATTTCTACTCACCATAAAGATGATATGTTGAGATACACTTACTCATTAGCTTTTGGCCAAAGTCATCAGCAGAAATGGAAACATGCACACATTCATTCACACAAGCAAGCACACCTCATGCACACATGACTGCCATCTCCATCAGCCTGGACTGGAATGCATCTGTCATGTAGACTGGAAGCAGCAATCTGGAGGGGGTTAGGAAGGGATAGCAGGATATGGATGGGAAGAGAGAAGAGCATTGTCCGGCAGAGCATGCAGGGACTAGACTGCCACAGGTGCAGCATAAGGAGGCTATGGGGCAGGTACGGTTTGGGGGAAATGGGGAGCAGAAAAGGAGAGAAGCAAGGAACGGGAAAGATAGGCTGGTATATTGGCAGTGTGTGCCACAGAATGGTCGTGTGAGATGAGACTAGTGAGGATAGGATAGGACAGAGAGGGTGGAAACTGTTTGATAGATGGTGTGGAGACAGTAGGTTACCATAGAATGTGGCTAGCATAAGTTTGGGAGTGAAGAATGTGTTGTGAGGATCATCAGTACAGTTCATGAAAGCTGCTTAAGAAATGAGGAGCCAATTGAAGTTAAGCATTCTACGTTCAGTAGCATGTTGTGCCACAAGGTGGTTTGTTTGTCTACTGGCAACGAACTGGGAGTGGCATAGGGATGGACTAGCATGTTGAGGAGGTTAGGTTGGCCAGGGAGGGCTGGGTGTGCCTCATTTCAGGACATGATGATAGGAAATCAAAGTCTTCTAGCTGGTTGTTGGGTGTGGTGGGAGGATTGGGGGTGTGAGGAGAAATGGCATGGGAGATCAGTTGCAGAGTAGGTCTGGGGATAACACCTGTCTGTAAAGGCCCCAGTGAGACCTTCAGCATATTCAGCAAGGGAGTTCTTGTCACTGCAGATATGTTGTCCCCAGGTGGTGAGGCTGTGTGGGAGGGATTTTTTTGTGCAGAAGGGATGACAGCTGTCGAAATGCAAGTACTGTTGTTGGTTGGTGGGTTTAATGTGTTTTGTGGTCGGAGCCGTCAGAGAGGATGAGGTTAACATCCAAAAAGGTGGCAGGCTGTGTTGAGGGGAACCAGCTAATGTACCGTAGATGAAAGCAGTTGCTGAGGTAGTTAAGGAATGAAGTTAGGGTGTATTGGCCCTGAGTCCAGATCATGAAGGTATCATCAATGAAGCTGAACCAGACTAGAGGTTTGCTGTTTTGGGAGGGTAGGAAGGACTCCTCTAGGTGGCCCAGGAAAAGGTTGGCATAGGATGATGATGATGATTATTATTAGTGTTTTAGGGCACAAAACAACGAGGTTATCAGCGCCCGGTTGGCATAGGAGGGTACCATGCAGGTGCCAATGGCTTCGCCATGGATTTGTTTATACACCTTCCCTTCAAATGAGGAATGAAGTAGTGGGTCTGGAGTCAGAAGGACTTTGGGAAAGGTAGTGTTCAGTAACAGTAAGACCATGGGCATGAGGAAAGTTGGTGTATAGGGAGGTGTCATCAACACTGATAAGTAGACACCCAGTAAGTTAAGAGGTGGGAATGGTGGAGAGTTGATGAAAGAAGTGGTTGGTGTCTTTGACATTGGAGGCTGGATTACAGGCAATTGGTTGGCAATGTTAGTCATTGAGGGCCGAAATTCTTTCAGTGGGGGCACAATAACCAGCTACAAAGGATGTACAGGATTGTTGGGTTTGTGGATTTTGGGAACATGTAGAAGGTGGGTGTGTGGGGTGTCATAGGTGTGAGGAGGAAAATGGATTCAGGGGAGAGACTCTTGGAAGGGCCTAAGGCTTTAAGCAGGAATTGGAAGTTATGTTGGACTTCTGGGGTGGGATAATTCTGGCAGAGTCTGTAGGTGGAGGAGACAAATAATAGACAGGACCTTCTGCAAGGTAGTCGCTGTGATTTATAACAACAGTGGTGGAATCTTTCTGTGCAGGTCTGATGATTATGTCAGGCTTTGTTTTAAGGTTGTGTATGGCTGACCTGTCTCCTGCTGAAATTTTGGTGTTCAGAGCAGAGGACCTGAGGAAGGATCATGAGGCCAAGTTGGAGGTAAGGAATTCCTGGAAGATGACCAGTATGTGGACTGTCTTGTCTCACAGTGAGGTAGATATACTAACAGTTACAGTAATTACCTTTCCAATAATAAACAGTTTGTCCGCCCCTTTTAGGTACATCTAACCTTCATTTGACTGTCCCTAATATATGTCTAGCTTTGTTAATTCAATGGCTGTCACTAATCTACACTAATTGTGGTCAGATCTTCTCCAGCTTTAAAACTCATGCGACCCATGACAGAAATGCCTGACTCCCCTCCCTTTAAAGAAGTTCGACAGTAGTAACGTACATGTTAATGTGACGATAGTACTATACATTGGAATTTACATTTCTGCACCAGTGGTCTGCAATGTACACTACTACGCTGTACAAAGACTGTAATTTAACTTCAAGGTTGTGTACTTTGGACTGCCCATTTTGATTAATAATCATTATGAGCAAATTTGTGTGGTGTTTGTGCACTTCAGTGTTGTACAGTACATTCTATTTTTTACATAAAAGATGCAGGAACGTCTAACAGAAAGAAGAGAATCAGGATGGTGTAGAGTGCAGAGTCACATCACTCACGCAACAGAATAAAATAAACAGTGTCTAGTGTAAAAGGTGCACAAAACGTGTGTGTAGTTGAAGGAATTCTGTGAATTAAATGCAAATTTTGATTCAATGAAAAGTACGCCAAAGTATTTTTAAAATTCATTTGCGACGATTTACAGTGATCGTGGTCCGACTGTTTAAACAAGGAACCGCGCGATTAGCATCAGCAGTGAAGTCGAAAGATGGAGTTATAAAAGTGTTATTTAGTGTTATAGACGTTTTGAAAACTGAGATACGAGTATTGGCAAAAGAAAATGAAGATCTGAAGCGTCAAGAGAACTGTAGTTGTGTGAAAACACTCGTTATTGCGGACCATAGACAAGAAAATGAGCGAAACGTTATTAACGGACAAAGACACGAAAATCGGCACAGTGTTACAATTTCCTCAAAAGAATATGTAGGAGTTTTAGAATCAACTGAAGACTGTAAATCAATGAACAAATATGAATCGATAAACAAAATAGTAAATAGCAGCGCAGTAGTGAATCAAATACTGTCAAAGACGAGTTTCTCGTTATTGGCAACACTATGCTGGAAAACATCGAAGTACCAAATGAAAAAAAAAAAAAAAAAACAACTAAAGAACCGGTGCGTGCAGACATCAAGTCTCAGCAAATGAGTAAGTGTCTCAGTAACATATTATGCTCGAAAGAAACGTCAAGAGACGAATCCAGCGTGAACTTCAAAGTTATATTCCTACACGTGTGGACAAATTCTCCTCAAAGCAGCAGCCAGGAAGAAAACGTCAACGAGACGAGAAACATGATTTGAAAGGCAAGACACCTATACAAAGCTTATAGGAATGCAACAAGCGGCGTAATATACAGAAAAATCGGTTAATGAAATGTACATAGCAGAATAAATTTTAGTATCAAGCATTATTTCACAGATTAGGAGCTGTATTTATTGATCCTAATAAATTCTTAAGCAATAAATGTCTGGGGAAAGATGGTTTAGGTACATCTTAACAGAATGAGTTCCAAAATACCTAGTAAAATATTCACTGATATATGTCATATCATAAGAAATTAGGGAAACCAGTAAGTGTTGATGAGGATGTTAAAGAACCTAAATGACTTCCAACCAATAGTAAAACTATAAATACAACTGAGAGTTCATATATAAGGCACTCGAATGTAAATTGATTAAATGCTGAATATTCAGGTGACAAAAGCTCTGAAATAGATAAGCTTCAAATCCTTTTGTCTGAGTTTAAAAGTAATAAAAGTCTTAAATAAAACTGAAAATTTTATATTAGCTACCACTTTTTGTAGGAAGAGTCAGTCACGAGGAGTTTCATGCATACTTATTCATTGAGCTGTAGATAAGCATGTAAGAAGTAACTTCAAACTGTATATTTTTGAGAGCTGCTGTATCGAGTTAAGGATCCAAAATGTTGTTATAATGTCGACTTATAGAAACCCAGGTAAAGTCACAATTAAGCATTTCCTATGAAAACTCCAGTGTTTGCTAGAACACCTAGATAAAGAGAAAAAAATTGTAATTGCTGCTGACTTCACCATCAATGTGTTGAGTGAAAATGGTGAAGCACCAAAATTCATTGACACAATAAAAAAAAACACGAGTTCAAATTAAATTTTTCGGAATCAGTGAGAGAAGGTGCACAGTCAGCTACAAGTATTGATAATATTTTAACTAATTATGTTTTTGGAGATGCACATAAATTTTGTTTCAATGTAGGAGTTTCTGGTCAATCGCGTTATTCATTGAGCTGAGATCAAGTAAGGACGTTCTGTGTAAAAATGTGTACCTAAGAAGGAACTTTAATCAGGAAAAACATGATTTCATTTCATGGCAAGCTGCACGAGACAGAAAGGCACTTTGACGAAAATATTCCAAGCAGTGTAAATTCTGAAGCGTTCTTAAGTACCTTTTTAAATGTTTTCAATGTAAAGTTTCCACATAAAATTTGTTTTAATAAAGTGACAAATTGAAATGGACCACGCAGCTACATAATGAACAAAGATATAACAAAAATACTCACATTGTTTAATATGTTAGATGACAGAAATTTACATTTAAGAAAGTTGCCAAGGCAGCAAAGCAGATGGCAAATAGTAGTTTAATTTTAAGACATGAGAATAAATTAAAGGCAGTGTGGTCAATTGTGAAATCTGAATTAGGTATTAAAGACTCTGGTCACGAAATTTCTAAAATCAAACTTGAAGATAAGGTAATTGAAAATCTAGCTCAAATTTCAGAATGCTTCAATGAATTCGTCATTAATGTAACAAAGTCAAGTATCAGTGTTGCAGATTATGACAACAAACTATGTTTTTGTATCAAATGTCTGAATGCTCCACAAAATTTAAAACAGTGTAAGGAACAGATGTAGAAATATTATATTAATAAAAAACAAAAAATCTACAGGGTAGGATAGGATTCCCACAATAGTTCTCAAATTTGTGCTTAAAACAGTAGGACAGCCACTATCTATATAATAAACTAATCTTTTGATCATGGATGTTTCCCAGATGTGCTAAACTAAGCAGAATTAAAGCTGCTGTTCAAAAAAGGGTCAAGAGACGATATGGTAAATCTTCATCCCACATCTCTTCTTCCAGTCTTGTCAAAAGTATTCGAAAAAGCTGCCATCCAGATTCAAAATTTTACTGAAAACCATAACATTATTTTGAAAAATCAATGTGGCTTCCAGAGTGGAAAAAGAAATGTAGATGCAATTAACAAGTTTGTTGACAAGTTTAGCACATCATCAGACAAAAAAAATTAAGTTACAGGGATCCTCTGTGATGTCACAAAAGCCTTTGAGTCAGTGTATCTTGCAATTCTTATCTGTAAACTTTATAGATATAGAATTAGCAGTAGTGTTCTGCAGTGGCTTGCTTCATACCTGTGCAATGGGAAACAGAGTGGTTGTCTCTACAAATGCACCAAATTATTCTTCCAAATGGCAGACAGTAATACAAGATGTCCCTCAAGGTTATATACTAGGACCTATTTTATTTCTATTCTACATTGATAAACTATCAATTAAGACTAATGCCCCATCGGTTTTATATTAATTGAAGATCATGAGCCAGAAACTATCCCTATCTGCATCATCAATACTGAACGAGATGATGCAGTAGTTCATACACTGGACTCACATTCTGGAGGATGACAGTTCAAATCCACGTCCTGCCAACCTCTTTTAGGTTTTCTGTGGTTCCCCTAAATCACTTGACGTAAATGCTGGGATGGTTCCTGTGAAAGGGCATGGCCAACTGCCTTCCCCATCATTTCTTAATCTGATGGGACTGATGACCTCACTGTTTGGTCCCCTCCCCCCAAACCAACCAACCACCCACAATCAATACAACAGATAATTGAGAAACATGGTTTCATCTCACTGGATTAACCCTGGACATCCCAAAAACCCATGTGATCCAGTTCAGAACAAATCAGTCAACAGCGCAGGAAATTAAAATAAACTGAAAAATCAACATCTAGAAGAAGTGGGTTCTGTGAATTTTTTAGTATTAAATCTAGACAAGAATTTAAATTGAAACAGACATGTGGAATATTTAGTTAACAAACTATGTAGCTTTGTGTTTGCAGTGCAAATATTAGCAAAAGCCACTGACATGGATAGAAGGAAAATTGTGTACAATAGCTGCTTCCAGTTAGTTACAAGGTATGGTATTGCTTTTTGTGGAAATTCCAGTAACTTAAAGTGCATTCTGAAATTACAGAATGGAATTCTTAGAAACATTTTCGCTATGCATCTGAGGAAATCATGTCGCCCATTATTTAAAAACCTGAAATTATTAACAGCACTCTCTCAATATATCTACGACATTATACTTTTCTTGTGTAGCAATTTATAGTTCTGTAAAGAGCACTACTTTGATCACACATATAATAAAGAAATAGAGATACTTTTGGGTCCTTGCACATTTTTTAAACCTGTATAATCAGACTCTCTAGTAAATGGGAATGAAAACTTACAACAGACTATAAAAGCCAAGATCATTCTGAATATGAACCTAGACACCCTGAAAAGAAAGTAGCGTGATACTCTGCTTCAGCGATGCTACTACTCAGTTGAAGATTACATGAATGATGAACTAAATATTTGGGTAGATATAGTGTATCAGTTGCCTTGTTGCGTGAATATGGGAAGGTAATTATTCGTAAAAAAGTTACATTACTGTTTAAATACAACTACATCTTATTACAGTTTTGTATCAGTGAAATTCTATTAAACATATTTTGGTGTGTCTCCTGTACTCTGATTTAATGATTAACATATGCATGTTATGAGACAAATAAATCACATTGGGCATTTCATTGGTTGTAATGGTTTTATCTTAAAAAAGGCCTACTTCTCCTTCATATGACAGCAGGTGTTTGACCATGTTGGCCCAACACCCACTGGCTATACCCCCACTAATTAATTCCTCCAGCCTCCCTTTCCCAACTCTATTGAAGTGCAGACACACCTAGTGCAGCCCCATCTCCCAGTTGTCTCCAGCGGCACCAGTGCAATGTGCATTTGGCCGCCAGTCATCAGCGTCATCTCCAGCTCTATACTGACTAGTTGCACAGCACTGCCAAGATTAGATCTCTCATTTCTTTAAAACAGCTCTACCATTTACAAATGGGTGTCACCTGTTAGGGAAGCTGTCTTACTCATCTATGTTGTACGCTCCGTCCCTACCCAAGCTTTTCCCTACCCCACCCACTATCACTATGTGATCTTGTGTGAAAAAACACTAAATCTTCAATCACTTGATCAAACCCATCACTTGGCTTGAAAACACTGGTGATCTGATACTACTCCCCTAACTTCTCCTGTAACTGAGGGTCTGTCATGACTGTTACATAGCAGCAGTACTCTCTTTTTCCTAACATATATACCTTTTCCATCCTTCCTACTCATGGGCAGAGTGCACTGCACATCTACCATCTTACAGCATATTTAGGCTCCTCTACCCTCACCTCTGGCAGTTGGCACCTATTGCTGGTTTTGCATTGTCAGACCACATCCTGTTCCTGCTAGCCCTTCGACCAACTGCCAATTCCCAACCATCCACCTCACCACTGCCTTCTCTCAGCCTCGCTAGTTCTTTTCTAGCTTGATCTAAGTGTGCCTGAAGGGCATATATCTTTCCTTCTGCTCATCTATTAATCTATTCCACCTGCATATTTTACAATTCCAGGAAAAGACCTTGGAGACCTCCCCAGAGCTCTCTTCACTGTCTTTCCCCAATGAAATCATTTACTACAGCTTATACAATACATCCCACTAATTAGTTTCATATGACAGTTCCCACAGTTTCTACTCACAGTCAAATAATACCTACAGCAAAAAAGAAAAACCTAAATATGAAACACTAAATAAATATTACGAAATCTATTACTTTTATCTCTCTACAAAAAGAATGTAACCTCCAGTACTGTATTAAATTCGTCAATACTGTAAATTCAGTATTATTCTACAAGGCCAGGTGCATGTAAAAAACGTCAGAGCTAACAGAAATTTAAAACAACTCAAGATATTTCCTAAACTTAAAAATGGTATTTCATGTCTTCCCTTGTGTAACAAGAAAAAATGCACTAGCACAGCTGTTCATAGCAAAAGGTCCTATAAAAATTGTGCGAATATCTATAGTCCATTACAAGCAATGAGTTCAGTATGTGAATGGATGTCAGATCTACAAAACGACTACCAGTAAGTCAATGTTTAGACAGACCTACAACATGATGCACATTAAATATACTGCAAAAGGTGTTCAAAGTGTAAAAGAGACAGAAAAGAACAAAAATAAAATCAAAACTTATATTAGTAATGATGTTTATAATTTGTTTTGGAATAAATTTTGCAGTTACTAATGAATTTTATCCACCAGCTGAGAATTACTTTTTTCATGTGTATTGTATATTTTATGCCCTAGATTTGAATCAACAATGTGATACTGTATGATTCATAGGAAGAGAATCGAGAGATTTGGTAAGCAGTTCAAGAAAGAATTCTAATGAAGGAGATGAAGGTGGACAACTTATCCCATGAAACAAGGACAAGAAACAAGAAAGAAGAAGAAAACTAATTAATTTTTTTACATTTCAATGTCCCCCACAGAAAGCAGACAACTATACAAGTTAGGGTTGATTCAAGACAACACAAACAGTGATTTTTTATGGCTTCTCGTAACAAATCAACACAAGTACTGACTCTGTTGGGCTTGTCTCAACACAGTTCTAACTCAAATACATGTTAACTTCTTTGTTGCATGGATATTCTGGCAGAGTCTAATGTATAAGTTTCATGTATGAAATTCTGGGGGGGGGGGGGGTGGGGGTCCAGACTCACATAGTGTACTATCTATCTATCTATCTATCTATATCCGAATCCCGCTCCAGCTACTGCCAGGTCTGGGTGCTGACGAGTCCTCTCCATTTGGCTCGGTCCTCCCACCACTTTTCTTCCTCCACTTGCTGCCAGGTCACACCTCTCCTTTCAACAGATATTCTCACTCCCATTTTCCACCGTGTTCTTGGGCGCCCTCTAGGTCGTTTCCCATCCATCTTTAGTTCTTCCATAATTTTGGGGAGTCTCTGCCCATGCATCCTCTTAACATGCCCATACCATCTTAATCTCTTTCTTTCAATTTCTTCTCTCATACTTTCTTGTTTGAGGTCCTTTCTAATCTCTACATTCCTTACTCTGTCCATTCTTGTTTTTCCCTTAACTGCTCTGAGAAATTTCATTTCCCCTGCTTGCAGTCTGCTCCAGTCCCTTTCTTTCATTGTCCATGTTTCTCCACCATAGGTGACAATAGGGAAGTAATAATTCTTATACATCAGGAGTTTTGCTCTTTCTGAAACTTCATTATTCCAAATCAGATGTTTTATTGTTTGGTAGAAATTGCCTCCCTTCTGTAACCTCCTATTAATTTCGTTAGTTATTCTTCCATCCCTAGATATTTCACTCTCTAAATAAGTGAAACTTTCTACCACTTTGAGGGGTTCTCCATTCAAGGTATTATTTCCATTGATTCCTTTCCCTCTTCCAAATACCATTACTTCACTCTTATCTTTATTTATTCTTAATCCATACCTTTTCATTATTTCCTTCCACGCATCAAGCTGTAACTGTACATCTACCTCTTTATCACCCCATATTACCATATCATCTGCAAAAATCATCTTTTTGTCTTTTTCTTTTACTATATCTTTAACTGCCCTATTCATTCCCTCCATCACAACATTAAAAAGCGCTGGAGATAGAATACTTCCTTGCTTAAGTCCTTGTCTTATTTCGAAGTATTCAGAGTTCCCCAATGGTGTTCTAATTCTACAATTGTGGCCTCTGTACATTGTCTTTATAACATTAATGTATCCATCTTCTATATCTATCTTCTTCAGTTCTTCCCAGAGTCTTTCCCTGTCAACTGAGTCATATGCCTTTTCTATGTCTATAAAAACCATTATCACCCTTTTGTTATACTCCCAACTTTTTTCCATCAGCTGATGGATAGAAAATATCAGGTCGATTGTGCTCCTTCCTTTCCTAAACCCATGCTGTTCTTCACTCAGCTCCTTTTCTATCTTTTCACTTATTCGATTTAGTAAAATTCTTTCAAAAATCTTGGCTGTATGACTCATGAGGGTTATTCCTCTGTAGTTTTTACAAAGTCTTTTATTGCCTTTCTTGAAGATGGGAACAATGTCTCCTGTTCTCCAGTCGCCAGGTATTTTACTATTTCTCCACACGCTTGATAGTACTCTATACAGCCACTGCATTCCCACTGGACCTGCTGCTCTTATCATGTCCACTGATACTTCGTCAGGTCCTGGGGCTTTCCCCCCATTCATCTTCTTCACAGCTTTTTCCATTTCTTCCTGTGTAATTTGTCCTAATTCTGCTTCCCAACTTCTCTCAATTTCTCCATTATTTGTTGTTTCCTCATGAACCTGGTCCTCAGCGTTTAACAGCTTCTTAAAATGTTCTTTCCAGAGATCTTTTATATTCCCTGGATCTTCAATAATGGTACCGTCCTCTGTTTCCATCTTTACTGGTACTTCAGAAACCTTCCTTTTATTTTTCATCATTTTATAGAACATTTTCTTATTGTTCTTCACATCTTCTTCAAGTTTTTTTTGGAAAACTCTTCCCATGCCTTTTTCTTTGCTGTTTCCACTATTTCTTTGCACTTCTTCTTTTCCTCTATATATCTTTTATGGTCTTCGTCATTTTTAGTTTTCCACCATTTTCTCCATGCTCCATTTTTTCTTCTAACTGCTTGGATTGTGGTATCATCCCACCAACTTGTCTGTCTTATTTTTTCCTTTCCCGATGTTCTGCCACATACTTTTTGTGCTGCTTTGACTAAAGTGTCTTTGAATAAACTCCATTCTTTTTCTACATCGCAGAAAACTTCTTTTGGAAATTTTTGTGTTATTAATTCTCTGTACTTCTCAGCACATTCACTCTCCTTCAATTTCCAATCCCGTATCCTCGTCACTTTCTTCTGTTTTCTATTTTTCACACACTGATTCATTTTCCATTGTCCCACCAGTAATCTATGGTCTCCATCAGCACTCACACTTGGAATTACCTTCACATTTGTTACTTTCTCTCCCCATTCCCTATCTACTAGAATATAATCAATTACACTCTTTGTTCTTCCATCCCAACTGTATCTGGTGATAACATGACTTTCTCTCTTCATAAACCAGCTGTTTGCTATTTTCATTCCATTTCTCTGGCAGTCTGGGAGTCTTTCCCCTTCTTCATTTCTACCTCCATATCCAAAACATCCCAATACTTGCTCAAATCCCTTTCTGTCTTTGCCTACCTGTGCATTAAAATCTCCCATCACTATATTAGCACTCTCTATATGGTTTTCTAACACATTTTCAAAGTCCATCTTCTCTTCTTCGCTACATCCCACTTGAGGTGCATAAATCTGGATTACTTTTAGTGTTTCTTTTTGGAATCTCAAGTTTAAGATTATGATCCTGTCTGATATATATCTCACATTTTCAATACAGCTTTGTACATTCTTATTCACCATCACTGCCACACCATTTCTTCCAGACCTGTTATTCCCACTCCAGTACAGTTTTCCTCCTCCTCTCAAATTCTTCTCACCTTTTCCCTTCCACTTTGTTTCGCTTAATCCCAATACATCTAACTTCCTCTCTGTCAGTACATCTGTCATTTCTTCCATTTTTCCATTGAGGGTTAATATATTAAGGGTGCCAATATTTAGGTTATTTTTTAGTCCAGTTGGTTTCTTCTTCTTGTACTGATGAGTAACATCAGGTCTCCCGTCATTTGCACCACTACTTGAAGAAGCAGTGGGGTCAAATCCTGAGTGGTTCATTCCGAGGCTCGTCTGTGTTTTGAAAGCAATATATGAACACTTTCCTACTGGCTTGCTAGGCCTAACGCAAGGAAGGATTTTCTGTTGGGGTTGTCTCCCTTAGCCTTTCTTACATACTGTATCTTTATTGTCATATCTGTGTTTTCATTTACAGAAATTTGTGTTAAATGGGGTATAGAAATTGTTTCAATAGGACTTCTGTTCCAGAATTTGCAAAAAGCTGAAGACAACTAGTTAATAGTATTCAATAAGAAAAGTAATGGTGAAACTTATAAAAAAATAATAAGAATTGTTATATAAAGCTACTACAATTTGTAGGATAGTGTAAAAAAAATCATGATTAAGCATTGAGGTGTGGGCAGGAAACAGTGAGAAGAACCTTCATATGTGATCGAACTTGTTGGATTTTTTTCGGTCTTAGCTCTTCAGGCAGTTTGCATTGGAACGATCTGACCTCAATTTCGACGTCATACCTAATATATATCCATGTTTCATCACCTGTTATAACCTTCTTTAGAAGTTTGGGATCATTGTTGACTTTATTCAACAACTCCCCAGCAATATCTAAGTGATACCTTTTTTGGTCGAAATTCGACAGTTACAGAACAAACTTTGCTGCAAAACGTTTCATCCCAAAACATCCGAAAAAAGTACTTGGCATAAGCCAAAAGACGCTTACATCATCAACAACCTCTGACGGTGATTCAGCGATTTTCCAGAACCATTTTCCTTACTTCTTCCAAACTGTAGTCAGTAACAGTTGTGCCAGGTCGTCCAGGGTGTTCGTCGTCTTCAGCATCTTTACGATCTTCTTTGAAGCGTCTGTACAACTCGTAAATTCATGTGTTTCTAATAGCAAATTAGCCAAAAGCAACAGTCAACATTTTGAATGAGGTGCTGCACTTTATATAATCGCTGCAGATATAATAGAGTAGTCTGCAACATCAGCATGTGGTTTTTAGAGAAAAGATCAATGATTAACTGTAACAAAATGTAATGCATTCAGTGTCTGACATGAAAATCCTGTAAAAACAAAATTTTATTGTCCCAAAATGATCTAACAATCAGTGAAGTCAATTATTTTCAGTTCTTGGGACTAAGTGCAGATGGAAGGCTTTCTTGGAAGAATCGTTTTTAAGTTCTTGTGCAGAAACTAAATGTTACTATCTTCACTGTAAAAAAGTACTCCACTGTTTCTGACACTGAACTCTCAAGACTTGTTTTAATTGCTTACTTTCTCTTTATTGTGTTACAATATATTGTATACTGGAGCAACTCTGTGCACTCACAAAGATCATTCTTAGCCCACAAAAGGATTTCAAAATGAACTGCAGTGCCAGTTCACGAGCTTCATGGAGGCCAAAATTTGGTGTCTCAGAATTCTAAGTCTGCTATCCCTGTTCGTCCTATTCATATACTCCATCATGGAAATTGTGGTTGAAAATATTGGTTCACTCATATGAGTCTGCAATATTCATCCAGTGAACACTAAATGAACAAATGATGTGCTCTTGGAATAACACTTTCTTAAGCACTGATCAGAAGGATGTGCACTATTCAGCAGTTTGCATTTTCGATAGGCTCCCATCAGAACTAAGAAAATTGAATTATAAACCCAACGTATTCGAGTCCACCTTGTAAGGTTTCCTTCTACTATTCCATAGAGGAGTAACTTATAATGTATTAGTTTTAGTATATTTTTCAAAAACGTCTTTCACGTTTTATTAATTCTTTTGTTTATAAATTTTCTAATCAGCATTCTGTAAACTCGTCCCATGATCAAGTAGTTTTGGCTCACATGGTTCCACAAAAAGAAATAAAACCCCAGCACTTACCACAAGAACCGAGCAAGGTGGCGCAGTGGTTAGACACTGGACTCGCATTCGGAAGGACGACGGTTCAATCCCGCGTCCGGCCATCCTGATTTAGGTTTTCCGTGATTTTCCTAAATCACTCCAGGCAAATGCCAGGATGGTTCCTCTGAAAGGGCACGGCCGACTTCCTTCCCCATCCTTCCCTAATCCGATGAGACCGATGACACACTGTCTGGTCTCCTTTCCCAAACCAACCAACCAACCAACTTACCACAAGAAATCTAATTAAAGAAAAGAAAACCTAAATTAGGATGACGAGATGAATATTACAGCTTCCATCCATCCAGATATAAGGCCAGTATGTTAAAAACCATGCAACCACATTTGGTCTATCCCTAGTGTACAATATTGGTTTGTTTATACATTCTTGCTACTCTCTGTCAGCTGATATCAAAATGATGATGATGATGTTTAGTTTCTATTTTATGTGCCACAATTTCCCAATGTGCTCGACTGAAAAATTTTGCCTCCATATAATGTGTGAGATGTTGCACTCAGAAAGAGTCTTGCTTTAATATTTTCATGAAAAGAGAAGAAAAGGATTATAGCGAAAAAATATGCTGTCAAGTGAGACAGAGTTTAAACTATTATTTACTTTCGCCACATTTTTTACTGTGCCCCTACTCCATGTTACACTAAAAGAAAAAGAAATTGCAACACCATGAAGGAGTTGTGTGACGTAAACGGAAGTTGATAAGCAAGCTTTTCATTTGAAAGGCGATGTCTATTCTAACTTCGCGCCTGTCGCACAAGAGTTGTTCTAGTAGTGTCATTATAAGGATGTGAGTCAGGTTTGCTTTAAATAAACGCTGTAATGGTCATGAGGATTAGTTTATTTTCAGATTGGCCGTGGTGAGTTGATGTTAGTCGAGAATACCCTATAAAGCAACAGAGACACCATTGTCAACACCTCAGTGTGTTTCAACAAGATCATGTAATATGACTATGAGAAACTGAATGTTCCTTCTGTGATACTGCAGAAGGATTTGGCAGGCACATAGCCACTGTATATGTCTGCTGGCAGCGGTGGTCGTGAGAATGTACAGTTGAAGAAGATCAGGCACTGGATGGACACATGTCACTACCGAGAAAGAAGATAATTGTGTTTGGCGTATGGCTCTGGTGCATCTGCAGCTGCACTTTCGAGCAGCAGTTGGAAGCAGAGTGGCACAACAAACTGTTATAAATTGGTTACTTCAAGGACAGCTCTGCGCCAGATGCCCAGTAGCCCAAACCGCCGCCATTTGCGAGTGCAGTGGTGTCAAGCATGAGCTCACTGGAGGGCAGGGTGGAGATCTTTCATGTTTTCTGCTGAATGCTGGTTCTGCTTTGGTGCCAGTGATGGTTAGAAGGAGGCCAGATGAGGGCCTGCCACCAACTTGTCTGCTCGCTAGACACACTGGACCCACACCTGGAGTTATAGTCTTGTGTGCGATTCCGAATGACAGCAGGAGCACTTTTGTGGTTATCACATGCATTCTGACTGCAAATCTGTATGTCAGTCTGGTGATTCGACTTGTTATACTGCCATTGATGAACAGCGTTCCACTGGGTGTTTTGCAACAGGATAAAGCTCGCCCACGTTCCACTGTTGCAACCCAACATGCCCTACAGAGTGTCCACATGTTGCCCTGGCCTGCTTCATCGCCAGATCTGTCACCAATGAAGCACATATGGGATATCATTGGATGACATCTCCAGTGTCATCAACAACCTGCATTAACTGTCCCTGTATTGACTAGACAAGTGCAGCAGGCATGGACCTCCAACCCACAAAATGACATCCAGCACCTGTACAACACAATGCATTCACATTTGCATGCTTACATTCAACTTTATGGCGGTTACGCCAGTTATTAATGTACCAGCAAATCACATTTGCAATGGCTTATCTCGTGCTTATGGTGACCTGCGATCTTGCAATGTTAATCACTTAATCATGTTACCAAGACAAATGTATTCCCGAAATTTCTTTACTGTACTCTACATTAATTATTTTTTGGTGTTACAATTTTTCTGTCAGTGTATTTAAGTAATCCTTCACTGCACAGAATGTATTACTTAATAGGAACTTTTTGGTTTTCATGCAACTTAATTTCAGTAAACTCTTTAGGGAATTAGTTGTATAATTTTATTTCTGAAGAGCAAACGCTATTTTGAGTTTTATGTTTATTTTTTCTTGGTACACATAAGTTCAGCATAGATCTTAGTCCATGGTCAGGAACAGAGCAGTTTGTGCAGTAATACGAGGGTGGTCTGAAAAGTTCTTAGAATGGGTTAAAAAAAAGATACTTACATCACTGAAACCTTTTTTTTATTTTTCAATGTAGTCTCCTTGTAGATTAATGCATGTGGTCCAACGATGTTCCAGTGCCTTGATCCCACGTCGAAAACGAGTTTCATCCAGGCCAGCAAATAGTTGTCAACTCTGGCTAACAATTCTTCGTTGGAAGTCAATCATCGTCCACCAAGAAAAATTTTCTGATTTGGGAAGAAATGGAAGTCTGACGGAGCCATACAGGTGAATAAGGTGGGCATAGCAACAATTCATACCTTAGTTCGTGTAATTTTGCCGTGGCGACGGAAGACGTTTTTGATCCATCGTCAAGAGTCACGGCACCCATCTTGCAGATAATCTTTTCATTTCTAATTCTTCAGTTAAAATGTGTTACGACCTTTCAGATGACATCTGTCAAGCGTGAGCAATTTCAGGCACTTTCAATTGGCGATCCTCGATGACCATTTTGTACACTTTTGCAATGATTTCTGGAGAAGTGACAAATTTGGCCGGCCACTGCACAGATCTTCACTAAGCTCTCCTGACCAAATTTAATTTAATTTATCCACTTGGCAACAGTTGAATATGAAGGAGCAGAGTCCCCCAGTGTACGTTGGAAACCTGCATGAATGTCCTTTGCTTTCATACCTTTCTTTATGAAGTACTGAACACTAGAACCGCTGATATTTTGACATACCTAGAACTGCAGCTGGGTCACTAATGACCCGCAATCTTTTCCTTTATTTCCCCTATGTCCATGGGTTACTGTTACTACCAATGAATCTATTGTCAGAAGGACTAGGAAATTTAGAATGAAATTAACAAAAAAAACAATGTTTACACAAATTAAAATTTTATATTTTAAAACTTACATATATTTGCTGAGTGTTTTTACTGGCTACAGTTACATGATGAACACAAATAATAGTCTTTTGATGTACATTTGTTGCACACAGTTTTCTTGCAGATGTGACACTTTACAAATGATTTGTTTCCTTCACAGTTAGACTTTACAAGGCAACATGTTCGCTTTTTCTGTCTGTCAGGAATATCTTCAGGTTTGACAGGGACGCTAGTCTTTCTAGTCACTGCGTACTTCTCAGCAAGCTCCTCCCCCAGCTGCAGGATGAAATCCCTACGTTTCAATTTTTTTTATTTAGGGAGTTGAACAATACCCACGCATTCATCACAGCCAAATCGATCAAGTTGTAAAATGTGTGAACAGGCCAACGTCCCGATAGTGCTTTGACAGAGTATTTGCGAGCCATTTGGTCGACCACGTCTACTCCATATTTAGAGCAGTTATAAGACGTAACTGTATCTGGCTTCTTTTTTATACCATTCTCAATCGTCACATAAGGATGCATAGTGCTCACAATCATGACATTCTTGTTGCTCTTACCCTGATAAACAGTCAGTGTATTATCATCTTTTTTCTACAATACTGTGCTGTATAACTGTTCTCTTGCCTTCTTGATACAGACTGGAATTTCCCTGCGAGATCGATTTATTGTGCCCACAAGACTGTTAGAACTGGGGTGAAAAAGTTGTCAAATGTGACATTTATTCCTTTGTTGAGGTAAGGTTGCTTCAATTTTTTTACAAAAAAGTCACCAAGACACTCATCACTTCGCCTAGTGTCATCCTTTCCTAGATAAGGGATAGCATTCATAATACACACTCCTGGAAATGGAAAAAAGAACACATTGACACCGGTGTGTCAGACCCACCATACTTGCTCCGGGCACTGCGAGAGGGCTGCACAAGCAATGATCACACGCACGGCACAGCGGACACACCAGGAACCGCGGTGTTGGCCGTCGAATGGCGCTAGCTGCGCAGCATTTGTGCACCGCCGCCGTCAGTGTCAGCCAGTTTGCCGTGGCATACGGAGCTCCATCGCAGTCTTTAACACTGGTAGCATGCCGCGACAGCGTGGACGTGAACCGTATGTGCAGTTGACGGACTTTGAGCAAGGGCGTATAGTGGGCATGCGGGAGGCCGGGTGGACGTACCGCCGAATTGTTCAACACGTGGGGCGTGAGGTCTCCACAGTACATCGATGTTGTCGCCAGTGGTCGGCGGAAGGTGCACGTGCCCGTCGACCTGGGACCAGACCGCAGCGACGCACGGATGCACGCCAAGACCGTAGGATCCTACGCAGTGCCGTAGGGGACCGCACCGCCACTTCCCAGCAAATTAGGGACACTGTTGCTCCTGGGGTATCGGCGAGGACCATTCGCAACCGTCTCCATGAAGCTGGGCTACGGTCCCGCACACCGTTAGGCCGTCTTCCGCTCACGCCCCAACGTCGTGCAGCCCGCCTCCAGTGGTGTCGCGACAGGCGTGAATGGAGGGACGAATGGAGACGTGTCGTCTTCAGCGATGAGAGTCCCTTCTGCCTTGGTGCCAATGATGGTCGTATGCGTGTTTGGCGCCGTGCAGGTGAGCGCCACAATCAGGACTGCATACGACCAAGGCACACAGGGCCAACACCCGGCATCATGGTGTGGGGAGCGATCTCCTACACTGGCCGTACACCACTGGTGATCGTCGAGGGGACACTGAATAGTGCACGGTACATCCAAACCGTCATCGAACCCATCGTTCTACCATTCCTAGACCGGCAAGGGAACTTGCTGTTCCAACAGGACAATGCATGTCCGCATGCATCCCGTGCCACCCAACGTGCTCTAGAAGGTGTAAGTCAACTACCCTGGCCAGCAAGATCTCCGGATCTGTCCCCCATTGAGCATGTTTGGGACTGGATGAAGCATCGTCTCACGCGGTCTGCACGTCCAGCACGAACGCTGGTCCAACTGAGGCGCCAGGTGGAAATGGCATGGCAAGCCGTTCCACAGGACTACATCCAGCATCTCTACGATCGTCTCCATGGGAGAATAGCAGCCTGCATTTCTGCGAAAGTTGGATATACACTGTACTAGTGCCGACATTGTGCATGCTCTGTTGCCTGTGTCTATGTGCCTGTGGTTCTGCCAGTGTGATCATGTGATGTATCTGACCCCAGGAATGTGTCAATAAAGTTTCCCCTTCCTGGGACAATGAATTCACGGTGTTCTTATTTCAATTTCCAGGAGTGTATTTTGAGTCTTTCTCTACCACCATCCAGTACTTTTGCCCGTATTTGTCCGGTTTTGAGGCCATAAACTGCATGAATCTACAACGGCACTTTGAAGGAAAAAGCTGTTCGTCGATTGTTATATATGGACCCAATATGTAGCTAGACTGTGCATTCGCAATGACCTCATTCCAGATTTCTGATACCAAAGCAAACTTGTCTTCTCTTAGTCGTTCTGATCTTGTGGATCTAATGTCAAATCTGAGATAATGCATTATCTCTCTGAATCTGTCATGAGCCATTTCACAAAATTATTTCCCCACTTCACTGACCACAATGTGTCTAGTTCTAAGCTATTAGCTCCAATAGCACCATGGACGTACAATATAGCTATAAAAGCTTCCAGTTCTTCAATTTTTATAGTCCACTCATCTGAGCTCAGTACACAACGTGCTTCAGCTTCTGTAGATTTTACAATATGTTTCAAAATTTTGCCCGTTATCATTAGATGCCATGCACTGTAACAGCTCTCATTCATGTTTCGTTTTGCATGCGGAGATGGTCCTGTCCTATCTTTGAAAACATTCTGTTGTCCATATCTTCCAACTGAACCTATTACTCCAACGTTCCAGGTTGTTCCATTGGGTGCTACAATATCACTACCTGAAGGAAACTGAAGTAGTCCAGAACCCTGGGCATTTTGTGGTCCACGGCGACCTTGAGGACGTCCACTTCCTTGAGTTGACTTAGTCTTTGTGGCAGCTGTTCTTGTAATAGTAGTTATATGTATTAGAACGCAATTTAATATTGAATATATTATGTGACATTAGAACAAAAAAAACACCTTCATAAATGTAATACATAACTTGTAAAAATTCGACATGAAGCAAAGTATAAACATAATTGTTGCAGTTGAAATTAGTGTCTACGCAACATATACATAAACAAAAGTTATTATAAAACAAGCACATAAACAAGCATACCTTTCTCATCAGCATTCAGTAGAACCCTTTCAGGAGTAACATCGTCTTCTGATGAAGTATCCGAAACTATTGGCGATGGAAATTCTTCCTCAGATAAAGACTCCAGTGGTTCGCCCTCAGATTCATTATATAAAATCTCATTTAGAGCATTTATAATGTCCTCTTCTGTGCATATAAATTTGGCCATTATATATTCATAAATTACAAGCACTATCGACACAGACAGAATGCACTACTAAACCCGTTTTCGTGGTACAAAACTCTGGGTGCGCAATATCTGCATACAAGGTCAGACATGTTTGAAACTCTCTCCATCTCATTCCCTGCTGAAAACTGGAACGTCAGCCGGAAGTGAAGTAAAAACGAGTTTTGCGAATGTTGACCAAACACACACTTACAATAGGCATGAAGCTACATGAAAAATGCGATTGTTGTAGCGACTGCGCCGGACGGGTCAGAACTGACCCTTCTGCTGTTCTAGGTGAATCTTCATATTTCTCTTTTATGTTGTCGCCATAAAATGTGAAATGAAGTATAATCACTAATTACCTTATTTCATAAAAAGTCACAGAAATGTAACACTCTAGGCAATAATAGAAAAGAGTGACAAACAAAAGAATTATCAAGTGGATCACGAGTGACCTGGACACGGTTATAGTGTTAATGACTGCTCGAATCTCGATTTTTTCCATCTTCGCAAATCGCTACGCAGGAACAAGAGAGGATGTCACCACCACAGCTTTCTTTCAAGAGTGCTGACATGGCACGTGTTAACAGGCAACAGTCCAATGAGTATCACATGAACAACTTGTTGCGCTAGTGCTGACCTCTCATGGTGATTCTGAGAAGTTTTAAAACCACCCTCGTATTCAAGGTTATTTTTCATGTGTATAAGTGAGTGGTAAAGGTACACACATGGTGGAGTTAAAATCTCCAATGTTTTGGAAACATGAATTGGCAGGCTCTTGAAGACAGACGTCTATAATCCCTCAAAGGCTAATTAAAAAATTTCAAGGAGCACTATTAAGTGAAAAATCTAGAGATATTGTGTCGTTACATATCATTTACATGAAGACAAAATTAGTCTGATTACAGCAGACACTGCAGAATTCTTCCTGCATTCCTTATGCGACTGGAATGGAAATAAACCCTAACATGTGCTACTGTGCCAAGTACCCTCTGCCACGTACTTCACAGTAATTTGTGTAGTATGTATATAGATGCAGAACATAAGAATTTGTAATGGAACTTAAAATGGAGCATAGCAACCCATATTAATGGCGCCTCCATGTTCTTAAAAAATTCTCAAAATTTTCATCTCGTTCTGCTCAATTAAACCAATTTCTTGTTTGGTTTGTTCCACACTAAATAGCCAAAGAAACTGGTACACCTACCTAATATCGTGTAGGGCCACTGCAAGCATGCAGAAGTGCCACAACACGACATGGCATGGACTCGACTAATGTCTGAAGTTGTGCTGGAAGTTGTTGACACCATGAGTCCTAAAGGGCTGTCCATAAATCCGTAAGAATAAGAGGGGGTAGAGATCTCTTTTGAACAGCTTGTTGCAAGACATCGCAGATATGCTTAATAATGTTCATGTCTGGAGCGTTTGGTGGCCAGCAGAAATGTTTAAATTCAGAAGAGTGTTCCTGGAGCCACTCTGTAGCAATTCTGGACGTGTGGGGTGTCACAGTGCCCTGCTGGAACTGCCGAAGTCCGTCGGAATGCACAATGGACATGAATGGCTGCAGGTGATTAGACAGGATGCTTACGTACAAGTCACCTGTCAGAGTCGTATCTAGATGGATCAAGAGTTCCATATCACTCTAACTGCACACGGCCCACACAATTACAGGGCCTCCGCCAGCTTGAACAGTCCCCTGCTGACATGCAGGATCCATAAATTCATGAGGTTGTCTCCATACCCATACACGTCCATCCGCTCGATACAATTTGAAACGAGACTCGTCCGACTAGGCAACATGTTTCCAGTCATCAACAGTTCTGTTTCGGTGTTGACGGGCCCAGGCGAGGTGTAAAGTGTATGTCGTGCAATCATCACAGGTACACGAGTGGGCCTTCGGCTTCGAAAGACATTATGTTTCGTTGAATGGTTCACACACTGACACTTGTTGATGGCCCAGCATTGAAATCTGCAGTAATTTGCGGAGTGTTGCACGTCTGTCAAGTTGAACGATTCTCTTCAGTCGTCGTTGGTCCTGTTCTTGCAGGATCTTTTTCCGGCCGGAGCGATGTCGGAGATTTGATGTTTTACTGGAGTCCTGATTCTCATGGTACACTCGTGAAATGGTCGTATGGTAAAATCCCCACTTCATTGCTACATCGGAGATGCTATCTCCCATCGCTCGCGCGCCGATTACATCATCACGTTCAAACTCACTTAAATCTTGATAACCTGCCATTTTAGCAGCAGTAACCGATCTAACAACTGTGTCAGGCACTTGTTGCGTTATATGGACGTCCTCGATCGCAGCGCCGTATTCTACGTGTTTACATATCTCTGTATTTGAATACGAATTCCTATGCCATTTGGCTGTACAGTGTTTTTTCCATCTGTAATTTTCAAGTTGATGAACACTTGCTATTCAAGAGCGGCTCAGGACCGTTACATCTAGCCCCTTGTCTTTATTGTTTTACAAAAATAGTAGATTTGGTTTTTAGTTTCTTTTGGTTCTTGCCGAGCGCATCCCAGCTTTTTTTTTTTTTTTTTTTTGTAGACGTGTGTCAAGGACAAGTACCGGGTGATCAAAAAGTCAGTATAAATATGAAAACTGAATAAATCAATCACGGGATAATGTAGATAGAGAGGTACAAATTGACACACATGCTTGGAATGACATGGCGTTTTATTAGAAGCAAAAAAAATACAAAAGTTCAAAACATTTCCGACAGATGGCACTTCATCTGATCAGAATAGCAATAATTAGCATAACAAAGTAAGACAAAGCAAATATGATGTTCTTTACAGGAAATGCTCAATATGTCCACCATCATTCCTCAACAATAGCTGTAGTCGAGGAATATCTTGTATAGACACCTTTTATTAATCCGACACGTTCCACATCATTACGAAGTGTCGTATTCATGATCTATGGAACAAGTACTAATCTAATCTAATCTGAACAACACTGTAAAGCATGTCCGGAGTTATGGTGAGGCATTGGCGTCGGATGTTGTCTTTCAGCATCCCTAGAGATGACGATCGATCACGATACACTTGCGACTTTAGGTAACCGCAAAGCCAATAATGGGGACCTGTATTTAAACAACAGTTGTTCCCAAGGTCCGTAAAAAAACGGGTTTTCTTATTTGCTGTATTGCTAACTATCGACGAATGCTGACGACTCCTTTACATCTGATACAACTACTCTTATGTGACCCACCAGTTGGAGTCGAAGTGAAAAAATAAAAGAATTTCAAGAATTGCACGTCTGTTAACTATACTAAATTATCGAGAAAGTTTGTTAAATCACTGAATAAGACCTGGTATGGTCCGACAGCTCTTCATTCGATACTGCTATTGGCAGTTGCAGCGAAATTTCGCCCTCAGATTTATTTCCGAATAGGTATAGCACTTTAATCCACGTGATTTACTCTCAATATCCTAAATACGTAAGAGTTTACTGAGGCAAATACCGAAATTACTCGAGGAGTTTCGTAAACATCTGTTTTTATAGGCAAACTTTGTCTCATCTGTGAACTGTCCCGAAGAGTTCATCATTCTATGGAAGAACGTAACTTGCAAAGTTTTTTCGTAATCTTATAATAAACAACAATTTGAATTACTTGCGATTGACGTTCAGAAAACAATAAATTATTTTAATGAGTTGGTACGTCTTGCGCAGCATTTGTGTGTTACTGTATAATTCGTACTACAAATTGAATGTATAAACAAGACTGTTGTCGGTAAAGGAAAGCAGTTCTATTTGTTTCCTTTTAATACGCATTTGTTTACAGTATGGACGTTGTAGCCGTCATACAGTAAATAAGCAAGATTATAGCTAATGATACAGCATTATTTATTATTTCGGTTGTGTAAGTTGGAAACCAGAGAGTGTTTGCCGCCAATTATCAAATGACTACCCGTGGCAGCGTTAAATGTCTGTGATGTTGATGTTTTGATAAAGGTGAGAGAAAGCGTAACACAATTTTCCAAGAGTTTGGAGTCTTTAAAATGACATGTAGGTAAATAAGATAGTACATATTGACGTAAATATATTTGTTGATATTAATTTATAGACGACGTAGTCTAGTACATATGTGTAGATACTCGTTTGATTAACTATTTTCTATATGTTAGAGTGTTACACGAAATTGAGAAGCATGAGGCAGATTTAACTGTTCATTGAAGACACCTGTCACCACGACTGAAGCGTGCTAAAGCCCATCGGCAGGATAAGTCAACAACAGCTGAATGATACGGTATGCTAATATGTTTACGTTCGTAGACGGTATGTAAGAACTGTAGGCCTAATAGGTATTTGTCCTGCAGCTACACCACCGGAAGTTACGTTTGTAAAATGATAGTTCTTTGAATACGACCCAAGTTTATCATCCAAAATTCGTCTAATGCCATACTGACCTGTCGCGCATCTACGAAGTCAATTTCATGTCGGAGTGGGTGAGAGATGCTGTTGTCATTGACCTGTTATGTTGCTTCTGTTCACTTCGTTCTAACAGTATGCCTTTGTTTAAAATTTGCTAACAAAAGAAAGAGAAATTTGTTATATCTTAGATAAAATGTGTGTTGCAACACTTGAGTTACATATGGTTCTCAGTTTGCAACAGTGATCTGTTTTAATTAAACGAATACCCTATTAGCCACTCCACCAATGATTTGTAATCAGATTTCTACTTGGAGGTATGAATTGGTTCCAATAACGATAATTGCAAGTAGGTACACTTCACATTAGGGTCATTCCATGTCAATTCAACCAATTTGAGAAAATGTTCCAGCTGATAGTCTCATATTTGGCTGAAATTTAGCACACCAATGCTACCAAGTGTGGAACACTCATGTACAAAATTTTAAGTTCCCCTGCCAATTAGTTCCAGAATTATGGCTTGTGAAAGAAGGTAGTATGACCCGGAAATTGCAACCCGCATCTGGCAATCTATCTTCAGACCCAACTTCAGGTCTTAATAAGTTTGGAACTATTTCACACAGTCTACTGAAATTTTTACAACCCAGTTACATCCACTTAGAGAACACACTCTATGAATCAAAACACCAACATATTTCTGAGGGAAAATAAAAAATTCCAAAATGTGATTAAAAACTGTAATACGTTAAAAGGTACATATTGTAGGTGCCCTCTATGCCAAATACAATTAACTCAAAAAGGTTATAAATATTTTTGGTGGTAAGCTTAATGTGGCCTAAACACACATAGAACTCATCATGCCCATATCAGTCACACAAACAGAGTTACAAGCACACGAAAATACAAAAATTTGAAAAATTACCTGAAAAACGTGGGTTTCCTAAGTGTGGTAGCACAAAAGGGACAAGTGATATCCAAGCCAAATTTCAAACACGGCATAAGTAGACCATAATATTATATGTGGCAAAATTTCAACTCGTTATTGCAAGACATTTGTGTACAATAAAAGTTGACAGAGATGTATTTGGTTACGTTTCTTTTAACGCGATTTAGCAAGTAATAGTGATGTAGCAGACAGCTTGTTTCAGATAAAGCTGCAGCAATTGTTGGGAACCATTAGGCAACAGAAAGTTAAACAATGGTAGTTTTCAGGGACAGAATGAGTCATTGTTAGTTAGGAACAACAAAGGAAACAAGCAACAATTACAGGTTACTCATGTTTTTAAGATTCTAGTTCAGACTGTCAGTACTGTTGTGGAAAGTCAGTATGGAGGCATAAGTGTGTGCTAGTGATGCTTTTGATCAAACAAGTTGCAGTATTGGTAGAGCACAAGCATCTGAATGTAAGAAAACAACATATGGAACAAAATGTGGCATTCGCTTTGTACTGTATTATCTGGATGAATCGGACCAAGATTTGTTGCTATGGAGATCCAGGATACACCATGTGGGCACAAGAAATACAGTTCCAGGAAACTTTAGTCTTTGTTACCATCATATGAAAGTGTTTCTGGATAAGTATTCTTTCCTACAAAGAAGTTGTTTTGATCCATTTTGGATTCATAAGAAGACAGTGAAGTGTAGCCTCAGAGAAATTGCATGGGACTTGACATGAAACCAGGACAAAAGTTATGTTCCCGGTGTATTACATTACTAAAAATTGAAGAATATTCTGATAATTTACATGACAGTGACGAAGAGTATCAGTCACCTACAACCACAGTGGATGAGCAATTAAATACTTCAGTGACTGCTCTTGGGTTTTCTCCCATGAAGACACACAAAGTTGGGAAAAGAGACAGGCCCAGCTATGGTAGAAGAAAACTACAAGAAGCTCAAATGAAATTAAAACACAAAATAGCTGACACACTAATGGTGGAAGAGGAAGAACTATCTGCTCCAAAGGAACAGAAATCATGACAGAAATGCTCTGATTTGGACAAAATTGTGCATGATTTGAAAGAAAACTGTGCCATATCCACACGCCAGAAAAAAAGTAGCTATTCTTACCCTTGCACCTTCCAGCTGGTCTATTGACTACACTGCAAAGGAATTCAATGTTTCTACATATATGGTAAAGCAAGCTAGGAAAATAAAAACAACCCAAGGAGTGCTTCCACAACTTCAGCAGGCTCAGAGTAAGCAATTGAGTTCAGAAATAAAGGTGCTAGTGTCGGAGTTTTATTAAAAATAGTGACTACAGCCGAATAATGCCTGGAAAAAAAGACTATGTAACGGTGAAAATGGGAAATGCACATGTACAGATGCAAAAAAGATTGTTGCTATGCAACATATCAGAACTATATGTAGAATTCAAGGAAAAGTATCCCAAAACCAAAGTGGGTTTATCATCTTTGAATCTTCGGCCAAAATGGGCTGTGCCTGTAAGTGCAAGGGGCACACACAATGTTTGTATATGAGAGACCCATCAAAATGCTGAGCTGATGTTTGCTGCTATAAAGGATTCTGGTCTGGATTACAAAGGTGCAATGAAGCTGCTAGTGTGTGACATCAGTTCCTACCAGTGCATGATACACAGGTGTGAAAAGTGTCCTGGTAAGGCAAATCTTGCAGAACACATGAATAACAAACTGTATGGTGAACTCCTAATGGATGACGATGAACTTGTTTCTTATAAACAATGGACACACATGGATCGCACAAGTCTTGAAACAAAGCAAAGTACAGTGGAAGATTTTGTTGAAATGTGTTGTCAAAAAACGGACAAACTGACCACACACAGCTTCACAGTAACAGCATAATCGGCTTATCTCCAGTTTTGTAAGGATAATTTGAAACAAGATGAAATTATAGTAACACTAGACTTTTCTGAAAGTTATGCATTTATTGTTCAAGATGCCATCCAAGGATATCACTGGAACAACATCCAAGCAACTCTCCAGCCATTTGCGATTTACTATAAAGGTGAATCAGGTGATGTGTCTGTCATGAACCTGTACGTTTTTAGCGACTGTTTAATTCATGATGCCATTGCAGTTCATTCCCACATTCGCACTGTCATGGCATATGTGAAAAGCTGCCTTACATACATTTTGCGTAATACTTCATTGATGGGGCAGCTAGTCAATACAAAAACTGTAAAAATCTCAAAAATCTATGCATGCATTACCATGATTTTCAGATTAACGCAGAATGGAATTTTTTCACAAGTCATGGTAAAAATATATGTGATGGTATTGGTGCTACCATTAAGCGCATGGCATCACGAGCTAGTCTGCAGCATCCTACAGGAGGTCACATTCTAACACCTCTTCAATTATTTACCTGGGTACAGAAAAATATCTCTGGAATACGGTCATTCTGTGTTTTGAAAGATGAGGTAAAAATCAGTCGAAGAGTTGCTAAAAAGCAGACTATAACATGTTAAAACTGTTGCAGGCACAAGGAGCCATCATCACTTCTCTCCAGCAGACTCTGACTATGTGCAGATGAGCAGACTGTCCGGTTATAACTATAAGTTCAAGCACAACATGTGTCTTCAGTGTGTCTGACTCAGGATTCAGAAGCATAAGCAGCAACATACAACCAGGTTGCTATGTTATTGCTGTTTATGATGACAAATGGTACTTAGGATGTGTTGCAGAGTGCTGTGAAGCAGAAGGTGATGTATTTGTGAACTTCCAGCAGGACCAGCAAGATCATTTCATTGGCCACGTTTGGCAGGCAGGTGTTGGATTCCTTTTGAACATATTCTTATGACAGTTCCAGTTCCTACCACAGTGTCAGGAAGACAGTACAATTTGCCACTCAGTGTACAGAGTACAGTAGTTAAAGTGTGGGAGAACTTTTGTTCGAGGCACAATCAACTGGTTTTCATCAGTTAAGTTGCAGTAAACTTTAGTGATAGGTTGTGTTAATCTGTCTATATGTTGTTACTTAGTGATTAAACACTTGTGGGAGAGGATAAGAAGAGGCAGAACAGTTTACGATATGTTTTTACAAAATTGTATTGTGGAACAATGGCCACATCACAAATACATCTGTCAACTTCCATTGTACACAAATGTCTTGCAATAACATGCTGAAATTTTGAGATATATATCATTATGGTCTACTTATGCAGTGTGTGAAATTTGGATTGGATACCACTTGTCCCTTTTGTGCTACCACACTTCGAAAATCCATGTTTTTCAGGTAATTTTTCAAATTTTTGTGTGCATGTAACTCAGTTTTTGTGACTGATATGGGCATGATAAGTTCTGTGTGTGTTTAGGCCACATTAATACCACAAAAAATTTATACCCTTTTTGAGTGAATTATATTTGGCATAGAGGGCACCTACAGTATGTACTTTTTAACGTATTACATTTTTTTAATCACATTTCGGAATTTTTTATTTTCCCCCAGAAATATATTGTTGGTGTTTTGATTCATGGAGTGTGTTCTCTAAATGGATGTTACTGGATTGTAAAAATTTCAGTGGACTGTGTGAAATAGTTCCAAAGTTATTAAGACCTGAAGTTGGGTCTGAAGACAGATTGCCAGATGCGGGTTGCAATTTCCGGGTCATGCCACCTTCTTTCACAAGTCATAATTCTGGAACTAATAGGCAGGGGAATCTAATACTTTGTACACGAGTATTCCACACATGGTAGAATTCGTGTACTGAACTTCAGTCAAATCTGAGACTGTGCCCCTGGTTGAACTGACATGGAATGACCCAGTAGTTTGCAGAGTATGGATGCAGATGGGTTAGTCTACACAGCAGAAGTACACTACAATGGCTGCTTTTTCCTGTTTGTGTAAAAGTTCACTGATTTTTCATCCCTGGGCGCACTGCTTCATGAGATTGGTAAATTAAATTCATAAAGTAATTGTGAACACTAATCCTTAAATCTGCATACTTCTGTAGGAGCAGCTGAAATCATTTTCATGATTACAGTAACGACTTCTACAAATACAGCCTTTTTCTTCATTTACCTCCACAAACCTTTAGTAAAAAATAATTTTTATGTCTTGACCAGAGATCACCACAATTAATGCATGAAAATGCATTCTAAATTCCCAGCCACTCTGACAGTGTGTGTAGAATGGATCACATTATTCTGGAATGCCTCCAGATTTCCGTTTTGTATCATTTTCCTAAATTGCTCCAAGTAAATGCCAGGATAATCCATTTGAAGAAGATGGGCCAATTTCCTTCCTGATGCTTTTGTAATCTGGGCCTGCACCATCTCTGATGACCACGCTGTCAATAGTACATTAAGTTTTAATGTTCCTTCCTTCATCAGTTGTGAATGTTTGCATAACCATGTGTTTGCTTAATAATAACCTTCATTTAATAACATAGTGAACACAATATCGGCCCTCGACCAGCTGTACAGGAGAGAACATAGCATTCAGAAGAGGGGCATTTGCTGCTGTACTCCTCCCCTCCTCCCTCCCATTTGAAATGTGGATTACAGAGTTTTTATTCATGTATTGAGTGGATAACCATCAATTCTCTGTGGTATCATATGTTTGTTTTTTGAGTCACCTACAAAATTTAGTTATTGCATGGCATGCGTCAAATCTGACCAATTCATTTATGTAAAGAAAATGGGAATTTTAAAGTCTTTCTCCCTTGGCCTCCAAAAATGCCCACAGATTCCCAAGCAATGGAAGTAAATTCTCTTGTCTCTCACAGGACCAAATCCACAATTTCAGAACTGGAATACAGATGCTAAGAATGACAGAACTAGAACTTGCAGACTATGGGAAACTTTTCCAGAGATGTAATGAATGCAGAAAGGATGTGATTGGAATACAAATAATGGAATTAGTAAAGGGGACCACTCACCATATTTTTAATGCATTGAGCAGTTGACAGGCATATAAACGTAATAGAAAGAAATGATTATGCTAAACCTTTTAGTGTCTTACACATTTTGTGTGTGTATGGTATAATTTTATGCAAATCATTGCAGTTTCCTCGTAGACCCACTCACAAGTATGAGTCAGAGTTGGTGAACATTGAGGGAGAGTTATGCTTGATGTCATAGGCGTTACTGTCACTAGCAGCACATACTGATAAAATTGTTTACATTGTGAAGTATGAAACTGTCTATGCTTACAGAAAGGAGTAAGAAGTGACAAGATACTCAGTATTGATTTTGGCAGATATGTTTTTCAGCTTCAATACAATGTTACAATGCATTCCATTTGATATCTTGTCATATGGCATCTGCTGTTTCATGACAGAAATCTAGTGATGGGTTTCTTCCGAAATGCATCATGAGATGATAAATAAAATTATTTTGGTGATCAAGACAAGTGTTTTACCGTTTATAAACCTTCTGTTTTTCCATCAGATTGAGATCTACATATTTACACAAGTACCTTATTTGGCCATCAGCTGTGTGCTGATGTAATGCATTTTGAATGTGGTTAAATGGGCAGCTGCAGAATGGTTGTACATGTTTTAGAATCATGGGATTTGTATGAAATATTGTAGAGTTTCATACCCATTTAATGTTGTGCTTTTGCTTGAATTACCTAACAAGTACACGATGGAAACTGTGTCAATAACGGCATGTCAGTAGCCAGTAACTGATAGTCCTGCTACGAAGCTCACTACTGAGTATCACCAATGCTTCCATATTATGATGAGTGAATTTCATGGCCACATCATTAGAAACAGGTTTAAATTATCAGTGGTTAAGGGACCTCAATAAACATATGCAGACAACATCTAGTTGGCTCTAATCAGCATGTTCTGTCTTTAAAGTTACCACAAGACTTAGAGGACTAAAATATTGGTTACTGCAGTTTTCAGAGATGAAATAGTGAAGGCAGCAGATCATCAAATGGGTAAAAAGATAAGGCCTAATATAAATCTTTGGATAACACAGGAGATATTGAGTTTATTGATGAAATAAGAAAATACAAGGTGGCACAGATAAATGTAGTCTATTTAAGTATAAAGGAAATACAGTGAAATTACAGAAACAAAGAGCTGAAATGGACTTATCATTTATTTATAATGAAAAATAAAGTGAAAATACAACAATAGAAGATGCTGAAAGTGACCCCCTGCGACTTCAGTACACGGCTGTGCATATCGAGGCATGTTCAGATACACCTGGTGTATAGTTTGGATGTCTATGGCAGCAACTTCACGTCTGATGATGGTCTTTGTATTGTGTGTGGATTTGTTTCATAGACCTTACTCTTCATGTGCTCCCCCCCCCCCTCCCCTCCCCAGGAAAACAGGAAAAGAAAAAAAAATCACATATTGTTAGTTTCAGCAAATGTGGTGGCCAAAATGTTTGCTGGTAGTTCGTTCCTCATCATGGACTTGTTCCAGGGATACCATAGAAGTGTGTCATGTTGCCTTATATTGCTGGAAGAACCAGTATTGTCTTTCATATTCAGAGAATTGAGCACAAAATGTATCAAAAATTTCCATATATGCAACCGTATTGAGAGTAGTGTCAAAAAAATATCAGTCTAATAATACATGTTGCTGTTACACTGCACTGAATGTTGATATTTTCCTCACAAAGTGGTTGCTAACAGTGTTAGGGTTATCTGTTGCCTAGTACCCCATGTTCTGTGAACTCTCATGACTAGGAAGATGAAACCGCGTTTCGTCACTTGTGATATAACAGAAAGGGTCTAATAAACCGTCTTTGAAAGGAGGCTGTTAAGATGAACATAAACAAAAGGAAAACAAGGATAATCTAACGTAGTTGAATTAAATCAGGTCATGCTGATGGAATTGGAGTAGCAAGCAAATTGTAAATAAAATCTACTATTTCGACAGCAGTGTAACTGATATGGCCGAAGTAGAGAGGATATGAAACTTAGATTGGAATAGGAAGAAAAATGTTTGTGTTTGTATGTCCATATGTGACAGGTTACATTTACCATAAGTTCTGTTCTTACCATATTACTACCAGGTTATGTTTAGCAGCTCCATGAATGAATGTTCATCCTAACAGTGCCAACACTGACTAAGACATTGTCTTCTGATCAACTTTTTTGCTTTGTGTCCGAAAGCTTCTGAATGTTAGCATTATTGTAGAAGACTCAGCTTTGTAAGTGGTATATCTTTCTTACTTCTGTCCATAGACTTCACTAATTCTCTTCCAAAGTGTGGGTAATAATGTCCTTGACTCTGATCACGTATTGTTGGCTTAAACTGTGTACTATAGACTTCATGGCAGAAAGTTACAGAAATATTTTTTCACTCCCAAAAATATCAATAAGATCATGGTGTTTGTATGAATTAAATATCAAGGTTTCACCTGTAATACGCAACTACTTATTGTTGCCTTTTCTCATCACTGCTATTCATTACTGACAATATGATGTAGTTACTGCTACAATGCGTTATTCTAAATATTGCAAATGTACTTTTTAGGCCTTCTGAAATAGGCCACAAGAATTTTTGCATCTTCTGTGAAAAAAAGACATAAAAACGGGAATTCCTGAAAGGACATCATACACCATCAGTGCTGGCTGAACATATCTGATACAACAGGTACCAGTAAACAAGGTCTCTTCATAAAATTCCGAAGCTTTTTCCACAAAATTTTTCTACACTCACATTTTAATTATTGTGAATGGTCTCCTTCGAATTACTTTCCTCCTCAGTTGATACACCACTCTGAGCACCATTTCCACTTCTGGAAGCAGCCTTGGTACATCTCTTGCTGGTTTGCATGAAGCACTGTCTGCAAATTTTCTTTTATCTCATTTATTGTTGCAAATTTCATCCTTTCAATGGGATTTTCAGCTTTGGAAATAAAAGAAAGTCCACAGGGGCCAGGTCTGGAGAGTACGGTGGGTGAGGCAGCACAGTGATTTCATTTCTTGTGATCTTCATAGATTGCGAGACAAAGGTCTTTCTGATTTTCACTCATGAGCAGTGAACGAACTTGGTGGCAACACCATGATGCTGTGTGAGGATTTCATGACTTGATCCAACTGAAATGTTAACTTCATCTACGATCTCTGACAGGAATGTTTTGGCTTTGTCAGCTAAAACAAAGAACGAATGTGTGTTAATAGAACATAAGTGAACCACCTTTATGTTGTCAATATGATTTCCTAGAGTGCAAATAAACCACAAAGTCAATGAAAAAGCTTCATAGAGTAAGTTGGAAAGTGGGCCTGACTGCTGTAATTGATGTAATCTATCCTCACAGTCCCTAAGTGAGAAATACGTAGAGGATTGTAGAATATCCCTAGAGTCATCACTCAAAGCTGGTTCTTGAAACTTCTCAGGATGTTTACATCTGTCTTCAGGAGTCTACCAGTTCAGTTTCTTCAACCTCTCAGTGACACTCTCCCACAGGTCAAACAAACCTGTGACCATTTGTGCTGACTTTCTCTGTATACGTTCAGTATCGCTTGTTAGTCCTGTTTTGTACAGATCCCACACAATTGAGTAATATTAGAATAAGTTGCACAAGTTATTTTTAAGCAGCTTCATTAGTAGACTGATAGCATTTCCCTAATATTCTACAAATAAACGAAGTTTACCACCTGCTTTACCCCTAACTGAGTCTAGGCAGTCATTCCATTTCATATCCCAACAAAGTGTTACACCCAGGTATTTGTATGAGTTGGCCAGTTACAACTGTGACATATTGATATTTTACAGTCAGAGGATACCACTTTTTTTTCATGTTGTGAAGCACACAGTTTTACGTTTCTTAACTTTTAAAGCAAATTGTCAAATCTTTACACCACTTTGTAACCTTACCAAGATCTGACAATATTTATGCAGCTTCTTTCATACAGTACTTCATTATAGATAACTGCATCATGTACAAAAAGCCTGGGCTACTACGAATATTGTCCATGAGGTCATTAATATACAACATGAACAGGAAGTATCCCAACACCCAAAGTTACCTCTAATTCTGATAATGAATCCAAGATAACAAGCTGTGTCCTCCCTGCTAAAAAATTATCAGTCAAGTCAAAAATTTCGCATCATATACTCCATATTGTCATACTTTTGACAGTAATTGTAGATATCGTACTGATTCAAGAATATTTACTTTGCCTTCTGTGATAAGGAATTTTGGAAAACCATTTGTATTAACTCCACTTTGGTGCCACTGTCATCAGTAACTTTATCATTGCTACCACACTGCGGAGGTATTGAGTGTCTTGCTGCTGCCGTACTTTACATATGACCGGAATCTCTCTGGATTTTCTGACAGGTTTCGAGACAAGAGTTTCATTGTGGAAATTATTAGAAGCATTTTGCATTGAAGTCTGTGCTAAATTTTGGGCTTTTGTAAATCATCATAAATCTTGACAATTTTGTGTTCCACTAAATCTGTGCAACGGTGTCCTGACCTGTTTTGTGAATCATGGGGGATCTATCCATCTCTTATTAAATTACTTGATATGAAACTCAGTTGCTGTCAGTATTTCTTTGACTTTAAGCCACATCCAGTCTGTGCTTACATAGCTAGTTTGGAAGAAATACAGTCTGTCTCTTTTGAAGATATCAAGCAAAATTTTTTCTTCTTTTTTAAATATATTTATTTTTGATGGATTTGGATGTTAATGGTGTTCAATCTCACTACAACAGCCTAGTGGTCAATAGTCTCTGTACCCATTGTGATACTTTCTATTTGTTCAAGATTGTTTGTTGTCAGATCTAGAATGTTATCACAACTAGTTGCTCTGTGTGTGGGCTCTTGAGCTAATTGCTCAAAATACTTTACTGAGAATTCCATATGATGATTTATGTCTACTACCAACTTCAAATGTGTGTTTTCGCCAACATATTGAGGGTAGATTGAAGTTGCCACCAACTGTAATTGTATGAGTTGGACACCTATTTGAAATGAAACTCAAATTGTCCTTGAACTTTTCAGAAACTTTATCATTCAAGGGGGGGGGGGGGGTCTGTAAAAGGGACCAACTGATAATTTATTCCAGTTGTTCCATAGAACCTGTACCCGTACTAACTCACAGCAACTATCTATTCCAATTTCACTGCAAGGGAAACTAATTTTGACAGCAACAATAATGCCACTGTCAACCGAATTTACTCATGTTTTCCGAATAATGTCAGGTCCTTTGTAAAAGTTTTGTGTGGTTGCCTCCGGCTTAAGCCAACTTAAAGTACCTATAAAGACTTGTGTTTCAGTGCTTTTAATTAGAGCTTGGAGCACTATTTCTATCCCAATACAGCTATAACAGTTTACAACTGTAATACAAGTGAAATTCCTGGTGATTAAAGCTGTGTGCCTGACTGGGACTCGAACCCGGGATCTTAGTCAATCAGAGCAAATGCTTTACCGACTTAGCTAACCCAAGTACAACTCAAGACCAATCTTCAGTTTTACTTCTGCCGGTACCTCATCTCCACCTCCTAAACTTCGCAAAAGTTCTCCTGTGAAACTTGCAGGATTGACATACCTGGAAGAAATGATTTTTCAGAGACATGGCTTGGCCTCAAGCTGGGGAATGTTACCAGAATGAATTTTTCACTCTGCAGCAATGTGTATGCTGACGTGAAACTTTACGGGAGATTACGACTGTTTGTCAGACCCTGACTCAAACTCAGGATCTTTGCTTCTTGCACGCAGGTGCTCTTCTAACTGAGCTATGTAAGCACAATTCATGACCTGTCCTCACAATTTTACATACACCAGTATTTCATTTCCTAGCTTCCAGACTTCATACTTCATTTTGTAATAGTGATATTTCTTGGGTCAACCCTCATTCCTCGTTTGACCCACACCTTTTGATACTGAACCCTTTTCCAGGTGTCTCTAACATGGGCCACTACCTAGTCCATTCCACACAACCCTCCGATACCCATGCAACCACCTCCTGTGTGTAAAGGGTCCCTGATGTATTGAGTGGATCACAGCATCTCTCTAATGTAAGGTGCAAGTCAAGGAATCTTCAGCCCACACATTTGCAGAACCGTCTGAGCCTTTGATCAGGCATTCCACTCAGCTCTGTACTGAAGGTCCAGAATGGTTCTGTCAACAGTGCTACTGATGGTGAGCTCCACTTTTGAGAATGTTGCAAGATATCACTTTGGTAGAGCAGTGTGTTATCCAACTTCTACCTAGCTGACGAAGCATTGGCTGTCTTTACCACTTCAGATAACCTCTGGAAACTAGAGAGAATCTCTTCTGAGTCAAAGGAACACACATTAGTAATGACATGAGGCACCATCTGCTCTTGGTTGTATGCTGTGTGCTTCATGTCATCCAGAATAATCCAGTCCACACTTGATATAATTGTGTCTAGTATGCACACAGTGTGCAATTATTGTGAATATCATTCATTGGCTTGGTAGATGTTGCTTTACCAAAGTGATACGTTCCACCACACTCTAGACTATCAATATTCTCAACCTCCGTGACTGCCCGACCTTGTAAACTGAGAGGCTTCCACTGAAACAAGGCTAATGACTGCATCTGGCTCAGGACCATCATTAGTGCCAGGTAGCACCTGAAGGCTGTTTGTCAGACAGACTGGGGAGGCATTTCAGTCAGTGGCCCGGAAAACTTATCATTGTCTGCCACATGTTGAAACAATCTCACACTCGACTCAGTGCAGGCAGTAACCAGTTTATTCACTGTAGTGGACATATCAGGGGGCTCATGAGATGTGCTGGATATTCCTTGGAATCCCAAGTCCACTGATGCCCATTGGCAACAGTCTCAAGCTGTATGATCAAAGCCAGAACCTCATGGAGCTGTGAGTGAAGGGTCTTCAACTCGCCTTACATGAAAACACAGCATTCACAGTCAAATGGTTCAAATGGCTCTGACCACTATGGGACTTAACTGCAGTGGTCATCAGTCCATTCACAGTCCCTAGCTATACTAAAGACATTGGAAACCTACACAACACCATTACAAAAGCACACAGACAAAGCAAAATAAGTAAGCCAGCAGAGGAGGAAGAGCAGTTCCCGACTTGTGGAAAAAGTTTTTTAAACCTCCTTCTTTCCTTCTCCAGGAATCAGGAAAACTGTCCAAGTAGTTTTTCTGGTGTTTGCTTCAATAATACACAGGGAGTATCAGACAGACATTGAACTGTTAATGTATTTGGAATGCAGAAGGCTATGTAATTGATTTCAGTGAGGATTTGGGAGATACTATTCCATCCTGATAGCTTGTTCTTGCTTCAAATGCTGTGCAGCATGTTTCACTGTATGCAGGAGGTTCACTCTAGTGGAACTTGCAGTATAATGCAGTATTTCAAATGTAATTGTCTTTCCTATTTTAATTAAAAAGTAACCTTCAGTGAGGGAGAACATGTTCGTTATTCTATGTTTGTGGTTTCTATTTTCCAGCTTTCAGCTTTGTAATAATGTCACATATTTACATTTGATAATCATTTGACTGCCACACTTATGGCACCTTATGGCTTACTTCGCCAAACAAATATTTTTATTGGGTATTAACTGCAAGAAATGAACAGATAAAACCTGTATCATGAGTCGCCCCATAAATGCAAACAACTATCCCACATAGTGGCATTTAAAAAATGTATTCCTTACTTAGGCACTAATACACCATACTGTTGCTCACTGGGTAATTGCATAAATTGTTCTCTGTGAGTTGTGACGTCCTTTGAGATTTGCATTAGGAAATCTCATTTGTTAATTCCACACTGATTTTTCAACAGACCTGAAATATTTTAAACATGACAAAGTTAAATGAAGAATATGCTGTTGTCATAAATTGTAGACCTACTTCATGTTCCACATCTACATCTACATTTATACTCCGCAAGCCACCCAACGGTGTGTGGCGGAGGGCACTTTACGTGCCACTGTCATTACCTCCCTGCCCTGTTCCAGTCGCGTATGGTTCACGGGAAGAATGACTGTCTGAAAGCCTCTGTGCGCACTCTAATCTCTCTAATTTTACATTCGTGATCTCCTCGGGAGGTATAAGTAGGGGGAAGCAATATATTCGATACCTCATCCAGAAACGCACCCTCTCGAAACCTGGCGAGCAAGCTACACCGCGATGCAGAGCGCCTCTCTTGCAGAGTCTGCCACTTGAGTTTGTTAAACATCTCCGTAACGCTATCACGGTTACCAAATAACCCTGTGACGAAACGCGCTGCTCTTCTTTGGATCTTCTCTATCTCCTCCGTCAACCCGATCTGGTACGGATCCCACACTGATGAGCAATACTCAAGTATAGGTCGAACGAGTGTTTTGTAAGCCACCTCCTTTGTTGATGGACTACATTTTCTAAGGACTCTCCCAATGAATCTTAACCTGGTACCCGCCTTACCAACAATTAATTTTATATGATCATTCCACTTCAAATCGTTCAGCACGCATACTCCCAGATATTTTACAGAAGTAACTGCTACCAGTGTTTGTTCTGCTATCATATAATCATACAATAAAGGATCCTTCTTTCTATGTATTCGCAATACATTACATTTGTCTATGTTAAGGGTCAGTTGCCACTCCCTGTACCAAGTGCCTATCCGCTGCAGATCTTCCTGCATTTCGCTACAATTTTCTAATGCTGCAACTTCTCTGTATACTACAGCATCATCCGCAAAAAGCCGCATGGAACTTCCGACACTATCTACTAGGTCATTTATATATATTGTGAAAAGCAATGGTCCCATAACACTCACCTGTGGCACGCCAGAGGTTACTTTAACGTCTGTAGACGTCTCTCCATTGATAACAACATGCTGTGTTCTGTTTGCTAAAAACTCTTCAATCCAGCCACACAGCTGGTCTGATATTCCGTAGGCTCTTACTTTGTTTATGAGGCGACAGTGCGGAACTGTATCGAACGCCTTCCGGAAGTCGAGAAAAATAGCATCTACCTGGGAGCCTGTATCTAATATTTTCTGGGTCTCATGAACAAATAAAGCGAGTTGGGTCTCACACGATCGCTGTTTCCGGAATCCATGTTGATTCCTACATAGTAGATTCTGGGTTTCCAAAAACGACATGATACTCGAGCAAAAAACATGTTCTAAAATTCTACAACAGATCGATGTCAGAGATATAGGTCTATAGTTTTGCGCATCTGCTCGACGACCCTTCTTGAAGACTGGGACTACCTGTGCTCTTTTCCAATCATTTGGAACCTTCCGTTCCTCTAGAGACTTGCGGTACACAGCTGTTAGAAGGGGGGCAAGTTCTTTCGCGTACTCTGTGTAGAATCGAATTGGTATCCCGTCATGTCCAGTGGACTTTCCTCTGTTGAGTGATTCCAGTTGCTTTTCTATTCCTTGGACACTTATTTCAGTGTCAGCCATTTTTTCGTTTGTGCGAGGATTTAGAGAAGGAACTGCAGTGCGGTGTTCCTCTGTGAAACGGCTTTGGAAAAAGGTGTTTAGTATTTCAGCTTTACTCGTGTCATCCTCTGTTTCAATGCCTTCATCATCCCGGAGTGTCTGGATATGCTGTTTCGAGCCACTTACTGATTTAACGTAAGACCAGAACTTCCTAGGATTTTCTGTCAAGTCGGTACATAGAATTTTACTTTCGAATTCACTGAACGCTTCACGCATAGCCCTCCTTACGCTAACTTTGACATCGTTTAGCTTCTGTTTGTCTGAGAGGTTTTGGCGGCGTTTAAACTTGGAGTGAAGCTCTCTTTGCTTTCGCAGTAGTTTCCTAACTTTGTTGTTGTAGCACGGTGGGTTTTTCCCGTCCCTCACAGTTTTACTCGGCACATACCTGTCTAAAACGCATTTTACTATTGCCTTGAACTTTTTCCATAAACACTCAACATTGTCAGTGTCGGAACAGAAATTTTCGTTTTGATCTGTTAGGTAGTCTGAAATCTGCCTTCTATTACTCTTGCTAAACAGATAAACCTTCCTCCCCTTTTTTATATTCCTATTAACTTCCATATTCAGGGATGCTGCAACGGCCTTATGAGCACTGATTCCCTGTTCTGCACATACAGAGTCGAAAAGTTCGGGTCTGTTTGTTATCAGTAGGTCCAAGATGTTATCTCCACGAGTCGGTTCTCTGTTTAATTGCTTGAGGTAATTTTCGGATAGTGCACTCAGTACAATGTCACTCGATGCTCTGTCCCTACCACCCGTCCTAAACATCTGAGTGTCCCAGTCTATATCTGGTAAATTGAAATCTCCACCTAAGACTATAACATGCTGAGAAAATTTATGTGAAATGTATTCCAAATTTTCTCTCAGTTGTTCTGCCACTAATGCTGCTGAGTCGGGAGGTCGGTAAAAGGAGCCAATTATTAACCTAGCTCGGTTGTTGAGTGTAACCTCCACCCATAATAATTCACAGGAACTATCCACTTCCACTTCACTACAGGATAAACTACTACCAACAGCGACGAACACTCCACCACCGGTTGCATGCAATCTATCCTTTCTAAACACCGTCTGTACCTTTGTAAAAATTTCGGCAGAATTTATCTCTGGCTTCAGCCAGCTTTCTGTACCTATAACGATTTCAGCTTCGGTGCTTTCTATCAGCGCTTGAAGTTCCGGTACTTTACCAACGCAGCTTCGACAGTTTACAATTACAATACCGATTGCTACTTGGTCCCCGCATGTCCTGACTTTGCCCCGCACCCGTTGAGGCTGTTGCCCTTTCTGTACTTGCCCAAGGCCATCTAACCTAAAAAACCGCCCAGCCCACGCCACACAACCCCTGCTACCTGTGTAGCCACCCTATGGCGCAAGTCGAGGAATCTGCAGCCCACATGGTCGCAGAACCGTCTCAGCCTCTGATTCAGACCCTCCACTCGGCTCTGTACCAAAGATCCGCAGTCAGTCCTGTTGACGATGCTGCAGATGGTGAGCTCTGCTTTCATCCCGCTAGCGAGACTGGCAGTCTTCACCAAATCAGATAGCCGCCGGAAGCCAGAGAGGATTTCCTTCGATCCGTAGCGACACACATCATTGGTGCCGACATGAGCGACCACCTGCAGATGGGTGCACCCTGTACCCTTCATGGCATCCGGAAGGACCCTTTCCACATCTGGAATGACTCCCCCCGGTATGCACACGGAGTGCACATTGGTTTTCTTCCCCTCTCTTGCTGCCATATCCCTAAGGGGCTCCATTACGCGCCTGACGTTGGAGCTCCCAACTACCAGTAAGCCCACCCGCTGCGACCGCCTGGATCTTGCAGACTGAGGGGCAACCTCTGGAACATGGTATCCAGTGCATTGAAAGCTCTGAAGAAAACTTGCTATGATTGAGGGGAGGATTTCTCTTATCTGCTCCAGTTGCCTTAATGACTTACAGAAAATTTCAATATAATGTAATTGAATAGACAAAAAATCCACTCACCAAGCAGCAGCAGAACACACACATAAAAGAAGGTTACACTTTTGGAGCCAGTGGCTCCTGGCAGAATGGTTGGAGGGGGAGGAAGAGGGGTGAAGTAAAAGACTGGAAAGATTTAGGGAAAGGGCAGGTTTTTGAAAAGTCTCCCCTGAACTGCCATTTTCCAAAATCTTCCTCTTTTCTGAAACCTCTCCAGTCATTTTTTTCACCCCTCTTTCTTCCCCTCCAACCTCTTTGCCGGAAGGAGCAGCCACTGATTCTGGAAGCTTACATAAGTATAACCTTCTTTTATGTGTGTGTTCAACCGTTGCTTGGTAGGTAGAGTTTTTTATCAGTCCAGTTACATTAAATTTTCAAAAACTGATTATTTTGTTGTTATATTAGAATACTTCAATAGATATACAAAACAGGAGAAATATCCAAAATGTACTGAAGTACTTTATAATACTAATACAAAAACAAGAAAAGATGTACATGGGTGTGCTGAAAAGTGATGCCTCCAAATTTTCTATTCTGTTCTCAAGATTGGTTGAGGTGTTATATGTCATGCATATTACTCGGCCAACTTTTCCGCTTTGCTGACACAGGTTGCCAGAAAGCTGAAAACAATCATTCAAAGAGTTCATCCACACATGGAGCACCCTCTCCTTCAGTGTTACAATACCAGACCAGACGAGCAGTATGTCATCTGCAAAGTTAGATGCGTTAGCTTTACTGTCATCAATCATCCTCCATACAGTCCTGACTAGGCCTCACCCAATTTTCATCTGCTTCCAAAACTTAAGAAAACCTTCAGGGATCACAGTTTTATAGTGATGAAGCGATGCAACAGAGGTTGTCGAGAAAGTCAAACATTTTACAGTGGCCGTGTCACCCAACTTATTTCTCACTGGAAGGAATGTATTTGTTACCAGGACGACTGTTGAGAAATAAATCTGTAGACATGTGCAATAAATATGCTGAATGTTAATAAAGTTTGTTTTGTTTAAAAAGCTTTAAGGGTTTTCACATATAAAATTTGGAGGCATTATTTTTCAGCATGCCCTCATGTCATTGTGATGGCCATATTTTTCTGTTTAAACGTCAAATGAAAACTACCACCAAAATTGTTTGTTATTACTTTCTGTGCTTCAGTTACAGCGATAGCACCGGGGCATCTGTCCCTTGATGTATTCAAATGCACTTCTGGGGAGTTGTTTAAAGAAGTGAGGCATTGGTGGATGGTAAAAATTTATGTTGTTTGATAAGTGTTTGTTAGGGAGCTGGTAAGAAAGCAGGACATACCCCATTGAAATATCTACCATTGAAAATAATAAGAAGTTAAATATAGTGTGAATTTGAAAACGTAAAATCAGTCAAAATGTAGCAACACATGCTTTTTTTATTATTATTTAAAAAAAAATTACAGATCAATTTGATACAATAACTGGTGATAGCCGAACAAATACTTAATGTCTTAAATCTGGCTTTTGGAATTCTTTTGTTGGTGAAGACCCTTTCTCCACTTCAACTTTTTGGCATTCTCACAAAAGCAAATGTATTAGGTATATAAATATCCGTCTGCAGAGTTGAAAATCAGTTAAAATCTCAAGGTAAAAGTAGACATCTATGTCCAATGAATTGCAAGTTCAGCTATACACAGAACGTCCTACATAGCACAAGTCCTAGCTACTTCCTGCAGGTCACTTAAGTGAGCATGCTTTCTGTTTACCTGGGAAAAAGAGTTAGAGTGCCCAGGCCACAATACTTAAGAATTCACCAATACCTTTTATCCTTACATTTGATATCATTCCTTGCAGTTAATCAGAGCCTTTCCCAAAAGTAGAATGGATTTCAGAAGTGATGACTGTGTGAACCAAGGAATGAACCTAGGTGTGAAATCTAGCAAAGGAAGGAGTTGGTTGAAAGTGGTCCGGGTACAAAGAAACTCTTTTTCGGTTTGTGTCATAACAGTTAATATCTGCCCTCGCATGCCTCCAACCTGAATCTTTGAACCCCTCATAGTAGTGAGATAAGTAAAATGTCTAACTTTGTAGTGGGACAGTATCCATCTGCTCAATATTCTAGATGTTTTGTGGTTTCTGTATCTATGTAATAGAGGGGGGGAGGAGGAGCTACTTTGTGCCCACCTTTTGTAAATATTGTAATTTAGATTGGTATTCCATATTTTAAAATTCTCATAAAAATATTGTTTTTTATTTCCTTCACCTGATTTTATGAATGTGTAAATTCTTTCATCAAAACTTAATATAAGTCTAATGGCACTCGTCATAAAGTCTACCTCCTTAGTAGTAGATGTGACTTGACAACGAATGCCTTATTCCATAAATTTAAAAATTTTGGCAGTGTAAATCCTCTGGGCATTGTATTTCTCTGTGTGGGTAGCAACAATGATCTCAAAAGTGATTTATGTGTCTTGGGTTTATGATTGTTTCTTGTTACTTCTTATTCAGTGCCATTTTGTCCAGTGCTAGAGATAACTGTTGCCTGTTTCCGATTTATGGTCCAACACTTACAGAAGGTTTGTTTACTCTGCTACTATGAGTAGAAGCAGAGACCATGAGCATACTAAAATAGTAAAATTTGAGGATAGAGAGAGAGTGAGAGTGAGAGTGAGAGAGAGAGAGAGAGTGCAGGAAATATGACAAGTTTGCTGCAATTTGAGAAGTATTTGATAAAATGAATGAATTACTACCAAGATTTTATTCTGCAGGTATGTACACTGTTGTTGATTAAATATTGTCATTGTTTCGTGGTAGGTGTCCCTTCAAGGTCTTCATTAAGGAAAACCCTGGAAAGTATGGTATACGTACAATGCTCACAGACTATAAAACCAGATATGTTCTCAGCGTGGAGCCATATCCAGGGAGGAAAAATGACAGTCCACAACAATCAAATTCAGCTGCAGCTGTAGTGGAACATCTGGTTGTTCCTACACATAATTCAGGATGCAAAGCCACCAGACAGAGAGAGATTACACTTCAGTTAATTTGGCCAAAAATTTATGGATGAATCACAATCTCACTTGTGGGAACATTGCAAGCTAATAGGAAGCATATTCCTCAAAAACTGAAAGACAACTCAAGAAGAGAATTATTTTCCAGTAAATTTTCGTGCAGTAATTCTATTACTGGAAGCATCCCAATCACAGTTGTATCATATATCACCCATGAAAAAAATAAAAATAAAAAGCCTTCCGTTGCTGTTGACCCAACATTATGATGCTGTTCTTAGTTCACATACGGACACTAAGAAGAAAACAATCATAAATTTGTATTATAATGAGTTTAAAGGCAGCATTGGCACAGTTGATCAAAGGGTGAGTAATTTCCAACTAAAAGGGCTACAAGAAGGTGGTTGCGATCTATTTTCTATACTTTTGTGGACATAGCAACGTTGAATGGTTGTACATTGTTTCTGTGCAGCTTCTCAGAAGGGAATAAGATGAAATCTAATATGCAATGACTTTTTCTTCACGAATTTGGACTACAATTCACAAAATCATACATTGAAGAAAGGGCAGTGAATATTAGACGATTCCAGAACTGTATGGCTTCACTGAGGGACATATTCTCAGATGGAGTATCAAACAGAAGTTTGCTGCAAAGGAAGCTGAAGGAGGACGGGGAAGGTGTCTTTTGTGTTGTAATAAAAGCCAGTCAAAAGCAGTGAAATACAATAAAGTGAACAAAACAACAATTATCTGTAACAACTGTAACAGATACACATACAGTAAACACAGCAAGAAAACTGTTGCATGTTCCAAGTGCGAAGACATGCCTGAAGAAAGGGATGAGTAAGTTATCCCAGAAGCTATGTAATGTAAACTGCTGTGTTTTACCTAAAATATCTGTAATACTTTTTAATTATAATGAAGTTTCTGCAATAACTCTGTAATGACTTTTACTACCAATGTGGAGAGATGCTGCTCAAGAAAATAAGACTAAATAAACTCATGTGATGGAAAAAAGTGAAAAATACTAAATGCATTTTTGTAGAGCGTTCTAAAAGATATTTACAATTTCTGGACATTTATTACGTATTACAATATTTTGTTAATAAAGGTCAATAAAAGTTAAAGAAATCTGAATTATAAAATTTTTTGTGGTGGGCACAAAATACACCCCTCTCCCTCCCTCACTCCTCCTTGGCACTACATGTTACGATAAATACATTGGTACTAGAAGGGTTATGTGTCAGTGCTGCTCTTAGTAGTCCATTGGCTAGACACAGTCGTAAGTGCCAATCTTTGTAACATAGGCATTGTGAGATGCCAGACAAAACAGCTTTATCTTTATTTATTTCAAATGAGTGAAGACTGTCGTGGAGCCTTTGTCAGTTCTATTTTACAAACATATATAGATACCAGTTACATTAATTTATGTAAAAATATTACTTTATTGTAGGCACTGGAAAGAGTTAATTACCAGCAACATCCTATATTTGTTTAAAAAAATAAAGGTAAATATCTGCAAGTATTGGATAATAACCAGAAAACATCATTTACCCCAAAATCATTAAAATAACTTTTTCCCGGAAAGCACTTCTGGCAAATTCTATAACAATTACTTCAGTGAGGCTTTGGTTGATTTATTCCCCTATCCTTTCCCAACTATACTTGGTTTCTGACGAGACAATAAACTCTAGCCCTGCTTCTTCTGAGACACATGTTGTATACCACCCACCTACTGCCTCCCTTGACATAGATTCATGATTATCCCGATACAAAAGTGAATGTCAGCCAGATACAGATAGTAATAACTGTTCAAATCATCTATGGTTATAGCAGCTTAGATAGTTACTATTGATTCATTCATCAGTTGGCTCCATCCGTGATTTTATTTTGCACTCTGTGTTGGTTTTGATTACTCATATCAGGTCCAAGAACCTTATCGCGTATACAATACATGATCAGCTAGCATATTTTTTTCATTGCTAGAACTGAGCTTAGTATTTTCATCTTTTTTAATCACCAGTGCTGTGCACAGAAATCTGGTCTCCAGCTGTCTGCTGTTGTATTGCTAAAAACCATTGTACAGTCAGCTTGTTTGCCTTTGTCAACTTGATGTGCATCAATATGAATCATTTTTCGTTAAGAGGGCATTGTCAGCTATATGTACACATTTCATTAAGCCTGTGTAAGAATAAAGAAGAATTCTTGCTGCCTGTATACATGGATCATGCACAGTGGTAAAAAGGCTGCAGTATTTACACTGAAATCAACAAGAATTATTATATGAAGCACTGCATTCTCATTTCCCAACAGACAAAGAGGAATCTTGTATATTTATATATAGATGAAGTGAAATAGGTAACTATTGGTGGACAGAACAGTGATGTCCTCTTAAAGGTAAATAATTTTTACTGACAAATTTTGTATCAAGCTATCATGTATGGAAGTGGCACACATGTGGAAATAGGGATTGTGAATTAAGTAACAGACTGGAATGAACTGTGACAGGATCTCAAACAGCAGGTGTAGACATACTACGGCAGGCATAAAAACTTTGAAATACTGCATTGATAAAGGCTAGTTACTATTCGAAACCTAGTTCTGCTTTAATAAAGCTAAAAAGGAAACTACTACTGATTGCTGCTCTCTATCACTTCGAAAGTCATATTGTGATTGTTGAGCGCATTCTGCTCTCCTAATGGAAGACAATCTGTTAATTAATGCAATGTTATTCCCACATACCTGTTGCTGACTTTCATTTTAAACAATGGTAGGAGTAAAGTCAGCCTCTCGCCAAATAATTGTGTGTTTGAACAGGTAACAAGTGCGTAACGAAAATTGAAATTAACCAAGTTTTTGTACACAATAGATTAGCAAAACCCACATTCGTACACATAACACATAGTTGTGTCATCTTGATGGTGCAGTACAACTGCATGTTCGAGCTAATATAACCATGCATTTGTATGTGTTCTTGTTAGTTTATCTCCAAGGAAGGACATTGTTTGAAAGCGTAGCAATAATTTCATTCTTCTTTAGGTGCCTGTGCACTGTCCATCATCTCAACTATAGGAGAGTGATTACCCCTATTCCTTCCATTATTATTATTATTATTATTATTATTGCACCCAGGATTTTCAAGTATCATATTCACTTTCATTTTACGGCCTCTCACCCATCACTCATTTAGAAAGAACAAATTGGCGTGTTTTGTACAAGAGTGGACGGACACACACACACACACACACACACACACACACACACACACACACACACACACACACACCAGGGTGCAAAGTATTCGCTAACAAAGAAACTTGTAATTGTTTCAGAATTGTTCCTGTTCCTGCAAGGCGTCAACACTGCTGAGAGGGTTACGCTGTAGTTTGCTTCGCAAGTGCATATAGTGGACTAGGTGTGTTGAGCAGACAGCCCCTAATTTGGTTATTATGAATTCCAGACATTACATGATATTGATACATTTAACATAACTGTCACTTTTTGAAAACCATTACAATGGTACCAGTAAGCTCGGGGCAAAATATTTCACAAACTGGAGTCAACAATACGACTACTCCAGGAACTCCTAATAATCCAACAGGAGGATCTGCTAAAGCAAGTTCTGGGGTGAAACCTAACTATGCACTAAAGTTCACTCTTGCTGGTCACACAAAGGCAGTATCTGCTGTAAAATTCAGCCCAAATGGTGAATGGCTTGCAAGTTCATCTGCTGATAAATTAATCAAAATCTGGGGAGCATATGACGGAAAGTTTGAAAAGACAATTTCAGGACATAAATTGGGTATATCAGATGTCTCGTGGTCTAGTGATAGCAGGTTATTAGTAAGTGCTTCTGATGATAAAACATTAAAAATTTGGGAACTGAGTTCAGGAAAGTGTTTGAAAACTCTTAAAGGTCATAGTAATTATGTTTTTTGCTGTAACTTCAATCCTCAGTCTAACCTAATTGTTTCTGGCTCATTTGATGAGAGTGTTCGCATCTGGGATGTAAGAACTGGAAAGTGTTTAAAGACATTGCCTGCTCATTCAGATCCAGTGAGTGCTGTTCATTTTAACAGAGATGGTTCCCTAATTGTGTCCAGTAGCTATGATGGCCTCTGCAGAATATGGGATACTGCATCAGGTCAGTGCCTGAAAACACTGATAGATGATGACAATCCTCCAGTGTCATTTGTTAAATTTTCTCCAAATGGCAAATACATCCTTGCAGCTACATTGGATAACACATTGAAGCTTTGGGACTATAGCAAAGGAAAATGTTTGAAAACATACACAGGACATCGTAATGAAAAATATTGTATATTTGCTAATTTTTCTGTAACTGGTGGTAAATGGATTGTTTCTGGTTCAGAGGACAATATGGTGTATATTTGGAATCTCCAGACAAAGGAAATAGTGCAGAAGCTACAAGGACATACAGATGTAGTGCTTTGCACAACATGTCATCCAACAGAAAATATTATTGCTTCAGCAGCACTAGAAAATGACAAGACAATTAAATTATGGAAAAGTGATATTTAAGTTGTTTTACTTCCTATTATTGAGATAATGATTGTAATTGTTTATGGTGATTATTAATTGTACTGACAATCAGCTCAAGTCATTGACTGTGCATTCAGTATTAGTTTCAGTCATTTGTTTTATATTAAATGTAATCAATGCCTAAGATTTGATGGACAAACAATAATATTTATGGAGTAAATGGCCTTTATAAGAAGAATTTCTTGAAGTTTCAGTAATTCTCAAACATCTGACAACTGTGTTATAGGAATCCTTTGTATGTATAGAGAATCAAGTTACATTTAACCTGTATATAAGTTACTCTTCAGCCAAAAAGTTTTATTTTGAAAGTTGCATTTCTACAGTACTTTCTTTGTTTCATTGTATATTATTTAATGTAAAACTTAAAAATCAATAATAATAATATTGAAATAGCACTTTATTTCATTGTCCATTATTTTTGGACTCATTCTAAATCACCACACAACGATACATTGAAAAATTATTCCAAAATTAATTTAGTGTGTGGAAAACAATTATGTTGTGATGGTTTGTCCTCTATTTATTCCAGCAGTTCCAAATAATTTGGCAATAGTAGTTCTGCTGATATGATCATGTAATATCTTATGTATTTTTAAATGTAAGAAAAATGGCTAATGGAATGTAAGAGTGCGCAGTTATATTGCAGTGACTGATGATGATTACCAGATTTTAAATTGCTCTAGACAAAACTTTTACTGTAAGACTGTGGTATATTATATTTTTAATTAACTGCATTTTGTAGCCATAATGCTGACTGTCTGCAGGAATGTTTTGATTGTATGTACTATCATGAAAGAAAAGGAATCAAAGATGGAATGTAGTGTTAATGACTTATCAGATACTGATAATGGATGATTATCATTAATAAAAATTTGTTAGCCTTATGCCTTCACAAGTGAAGGAGAACAATGTTAATGAAATATTTGTAAAATAGTTTGTGTTACTGAGAGGCATAATACATGTAACTGCAAGTTTGTTAGCTTTGTCTACCTCTCTCTCTACATGTAAGACAATCTGGTTCCAAATCTCTAAGGAGTCATAGTAATAAGTTACTGTTGATGATACAAGTTTGAATTTCTGGAGTTCCTTAGATATGGCTGTAATGTAGTGCAGTTGGCAGTCAGACATGTTACACAGCCGAACAGTAATTTGAAACTAAATGTATGACTCTTAGAGAAAAGTTTTTCTGATAACTTGGTTATTTGCTTGCCAGAAATTTAGACAGTGAAATAGTGTCCAATAATATGGAAAGTTAATGAAATGTAAATAATTAAATGGAACTATGTGGAATAAACATTGTCGGTACAGTAAACCCCAATCTTCTTTTCCCTTTAGAGTAAAATGTAAATCTACACTAGTGATGTAAGAGACTAGTTTGATGTGTTTAGTAAACTGCAGTGCATTGAATGAAAACAAACTGTGTAATGCTGCTGTCTGCTCACCATGTCAACAGTAGTGTAATCAGTAACACAAAATTGCATCAGCATAATTACAGCTTTAATTTACAGTGTCTGTGGTTATGTTTCTTGGTTGGTCACTCAGTTAAACAAGATCATTCTTTGGCTTGTAAATATATATACTGGAGCTGAGAAAGATATATGCTATTAGTAAGACTTGCATTGATATGAGGTATGATTTTCAAAAGAAAACCAGTTTAATGTTAAATAAGAAGTTGAGTATAGCATTTTTCATGAAGCAGGTGAGGAAGAGCAATATCGTATTAATAGCACGCATAAGGTAGTCAAGACCTTGGTTTCAGCATTGGACTGTGCTCAGAACTGATAACATTTAATCCGAAGACACTGTGATGTTTTTTAAAAACATATTGACTTCTTTTAGTATTGAGTAGGGTACATAGATTAGGTCTTGCATATATAATATTGAATGGTGGTAAAATAATTGGGAAGAAAAATAAAAAATTACTATTTACAATATAGTATGTACAGGAAAAGCAGTAACATCAACTGAAGTACCACATTGTTTAAGGCACTTACTCATACTCAGGAGTAGTATTTAAATCTCTCTAACTGTCCAGATTTAGGTTTCCTATGGTACCCTTAAATCACTTAAAACAATTGACGTGTTGTTCCTTTGAAAATACCAAAGCCAATCCCCTTTATACCTCTGCTATCCTGCTTGTGCACTCCCATAATGACCATGTCATTGATAGATTGTTAAACTCATATTTTCCTTCCTTTGTTATCCAAATATCTGTCAGAAGAAGTCGATAAAGTTAAACAGAGATCTGATATTTTAATCTGATCAGCATTCAAAATGGTGAAATCATACTACACTTTAGATTCAAACGAAAGCAATGAATATCTAGTTGGTGGTAATCAGACAGAAATAGGTGAATATAAAAGGAAAAATTCGTTATGAAGTCTCGGTTGAATGAAAAGGTCTTTGGGAGAGAACCTACACTTTCTTCTGCCTCTTTGAGTTTCATTGAAGTGAGGAAAAAAATTACATCCAATATCAGGCATGATATCTGTGTCACAGTTTAGTGAAAACAGTTTCCATTACTGTGAAGAGCCGCACATTACCAGTGACTACAAAGGCCTGACTTTGAACTTAACTTTATTGTTCTATATCGTCGAATCTGGATTTTTGAACCCGTGCAGATGGACAAGTGCTTTTTCGATACTGCTGGTGTGTCTGTTTCACTGTTGTCACTTTTGAATTAGTAAATATGAAATGTGTGTGTGACTCCCTGTGTCTGTCCAATTCACAAGGCACCTTAGCACTGAGCTTATTACATACTCATGTGCAGTATTACCATTTGGTGCATTTGATTAGGAGATTGAGATGCCGTAAGTTGTACTATGTTTTCATTGCACTGAATGCAATTTTCTTTTTTTACCAGGCAATTTATGTTGACCCCCCCCCCCCCCCCCCCCCCCAGTTATCTACTTTGCTGCCTGATGAGTTTGAAAGCTGTTTGTTATAAGCTGCTCAAAAATTATTGTGATACCATGAATATGTTCCTCATTGCTTACTCACTCCCCCCCTCCTCCCCCTTGCCCACAAAAATCTTTTCCTTAAACCATTAAGCCACCATTTCTTCTTGCATTGTCTTTAGACTGCAAATAAGTGCAATAACAAAGAATTACTGTAGTAACCAGAATATGTGCAAGAAAGCACTGTATTCTTTCCTAATTCATTAAAGAGAATGTTAATATTCCATACAGATTTGATTCTCGAAATGGTAAAGAAGGTGTAATTAATTTTCATATTTCAATATTTCTTTCAGAATCAAATCACCTGAAAATAAAGGTGCAAAATGGCCCAAAATCCTGCCCGAAAACAGAAGAGAAAAACATATACAAAAGAAGAACTTCAGGAGTTGTCAAAAGAAGAACTGATCTCAAGAGTTTTGCAGTTGGAAGCCTATAACACACAATTAAAGTGTTCACTAACTAAACGACTGAGTGAAGTGGAGAATACAGTCAGTATTGAAGAAACAAAGCGCAAACGAGCTTTTGATTTTTCAAATTGCATTAAGAGGCATATTATGTTGAAAGTATTGTATCTTGGATGGAATTATCAGGGTCTAGCAACACAGGAGGACAGCACTAAAACGATTGAACATGAGCTGTTTGCAGCTCTGTACAAAACTTGCCTTGTTGAAAGCAGGGAGACTGCCAATTATCATCGATGCGGTCGTACAGATAAGGGTGTAAGTGCTTTCTGTCAGGCATTCACATTAGATGTTAGAAGCAACTTGACTGAAGAGGAAGTACACTCAGGAAGCACTAACTCAGAACTACCGTATCCAAAGCTTTTGAACCGTGTTTTGCCAAGTGACATTAGGGTTCTATCCTGGACACCTGTACCACAAGGCTTCAGTGCAAGATTTGATTGCAAATCTAGGACATACAAATATTTTTTCCCTAGAGGAAATTTAGATCTACAGAGGATTAGTGAAGCTGCATGCTATCTGGTAGGTAGCCATGATTTTCGTAATTTGTGTAAAATGGATGTAAAGAATGGAGTAATCAATTATATAAGGGAAATTCTTAGCATTGAACTGAAAGTTGTCTCCGAGGATCCTGCAAAAGTAGTATCATATGACGTGTGTGTACTAACGGTAAAAGGAAAAGGCTTTCTTTGGCACCAGATTAGATGCATTGTCGGTGTTTTGTTCTTAATTGGTCAAGGCAAGGAGGAGCCCACTGTTATAAAGGACTTACTAAACGTTGATATTAACCCACAGAAACCTCAGTATTGTCTTGCTAATGAAGTTCCACTTAATCTCTTCCATTGTGAATTTGATGAAATGGGGGAGATAGTGGACAATGATACACTAATAAGTGTGATACATGAACTCCAGAGAATTTGGACAATTAATGCTGTTAAAACAACAATGGTGCGTTCTATGTTGTGCTGCTTACAAGAAAATATAGAGCAAAATGCAAATGAACAAAGTTCATGCCTTCTCGATGGAGTGAAACGCAAAGTTTACCAGCCGCTCTTTGAGAGGCCAAAATGTGATAGTTTGGATGAGCGCATTCAGCATTACATAAAAAAGAAGAAAATTGAGCTTCCAGAAAATGAGAGAGAAAATGCGAAGTAGTGATCAACAGTTTAGTTTGACAATTGTATATTTGAAAATAAATATTGAACTTTTTTAGTAATTGGGTAAATATTGATGTAACATAACGAAATGAAAAAAAGTTGATCTGATGAGAAGATATTTGTTCAGCTTTTCTGCATACTTGCTTCAGCAGAGACAGGACATTACTAATGCGAAAAATAATCATCTTGTCCGTTAAATGAATTTGTCCCTTTTTGCTGCCACAGTTTTGATATTACGGTATAGGAGGAAAACATTGCATCTTTTATGAATTATTTTTGTTGCAAACCCTGTAGTAAAATTTGCAAGAGTCTCTTCAACAGTTTCACATGATGACAGCTGAAAGTTGGTCCACAAACAAATATCAGTAGTACCTTTACAGTTTTCTGTTCTTATTCCTAAAATATTTAGTGAATTTTTAAATAGTATGAAGCCCTAAATGAGTTGAAGATAGTTGTCTGCTTTCTTCACATTTGTGATGTATTTAAAACATTCCCTACAACATCTGGTTGTGGAAGCATGTTACATTTTCTTTATTCATCACTAGTGCATGACTGTTGGCCTTCAGTGTATATGGAGAAAGAAAATCATCATTGGATTCCACTATTTCTGTCACATTGTATGTGCAATAAAAAATCAAGAAGCGACCTGTTTCCAAGACTTGGGCTCTATATGCAGATTTTTTTTGTGTGTGTAGTAAACAGCAAATGATAAATGGACTGTTTGACCAAAAATATCATCTGTTGGTTCCACATTTGTTCCTTCTTAAACTGTATAGAGAAGAAAAATATCCATTTCTGTGAGATTGTGACCTGCGTCATATCCTTACTCCCAGTGGAGACTGGCACATTTGACAATTGGGAACATCTGCTCTATTCAGTTTTCTTTATCCTCATCATCCACTATGCAAGTGGCTCATAACTTTGGCATTCTTCCTTCTATCGCCAAACCTTTAAACTATCTGGGAGATTACTTTACACCATTTAGTTGATTCTTGCCACTACGTTTCCCTCAATGTACACCTGTAAATCTCCTTTTCATTCATACTCCCTTGCTATTGCTATCATTTTTCCAATTTTTTGTAGTGATTTATTTATTGTCTTTCAGGTGTTTTCAGACATTAGCTGCCTGCACCATTTACTACTTCTTTCCTTTTCATCTTTGTTGCTCCATTAATACCTCTGTTTTGTGTTTGCCCATCCACTGTCGTGAAAACTGCCCAACCTACCATTTCTACCTTGTCAAGTTTACAGATCTCGTCTGTTGCTGTTAATACATTGGAGACAGAATTCAAATACCCCAAACAGGGTAGCTGAACTCAAAATTTAGCACATTGCCTTGCCACAATGAGTGCAACAAATTCGAATGATGGGCTATGGAGTTCATATCTGGTCTGTATATTCATGTATGTTATATCAGTTTTTAATGACAAACATACAAAAGCTTTTACCAAAACATTTTTTTTATCCCAAGAAAAAAAGGAACTTGTACAAACTGTTCTTCAACATAATTTAACTTCTTGTTTGTTTTGAAATGCACAAACAAAGATAAAAATCCTAACCAGGGCATTGCCTGAATGTTTCATTTCAGACACATTTTGGTTCCTGCTCTTAATGACGTCAGCACACACTTTGCAGAAACTCGTTGGGTGTGAATATTTTATTATTATTATTATTATTATTATTATTATTTAGTATGTGATTTGTTTTTCTGGAAATGTTTGCCACAGTTCGGAGAGGGTAAACTTTATCTTTCATCCATATTTCTTGTCTTGTGACACCTGCCATGAACAGAAAAAAGCAGTTGTTTCCACCATTTGTAATGAGACTTCTTGAAGGGGTAATAACCCATCATTAGCTTTTATTCATACCTCCTACTTTACTCTCACAAGTGTGCTACCTCCAGGCTGTGCATTGCACAAGCAGTGAACCAGCAGGGGTATAAGCTTTGAGAAGAAATGGTATGAGACTCGGAACAGAGTGGTGTTCCAGAAAGTGCTGTTGGGAACTGCAAATTATTAAGAATATGGGAACTGTATGGCACAACAATACACAGACATTATATAAGTAGAAGTTATTGTACTGGGTGGAATACAAAAAAATGGAAGGAATAACTGTATCCACTTACTATGTAGTTAAGGTATTGAGTAGGAGCCAGACTTATATTAAAAGGTAAAGGTTAATTTATTTGGTTTCAGGAACAACTATGCCACTGAAATTTGTTTCTGTAATGTTAAAATGCAGAGGTAGTTCAGAGATGTCTGTGCTTGTTTGCCACTCATTGGCTCAATTATATGATGAGGATTTGTTAGATTTTGGACTGTATTATAATATATAGCATTACAACAGTGGTTATTCAACAGACTAACACATTGTTATAGTGACATAATAATCTTGTGGTAAATTCTTGAATTTCAGTGTATGACACGCAAGGCATTGCTTTAATTTTCTCACTAACTAATGAACATAATTAAAATCCTTTTGTTTAGTGATTGGTTACACAGTATATTTCACAGTGATTAGAATAAGCCTCTTTGTAACTGATAAAATACCAGCTCCTTATTTGTAACTGTAATGGAAATTCCTGGATAAAAGCAACAAACAAAAACATGAAGAAATGCAATCACTAAACTACAGTAATTCCTTTCCTCATGTTTCAGATAGAGAGTAGTCTTTTTGTGGTGTACCATTATTATAATGTTCTATGCTTAAATTTGTTGAGCAAATATGTAACTCTGTGACTACACAAGCCCTTGTTGACTAATTTGTCTCTTGTTCAAGCCTTATCTGCCTTTTCCATTAATCCAAGTAGAACTTCAAGAATAGTTTGATCACTGGCTTTGTTAGTGGACCTTCTTTTTAAATTAATTACATTTTCAAGAACTCTTCCAATGTCACACCTGTAACTCTTTTCCAACAAATATACTCATTAAAGTTCGTAATATATTAAAGTTGTGTGCCTGAAATGGACTTGAGACATCAGTCTTCTGACTGATTTGATTTAGCCTGCCATGAATTCCTCTCCTGTGCCAACCTCTTCATCACAGAGTAACACTTGCAACCTATGTCCTGTAATATTTGCTGGATGTATTCCAATCTGTCTTCCTCTGCAGTTTTTGCCTTCTACAGCTCCCTCAAGTACCATGGAAGTCATTCCCTGATGTCTTAACAGATGTTCTATTACCCTGTCCCTTCTCCTTGTCAGCACCAATTCTGTGCAGAACCTCCTCATTCCTTACTTTACCAGTCCATCTAGTTGTCAACATTCGTCTGTAGCATCACATCTCAAATGCTTCGGTTCTCTCCTGTTCCACTGTTCCCACGGTCCAGATTTCTCTACTATACAACTCTGTGCTGCTAACACACATTCTCAGAAATTTCTTCCTCAAATTAAGGCCTATGTTTGATACAAGTAGACATCTCTTGGGTAGGAATGTCCATTTTGCAGTGCTAATCTACTTTTGATTGCTCCATCTGTCACTGGTTATTGCCTGGGTAGTAGAAGTCCTTAACTTCATCTACTTCGTGACCATCAATCCTGGTGTTAAGTTTCCCACATTTCTCATTTCTACTCCTTCTCTTTACTTTTGTCTTCCTTCAATTTAATCTCAGTCCATATTGTGTACTCATTAGGCTGTTTATTCCATTCAGAAGATCCTGCAATTCTTCTTCACATTCACTCAGGATAGCAGTGTCATCAGCGAATCGTATCATTGATATTTTTCCGCCTTACATTTTAATTCCACTCCTGAACCTTTCTTTTATTTCCATCATTGCTTCTTCAATGTACAGATTGAACAGTAGCGGTGAAAGACTACATCCCTCTCTTACACCCTTTTCAATCTGAGTACTACAATCTTGGTCGCCCATTCTTATTATTCTCTCTTGTTCTTGTACATATTGTATATTACCCGTCTCTGCCTATAGCTTACCCCTTTTTTTCTCAGAATTTTGAACATCTTCACATATTTTACATTGTTGAACACTTTTTCCAGGTCAACAATTCAAGTGAACATGTCTTGTTTTTTTTTCTTTAGTCTTGTTTCTATTATCAACCCCAACATCAGAAGTGACCCTCTGGTGCCTTTACCTTGCCCAAGCCAAACTGATCATCATCTAACACATATTCATTTTTCTTTTCCATTCTGCAGTTCATTATTCTTGTAAGCATAAGCTGTTAAGCTGATGGTGTGATAATTCTCACATTTGTTGGCTCTTGCAGTCTTCGAAATTGTGTTGTTGATATTTTTCCGAAAGTCAGATGGTATGTCGCCAGACTCATACACTCTACATACAAATGTGAATAGTCGTTTTGTTGCCACTTCCCCCAGTGATTTTAGAAATTCTGATGGAATGTTATCAGTCCCTTCTGTCTTATTTGATCTTAAGTCCTTCAAAGTTCTCATAAATTCTGATTCAAATAATGGATCCCCTCTCTCTTGTCTATTGACTCCTGTTTCTTCCTGTATCACATTAGACAAGTCTTCCCCCTCATAGAGGCCTTCAAAGTATTCTTTCCGCCTATCCTCTCACTACTCTGCATTTAATAGTGGAATTCCTGTTGCACTCTTAATGTTACCACCCTTGTTTTTAATTTCACCTAAGGTTGTTTTGACTTTCCTATACACTGAGTCAGTCCTTCCAACAATCATTTATTTTCCGATTTCTTCATATTTTTCATGTGGCTATTTCATCTTAGCTTTCCTGCACTTCATATTTATTTCAGTCCTCAGTGACTTATATTTCTGTATTCCTGAATTTCCCAGTACATTTTTGTACTTTCTTCTTTCATCAATCAACTGAAGTATTTCTTCTGTTACCCATGGCTTCTTCACAGTGAACTTCTTTGTACCTATGTTTTTCTTTCTAACTTCTGTGAATGCCCTTTGTAGAGATGTCCATTCCTCTTCAACTGTACTGCCTACTGGGCTATTCTTTATTGCTATATCTACAGCCTTAGAGAACTTCAAGCGTATCTCATCATTCTTTAGTACTTCTGTATCCCACTTCTTGCGTATTGATTCTTCCTGACTAATCTCTTAAGCTTTCAGTCTGCTCTTCATTACTACTACTTTGTGATAGTCTATATCTGCTCCTGGATATGTCTTAAAATACAGTAGCTGATTTCGGATTCTCTGTCTGACCATGAGGTAATCTAACTGAAATCTTTCCATATCACCCAACCTTTTCTAAGTATACCTCCTCTTCTTGTGATTCTTGAACAGAGAATTCACTATTACTAGCAGGCCTTACATTATGAAAAAGACCATTTCTCTCAAAAGACAGGGTTCTATGTATGAGACATGATCCAGTACATAGTGTTAATCTTTCAGGAACTTTCAATATAACATATATTCTACTGGAGCATTAAAGATTAATTCTGAGACCACATCAATGTTGACACACTTATCTCAAATGCATCAGCATACTATCCTCTAAGTACTTGTTAAATATAGAGAAGGCAGCTGTTGATACAGCAGAGTAAAGTAAATCGCTTTGGGCTGGATCAAGAAGCTCAGTATCTTACAGAATTTTAAAAGGTTTTGATGAAGACTGTGTAAAATGTTATATTATCATTAAAAAATACTACTGGGTGTGAAGGACACTTAAATCACTGTAAAGCATAACAGCATATCCAGTAACTGAAATAATCAAAATAGTCAACTAATATTTTTAACTCAAATTGTTGAAGTAAACAGAAGGTAAACCTCTGTTCAAGAAAGGGTCAAGTGGAAACAGAGCAAGCTATTGTCCAATTTGTATTCTTCAAATCCTGTCAAAAACGGCTACAATCCAGTTACAAAATTGTTTGCAGAATATGGTATTATTCGAAGAATCTTATTTAGTACCGTAGAAAACTGGTTCCAGTTAAATGGGTTGAAACTGGAACTGAAAACAAAATCCCATACTGTACATATCCAAAAGAAACATTTAAATTGCTAGGAGATTAAAATAATTTTGAACAATTGGGTTACAGAGAAAGATGATACAGTTAAATTTCTTGGATTAAATTTGGACAAGAATTTAAGATAATCACACATCGATTTTCTTAAAAATAAATGAGGTAATTTTGAATTAGAAGTACAACTTCTACTGACATCTATACATTACAAATAGCATATACTAATTACTGTATTTATCATTAGGTGTAGAATAGTTCTCTGGGAAGCTCAAATAGCATCTGTGGATACTGAAGCTGCAGAAGAAAATTATTAGATGCTTTTGTACTGCACAGCCAAAACTATTTTGTCCACTATTATCAGAAACTACAAATCATAATTGTTCCCTGCCTATACATTCGTGAAACTATGATGTATTATTCTTATGCAATAGACAAATTATTTGAGAAAAATCATTTTGACAGCAGCAGGAAGAGGAGGATACCATTGTTAGCATTACTGTAGTTGCTTTCTATTTTAGGCGAAGTTTCATTACAAATCTGTAACATATACCTATATTAAATGATTGATATAGAAACATTATGAGACTAATAAATCACACTTCACTGACAGCTGTGTGTCTACTGGCAAAGTAAAAACATGTTTTATATATTAGAATTATGTGTTGTTTACATCCATGATTCCAAATATTCAGATAAACTTTAAAGTAATGGGATACTATGGTAGTATTTTACTTGTTTTTGATTAGCTGAGTATTTCGTATTTCCTTCCTGGTATATGTTGATAACGTCCTATAGAATTTTGCACCTGAATGCAGAAGTCCATTCTGAACCCTGGGTATGTTTGCATAGTACATTATTTTTGTTTCTACTATTGTGGATGTGCATTACACCATTCATCCTGAATTCTCTCTGTTATAAACCACAGATACCAAACAATGGAAAATCCAGGATGGAATGTAACAATATTATGGAAAGAAAAGTTACCACTCTCCATATAGTGGAGATGCTGAGTCGCATATAGACGCAACAAAAAGACTGTCACATACAAGCTTTTGGCCAGCAAACCCTTCATCACACACACACGCACACACACACGAGTGTGGCTTCAGTTGCCAGACTGTAGTCATGTGCATGTGAGTTGCATTTTCGTGTGTGTGTGTGTGTGTGTGTGTGTGTGTGTGCGTGTGTGCATTTTCGTGTGTGTGTGTGTGTGTGTGTGTGTGTGTGAGTGTGTGAGAGAGAGAGACTGTTGTCTATTTTTGACAAAGGCCTTGCTGGTTGAAAGCTTATTTGTGACAGTCTTTCTGTTGCGTCTATCTGTGACTCAGCATCTCCGCTATATGATGAGTGGCAACTTTCCTTTTCATAAAACCACAGATACCGTTAGAGAACATAATTCTGTATTGACACAAGACTGAAAGAAATCTTAAGTCTCTAAAGAGGCTTTAGTGAGATTTTTGAAAATCGGTTTTACGTAAGTCTCTTACTGTGTATTTGTACAGAATAAATACATTTTTTATGGTAGCTTCATTGCCCCAGAAGATTACGACATTGGAGAATATCTGTAGGAAGTACACGTAGTAAGGCAGCATCTTCACCTGCAGGTCAGTAAGGGAGATTTCTAAGTGCAAAGCAGGTAGACAAAGATATCATCAGGAGTGCCCCAGGGAAGTGTGACAGAAGCATGTTTGTTCCTAGTGTACTTAAAAGAATTAATGGGAGGGTGAGCAACAATCTGCAACTGTTTGTTCTAAAGTGATTGTAGAATTTGTATTTCATGTGTTGAATGGCAGCTTGCTCAAAATGTGCAAAAATGTGAATTAATGCACATGTGTAGGAAAAACAGTCCTGTGATATTTGAATATGTATTAGTGGTGTTCTTCCTGACACAGTTACATCAATTATATACCTAGGCATAATGTTGCAAGGCAATGTAGAATGAATGAGCATGTTCGGTTGTTTGTGGGGAAGGCAAATGGTAAACTTCAGTTTGCTCGGGTAATTCAACAAAAGTGTAGTTCTTCTAGGAAGGAGACCACATACAGAACACTTGTGTGATGCATTACTGAGTACTGCTAAAGTGTTTGGGATTCACACCTATTCGCATAATTGGTAGAATCAAACTTATTCAAAAGTGTCCTGGTAGATTTGTCACCAGTAATTTTGATCAACTCCCAAGTATCACAGAAATGCTACGTGAACTCGATGGAAATCTTTAGGGTGATGATCTTTTGAAAAACACTATTGAGAAAGCTTAGTGAATGGACTGCAGAATGATCCTGTTGCCGCCCACATACATCGTGAATAAGGATCACAAAGACAGGATCAGGGAAATTAGCATTCATATAGAAGCACATAGACAGTTGTTTTTCTCTGGCTTCCTTTGCTAGTGGAACAGGAAAGGAATAAATAGTTATGGTACAGATTACCCTGTGCCATGCAATGTATATTGGTTCATGGAGTATGTATGTAGATGTGGATGAACACTTTTTGGTTAACTTATCCATATGCTGGTGCCATCTCAGTTTATTATCAATTTGGATGCCGAGGCAGTGTAGCCATGGAGCCTAATCTAGCATGCACCCATTGATTTTAATTCCTGATAACTTACGTTACTTTGATTTATTTATAATTGCATAATATGAGTTTTTCTAACCTATTACAAAATCTTGGAGCACACTTATTGTTTTCCCAGTCTGAATTGAGTCATATTTGTGTCACCAGTTGTTAGTGCGATCTTTTGTTCTTTACTGTCATGGTAACATCATCCATATGTACTATTTTAGTTTGCGAGATCATATCTTACTGACTTACAAGAGAAAGCCTTTACAGATACCAAAATTAGCTGCAGCATTCTGTTGAAGTTATCTTCTCAGAATTTTTTGAGAACACAGGGGAAGGGTATGTAATTAAAAGTTACTAGTTTTTCTCCAATTCTATAAATGGGTGATACTACCACACATTTTGGTCTTTCAGGAAATACACTTTTACCAGTAGACTGGTTACAAATGTAACTTAAGCCAGAACAAGATTTTAGTTCTTGCTTGAAATACCAATATAGTCAGCAAGTCACTGCTTTTTAGTGACTAGTAGTTGTGATCTCAGATGATTTGGCAAAACTGGTATTTGCTGGTGGTGTACGCAGTATATATCTAAGTCCAATGGATCTGCTTTCAGTCATCAATTTTTTGTCCATGTGTTTCAGTGTTTCATCTTCTATTAAATCTTTTGTTCTCATGTATCATAATTTTTCTCATTTGTTAAAATTCTGTCTTCGGTAGATTAAATGGGAAGAGTATTAATGATTCATATTCATGCACTTAGATTAATGGTACTGCTGTGCTTTCTTACTTTCCGTGTCCGGAACTAGACTTCAGACTTCCAAAACTCAGCAGCCAATATGGCCTTGTCATTTGCCTCCCATAAGTCATTCATTGTGCAGGGCTGGTCTAAATATGGACAGATAAGCAGGTGTTGAGGATCCTGGACAGAACCACACAGACAGAGTGTGTTCTCATTCTCTTTTAGGAAACCCCATTGCTGCAGGTTTGTCTTGCACTTTGGCACTTCTACCCTCATACGGTTTAGGGTTCTCCAGACTGTATGGTAGGTCTCCACCAGGCGCCAGTTCTTCTTTTACATCTTTATGGGGGTTTCTCAGGTCGATTTCCCACTTTTCAAATGATTCTCTGCAGCCGACCCTTTCAGGGGGACAAAGCCGTCAGTCAGCAGGCTGGTGTCCATATAAAGGGTGACGCATGTCCTTTTCTTGCTTGGTTTTTTTCGGCTTCGGCAGCGATGTCACGTCATATGTTGGGCGGTGCAATCCCCATGATTAAGTACATCTTGTGCACTGGGGTTGGCCTCAAGCATCCGGTAACAATCCGTGCCATTTCATTCACCGCGACATCAACTTTTCTCACGTGTGTTGATGCAGACCATACTGGAGCAGTGTATTCCACGGCTGACACACTGAGCGCAAGGGCTTAAGTTCTCAGGACTTTTGGGTTTGCACCCCAGGATCCGCTGGTTAGTTTCCTGATGATGTTATTTCTAGTTGAGACTTTTTCCCTTGTGGCATTACAATGATGTTTATAGGTCAGTGTGCCATCCAACGTGACACCAAGATATTTGGGCATTTTACAATGCTCGAGACGTTCACCTCTCCATATTACATTTAATTCATGATTTGCCTCCCTGTTCTTTAAATGGAATGCACAGACCTGCGTCTTGGAAGGGTTCAGCCTTAGGTGGTTCGCCTCATAATACTGGGAGAGAGCTTCCAAGGTACTGGTTAATTTCTCCTCTACATCCATGAAATTGTTACCTTGGGCTGCAACTGCAGTGTCATCGGCATACATAAATTGGCGCGTGATGTTTGGCACTGGTTGGTCATTTGTATATATATTATACAGAGCTGGGGTGAGGACGCTTCCCTGAGGTAGGCCATTCCTCTGATTTCCCCACCTGCTCTTCTTGCCCTGGAGACAGATGAAAAATCTCCTATTATGCAGGAAAGTACCTATCAGTGATGTCAAATGGTGATCTCTTGTCACATTATATACTTTCCTAAAGAGCCTCCGATGGTTTACAGTATCATATGCAGCTGAAAGGTCTATGAATACCACTCCTGTGATCTCTTTCCTCTCAAACCCATCCTCTATATGTTGGGTCAGGTTCAGGACTTGACCGCAGCACGATTTGCCTGGTCGGAAACCTGCCTGCTGTGGGATGATCTGTTGTTCCTCGACACTTTCTATGCGACTTAGCGTCAGGCATTCCAAGATCTTAAAACAGTGACATGAAAGAGACACAGGTCGGAAGTTTTTTGGATCATCAGAGTCCTTTCCTGGTTTCAGAAGTGCAACCACTCAGACATTCCTCCACATCTTTGGAAAATTGAGTCTTTCTACATATGCGTTTATCAAATCTAGCAGCCACTGTAGGGTATTACTGCCAAAGTTTTTAATTTGCTCAACTCTTAAGTTCATCGATACCAGGAGCTCTGTTAATCTTCAAGCTGGAAATGGCTGCAGTAACTTCTGACATTGTAATGGTGCCTTGAGGTGGTGATTTTCTGTAATGGTGCCTTGAGGTGATGATTTTCCTCTGCCGGATCATGTGTTAATGGTTCCTGGTACTTTCTGCTGTGGGTTTTGCCATTCATAAGGAGTGCAGTGGCAACTTGGTCTGCCATGACATTAGTAAATTTATAATTTGACTTTGTGGCATCACCGTTAAGGTTCTTTAACAGTTTCCAAGTCCGCCTACTGTTCACTTTCATGTCCAGGTTCTCCACGAGGTTACAGCATTTGGCTTTGCGGTTCTCAGCTATGACTGACATGAGTTCATTGCCTGCTAGAAGTGTCTCATCATCAAATTGGTCATTATCGAAGAGTTTCTAGTATCTTTCCAGTAGTGGCTTTGCGTCCTCAGACAGTCCCATAATATATTGTGTTCTGCATCTTCGCGGTATTGTTTTCCTAGACACTTTCTGAACGAGTTTGACAAAAGAGTTGTACATCTCAGGTTGTGGGGGGATTTTTGTTATTTCTACGTCAATCAGCTCTCTAAATTTCTTCCAATTGGCCTTTTTAAAATTGAACCTTCTTTTGAAAGGAACTTGTTCAGGCTTAACAACTGCATTGACCGTGCAAATTATGGGCCGATGCTGCGTATGGGAAATTGGCTCCCCAATCAGTTTTTCACATTAGCCAGCGAGTTTCTTGCTAACAAAGATGTTATCGGGATTGTACTCTTTCTTCCATCTGCCACTATTAAAGGAGCTTGGCAGTTTCGGGTCATGTATGAGCAGTAGATTGTGTACCTCAGCCCAGGTCCCTAGTTCCACTCCGCTTCTTAGTTTTTTTATAGCCCCATGTAGTGCTCTGACAGTTGAAATCGCCCAATACAAAATTAAAGTCTTGGTAGCTGAAATTACCAGGCTCAGTGAAGACAAAATCTGATTATGGGGATTTGTACACTGAGATAACATTATATTGCTGAGTTCGAACAGTTAATATCTCAATGTCTTGCCTGTCGGTCAGTGATGCAGAAGTGACTCTAATTCCTGGCCTGGCGAAGATGGCACTACCGTACTGTTCATGTGGTCTTTCCAAGATGATCTTCATTCCATCTATTTTGGGTGTGGGTCTTGTACTGCCCCGATGAGTTTCTTGAATCAGGAGGAAGTCACATTGATATTCTTTACACAAGTCAGATAATAAAACTTCTTTGTCTCTCGATATTCCTTCAATATTTATCGACATCATCACAAGTGGCCTTAGAAAAGACTGTTTGGGTAGGGTCTTATTGGTCTTCATTTTCTCAGAATTCCATTCCGGTTGTTGAAGTATTAGCCGCTGATAGATCAACGTTGCCCGGGGTGTGCCCGATTGCGGTTCTTGTTTGTGTATTGCTGTCGCAATCTTCGGGGAGGCTTCTTCAATGCACCCCACTGCTGTGCTTAGGTTGATGCATACCACATTGTCATGCTACATACTGGAATTTTGCATTCTGTTTCCTTGTATTGTGATTTTGGACATGTATTAAAATTCTATTTGTTATTATTTAAAGGGAAAGATCATTATTGATTTGTTCTTTTGCACATGGATTCAGTGAACAATTGCATTTATTAGGCAGAATAACAGCTTTGTTTTTAATGTGCAGTGAAATGGGCATCTTGGAAGTTTAACCATCCATTTGATGGCTGTGTCGTGTTGATTTGACTTGTGTAAAGTCCACTGTAGTCATGCAGTTTTAGTTGAAGTGTTATAAATTTTAACCTACTTCAGCTATGAGACTTCTTTCTAAAGATGTAGGTGAAATCATACAAAATCAGTCGATAGGATGTTATTTGCTGCCATTGCATTTGATTGGTGCATGTAACCTAGTTTTCACAAGAGGTGTGCTGCCACAGTTGTTGGTGACTGAACCTAAACTTGTCTGTGAGGCAATGTGATTTCAAGATGAAGGTGTACCATTTATTTATATTTATTCTTCATAATTACAGTCTGTGGCAGTTTCCTGCGACTATAGGAAGCCGTGTGGTGCTGGTGTGCAAGACTCACATGCCCCCTTTATCATTGGACTTACTTGGAGGTGCTTTGCCGATCTTCTTTTCAGGATAGCCGGCGGTGTCAATCTCCCCGACTTCTTCTCCGAAGATATAATGCTGTTTGGAGGAATTTTCTCAACTCTCAAAATGATTCAGTACACTCAAAATACTTTTAAATCAATCCCACTATATTGTCACTGCCACAAACAGAACACCACATAATAGTATTCACATAAATAAACAATTTTTCGTAAGCCCAATGACTCGCGGACCGTTAGAACTACTAAGTACTTTTACAGTAAATTCAGTTCCAGAAATCTCTCGAAGTTCTCGCAAGCCTACCATCAGAATCTCAAGAGAGTACGTAAGTAAGTGTCTCCTTCTTTTCATACAACGTAATTCAACTGTTCACAATAATGGCTGACATAACACCGTCACTGAATAAGGCGTGCTTGCTCCTTGTGCTGGGCATGTAGTTCCTGTGGCAAGTGCAGCAACCACTTGCCTGTGTCGATCAACCGTTCACATTGTAGCATTCTCTTGATACACGTCCAACCTGTGCACACAGAAAACTGGTGCGAGGTAGACTCCCTCCCGTGTCTCACTCTCGTACGTAAAATATCAGGCGTTTGAGATGGTGGAAAGCCAAGGGTCTCTAGAACTGATGTAGAAATTCTCGAGGCACTACATATTCCTCCCCTTATCTCGAACACACAATATTTTATACATGTTCATTATGTACATCAAGATCATATTCTCATAACGCTAATTTACATTTCAATCAGTTTATATAACCTTTTTTCTAGCGATTGTGTATTTAATACATAGCTCTTCTTTTTTTGTTTTGATACTAACTATCTGAGCATCTCACCTAATGTTGAAGTTCGTACTTTTATATCTAGGGATCATGTGGACAGCATTTCTGATTTCCAATCACAAACTCCAGGTGTCATAGACTTGATTACATCATTCTTTAGTATAATTCCCTGAACTATTTTTTTCTTTTCATACTTAACAGTTTCATTCCGTACAGTAGCTTGTAATCTGGAGGAACTCTGGGCAAATGAAAATGCTTTTTTCGACACTTGAAAGTTCACATAAAACATAACAATGTGAGTGGAATAGAGAATCCAATCTTACCGGAACAATCTCTACAAAATGTGTGACTTCTGTCACGATACTGGCCTTTTTCCTTTAGGAACGGTACCTATACCTTACCTACGGGTTGACCCTATGAATGCACTTCCTCCTTCCGTTTTGGTAGCTACGCCCCTTTAAATTCCTACTCTACTATGGTACAGGTCAATTCCCTTCTTGGTGCCCCTGATCGCACAGTGTCGGTCAGCCCTTCTTGGGTCTGCCTACCTACCCTTTTCCATCCAATAAATGCTGGGTGTGCCCTCCTCCTCCTTCCTGAATAGGCTTCATAGTTCATTGCCCTGGTATACCTATTATACTATAACTCAAAACTACTTGGAAATATTAAAATCCACCTCACTCTCCACTTGTGCTTCTTAATACTTCACTTCATGTCCTAGAGTCCTCCATTACATTTCCAATGTAATACCATCATAATAAACGTTAATCCTCATAGTTCTTACATATATAAGCATATCCCTGTACATGCCTATATGCAGTGTGGAACTGTCACTGTAACACAATGTGCGCATACTTCCTTATGTGCATGTACTTCCCCCTACAACACTTGACGGTTCTCACATTATCTCAAACTGTACTTTTCCTGTTTGTGTCTTCGTGTTTCTTTGTGTGTAAGTGTATGGGTAGTCGTGTAGCCTGATTCTTTGGCCTACTTATATAAAATAAGTTGAAGGGTATAGAAAACCACAGAAATTGAGAGGGACTTCAGCGGTAGAAGTGTATGCATATGGAAAGAGGGAAAGATAGACCAGTACTCAATAGAGAAGTAAGAAAGGAAAAAGTAGAAATGGTTGCTAAGATCGAAGAAGTGAAAGAAGATAGCCCAAAAGACAGGAAACCCTTCCCACTTCCCTTCGCCAGAACTTCGCTGGTACTTGAGTGAGAAGCCAGAGGAGGTACGATGTTAAACGTCTCCTGCAGAACGGACATTCTCGCCTTCACCTTTGAAGTCCCCGAAGAAAAATCTTAGCAACCCCTATGGAATGGCAAATGGTGAAGAATTAGTCACACTTGTTTGCGAGGGTTGTCTGAAAGGAGTGGTGGTGTGTGTGTGTGTGTGTGTGTGTGTGTGTGTGTGTGTGTGTGTGTGTGTGTGTAGTGTTAGCCATGTTTGTACCTGCACTACCCACCCCTTTCAAAGCAGGCTGCAGGACAAGTCACAAAGACTGGCAAGGGTGCTCCTGGAGTAAGCGAGAACGACGTCTAAAAATGTCCTAGTGGGTCCAACTCCCTACCATCTAACCACCAAAGACGATTTAAATACTTTCAAATACTTAACAGGTCCAATTCTCCACTTTTTTTAAAAAACATTTCTTATCCATTGCCATTCATCAATACCTCTATACACAGGTTTGTATGGAAAACTGATGAAGAGGTTACGTACAAAGACTAATTTAGGCAAAAATAAAACCTAAATATACGTGGATGGCGTGTATATCATATTATGTGTTGTGTTATGTTTCCTCTAAATCTCTATCTCCTGTGAAACTAATATTTCTTGGTAACACCCATAGACAAAATTAAAACCTCATTATTATTGGATTCTAGATCCTTGATGACTAGAGCTGAGTGTGCTGTCAACTCACATTTACATCAGGACTAGAGCGGAGTGTGCTGTCAACTTACATCTACATTAGGTATTAAGTGTTCCGGATGTAAATGTGGATATACCTAATCGGCAATCCACTGCAGGCAAAGCTTAAGATTATCGCTGATTAGAGCGGAACGTGCTATTGGCTTAGATACACCGAGTAACCTTTTATTTAACATTATGCTGTTGACTAGAGCAGAGTGTGCGGTTGACTTACATATTATGAGACATTACCATATGCTTCAGTCCTGATTTGATATAACAACAAAATCCATTAAGGTGATTATACAATGGCGAATCACAGTGTCCATAAAACAAGCAAGATTTTGTATAATGATGAGATCACTGATTTGCTGCAAATCTTGCTTGCCATGTTGAGACGAGTATGCAGGAGTAGGTAAACTATACGACAGTATAAGAATTTGAGAATAGAATACAGGATAGTATAAGATTTGAAGAGAATTCAGTGTGGAAAAACGAATATGAAAGTAACACCAAACACAACTCGGGATCCGATAGTCGTCATTCCGCCCGTTAACACAAAATGTTAACATCCCTGGGGTGTATACAACTTTAGGTCTTTTACGTTGTACTTTCCCTTTTCTGATCCATTTATAGGATCTACTAAAAATAGTGTCTTAGGATGAATTATTGTTTGTTCTTGGAAAGGTCCCTCATACGTCCAAAAAAATTTATGCATTTCTTTCTTTGAGGCCGAGCTCTGAAGATGCTGCTTCACAAGAACTAACTCGTCAGCCTTACATTGCAGTTCGGTAGTCTTCTCGCTATATTTGCCCATTCGTTGTTGTGCTGTGTCAAGTATGTTCTTACAGACTGACTCATGTTAAGTTGGAAGTTATCTACAGGTTGCTCAGGCCACACGAAACATTTAATAAGGGGTTCTCTGACAAAGGGTTTACCTATTACCTCAAAAGGTGATAAGCCTGTTGATAAATGTGGTAACTCATTTAAAATAAGCTCAGTCTTTCATTTTTGTTGCACATGGTGTATGTTTTTCATGGCAGTATGTGTGGCATAACTTCCCAATTTCTTTCATAACCCTTTCACAAGGGGTAGAAGAGGGATTATAGTTGGAAATTGATATTGGAGAAATATTTTCCCATGCTATAAATTCCTTAAACTTGTTACTAGTAAACTGTGGTCCATTGTCGGAAAGGAACTGTTTCGGTGTTCCTGCCTGGAGAAAGTACTGTTGCAGACAGTGTATTACTGTTGGTGTGTTTGCTTCCTAAGTAGAATATAACTTAACATGCTTATATCAACACTCTATGAGGACAAAAATGTATGCCGTTCCTGCCTTTCCTTTTGGAATTGGTCCAAAGAAATCTGCAGCTGTTAGGTCATGTAAGGTTTTGGGAATGATTGGATACATTTTATATTTAACGTGAGTGTTACTCTCTTTCACCTTTTGACAAATTTTACAAGTTTTAATGGCAGATGGTATTCTATGTCCTAGCTCTTTAAAATAATAGAACTTATTCATATGAGCAATACATTTCCAACGGCCCCGGTGGTCTAGCGGTTCTAGGCGCCCAGTCTGGAACCGCGCGACTGCTACGGTCGCAGGTTCGAATCCTGCCTCGGGCATGGATGTGTGTGAGGACCTTAGGTTAGTTACGTTTAAGTAGTTCTAAGTTCTAGGGGACTGATGACCACAGGTGTTAAGTCCCATAGTGCTCAGAGCCATTTGAACCATTTTGAATACATTTCCTTATACCGATGTGTCCATACCCCTTATGAACGTACCACACTAACTCATCTTCTACTAAACTTGGTTTGCATAAATGTCAATGTTGGGTTGTCTTACTGTCTCTCCAGAACAAATTATGTCCTACAATCTTCCATTTTCCATCTTGATTAGGAGGGAATGACTTCTCAACACACATAGCAAAAATATCTGTAAAATAAGGATCATGTGGGATGTTATTTGTTATTTTCTGAGCCATTTCTTGCACCTTGTTAAGTGGATATTCTAGTGTTAAAAAATTAACCACAAAAATTGCACCAGGTCCTTCCGTACGCTTTAGTTCTTTCATGCCTACTGGTAGCCAAGACAAAGCATCGGGTACAATATTCTCCGAACCCTTTATATACTGGATTTTAATGTCATATTCTTGAAGAAACAACATCCACCACATCAATCTGCTATGTAGTAATCAACTATTAATTAAAAATGACAGAGCTCGGTGATCCATATAGACATATATTTCGGACTCCCATATTAGTGTTTGGAATTTTTGTGTACTCTATAGTATGGCCAATAATTCTTTTTCTGTTGCTGTATAGTTCAATTCATGTTTGTTGAGACTCCGGCTAGCAAAAGCTGTTGACCTATGGTCTGTACTTTCCAAACCCCATTCACCTTGGAAAAGTTCTGTGGCTATACCATAGTCTGATGCATCGGTTGAAATCTTGAATGGTTCACCCATCACCGTATAGTGCAGTATCAGTGATTCTGATAGTGCCCGCTTTACATTTTCAAATGTATCATAAAAGTCAAGGGTCGTTCAACTCTTGACTTTGTATATAGCGTCTGCAATACCCTGCCATTCCAAGAAGTCCCTTCAATTGTCTTATGGACACTCCTTAATAGCCTCTATCCATTCTGGATCTAGTTTAATTCCTTGCAGACCTACTACATGTCCCAAGAATTTTAGCTCTTGCCACACAAAGTGCAATTAAGACAGTTTTATTGTAATACTTTTTTTCCTTAAATCTTTGTACTGTTTTCTTCAAGGTCAGGCAATGCTCGTCCCAGGTGGGTAAGATTATCAGTATATCATCTACGTATATTATTAAATCCTTTAATAACTGTCTCCCTAACGCTTCATCTAACATGTGTGTAAATACTGATACCGAGATATTTAGTCCAAATGGTAACACATCAAAATGATAGGATTTCCCATCAAATAGAAATGCTGTGTACTTCTTTGAATCTGGATGTAACCAGCTTTGCCAATACCCAGCAGTCAGGTCCATCGAGCTAAAATACTGTGCTTTCTCAAATTTGGACAATAACTCGTCGATGTTAACAGGTCTATCTCTTTCAGTTCCTATATGTTTATTTAGGGTGCACGCGTCCAGTACCAACCGCACACCTCCTGTAGCCTTTTTCACTACTACCAAAGGATTATTTATAATGCTCGTGCTGCGTTCTATTATTTTATTGTCTATCATTTTATCTCTCTCCTCCTTAACCGTTTCCTTTATGCTTACCGGTATTGGGTAAGGTTTATGGAAGAACGGAGTATTATCTTTGATCTTAAATTTACATACATAATACATACATACATAATAACACTGGTTCATGGTGTGGGTTCCTGTAGTCATGTCCTAGTTCATGAACCACGGGCAACGTATGAGTGGCCAAGTAAGTGGTCCCGACAGTCGGGATACCAGTTACTTTGGAATAAGCCTGAGCATCTCGGACATATTCTGAGTCACCTTTGTGCTCATACGGCAAAGACTACCAAATCCACCGGTTAGTCTCTCAGCCGTTAGGGGTAAAACCCAATGGGACTCGGGGCAAGTAAGGCTAGCAACCTGCTTCCCTGGTACTTTAAATATGATGCTAGCAACAATCAGAGCAAAATGCCTTGGACCTTTGGAGGTGACGGAGTCCCACCTCTAACTGACAAACCAGGGACTCCTAAGATACGACTTGGCAAACAAATGGTAATGAGATGGGGAGCTATTAATATCAATGGGGGCTACTCTGGGAAGAAGGTAGAGCTGGCAGAGGCTGCAAGTAAGATGGGGCTGGACGTTTTAGCTGTTAGTGACATTCGGGTAAGGGGTGAGAAAGAAGAGGAAGTGGGAGAATACAAGGTCTACCTGTCAGAAGTCAAAGCAGGAATAGCACAATGGGGTGTAGGGCTTTACATCAGGAAATGGAACCCAGCGTAGTTGCAATAAGGTATGTAAACGAACGACTGATGTGGATAGATTTGACAGTGTCTAGCAAGAAAATTAGGATTGTGTCAGTATATTCGCATTGTGAAGGGACAGATCAAGATAAGATGGATAGTTTTTATGAGGCACTCAGTGATGTAGTTGTTAGAGTAAAGGACAAGGACAGTGTTCTGCTCATGGGTGATTTTAACGCCAGGATTGGAAATCTAACAGAAGGGTATGAAAAGGTTATGGGTAAATTTGGAGAGGATATGGAGGCCAACAGGAACGGGAAACAACTCTTGGATTTCTGTGCCAGTATGGGCTTAGTAATCACAAACTCCTTTTTTAAACATAAGAACATTAACCGGTATACTTGGGAAGGCAGGGGAACCAGATCTGTCATTGACTATATAATAACAGATCAGGAATTCAGGAAGGCTGTGAGGGACACACATGTATTCAGGGGATTCTTTGATGACACTGATCATTATTTAATATGCAGTGAAATTGGGATTGTGAGGCCGAAAGTGCAGGAGGTCAGGTCCATATGTAGGAGGATAAGAGTGGAGAAACTTCAGGATAAGGAAATCAGGCACAATTACATAACAGCGATCTCAGAAAGGTACCAGTTAGTTGAATGTAGTCAATTACAGCCATTGGAAAAGGAATGGACAAGGTACAGGGACACAGTACTAGAAGTGGCTAAAGAATGTCTTGGAACAGTAGTGTGTAAAAGTAGGATGAAGCAAACAGCTTGGTGGAATGATACAGTCAAGGCAGCCTGTAAAAGGAAAAAGAAGGCGTATCAAAAATGGCTACATACCAGAACCCAGGTAGACAGAGAAAGTTATGTTGAAGAAAGAAACAAAGCCAAACAGATAATTGCAGCTTCCAAGAAGAAATCGTGGGAAGACTTTGGAAACAGGTTGGAGACTATGGGTCAAGCTGCTGGAAAACCATTCTGGAGTGTAATTAGCAGTCTTCGAAAGGGAGGTAAGAAGGAAATGACAAGTATTTTGGACAGGTCAGGAAAACTGCTGATGAATCCTGTGGATGCCTTGGGCAGATGGAGGGAATATTTTGAAGAGTTGCTCAATGTAGGTGAAAATGCGATCAGTAATGTTTCAGATTTCGAGGTAGAATGGGATAGGAATGATGATGGAAATAGGATCACATTTGAGGAAGTGGAAAAAACGGTAAATAGATTGCAGTGCAATAAAGCGGCTGGGGTGGATGAAATTAAGTTGTAACTCATCAAATACAGTGGAATGTCAGGTCTTAAATGGCTACACAGGATAATTGAAATGGCCTGGGAGTCGGGACAGGTTCCATCAGACTGGACAAAAGCAGTAATCACACCTATCTTCAGACATGGAAATAGAAAAGATTGTAACAACTACAGAGGTATCTCTTTAATCAGCGTTGTGGGTAAAATCTTCTCGGGTATTGTTGAAAGGAAAGTGCGAGTATTAGTTGAGGACCAATTGGATGAAAATCAGTGTGGGTTTAGGCCTCTTAGAGGTTGTCAGGACCAGATCTTTAGCTTACGGCAAATAATGGAGAAGTGTTATGAGTGGAACAGGGAATTGTATCTATGCTTTATAGATCTAGAAAAGGCATATGACCGGATTCCTAGGAGGAAGTTATTGTCTGTTCTACAAGATTATGGAATAGGAGGCAAACTTTTGCAAGCAATTAAAGGTCTTTTACATTGATAGTCAGGCAGCAGTTAGAGTTGACGGTAAATTGAGTTCATGGTTCAGAGTAGTTTCAGGGGTAAGACAAGGCTGCAACCTGTCTCCACTGTTGTTCATATTGTTTATGGATCATATGTCGAAAACAATAGACTGGCTGGGTGAGATTAAGATATGTCAACACAAAATAAGCAGTCTTGCATATGCGGATGACTTAGTTGTGATGGCAGATTCGATTGAAAGTTTGCAAAGTAATATTTCAGAGCTAGATCAGAAATGTAAGGACTATGGTATGAAGATTAGCATCTCCAAAACGAAAGTAATGTCAGTGGGAAAGAAATATAAACGGATTGAGTGCCAAATAGGAGGAACAAAGTTAGAACAGGTGGACAGTTTCAAGTACTTAGGATGCATATTCTCACAGGATGGCAACATAGTGAAAGAACTGGAAGCTAGGTGTAGCAAAGCTAATGCAGTGAGCGCTCAGCTACGATCTACTCTCTTCTGCAAGAAGGAAGTCAGTACCAAGACTAAGTTATCTGTGCACCGTTCAATCTTTCGACCAACTTTGTTGTATGGGAGCGAAAGCTGGGTGGATTCAGGTTACCTTATCAACAAGGTTGAGGTTACGGATATGAAAGTAGCTAGGATGATTGCAGGTACTAGTAGATGGGAACAATGGCAGGAGGGTGTCCACAATGAGGAAATCAAAGAAAAACTGGGAATGAACTCTATAGATGTAGCAGTCAGGTCGAACAGGCTTAGATGGTGGGGTCATGTTACACGCATGGGAGAAGCAAGGTTACCCAAGAGACTCATGGATTCAGCAATAGAGGGTAGGAGGAGTCGGGGCAGACCGAGGAGAAGGTACCTGGATTCGGTTAAGAATGATTTTTGAAGTAATAGGTTTAACATCAGAAGAGGCGCCAATGTTAGCACTGAATAGGGGATCATGGAGGAACTGTATAAGGGGGGGCTATGCTCCAGACTGAACGCTGAAAGGCATAATCAGTCTTAAATGATGATGATGATCACTGATACTACCCGAATTATCGGAAAAAGCCACAAATGGTACACAACATTTATAGTCTCCCTTTCCACAATAAAGCAAATTTCCCTCAAAATTTAACACGACGACTTCTGATAGCCAATCTAAGCCAAATAACACATCCCTATTAATATTTTCTACTACTAGGAGTGTTTGATGGCACGTAATATCGCTGATGGTACAATTTACTTGGGTTTTGTATTTGACAACCTTACTTTTAGTTCCAGTTATACTGATTATATATACTCCAGTCACTGGTATTATAGCTAGGTCATGGTTAGTTCTTAATGTGTTAAAGAAACCCCAAGAAATAAGAGACGCTTCACTACCCGAACCTGTAAATATGTTAACATCAAGATCTGCTACCCTTCCAATTATAATTGGTCGTGGATTAATGCTGTTAACAGTATGTTCTTCTAGTAACAACCATTCTTTTGTGGGTATCTTATTCATAAAAGTAACATATTTATTATGATTTAGGCCTTCTAATGTATTTCTATGACCTGGGCCCCGACCCTGGGTCCAGATCACACTACGTTTTCCTCACTTTTTGTAATCACAGGCTGCTTACCAAATCAAGGTATGACGTCCCCATTTTGTACTCTATTATTACTAGGTATAAATTTCTCTGTAGTTACTGGGTCTATATTGGAATGTGGATGTCTTTTTTTGATAATTTTTGTTATCACTATTCTGATTATACCAGTGTAATCTAGCCAAATTAGTTTCATGTCTTTTAAGATTATTATTATTGTTATTATTATTATTATTATTATTATTATTATTCCTTCTGTAGTTCTGATTCCCAATTTGATGTACATTCTCATTTCGGTCCTTATTTATGGCACCAATTGTGTCTACAAAGGATAACTGTTCTTCTACCTCCCTCCACCCACTACATAATATGTCTTTCCTAGCGTAAGTGGGTAATCGCCTTATCAAAATTATTACCAATCCCTCTTCCTCCATGGGTTTATATCAATATTTTGCTCGTGTAAAATGCCAGTCAGAATATTTTCTCACCGTACCCGATGTACTGTTATAATACTTTGGGTCCCACAAATCGGATATTAACTTTTCTTGGTCACTTGTTGACCAATATTTCTCCTTAAACCTTTTCTGATAGTCGGCCCTAGATGAAAAACTCTCGATGTTTACCGCGCCCCATTATGATGCTTCTCCTAAAAGGTAACCTACCCCCATGAACCATGGACCTTGCCGTTGGTGGGGAGGCTTGCATGCCTCAGCGATACAGATGGCCGTACCATAGGTGCAACCACAATGGAGGGGTATCTGTTGAGAGACCAGACAAATGTGTGGTTCCTGAAGAGGGGCAGCAGCCTTTTCAGTAGTTGCAGGGACAACAGCCTGGATGATTGACTGATCTGGCCTTGCAACACTAATCAAAACGGCCTGCTGTGCTGGTACTGCGAACGGCTGAAAGCAAGGGGAAACTACAGCCATAATCTTTCACGAGGGCATGCAGCTTTACAGTATGGTTAAATGACGATGGCATCCTCTTGGGTAAAATATTCTGGATGTAAAATAGTCCCCCATTCGGATCTCCGGGCAGGGACTACTCAAGAGGACGTCGTTATCAGGAGAAAGATAACTGGCATTCTATGGATCGGAGTGTGGAATGTCTGATCCCTTAATCGGTCAGGTAGGTGAGAAAATTTAAAAAGGGAAATGGATAGGTTGAAGTTAGATATAGTGGGAGTTAGTGAAGTTCGGTGGCAGGAGGGAGAAGACTTTTGGTCAGATGAATACAGGGTTATAAATACAAAATCAAATAGGGGTAATGCAGGAGTAGGTTTAATAATGAATAAAAAAATAGGACTGCGGGTAAGCTACTACCAACAGCATAGTGAATGCATTATTGTGGCCAAGATAGACACGAAGCCCATGCCTACTACAGTAGTACAAGTTTATATGCCAACAAGCTGTGCAGATGATGAAGAAATTTATGAAATGTATGATGAGATAAAAGAAATAATTCAGGTAGTGAAGGGAGACGAAAATTTAATAGTCATGGGTGACTGGAATTCAAGAGCAGGAAAAGGGAGAGAAGGAAACAGAGTGGGTGAATATGGATTGGGGGGGGGAGAAATGAAAGAGGAAGCCATCTGGTAGAATTTTGCACAGAGCATAACTTAATCATAGCTAACACTTGGTTCAAGAATCATAAAAGAAGGTTGTATACATGGAAGAATCCTGGAGATACTGACAGATTTCAGATACATTATATAATAGGAAGACAGAGATTTAGGAACCAGGTTTTAAATTGTAAGACATTTCCACGGGCAGATGTGGACGCTGACCACAATATATTGGTTATGAACTGTAGATTAAAACTGAAGAAACTGCAAAAAGGTGGGAATTTAAGGAGATGGGACCTGGATAAACTGAAAGAATCAGAGGTTGTACAGAGTTTCAGGGAGAGCATAAGGGAACAATTGACAGGAATGGGGGAAAGAAATACCGTAGAAGAAGAATGGGTAGCTTTGAGGAATGAAATAGTGAAGGCAGCAGAGGATCAAGTAGGTAAAAAGACGAGGGCTAGTAGAACTCCTGGGGTAACGTGATACTGAATTTAATTGATGAACGGAGAAAATACAAAAATACAGCAAGTGAAGCAGGCAAAAAGGAATACAAACGTCTCAAAAATGAGATCGACAGGAAGTGCAAAATGGCTAAGCAGGAATGGCTAGAGGACAAATGTAAGGATGTAGAGGCTTATCTCACTAGGGGTAAGATAGATACTGCCTACAGGAAAATTAAAGAGACCTTTGGAGAAAAGAGAACCACTTGCATAAATATCAAGAGCTCAGATGGAAAACCGGCTCCAAGCAAAGAAGGGAAAGCAGAAAGGTGGAAGGAGTATATAGAGGGTCTATACAGGGGCGATGTACTTGAGGCCAATATTATGGAAATGGAAGAGGATGTAGATGAAGATGAAATGGGAGATACAATACTGCGCGAACAGTTTGACAGAGCACTGAAAGACCTGAGTCGAAACAAGGCCCCGGGAGTAGACAACATTCCATTGGAACTACTGACGGCCTTGGGAGAGCCAGTCCTGACAAAACTCTACCATCTGGTGAGCAAGATGTATGAGACAGGCGAAATACCCTCAGACTTCAAGAAGAATATAATAATTCCAATCCCAAAGAAAGCAGGTATTGACAGATGTGAAAATTACCGAACTATCAGTTTAATAAGTCACAGCTGCAAAATACAAACACGAATTCTTTACAGATGAATGGAAAAACTGGTAGAAGCCGACCTCAGCGAAGATCAGTTTGGATTCCGCAGAAATGTTGGAACACGTGAGGCAATACTGACCCTACGAGTTATCTTAGAAAATAGATTAAGGAAAGACAAACCTACATTTCTAGCATTTGTAGACTTAGAGAAAGCTTTTGACAATGTTGACTGGAATACTTTCTTTCAAATTGTAAAGGTGGCAGGGGCAAAATACAGGTAGCGAAAGGCTATTTACAATTTGTACAGAAACCAGATGGCAGTTATAAGAGTTGAGGGGCATGAAAGGGAAGCAGCGGTTGGGAAGGGAGTGAGACATGGTTGTAGCCTGTCCCCGATGCTATTCAATCTGTATATTAAGCGAGCAATAAAGGAAACAAAAGAAAAATTCGGAGTAGGTATTAAAGTCCATGGAGAAGAAATAAAAATATTGAGGTTCGCCGATGATATTGTAATTCTGTCAGAGATAGCGAAGGACTTGGAAGAGCAGTTGAACGGAATGGACAGTGTGTTGAAAGGAGGATATAAGATGAACATCAACAAAAGCAAAACAAGGATAACGGAATGTGGTCGAATTAAGACGAGTGATGCTGAGGGAATTAGATTAGGAAATGAGACACTTAAAGTAGTAAAGGAGTTTTGCTATTTGGGGAGCAAAATAACTGATGATGGTCAAAGTAGAGAGGATATAAAATGTAGACTGGCAATGGCAATGAAAGCGTTTCTGAAGAAGAGAAATTTGTTAACATCAAGTATAGATTTAAGTGTCAGGAAGTCATTTCTGAAAGTATTTGTATCGAGTGTAGCCATGTATGGAAGTGAAACATGGACGGTAAATAGTTTAGACAAGAAGAGAATAGAAGCTTTCGAAATGTGGTGCTACAGAAGAATGTTGAAGAGTAGGTGGGTAGACCACATAACTAATGAGGAAGTATTGAATAGGATTGGGGAGAAGAGGAGTTTGTGGCACAACTTGACCAGAAGAAGGGATTGGTTGGTAGGACATGTTCTGAGGTATCAAGGGATCACAAATTTAGCATTGGAGGGCAGCGTGGAGGGTAAAAATCGTAGAGGGAGACCAAGAGATGAATACACTAAGCAGATTCAGAAGGATGTAGGTTGCAGTAAGTACTGGGAGATGAAGAAGCTTGCACAGGATAGAGTAGCATGGAGAGCTGCATCAAACCAGTCTTAGGATTGAAGACAACAACAACAACACTGCAAATTTATTATTATTATTATTATTATTATTATTATTTTAGTCTTCCCAGTTTTTAGGCAAGGCTTGGTTAAATCATTTCAAAAAATGAGTTAGGTGTATGTCCCCGTCTGGCTTAAATTTTTTGGAACTGCCTCGACAATCTTGAATTCGCTCCCCATTGTAAATCTGTTATGACTTCACTAATTAATATGATGTTAGGAGAAGTCACGCTGTTACTTACTATATCCTGCATAAGCTTGAATTCTTTCCATAACTCATTGACATTTTTCTTAGTGTAATTGAGTTCATAAGAGAGACTTGTAGACAAGTTGCTGGAGGTTACCCTCACGGCAACTTTTCTGTCTATCATTTCTCAACCTGTTCCTCCAGACCACTTACATTTAGAGTGTCTGAAGTTACCACTTTTTCATTAAAATTTCTCTCTACGTCATCAACTCGAGTGTTGATGCCTACAATTTGCGATTGGACAATAGGGATCATCTTATCCTGCCTTTCTGTGCTGTCTTTTAAGGCATGCAACCTTTGCTTTAGCGCATTGAATGTAAGATTGCATACATTTTGAAATGATCCAAATTTTTTGACAAGTCCCATTTCTACATTATTACATTTATCTTCAATGTCAAATTCTAATTTTTTAGTTAAATCCTGAAAGTGCTCATCCTGTCTTTGGTTAAACTCAGTCAATAGTTGTTCATCATGAGTATTCAAAGAACTGGTGAGTTCACTCTTTAAATCTAATTTCAGATTTTCTACCTTATTATTTAAAGAGTCAAATTCAGTCTTTAACAAAACTATATTAGCTGCTTGATTGTTCAACATTTTGCTTTGGTTACTTAATATTTCACTCTGAGCATCTAACTTGGTGTTCAATTGTGTATTTACTGAGTGTAACTTAAGACTTTGATCACCTAGTTTTTGTCTTAAAGAAGCACTTTGATCATTTAGTTCTTTTCGTAAAGAAGCATTTTGAGTATTTAAATCTGCTCTTTGCTTCCTCCCCACATCCAAATCTTCTTATCCGAAGTATTTTCTTCACCTCCTTTTGTGTAGTATTTACTAAATCATTCACCCTTTTTTCTGTTTGGGCCGCACCCATTTCTGCAGAACATTTTCTAAGTCTTGTTACTATTGGTTGCTATGGCAACTCCCAATATCTTCTTGTCTCAATTTACTTCAAAAATTTCTCCTTTTCAAGTCCTGTCACGTCAGTCACCATGTTCTGGCAGTTTCCGTCGACTATAGGAAGCCATGTGGTTCTGGTGTGCAACACTCACACGTCCCCTTCATCATTGGATTTACTTGGAGGTGCTTTGCCGATCTTCTTTTCAGGATAGCCAGCTCTGTCAATCTCCCCAACTTCTTCTCCGAAGATATAATGCTGTTGGGAGGAATTTTCTCTACTCTCAAAATGATTCTATACACTCAAGATACTTTTATATCAATCCCACTATATTTTCACTGCTACAAACACAACACCACATAATACTATTCACATAAATAAACAATTTTTCGTAAGCCCAATGACTCGCGGACCATCAGAACTATTAAGTACTTTTACAGTAAATTCAGTTCCAGAAATCTCTCGAAGTTCTCACAAGCCTACCATCAGAATCTCAAGAGAGTACGTAAGTAAGTGTCTCCTTCTTTTCATATAACATAATTCAACTGTTCACAATAATGGCTGACATAACACCGTCACTGAGCAAGGCGTGCTTGCTTTGTGCTGGGCATGTAGCTCCTGTGGCAAGTGCAGTAACCACTTGCCCATGTCGATCAACCGTCCACATTGTAGCATTCTCTTGATACACGTCCACCCTGTGCACACAGGAAACTGACACGAGGTAGACTCTCTCCCATCTCTCACTCTCGTATGTAAAATATCAGGCGTTTGAGATGGTGGAAAGCCAAGGGTCTCTAGAACTGGTGTCGAAATTCTTGAGGCACTACAAGTCTGTTATCTGAAAAGCTAAAATAGGTCATACAAATACATTTCCTTGGATAGAAATAAATGATTTATTTTTCAAAAATAGAGAGAGAGAGAGAGAGAGAGAGAGAGAGAAAAAAAAACTGCAATTACTTCTACTACTGCAAAACTACATTAACACTTTTAACCAATTACCCAGCTATTAATCTACTACAAATGCTACAAAATTTGTTCTCTGTTTGTTCATTTATTCTGGTGCACTTAACTTGTAGATGGATGTCTCCACTACTGGATCTGCCCTCATACTAAATTGGTCAACAGCCATAGTCTGCTGGTTTCATTGGGTGTCAGGCAGCACGTTAGTAGCATTTCCACTATAGCAAATAACTCCATCCATCACTGTTGCTTCTTAAAGTCCACCCTTCCATGATCACTTGCACCAACACAGTGTAAATTCTTGGGACAGTAATTCATTCGGTGGTCACTGACCTCAGTTATCTTGATCCCATGTGCAGAGTATGTTGTCTAGTCTGGATGGCACATGACGACTTATGGTTGAATGCCTCGTGAAGCCTTCTGTGGCCTTCATGGATACTGTGGCTGCAGTGTTGTGCAAGATGCACCAGGTCACTCGCTCCTTAGTGCTGCTTTGGGATCCAATATCCTTAATACCTGACATCTATTACATGCTGCATCTTCACAGAGCATGCAGTCCCACAATGTGTGTTCTGGTGTGCTCACACTGCTGCAGGTGCAGCTGCCATCTATCTGTCTTCTGTTTTTGTATATATATGTGGCATAAGGGCCAGGACCAGTCAGGTAATGTATCAATGTACTTGATGGGTTAAAAAATTTCATTCTTAATATTTCCCTGATGTTAGAGAGAAATCCATATGTTGTCCTTTCAGTGCCTGGAGTGTCACATTCATTTTGCCACCAGTTGTGATATCCAATCTTTTAATGCCTTTTTCAAATTAGTCTCAGTTCCAAGCACCCTTCATACTTCCATTTGATTGCCTTTCTTTAACCAGTGAAAGGCTCCCCTTTTCCTAATTTCCAAGTCCAGTGGGCATATTCCTAGGATTACTAACAAAGCATCACTCAGAGTAGTGCAGTGGGTGTCCATTAATCATTGCAGCACACCTCATTGAACTCATCTCACTGTTGAAGCTGGCTTCACTAGCTGCAGTCTGTGAGTCCAGATGCTTGCACTTTTCTGGTGGTATACTCTGACTCTTCAAGGGAGCTGAAATTGCCTATTTGCAATGATTATAATTTTATTCATTAAATCTGTATCTTTTCTGCCTGTTTTCCCTATGTGATGGGCAAAGTTATGACTTTTGTCCAGAAATACCCCTAGATATCTCATTACTGTCCTTGATCTTATATTTGAGTCTTATGTGCACATTTTCTGTGGCATCTTGGATTTCCCTTCCAGTGATGGTATAGTGTATGGTATTACAGCCACTCAGTGTCATTCCACTCGAAACCTTTCAGCCTTTCACACGGTGCATTGCTGCTATATTTGCTAACTTGACATCACTATGTAGGCATACCATCCCACTGGAGTATTAATGTCTGTGAGCACTTCTAACAATTCATACAGTCAGCATTTGGTTAGAAGTGGAGGTCCGCTCCCAAGACCAGCATGATTGGTGGACATCACACATGTTGATTGGTTCCTGTGGAATTACATGAAATCCCAATAGAAAAGACAGACAGTTACTTAAAAGATAGTGAAAAATAAAAATAAAAATTTTATGCTCCATGCAAAGGTACATTGTGACTGACACTCTTCATCTTAAACAATTGCTTTGAGCGTAAAATGTTGCTGTAAGGTTTTAAGTTATTTTATCTTCTCCTTATCTCAAACTAACAAGTTTTGGATGCTAAACCATCTGTGCTGTTTTCCCTATAAAAGTTCAGCATTCCCTGCACATAATTCTGTGTACACAACATTAGTGTCTGCTTTGCCACCCAATCAAGAAGTCCCCCATGAGTTATTTAAACTAGAGGATCTTACAGTAGAGAGTAGAGGAGTTCTTTGCAACCTCACAGATCGTAGCACCCATTGTCACAGTGGGCACATGTGCACATGGTTTGTGTGTGTGTATGTGTGTATGGGGGGGGGGGGGGGGGGAGCCACGCACACGCGCACATGCATGTGTTTCGCTGTCTATGTCTGATGATGGGCTTAGTCTGACAGCTGAATAATATTTAGCAGTCTTCTTCATTGTGCCTGTCTGACACTCAATGCCTCCTCTATGTGGATCTACTCTATTTATATTTTTAGGTGAAATGTTATGCCACATTTCTATCCCATGTTACACATATTACTTGCAAACTCAGTGCTGCCTAAGAATGCCTTTACAGTTTAATTGGAAAACAGAACTATACAAGGTTTTTGACCAACTAAAAGTTAAATGAAAGTACTCTCTATGTCTGCCAACCCGTATACACAAGGTAAGTAAGTAAGTACTATCAGTGCACAGTGGGGGCAATTTTAGTTCATCAAAAGTATGCTCAGTCTGAATAGCCAATTGATTTTGCTTCATAAATACTGACATCACAAGCCAACTACTCTTAAACTGAAAACATGAACTTAGTTATCACATATGGTTTTTTTACAGTGCCCATATGTATTTCAATGGCTGGAAATTTCACCTGGTCAGGATCCACAAAATTCTAGATGGAATTTTTGGTCCATATTTATGATTTTCAGAGATAAGCATTAAGAGACTCCAATGTTGTACCATTTATAATTATCAAATTCCTCTCAAATAGGCAAGCCAGATCTCAAATACTGATGCGGTGTCTCATTTACCAATAATATTTGAATGCTTAGCCTCTGCCACACTTTGTAATAATATTCTAAAACATGTCACATACTGCATCCAAGTTGAGTGGTTCAATAATTTACTGATCACCGCCAGTGCTCCTATCTATTATTGCTTTTCACTTAAGCAGGAATTATAGCAGGCAAAGGGATGATACCGTATGGAAAAAAAGGTTACTTGGTTATTCTTCTGGTCTGTGATTCTCACAGTTCTACATAAGTGTCACTAGGGTGTGACCCACATTAGAGAGATTATAAAGGCTTATTAACCCACATGTAAGCCTCTTCAGTCATATTCATTGGCCTGGAACTGATGGAAATGAACACATTGTATTCACCTGTCCAAAATGGATAGAAGATAAAGCAGTACACTTGCATACTTTTACACTCTGCTGTGTTTAATGGCAGCTGTTGGATCGTATCCATCTGGACTGGGCTGGAACTTTTTGAAGACAGTTTCAGTAAGGGCGATAGATGCCCTGTCCAAATACCTGCATGTCTGCAATATGTAGTCCAGCATCAAGGAAACTACTTTGCGAGTCTTCACTTAAATTTTAAAGGTGTCAAAAACTACTGCAACAGTCAACACAACTCATCCACAGGTGTAAGAAAGCACTGGTTTTGCTCACTTACCATATGTAATTTTTGGTTAGAAATACAAATTTTGGGTGGAAATAGGGAAAAAATATGTGAACTAAGTTAAAATGGCAGTAATCTTGAATAAACAAATAGCATATGACAAAAATGTGTGACTGACAATTGAACTCTTTAAAATCAGATACAGTAGATCTATCTACCTACTGTTCCATAGAACCACAGTGAGAAGATTCTCAGATATGTAGAAAATACCATAAAACAATAATACATATTTACAGAGAGAGAGAGACAGAGAGAGAGGGAGGGAGGTGGAGGTGGAGGTGGAGGCGGAGGTGCTAATGCACCTTCCACAGATTTTAAGTGAAGCAGTCTTAAGTTTGTTTTTAATAATCACTTTAATCTCCTGGGCAATTTATTTTATAGTTATAGGCATGTGAGGTAAGCTCACACACTGTCCATCCCTTTCCTAACAAATGTAATTTAACTTTCAAGTTGGAGTTTTGCTTGAGCATTGCTATCCTTTCCTGCTTAGTCTATTCAAATTTCTTAGTCATTGCTTAAGGTTGTGTTCCAGGGCCTCTTGAGGGTGACTATCCTGAAAAGGGAAAAATCTGGTTTGTGCTCCCAGGAGGGGGGGGGGGGGAGGGGGGGTTGCAGTGCTGGACTGCCAGTGTGACTGGGTACTGACTCCCTATAGTCTGAGTTTTATATTTCTTCTTCATAAAATATGAATTCTAACTCGCAATCCATTGTCATGGGCAGAGCTGTTTGTGCTGTAATTATCAGTGCTATGTCTGGTGCATGCAACTGATTGACAGATGTACTTATATAGTGTACTTAAAATCCCCACTGTTTTAAACAGAGTGAGGGAAATGTTGAATATGTCATAAATTACAGTCTTTGACACTAATAACATCTTTGTTCTTCCGCAAGGTGTGGATGCTTGTGTGCTCTCTCTGTAGTTAATCTGTTGCTGACTACAATGTTGGGCAAAGGTGTTTCTTTTGTGCTTGTGATATAACCTCTTTCGCTGCTACAGACATGCTCTCAGCATTCCATCTACATCTACATCTACATTTATACTCCGCAAGCCACCCAATGGTGTGTGGCGGAGGGCGCTTTATGTGCCACTGTCATTACCTCCCTTTCCTGTTCCAGTCGCGTATGGTTCGCGGGAAGAACGACTGTCTGAAGGCCTCTGTGCGCGCTCTAATCTCTCTAATTTTACATTCATGATCTCCTCGGGAGGTATAAGTAGGGGGAAGCAATATATTCGATACCTCATCCAGAAACGCACCCTCTCGAAACCTGGCGAGCAAGCTACACCGCGATGCAGAGCGCCTCTCTTGCAGAGTCTGCCACTTGAGTTTGTTAAACATCTCCGTAACGCTATCACGGTTACCAAATAACCCTGTGACGAAACGCGCCGCTCTTCTTTGAATCTTCTCTATCTCCTCCGTCAACCCGATCTGGTACGGATCCCACACTGATGAGCAATACTCAAGTATAGGTCGAACGAGTGTTTTGTAAGCCACCTCCTTTGTTGATGGACTACATTTTCTAAGGACTCTCCCAATGAATCTCAACCTGGTACCCGCCTTACCAACAATTAATTTTATATGATCATTCCACTTCAAATCGTTCCGCACGCATACTCCCAGATATTTTACAGAAGCAACTGCTACCAGTGTTTGTTCCGCTATCATATAATCATACAATAAAGGATCCTTCTTTCTATGTATTTGCAATACATTACATTTGTCTATGTTAAGGGTCAGTTGCCACTCCCTGCACCAAGTGCCTATCCGCTGCAGATCTTCCTGCATTTCGCTACAATTTACTAATGCTGCAACTTCTCTGTATACTACAGCATCATCCGCGAAAAGCCACATGGAACTTCCGACACTATCAACTAGGTCATTTATATATATTGTGAAAAGCAATGGTCCCATAACACTCCCCTGTGGCACACCAGAGGTTACTTTAACGTCTGTAGACGTCTCTCCGTTGATAACAACATGCTGTGTTCTGTTTGCTAAAAACTCTTCAATCCAGCCACACAGCTGGTCTGATATTCCTTAGGCTCTTACTTTGTTTATCAGGCGACAGTGCGGAACTGTATCGAACGCCTTCCGGAAGTCAAGAAAAATAGCATCTACTTGGGAGCCTGTATCTAATATTTTCTGGGTCTCATGAACAAATAAAGCAAGTTGGGTCTCACACGATCGCTGTTTCCGGAATCCATGTTGATTCCTACATAGTAGATTCTGAGTTTCCAAAAACGACATGATATTCGAGCAAAAAACATGTTCTAAAATTCTACAACAGATCGACGTCAGAGATATAGGTCTATAGTTTTGCGCATCTGCTTGACGACCCTTCTTGAAGACTGGGACTACCTGTGCTCTTTTCCAATCATTTGGAACCTTCCGTTCATCTAGAGACTTGCGGTACACGGCTGTTAGAAGGGGGGCAAGTTCTTTTGCGTACTCTGTGTAGAATCGAATTGGTATCCCGTCAGGTCCAGTGGACTTTCCTCTGTTGAGTGATTCCAGTTGCTTTTCTATTCCTTGGACACTTTTTTCGATGTCAGCCATTTTTTCGTTTGTGCGAGGATTTAGAGAAGGAACTGCAGTGCGGTCTTCCTCTGTGAAACAGCTTTGGAAAAAGGTGTTTAGTATTTCAGCTTTACGCTTGTCATCCTCTATTTCAATGCCATCATCATCCCGGAGTGTCTGGATATGCTGTTTCGAGCCACTTACTGATTTAACGTAAGACCAGAAGTTCCTAGGATTTTCTGTCAAGTCGGTACATAGAATTTTACTTTCGAATTCACTGAACACTTCACGCATAGCCCTCCTTACGCTAACTTTGACATCGTTTAGCTTCTGTTTGTCTGAGAGGTTTTGGCTGCGTTTAAACTTGCAGTGAAGCTCTCTTTGCTTTCGCAGTAGTTTCCTAACTTTGTTGTTGTACCACGGTGGATTTTTCCCGTCCCTCACAGTTTTACTCGGCACGTACCTGTCTAAAACGCATTTTACGATTGCCTTGAACTTTTTCCATAAACATTCAACATTGTCAGTGTCAGAACAGAAATTTTCGTTTTGATCTGTTAGGTAGTCTGAAATCTGCCTTCTATTACTCTTGCTAAACAGATAAACTTCCGCCCTTTTTTTATATTCCTATTAACTTCCATATTCAGGGATGCTGCAACGGCCTTATGATCACTGATTCCCTGTTCTGCACTTACAGAGTCGAAAAGTTTGGGTCTGTTTGTTACCAGTAGGTCCAAGATGTTATCTCCACGAGTCGGTTCTCTGTTTAATTGCTCGAGGAGTCTTTTATTATTGCTGAACTGTACCCTTATACACATCCACAGCACTTGGGAGAAGGTGTAGTGGGATGGTTATAGATACCCACAGCAGCAATGGAGTTATTAAAGCATGTAGAAGTGTATCCCATGGTACAATACTGGATATGTGTCAGTGTTATAGTTTAATTTCATCACACTTCCTGGATAGAAGGCATACTGCTACACAACACTGCACTGGCACCAAAAATGGAACATCTACATGACCATACTTTTCTTGGGCAAATTCTTTAGAACAGGGACTCCCTTAGTGAACTGCAAATCATTTTCTCTGATCAACTTGCAATGGAAGTGGAATGTGGAAGTGTCACTTTGACAAATCACGCAGGCAGCACCAATAGTGGTGGACACAAACACAAACAATACAGAACCTACTTGGTAACTTCACAGTCAACAAACACAGTGCTACATATCATCAGGATCTTGGTCAAACAACAAATCCCAGACTGCATAATGAAAGCTCACATGTGCTTCCCAATTTATCTGCACTGGCCTTGGGCACACCAGATCCATTCACTGCATAATACAGAGCCCAGCTGACTGTGCCTCACAAAAATGTGCCTTGGTTTTGTACCCCGGCCGCGAATGTGCCAAGAGCACTCCCCTGCCGACTTCAGACTAATTTGCCATCAAAGCACAAACACGACTTAAGTGGAGTCCTGTTAAGACCTGGCTCCATACCTAACCTACTGACATTTAAACTGGAAAACCTGGCCACATTTCAGATTGCTGAGGTCATATTACAATGTCGCAGCAGCATGAAAGATAACCTAAATTTGTGGCTCTACTGAGTAACGTTGCTAACTATGCTTATGCAATTAGGACATTATTCATGCACCCACAACTACAAGAAAATTTGACATCACTACTACAGCACCTTATCAAGGCACCTGAAAAACATCTGCGTCAAGTCATTTATAAAGAACGGATTGGTAGCAGAACACCTTTGCAGATATGACAGCATGTGTGAAAAATTGTTTGTCCCACCATTATGCCAAGACAGCACGCATTGGTCCATCTAGTTGCTCAGATTACTTGCTCTAATTCAGTCCACTTTGATTTTGAAGGAGTATGATTCAGTGGAGATTAAATTATATTTGGGCCTATATGCAGTTATGCAGCAATGTCAGGGATCAGAAGCATTGTACAAGAATGCTCCCTGCTTCCAATCAACTGCTATACGGGAACCGCAGCAGCTGCGCTGTGACACTGTCCCAAGCATTCTCAGACTCATTTGACAGCAACCAACTGGGTTGCACTGACCTGCAGCCAGCTGTGGTAATGAGACCAATGGTAAAAAGTGGTCCTTGTGCCAGTGAGGGAGCCTGACCGCAAACACACTGGTTTCACATTTGCTTCGGTGAGAAAGCAAGCAACGGCTCACGACTATGCAACCACCCAAACTCCAGAAGTGGTCCATAATGGGTGCTATGGGTCACAACAAACAGTGCAGTTGCCTAAGGAAAGGGACATGTGACCAAACCAATTTGGCTCATGCCCACAGAAGTGGATGCAAGACTGTATGTATTGGACTGTGCTTCTAACCAACACTTTCTTGTGGACATCGGCTCTGCAGGCAACACCTGAGAGTCATCTACATCAATGAGCAAGACACTGGACACACAATTGTGCACTGCCAGTGACACCCCCATCAGGCAGTTCGGAACAGTTGAGCATCCCTTGGACCTTGAGCTGCAAGAAAATGCACTTGACAGTTCATCATCCCTGACATGTGTGAAGCAAGCTAGAGACCGACTACTTCTACAACATCCACCTTTCACCAGACTTAGCAGCAGGGTTACTTCGCCAGACTATTGGGAGAGTCAGTACCCAGTGTCACTAGCAGTCCAGCATTGTAACCGCTCCCTCCTCCCCCCTCCTGGGAACACAAACCAGACTCTTCCCTTTTCACGTTGGTCACCCTCAAGAGGCCCTGGTACACAACCTTAAACAATGACTAAGAGATTCGAATATACTAAGCAGGAAAAGATAGCAATGCTCAAAGGAAACTCCAGCTTGAAAGTTAAATTAAATTTGGTAGGAAAGGGATGGACAGTGTGTGAGCTACCTCACATGCCTACAACACGAGCAACACCAGTAGCAACAAAAACAACATGGGAGAACACAATCTGACCAACCAGCACAAACCACACCGTATTCACAGACCAGTACGGCAATCAATCTTCAAAGTGTGCATGCTACCCTTACATGTACTTCCCATGTGGCCCACATGCACTGCACACAAACTCTGCAGCAAGGTGTGAAACACAACACAGTACACCAAATAAATACCATGCTGAGACTGCCAGTCCATTAGAAAATGGGATGCCTGGTGCCTAACAGACTGCATGCAGCCAAAAATATCAGACAAACTGTTACGGGCAGAAATTTCAGACCATCAGAGTGGTTATGGGCTGCACCCAGCCACTTGATGCCCAGAAGAAATGGATCACATAGATTATGTGGTGATTACCATTCCTTCAATACATGTATGGTTCCATTCCAGACGTCCAAGACTTTATGCACACTTTGGCTGGTGCTGTTATTTTTAGTGTCACAGACTGCAAAAAGCATATTTCCAGATTCCTACAGTGAGTGATGATGTACCAGAAACTGTATTAATAACACTGTTTAGATTGTGTGAGTTTTTATTCATGCCATATGGCCTAAAAACACCGCTAAAAAGTGGCAGTGTTTTATTGACAAAATGCTGTTGCAATTCCCTTTCAGTTTCTTGTATTTAGATGACTTTTTTTTCCCTGCTGTTACAACAAGAACACTAGGAGCACCTCTGCATCATTTTGAAGCACTCGAACACTACTGTGTTTCAATCTCTGACAGAATAAACTGAACTAATACAATCACTTCTCCAACTGACCAATTATCAGGGACTACAGAGGTTTCTTGAAGCAATAAATTTCTGTAGATGATATTTGCCACAAGTTGCAGCAATAAGGGTCCTGCTTCCAGATGCGCTGACAGCTAAAAACAAACATGACAAGCCATCTCTGACAGGAACAAGCATTTTATAACATCAAGCTCTGCCTGCAATTGCCCATCACACTGGCTCACTCCATCACAGACATCCTCTTTTCTGTCCCAACTGATGCCAGTGACATGGCAATTGTGGTTTTTTCACAAAAGGTTACTCATTCATGATGCAAATGGTCCTCCTCCTCCTGCAGGCTCCTAACCTTGTACAAAGCAGTGTGACACTTCAAATTGGGCATAGAAGGCAGGCCATTCACAGTTTATACTGACCACTGACAACTCGCAGAAGCTATACCTAACCTGGGAAAGACTGTTGTCCAAGATGTTTCTGCCTCCTTGACTATGTTGTCCATTTCATCATCAATGTCTAACACATCATGGGTGCTGACTACCTATCAAGCATCAATGCACTGTCTATAAACATTAACTCTGAAGATCTCACCTCAGCACAAGAACAAGATCCACAAATCCACAAGGACTTGCAGAGTGAATTAAGCAGCCTGAAATTTGAATGCTGCACCCTTCCCAGTTGTCACAAACAAATTTCATGCAATGTGTCACAGGATATGGTCTGCCCTTTCGTTTCACTTGTGATGTGCAAACACATCTTCAATAACATCCACCACTTGTCACATCCAAGGATATGACCTTCTACCAACCTAGGCACAGATCATTTTGTCTGGCCTGATGTGAAACAAAATTGCAAACAGTGGGCACAGGCTTGCAAAACATGCCACTGGTGCAAAATGGGCCACCATGCTAACCCTGCACTTGGACAGCATGACATCCCTGCAGGTAGGCAGCAACATGTGCTGGATTTGGTCAGCCCACTACCAGAATCCCATGGCAACTGATCGCATTGTGTGCCTGTATCTGATATCATGGCAGAGACCATAGTGAGAATGTTAGTAAAACTATGGATTTCATGCTCTGGATGTCTGGTTGCCATCACGGTGGTCTAGGGCCCCCAATTTCAGTCACTCCAATTTTCAAAGATTTAGAACCTTTGGGGGCAGGGGGGGGGGGGGGGGGGGGTTGTTACCATAATACAACCTATCATGTGCGTAGCATTAGGCTGGTAGAATGGTGGCACCACACCATAAAAACAGCACTCATTTGCCATGAGGATCAGTGGACAAAATCCCTATGCCTAGTGCTACTGGGCATACATTCAGCTTTTAAAGAGGACCTGCAGCTATCTTTAGCTGAGATCTTGTATGGGGAGCCAGTGGTATTTCCACCTGAGTTCATCAAACCTGCAGAGCTGCTGGATTCAAAGAAGTTGACAGACCTCTTCAGGTGAGTGATACAGTGCATCTCACGCATTACACTGCCACCACCACAGCTTTGTGGTTCTCCCAAGATCTTCACACATGAGGCCCTAGCAAACTGCTAGTTTCTCATGCTGTGCAATGACACCATATGGGCATCCCTCCAGCCACAATACTCCAGCCCTCACAAGGTACTGCTGGGATGTTATTTAGTTGGTGATAAACTTTTCTGTAAAAGGGAAAGGGGTTATTTTAAAATTTTGTATGAAGAAGTGCACATTTAGTAGGGAAACATTAACTATGATTCTGTGTAACAAACACAGTATTATCGTTCAAACACTCAGAGAATCATGAATGAAAAAGAAAAAGTGAAGGTTTATGATCCTTTTTTTTTTCCTCTCTCTTCGAGTTGGTCTCTCATCTTGTTCTAATGAAAAAGATGCAAGTGGCTTTAGCCTGTTGAGTTCTACGAGAAGATGCTGTATCTTGTGTAATCTACATGTAAAACGTACTGTGTAAAATATATGTGTGTTTAGGAATTAGTTTATCACCAGTTACTAAGCAGATATGCACATAAAATAAAACGAAGAAATGCCCACGCACATGGAATGCTGATTGGAACTACAAATGGGACATTCCATTTCAGAAATCGTTAGAGAATTCAATATTGAAAGATCCACAGTATCAAGGGTGTGCTTGAGAATGCCAAATAATTTCAGGAAGTATCTCTCATCGAACACAATGCAATGGCTGATGGCCTTCACTTAACAAAAGATAGCAGTGGCTTTCGTGTAGAATTGCCAGTGCTATCTGACAAGCAACACTGCATGAAATAACCACAGGCATCAATGATGAATGTATGAGAAACATATATGTTAGGAAAGTACTGGTACAGTGAAATTCGATGTTAACTGGCTATGGCAAAAGACAACCAACTTAAGTGCCTTTGCTAACAGTGTGACATCATCTGTTGTGCCTCTCCTGGGCTCATGACCAAATTGGTTGGACCCTAAATGACTAGAAAACTGTGACCTGGTCAAATGAGTCCCAATTTTAGTTGGTAAGAACTGATGGTAGGGTTTGAGCATGGTGCAGAACCCACAAAGCCGTGGGCTTAAATTGTCAACAAGGTAGTGCGAGCTGGTTGTGGTTTCATAATGGAATGGGCCAGGTCCTCTGGTCAAACTGAACCAATCATTGAGTGGAAATGCTTATGTTTGTCTATTTGGAGACCATTTGCAGCCATCAGTCACTTCTTATTCCCAAACAATGATAGACTTTTTATGGATGACAGTGCGCCATGTCACCGAGCCACAATTGGTTTGAATGTAAATATTTTATACAACCAGACTCAGGAAATAATAAATGTTGATGTGCTGATGCAAGCAATTGATATGGTATGTCATCAGAATGATGACAACATTAATGATAGTCATGATGTGGATTTAACAGCAAATATAAATTAGATAATTTTGCTAGGTAATATTTCAATGCAGACAGTGGATGAATTATGACCACAATCAGCACCCAAAACTATTTTTTCCCAGGCCAGTTATAGAAAAGCTATTGCAAGACAGGAAAATTCCGATAGCCTGATCTTGAGTGAACATGGAATGTTTATGAGCAGAGTAGCATCACATACACTAAGCAACATTGCCTCAGTTGATATGAACAGTTCAAATGGGATGATGCCATTTATGAAGGATATGCTTGAAAAATTTGATCAAAAACAATCAAAAATTTTCAGATGATTATCAGAAATCTTAGCTGATGAAAACCTTTTGAAACGCAGACAGTTTCGTGCATTTGCTACTGAATTGGAAAAAGTATGCCCAGTAATATTTGTAAGAGCATTTCATAATTTATTGCCATGAAGCTGGTCAGAATAACAAAAAAATATGCTATGTGGTGGGGTTTACTCATGGTGATGCCTTGACCTGGGTTGCAGATGTAAGAGGCTGATGTCAAACATATGACCAATTCAAGTAGACTGTTTTGGACAAACTTTGGTCAACAGCCATTCAAGAATGATTACGGCAGGAAATATTTGACACATGACTGTTACAATGGCAAATTAATATTAATATTGATTATTTGAATTCATATACTTATCTAGAATTATAGCTACTTATGTTTTTGGATTAGAATAAGTTATTGTGTAATAAAATATATAATCATATGTAAGGAGGGTTGAGAAAATATTTTGAAAAGTATATTAACAAAACAAGATACTTGAGCAAACTCGTATCCCATGTGTATGCACTGAAAATTCTGAAAGGTCAATTACCATATCATATTCAAAAAAAGCTAGTCACTATACTGCAGACAGACCTGGAATTCTGTCTTTCCATATTGGACTCAACTGATTTGATTTAAGAGGCCAAATGATCAAATTGGGTGTGCCACTGAATTTCCAAAGTAATGGAAATGCACAATCCCGCAATAACAACAATAATATTGGTCATGGTTGGCATCTGTATGCACTGTCACAAGACAAAAGGTACAAAAACAATAGCCACTACGGAAATAATTACTATCAGAGAAAAGGAGATTGTAGATACAATTCTGGGTACCAACATTCACACCAACGTGATAGAAACCAGTACAACCAGTGAGAAAGCAATATAGGTGTTAAGTGAAGAAATGATGAAATACATAACAAGTACAGGCCAATGGATACTGGACCTATGCAAAGCAGAGACATTAGGCAAGCTGACTAAGGTTTCTGCAGCAACCAAGATACAAACTGATGCAATTTGGAACATGCAGTACTCATGGTCGAGGTAGCTGACAATATTAACACTGTTCCACTGCCACAGATTGAAAACACCTATTGGTCAAGGTGAACCCCCTGACAATGACTGTCACAAGCGATGATGATGATGATTTTTGTTTTGTTGGGCACTCAGCTGCGTGGTTATCAGCATCTGTGCAAATTCCTAATATTGTCACTGTGCAGTCTTGCCACTTTCCCAAATAATCATGAAATGATGAGGACAGCACAAACACCCAGTCCCCAGGCGGAGAAAATCCGCAACCTGGCCAGGAATCGAACACGCCAGACCATGAGCTGCAGACTAGAAGCAGTGGGGGCATACAGAATGAACATATACATTTTTTGATTTGGCCAGGATAAAGATATTAGAGATTAGTTGTATTTTCTGATGAGACTTGTAGTGATGAAGAGGCAGATGAAGTGATACATGCGGTAATAAATAAGCAAGTAGGTGATATAATTATACACATTATTCTTGACATGGGAACTTCAATGAATGTAATTTCAGTTTATTCAAGGAAATCACAAGAAATGTATATGTACCTACTTTTCTTGTGCAAAATTACAGAGTTCTAACAGCAGTGGATAACAAATCACAAGTAGTGAAAACACATGCATGCATACCTACTCAGCTACATGGTTATCAGCTTCTGTACAAATTCCTAATCTTTTCACTGCGCAGTCTCGCCACTTTCCCAAATAATCATGAAATGATGAGGACAGCACAAACACCCAGTCCCCAGGCGGAGAAAATCCACAACCTGGCCACTATAATGTGTTACTTTCTTATCATTGAAAAACTAGTACTCAACTGCAATCTGTGTGTGAATTTCTTTCACTGAAGTGAAAATAGACTTACATAAAGGCAAGTGTCAATTTCAAGTTGGAGACTGTACAGTCTCTCTTGATTTAGTTAAAATGAGGGCAAGTCAGGATATCAATCATTTTTCCAGAGATATTGTTAACCAGTTGTGATGAAGGTGCACCACCACCGAATCTTTTATTACACTTCATATGCAAAAACATGGGTAAAAAATGAAGCAGTATGTAAAGAAATGCAGGTAAGGATAAATTGGGAAATAATTGAACCATCACAGTATTCATATTGTAGCCCCCCTTCTGTCAACTACAAAACTGAATGGTGATGTCCACCTAGTTTCAGATGCCACACAAATCAACAAAATCGTCATACCACTTATGACAATGCCAGAGAATTTAGATGAGCAGTTACTAAAATTTCACAATGTTAAGTACTGAACTAGCATAGATTTTTGTGACTCATAATAGCAGATATCCCTACAGCCTGATTGTGGAAAATATACAGTGTTTTTACATACAGGTAGAAGTTACCAATACTGTGTATTTCCCTTAAGATTAAATGTCAGTGCAGGGATGTTCATAATAGCCCAGGTTACAGAGTTGGGCCCAGAGTTGCTAATTAGACTGATCATGGATGTGTAAGACCTATTGATTGCCACTACAACATGGAAAGAGTACCTGGAACTGCTGAGTAAAGTGTTACAAAGAGTTAGAGAGTATAATGTCACAGTGAATTTACAAAAGTCTGGTTTGGGACATCAGAAAATAAAATTTTTAGGTCACATTATTTCCTCAGAATAGTAATATCAGACAAAGGAAAGAGCAATGCACTAAAAAATTTTCCAGCACCCCAATTGCTAAACAATGACGCTCTGTTAAACTTATTGAGGAGGAACAATACATGGTTATGGAAAGAGCACAGCCATGAATATTTTGATGCAATTAAATAGGCCCTAGTCAATGCTAAATGTGTCACATCACCTTGATATGAGCCAAGACGTCTAAGCACAGATGTGTCATTACAGGGAGTGGGGGCATGCCTTTTTGAAACCAGAAACTTTGACAGAAAATCTACTGTATGCATGATTAGTTTTGCAAGTAGAACCATCACAGTATGTGAAAGATCTTACTCCATAACAGAACTGGAAGCCTCAGTAGTCGCTTGGGCATTTAGGAAATTTCTGTACTACTTATGGGGTAAGCACACAAAAGTTTTTTTTGCAATCATCAAGCCCTGTTCTTTCTACTAACCTGCAAATTGTTGCACAAGCATATAGTGTGCTGGTGTCATTCCTTGCAAGAATTCATTTTTTGATATAGTACACATAAAACGAGAACAGAATATTATTGCAGATGTACTTTTGTGCCTGTCACAAGGTTTACATGAATTCAGTGAATTGACAGAACAAACTTCCAATTTTCATATTCTTCCTATGTATGGTGGCACATACCAACCATACTACTTAATGATGTGTCAAAATATGAGTAAGTTACAGGGAGAAGCTTCATGCTGGCAGAATTTAAAGTGGAGACTTCACGAAGATAATAGTGAAGAACTTGGTAAGTGCTGTACTCTGCTCCAAGGAGTGCTGTTTCATTGTCACACCAGAGTCATCCTCATGGTATATATGTTTACTTAATACATACATCGATGACTTTATCAAATACACTTGCCATGCTTGGGGACACTATGGTTTATCAAAATGCACATACAAGTTTGTTATGTTCTATTATTTTCGTAGTGTCTGATGCAGAGTACGCTTGAGGTGTGTCCAAAGGCGGAACACCCAAATTGATCTAGTTTAATAGAACTACATCCAGTTATTCCTACTAAACCACTGGAGTTGGTGTGCCTAGATGCAGCTGACCCCTTGCCACAAGCTGGGGTGGGGTAAAATGTTAACATGTATAACTGTACTATATGATGTTTTTACCAAGAGCCTTCACAAGTGTGCGGTTAAACAGTGACTACAGCTCCTACTATCAGAAGGACTGCAACGATTATTTATCACAAGTTGGTAACCCAGTAGCAATATTAATTGATAACACTTCCAACTTTACAAGCAGTAAGTGGAGAAATTTTTTGGAAGAACAACAGATTTAACATTCTAGTTTCATGCTTCCTCCTAGGGGAAAGTTCGGTGGAGATAATATTTAAAAGTTTTGCAGGTTCAGTAAGACATATGCTCCTTGCAAACAAACTTAATTGTTGGAATATTTGGCCCCATTTCAGCAAATAGTAAATAATCTTCCACACACTTTCACATGATTCACACTGACCGAGTTATTGTTTGGAAAGACTGAAATTGACAGTGGGTCCAACCAGTACTGCAAGTGTTCCAAAATGAAATATTGTTAGATGAAAAGTAAGGCATGCATTAACAATCTTTAATGCGTGAGCAGGAAAGAAAAAAAAAAAAAACATATGGTAAAAGATTACGGCATACATGCACTTTTCGAATCAGAAAGGAGGTACTCTTACACACGCACCCTAAATCCACCAAACTAAAGAAACTAAACCAAAAATGGCAACTACTATATGTAGGGCTATTCACTATAGTTGACAACCCAATGTTGGGTGTTATCTTCTGGGTCAAACCATTTCATGAAAAATACAGGGATTATACCCACACAAAAACGTAAAGAAGTTTGTGGGATAAAGGCAACAGGAGTAGCGCAAAATATCCTGTGCCAGATTCGAGTAATAATTTGGGGGGGGGGGGGGGGACATTTTTTAGACTTAGGTCAAGGAAGTAAACTACAGAGAGAAAGAAGGAAGAAAAACAAATGTGTACAAAAGAGGAACTACACTACACCACCATCAGCTGTCTAATGTTATACCATTCACAATATTTACACTAACAACCACAATCCATAACTACAATCAATAAAAGGTAATATGATTAAGCTATAACTAAAGTCAGAAGAAATAAGTGCAATTTTTGGGAAGTAAACATTAACTGAAGTTATAATGAAACCCTCATTATACTACTTGATGAGTAAAATGCTTAGAGATAAGTCTTTACTTTCTGCAAATGCAACATGTTGTAACACTAAGCTGCCAAAGCACAAAGGACAGATATGCTACACAACTTTTCTAGCCAGAATTTCATCTTAATACACTAGTTTTAGTACGTATGAACTCTAGAGGCCACGAGAATATATGTTTTGCCAAAATGGAGAATAGTGCACTCTTAAACTACTCTACAAATGTTGTGTATTTAGATATAAAAGAGAGCTGACTGTACTTCTGGTAGTTGAGCAGTTAAATAGTTTATTCAGTAGTATTTATAGGGGAATGGTGTGAGTGCACATCTCAATTTGATAGGAGAGGATATAGGAATACAGTGGTAGGGACCATGAGGCCCTGCTGCTAGAGAATATAATTATGTATAAATGTGTAAGTATGTATGAATAACATGTAGATAAGTGAAACACACATGAACACTCATCACTGTGGATATGAAAATAGTCATGAAGATAATGTAAGAAAACTTATTAATTCTGATGCATCTGCAGTGAGTTGCATAGGAATAACTGAAGCATCTAGTTTAACAACTTAGGCCTTTGTTGATTAACATAATGCATTTAGCAATAAAGAAAGGAGTTAACCTTCACCTTTTCCCCTAGATGATGTAGCCATAAACATTTCTCAAAAGTTTAACATATGTAACCACCAATATATGGTGGAATGTTTACCCAAAATTATATTTTTAGTATTTTTACAATGCAGGTGTTTGGTAAAACACTCTGTATTGCACGTATTATATAAAGAAGGACCAATGAGATGAATGTTCATAGTTACAAGAATAATTGATAGAGAATAAATAAAAATAGGTACACGTTTGTTTCAGTATCCAAAAGATAGAATGAATATTAGAGTTAGGATCATATATTTATATGTGTAGAAAATATTTGAGAGGTGCAAACAGTACCAGTAGTGGGAGAAAACATTTTTTTGGACATGATATGAGTTATATTGTCACCTACTATGTGGAGCCACATGTATATAAACCTGTACATAGTATGAATAAAAATTAGATAAGTGTTAAAGTAATGTAAGAACTGTAATGTTTGTCTACAATGCTACATTGCCATAGTACTTTAGCAAACTCTTTTTCTAGTAGCAGTCTATTATCTACCTTATGTTGATTTCTGTCTTATCCTTCTACTACTGCAGAACAATTTAGAAATAGTTTTCATAGCAAATTCTTCTGTAGGCTGTAACAAAGCAGATGAATCCTCCCCCCCCCCCCCTCCCCTCCTCTGTTATATTTTCTCCCCCTCTCCACCTCCCCTTCTTTTGCATATATCTTCGAGATTATTATTTTCATGACATGCACACAGTACCAGGAATCTTGAATATTATCTCAGTGCTTAACCTACTTTATTATCCATATCCATTACATTCTTGGGGGACTGATGACCTTAGCTGTTTAGTCCCCCTTAAACATCCCAACAACCACCACCACCACCATTATATTCTTTTGACTGACTGGAAGTCATAAATGTGATTAGTTTACCAAAAACTGTGTAATTATAAATAACAGTAATGTAAAACTTCATTAAACCAGTTGCTAACTTTCAGATGAAGTAAATGAAAAATATATATAAATAATTGAAGTATCTAAACAGTTAATGATGGATATATGTTAGCAACTTTTGCACTCATTTAGTTTCAGAGTAATTGGCATTGTTATATAAAAAAAAAACATAGTTACTAAAGCAGGATGCCTTTACAATTTTCACTCTGCAGCAGAATGTGCACTGATATGAAACTTCCTGACAGATTAAAACTATGTGTCACACCAAGACTCAAATTTGGGCCTTTGCCTTTCGCTGGCAAGAGCTCTACTAACAGGACAGTTGGTAGAGGACTTGCCCATGAAAGGCAAGGGTCCCGAGTTTCAGTCTCAGTCTGGCACACAGTTTTAATTTGTCAGGAAGTTTCATATCAGTGTATACTCTGACACAGAGTGAAAATTTGAGCCTGAAAATGTCCCCACGGTTGTGACTAAGCCATGTCTCTGCAACATCCTTTATTCCAGGAGTGTTAGTCTTGCAAGGTTCGCAGGAGAGCTTCTGCGAAGTTTGAAAGGTAGTAGACAATATGCTGGCAGAAGTAAAGCTGTGAGGATGGGTCGTGAGTTGCGCTTGGTTAGCTCAGCCGGTAGAAGACTTGCCCACAAAAGGCAAAGGCCCTAGGTTCGAGTCTCATACTGGCACGCAGTTTTAATGTCTGAAAGTTTCTTAGGATCCCATATTTTGACAAAACAGACAGCACAATTCAATATCAATAGTTGTTTCATTTAAAAGTGCAGATACAGAAAAATCTGTCTCCACCATTCAGTTCATCATGAATGTTAATGTATAAAGCTAACTCGTAAAAAGGCACTGGACAACAATATATAGAGCAGTGTTAATTATTGTTAACATATAAAAGGAATATTTCAGGAGTTATTACAGTCAGTCTGTGGAAGTTTATAATGTAGACAAGATCTGTACCCAAAATTATCGCACAGTGTACTGCAGATGTGTTGACACAAATTATAACTTGTACAATGTGCCGAGTTTTATCTGAAATCTACACTCCTGGAAATGGAAAAAAGAACACATTGACACCGGTGTGTCAGACCCACCATACTTGCTCCAGACACTGCGAGAGGGCTGTACAAGCAATGATCACACGCACGGCACAGCGGACACACCAGGAACCGCGGTGTTGGCCGTCGAATGGCGCTAGCTGCGCAGCATTTGTGCACCGCCGCCGTCAGTGTCAGCCAGTTTGCCGTGGCATACGGAGCTCCATCGCAGTCTTTAACACTGGTAGCATGCCGCGACAGTGTGGACGTGAACCGTATGTGCAGTTGACGGACTTTGAGCGAGGGCGTATAGTGGGCATGCGGGAGGCCGGGTGGACGTACCGCCGAATTGCTCAACACGTGGGACGTGAGGTCTCCACAGTACATCGATGTTGTCGCCAGTGGTCGGCGGAAGGTGCACATGCCCGTCGACCTGGGACCGGACCGCAGCAACGCACGGATGCACGCCAAGACCGTAGGATCCTACGCAGTGCCGTAGGGGACTGCACCGCCACTTCCCAGCAAATTAGGGACACTGTTGCTCCTGGGGTATCGGCGAGGACCATTCGCAACCGTCTCCATGAAGCTGGGCTACGGTCCCACACACCGTTAGGCCGTCTTCCGCTCACGCCCCAACATCGTGCAGCCCGCCTCCAGTGGTGTCGCGACAGGTGTGAATGGAGGGATGAATGGAGACGTGTCGTCTTCAGCGATGATAGTCGCTTCTGCCTTGGTGCCAATGATGGTCGTATGCGTGTTTGGCGCCGTGCAGGTGAGTGCCACAATCAGGACTGCATACGACCGAGGCACACAGGGCCAACACCCGGCATCATGGTGTGGGGAGCGATCTCCTACACTGGCCGTACACCACTGGTGATTGTCGAGGGGACACTAAATAGTGCACGGTACATCCAAACCGTCATCGAACCCATCGTTCTACCATTCCTAGACCGGCAAGGGAACTTGCTGTTCCAACAGGACAATGCACGTCCGCATGTATCCCGTGCCACCCAACGTGCTCTAGAAGGTGTAAGTCAACTACCCTGGCCAGCAAGATCTCCGGATCTGTCCCCCATTGAGCATGTTTGGGACTGGATGAAGCGTCGTCTCACGCGGTCTGCACGTCCAGCATGAACGCTGGTCCAACTGAGGCGCCAGGTGGAAATGGCATGGCAAGCCGTTCCACAGGCCTACATCCAGCATCTCTACGATCGTCTCCATGGGAGAATAGCAGCCTGCATTGCTGCGAAAGGTGGATATACACTGTACTAGTGCCGACATTGTGCATGCTCTGTTGCCTGTGTCTATGTGCCTGTGGTTCTGCCAGTGTGATCATGTGATGTATCTGACCCCAGGAATGTGTCAATAAAGTTTCCCCTTCCTGGGACAATGAATTCACGGTGTTCTGATTTCAATTTCCAGGAGTGTATGTCTGAGAATCTATTCAGTGACTGTTTCCTACAGTTGGCTGTGAACTTGTAATTAACTTCATGAAATGTGTTTATCTTTTAATAACTTCTTCTGTAAACTGTGACAATAGTGCTGAACTTTGAACTATATTGTTTCCAAATTATGCATGCTGAGCACATCGTTTTCATTTTGATATGTCTTGTTACTTGAAAGGACTTTGTAATTGGCAAATGTGTTACTGATTTTCTTGCCAAACATCAGTTATTGTGAATTAGTACATTTACGTTAAGTTACTGTACTTGAACACTCATCATTATTGGACATCAGTTGAGCACAACATGTGGCTTACTCTCTATCTGTACATAAATAATGGTAAATGAGATTCAGTTTGGCCATAAATAGTATGTTATTAAAGTGTTCTGAACTGAAAACCTGGTGTAGACAACATCATTTAAAACAGCGTTCTTAAGGCAACCACTTTTCAGCCAGATTTGATGGATTTGATTTGACTTGATTTATTTCATCTCTTAACATACAATATTCAGATCATGTGATCTGTTGTACTGAAGATATATCAATATATAATGTTAGGGATTTAGTTTACAGACTTAAAAATGATAACAAGTATAGTTATTGAACAATTTTCTACCAGTACAATACTTTTACAGTTTTGTACATTTTTTTAATTAGATGTTAATTGCCCTCTTTAAATTATCACCTCATCATTCATAATCTCTTCCACTGAATAATAACATATTTCCTCTAAGAGTTCATGTAATTTTTTCTTTAGATGACCAGTTTCCATGCTCAGAATATCACAGCTCTTCATTGTATATTTTCATGCTCATGTATTGAGGAGTCATAGAATATAGCTTTAATCTGTGTGGAGGGAGCATAAAATTTTGTTTTTGCCTAGTTGTGTAAGTGTGTTTGAAGTGAAATTCTTTGAAAAGTTCAGGTTTACTGTACAGGAAAATTAGAATTTCAAAAATGTATATTTAGGTTTTTAAACAACGAGCAACATGAGGTTCTTGGTTGTGCAGCATACATCTTCCTAATGACTCTTTTTTGAATTTTTAATATCCGTACCATATAACTTGAATTACCCCAAAAAATTATGCCATATCTGAAGACAGATTCAAAGTAACTGTTGTACACAATGTTTTGGCTGTCCATGTCTATTACATCATGTAACACTCCCATTGGAAAAGAATGGTCATTTAGTTTGTTAACTAAATATTCTGAGTGTTCATGCCAACTTAAGTTTTCACCCAAGTTTAGTCCTAAAGAATTTCACTGTGCTTTGATTTGATTTGATTTGATTTTTTATTGGTCCAGTTTTATCATATAGCACAAATTGTACAATTGATATTTGACAGGTCAAAGATAAGTTACAATAATACATAGTATTAGCAATTAAAATTAGGTACCTACTACAATTAATTTTGTTACGTATTCAGAAATTCTCTGACAGAATAGAAACAGTGCTTTATTAGAAGTGCCTTTAGTTTAGCTTTAAATATTGGATGAGTAGTATTTTTTATTTCCTCTGGTATCTTATTGTGTAGTATTACACCAATATTAATTATGCTCCTCTGATAGGTGGTTGTTCTGTGATATTTTTGATGTATATTTGATTCCCTTCTGGTACTATAGTTGTGTACAGTTTTGTTCTGTAGCAGTTTGCCTGTTTTCAGGAGGTAGTCGCTAGTGAACAAGATAGTTTCATAAATGAATAAACTTGGAAAATTTAGAACACAAAGCTCAGTAAAATGGGATTTACAGGACTCCATCTTTTTAACACCACAAATTATTCTTAAAGCTCTTTTTTGCATTCTAAAAACCTTTACACTGTAAGTTGAGTATCCCCAGAAAATGATCCCATATCGGATTAGTGAGTGGAACTGTGCATAGTATGCCTGCAGTACTGTTGGTTAGTTTGTTGTAGCCTTTAAAACTCTTAGGCCATATCACACAGATGATAGTTTTCTACACAAATTATTTATATGTGTGTCCCACTTTAAGTCTTGCTGAATCCAAAGACCCAAGAATTTTGTGACACTTACATTTTCTAGGGGATCATTATTTAATTGGGCTTGAATAGACATTTGATTAGTTGGAGGAATTAAATGAAAATCGACACACACAGTTTTTTCAGTATTTATAATGAGTTTATTTTTTGTGAACCACTCAGAAAGTATTTTCATAGAACTTTCTGCTGTGGACCGCAAAGTTTCTGGACTGCATCCAGTGAGCAATATGCTGGTGTCATCAGCAAACAGGGTAGTTTTTGTGGGACTCATATATTCAACTAAGACATCCACATAAATCAAAAAGAGTAGTGGACCTAAGATTGAGCCCTGTGGTACACCATATTTTATTGGTAATTCCCTAGAAAGAAAGGAGTTGTTTCTTGTTTTATTCATTTTGTTGAATTCATACTGAAGTGATACATTCTGCCTGCGGTTTTTTAGGTATGAACACAACCAGCTATGTGCTACACCTCTTACTCCTCGTCTTTCTAATTTTTCGAGCAGAATGTTATGGTCCAGGACGTCGAAGGCTTTTGATAGATCTAGAAAAATACCTGCAGCTAATTTATGTTGATCAAGGGATTTTAAAATGCAGTCTAAGAATTCGAAAATTGCTGTCTGTGTAGATTTAGACTTTCTAAAACCATGTTGTTGTACTGTAAGAGGTGCATATTTATTTATGAAACTTAAAAGCCTGTCATAGAAGAGTTTTTCTAGAATTTTTGAGAAGAAACTTAACTGTGACATGGGTCGGTAGTTTGATATTTTTTCAGAAGAACCCTTTTTTAGCAGTGGTGAGACTTTTGCTATTTTAAAAATATCTGGGAATATGCCTGTTTTTAAAGAGAGGTTGAAAATTTTTGCCAAGGGGTTTGCTATGTGGTGAGCACATGCTTTTAATATGAAATCAGGTACTTCATCAAGACCACTTGACATTTTATTGCTTAATGATTTAATTTTACTTATAATTTCATTGGGGTTTGTTTGATACACATACATAGAAGCAGTCGAGATCAATGACTTGCTGGAGAAACTTGGGACTGGTCCTTGACAGAGTACTTGAATGAGGTCTTCAGCTAGTGAAGTGAAGTATTCATTGAATTTTTCCACAACTGAATTTGGGTCTGTGACTTTTGAGCCTTCTAGTGTTAATGATACATTATTTTTCTTTGGCACTGAACTACAAGTTTCTTTCTTTATAACTCTCCACGTGGATCTCATTTTGTTAGATGAGTTTCTTATCAAATTGCCATTCCACATAATTTTTGCGTCTTTGACTACTCTACCAAAGATTCTTTTGTAGGCTTTTCAATAATCTGCAAATTCTTGGGTTACTCTATATTTCTTACAAGAGTACTGCAGAAATCAGAAATCTGTTTCTCTCACTGGAAATTTTTATGCCTTTAGTTACCCATTGCTTATTATTGTTAGGTTTTACTGTTTTTACTAGTTATGGAAATGCTACATTAAAATAGCTTGCTGGTTCTATCTTCTCATTTTTATGTGGAACATAGATCTCACTTGGTTTAGATTGTTTTGCTTTGAACTGTGTGAGTTGTGTTTTTTTAATGTTTAGTTTCAGACCATTTAACTGAAACCATGCTTCCAGAGAATCCAGAGTGTTTGCAGCACAGTCAGTGATTTCTGCAGAGCAATTTTTTTCAATCAGCACTGAAGTGTCATCTGCAAACAGGACTGACTTTGCATTGATGTTCAAGGCTAAATAATTTCTATAAAACAGGAGGAGAATTAGTGCTGGTAGTTAGGGTAATGTTACAAGGCTTTGTTGGATCAATTTGTCACTGTACACTGTTGATATGATTTTAATAGCTACATGAGTTGTGCAGTCATGTGTTATGCCCATTTGATCGATTGGTTGATTGATTTGGATAAAATACAGTAAAACAGGATTTTAGTAGAAGTTGAGCAGTCATGTGTTATGCCCAATGTAGATAAAATACATTTTTTCTAGAAGTTTATTTAATGCATGATAAGATCTTATTGTAACTTGAATGTGAAAAATGAATTAATTAATTATTGTGAATGTGTGAAAAACAATGTAAATTTCTGTATCGGTGATAAACCTACCTGTTACCAAATATTAAAAATGTACACAATTTAAGGACAACAGAATTCTTAAGAATGGGAAAGTGCTATTATTATAACAAATATTTTGAACAAGTTTCAAGAAATTTAATTTGTGTGATAGAGTGAAATTCTGAGGAAGTATGAGAAGAGGCAAGTAAGACTGAGTGTGTGCAGTGCATCAAAAGGATGGTGGCCAATGCTATAAGGCAAACTACACCAAATCATATTACAAGTACGTGGCAAACTTACTAAACTGATGTCTTGCCCACAATACCACATCTTGTGACATCTTCAGTTTTCACTGCACCACAAGTGAATTGTCATAGTGTCCTAGGGTTGTGACTTAAAGACACAAGGCAAAATATGGTGTTCAGCTTGACAGGAATGTTGAATGCATTCACTCATGCTAGACTGAGGATCAACAATGCTGAGAGTTCCAGCAGCCAGCTCAGACAATGCAGTGACATGAAGACCAACCTTCAGAAGAAAAGGCTAAAAATATTGTAACTGAAATGTTTAATTGAGATGAACTGACCAAAAGATAAATAAGTAAGTTTCATCATATATGACAAGGAACTGTGAGTAATAGGAACTGTGCTTGGTGTAAGTCAAAATAAATGTAAAGACAATAATGAGTACCTGTTTTTAAGTATTTTCTTTCACTATATGCAGTTCTTGGTATAATATTATTTGTGTAGAACATAAGTTTTAGTTATCAACTGGGCAAACACATGGCTCTCATGAGAAGAAAAATATAATAAACCACTCACACCCTTCTCTATCATCTGGTCCCATGAAAAAGGTACTTCCTCAGACCACATACATGCATTCGTTTTAGTTAAAACCTGTGATTTTCAAAGCATATAAGTAACCTGTAAATTTTATAATCACTGTAACAATTACTTCTGTATGTTGTCAAAAGCAAGAATCAAATTATGACCCAGCTGACAGTGGGGGCAGATGTGATGTTTCTTAATAGGTGATAAAAATCTTTATAGAAGGGTCATTTTAAAAGTTTGTAAGAAGTAGTACATATTTATTAGGGAAACATAACTGTAATTCTATATAACAAACATAGTATTACCATTGAAACTATCAGAGAATCATGACTGAGAAAGAAAAATTGAAGATTTATTATTCTTTTTTGTTACCTTTTTGAGATGATCACTCGTCTTGTTCTAAAATACAGGCTGTGAGTGGTTCAAGCCTCTCAGTTTGTATGAGGAGGTGCTGTATTTTATGTATTCTTTGTGTAAAATATACAGTGTGAAATGTAAGTGTGTTTATGACTTAATTTGCCATCAACTGCTGTAATCAATATCAGTTCTGAACCAAGAAGACTTAGCAACAGTAGCGTCTGATTCACCTCCATTATGACTATCACAGGAATAACTATTGAAAGGAGTGGTGACATAATAGAAGAGTGAATCATAAATGTTGAACTTTACAATATTTACACACATTGTACTGTGTGACTGCATCAATGAACTGATATACAAAGCTTCTCAAGATAGATGACTCAACATAGCTTTATACTGTTACATAAAAAATAGTAACTTTTTTTCCTTGTGAGGTCATTCACAACAACACTAATTGTATTCAGTGGAAACTCATGCAATGAGCATCTCCCATAATGCACAATTCACAAAACAATCAAAACAAATTGTAAAAAAAAGACTCACTTAACAATCAATGTTTCACATAATGAAAGATGACGATATACTGTGACATCATTAGCCATTCACGCTTGGTGAAGGAAACGTTCAACAATATGAACACCTTTCATTATCAGCAGTGGCATATGAACAATGTCTTTAATATGTTCTGCAGAAGGTTTAGCACTCTTCCTGTTACCATCTTGGTGCAGCTTGTGATCACACATTTTTCTAAACCAGTGTTCACACAGTGCTTTTTTGCATTCAAATTTTAATAACCTTCATAGAAATGTCCCCAAAGATAAAGCCACAAGAAGATGACTACAAGAGAAAGAAAATAACCTTAGAAATGAAACGTAAAATCATTGAAAAACACGAGTGTGGTGTGGGTGTTACTGATTTAGCACACACATACAATCAATCTACATCAACTATTTGCACTATCCTCAAGAACAAGGACAAGATTGAGGGGGCAGATGCTTCAAAGGGAGTGACAAAACTATTTAAACAACAGTTTCATATTCTGGACAATGCCAAAAGGTTGCTCCTTATATGGATAAATGAAAAGCAATTGCAAGTTGACATTATTAATAAGAACATCATTTGTGAGAAGGAGACAATGATTTTTGCAGACCTCGTTAAGATGCCAGGATCATCAGCTGCCAAAAAAGTGTCTAGGGGAAGCTGTGGGTGGTTCAAGAAATTTAAGAGAAGAACCGGCAACCATAGCATTGTGAGGCATGGTGAAGCAGCCAGCTCCAAAACAAAGGCAGCAGAGAACTTCATTAGCAACCTATTCTGGCAAAAGATGCCAAATAGTACCTTTATAACAGCAGAGGAGAATGCATTGCCTGGTCACAACCCAATGAAAGTGCATCTCACAAAGCTATTCTGTGCCAATGCGAGCAGTGATTTAGAAATTAAATCACTGGTTATTTACCATTCAGAAACCCCAAGAGCCTTTGAGAAGTAGTGACTCCAGAAGAGCAGGTTAAATATGATGTGGAGGTCCAACAACAAGGCTTGGGTGATGTATATCTTTTTTGTGATTGGATTAATGAAGTGTTTTGTTCTTTTGTGAAAAAATATTTACTTGAGATGAATCTGTCACTTGTAGTGGGACATCCTCCTCTAGCATTACTTTACCTCAACAGAAGTAGTCAATACCAGTAATATTTTTTTCAAATTTTGGACAGATCAATGTTATCTCAACTGTTTTTCTGAAAAAAACTTCATATAATTGTATACACAATATGTTACATTGCAAGCTAAAATTTATGAATGGGAATTATTATTTTGGATGTTATAATCAATAAATACTAGTTCTGAATGAACAGTTAAAATTATTTTTTTAGAACATTTGAAATTAAGAATTATTTGACACATTTAAAATTTCTACTATTAATTATGCAATCTTGTACTGTTTATTATGTCTATTTCTGTATTTATTTATGAAATAATAATCAAAACTAATAGAAATCCATTTGTCAAGAAAAACTGTAAACTCTCTGGAATATTGTTATTATTGCAGAGTGAAGTAGTAGTAAGCTTGCCTATGGAGTGATCAGATGTAGTTTTGTCTTTTGGGTGAACAATGTAATTTCGGCTTTGGCAATGTGAAAATTCAAAAGACTGTGTGATATACTAAAATGTGACAAAATAAAGTAATGTAAGAACAAAAATTCTGCAACAACAATCTTCAAAATTATTTAGATCAATTAAACCATGAGGACCTAAAATGTGACAATTTCACTTTCAAGAATCAGACCCCTAGACAAGAAGTGCTGGATGCAACTCCACAAGAAAAGATAAGAAAACTAAAAGTTTGATGTAATCTTGCTCTTCTCAAATTTTCAGAAAAGACTTTTCACATTATTGACAATAGCTGAAACTAGGAAGGAGGTGGTAGATTACAGGTATGGGTGTCGTCCGGGATTAATTGACTAATAATGAAATTTTGTCTGTTGCAAAAAGTGCTTGATTTTGTTAATTTTTGATCACATGGAGCAAAAAACCAAAGGCTGCCTAACAAAGCAAATCATACCAACAGTGACCATGTACTACCGATAATGATGGGCCGGTTCGAATTAAAGTGAAGGGGACTTTACAGCTACAACTAGGGACATCAAAGAGGAAAGATAAGTACAAACTATTTGTTAAGTTAATTCTTTGTGGACTCCTGTGCTTGTTAACAAAATGAATAGGGATGAAAGCAAAAGTGAGGTAGAAATGAAAGCTGTAGAATCCAGTCAGGACATGACTGAGCCAAGGGAAATGATAGTCAATAAAGAAACTGTAAAAACTGATATTTTGCAGTTAATTTTGGCAAAAATAGATTAAATGAAGTCAGATAACAATAGCATATTGGACTGAGTACAAGACCGGATAGAACTATCAAGTTCTAGAGCTAAAAGGTGGGTTGTCAGAGGAATTAAAAAGTGTGAATGAAAAAGTTGATGTTTTAGAAAATAAATTTATTGTTTTGGAAAATGAGTTTGTAGTTGAGTCAGCAAAACAATCAAAGAATGTTGATGACATCAGAGTTGGCAGAAGGCTGTAGGAGAAAAAACCCAACAAAATAGCAACACTTTAAACAAAAAAATTTGAAATGTAGAAAACAATACGAAACTAATGTAACCGTTTTACATCAAAAAATTTCAGCAGTTCAGGAAATTTGTCTGAACCTAAGTCTGTGTGCAAACAATGGTATTGCATGGTCCAAAACTCCTATCAAAAGTATCCCATCAGATAATTTACATCCAGTGGGTTTTCTGCGCCACTGCAGAGATAGTTTTGGGTCGGGCATGAATTACAATCAAAAAATTAAATTTGTTAAAAGATTTTGTGAAGGTGAAGCTCTGTCATGGGTAAATTTAAATTTAAGTCAGTGGGGAACATACCAAAGTCTCGAGAAAAGTTTTTAAAATAAATTTTGGTCAGAAGAAAAAAAGGAGACCATCAAAAGTGAAATTTTGAATGGTGTTAATTATAGGAACAGGGACGGCATTTTGAAAGAGTTTTGTAAGAACCAACTTAAAACCATTTGACAAAATGACCTTGACTGATGTACTTAAAGTGAGATTACCAGAAAGATTGCAGTGGGATTTAGTACACGGGCCTCATCATTGTCTTGAACGATTTTCACAATATGTTGACAGGCACAGTTATGTGAAATTGAACAGAAGGACTATCAGATTTCTCATTTATACTTTGATCAAAAGTTTTGGAGTACTATGTTTAATTATGGTGATGTAAATGCTAATCATAAAGCAGAATGTGAGAGGAATGAGAATTTTGATGTAGTATGTACTAACCATTTCTTCTCTTGGTCAGAAAACAGTGTTAGTGATGTATGTAAATCAGGTGATAACTGTACTGGATCTGATCTAGGTGGCATTTTTTATATAGATGTGAATGAGAGCTGTGAAGTAACTGAGGTTGATAAGTCTAAGACTGGTGGCTTAGTGCAAATAAATGTAGGTGAGGTCAGTGACTCTAATGGAGATGAGACTTATCTTGTTAGTGATGTTGTTGATGAAGTAATTTTGGAAGAATATGATGATGAGTATCAGGTATTTGTGGAGTTAAAGAATAATGAAGTTTGAGAGATATTTGTAAATGATGTTGACAATACAGTTAATGTACGTGATATTGTAAGTGAGAGTCATGGAATACCAAGTTCAGTCAAAACAGTTTTTCTTTATTCTCAGGCAGAGTAATGATCCAAACAATAAAGTTGAGGCATCTGTGAGTCTGGAGAATAAAGATGAGAACTTTTTGATGTTTTTTTTGGGACCAGATTGATGATAACATAGATAAATGTGCATTTTGTAATAAGTTAGCTGCGGTTAGTCAAAATTTGTATCCAAATTAATGGAATGAAATGAAAGAAGATCTAAGTAGGAAATGGAACTTTGACAGTAATATATTTTGTGTTCCTTCTGAAATAAGTGATGTTAGTTGTGCTATGGAATCCATTTGTTGTGTTCAGTCTTTACCTGACAACATGAGTAACCAAAGTAATGGTATGATACCTGTAAAGTTGATAAAACCTTGTGAAGACAGTGTAGATGTAGCATTTGATTAAATTGAAAGTGATCTTTTACATGAAGTGTGAGACAACAGAGAGGAAAATTCAAATTTTGTGTGTCCTTACATTAATCTTAAGATTGATCATTGGGAAAGTAGCTGTTTGATTGATAAAGGTAGCCTGATTTGTGGCATATCTGAACCATTTAGAGACAAAGTCAAGTGTAGTAAGAATTTTGTGGAAGTGCCCATTGTAGGTGTAAAGATAAGAGGAGCTACTGGTAAGCGAAGCTAATTGGTAAAATTTCAGGTGCTGTTAACTTTTAGTATAGAAGACTTCTTTGAACGTGTATGCATAGTGATCCTTAGTCTGGAAGAAAATATACACTATTTTCGCAGGTTCATATAACTATATAATTCTGTTTTGTAATGGATTTGTGCTTTAGAATTTGATACATATATGTCATGTTGTGGTGAAACAAGCACTGTATCATTTGAGAGATACAGAGGTGAGCAAGTGTGCTGGTACTTACCCCAGTTCACTACTACTAGTGCCACGTCACCATAATGCGTCTGTGCGTAGCATGAAAGTTTGCACCATAATTTAAGAATGAAATTAAAAGTTAAAGTTGCTTTTCTAAACTTTGTCAGCATTTGCTTTAGTATATTAATGTTAAACTGTCAAATCGCAGCTTGATAAGAAGAATATCTTTCCCTAACTATACGGTTTTAAGAAAAAAACAAGTGGCACTAAGTAACAAAGCTAAAAAGCCAAAAATTGATCATAATGTGCAGATGTATGTCAAAATTAACTGGTACAAGTCTCAAACTGAACAGAGTAGTATTTTGGTCAGAATCCATATTTTTAAGAAAAATTAAAGACATTAAATATTAGACTTAGAAATGTGAAAACTTGTATGATGCTTCAGTTCAACATAAAAGTAGTAACTACATGCCCCATTGAGCTACCTCTAATAGTTTTCAAGTAATTTACTGAAAATTAAATTTGGAACAGAAACATCCTTATTTGTAGTAGATTAAATATCTGTTATAAAATGCTAGAAAGTTCTGATTACAGCATGTAATGAAACCTATTAAATAATAGAGCTGTAACGAGTTTCAAGGCCATGATGTTAATAACAACCAAAACAAGGTCTGCTAGCCAGGGTGGCCGAGCGTTTCTAGGTGCTACAGTCTGGAAACGCGCGACCGCTATGGCCACAGGTTTGAATCCTGCCTCGGGCATGGAGGTGTGTGCTGTCCTTAGGTTAGTTAGGTTTAAGTAATTCTAAGTTATAGGGGATTGATGACCTTAGAAGTTATGTACCATAGTGCTCAGAGCCATTTTTGAAAACAAGGTCTTTTAAAGTTATAGTTCAGAGGTCATGTTCTACTGTCAGATCCATTTTAAAAATTCTGGATGGCAAAGTTAATATGTAGGTGAGCTAAATCATTTTCTGTGACTACAACCATCACAATTGCACTCAGACAAAAATTATGAATATTCTAAATTAACACGCAACAGTGTTATAAAATATTATGTGTCCAAAAAAGTGGCCATTTAGAGGCTACTACCATGGGTACAGAGCAGATAACAGCCATCCCCTGCACCCATTTATAAAAATGGCCGAGAGGGAATACTTCACTTCACTTCACACCCAGCTGCTGTATGGTCCATGTCAGTCAAACACCAGGGTATGTGATGCCTTGGATAACATCACAGCCAGACTGCAAGTAAACTCATGTTTTCGGAACAAACTGGAAGTGAAATCACAAGGACGGTACACCATCCTGGATCACTTAGATTTCGCAGAAGTAACTGTTAGTGTGCCGCCTGTGACGTTAAGTCTGTGTGGCAAGTGGTGACAATTATTTTCCACTTTTGTGATGGGCAATTATTTAGATTATCAGAAGTCACGCCGAAAGACCATTTAATGGGAACTTACCATAGAGGTCACCTCTGAACTGCTCATAGTGCTGTTTAGGATAGAGACATTTATTATTAGTCTTATCATCAGGAATATTACTATGTTGTGTATGTGAAAGTTGATCAAATATAGCTATTAATTAGGATTCAAAATCCCTAATCCTGCTGAGTAAAAAGAGAATATAAATATTTCTTTCAGTGGGCTGGACAAGAATGTGGACTTGCAGATTGGAAACAATGGTCAGTATATTCTCCATCACTTTCTGGCTGACTGCAGAAATAGTTTTCAGGAGCTGATAAAAGATGGTGCTGATGCCACAAATACAATGGGTATTGGACAGCAAACTGAGCAGTGAAAGTGATCAGTAGAGAACAACGAACTCAGTAGGCACTAACAGGATACCGATGGAGCTGCATGAACCTGCGAGCCACCTGCAAGCTGCTACACATGCTCACCGGTGCCCAGCCCCCCCCCCCCCCCTGGAGCTACAGCAGTAGGTGATACTCACTGCCATTCTCACCACTACAGCTGCTCCTGCTGCCTGCATTATGTCATGATGCATCACATCATGTTTGCTGGTACATTGTGCTGGCATCATTCGTCGAGGTCAAGCAGTTAAGTCAAAAATATTTAAAGTATTTCTAATTGTTGCTAATAGGCTACTAAACATGGATTATTGATGAGAACAATGTGAAAATTAAGATGGACTAGTCTCTAAAAATGAATCCTCAGAATCAGAAACTGAAAATAATGAGGATGGTTCTGTTGAAGCAATAAATCAAAAATTGGATTGTGATTTGTCAAAAATAGCATCTGATTTGAATTTCAATGATACTGTAAAGTTAGAACCATTTTATGATGAAAAAGTGATTGAAGTTGAGTTCAAAAAGGAGAAGGAGGAATTAATAAAGTTGTCAGATTGTGAAACTGAGCTCAATAAGTCTGAAATTCAACCAAGTCAGGGTATGCTAGAATCTCCTTTAAAGTCAGTGGAGATGCCAAGTGGCAATGTGGAGGCTCCAAATTGGATGCAATTACTGTTTGCTAAACTTGAATCACATCATAAATAACTGAGGGATAGTAATAAAGAACTAAAAAGTAGGATTCAATGCAGTAATAAAGAACTGAGGGATAGTAATAAAGAACTAAACAGTAAGATTGATTGGTGGGGTCAATAGGTCATATCGACAATCATTAACACCATCTTTGGACTCTTATTGCTCTACCAAGCCTCCATGTTAGTTTTTAGTTCTGTTCTATATCTCAAGCTGTGTACACGTTTATGACTAACTACAAAATATATCTCTATGTGGAATTTAATGGGGATAGTTATTGCATTCGACCAATAATACACTCCTGGAAATGGAAAAAAGAACACATTGACACCGGTGTGTCAGACCCACCATACTTGCTCCGGACACTGCGAGAGGGCTGTACAAGCAATGATCACACGCACGGCACAGCGGACACACCAGGAACCGCGGTGTTGGCCGTCGAATGGCGCTAGCTGCGCAGCATTTGTGCACCGCCGCCGTCAGTGTCAGCCAGTTTGCCGTGGCATACGGAGCTCCATCGCAGTCTTTAACACTGGTAGCATGCCGCGACAGCGTGGACGTAAACCGTACGTGCAGTTGACGGACTTTGAGCGAGGGCGTATAGTGGGCATGCGGGGGCCGGGTGGACGTACCGCTGAATTGCTCAACACGTGGGGCGTGAGGTCTCCACAGTACATCGATGTTGTCGCCAGTGGTCGGCGGAAGGTGCACGTGCCCGTCGACCTGGGACCGGACCGCAGCAACGCACGGATGCACGCCAAGACCGTAGGATCCTACGCAGTGTCGTAGGGGACCGCACCGCCACTTCCCAGCAAATTAGGGACACTGTTGCTCCTGGGGTATCGGCGAGGACCATTCGCAACCATCTCCATGAAGCTGGGCTACGGTCCTGCACACCGTTAGGCCGTCTTCCGCTCACGCCCCAACATCGTGCAGCCCGCCTCCAGTGGTGTCACGACAGGCGTGAATGGAGAGACGAATGGAGACGTGTCGTCTTCAGTGATGATAGTCGCTTCTGCCTTGGTGCCAATGATGGTCGTATGCGTGTTTGGCGCCGTGCAGGTGAGCGCCACAATCAGGACTGCATACGACCGAGGCACACAGGGCCAATACCCGGCATCATGGTGTGGGGAGCGATCTCCTACACTGGCCGTACACCACTGGTGATCGTCGAGGGGACACTGAATAGTGCACGGTACATCCAAACCGTCATCGAAGCCATCGTTCTACCATTCCTAGACCGGCAAGGGAACTTGCTGTTCCAACAGGACAATGCACGTCCGCATGTATCCCGTGCCACCCAACGTGCTCTAGAAGGTGTAAGTCAACTACCCTGGCCAGCAAGATCTCCGGATCTGTCCCCCATTGAGCATGTTTGGGACTGGATGAAGCGTCGTCTCACGCGGTCTGCACGTCCTGCACGAACGCTGGTCCAACTGAGGCGCCAGGTGGAAATGGCATGGCAAGCCGTTCCACAGGACTACATCCAGCATCTCTACGATCGTCTCCATGGGAGAATAGCAGCCTGCATTGCTGCGAAAGGTGGATATACACTGTACTAGTGCCGACATTGTGCATGCTCTGTTGCCTGTGTCTATGTGCCTGTGGTTCTGCCAGTGTGATCATGTGATGTATCTGACCCCAGGAATGTGTCAATAAAGTTTCCCCTTCCTGGGACAATGAATTCACGGTGTTCTTATTTCAATTTCCAGGAGTGTAGTATCCCTTTCCCATACTGGTGGCCACAAAGTTTCTACATCTTCCGCAATTTCCACGCCAGGTGTTGTAAATCAACAGGTTATGCTCACAACGCCATGGCTACCTCAGCCAACACTTTGTTCAACGATTTGGAGGCCCAACTACGACAACCAGGCCACTCCAATCCTTTGACAACAGCCGGCTCTCCACTAATCGACAGTGATTCATGATCTCCAACCAAGTTAACCTCAAACTTTGTTCTACAATGGTCGAGTGCTACACCGTTAAGTCAAACGATGAACTCAGGTCTCGTGTCACTGGACTGTGCTCGCCAACACATGAAATGTGAAGTGGATAATTTTCAGACTGTGTAACTACCAATCGATCATGTAATGTTCAAAGTGATCTACATTCACACATTTATTTTGTCTCTCAATGGGCCACAATGTTGGTTACAGTTGTGCCATGTGCAACGGCGCCATTTGTGCAAAATGCACATGCTATCAACCTATTCCGGTTTTGCCTCACTCACAAGCTAACAATGGACATTTTTATACACCAAATTCCCCTTTCTCACCTACCAGACCTTTTTCTCAGTTTTTCGACCACATGGGCTCGAGCACATCTTATGGTGCTTCGCCTTCCAGGAACCTTTTGGCGCAACAATGTTATCTTCAGCAAGTTTCACCAGTAATTTATAGTCTGACCACACGAGGTGTGTTCCCAATGTGTACAGAAAACTCAAACTGTTGTCACACAAAGTACCCCCTGCCCTACCAACCCCCCCTCCCCTCCCCCCACATCCATGGGGGGCCCCGATTCCGACCATTCAGACACTCGCCTCTCCCACAGTTCCACCTGTGTCTGTCGCACTGGCCTTTCGCATCATTTCCAAGGTGGACAATTTCAAATCTGTACCTCTAACCTCCAGTCTAGTTTATGGGGCCACAATGCATGTTGCACAACCGCTCGTTCCCACGGTACCAACCGTGCCAGCTGCGTCGTGTTTTCGTGACACGTCAAGGACAATAACAAACCTATGCCTATGGTGCCAGGGTGCAGTAATGCTGCTCCTACCACAGACCAGCAGGCCTTCCAAGATACACCAAAGCCAATTTTGTCCCAACCCACTGGCCGTCTGCTGAAGCAGGAGGACAACCCCGTATCATGGTTTGCACTTGTGGAGTATCTGTTCAAGTTACATCATGTGTCTGACGAGAACTCTAAATTCCTATGTCTCGTCACGCACCTCCATGATCACTCAGACTTAATTTGTAATCTACTCCTCTCACCACTGCCTCCACTGAAGTACAAGTTTGCAAAGATAACAATATTGAACCGACTCGCCTGCTCACCACAAGAATTAATCATCAAGATCTTGTACGAGGAGCACCTGGGAGACCGAACTCCATCACAACTCTGGCGCCGCCTTCAATTACTTGTGAGTGAACATACAATGCTGGAAATTACTCTGTGGGCACTATAGTCCGCCAAGTTACCTACTGACCTACAGAATCACCTGCTACTGCACTCCTTTGAGTCAATCAGCTCTCATCTTCAAATTGCAGACCAGCTGTATGCACTGCTACAACAACACCAACCAGCACACCACTCACCACTGGTTGGCACAACTGCTCCTGTTTGCTGGCCGTCTGAGGGCAGAAGCAGAGCTCTCTCCACCTCCGAGCCATGTACACCGCCTGGCAGTATCCGCTCACTGTCTCCTCTATCCGAGCACTCAAGAATCGCCCATGCACCATACGTGGCAATATACATCCCAGAACAAATCAATGAGGACAAGCCTCCTCCATTGCCGCAATCGCCATCACCACCACCTCTGACTCATCCGTAGTGTTGGTACCACAAGATTTTCTGCAATGATGCCAAGAAGTGTCGATTACCTTGCCACCACCCAAATGCTGACCGCAGGATCTAAAAGACACCGAGCCCTTTGGGGAACCTCACAGGTGTCTTCACACATTGCGCTCTGTCCACTCATCCACCCACCCGAGTGGTCATTTATACGTGACCGAAATTTTGTCATGGCTCATCTTCGTAGTTAACACAGGCGCTGACATGTCTATCATACCCTCATCGTTGGCTCCTCTCACCTTTTCACCGATGAGGTCACTTCTACGAGCTGTCAATGCATCAATGTTACAAACCTCAGGCTCTGTCAAAGTTACGGTGCACCTATCTCCTTCTCTGTGTTTTCTGTGGACTTTCTACATTGCTGACATCGATGAATCAATCCTCGGTATGAATTTTTTGTCACATTACAAACTCTCTCTGAACATAGTTCAGGGCTCAGTGCTATATCATCCCACTAACATTCAGATATTGTGCTCCCGCACTTATGTTCCACATTCTGTTTCTCTTGTGACATGTGAGTTAGTATGCGAGTGCTCCGCTCTTGCGGGTGACATTGTGACCTGCATCACTAACCTACTGTCAGAATATGACTCAGTGACACAACTCTGCTGGGAAAACGACGAGCTGAAACAATGACTAGCACACACACTTACAACGAGCTCGTCGCAGCTCGTACATCGCTGCTGAAACTGCAATCCACAGTGCCACCACCTAATCATGTTTCTCCAGCAGACACCAACTTGGACACTCAGCAGGTTAGTCCAAAAACATTAGTTGTGTGTGACGATTCGCATCCGCTGATGCGCTCGCCACATTCAGTGCCATGTGTTTTAAACAGTGTGTCTAATGACAGTCGCGCGCATGATATGACCATGCCCACTACGCAGGCAGCTGCCCCGTATGTTGATAAACATTCCCCCTCTCTTGCGCACCGGCCACGTGACTCGGCAGCCATCGCTGTTCCCCGCACGACACCAACACCTCTCTCGCCCGCACCGGTTACCCAAGGCAAGGCTGAAGACAGACATTTGCTGCATGTCCTGACCACTCCACGCTGCGCATGCACCCAACCTCTCCAAAGAAGCACACGCCACACTCACGTAATTGGCATGTGACTTTCGTGGTGCATTTTCCCACTTGCGCTAACGGTTACACCTCATCACACCCCACTCGTGCAAAAACCTCATGTAAGGACGTTGCTCAGGCTCATGTGCAATTCTCAGTTTCTTCTGTCACTGATGGAATGATGCACAAGATAGTTAACACTGCTGGCCCTCCTATTAGGCACAAGGTTAGATGCCTCAACCTCATTAAGTTGCGCATGGCCCAGCAGCAAATTAACGATCTTTAGGAAGCAAGTATCCTGAAACCGTCGGACAGCGACTGGTCTTCACTGATTCACCTCATCACTAAACACGATGGTTTTTTTCCGAATGTGCGGTGACTAGAGATGCTTAAATGCTTGTACCGTCATGGACAATTACCCAGTGCCGAACATAAACAATTTCTCTCGTATGTTACCGGGCGCCGCAGTCTTCAGTGTTATTGACTGTAAACGTGCCTATCATCAGATTCCCATAGCACCGGAAGACATTCCAAAGACAGCAATTATCACGCCGCACGGTTTGTTCCAATACAACTTCATGCCATTTGGCCTGAAAACCGCAGCACAAACATGGCAACGTTTCATTGACTCAATCTGATGACAGTTTGAGTTATGCTTTGCATATCTGGATGACATACTCATTTTCAGCAACTTGGCTGAGGAACACTAAAATCATTTATCCAAGGTCCTCCAGACCTTCAACTCCAACGGCGTCAAGGTCAACAAGGACAAATTGCAATTGCGCCAGTCTTCTGTCACATTTTTGAGTTCCACCGTCTCCACAGATGGAATACAGCCTCCCAAATCCTGCATGCAGGCCAGCACATCACTGCCACCTCCAGCTACTTACAAAGAACTCCAACGTTTCTTGGGTACAATAAATTACTACCAACGGCATCTGCCTTGTGCCGCCACCGTGCAGGCCCCACTGACTGACTTGCTGTCAAGCAAACAGACTTCAGGCCTTAAACCAGTTCGCTGGACTGAACCCATGCTGGAGGCCTTCAAGGCCCTTAGCTCATGCTGTGACACTCTCCCATCCTGACCTGTCGCCTGAGTTGTTCATCACTACGGACGCCAGTGACATTGCGGTGGTGCCAGTACTACGGCAACGCAAAGCCAACATGGTTTCTGCCTTTCATTTCTTCTCTAAAAAACTGTCTACAGCTCAGAAGAAACATTTGATAGGGCTCCTTTGGTGGTCTATGAATCCATCAAACACTTTCGCCCCAGCGTCGAGGGCCATTCTTACTTCATCTTTACCAATCACAAACCACTAGCAGACCTCGTCTGCAACCCTCCCAAGGACCCACCCCCTCAGCATTTCTGCCACTTTGATTTAGTATCTCAATTCACAACAGATGTTTGCTACATCAGAGGCACAGAAAACGTCCCTGCTGATTTTTTTCTCACATCAATACTGTGTCACGCATCATCGACTTATCCAACCTGGCCACTCCCCAGGCCTGTGACAAGGAATCTGAAGCTCTCCTCGCAGATCCTCAAACATCTCTTGTGCTTACCAAAGCCAAGTTCCCTGGCGTTTGGACAAGGTGTGGTGTGATTCTTCTACTGGCACCCTGCGGCCATTGCTCCCGCCCACATTGTGCCGGCAAGCCTTCAGCGCCTTGCATAACCTCGCTCACCTTGCCATCCATGTCAGCACATGGCTCGTATTTGAGCATTTCATTTGGAAAAATATTAAACGGGACTGTCAGACCTGGGCATGCAATTTCATCTCCTGTCAAAGCAACAAAATCGGCTGCTACACCTCCCCTCCACTAGGCAAGTTCGACATTCTGCAAGGAAGATTTCATCATGTACATATCGACCTTATCAGTCCACTACCACCATTGGAGGGCCACAAATATATTCTCTCCACAACTGACTGCATGTCTCACTGAGTGGAAGCTGTTGCTTTACCCAACATCACCACTGAAACCATGGCCGAGGGTTTCATCTCCTCATGGATTGCCAGGTTCAGTTGCTGACCATCATCACCATTGACCAAGGTCAGCAGTTTGAGTCTGCTCTGTTCACCATTTTATGTAACATCTGTGGTCTTAAAAAAATTCATACAATAGCCTACCACCTGCAAAGCAATGGGTTACTTGAACGGTGGCACTGCACCCTCTAAACTGCCCTCAGGTACCATGACTTTCTTTGGTCTGAGGTGCTTCCATGCATGTTACTCAGTCTCCGTTTGACCTTCAAACCATCTCTGAATTCGTTTTCGGGGAGAACCCAGTCCTCCCAGGGGAACTTATCCTGCCTCAAACACCTGAGGATTCCCCCCCTCCCCAGATTTCATTAGTTGCATGCACACTCACTTCAAACATTAAACATGCATGGCTACACCCGCCTATCAGCCATTCCCTGCCGGATACTTACTTGCCAACCGCCCTCAACACTTGCTCCCACGTTATGCTCAGGGATGATTCTGTTAGACAACCCCTGCAATCACCCTACTTCGGCCCCTTTAAAGTACTCTGGCGGGGCGAGACAACATTCAACAGTATGGTTAAAGATTGTCCTCAAACTGTTTCATTGCACAGGACAGCCTCAAACCTGCTTTCGTGGACTCCGACACCCCTCTGCTGTCTCAATCGGACCCTCCTGACAACTTTTCCGCCACAGAGCCTCAAAATACTTTGTCTCATCCCATGGTGCTATTTTCTCCAACCCATGATTCATTGTTGCCATTTGCAGGTTTTCCAGGCACGTCGCCATCCACCTCATGGGCGGGTTTCGCCACCACTTAACCGAGTGCGGAGACTCGCTCTCCCACATTCAACCTGTGCTGCAATGTGCCACCACACCGCTTGGATGATGTGTCAATCATCACATTTGATGACTGTGCGCTCGGGCTTCTAACAGACACCACATCCTCGCCCACCAACGGGCAGTTAAATGTCAGTGTAGTGCATAGCCTGCCCCTCCCCCGTGAGTGCAACCCGTCAGAAATTCGCGTGTTCATCTCCTTGGACGTCTTGATCTGCATTTGGGGCGGGCACACCTGCACCATGCTGCAGGCCATTCCACATACCTGCTCTCAGGCCAGCCGACACATCATCCAGCCCCGCTGGTTGACTGACAATGAGGTGGACCTGCCGCCAATCACTCCGCCTCCGCACTCCGCCTCGACCGAGATGGAAATCCCGGTCGTGCACCTGCCGCCTCGCACGATTACTACCAATGCTGATGCCCACATGACCTCCACTCAAGCCTCACTCCGAATGCAGGGGAGGGGACGGGAGGTGAAGGGCTGTGTGGTGTCGATAGGTTGTATCGACGATGATTAACACCATCTTTGGACTCTTATTGCTCTGCTGAGCTTCCATGTTAGTTTTTAGTTCTGTTCTGTATCTCAAGCTGTATACATGTTTATGGCTAACTATGAAATTATCTCTATGTGGAATTTAATGGGGATAGTTATTGCATTCGGCCAAAAATCATATCCCGTTCCCATAGAGTCTAGTAGCAAAGAACTAAAGGATAGTAACAAAGAACTGAAGGATAGTAACAGAGCATTAAAGGACAATATGACCTCAAAACTGAGTAGTTTAAATTATAAAAATTGATGCTAATCACGATGATCTGCAAATCAAAGTTGGGCAACAACTAAATATATTGTATATTATTTCCAAAAGCGAAATTAACAAAGTTTGCAAAGATTTCAAAGATGCAGATGAACTTCTGCAAGGGAGGTTGTAATAAAGAGTAGGCAATGAATCCAAACTTCATTTTAATTGATTTGAAGAAGTAACTTTTAGAGTAAATGCTTGTCAGAAAGATATTAAGAAAGTAAAATCTGACTGTGTAAAATTTTGTGAACATGTTGATAAAAAGACTCTCTGACAGGGTGGAAGCAGTAGAATTACAAGTTGAAGAACTAAATACTAATATTATTAACATAGAAAATAGAGTAACTTCTGTTACTTCCTGTAATACTACTGCATGTGACTTCAGTTGACACCGCTTTCATTGGATGTTGTCAGTTTTTACATTTTGATCCTGACAAACAAATTCACCCATTAGAGTTCTGGAATGATTTTGAGGATGTTTTGCCTAATACATGGTCAGAGAAAAAGAAAATTTCTTTCATAAGGAGTCATTTGTCAGGTGATGCTACGTGATGGCCAGCTGACATTATGAGAAGATGCAAAATTCTTTCCGAATTTAAAAATTAATTTCTTAATGAATACCAATCACACAACAAACAAAACGATGTTTTAAGAGAATTTTGGAGTGGCAAAAAGTTTGCTCCAGGGTGTCAGTCAGTAAAAGAATTATCTAGGAAGTGGGTTTCATGGCTGTCACAGAGCTAAGTTTACATGTATTTGAGGCATTTGTTATCTCAGCTCTTTATACCCTATCTGCTAGGTATGATCAGGGCCAGTTATTACCTGTGCTTCTTATTAGAAATCAATCATTTTGTGTGTGTCTTGATTGCCCAGTGGTAATACAGACACTTTTGCCAATAAATCAACAGAAGTACTAGGTAAAGTCTCAAGTACAAATTTCGGCATAGTTTTATGTGGAGGCATAAACACAAATTTCATGAATAAAATGAGTAACACTTTCATTAATATCCTTTAGAGTTTTGGCATGCCCCTATTGGTTAATAGTGTGACAAGGGTTACTATAATGACTGCATAAATAATGACCATGTGGTCACAAATATGGACAGGGAAAAGAATGGTTTAGTTACAAAAGATCTTGGACTGTCAGACCATTTCTGCCAAATAATAACACTAAAATAAGGTATGGAAAAAATTCGTTAACTGCATGCTCAGATTTATCAGAAAACAAAATCCAAGATTTTTTAAGAGACACCAAAGGTGGGATTGAGGTATATAGAAAGACCAATGTAAATCCAAAATTATCTAAATTCTCAATGATATTTAAATTGAACTTTGTCAATAAGCTTTATTTTCATATAAGAAGTAATAACAAACCAGTCATAAAACATTTAAATGTTACTGCTGGTCATTTGAGATAAAGACACCAAGGAGGACTGCAAATAACAGAATTTTACCCATTGTAACAATATTACAGAAAGGATAGTTGCTACTCACCATATAGCGGAGGTGCTGAGTTGCAGATAGGCACAACAAAAAGACTGTCATAAAATAAGCTTTCAACCAACAAAGCTTTTGTCAAATACAGAAAACACACACACACACACACACACACACACACACACACACACACACACAAGTTGTACACACACACACACACAAACACAACTTGTGTGCAGTGTTGTAGAGTATCAGGAGTGATGCAAGAAGTATTGACCACCACAGAGATACTGCACAGCAAAGCAGCATCCCAAGGTGCCATTGATATTCTAGGAAGAAGCCATGCTTCCTGTAGTTCCAAGGTACCACTGCCATGTCTCTGCCCTGAAATAGCATCAGAAGAGGCCAGGAGGACAACTCTGTTTCATGTTGGATCCTGCCCACTTCCAGGAAGTTCCTCTCAAAGTAACGTATTGTACTGCCTACTCACCATGACACAGCCCATACCAACCATTGGGGAGTGAAGAGACTTCCATCTCCTGTGAACTGTGCCTATGTGTCAAGGCTATCAGAATGGTGTCAACAAGTGTCTATGGATGTGTGTTTTCTAGTGAATGTAGTGAAGTCACAGTACAGGCCATTGTGAACTTGATTCAATTCAGTAATTGTGGTTCGTTTAGTGTTCTGAACTGCAAGTCCATGTGTGGTGTTGCATTGTTACAGCTGAACCTGGTGAGAAAATATAAGTTTCATTGTAATTAATAAAGTAGTACTTTTTTAGAGTGTTCTAATTAACTGTATTATTACTAGCCACCTCATTGTCAAAGAAGTCAAACACAACAGTGTGTAAGCTATGGCAAATACAATCTGTCAATATCTGTTAGCCTCCCAGCCTCCACAGACAGGTAGATCCATCATGATACTATACACGGAACTAGATCTTGTCTGAAAAGATGACAAGGTGCCACTCATGTATTCATTATTATCATTGGTTTACCACTGTTTAAAATATATGTCTTCATGGCAGTTTTTCATATCAACATCAAGGAACCCATACTTGAGGCTGACCTTCTAAGACATTTCCACCTCACCCCTTATCTGGCACTTAGAACTCTTCTACATTATGGTAATGGATGTTGTGTAACTAGGATCACTGGCAGTCCACTGCCATCCTTGCTTTCCATCTTCCACAAACTCCAATGACAAACCCTTCTTTCTGCCAACACACAAATAGGATCAACAAATACTCTGAGACTGCATGGCATCATCATTAAAATTGCAATAAATCTTTCAAGACTAATTCTCCATCAAACAACAAACACTTTGCCTACATGAAGAAAACCACTCTATATGTGATAAAATTTGTGCATCTTTGGACAAGCTCATGGATGCATGTGTATACTTGGAGCAGTTCACTAGAGAACAACCTCATCATTCTGACATCATCACCATGAATGAGTCAGTGATTGTGGGGGACCTAGCAAGTTAGATGTCCACCATCAGAGCAACCTGCACCATCTATACTAGCCACAACACAGGGCAGTCCAATGTACCCTTCTGCAGGTGCCTGTGCACCTACTGTCCTCCACTCCCCAACCTAAACAGATTTGCTTGTGCATACAACATGCTATCCACAGTGGAACTCTTCATACAATCAACACTATGCAGGTCTCTCCAGTCAGACATAAGGTGCATTTTATGAACTCCAGATAAACTTTGCTTGGACAAGTTGGTTATAGAGGAATTATTACAAGCCAGTATCATCAGACAGTCCAATAGTCCTTGGGCCTCACCCTTTTATCTTGTAGCTAAGAAAGATGACACATAAGGAGTGTGTGATGTCAGTCGGGCTCTCAACACCCACACTAACCCACACAGTTATCCATTTCCAAATATTCATGACTTTAGTTATAGTTTAGCAGGCACCTCTGTAAAAAAGCTCATTTGGATTTTACAAACTTCCTTACATCTACATCAACATAGACACTCCGCAAGCCACCATACAGCAAGTGGTGGAGGATACCCTGTGCCACTACTAGTCATTTCTTTCCCTGTTCCTCTTGCAGATAGAGTAAGGGAATAATGACTGTCTATATCCCACTGTAAGAGCCCTAATTTCTCACATTTTACCTTTGTGGTCCTTATGCACACTGTATGTTGAGGGCAGTAGAATCATTTGGCAGTCAGCTTTATGTGCTATATGGGCTCAAAAATGCAGCACAGACTTGGCAGAGGTTCACAGACACAGTTCTTTCAAGTTTTCCTTTTGCTATACCTACTTACAATTAGATGATATTTTAGTTCTCTCTACATCTCAGTATGAACATGGCGAGATCTCAAACTAGTTTTCAGTGCCTTATACAAACTCGGTGTTGTAGTCAGTAACAATAAATGCCAATTGCTACAGTTAGTAGTTACCTTCCTTGGACATTCAATGAAGGCATATGACTTATAACACAATGGACTGAGATCATTAGTCAAATACCATGACCATGGAATTTTCAGGATGGGCTGGTAAATTTTTATCATAAACATCTACCTTGGGCAGGTGCCATCTATACACCACTGCTAAATGTATTAGCAGGCAAGCACACAATGAGCAAAAGAGACATTCAATGTACTTCTCAGTTGCAACAGGCATTTGAGAAAATTATAGGCTTCCTTTCTCAGTCTGTGGCGTTAGTACACCCACTACCCATTGCAGACCTGTCCGTTACCTCAGATGTGAGTGATTCCATGATTGGAGCTGTTCTCCCACAGTTAATAACAGGAATAAAACAACCACTATACTTTTTCCAGTAATTTTTGGGTCTGCAGCTGGGTTCCATCAACATTCTGCCACAATATTTCAACCCAGAGACGTCAGGCCATCCTCAGGTGAATAGACAAAATACTGAAGAGACCTGATGCAGTCATGGTATTTATAGCAAATTCCATGCATGCGAATCATACTGGCGATTTACGGTGCATGTTTTAGGATGTGACATGCATGAGGCAGCCAAGTTGAGCAGTCCACAAACGCTGTGTAGAACACGAAAGACACACCAATCTGCGACAACCTTTAAAATCAGCAGTGGCAGAAAATTGCATTTCCATAGGACTTTCAATGGAATACAACAACACCAAAAATTTAGCACCAGTTTCCAGCTTCTGGGACTCTGTAATTAAAGAATCCATGGAAATACATCTTTCTGATAATTTAATGATTTGTAACAATAGCTTTCAACTTGATAAAAATTGGAATCCTATTATTAAAATGATGTGGTCACAACATAATCGGCATGCTCAGTCAATACTTAGTGATTAATTTGTTCTTACTTCACCACTGAGGGCAACACACACAACTTGGCTGCCTTGTGCATGTCACCTTCTAACGCATGCACCATAAACTGCCAGTACAATTTGCATGCACAAAATTTGCTATAAACACCATGACTGCATCAGGTCTCTTCAGTACTTCGTCTACTCACCAGAGGGTGGCCAGATGTCTCTGGACCGAAATATCATGGTAGAATGTTGATGGGATCCGGCTGCAGACCTGAAAATTACTGGAAGAAGACATATGCCAGGAAAATTTCAGAAACCACCATACTTCTTTCCCAAAAAGCTGACTTACACCCAATGTATGTGATCTTTCACAGAGCCCAAAGAAATACTGGTCATATGTAAACGCTGGTTAGCAGCACCAAAGTTAGTGTCCAGTCCCTAGCGAATCAGACAGGAACTGGAACTGAGGATAGCAAAGAAAAAGCTGAAATACTTCACTCCATTTTCAAATGTTCCTTTACAAAGAAAGACCCAGGAGAATTACCCCAATTTAATCCACATACCACTGAAAAGATGAATGAAATAAGTATTAACGTCAGTGGTGTTGAGAAACAGCTGCAATTGTTAAAACTGAACAAAGCTCCAGGTCCCAATGGAATCCCTGTCAGATTCTGTACTGAATTTGTGGCTGAGTTAGCTCCTCTTCTAACTACAATCTATCACAGATCCCCTGAACAAAAAACTGAGCCCAGTTCTTGGAAAAATGCACAGGTCACACCTGTCTACAAGAAGGGTACTGGAAGAGAGCCACAAAACTACCATCCAATATCCTTGACATTGACTTGTTGCAGAATCATAGAACATATTCCAAGGTCAAACATAATGAGGTATCTTAAACAAAATGACCTCCTCAATGCCAACCAGCTTGGATTCTGAAAACATCGATCACGTTAAACCCAACTGACACTTTTCTCATGTGACTCAGAAAGCTTTGGATCAAGGCAGTGAGGTACATGCAGCATTTCTTGATTTACAAAAAGCATTTGACTCAGTACCACACCTGCACTTATTGTCAAAAGTATGTTCATACGGGATATCAAGTGCAATTTGAGACTGGATTGAGGACTTTTCAGTAGGGAAGACACAGCATATTATCTTAGATGGGGAGTCATCGTCAGATGTAGAAGTAACTTTGGGTGTGCTGCAGAGAAGTTAACAGTAAAATCAAGCTTTTTGCAGGTGATGCAGTTATCTGTAATGAAATGCTATCTGAAAGGAGCTGCATAAATATTCAGTCAAATCTTGATAAGATTTCAACATAGTGCAGAGATTGGCAACTTGCTCTAAATCTTCAGAGATGTAAAATTATGTACTTCACAAAATGAAAAAACATAGTGTCCTATGACTATAATATCAAAAAGTCACTGTTGGGATCGGCCAACTTATACAAATGCCTGGGTGTAACACTTTGTATGGATATGAAATTGAATGATAACATAGGTCAAGTGATGGGTAAAGTGGGTGGTAGACTTCACTTTATTGGTAGAATACTGGGGAAGTGCAATCAGTCTACAAAGGAGATTGCTTACAAATCTCTCATGCAACTGGTTCTAGAATATTTCTCATGTGTGTGGGACTCGCACCAGATAGGACTAACAGGGTATATTGAACATATACAGAGAAGGGCAGCACAAATGGTCACAGGTTTGTTTAATCCTTGGGAGAGTGTAACAGAGACACTGAAGGAACTGAACTGGAAGACTGTTGAAGATAGACATAAGCTATCCTGAGAAAGTCTATTTACTAAGTTTAAAGAACCAGCTTTAAATGATTATTCAAGGAATATACTGCAATCCTTTATGTATCGCTCACATAGGGATCGTGATGATAAGATCAGAATAATCACTGCGTGTACAGTGGCATTCAAACAATCATTCTTCCTGCACTTCATACGTGAATGGAATAGGAAGAAACCCTAATAAATGGCACAATGGGACGTACCTTCTGCCATGCACCTCACAGTGGTTTGCAGAGTATAGATGTAGATGTAAGTGGATGGCAGGGATTTTTTGGTACTGTGCAAAGCAGTATGGCACTTTAACAATATTGTGGAAGGCAAGCCTTTGGGAGAATCCATTTGCAATACTGTGAAAGTAGATTATATTGTGCAGTTCACAACAGATGTTCGACAGCTTCATTGCACAGACACAGCCATGCCTCCTTACCTCTGCAGGATCAACACACTCACAATGGATAATGACTATGACAAACTAGCAGAAGCACAATAACAGGACACGCAATTATACAAACTCTTACTTGAAACTAAAACCAGGTTACACAGACAATGCCACACTATCCACAGCTCCTCAAACCAACTACTATGTGATCTTTCACAGAACTGTCTTTGAGCCCTGGTACCTCCCAACAAGTGGACACTCATCTTCAATAAACTGCAGGGGTTGCCATGTCCACTGATCTGTCCGACAATGAAACTTATCAAATTAGCACTTTATGGGAGCAAATGTCAAAAGAGATTATAAAACCAGGATGTAAGCATGTGCTGCTTGTCAACAGCTTAAAATAGGATGGCACATGTAACCATAACAGAGTTATTATTCAATCCCTAAGTGCTGCTTTCAGTATGTCCGCCTAGACCTCAATGGACCCCTCCCTGCCTCAGGTAGTTTTCGCTTAAGTAACCGGCCACAACGTGGCTTGTCATGCACACCCTCGTGAAGCAGAGGTCAATGGATGCTGTCATCTTTCTCCTCCCCCCCCTTCCTCCCCTCACCCCTTACCCTCCCCCCTTCCACCAGTGCTCCACACTACCAGGAGAAGGGGGGGGGGGGGGGGGGGGGGCTAATCTAGTGACTCAGCAGCAATGTCATAAGTTACAACTTGGTTTGTTCACTGTCACATTTAAAAAAAAAAGAGACTCTGTTCACCCACAAAGTAATTTGTGCTATGCAGAAAGCTTTATCTTCCAGTCATTATTCTACCACCATTTGAAATTGATTTCCATGCAATTCCCTTGAGGCATATGACGTACTACTGCAAAATATTCAACTAACATGTAAAAAATTGTTTTTGCCTATAATTGAGTCCAAGGACTAGCCAGTAAATTTCTGTTCCAGGCTCCATGTGGGTTATATACAATTATATACAACATAACTTCTTCAACTTCTTCCAACCTCAGGTACGCGGATGGTACGATCCTGTTGGCAAAAAGTGAAGAAGAATTGAAAACACTCTTGCTGAAGGTGAAAGATAAAAGTGAAAAGGCCGGTCATAGACTGAATGTGAAGAAAACGAAAATTATGGCAACTGCACCTACCAATTCTTGAGATATAGCAGGAGAAACCATGGAGGTAGTGACCACATTCAGTTATCTCGGTTCCCAGATCTCTGTTGATGGCGACTGCAGCCATGAAATCCGGAGACGCCTGTTGCTCGGTAGACAGGCGATGTTAAACCTTGACAAGGTTATAAGGTCCAGAGATATAACACTAGCAACAAAGATCCCTATTGTGAGGGCTATGGTCTTTCCAGTTGTGATGTACGGATGTGAGACCTGGACCATTAGAAAGGCAGAATGGTGAAGAATTGACTCCTTTGAATTGTGGTGTTGGAGGAAACTTCTTAGAGTTCCATGGACTGCAAAGAAAACCAACAGACCAATATTGGAGCAAATAAAACCAGATTTCTCCCTGGAAGGTCTAATGTTAAAACAAAAGCTGACCTACTTTGGACACACAATGCGAAGGCATGCCTCGCTGGAAAAAACATTAATGCTGGGGAAGATTGAAGGAACTAGAAGAAGAGGACATCACAGGATGAGATGAATCGATGGCATCACAGAAGCAATGTGTTCCAACCTGGAAGGTCTGCGGGAGAAAGTGCAAGACAGGAAAAAGTTGCGTGATTTGGTTCATGGGGTCACGAAGAGGCGGAAGCGACTAAACGAATAGAGAGAGATAGAGAGAGAGAGAGAGAGCTTCTTCACAATTTCAGTGCAGTAATGTGTTCATTGTAAATAAGTATTATAGTAGCTATATTACATGTTTGTTACCTTATAAATAAATAAAAACTTTTTTTAATTTTAAATTCAGTGCATTAGTGTTTGTAAAATGATTCTTTCACATAGTGTTCATCAAGAAAGTTACATTCATTCCACTTGGGACCTGTGGAAGGTACATTAGCTTATTTGTTTCAGCTGTAAATATTTGTCATGTATTATTGTTTTTCTGACATGTTCTACATCCTGGAGGACCTCCTCACTATGGATCAATTGCAACGAAAGTAAATCTAATCTAATATACATTCATACATGTGGGCATTTTGTTTGATGTGGATAAGTACTATGAGTATGTGCAGCCTGGAGGCTACATATTTTGTGCACAACAAAATATTTTCAGCAAAAAGTTGAGTTACTTAAGCCAAAAATCCACCCAGTACCTTTTCTTACAGAGGACAACTTCCTTTGCCCCAGCAGCTTTTCTGCCAAGTGTAAGTCTGTATAGAAAGGGGATAGAATGCCATAAGCATTAAATATTTACTCGCACAATCCTTCAGTTTCCAAAGGAAATATAGAACTCTTACCAATTTACTGCAGAGTATTTTTGTATGGGTATTCCAGCATAATTTTCTGCCCATGTAGATGCCAAAATTTTTTACAAAAGGCTTGAGTTCATTTTGTCCATTATTAATATATTTAATATTAAAGAGGATTTTTTTGTTATTTCATGCCAACCTATTTTTGTGGGACCAATGAGCAGCCTTTTCCATAATGGAGCTGTTCAGTTGTTCTGCATCTTCCACGTCATTCTGTGATGTGATAAAAGTTGTATCATCAGTGTGATCACGGATTTTTATGGCATTATGTTAATTAGTTAATCAATCAGTTAGCTAGTTAGTTTCATGTTCCATGGATCATTTGCACGATAAATTGTAATGATGTGGTACGAGTCATTTTACGTACATATTGCAGCTTAATTTTTAAATATGGCTACATGCAGAGCATTTATAAAGTTTTTTTTATTTAAATTTGTACAGATGTGAGCTTTAGTTTGATTTCAAATTTTACTTTGCTGTCTGTTCAACATTTTATATCTTTGGATAAGTGATCAAATATTTTTTGTTACACTATTGTGCACCCCTTTTTGAGCTAAAGACAACCTTAATGTGGGGTAATTAATATCATTTTTCCTTCTGATATTGTAATTACATGCCTTACAACAAGCTTTGTGAGGAAATAAATACACTTTAAAGCAGTAGTCAGAATACCCAACTCCTTAAACAGATGTGTACAAGATGATGGTAAGTGAGCATCACATATTATTCTTATGGCACATTTTTGAACAACGAACACTTTCTTTCTTAAAGACGAGTTACCCCGAACATTATTCCAATAATATTATTGAATGAAAATATGCAAAATATGTCAACTTACTGGTTTGCATCTCTCCAAGGTTTGTAATGATTCTAAGTGCAAATGTGGCTGTACTAAGATTTTTAGGAATTCCTAAATGTGTGTTTTTTTAATTTTAAATTCTCATCAATATAAACACCTGAGAATTTTGAATTTTCCACCATATTTATTATTCCGTCACTATGTGTTACACTTATCACTGCTATAATACTTCTAGATGTGCAGAACTGAATACATTGTGTCTTCTTAAAACTGAGGCTGAGAATATTCACAGAAAACCAGTCAATGATACTTATAAGAACTTTGTTTACTATTTCTCCTGTTTCTATATATGTATGCTTGGATTGATCACAATACTAGCGTCATCTGCAAGCTTGTTGTTTATTATATGGAAAGTCGTTTACATATGAGGAACAGTAGTGGACCTAAGATTAAACCTTGGGGAACCCCATGTGTTATTTCTCCCCAGACAGAATTATGTCCCTGGACTATATTGCTCGAATAATCATTCTTTTGGTTAGACACGGCATTATAAGTTTGCTGGATATACAATTATCTTCATAAAACCTCAATTTATCTAGGAGAATATTGTGATTTACACAGTAAAACGCGTTAGATAGTTTGCAGAAAATATCAGCCGGAGCTATTTTATTATTTAATGCTCGTAAAATTTGGTGAGGGAACATACAAATGGCATTATCAATAGAATAACTCTTCTGAAATCCAAACTATGGAGGATATGATTGTTTTCCAAGGTGAGATCCTGTTCTAGAATACATCATCATCTCAAAAATTTTGGACAATTATGTCAACAGTGATACAGTTTGGTATTTATTTATTTTTTATTGATTTATTTATTTGGTCCTGTTGATTACATATTATACAGGTAGTGTACAAGTAATATAGGACAAGTCAATTGATGCAATTACAGTAGTATATTGACATTTATATATCACATTGCACAGACATTGGTTTATTTTACAAGAACAATTACTTGCATGCCGTATTAAAGCCTGCATTATGCCAAAAACAGTTTAAGTGATCGTTTAAAATAGTAGAATAAGTGACAGTGCATATTTTTATGCTACTGATATATATAAGGAAGTAAATTTTATTCATGGTCATGGTTTGAATGAATACATGTTTTAACTGCATTCCTTAAGAAGAGACTTAAGTGAATGCTCAAGAGAGTCAGATACATGGGAGTTCACATTTTCTCATAATGAAACAGATAAATTTACATTTTATCACCACAATTTCAGTTAAACTACAAGTAACAGCATCACACTTTATCTTTAAGGGAGTGCTTTTCTTAGGCCGTTTCCCTCACTCTTGTACATCATAACTCTAAGTATTCATTCATTTTATAAAAAGTTTGTTCGATGAGAAATAATTTTAGTTTCCTTTTGAAAACCTGTACATTATTTATTTCCTTTTTTATATTGACATCTCTCTTCTCACCCTTCCTAAAGAGGGGTTTAACAGCCGCATATTTCTCTGGATAAATACCTTGAGTTAGAGATTCATTACATGTTTCAGATAAGACTGTGCTTACTACATGGTAACAAATTTTTAGTAATGTATTGGAAACATCCAATCCAGATGAACTTTTATTTTTGAGAGAATGTATAGTCTTATTAATTTCAGAGGGATAAGTTGGTAATACATTCATTTGGGCAGGCCATTCACTTAAATAATAAATGAGAAACGTGAGAGTCCATATTATATTGAAAGTCAATTGGTTTATTTAATTTAACAACAACCGTTTGGTATCTGTTCGTCAAATACGACCCAAGTAGTGCTATTTTTGTTTTAATTATTCCATATCTTTCAAGTTTCTCAATTACAATGCTATGTGAGACAGTGTCAAAGACCTTCATTTTATTAGTGTATAATTTTCTATTCTATATAACTCAGAAGAAAATATGTATTCTTATAGCTATATAAAAATTGAAACTTCCTGGCAGATTAAAACTGTGTGCCGGACCGAGACTCGAACTCGGGACCTTTGCCTTTCGCGAGCAAGTGCTCTACCACGAAAGGCAAAGATCCCGAGTTCGAGTCTCGGTCCGGCACACAGTTTTAATCTGCCAGGAAGTTTCATATCAGCGCACACTCCGCTGCAGAGTGAAAATCTCATTCTGGTATATAAAATTGATTGAAGTTTTAACAGTGTTTTAAGGCCATACATTGTTGGTTGTAATGTTGCTGTCTTAAATGAACGGAGTGGCATCATCGCGTTCGTGTATTCGATGCATACTGTTTTTGAGTTCCATACCCAACACTTGTTTTACAATTTTTTAAGTATTCTTTAATAATGGTACCTGCTGCATATCGCTTTCATCTTCACTGAATACCTGAAAATCGAATGCCCAAATGTGTAGATCTCTGAAATTCATGTTATCGATTCTAAACAAACCTACTTTGTGTTGAATATCTTTGAAATATTGTTGTTTCTCTTTCTGGGGAAGTTGATAAACGCTGCCAACTGCTGATGTGGTGAAACGTGTGCAAGTACTTAATTTTTCCATGAGTTGAAGTACACATTCCTTGAAGTGCAATTATTGGTGTTGCGAGCTATCGTAAGTGTTGTGATGATTAGTATTAGTATAAAGCGATGAAAGCGGTTAGAAAAGTTAAATATATCTACGTGTTAGGTGGATGTGCATGTGTTCCGACTACCGGCTTGCCAATTGCCTTGTATGTTGTTAGTACGTGTCATACCGGGTTGTTGTAATGGGTTAATTTCATGGTTGTACATGCGTTTTGTAATTCTGCAAGCTACCTGCTGTGGGGAATTCCAATTTGATTATATGCGTGTGTTTGTACATTGTTTGCAGCTGTCCACTTACACAGCATTTCTTTGTGAAATTCGAACATCTGGCAAGCCCAGGGTTGGAATATAATTCTGAAATATAGCGTGTACGGTGCAGGATTATTGCACGTTACCAGAAAAACATCACTACCTACTAGAAGGGGAGAGTGAGTGAGAAGTGGAATGAGATACCCCTCAAAGTTTTGGAGAAACCAAGTAACAATTCAGGTCTACATTTTCGGTGCACGACAGTGACGATGTCTGAGGCTGATTGTATGGCCTTATGGGTTTTTGGTTTGGTACCAACATCCGGACTTGTATACCTGGTTGATCTGCAGATACTATACATTGTTAGATATAAATTCACCGATTTATGGTGTTTTGGAAACACTGTTTTTGTCACTTGTTGGTTGGTTATTGCATTGATTACAAGAAGTCCATTCAGGGTGAATTGTTGACCCATTATATACATGCTGTCTTTAGTCACCCTTACTGAGTGCCCAGTCTTACTATACTTCTTTTGAGCTGAAAGATATAGCCAACAAAATTATATCATGTCTCTCTTACGCATTATAAAAATAATGGGAGATTTGTCAGTATGGTTATTTATTGGAATTTCTTATAACTTTGTGGTGCACTGACAGACATAGTTTGAAAAGGACAATGGGGCAATGAAAGATTTTGAAATATGAACAGAAAGCAGATTTTTTTTTAACGTTAAGTATCTGCTTTGCGCCAGTGTATTTGTAATGACCATTCCTATGGTGTTTTGCTGGAAATCAAACATTTGTACTGAATCAAAATGTTTTAACTCCTTGCAACAGATATGCTACAAAGGGAAAGTAAGAGCTCTTCTGTGGTTTGCTACATAGTGCCTATTAATTGAGATGAAGCAGTTGTCTCATGAACAATGCAAGCCATCATTCTATTCTTCAAGTTGTGATGTCATTGGTATCTGGAATGTTTTTGTTTGTATGTTTCAATTGTTGATCTCCGTTTGTGTGTGTGTGTGTGTGTGTGTGTGTGTGTGTGTGTGTGTGTGGCTTCTTTTTTTTCCCTACAATGTCACTTGATGGTTCTTGTTGAAAGTGCATTTTTCAAAAGGCCAATAGTGTATAGGTAGGCCTGCAGTTGGCGTTTCATTGAGGGGAATGATGTCTTTGTTTTGTGTATTATAGATATAGGCTAAAAGTTTTTTTTAAAATGTGTCATTTATTTCATCCAGAGGTTATTCACAGTAAGATTTCCTATCTCAATAGTTGAGTAAAACTCAATAGTTCAAAGCTGAACACTTAAGTATATTAGGCCTATATAAGGGTAGTTATATTTGTGTCCCTGATAAAAACCCGTATTTCCTCACTGTGATCCCATATTTTCAACTAGTGTTGTGAACTAAACCGCATTGGTTAAATTTTTTTAGTGTTAAAATTTAATGTTAGAATTTGTATCTATCCATCTGTTTAACGAAGAGCATAATTCTCACTGTGGTTGTTAAAGGAGCTTATATGCTTGTGCGCATTGTTTCAGCGTGTTCATTGGTACTTTGTATAGGCCTGCAGACTTTACATTGTTTCGTGTTTCTACAGTTTTACCAACTTTGTGATCTGTGGTTGATAATAAGATCAATGTACTTGCTGTATAATTACATAAAGGTGTTGTTTGTAGTTGTTGTGGTCTTCAGTCCTGAGACTGGTTTGATGCAGCTCTCCATGCTAATCTATCCTGTGCAAGCTCCTTCATCTCCCAGTACCTACTGCAACCTACATCCTTCTGAATCTGCTTAGTGTATTCATCTCTTGGTCTCCCTCTACGATTTTTACCCTCCACACTGCCCTCCAATGCTAAATTTGTGATCCCTTGATGCCTCAGGACATGTCCTACCAACCGATCCCTTCTTCTAGTCAAGTTGGGCCACAAACTTCTCTTCTCCCCAATCCTATTTAATACCTGCTGTACTGTTGTAATTTCTCTGCAGTACGTGGAAAAATGGTCAAAACTTACAAAATGGGTATTTTATATTAGGGTTAACTCCATTACTTATATGTATGTTCTTATGTAATTGTCTGTCCCTGTTTTGTGGTAGTATCCTGTAGCTTCGCCCCTCAGCAGTTAGCACCGTGCTATAAATAATTTGTGCCTGAGATATAAATTTAAGAGTTATTGCTTATTCTCACTATTCTTCATGAAATTGAGGATTTTGAGGGTCTGTGATGACTACTACTCATTGTGGTGTGCTAGTGAGAACTAAGATGTTTGATGTATTCTGCACAGAGGGTGCCTAGTGTACTTTGTGGAATTGCCAGAGTGTTCTCTGCCTGTCTCACATCCAATGCTTTATTTCTTGTGGAATTGCCAGAGTGTTCTCTGCCTGTCTCACATCCAATGCTCTATTTCTTGTCTGCATACTGGTGTTTGGTGATCGTGTGGTGTGTGCCATATTGGATACTGTTAATGCTTTGATGACTCCACCTTGTAAAGTATTACATTTGCATTAAACCATCATTATCACTTGTTAGAGTAATATGTGTCTCTTTCTTATAAGTCTTCCACAGTGAACACTACGGTAGTCAAATATCCTGACCATAGCCTAATTAATATCAAAACGCATAGTAAGGCTGAATGTTATACATGCATCCTGAAGTGAATCAACATCAGTTCAGTGACTGAACTGTTGTACAGGTTATTTAATATTCATCAGTGACTCAATCGTTCCACATGTGTGGACTTTTTTGTTTGGCTCATTTTCTTTCTTGTCATGGAAAAGGGATGAGGATTAAGGTTTAACCTCTTATCATAGAGCTGTCTCATCTGGAATATCTTGTTGAGAAGGAAAGTGGATGAAATGCCTGTCTGACAGTCACACTTTAATTTTTCTGTGGTTTCCTTGAATCTCTGGGGGCATATTTATGGATGTTTTTTCTGAAAGAGCTGTACCTCTAATGACTTTTTGTCTAAGAAACATTAAATCCTAATCTTCATTCCTTGATCTGGAATAATGTGTTGCTGCTAAATGGGCCCATATTATCCCACAAAACACGATTTATTTATTTTTTAGATTAATACTCTGTAATAAAATTAGCATTTAATGTAGATATCCACATAGCAGCAGTCAAGCTGTATTTATTGAACCCAGTCACTGATGCAAATTATAATTATATATTGAATATTTGTTTCAGATTTCCATGTACATTGCTTCAGCACACACCGAATTGCCCAGCAATCTGCTGCAAAATCTCAGCTTCAATATCACTCCATTGTACAATCATATACAATCTCTCTCTCTCTCTCTCTCTCTCTCTCTCTCTCTCCTTTTTTACACAATGCAGATTGTGATAACACTTTTATACACCGTTATTGCACATACTGCTGCTGTAGTACAGCATACCGAACCAAAAACAATGTGTCTTGGAGTTACCTTTAATGTGGTTAATCATTGAAACTATAGATTTTTCTTAATTCAGAAATATTAATAATGATGGCTGCCAAATATGGCATGTTAGCTTTTAAGGGGTGATATCAAGATGACAGCTGCTAGATTGGCTGAAAGAAGCAAATCGCAGTGGGCACAAGGGACACGAGTCAGCCAGTCACCGCTAACAAAGGACATATGATCTGGTCAGCCAATCACAAATTGACTTCTTTGTTGGATCAGCATGTAAATTAATATACATACAGCATGGGAACTAGTAATGCTACCTTAAAGGTGACGTATCACTGAAACAACATATTTATATAATACACAAATATAAATACAAAATCCACCCAATATGGGGATTAAGCTGGGAGCTAAGACCACAGTTTAAATTGCTGTGGGTGAAGTAATGACATTTCTATTCTTGGTTGTGAGAAATGTTTGGCCATTTTTTTTCCAAATATGTTGCTGTTTACAAAATCTCGATTTCTGAGGGTGTGATCAGGTTCGGAAGTAATGGCACAGGTTAAATTGTTATGAGTGCAGCGGTCACATAGACATTTTTCACTGTCGCAAATATTTGTATGTTTTTTTCTGAATATATCATGCTTTCTGAGATTGTGGCAAGGCAGGCACCAAAGAGAACAGCTTCAGTTGTCACAAAAAATCTGGTTTTGGTGACTGATTGAGCTGCAGCCTAGCAAAGTGTAGGATACATTGGGAAGGTAACAGTTTTGTTGTGAATTGATGAAACTAACAGATTTGAATGTTTGTGGAGACAGATTGATGGTAGATTAGACTGCACTAGTGAAATTTATAATATTGCTTGTAACATATATTTGACAATTTTTTCCCTGAATATGTATGTGGTTGACTGTGAGCCAAGAACACAGCTTAAATTGCCCCAGTCGAATATTTGTGACGACCAATATTATAATATTGTTTCTTATAAATATTTGGTATTTCTCCCCAGAATAATTGTGCTTGCTGGGGGTGTGTATAGACAAAAACCTTTGAGCACAGCCTAAATTGCTGTGCGTGAAATGAGCAGCAATGATATTTGGGAAATATGGAAGCGTCTGATCTCGCCCGTCTGCTTTGACCCATGACGTCACAAATATGGCAGAACCGACCATAAACCACGATTCCAATATGGCGCATATAAAGTCATTACCTACACATTATGAGGATGAAAATACATCGAAAAACAAACACACACACGTTCTACAAAAAGCCTAATGACACCAACGGGACAACTGCGGGAAATGGGGGTTTTTTGGGTGGGGACAAACTAAATATAAACAAATTTAGACACCCACCCCCATACAAAATGACGAAAAAAACAGACATCACAAAACTCCCCAAATACCACTAAACACAATATCATCTGGAATCTGACACTTCCCTTGACCTATATAGCTCAACAGCAGCTCCCGATCCCATTAATTGGGACCTAACACTTCCCTTGACCTATATAGCTCAAAAACATCTCCCGATACCAATACCAACATTCACAGCCACACATTAGGATCGAACACTTCCCTTGACCTGTTATCCTTGCGGCATCTCCACATACAGCCGTCCATGGTCGAGACGCCGGAACTTTAAGTAAGCCTCATTTCTTCACGACATACTGAACACTTCACGACTTCATCCAAAAATCCGAATAGTTGAAGAAATTTTATTAGAGACAATGCACTGTCCCCTATCATAGCCGACAACCGAAAACTGTTGACCCTGTCAGTCATATCCATACCTCCCAAAGACGTAAAAAAAAAAAAAGATTTATCAAAATTCACACACGACGCTACACTCGCGAACTAAACCAAAAACATCACCTAACACACCACTTGAGAGCACCACCGATCACATCAAAACGACACCTACAAACACGCCACTCTCACAAACTAAATTCCGTGCCGTCGTGATGTCACACACCACAACAGCCTTACGTCGCGGGTCAAAGCCGACGGATGGGATCGGATGCTTCGGTCGAACCCAATATTAGTGTTGTTGCTTGTCACAAATATTTGGCACTTTTTAACTTCTGCCATCCTGTTATTCCCAGTTGCTTGTAATACTTTATTGTTATTATTATTATTATTTTACACTAAATCATGTGTCCTGTGCTCTGATTGACTGACAGAAACAAATTGAGTCTGCAAATATTATTTAAGTGCCTTAAAAGCTAATGTGCCATATTGGGTGGATTTTGTATTTATATTTGTGTATTATATAAATATGCTGTTTCAGTGATACATCACCTTTAAGGTATCTCCAAAACACATTGTTTGCAGTGAGGTTTGTTGGGCTACAGTGGTGGGAAGACTGATAATAGTACATAAAACAATACACAGAATACATTTATATTTTATGAGTAAAACCAAGAATAAGTGCAAACACTTGATTGAAATGGGAATAGAACACAGTAAAAGTTGAAAAGGCAGCTGTGAGAGATGAAATATTGAACGTAGCCTAGAAGATCAAATGTGTAAAGAGACAAGATCTAGTAGAAATTCTTGGAAAATACAAGGGATATTGAATTCAACTGATGAAAGGAGGAAATATGAAAATGCAGTGGACAGTACATATGTCTAAAACATGAAATTAACCGAAACATTGACAGAAAAGAGAAGAAGCTGTATGAATATCAAAATCTCACCTGACAAGCCAGTACTGAACGAAGACTGAAAGGTGAAACAAGTATTGGGCCAGTTTAAAGCACAAGCATCACAGGCGACTGCTTGCAGTGCCAGATTGAGAGGGGCATCAGAGGCGCCACTACTGTAAAATTTCTGTGCAGGGGGGGGGGGGATCATTTGCAGTGGTCACTTGGGCACCAATCAGAGAAGTGTGCCAGCACCACTCGTATGCAAGATTTGTACACAGCGTGTATCACAATTAATTGTGAAACCCAGTATGAGTGAAAATGTGCGAAATAATAGGAGGGAGACGGCAGGGGTGTCAGATAAGTTGCTTGTGCAGACAAATGTTTTTGAATCGGAATTGAATATATACTGAAGAGCCAAAGGAACTTGTACACTTGCCTAATATTGTGTAGAGCCCTCCCGAACATGCAAAAGTGCCAATGTAGCATGGACTCAACTAATGTCTGAAGTAGTGCTGAAGGGAAATGACACCATGAATCCTGCAGGGCTGTCCATAAATCCATAAGAGAACAAGAGGGTGGAGATCTCTTCTGAACAGCATGTTGCAAGGCATCACAGATATGCTCAATAATGTTCATATCTGGGGAATTTTGTGGCCAGTGGAAGTGTTCAAATGCACAAGAGAGTGTCTATGTAGCAATTCTGGACACATGGTGTGTCGCATTGACCTGCTGGAATTGCCCAAGTCCATCGGAATGAACAATGGACATGAATGGATGCAGGTGATCAAGACAGGATGCTTACATACGTGTCACCTATCAGACATATCAGATTTCCCATATCACTCCAACTGCACAAGCCCCCCACAATTACAGAGCTGCCTCCAGCTTGAACTGTTCTCCGCTGACATGCAGGGTCCATGGATTCGTGAGGTTGTCTCCATACCCACACATGTCCATCTGCTTTATACAATTTGAAATGAGACTCGACCGACCAGAAAACAAGTTTCCAGTCATCAGCAATCACTGTCGTCGTTGACAGACCTAGGCGAGGCATAAAGCTTTGAGTCATGCAGTCATCAAGGCTACACGAACGGGCCTTCGGCTCCAAAAGCCCAAATCAATGATTTTGTGTTGAATGGTTTGCATGAGAGACTTGTTGATGGCTCAGCATTGAAATCTGCAGCAATTTTTGGAAGGGTTGCACTTCTGTCACATCGAACGATACTCTTCAGTTGTCATTGGTCCCATTATTGCAGGATCTTTTTGTGCTCGCTGTGACGTCGGAGATTTGATGTTTTACCGGATTCTTGATATTCATGGTACACTTGTGAAATGGTTGTATGGGAAAATCCCCACTTCATTGCTACCTTGTAGATGCTGTGTCCCATAGCTCATGTGCCGACTGTAACACCACGTTCAAACCATTTAAATCTTGATAACCTGCCATAGCGGGAGTAATCGATATAACAACTGCACCAGACGTTTTTTGTTATATGTGGGGGTTGCTGGCTGCAGTGCCGTATTCTGCCTGTTTAGATATCTCTGTATTTGAATACACATGCCTATACCAGTTTCCTTGGCACTTTAGTGTACATATGGACTATACAAAGGAAAGAAACTTAGCAGTGCTATGGCAAGAGAAAATAGATGAAGAAATGCGATACTGCAGTAAGTGTTTGACTGAGCATTGAAACACCTAAGCCAAAACAAGGCAGCTGTCTAAATGAAATTCTCTTTTGTGAATCTTGGTAGAGCAAGATATATGAGAAAATACACTCACACATTCAAGAAGAGTGTACTAATTCCAGTTTCAAAGGAGACAGATGTGAGTATGTCCAAACTATCAGTTTAAGAATTCATTGTTGCTAAATGCTGACAAATTATTTATAGAAAAATGGAGAGATGGTAGAAGGCAGCCAAGGCCGTTTGAGTTCCGTTGAAGTACTGGAACACATGAGGCAGTACTGACCGTACGACTTACCTTCGATGTTAAATTGAAGAAAGGCAAACTATGTTAATAGTATTTGTAGATTTAAAGCTTTGGACACTGTTGACTAGAATATACTCTCAAATTCTGAAGGTATAAAATACAGGAAGTGAAATGTTATATAAAGCTTGTTCAGGAACCAGACTGCATTTTTAAGAGTTGAAGGACATAAGAGGGGAAACAGTATTTGAGAAAGGAAGGATCCTTTATTGTATGATTATATGATAGCGGAACAAACACTGGTAGCAGTTACTTCTGTAAAATGTCTGGGAGTATGCGTGCGAAATGATTTGAAGTGGAATGATCATATAAAATTAGTTGTTGGTAAGGCGGGTACCAGGTTGAGATTCATTGGGAGAGTCCTTAGAAAATGTAGTCCATCAACAAAGGAGTTGGCTTACAAAACACTCGTTCGACCTATACTTGAGTATTGCTCATCAGTGTGGGATCCGTACCAGACCGCGTTGATGGAGGAGATAGAGAAGATCCAAAGAAGAGCGGCGCGTTTTGTCACAGGGTTATTTGGTAAGCGTGATAGCGTTACGGAGATGTTTAGCAAACTGAAGTGGCAGACTCTGCAAGAGAGGCGCTCTACATCGCGGTGTAGCTTGCTCGCCAGGTTTCGAGAGGGTGCATTTCTGGACAAGGTATCGAATATATTGCTTCCCCCTACTTATACCTCCCGAGGAGATCATGAATGTAAAATTAGAGAGATTCGAGCGCGCACGGAGGCTTTCAGACAGTCGTTCTTCCCGCGAACCATACGCGACTGGAACAGTAAAGGGAGGTAATGACAGTGGCACGTAAAGTGCCCTCCGCCACACACGGTTGGGTGGCTTGCGGAGTATAAATGTAGATGTAGAGGGACAGGGTTGTAACTTTCTCCCAATGTCATTCAGTCTGCACTTTGAGAAATCTGTGAAGGAAGCCAAGGAGAAATTCAGAAAGGGAATTAAAGTTCAGGAAGAGGAAAAGAGATTTTTTTTTTTTTTTTTTTTTTTACTTTTGCCAGTGACTTGGTAATTTTGCAACAGATGGCAAAGGATATGAGAGATCAACTGATCCAATTGTGTAGTGGCTTGTGAAGAGGTTATTAAATGAACGAATGAGGCCAAATTTATCTAAGTGATGCCAAGAGAATTAGATTACGAAGCAAGACCCTGAAAATAGTATATACGTTTTGGTGTTCGGGTAGCACAATAATTGCTATAAAATTCAGATTGCCAATAGCAAAAAAGTATTTCTGGAGAAAAAAAAAATTGTTGAGCAAAAAATGGTTAACATTAACACATTCCATTCACATAACAGTGACTGCTGTGTTCTACAAAAATCTGTTAACTTTTTTGGCTTCTTAGTGTGGTCCTGCTTATAACATGAAGAAAAAAAAGTAGATTAATGTTTGTTTCGGAAAGACTAATTGGTTTCAAAACCATCATTCTCAGTTTCAGAATCATATTCTTCAAGCAGCACCGGAATTTTTACTTCTGTCAGATTGTATTCCATTTTATGACAAACTTTTGCAATCAAGATTACTACAGAAGCACACTGTTATCAGCAAATGTGTGTAAACTGACGACATCTGTAATATGTTTTTCAAGTTTGGTATCACTTTGTGGAAACCGGAACATCCATCTAACAACTCTCTGAAGCACTGAAAGACAACTGTCTTCTATCCATCACTGCTCAGAGAGTCTTCGAGCACTGGCATGTTAGGGAAATCATAACATGCTCTTTATTGCTTAAAATTAGACGGGTAGACTGGATGATTAATGAAGTGGTTCTGAATCAAATCAGAGAGAAATTAATTCATGCAAAATCTTGACTAAAAGAAGTGATAACATAATAGGGCACATCTTCAAGAATCAATAATTTTGTCAGTTTGGTAATGGAGGAAAGTGGCAGTGAATTATGGAGGGAGACCAAGACTTGAATATAACAAGTGAGTTCATGTGGATGTAGATTTTGGCAGTTAAGCAGAGATGATGAGACTCTCACAGGACTGACTAGAGTGTAGAGCTGCAGCAAACCAGTCTTTGGATTGAAATCTGCAGCAGTGGCATCAACAGTGGCAACAACCACCACAGACATAGTTGCAAAGTGTCGACACAAATTATATATTATTGGCAAGAGTCATTGCCCCCACCCAAAAAAAATTCATTCCATAAATTAACATTGAAGCAAAATAAACAATGTTCTGTTCTCTCTCTGTTCACTTTCAAACATTTGTTCACAGACAGACAAAAGTATTCGTAAATTAGCTCATGTTGATTGCTCTTTGTTTATTTTTCCTTATAGGACAGTATGTGATGGCTGCACATGCTGAAACATGTCACAATAAGGAGAAACAAACACATCGTATATTTCTGTGTAACACAAGGGTCTATCACAAATAAACCATCTGTGCTGGTTAGTACAGTTTCTGTAAGAGGTACCTATTGTACTCCTAAATAGTTGACAATTTTTCTTCTTGTCCTTAATAATAATCAAGTGTAACCATTTAAAAAAAATTAGATACGCAATAGTGCCTGTGAACATAATGTTCACAGAAAAGGAACTAGAGGTTGGATACAACACAGAGTATGTTTGTATTGTTAACAACCAGTTTGATGTAGAATGGTGTAATGTTATCAGTCACATTACAGATAATCAGTGTAACTAAAGAAGCTGCTCAAGATCTACCCACAAATATGCTGGGAAATTTTCAATCATCAAAATGAAAGGTTTTGTAATATGTTAGCTGTTACAAAAGCTTTAGAAGCACGAATTTGTTTGCGAATCAATTGGTCATCCGTTGATTCATCCCACATTGGTAGAATTATTTGTGTTGAATTTTTTGCTGTGAAATGCTTCAGTTTTCAGACATGTTGTGTGCACAAGTAGCAATTATAATGACGTTAATGTGTTCCTTTTTTACAGGTCACCTTATAGCACAATGGGGCTACTTGTCAAGTCTCGTGCTTTTCGTATGTCTACGGATAAGCAGGAGACATTGTTGAAGCTGAGTATTTTATCTCTAGCAGCCATTCTATGTAAGTTTCAACAGTATACTCACATTAATTTTATTTTGATTTTTTAATTTTGCACTTTTGTGGAAACTTTGCAGTGAATTCGTGTTTGTTTTTCATGTTTAAAAGAGCTTCATGTCTGTTTGGAAAATTTAGAGAGCTCTGAAATGATAAACGTCCTGTGCCTGTATGAGCACAACATAACCACAGGGTTAGATAAGTTATGTATGAAAGATTACACTATTGCAGCTTACTCATGCAGAAATAACATGGGGAAAGGAGTTGCTACATACATTTAAGACAGAAGTGAAATTCAAAAACACTGAGACTATTAGATTTGTAATGATCAGCACATAGATGTGTGCACTTGTAAATTAATGCTGAAGATCCCCACTGGGAAATTTTGAACTATTTATGAGGAATCTGGATTCCTTACTGTGCTGTCCATCGTAGAGCAGGAAGCAGTTACTAGTTTGGTCACTTCAGTGTATATTTGCTGAAGGATACTGATAGCAAAAATGATCTGGAAACCTTATTTGGGCCCTACAATTTGATCTCAGTAATTAACTTTCCATCATGGGTGGATAAAGACAGTAGGGCCCTAATCAATAATATTTTCTTTGATGAAGCTCAAAGCAAGAAACTAACTGTTTACTTAATAACAAATACTGTCTCTGATAATGATGCACAGTTAGCGTAAATAACATAGCACCTTCCTGTGTCGATAGTCCTCACTGGAAATCAGTTAGAATAATTAATGACTCCAGGACAAATGTTTTTTAAGAATAATTTACGGGCGATAACATGGGATGTAATTTATAATGAACCAAATACTGCCATTAAATTCAATCTATTCCATGATAAATTCATATCATTATTTGAAAATAGCTTTCTGCCTAAGCTAATCAGAAAGGACATTAAATGGCCATGTAAAAAAGCATGGGTCACTAGAGGGGTTAAAGTATTATGTGAAAGGAAAAGGGAAATGTATCTTTTGGCAAGAAAAAGTAGGGATCCTGCAGTAGTTGCACACTACTCAAAATTACTAAGAAAGGTTATTTTTTAAAAATCAATAAACTTGCACCTAATGTGAGAAATCAGTACTTCTGACAGCTGACTTAAGGACACACGGAATATATTGAAACGAGAACCAGGACAACCAGCCACAGATTAGGACAACATCACTATTGATCTGAATGGAAGGGCTATAAATGATACTCACAAGTAGCAAATGTGTTTAAGAACAAGCAAAATAAGTTCTTTTTGTAGATGACACTAGTATTGTGATCAATCCAAGCATACGTATAGAAACAGAAGAAATGGTAAACAGAGTTCTTAAAAGTATCATTGACTGGTTTTCTGTGAATATTCTCACCCTCAGTTTTAAGAAGACACAATGTATTCAGTTCTGCACATCTAGAAGTATTACAGCAGTGATAAGTGTAGCACATAATGAGGGAATAATAAATATGGTGGAAACTTAAAAAAATTCTCAGGGGTCTATATTGATGAGAATTTAACTTGGAGGAGTTATTAAAACCTCTTAGTACAGTGACATTTGCACTTAGAATCATTGCAAATCTTGGAGAGGTTCAAATCAGTAAGTTGACATATTTAGCATATTTTCATTCAACAATAATGGAATAATGTTCAGGGTAACTCATCTTTAAGAAAGAAAGTGTTCATTGTTCAAAAATGTGCCGTAAGAATAATGTGTGATGCTCACCCATCATCATCTTGTACACATCTGTTTAAGATTGGGCATTCTGACTACCGCTTCACAGTATATTTATTTCCTCGCAAAGCTTGTTGTAAATAATCCACTACAGTTCAAAAGGAACAATGAGGAACTTAATTACAATATCAGAAGGGGAAATGACATTAATTACTCCATATTAAGGTTGTCTTTAGCACAAAAAGGAATACACAATGCTGCAACAAAAATGTTTGATCATTTGCCAAAGTGATATGAACTCATTTTTCTTTAAAAAAAAGAGAGAGAAAGAAAAAACTTGGAAATGTTCAGAATGTAACCGCATGTACAAATTAATTTGCAATGTGAATGTCAAATGACTTGTTCCACGTCTTTAAGATCTACCGTGCAAAATGATTCATGCAACATGTAACTAACCAAACCTTTCACAAGGTGTGTATCTACACATGATTAACTTCCAAAACTGTCATTTGTTGACATTTTAATTTGGAGGACTGTTAGGGCAGTACCCTAACAAACACAGTAGCGGTTGTATTCTGTCTGGAAATTCCTGAAGCTGATGAAACAGTGCACTAATCTATCTATTCCTGCTACTTGCTATGTAATTAAAAGACGGAAAGCATGCTCTCATTTTGTTTGCTTTGGTGGTGTTTTGTTGTTGACCAGGAATCAAAGTTAAAACTGTCGATTTCTAAATATTTAGCATAAGAAATAGCTTCTGGTTCATCAGCTTTCACTACTTTTGATAAAAAGCAGTGGTCAGGATAGTGCAGTAGGCATGAAAATGTCTGAAAACTGCGTAGGTGCTAATGGAGCTGTTAAGGTGTAATCTCACTTTTACTGCTGTTTGAAATGCAAATTGTATTGTGTGTCAATAAGAGAGCTGTTTGTTTTCTTTGTTCATCATGTTCCACCGTGTCACCATTTAAACCAAATATAAGGTAACACACAAAGAACTTGTATAAGGACTTTAATCTTGGTTCTTTTGGACAGTAGTAGACTATGCCTCAGCATTGACTTTAATCCTGTTTTCTCTCTCTCTCTCTCTCTCTCTCTCTCTCTCTCTCCCTCCCACACACACACACACACACACACACACACACACACACACACAGCTGATACATTGTTACAGAAAGATTCTTCTATGTATGTGAAAGAAAACCTACTCAATTAGTCTGCTAAACTTGCTCCTTTGGGTTTAAAAAGTAAGTATTTGTAGCTAACATGGATGACATTCCACAGAGTATACTCTTTCAGCACAGTAGGTGATCTTGTAATATGTTTTTAATTTTATGTTTATGTAATGTACACAAATGATAGAACATGAAAGCACAATATCACAATATATATGCTAATTTACAGCATCAAAATTTTAAGGTATTATTCTATAAAATTGTAATAATTCTGTTTTTACAGCATTTGCAACTAGATTGTTCTCAGTATTGAGGTTTGAAAGTGTCATACATGAGTTTGATCCATATTTCAACTACAGAACAACAAAATATTTAGCTGAGGAAGGCTTTTACAAGTTTCACAATTGGTTTGATGATCGAGCATGGTATCCTCTGGGGAGGATAATTGGAGGTAAGCAATATTAGCCCCTCCGGGCCAATCATTATGGATATTTGCTTTTCAGAGGCAATACTGTTTGTGATAGCCTTTATCCTTCATTTCCAAATCTGGAATCTGCTTCAAATCTAGAATAATATCTTGCTGAATTTGTACATTTCATCGTGCCCTGCTATTCGGTCTGTCAGTGTTGTGTGTTTCTCAAGATCTCAAGTGAAAATTGCCATGTGAGTTTGCAACTAATTGTAAAACTTGATAGTTTTTGTAATAAAATTGGAACTATTAAGGGTAGATTTTACAAACATTTTACTTGAGTTCAATTTTGACCTTAGTTCAAGAAACTGAACTGTGATCAGGACTTAAGTTCTATTGTATAACACTAAACTTTGACACACTGAAAGAATGATCAATGTTGATCTAAATTGGCACAAAACATGCTTGGCAACTCCCATAAAATCAGCTATTGATACAATTACCACACTTTGACTGCAGGTATTACCCATGCATCGTAAATACAAAGCAACGAAATGGCCTGAAAATAAGTTGCTGTTGACTTTAATTCACAGAATGTACAGACAAATTGTGACTGGAAATGTTTGAAAATTCATTATGGCAATATTAATAAAAGAAGCAAGAAAGCATCCACAAATAACAAGGTGTAATTTTAAGATGCACTTCCCACTTGCTATATTTCATCCCTATGTAATTAATGTACTGTGTAAACTGGGGAAAAAACAGTATCATAATGCATAAAACTAGAAGTGGTAATTTCATCACGCTTATTGTTATGGAAAATGAGCAGAAGCTAATTACAGGCCTGAAGCCACAATTTATTGTTATTTCCAATGCTACGATGACAATCCGGAAGTTATATGTGGTGGTTTGTGTGCATTTAATATTAACAGATAAATTTTTTGAATCAATTTGCTGTGTAAAATGAATTCAAGATATTATTTTTTATATTCTTGTTCATTTCTTGTTTTTAATGCGGATGCAAATAAACACTGAATGTTGCAGTTCATTCAGAACACCAGTAAATGAGCAGATGAATTTTTCATTTGTGTAACCTTATTGCACATAGTTGCCTTTGAATTCCTGAAGTTATTTTTGTTCTGTCGCCGCAACTACAAGAAAATGTGTGTTTTGTCATCAGATGCATTTCGCTTTATTGAGATAAAACATCATGAGTGGTCTGTAATTAAAGATATTTGCAATTAGATTTTTTTTAAGTACTTCCAGAAATTAGTAGAAGACAGTAACTTCAAATTAAAATATTGTTCTCATTGATGACAGTGGAAATGAAGACAATAGGAAAGAGTGTTTTCATTGAGTTGGAAAGAATGATAGTGTAACACAACTGACAGTAATACGACACATTTTGAATTAAAAATAACTGAACCTCTAATTACAGGCAGATGCACAACACACAAACTTTCGCTCTGCTATAGAACATACAACATCAAAACTGTGTCCCGGAATCATAAAGAAAAATGTTCTCCCAGTGCAATATCAAAGCTACAACAGAAGATTACAGTGCATAGAGAATGAACTTAAAATAAAAACACGGTGGTGCTTGGGAAACATGAAATGAGAATAACAACACTGAAAGTGTATAGAGAAATGAAAGAACTGGAACTGAAAGAAATAAAAAGAAAATTGTGCTGTTCAAGCCTCGAGTTTTGAAAGAAGTGTTCCATTGATTATAGCTACTGTTGAACTTCTTGTACTTAACTTTTCACTGCAAATATTTTTGAATAATAGAGAATTAATGTGAAGGAGGTTCAATGTACCCTCTGCCAGACAATTAAATGTGATTTGCGGAGTATTGATGTAGATAGATGAATCACCTCCAAGAATTGTTATGAGATAAGTTGTTATCTGCACTCACTACTCACATAGCTGATAATTTCTTAACCTAACCTTACAGATCAAAAACAAAAAATAGTGTTTCAGTAGTGTGAAAGTTGTGTATTCAGATATATACATAACATTGTTTGTTTTAATAACAACTTCTTTATTGTTTTTTGACTTGTAGTTGCACGAAACAAAAGCATTGTTTAGTAGTGGCACTGATAATTGCAGCTGAACTAGACACAATCCTTGAAATTTTCCCAAAGTTGACACTACTTAATGGCAATATAATCTTAGACTTATGTTTAACATTGAGCGTGGTGAGTAATATAAGTGAAACACTAAGATTTAATTCACTCAAATGTTATGTATTACAGATGGGACGTAACCTACGTTTACTATAATGACACAATATTCTTGAGCATTGCATTTGTTGCTTTACAGAACAAATACTCCATAACCATGACTTTCTCCCAGTTGCTACTCCACACGTTCATGGCAGATGTGTACTGACGCATTGGACAATAGATTTTTTTATATATAAAACTATTCGTAGGAAGGTTTTGGGTGACAATACTTTCGGTATCAACCAGATCAGTAGTTTCTCTCATGGTTGGCTTTCATCGCACAAGACGTAAATTTTCAGTAACTTCCTGCAAATATCGGTAAAGGGTACTTTCTTATACATGTTTATATTCCTTTAAGTTAGATAACATGCCATAGGTGAAGAAAGACTGCCACTCATTTACTTATAGAAGTTGTTTTGTTATTGGCTTTTGGTGATGAAGTAGAGGCTTCTCAGTCTAGTAAAGTAAGAGAGAGAATTAATTGGAAGAATCAAATCTGTCTGTGGCTTATTTAGTTTTAAAACTACTGATGAAAATAAAGACATACCTAAAATTTTATCTGACTAACAACATATTTGAATAGGAGACTGTTTAGGAGAAATTCAGATTTCTTCAAATTTTCCCAATGAGGTACATGTTGGAAACTTCCCGCAACACAGATAACGATTAAGTTTTTTACATAACATTTGGAAATTTTATGCATATAATTATTAAAGGTAAGTAATTTTATGCTCTCTCAGTATGAAATTGTTCCATCCATTTTGGTATTGATTATGCGGCCAATTTTTAATTATTTCTGCCATTCCATATTTCTCAGTCATTTTGGTAATCAACAAACAGCTTCTACTCTTTTGTGGAATAAATGCTGTATTACAATGCTGTATTACTTTTGGATACATTGTGGGAGTGAACAGTAATCGATGTGTTACAAATATGTGATTTACCACCAGGAGGAGGTTCTTGCTCATTGGTCTGAAGATGACCACAGTAGTGGTCAAAACCGGTCACCGTAATAAATAAATTGTGACCAAGTTGTATTGCTTGTATGTGCTAGTTCTTTCCTTAAAAAACTAGTTTTTCTTCTGAAAGTATTTGACATATATTGAATAGCTACATCATACTGCATGCATTGTTGTTGTGGTCTTCAGTCCTGAGACTGGTTTGATGCAGCTCTCCATGCTACTCTATCCTGTGCAAGCTTCTTCATCTCCCAGTACCTACTGCAACCTACATCCTTCTGAATCTGCTTAGTGTATTCATCTCTTGGTCTCCCCCTACGATTTTTACCCTCCACTCTGCCCTCCAATACTAAATTGGTGATCCCTTGATGCCTCAGAACATGTCCTACCAACCGATCCCTTCTTCTGGTCAAGTTGTGCCACAAACTTCTCTTCTCCCCAATCCTATTCAATACTTCCTCATTAGTTATGTGATCTACCCATCTAATCTTCAGCATTCTTCTGTAGCACCACATTTCGAAAGCTTCTATTCTCTTCTTGTCCAAACTATTTACCGTCCATGTTTCACTTCCATACATGGCTACACTCCACACAAATACTTTCAGAAATGACTTCCTGACACTTAAATCTATACTCGATGTTAACAAATTTCTCTTCTTCAGAAACGCTTTCCTTGCCATTGCCAGACTACATTTGATATCCTCTCTACTTTGACCATCATCAGTTATTTTGCTAACCAAATAGCAAAACTCCTTTACTACTTTAAGTGCCTCATTTCCTAATCTAATTCCCTCAGCATCACCCGACTTAATTCGACTACATTCCATTATCCTTGTTTTGCTTTTGTTGATGTTCATCTTATATCCTCCTTTCAAGACACTGTCCATTCCATTCAACTGTTCTTCCAAGTCCTTTGCTGTCGCTGACAGAATTACAATGTCATCGGCGAACCTCAAAGTTTTTATTTCTTCTCCATGGATTTTAATACCTACTCCGAAATTTTCTTTTGTTTCCTTTACTGCTTGCTCAATATACAGATTGAATAACATCGGGGAGAGGCTACAACCCTGTCTTACTCCCTTCCCAACCACTGCTTCCCTTTCATGTCCCTCGACTCTTATAACTGCCATCTGGTTTCTGTACAAATTGTAAATAGCCTTTCGCTCCCTGTATTTTACCCCTGCCACCTTTAGAATTTGAAAGAGAGTATTCCAGTCAACGTTGTCAAAAGCTTTCTCTAAGTCTACAAATGCTAGAAACGTAGGTTTGTCTTTCCTTAATCTTTCTTCTAAGATAAGTCGTAAGGTCAATATTGTCTCACGTGTTCCAGTATTTCTACGGAATCCAAACTGATCTTCCCCGAGATCGACTTCTACTAGTTTTTCCATTCGTCTGTAAAGAATTCGTGTTAGTATTTTGCAACTGTGGTTTATTAAACTTATTGTTCGGTAATTTTCACATCTGTCAACACCTGCTTTCTTTGGGATTGGAATTATTATATTCTTCTTGAAGTCTGAGGGTATTTCGCCTGTTTCATACATCTTGCTCACCAGATGGTAGAGTTGCATGCATGTGAAGTTTAATTTCCTCCTCATCTTACTCAACTGCCTTATTGTGGGAAGATTTAAGTAGTAGACTCGCCTTTGTTAGGCCATCCAGATGCTGATTTTACGTGTTTTATCAAATCTTTAAAGTGATTGCCATTGTAATTCCTTTAAAAATGACTTGGCAAATTTCCCCTGCATCCTTGTATTTCTAAGCTTGTGCACTGTCTAATGACCTCGTTGTTGGTGGTATGTTAAAACCTATCTTTGCCTTTTGTAAATGTAAGATGATGAAAGAGGTATTTCTTCACAATAGATTTCTTTATGTTGGTAATTAGTCTTATCAACCCTTCAGCATAGTAATGACATTGTGTTAAAGTATAGTGTAAAAAAAGTTGAAAATATCCTGGTACTTACAGATGAATTCTGTTTTCATTCTGCTATAGGAACCATATATCCTGGGCTGATGGTGACTTCTGCTGTCCTGTACCACTTAGCTCAGCTAATAAATGTCACCATTGACATAAGGAATGTTTGTGTGTTTCTTGCACCATTCTTCTCAAGTCTTACTACAATAGTCACTTACCTGCTTACAAAGGAACTTAGGGTAAGTAATGCTTGATCGTATGGTTTTTCTAATTAGTAGTGCTGATTTTTTTCCCATAAGGAAGTTATTCATTGACTAAAAAAAGTAAGCTCAGGTGTCATATTTCTGTGTTGTTTGTTCCTTTGGCCTCTCAAATTACATCAAACAATACATATTTATGACACTTTGTGAGGATCAGTTCCTGTAGTTTAAGGAGCTATAGCCTAAGAATAATAGTTTGTCGGTTCACGTTTGTTGTAGATTCATTATAGTGATCCTGTGTGTGTGTGTGTGTGGGGGGGGGGGGGGGGGGTGTTGCAGACAATACATCAGACAGGGAATTAACATATATTGACAGTTGGGTGACATAGTGATTTTATTACACAACTAATACTATAAAAATGACCTTCAGGCGCAAGTACATGACATGTGGACAGCTGAAATGTAGAAATCAATGGAAACTGTATGTACCTGCAACCTAAATTAGTAGTTTATTTCACCTCCATAATGTTGTTAACTTTTTGGCAGTTACTCCGAATGTTTCCATGTGCTACACAGTGTTGTTATGCACTATGTTAATCTTCTTTTCTCTAATCATTATAAGCATTGGAGAATATGAGAGATTGAATAGAGCATTAAGAATTTAAGCTATATCTTTAAGATATGCAATAACCTAAAATATTACAGTTCGCTTACACTTATATTATTATAAAGTAACTGTGGCAGTTAATTGCAAATATATGTATTGATAAATTCACATAAATTGCTTTGTTGTGTGTCACGGCCATTGCACCCTAGGCGCAAAGTAGTATCATCTACTTTATAATGTGAAAAAAGCTGTCTGTTAAAAGAAAAATTTCAATTTGTATCATATTTGTTGATCTGTTTCTGCAAACCACTAAATCCTTGTACCTACCTTTCTTTTTGTTTAAATAGAACTGTAAGTATTCTAGTAGTTATTAGCAACTTACTACCCGAGATCAGTAATTTAATATGATGGGTAAACAAACCCACTTAAATAAGAGTAAAAAATGACAAAACAGTAGAAGGTTAAAATGGTGTTGTTATGGAAAGATAATAATGAAGGATATCAATGGGCTAACAAAGGAGAATAATGGGAATTCTAACACAGTGTATTGGGTGGTATGGTTTTTTGTTTGTTGTTTAAGCTTAGGTAGTGATTTGAACACAAAAGTAAGAAAGCAACTATTGAAGTGCCTGATATAGTGTGTGGCCTGTACGGAGCAGACACGTGAATGTTGAGAAAGTGGGACAAGAGGAAAATTGAAATTTGTGAAACATTAATATCGCTCAGAATAGAGGAAGTCAGCTGGACTGATAGTCAGCTGTGAGGAGGTACCATGGAGAGTTGAAGCAGACAGGATGATGTTGCTAACAGTGAAGCTAAACTGGATAAGACATAATTTGAGATGAGATTGCTGTCTAGTAGAGGCAGTTATAGGTTTTATTCCAAGGGAGAGAGGGAAGAGCGTAAGAAGATACTGGATGCTGAATGAAGTTACTAGACTGCAAGGAGGTTAACAAAGAGGAAAGCGGAGGGCAGAGAAGTGTTGTCCACTCTGAAGTCTAAACCTGCCACAAGGCATGTAACCAAATGATGATATTGTTTTTATCGTTTTTCACCTCTGGAGTGGGGAGGGGGGGGGAGTGGCAGAAAATTGTTTACAAATTGACTGTGGCTTCCTTAAGGCCCCCACAAACAATCAAACATTTTGTCAAACTTAACTTTGCTTGCCCAATATTTGACCATGTATGGTGTTGTTTGACATGCTTGTCAAGCATAGTGTGTGTTTGACGTGTTTTGTTAGAAATTCTGATTAGCGGAAAGTTTGATAAGATGGCGGATATTGTTTGTGTTGGTAATTCACCGCACATGTTTGATTGTTTTATTACAATTTATCTCACTGTATCGTTAGTTTCCCCATTGTGGAAACTATGGCCAAGGATAAAATCAAAACAGCACTGACAGTTCCCAAAATGGTTGAGGTATCACATTTTTTCATGTATTACTCTGGAAGAGGTTACAAACAAAATCAGTTTTACACCAAGCATACAAGTGGTAGTGCAATGAATTAAAAGAAGTTGAAATTCTCTGGTTGTTCCACGGACGATGTGGGCTACAAGTTCCTATGTTGTGGTACATATTTAATGAATTGTCATTAGAGGAGCTGGTAGAAGGGAATATTTTTTCACATACATAAGTCTTCTTTTTCAGTGTGAGGGCTAAGTAACTCTACACAAATTATTAAATGTTTCACTGTTCATCTGCAGGAAGTTGATGTAATCTTGATGTTCTGAGTGTAACATTTCCATTAACAGTTTTTCACATATATATTTCTCTCTCCTTTTAAACCATTCCCTGGACCCGTGTCTTGTTTTCTTCTTCTTTAAACACAGTGTCAAAGTCAGTGCCAGGACTGCTTTGCTTGCGTTTGTTGCCATTCTCATTACTGTTAAAATACTCACATACATGAACAGCATCTGCTTCAAAGTGAGCTGAAACTGACAAACCTTGTTTGTATGTGTATGGACTTTTCTGATAAATCTATGGCTAGACAAGGGCTCATCTGACAAACAGGTTTGCTCATTTATGGAGACCTTTATGAAAAGAACAGATTGCTACTCATCTTATAGCGGAGATGTTGAGTTGCAGGCAGGCACAACAACAAGAATGTAGCAAGTGAGATTTTGGACAAAAAGCCTTCATCCACAGTAGACAACACACACACACACACACACACACACACACACACACAAGCACTGAGGCTGGACTGTGAGCAACAGCACCTGGTGGGAGAAGCAGTCTGGGTGGTGGGGGTAAAGAAGAGGCCGGGGTGAGAAGGGGGAGGGATAGCAGGGTGGGAATAGGGAATGATGAAGTCCTGCTTGTGGAAGCATACAGGAATGTGGTGGGGACAAGTTACTGCAGCTAGGTGCAATATGAGTGTTAGACCGGGAGGGGGGGGGAGGGGTAAGGAGAAGTATAAAGACTGGATCAATAGGGGGAATAAAAGACTGTGTACTGCTGGGGTGGGTGCAGATAAGGGGGTAGGGGGGGGGGGTGAAGGACAGTGACTAACAAATTTTGATGCTGGAACGGGTACAGGAACATGGGATATATCCTCCCCTTCCCTGCTCCCACTACACAGCCTTCTAGTCTACCTAAGCACCCAAAGTCTTTTTTATGTGTCTTGTTTTCCTCTCCCTTCCCCCACCACCGCCCCCACCTCCACCCCTCACCTCCATCTAACTTCCAGACCGCACCTAACTGCCCTATTCTGTCCCCTCTGTCTCTGTATGCTCCCACAAGCAGCATCTTACCTAGGGTTGCCACAGGTTCTGGAAATCGGGGAATTTCAAACATGTCAGGGAAATTGGAAAATCTTCCTACCCTCCCCTCGGCTTGCAGGCAGTACTGCCACCACTTCTTGCCGCTGGACTAGCAGCTGCCAAAGAGAGGCAATGAGGCATGAGGAGTGATTTGTATGGATCTGTTTCTCAGAGATTGTTGACGCCACGGCCGGAGATGGCAGTCATGTGCGCATGAGTTGTGTCTGTATGGTTGTGTGAATACGTGTGCGCTCTCGTTTTCTGGCAAAGGCTGTGGTCAAAAATTTAGTTGTGATATGTGATAGTCTTTTCTAGAAGCCTGTCTGCAGCTCATCGATCATATTTACAGGGAGTTGCTACCTATACTTGTTAATATTGATTCTCAGAGTGTTTGTGCAAGTTATCTGTTGCATGGATTGATCACCGTGCTCTCATCTCATCAACATGGCATCTGTAATGCGTGAATAGCTGTCCAAATGAGTGAATTTCCACAATGGGCCAAAACCGTAGGCAGTTTCTGCTGGTATTTCTAATGGATCGGGCATGCCCATCTGAAGCCCATCAGTCCGTCGAATCAAGTCTCACTGATCTGCCTCCAGGACAGGTCTGCTTGTGTGCGGCATAATGTGGCAGATAGGATTGATGACATCTTTACCATATGGATTCATGGTGAGACAGACCTGCTAAAAATCTTAGAATCTTTGAATACCTTCTCCCAATTAAATTTCACATGGTCCTATTCTGAATCCCATGCCACCTTCCTTGATGTTGATCTCATCTCTCCTGACGGCCAGCTACACATTTCCGTCCATATTAAACCTACCAACAAACAACAGTACTTACATTTTGACAGCTGCCATCCCTTCCATGTCAAACGTTCTCTCCCATGCAGCCTTGACATCTGAGGCATAGCTATTTGTTCGGATGCAGACTCCTTACAGCAATACACCAGCATTCTCACCTCAGCCTTCACAGCACATAATTACCCCACCAGCCTAGTTAAAAAGCAGATTTCCTGGGCCATCACGTCCAATGCTGTTACTGCTGACCCCTCCACAAAACAGCTTTGGAGCACACCATTGGTGACTCAGTATTGTCCTGGTCTGGAGTGAATTAATCAGCTACTTTGAAAGAGCCATGACTTCCTAAAATCATACCCTGAAGTGAGATCCCTTCTGTCTGAAATTTTGCCCACCACACTTAGAATAGCTTTCCGTCGCCCTCCCAATCTCCGCAATATTCTTGTCAGACCCTATGCTCCTTCCGCACCCATCTCCTTACCCTATGGCTCCAACTCCTGTGACCATCCCGCTGCAAGACTTGCCCTATTCACCCTCCTACCACCACCTATAATAGCCCTGTAACTGGCAAAACATACACTATCGAAGAGAGAGCCACCTGCGAAATGACAAGTCATATACCAGCTATTATGTGAACACTATTTGGCCTTCTACATCGACATGACTACCACCAAATTATCAATTAAGATGAATGGTCATAGGCAGAAGGTGTGTAATGGCAACACGCAATAGCCTGTTGTAGAGCATGCTCTACAATATGACATTCTTTACCTCGGCATCTGTTTCACTACACGTGCCATCTGGATTTTTTCCCCCCAGACACCGGTTCCTCAGATCTCTGCAGGTGAGAACTTGCACTACGCCATGTCCTTGGTTCTCGCCACCCAACTGGCCTTAACTTAGGTTAATTTCTTCCATCTCAGCATTTCTTCACTGTAACTACTCTTTGCTTCACTCTGTTTTAGTTTTCTACATCTTTCATTGTTATTCCTATCTATTTTTCACCCCTCCCCCTCCTCCCACCTCTGTTACGTACAATGCCCTTAGCTTTTCACTCTAATTAACTCGTGCAAGATGTTTCAGTAGTAATCTCTGTCTTTCATATTACCCTGTCTTCCACCCTTAAAGCTCTCAGGTTTTCAAATCACATCCAATGCTGTCCCCATCAATCAATCTTTCCTTCTCATCCCGTACAATAAGTCTCCCCTGACCTGTGGTTCTGGATGAATTTCCAGAAATCTACCGCTTTTCCTAGACCTCCCCAGGCCTTTCCCTTAACCTTTCTCCCTTCTCCTTCAATGTTTCTGCCTAAAGAAGGAGCCACTGGCTCTGAAAGCTTGCCAATTACTACAGTCTTTTACATGTGTGTTCTGCCGCCGATTGGCGAGTACATTTTTTATCTGTCCAATTAAATAATTTTGTAAAATCATTATCTGTCATTTCAAGTGGAGAAAGAAAGGTTCCGTTGCATTGCAATCTTGCCATGTTCTATGCACACAGCCTTTCTCACTGATGTGCCAAGGCAGTTAAATAACATAATGTAACTTAAAATTATACTTCATGTGACAGTCAGCTGTTATTGACATCTACAATAAGATTAATGCCTTCATCAACAAACTGCATCTATTTGACAAGCAGCTTAGTATAGGGAACTTAACTTTTTCCCAATGTCTTTCATCTTTACAATTATCTCCAGTGCCTAACTTCATTAGAATATTGAGAAAAGATTTGAGGGCTGCCAGAACTTAGAAAATGAATTGAAATTATTTAGCTCTCCTCTTTAAATTTGACCTGATACTGTACCTTTAGAAAAGCAACTAGAAGTGATTGATTCGCAAGGTTGCCATCAGTTCAGAACAAATTTTTTGTTATGGTATTGTGATTTACATGTGGAAGAGATCCCCAAGCTACACAGAAATGTGTTCCAACTTTACGTCGGGGTCAACATTTTGTTGTGGACAACTTTTTTCCGATGGGGGGAGGGGGGGGGGGGGGGGTGTCTGCAGAAAGGTTCCAGCTTCACATTACATTTCTAAAGAGAATTCTATGTTCTGTGATAGCATGGGATCTGACACCAAACATGTCATCACTTACTAATGAAAAGAAACATTGTGTTTAACAAATTTAGTAAAATGCTACAGTAAAACCCCAAATTAACAAACCTCTTTTTAAGGAAATCTTGCGTTTAGTGAATATTTCTGGTGGGTCCAATAAAACGTCCATAAGAACAGTTTTATTCCTCCCCGCTTTTAATGTACCCCACTTTAAGAAAAAAATTGCTTTTGAAGAGTAAACATGAAAAATTTCTCAAATTAAAATCCAGTTTTTATGCAGTTTCTAACATGTCCAATTGAGTTTCAAATTCCTTTTATTTTTATACTTCATACATTGGTCATGTAATGTTGTAAATGGTAATAGATTCATTCATTTGTCACATACCTAGAGCATAGTCAATAAATTGAGTATCCATGAAGTGTTACTGGCAGATAAATTGAATGAATCAGAATTGATTTCCTCACTGCCTTACATGCGACTTTGGTCACGTGATCTGACATCACATATACTGAGTCTGCAAAGGGCGAGAATTGTAGTTATTTCTTTGTTGGTGTCAAATTTTATCAGTTTTACTTGTTTGTGAGGTTATGGTCTGCAAACATAGAAAGCTTACAATTTACCAAAAGCTTATGACCACCTGTGATGTCAATGACAATCATAACATGGCAAAGAAATATGATTCAGCACAGTCTACATGTGTGGCACTGTCAAAAGTAAGGAGGCATTTTAACTGCATAATCTAACAATTCCAGTGGATACAAAAGGAAGAACATTCAGTAACATATAAAATATTCTTTATAGTGATTTCAGGGAGTGATAAGTGGGAGCAATCCTATTTTTCTACAGACCTTAAGCATTCCTATTAGCAGAAACATACTGCAAGAGAAGGCTAGTGAAATCATTCTGAAGATTTACATTGAAAATTTTAGTGCATCAAACAGCTGGTTGTAATGTTCTAAAAAGTCATAATCTATTGTTTCAAATTGTAAGTGGAGAAGTTGAGACTACAGCCATAGAAAGTGCAAACTGTTGGAAGAACATTACACTCTACTATTGATACATGACTATGAGCCTAGAGACATTTTCAACACTGATGAAATTGGTCTCTCTATAAATTATTTTCTGAAGAAATCAGTCTTGTTAAGGGAGAAAAATGCCATGGACGTTATAAAAAGTAATGCAAGGATGGCTGCACCATTGTGTATAAATAGCAATGAAAGTGAAAAACTGCCTCCTCTAATAATAGGAAAATTTAAAATTCCCAGGTGTTCCAAAAACATAGAAGTGCTACTTTGTACTTTAAGAGTACAAGACCTGTGCCTGGGTGACATCAAAGTCTCTGAGATTTTTCAATCATTTAAATACGAAAGTGGATCCACCAGGAAGGAAACTTGTACTTATTATTAACCAGTGCCCTTTATATCCCAAGGAAACATAATTTCTGAGGAATGTAACTTTTGTGTTCCTTCCTCCAAACTGCTCAAGTTACCTGCAGCCTCTGGACCTGAGCCCAACAGACTCTGTTAAAGCCATGTACAGAGTAGCAATTGTGAGAAGCCAGTTGCATTCCTTGAAAGGAAGTGATTGACTCGACATTTCAGCATTCTACAGACTGTCCATATGTTTGTTGCTGCCTGGAATTCTGTAACGTACCGGACTGTTAAATTGTTTCACAAAGGTTATTGTTAAAGGTGACATTGTTCCAGAAGAAGAATGGAGTAGAATCAATGATTTCTGAAAATGTGACAGTCCAGGATGTTGTTTGTAGTGATGATGATGTCTTTACTTTCACACCTGAAATTGATGCAGCTGAAATGTCTGAAATGTTGTGAAGGAATGCTGACATAGGAGAAGGTGGTGACGATGAAGAATAAGAAGAAGAAGAAGAAGAAGAAGAAGAAGAAAAGGAGGCAATTACACTGAATTCTGCAGGGTAAGAATTGATACTGTCAGGAATTTCTTTTCCTCTTTTAATGCAGATAAATCAGTTCTAACTTTAAATCCATCAAATGGAGCGACAACTTCTTTCACCCTGATATTCTGGAAGAACTAAACAAGTCATCTGCAGTTTTTAAGTAAAGGTTGTGTTATGTGAAAAGTGTAATAATTATATATTTACTTATTTAAACTGGTAGCCCAAGATACTGGTAATATTGTTATTAAATAACACTTACATCATCTAACTTGCTTGAATTAAGATTCTGGGTCACTACTTCCATATACTCTGGCAAAACCCAGCTTCAAGAAGAAGAAAGTCCAGGGTGGTATAACAACAATATAATGAAGGGTAGATAAATACTCACTATATAGAGATAAAGTTGCGCTGCAGACAGGCCTAGCGAAGAGACTGCTATACATTAAAATATGCCAGCAGGCTCTTGTTTGCACACACATGGACACTTGCGTAGGAACAGCCTGGGCTATAGAATCCACAAAGAGTACAACCTTCATGGGGGCACAGCTAAAAGGGGAGTGGCCATATTTATCCCTCTTACCCTCAACACCGACTTGATAGCATTTAACCCTTTCGCTGTTACAGATATGTCCTCTGAATTCCAAGCTGTGCGCAGCTTTGTTGTGGCTGTACTGCTAGCCAAATGCTATTAGTTGGGGAAAAAAAAATATTTTTACACATCGTACAATCTGATATCGTGGCTTGGTAAAGGACTGAATTTCTTTTCGTTGTTCATAATAGGTATTGGACTGCATCAGATTGAACAAAGATTGCATGAAATTTTAAAGAGTTTGCAGAGGTAAAAATGCTTTATGTAAACTTTTCATGTGATTGATTTTAGCGAGGCTTTTTGCATGTGGTAGGAGGCAGAGAGGTGTATGATAAATACTCAGTAAACTTTTTATTCACTAAGATATGGAAGCGGCTCTTCTGCAGTGGTGAGAAGTCGTCAGCTCCAGACACATACAGATGCCAATAGCAGTGGAGGAAAACCCAAGCGGCACATGTATATACGTCCACAGCACCTGGGGATGGCAGAGCAGGACGTGTATACATGCCCACATCAGCAAAAGGGTTAATGCAACAGTGTGTGCAGGGTATTGGGTGACATTGTACTCATTAATAGCCCTTGAATGAAGTTCTCAACAATCATTTGAACTCTATTATGGAGACTTAAATAAAAATTTATGGTACTATAGGGCTTCACTGCTTAATATCCCCACAGGTCTGAAGTGAAGTGCCTAATTACATATATGATGGGGAATTGTTGTAGGAATTTGGTCATGATCGTCCCTTGGCCACTTTGAATTAGTTTCATGTGTGCCTGATTTCAAGGCATAATGAGCCATTTTCAGATACATCATAACCCACTTATCTTTGAACCCAAAATGGTCATTGTTCAGTAATCAACATATTTAGTAAGACTTTATACACAATTTCATATTATGTAGTTAAACTAAATACTGAGTACTTGTCAGTAACCAGGAAGAGTGAAGTCTTGTTAACCCACTTCTAAGTTGGGCATTGCTACATGTATCATGGATTCTTTTACTGGGTGATGTATTAGTATCTGTACTACACATTGAGCTTTTCAGTTGAATTGATTTTGTGCAAGATCTTACCTGTTAACTATTTCAGAATGGGGTACATACATATAGCATGTAAATTTGACTACAAGCGCTATGGGTTATAGTGTAACATCTTCCATAGATCACCTGCTTGCTAGTTTGCTGTGGTGTTTGTGCACAAATGCTAGAGCATTGCTAAGGGAAACAATCTGCTGGTCATAGCCTATTTCTCTTAAACATCTTTTAGAGCTTCACATAGTTTAATTTTCAAATTTCATCTTTCCGCATTCCTTTGTTTCATTTTAATTCTAATGCTTACAGTTCATCATTTGTTGGTAAGCAGTTGAATGATTTCTTCTGTACTCGTCAGAAGACATGATTTCTGATTGAATTGACTTTAGTTCCAACACATTGCTTTTATTTTTTTGTGTTTGATCTGTTAAGGAATTGATCCTCCTTTTTTCATATTCTTATGAAGAATTGATATCTCAGAGATTAATAAAATCATTACTCAGTTATCACAATGGGAGATGTAAGTATAATATTGTTAAACACAGCTGTAATGGAAGTGTTAGATCTGTAGTGTTGCATCTTCTTTAGACCGTCTGCTTGCTGATTTGCTTTGATGGTTACGCAAAGATGCTACAGCATTGCTGAGATATAATCCACTTGTTTGTTGTTATTCAGACATAGTCTAGTACCTCTCATACAAAAATATTCTGCTGAGTAATGCATAACATCCTGTGGTTTGACCTTTTTCAAATTATTTTTTAAGATGTCTGCTCATACAATATCTGATTTCAGTTTTAGAGTTGAAGTATTATTATTATTATTATTATTATTATTTGCTTGTGTTGATTGAAAGACTACTTGTTATGTTTTAATGTCATAACTATAGTGCACTGTCTGCTGCTTTTAATCAGTTTCACAATTTTATCTTTACTTGTTAAAAGACATGATTTCATATTTACTTTTCTTAAATCCCAACCCATTGCTTTCCCACTTTATTTATGATTGATTAAAAGAATTGATGTAGAGTAATAACACTATCCCCCTCATGTTGGGGGCTGAGGGACATGCCCTTTCTTTACAACCTATTGTTTTTTCCTTACCAAGGAAGGATCTATTAGTTTTAAAAGGTAGGATAGTTTGTTTAGTTTTTGTACATGTGTATTGGCTGTTACGACATTTCTCCCGTAAGTAAGAACTGTTCAGTAATTCTCTCACACTCTTATAGATTTATAGTTTCCCCATAATTTTGTGTTTTAATGAAGTCTCTATAGCTCTGAGATTAACCCGTCAAGCCCGTAGTCAAAGTATGTACTGAAGTGCTATGAGCATCTGCACGGACAGTATCTCAACCATGTACTCACCAGTTGCAGTCTTGCAGGTAAAATATATTACTCTGCCATCTGTCGATGATGGGCAATAAATTCTGCAGCTGAAGTGCTCAAGCTGGATTTTGTAGAAACAATTGTGTGCAAAACTAAGTACACTCTTCATCAGCTTTTAGCAACTGCAATTTGTAAACAATGGGGAACTGCATTCATTTGAGGGGGGGGGGCATTGTTTAAGTTTTGGGAAGAAAGGCTGACAATAGAAACCTAAAACCTCTAAAAGTAGTGAAATGTGGAATAAAGTTCGTTTGAGATCTGCGAATAATCTACAAGGTATTGTCAGGTTACTTCTCATGTCAAAATAGCTGGAATTCATGGAGTGTAGCTTCACCCCATTGTAGGCAGCCTCCAAAAATTGCTGTGCCTGAATGGCTCATAGCAAGATATTGCACTGAGAAGATTCTTCCCACGGAGAAGAAGAACAAGCCTACAAATAGATGCACAGTGAACTGCAAGGGTAAACAAAAGGCAGCATTGTTTTGGAGCAAAGTCTGAGGTATAGGACTTTTGATTGTTTCAAGGTATATCCACTGTATGTTTTAATCATAATAAAGTTATGTAGTTAACAGTTCCTGAAAATTTCATTACTTCTGTATAAATTATTCACACAGTAGACCAGTTCTCTAAAATGCTGCATACCTGTACCAACTGACTGCATAAACTGCTAAAGGTGGAGCAGGCATGTGCACAGAAACTACCAACTTCAAGGTTTAATAATTCCTTTACTCACTGGTCACAATGGGAGGCATCTTCTCTGACCATCTTCTTGTTAATTTGCTTTTGCTTCAACACTTTTATTTACATGTTAAAACAGGGTGTATACGACCCGGGAAAAACCCGGGAATTTTTTCATCCGGGAGAAAACCGGGAAAAACCCGGAAATTTTTCGGAATTCCGGGAATTTTTCATTATTTTAGCTTTCAGTTAATTTTTTTAAATTTTGGCTGCAGAATTGATTCTCTAGCAAAGAATGTTTGTAATCTGCTGCTGGAGAATGATACTGCAGCAATAAAATATAAACGAGAGGGGGAAACAATAAAACTTTAGTGACAAAGGAAATGTGCAATTTATAACAACAAAAAACCGTGCACCCACAAGCGTTTGCAAGTAGCAAAAATATGTCAAAGGCCGTAGGGCGCAGACTGTAATTCTTCATAACAATAAACTGCATGCTATGAGCATGACGTCACAACTGTTCACATTAGGTTCGTTTGACCAATTGCCAGCGGTCTGTTGCGCAGGCTCATTTGACTCGCGTCTAAGCAGTACCTTCTCCCGCTACTTGAAGTTTGGCTGTTAGCTATATCGGTAGCAGCAGCAAGCAGCCAGATGCAAACGAGAAAGTTTTTTCTCGCGCGCCCTAGCTGCCAGATTCACGCTTGCACAGAGTTGTAGTGGGGAGGGGGTTAACCTCCACGTGACACGTGTTTACATTAAGTGATTTCGCTGCTTCTCTTCGTGTACAGCTCCCAAGTCAAATGAAAACCAAACGGATTTCCGTGGCCGGGAGCTATCAAGTGAATTAAAATATTCACATAATTACGGAGGGCAGAAATATATTATTAATTTCAGTTTTCTGATTTTATTTTATTTCCAAGTTAGTAGCAGTAAAGCATTAATCGCCTTGCAGAACAGTGAAGTTATTTTTGCAAGTTTGCTAAAGAAATTTAGCTTTATTAATCTTTCCGCTGAGGCAATCATTTTATTTGAAACGAAGTGTTTCATTCTACAGTATTGGCTAGTTCCAACTTTTCGCTGAATTTCAAGTGCACGTTATCTTCTGCCATATATGGCATTATGCCGTAGTAAAGAACCAAAAATGAGATCATAGAGTACTGGTACTCCAAGAAAATTTACATCCCAAAAACCACACTGAAAAGCTTAATATCAGATGGGACCTACTTCATTGTGAATCTGGAAAAAGCCAGTTCACACTTCAAGCCGAATTATGCATTTTAGTATGGTTTACGAAATTCCGATGCTCTTTGGAGCACCCTCTGATGCCCTGTTTCTTTTATGGTGCAATGTAAGCTCTTTCAGTGCTTAATACAAACGAACATACGGGCTTCCTACACCACTGCAGTTGCACACGCACAATAATGCCTGTTTTCTGGCGCTCTCTGGAAACATAAATCGAACCTATTTCTAACAGTCTTCGGATAGTATTGCGAACGGTGGTTAGAAAAGCGTTACTTTCAAAGTAAATTTCTTTTTACGCAAGATGAATTATGTTACGTGTGAGAAAGTGGGATGGATATCTAAATCACAGAGCGTTCGAAAATGAACAGTTTGAGGACTAGCCACTTACAATAATTTCGACCCGAGACATTTATGTCATAGTTTTAAATTTACTGGCACATTTGTGTGATGTATCTTAAAATATAACACACGCAGAAAAGATCAATATTACATGTGAAAGCTTAGCTTCTGTTGTAGCGTATTAATCCTAGAGACTAATATTATATGTGAAAGCTTAGCTTTTCTTGTAGATATACGCAGCGCCGGCTTTAGGGTGGGGCGACCCGGGCCCAAGGGGCGCCACATACTAAACGCATGTATAAAAAAAAAAAAAAAAAAATACAATTTACAATCACCCATTTCGCGAAACTAAAATATTATTCAGTCTCATTCAACATACGTCGCTAATCTCACGAATGCGCGATGAATTCGGGGTAGCAGAAGAGAAATCATGCTGAATGCAATTTTCGTATTGTCTGCAACCATCCATGTTTGACGCGGGCTAGCACGGGCTCTACCAAAGCGCCTCTCTTATTTGTTTCAAGAACTGCAACAAGGAAGAGCCCATGCAGCCGCACCATCTCTTGTTCACAACAGAAACTACCGGTCGCTCCAAATAAAAGAAAATACAGACTGTGAAATATACATTACATTATGATTTAATTAATACGAATGTATTTATAACGAATATATAATGATCTAATAACTGACCCAAAAAAGAAGTTTAAACTAGAGTTTTTCAATGCACTGTTGGACACCATGCACATATCCATGAAAGAAAGATTTGAACAGATGCAAGAATTTTCTGCGACATGGAGTTTCTTGTTTGACATTAAAAAAAAATCAAAATAAAGAAGAACTAATACAATGCTGTTCTAAATTACAAGAAAAGTTAACTGTCAACATGAAGTCAGATATTGATGGAAATTTGCTGTGCGACGAAATTTTAGGCCTGCAACACTATCTCGAAGACAGCCAGGCAACGCCTATTGAAGCCTTAAACTTCATAAAAAAGCATAATCTTCAAGAGTTATATCCCAACATCTGGATAACGTTACGTATTTTGCTAACAATACCAGTGACTGTCGCAAGCGGCGAACGCAGTTTTTCCAAACTGAAGTTGATAAAAACGTACTTGCGGTCTACAATGTCTCAAACAAGACTAACCAGTTTGGCCTCACTGTCCATTGAAAATGAAGTTGCAGAAAACCTGGACTTTGCTAATCTGATCAGAGACTTTGCCGACAGAAAAGCGAGAAAAGTAAAATTTTAGTTGTTTATAATTGTTTTTCATTAGGCGTAATATGTTTTGTGTTCAGATGACTGACTGAAAATATAGGTTTATGGCTTACAGTTCAATAAAAATATGGTACCCAATTCAAAATTAGTGTTTTTTCGTTATACATATTACCTCCTATATATAAAAATCAATTGTTGTGTGTTAGTCTCACCAAAACAAAGAAATGGCTTGACCAATTTGAATAATTTTTGTTTTGTTTTGTTCGCTTTAGTACAGGGGTGCTTCAGAAAAGAAAAGAAATATTTGGGATATATGAGCCTCTTTCAACCACATTTTACGCATCTTTTCTTTGTTTGGAACACACAAAAACAATTTTCTGGAGTTTTTGTAGATGTACAGTGCAGTACTACGCAATATTTTTAGACAATTTCCCAAAACGTGAATGCCCAAACAATATATCACTGCTATACTGACAGTTACGGCAGCGACAGCAGAATGCTGGACTGACGTCACAGGCTACACAAGACTCACATGGAGCGTCTTAGCGGGCTTTCAGATTATTTGGATTTCATTTCCATTTAAAAAAAATAAAATACTCAAATTTACGATGGAAAAAACCATGTTATGATCATAAGATGACGCCATTAACCACTTGAGACGATTTCTAGAAAACAGTCAAATACCGTGTTGCAAAGCACTGCCAGGTTCGCTATTTATACAATAAAGGGCGCCAACTGGACGACTCGCCCGGGGCACCTGGATGGCTAAGGCCGGCCCTGGATATACGGTAATGTGTACATTAATGTAAACCGTTAACTTTTCCTCTTGCGTGTTCGCGCTATGTAACCAGTGATCTTGCTATTGGCTGACTATAACATGTGTCCTATGCTCTGAATAGCTGCTGCCATCGGCTGACGAGATCTCGTGGCTTGAGATATGACTCGCTTACAAAAGGACATAGCAACCTCGGTTTCAACGCTCCGCAAACTAACGCGCTGTGTTTGATGTAATTCGAATTATACTTCCGTAATATGAAAATATGGAACGTATATGTTGCTTCAAATCTTTCCAACACTTCTCTCCTTCTTTTTAAATTAGAAGTCTCTCCAAAACTTCTCTGCCCGTCTTTTCTTTTCTTTTCCGGGAAGTTCTACGTGATTGTATAAAACGTTAACCATTCAAAGAATTGATAGGTTTTACAGTTCTGAGGGAAAATCTACAGAAAACCTACTGTCACTTAGCACAGAAAAAGTGTATTTTCGCCCGGGAAAAAGCGTATTTTTTAAACGGGATATCCGGGAGAAATCCGGGAATTTTTTTTTCCTTGTCCCTGTATACACCCTGTAAAAGATTTATTTTACTTGGAGTTAGACAGGGCAACATAGATTATTGAAGCATTCACTTTTTTATAATATCTTTTACCCAGCCGAGTGAACTGATAACCTGGCTAGGACAGACACAATGTCATGTTTATGCTCTAGAAACAGGGAGGCAGCAACAGTGTGCACTCGTGCATTCTTGCAGGTGGAGCACTATCACACGTTACATGTCTGTACGTTAATGCCTTGCACAGCACAACCAATAAATGTCGACGGGCACTTCTGTTTGATAACACTCTTCGGACAATATCACTTTAACAAAATTAAAATGCAGAATAATATACATAAATCCACATTTTATTTAAACCATTGGCCACTTTAATTCATATGCGTTTTTTTGTAAAATTGTAATGAAGTTTGCCTTTTTAGACTTGTTTGTTCATGGTAACTTGTTTGTTGAGGCACAATTTAAAAACAGATTTCACACTAAGAGCAGTTTTTTCTTAAATTCCGTAAATAGGGATTATATTATTCACTGTGCATTATTAGATTTTGTTTATGTTCTTTCCTAAGATTATTTCCTTAACTTCATTTCAAGGAGGTGACTGCAGTTTAGCACTACTAGACTGAAAATGTTCTCACACTTACACATAAGCTTTACTCTACACGTTGACAGGCATGTTTCATAAATTCCGTCCCATGGGCTGAATAATAGACTAATGACCATCGATGATTAGTCTCTGTAAAACCCATAATGATCATCATAATATACCAGATTGTTATGTTTGCTTTACTTACTCGAGTTTGAAAATTTGAAGCTAACGGCTGTTAAAATTCTTAACTTTGGTGTCAAGATACAACGTACAGAGATAAGACCTTTTCTGCACAAGAAATATCTGATTTTTTTCTATAAATTCTTTTAAATCTTTCAGTTATGAGTAATTTAATGAACAACAAACAGCATCTTGAAATACTGGATGGTGACACTGTTCCTCATAATACACACTAGACCAATTTTTCAAATCTGTACTCATAACCTGTGACACAAATCTCTTGATAAGATTTCTGGAACTGATATCATATTTATGGGACAGTTGCAGTTAATGTTTAATAATTTTAGTAAAATTTCTTGCCCTGGGGTCTTCTCAGCTTGTGGTGGAAGACGTATGTTAGTTCTCTGCTCAAACTAGCAACAAACCATGCAATGCCCAGTATATTTGTTGTATCATCCACACTAACTGCGTAGGAAAAACATAGTAATGTGTTGTCAACTTTCATCTGACCTGGTTACTGATGTGGAATCGGACATGGCACTATTTGGGGCACCCTATCCTCTAACAGCGTCGAGGGATGCCTCCCCGTGATTATTTTGTTCTCCCTCTCAATACAATTATGCTTTGTGGTCTTTGTCTTCCCTCACCCTGTGAGGTGAGTCCATCTCAACCTGGGACTGGATGAACTGTCCCTCCATTCGAACTTGTCCCATTCTCTCTCTCTTTCCTCCCTATGAAAGAACTTAACAGTTCAGAAATCTAGGATTTTCCCCCCTACTTTTATATGTGCTGTAGACAGTACTTAGAATTTCACCCCCCTGAAGGTAGATACCTCTGTTTCCTTGTAATTTGATTGTTTTTCAAAGTGGATTTTCCTTATGATACAATGAACCTGGATATTGTGTATATGACACTTGACAGCAATTACCTTTCCGTAAACTATGTCAGAAGTATATTACGTAGGTGTGGCTGACACTGGATGACTATATTGTTAAATATTTGGAGATATTGTCAGGACTAGACCCAGTACAAGTTATATGTTTAGCATATTAATTCACTAAAAGAATTAATACTATATGAAAGTATTGGGAGAGCCAGTCCTGACAAAACTCTACCATTTGGTGAGCAAGATGTATGACACAGGTGAAATACCCTCAGACTTCAAGAAGAATACAATAACTCCAATCCCAAAGAAAGCAGGTGTTGACAGATGTGAAAATTACCGAACTATCAGTTTAATAAGTCACAGTTGCAAAATACTAACGCGAATTCTTTACAGACGAATGGTAAAACTGGTAGAAGCCGACCTCAGCGAAGATCAGTTTGGATTCCGCAGAAATGTTGGAACATGTGAGGCAATACTGACGCTACGACTTATCTTAGAAAATAGATTAAGGAAAGGCAAACCTACATTTCTAGCATTTGTAGACTTAGAGAAAGCTTTTGACAATGTTGACTGGAATACTCTCTTTCAAATTCTAAAGGTGGCAGGGTAAAATACAGGGAGCGAAAGGCTATTTACAATTTGTACAGAAACCAGATGGCAGTTATAAGAGTCGAGGGACATGAAAGGGAAGCAGCAGTTGGGAAGGGAGTGAGACATGGTTGTAGCCTGTCCCCGATGTTATTCAATCTGTATATTGAGCGAGCAGTAAAGGATACAAAAGAAAAATTCGGAGTAGGTACTAAAGTCCACGGAGAAGAAATAAAAACGTTGAGGTTCGCCGATGACATTGTAATTCTGTCAGAGACAGCAAAGGACTTGGAAGAGCAGTTGAATGGAATGGATAGTGTCTTGAAAGGAGGATATAAGATGAACATCAACAAAAGCAAAACGAGGATAATGGAATGTAGTTGAATTAAGTCGGGTGATGCTGAGGGAATTAGATTAGGAAATGAGACACTTAAAGTAGTAAAGGAGTTTTGCTGTTTGGGGAGCAAAATAACTGATGATGGTCGAAGTAGAGAGGATATCAAATGTAGACTGGCAATGGCAAGGAAAGCGTTTCTGAAGAAGAGAAATTTGTTAACATCGAGTAAGTGTCAGGAAGTCGTTTCTGAAAGTATTTGTATAGAGTGTAGCCATGTATGGAAGTGAAACATGGACGATAAATAGTTTGGACAAGAAGAGAATAGAAGCTTTCGAAATGTGGTGCTACAGAAGAATGCTGAAAAGTAGGTGGGTGGACCACGTAACTAATGAGGAGGTATTGAATAGAATTGGGGAGAAGAGGAGATTGTGGTACAACTTGACAAGAAGAAGGGACCGGTTGGTAGGACATGTTCTGAGGCATCAAGGGATCACAAATTTAGCGTTGGAGGGCAGCATGGAGGGTAAAAATCGTAGAGGGAGACCAAGAGATTAATACGCTAAGCAGATTCAGAAGGATGTAGGTTGCAGTAGGTACTGGGAGATGAAGCAGCTTGCACAGGATAGAGTAGCATGGAGAGCTGCATCAAACCAGTCTCAGGACTGAAGAAAACGACGACAATGAAAGTATATTTCAATACTTTGTGTGTGTGTCAGTCAGCCAGGTTGATTACCTCGTAGACCAACATGTATGATAAGAGGACTGTCTTGATACAGAAGTTGATCATCCATATTGCCAAAAGTTGTTCTGGCCTGCTGCCACTTTCTGTTTGAATAGTTTCACACACTATTTTAAAGGTGGGAACCTTTGAAACAAAGCTTTGGCAACAGTTGTTGGTGTTTGTTAACTCCATTTTTTCTTCTTCTTCTTCTTCTTCTTCTTCTTCTTCTTTTACAAAAAAAGAAAAGAGTACTCCTTTTAAACTAAATCACTACTAAGTAAACATTGCATCATAACTACCATGTAGCATGAATACTAAATGTGCCTGCTAAGTTCATTCAAAAACAGAAAAGAGTAATTGTCTTATTATTTTTGTAAACAGTCACCAGATGTATGTAATGCACCTTCCATACACTTAGCTTTAAAGTTATCACAAACTGAAAAACACGAATTTTTTTTTATCATTGTGAGCTGCTTCTTATGCCATTTGCATCATGCACTTTGAAGTGGTGTTTATTACTCCCATGTCAACATTAAAATTGGAATTACTCGTTAGTAATATCAGAGGCGCTTTCAGTAAGTAATGCTCACAAAGTTTTTACAGCTATTAAAATATGTAGGAAAATGTCCATGTAGGTGCTTCAGCTTTGATGTTTCTTCTGCATGTTTACGAAGTATCGATCAGTTCATACAGGTGGCTGGGCTGTAGTGAGCCATCAAAATTGTCTATACCACAGCATTCATTAGAAACAACATGCTGTAATTGGTAATGTAAAAAGAGACCATGGGGAAGATTTTTGTGCTGTGTTTGGCACAGATGTAAATGAAAGAAGTACTGTTGAGCGATGCATAAAAGGAATTGAAGCACCAGGAATTGCAGAAACTGAGCTCCATGATAGGCTACCTTTAGGCCATTCTGTCACAGCAACTGCTCCCATCATGTTAACTGCATAGATGGCATTACTGTGCAGAATGGCTTATTAAAACTGTACAATTGGCACTACAATTATTGGTGAGCATTGAAATTATGCCTGCAACATGTGAGACTCTTGTTTGGTGGAAAATCCAGGATGGAATAGCGACAATATTATGAAAAATGATAGATTGCTACTCACCATATAGAGGAGACGTTGAGTCACAGACAAGCACAACAAAAAGACTGTGGGTATTCAAAGGTGTATTGGAGATGGGTTCCAGGAATACTCACAACAGATCCCACAATTCAAGTAAAAGTCAGTTCATCTGAACTCTTGGCGAAGTTTGAGGCCACAGGAGAGGCTTTTCTGTCACAGATCATTACAGGTGACTCAACATGGGTGCATCATTTTGAGCCGAACACAAAAAGGCATTCACTGGAGTGTCACCACTCTCAATTACTGGGGAAAAAATAAAGAAGAAGAATTTTGAGTTAACTCCCTCTACTGGTAATGAAATGATGACAGAATTTGGGATAGTGACAGTGTCATTCTTAGCAATGTATTTCCATAAGGGTTAACTGTTAATACAGAGGCATATGTGAAGACTCTGAACAAACTTGAGAACTGTTTCAGGTGTGTCCATTCAGAGAAGAATAAAAAAGAACTATTACTCCAACAAGACAATGCATGCCCACACACAAGTATCGCCAATTTGCATTGGACATCATTGCCTTATCCAACCTATAGCCCTGACCTGGCACCCTCGAACTTCCCTACATGGGATATACGTTGAAAATAAGAGCATGATTCATGCAGTGAAAACATTGTTACAAGCACTGGACTAGAGCTTTTACCGACAGGCATTACATGGTCTTACACTATGCTGGTGTAAGCCATAGAATGTAATGGGGGCTATGTAGAAAAATAATATATATGAAAGAAATGTTGCTTGTGTACAAATTCTAAGAATGGATAGGTTCTGAGGGGGAAAAAATGTGGGACGTTATTTATTGAAGAACCCTCATTTTTAAGTAAATTTTCCCCAACTATATGTATTTGAAAAATGTAATAATGTGTGAAACGGAAAGTTACTACTCACCATATAATAGAGGTGCTGAGTCACAGTTAGGCACAGCAAAAAGACTGTCACAAATAATAGCTTTCGGCCAGTAGCGCCTTCGTCAGAATTAGAAGACACACACACTCACGCAAATGCAACTCGCACACACGGCTGCAGTCACAGGCAACTGAGGCCCAACTGTTTTATATTGTTAGATTTTCCATTGTTTGATATATTTGAAAAAGTTGTGAAGTCACTCACAAAACTCATGTTGTCAGCACAGTTGTTGAGAAACTTGATCGCATTAACATTTCTTGTTTTGTAGATATAACTTCGTATAATTCAGGTTTTTAGGGGTGACACTGGTAGGTATCTCATAGAAAAGATATGGGTACTATGAGAATAACCATTTCCAGAATTGTGGTAATTTATTCATTTTCTCCCTCTTTCCTTTCCTCCTTTTCTGTGTCACTTTAGTCATTTCAGGCTTATTTTTACAGGATTCTGCATCTGGATTGGTGGCTGCAGCCATGATTTCTATTGTACCTGGGTATATCTCAAGGTCTGTTGCTGGATCATATGATAATGAAGGTTTGTGTAGTGATATTTTTAAAATATTTCAAATTATAATATTGAAATATTTGCATGTAAGGATAGGATTTAATACATTTTTGTTTCATTGCAAGCACTGAGAGGGAGTTCAGGATATATACAGGGTGTTACAAAAAAGTACGGCCAAACTTTCAGGAAACATTCCTCACACACAAAGAAAGAAAATATGTTATGTGGACATGTGTCCGGAAACGCTTACTTTCCATGTTAGAGTTCTTTTTATTACTTCTCTTCAAATTACATTAATCATGGAATGGAAACACACATCAACAGAACATACCAGTGGGACATCAAACACTTTGTTACAGGAAATGTTCAAAATGTCCTCCGTTAGCGAGGATACATGCATCCACCCTCCGTCGCATGGAATCCCTGATGCGCTGATGCAGCCCTGGAGAATGGCGTATTGTATCACAGCCGTCCACAATAGGAGCATGAAGAGTCTCTACATTTGGTACCGGGGTTGCGTAGACAAGAGCTTTCAAATGCCCCCGTAAATGAAAGTCAAGAGGGTTGAGGTCAGGAGAGCGTGGAGGCCATGGACTTGGTCTGCCTCTACCAATCCATCAGTCACCGAATCTGTTGTTGAGAAGCGTACGAACATTTCGACTGAAATATGCAGGAGTTCCATCGTGCATGAACCACATGTGTCGTACTTGTAAAGGCGCGTGTTCTAGCAGCACAGGTAGAGTATCCCGTATGAAATCATGATAACGTGTTCCATTGAGCTTAGGTGGGAGAACATGGGGCCCAATCAAGACATCACCAACAATGCCTGCCCAAACGTTCACAGAAAATCTGTGTTGATGACGTGATTGCACAATTGCGTGTGGATTCTTGTCAGCCCACACATGTTGATTGTGAAAATTTACAATTTGGTCATGTTGGAATGAAGCCTCATCCGTAAAGGGAACATTTGCACTGAAATGAGGATTGACACATTGTTGGATGAACCATTCGCAGAAGTGTACCCGTGGAGGCCAATCAGCTGCTGATAGTGCCTGCACACGCAGTACGTGGTACGGAAACAACTGGTTCTCCCGTAGCACTCTCCATACAGTGACGTGGTCAACGTTACCTTGTACAGCAGCAACTTTTCTGATGCTGACATTAGGGTTATCGTCAAGTGCACGAAGAATTGCCTCATCCATGCAGGTGTCCTCGTCGTTCTAGGTCTTCCCCAGTCGCGAGTCATAGGCTGGAATGTTCCGTGCTCCCTAAGAAAGACACTGATCAATTGCTTCGAACGTTTTCCTGTCGGGACACCTTTGTTCTGGAAATTTGTCTCGATACAAACGTACCGCGGCTTGGCTATTGCCCCGTGCTAATCCATACATCAAATGGGCATCTGCCAACTCTGCATTTGTAAACATTGCACTGCAAAACCACGTTCGTGATGAACACTAACCTGTTGATGCTACGTACTGATGTGCTTGATGCTAGTACTGTAGAGCAATGAGTCGCATGTCAACACAAGCACTGAAGTCAACATTACCTTCCTTCAATTGGGCCGACTGGCAGTGAATCGAGGAAGTACGGTACATACTGACGAAACTAAAATGAGCTCTAACATGGAAATTAAGTGTTTCCGGACACATGTCCACATAACATCTTTTCTTTATTTGTGTGTGAGGAATGTTTCCTGAAAGTTTGGCCGTACCTTTTTGTAACACCCCTTTTTTTTTAAAAAAAATGGTAATACCTGAAAATAATTGTGTGAATGAAAGCAAAAGCACAGGGTACATTTAACTTAGTGTACTGACAATAAGTGATAAGGATTGGAGAGAGATGTATTACACCTAAGCTCAGAAGTCTCATTCATTAACTATGTGGTAAGATGAATATTAAAGGCAACTCAGCCAGTGAAATCCTTGTGTTCCTTGTTAATGTCAGAGGGTCCAGTATCACTATGTCAGTGATTGTGAGGCAAAGTGATCATCTCAGGTAAAAGGGTGTATCATGCCACCACCTTTTGGCGTCCGCCGCTCGTGGTCTCGCGGTAGCGTTCTCGCTTCCCGAGCACGGGGTCCCGGGTTCGATTCCCGGCGGGGTCAGGGATTTTCACCTGCCTCGAGATGACTGGGTGTTTGTGTTGTCCTCATCATTTCATCATCATCCAGGAAAGTGGCGAAATTGGACTGAGCAAAGGTTGGGAAATTGTACGGGCGCTGATAACCACGCAGTTGAGCGCCCCACAAACCAAACATCATCATCACCACCACCTTTTGGCTTGTATGGGCATACTGCTTTGGCAATGATGTTTTTGTGACACCAGTGGCTAGAAGAGGGTAATACATGAAGAGAAGCAGGTACTACATCACACAGTGTGGTCAATACATTGAATAATTGTCGTCTAGTATGTATGTTTATAAATGGTTTTACTTTTTAGTGTTGATTATTGTGGATTGCACTAATAGAACACACAGTATTGTATCATCTTCCATTGTCCGGAACTAGAAATGCCTCAGACTGTGGTTGACACATTAACGTTGACATGCAGAAAGGCAAATTGTAGAGCTTTTGCAAGTCAGCCAATCTTTCAGTGATTAGTGTATACATGTTAGGTGCTAGTATGGCAGCCGCAATTTGGCGGCCATCGTTGCTGAGTTGCATAGTGAACAAATGCCAAGTATTGTTTGGATTCAACATAGAACCTTGGTAATCTGAACAACAGGCACAGCAGCAGGGTGGTTTTAGAGCCTAAGGTATTGCCCCTTGTTAAGGCAGATCCAAATATAATATTTCAACAGGGCAATAAGTGCTCAGAAGAGACAAATATCATGTGAACCCTTTTGCACAAACAGCCAGTACCGCTGTTTCCTTTTCTTGCACATTAGTCTCACCTTCTACATTCACACATAAAATTGGAAATACTGTGCTACCTTTTGAATTGTTAGTTTCGTCCCAGAGTAAGAAAGATGTGTAGGTTGGGAAACATTGGAAAGAAGGGGCAGATTTCAGACTACAGATCGAAAGGCCCTCATGTTGGAACAACGAGAAGTGCAGGAGATGAGATATAATACAGTGGTAAACATTGGGTCAGCTTTAGTCCACAGACGCTAGGGCAGAGTGGAACATGACGAGAGATTAAGAGAAACAGGGTAGTGAAATTAAACAAATAGTCCAATTAAGAACTGAGAAGAAAAAAGAAGAGAGTTGGTGAGAGGGGACATTGAAATTAAAAAGCAACAGAGAAAATAATTGAGAAAATAAATAAAGAAATACTACCATAAAAGGGGTGGTGGGGTGTTGCAGCAATGCCGAAGTTGCAGACTCTTGGTGAGGTGTCTAGGGTTTTTAAGTTTTGTGATATGTCTGGACTCGGGCCTAAACTTTTAGGCTGGAGGTTTTAGTGTATTGCAGAGTGGCTGATTCCTCCCTTTTTTCCTTGCAGTCAGCCAGCCACTTCCATCTGCTCCATTGTTTTAGCTCCCTCTACCATTTTCTTTCTGTGTTGTCCATGTTTTACTGCTGATGCCCTGCTTTATCCCACGCTTCGGTGTGAGCGAGCACATATTTTTCAATGATTGTTCCCCGTGTTTTATGTTCCGTTTTATATAACTGTTCTGAGTTTTTTCCTTGACACCCGTCTCACTATGTTACTGAACGGGCGCTGAAGACCTTGCTGTCGTGCGCCCCAAAAAAAAACCTCTTGTTAGAACTTCAAGTTTAACACATATATTTCGGAACGACACAACAACACATATAAGTCACAGAGTAAGTTGACATGTGTACACGTTAGCATTCGAATAAGCACTGAGTCCCAGTCTAGCGGCCGCTTAGGTGGCGCAGCTGCTGCATGGCTGGCAGACAGCACCGCACGTAGAGGACGGGCGTAATTGCGCGGCGGCACTTTGAATGATCGGCGAGTCACAACACTTTTCCCCCCTTTGAAATTGTTGCACTGGTCTTGATGGAGGTGTCCTGGAGATGGCTAATGTCCATAGGCGTTGTTTGACTCGCCGTAAAGTCTCGAGGAGGAGGCTTCCCGTACGGACGGAAGTGTACCTGATGATAACGGGTCAAGATGACAGGAGACGTAGGGGTCGAATCTGCTGGGGCCCCATGCACCAAGTCCAGTTGATATGACAGGAGACATGGGCGATGTGTCGGCGTCCGTTGGAGGAGGAGGCGAGTAGATTTGCTCTGACAGAGGATGGTCCTCCGGTTCCTGCATGGGCACGTCTCCTGGTGGCGTCCGTTCTGGTGCTGGCATCGTGATGACGGTGAGAGGGCTGCGTTGTGAGTATTGAGAGATACCAAGATCCCGAGTGTCAGGTAGAGCCAAAGGTGGTGTGGCGGCATTCGGAACAGGCGTTGCTGGCACCCGAGACCGAAGCTGGTCCGAATGACGCACTGCCACACCCGTGTCCGTCTGGATTTCATACAGGCGTCTGCCGCGGTGTCTTCAGATGTGGCCCGAGCTCCATTTTGGCCGCCTGCCATATCCCCGTACCCAGACGAGGTCGTCGGCGGTGAACCGGCCAAGTGAAGGCACCTGCAGCCGTGAGGTGGGAGGCCGCAGAAGATGAAGTAGTGTGCGGGGTTGTTGGCCATGTAAGAGCTCAGCCAGGCTGTGGTCGCCCATGGGGGTGAAACGGTAAGACGCCAGAAACTGGAGAAGCGCATCATCAGCAGCAGCAGAAGAAGTCAGAAGTTTCTGCATCTGAGCCTTAAATGTGCAGACCAGTCGTTCAGCCTCACCGTTGGATTGTGGATGGAACGGCGGGGCCGTGACATGCGTAACGCCGTGACGAGCACAAAAATCCGCAAATTCGGAAGAGGCAAATTTCGGACCATTATCAGTAACAAGAGTAGAGGGGAGGCCTTCCAAAGAAAAAATGCGGGCGAGAGCACTGGTGGTTGCCGCGGTGGTAGGTGACGTGCAACGGACAATGAAAGGAAAGTTAGAGTAGGCGTCAATTACGAGGAGCCAATAATTACCTAAAAAGGGTCCCGCAAAGTCAGCATGAATGCGCTCCCAGGGCTTCTCAGGCGAAGGCCACAGTGACAAAGATGACTTCGGGGCAGCGGCCTGTGACGCACAAGGGCCGCAGGCAGCGACCATGTGTGCTATTTCAGAGTCGATGCCAGGCCAGTACACATGACGGTGCGCCAGAGATTTTGTGTGAGACACACCCCAGTGCCCTTGGTGAAGGAGGCACAAGACCGAAGCACGCAAAGACGCAGGTACCACAACAGGCGGCGAAGCATTGTCAGTGGAGAGGAGGATAACACCATCCCTAGCCTTGAGGCGGTAGCGCAAAGTGTAGTAGCTCCGCAACGGATCAGAAGTCTTAGCGGACGGGCGATCTAGCCAACCCTTCTGAATACAGCGTAAAACCCGGGAGAGGGTAGGGTCAGAACCCATAGCAGCCGCCAGCCTGTCCCCAGTGATAGGGAACCCGTCCACAACCCGCTGCTCGGCAACATCCAGGTGGAAACACAAAAGTTCGTCCCTATCGAATGCCTGATCAGGACCCATGGGAAGGTGAGACAGAGCATCAGCATTCGCATGTTGAGCCGTTGGCCGGAAATGAATCTCATAATTGAAACGGGACAAGTAAAGAGCCCAATGCTGGAGGCGGTGTGCAGCCTTGTCGGGAAGTGACATTGATGGATGAAACAAGGAAACAAGTGGTTTGTGATCCATAACAAGATGAAATTTTGTGCCATAGAGAAAAACACCAAACTTATGAAGAGCATAAATGATGGCCAAAGCTTCTTTTTCAATTTGAAAATACTTTTGTTGGGCATCCGTGAGCGTTTTGGAGGCATAAGCAATGGGTTTTTCCGAACCGTCAGAAAAATGGTGCGCAAGAACTGCACCGACCCCGTGGTGAGAGGCGTCTGTGGCAAGAACAAGATGTTGGCCAGGTCGATAAGTAGCCAGGCACGGGGCCTGTTTCAGCATAGTCTTTAATTTTTGGAAAGCCGCTTCACATGACGTGGACCAGTGAAAAGGCACGTTTTTATGCAACAGGCGATGCAACGGCTGAGCCACCGAAGCCGCAGACGGTAAAAACTTGTAATAGTATGCTATTTTCCCCAAGAAGGCCTGCAGTTCCTTAACAGATGTAGGGCGAGGAAGGGCATCGATCGCAGCGACAGTTTGTTGAAGCGGACGAATACCATCCCGAGAGAGTTGAAACCCCAAGTACGTGGTAGATGCCTGAAAAAATTGTGATTTCTGAAGATTACACTTAAGACCGGCAGTCTGTAAGACATGAAAAAGTGTGCGGAGATTTTGAAGATGTTCTTCAGTGGTGGAGCCAGTGACAACAATGTCGTCCATGTAATTGATACACCCAGGGACAGGGAGCAATAATTGTTCCAAGAATCGCTGAAAGAGAGCAGGGGCACTAGCAACCCCGAATGGCAAGGGTTGGTATTGATAGAGGCCGAAAGGCGTGTTAAGGACCAGAAACTGCGGGGAAGCAGCGTCGAGAGGAAGTTGATGATAAGCTTCTGACAGGTCAATTTTAGAAAAATACTGGCCTCCACCAAGTTTAGTGAACAGTTCTTCAGGACGGGGCATAGGGTAAGTGTCGATGAGGCATTGAGCATTTACAGTGGCTTTGAAATCGCCACAGAGACGAATATCACCATTTGGCTTAGCAACTACAACAGGAGAGGACCACTCACTGGAAGTGACAGGAAGCAAGACCTCTGAAGCAGTGAGACTATCCAACTCCCGTTTTACCCGATCACGAAGGGCCACAGGAATGGGCCGAGCCCGAAAAAACTTAGGCCGAGCAGTGGGTTTGAGCGTGATATGAGCTTCAAAGTCGTTTGCACGGCCTAACCCAGGAGAAAAAAGGGACGAAAATGTCGTCGACAAGGAATCCAGTTGAGCATAAGGAATAGTGTCAGAGACAATATTGACAGAGTCATCTATGGAGAACCCAAAAACGCGAAAGGCATAGAAACAAAAAGATTTTCTGCGTTGCTCTGGTCGACCACAAATATGGGAACAGTGCGAACAACGGATTTGTAGGATACCTCAGCATTAAACTGTCCCAAGAGAGAAATCTTTTGTTTATTGTACGTCCGTAATTGCCGAGTGACAGGGCACAGGAGTGGAGAACCCAGCTGCAGATACATCTGAGAATTAATTGTAGTGGCAGCAGAACCGGTATCCACTTGCATGCGAACATCTCGACCAAGGATTTGGACAGTGAGGAATAACTTCCCTGAAAGGGAAGAAGTGCAATTGGCAGACAACACAGAATCAGAATCAGCGTCATGTTCATGAACATCATGTATGCGGTTGGATTTACAAACGGAAGACACATGACATTTCTTTTTGCAATTGTGACACACAGTCCAACGTTGGGGACAATCCTCGCGTGAATGTTTCGTAAAACACCGCGGACATGAAGGAAGTTGCCGGGGGTTTTGCTGCAGTTTCTTAGCGGGTTGTTTACAGCTAGGCCGAGGCTGCGCTTGGGAGCGCACTGCGGCCTCGTCGGCCGGCGGGGACGCGCCGCACGCGTCGTCAACAGCGCACAGAGGTTGTATTTCCCCGACATCACCCCACGCTTCAATTTGCGCCCCAGCGGTGCGAGAAATTTCAAAAGACTGCGCAATGGAGAGAACTTCATCTAGAGTCGGAATCGCCAACTGAAGGGCACGTTGCCGGACTTCTTTGTCGGGCGCCGACCGGATAATAGCATCCCGTACCATGGAATCGGCAGAGTATTCTTTGTGAACGTCAGTAACAAATTGACACTTTCGACTGAGGCCGTGAAGTTCAGCAGCCCAAGTGCGATAGGATCGATGTGGCTGTTTTTGACAACGATAAAAGGCAACACGAGAGGCTACCACATGCGTTTGCTTTTGAAAATAGACAGACAGAAGTGAGCACATTTCAGCAAAGGACCAAGACGCAGGATCCTTCAAAGGAGCCAATTGCGACAACAACCGATACATTTGAGGTGAAATCCAGGAAAGGAACAGAGACTTACATGGTTGTTCGTCCGTGACATGGAATGCCAAGAAGTGCTGTCGAAGACGTTTTTCATAATGAGACCAGTCTTCCGCCGTCTCTTCGTAAGGAGGAAAAGGAGGTATAACCAACGACGAGAAACGCGCCGCATTTGACGCCGCGACGAAATCGCGAATCACCGCTGTGAGAAGCGTTTGCTGTTCAAGGAGATTTTGCAATAGTTGCTCGACAGTAGCCATGGAACCTTGTGAGTCAACGGTGAAAAGGAAAAATCCACTACCTCGTCGCCAATTGTTAGAACTTCAAGTTTAACACATATATTTCAGAACGACACAACACATATAAGTCAGAGTAAGTTGACATGTGTACACGTTAGCATTCGAATAAGCACTGAGTCCCAGTCTAGCGGCCGCTGCTCGGCTGGCCGCTTAGGTGGCGCAGCTACTGCATGGCTGACAGACAGCGCCGCGCGTAATTGCGCGGCGGCACTTTGAATGATCAGCGAGTCACAACACCTCTACTACTACTACTACTCTTGGTGAGAACTAAAATTATTTTAGGTCTTTATTATTTTTATAGTCCAAAGCTTGGGATGAGATTATAGCTACAAGTTCCCATGCCTTTGATTCCTTTATGTTTTACTTGGTTAGGTATATTTATTAAATACTATCTTACTTAATTGTTGTGATAAACAAAATGTTTTTGTAATTTTTTTCACAGATCTTAATCTGTAGAAACATATTCTTTGATGGAGCAGTGTGAGGATGTAGTAGAAATGCCAAGAAAGGAAATTGTAAAGTGGCTAATTCTGGCGGTTACTATCCATGTACGAAATTATAAAAAAATGTTCAAATTATATGTTAAGTGTTGAAAATGTTATCCTTGTTTTATTCTATGTATTGTACATCGTTTTTTCATTGTTCCAAATACGGAGGCAAGTGATAAAAGTATATTTGTCACAGATTATTACGAGAGCTACAGTGTGCATTGTTTTAAAACTTCCTGGAAGATTAAAATGATATACCAGTCTAGGAATTGAATTTGGAACCTCACCTTTCACAGGCAGTACCCTGAATTGTCTATCCAGCTATGACTTGTGTCCTCACAACTTCAATTCTGCCCGAACCCCTTGCCTACTTTTTAGATTCAACAGAAAATTTCCTGGGAACCTCACTGCACTAGCATTCTCGAATAAAAGAATACAAGCCACAGCCTAAGGGTTGTTCCTAGAATCAGTCTGTAGTCTGTCAGGAAGTGTCAGACCAGTGCACAGGCTATTGTGTAACTAAAAGGCAAAGTTCGGTGTTTGGATATAGGCCCAGCACATAGTTTAACCTGCCAACTTTTTTCAAATGTAGAGGGAATCCATGATAGCTGGAAATGTGGCTATTATACATTATACAGGGTGATTCAGGAGGAATGTCACATAATTTTTGAGGTCATGTTACACGTGAACATAAACAGAAAAAGTCCTATGAACATGTGTCCAATTTTTGATCATTACAGAACTGGAGCAGGTTAAAGAGTTCACATGTCCATGGACAATTATGAAGGCAAGTGTGAGTATTACTTACCAAAATGCTATGTAAGCACTGTGGTGAACAGAATAATGATGGAACAGGTGACTGATCCATTCTACAGGATGTGTTCAAAAAATTCCCCCTCAATGCACTTGTCATCCTCATTGGAGGATGTGTTGTGTTGCACATCAGTCATCATCTTGGTGAGCTTAATGTCGGTGACGCAAACAATAAGTTTTTCACATGTGTCCACCTTGGTAGTGTACACATCCCTGTTTAACCAACCCCATAAATAGGAGTCTTAATGGGATTAGCTGAGTGATCTGGCAGTCCAGTTAACTGGTCTTCCATGGCCAATGCACTTTTAAGGAAATGTGTTGTTCAGATTCTAGGATACTTGTCTGGTACAGTGAATCTGTAATCCATCGTGTTGCAGGTACATTTGCCATTCCTGCTCTAATTTCACGTCTTCCAAAAGTGGAAATAGGTCTTCTATTAAGAAATGTGTGTATGTTGTGGCTGTCATACAATTGGCAGCAACAAATTATCAATCATACCACACCAGATGTTCACTGAGAAAATAACTTGGAATCTTGTTCCCCTAGTGTCAAGTGGATTCTCTACCCTTGTATGACAATTGTGGGTGTTTGTGATACCATTGGGTGTAAGTGTAGCCACATGTGTAAATAAAGTGTATTGTACAATGTCTGTGTGTACAGATAACCAGTCACAAAATTGTCTGCTTACTGAGTCACCTGGATGCAGATGTTGCATGGACTGCACATGAAATTGGTACAAGCTCCCAAATGTAATGTACGCCTATTCGCTTTTCTGAAATATCAAGCTGACAGCTAAAGCACAGTGTACTGGTGATAGGACTCTATTGTACCATTGCAATAATGTCTTCCCTTTGCTCAACTGACTGGGCAGCCTCATGTTTCCAACATCACGTGTATAGTGGGTACCACTCCAGATTCACATAATGTTCGAAAAACTTTGGGAAATACCCTGGCACAGTGGGTGTGTCAATCAGGGAAACGTCTCTGGTATTCTGTCACAGCTGCACTGCCATTACAGAACCTGAACAAAAACATGTCTGCGTACCCTGCATGGGTGAATGTATGTGGCATGTTGGTTTTCATGGACACAATGGACTTTCTCAATTAAACAACGTTTGAGCACGACATGCACATAGCCTCATGACTGCTCACTGATTCAATTCATGATTGATTGCGCAATGGGTACGCTTCCAGCTGTTGCCTCAGTGTGACATCACAGTGCTGCCATCTGTTTGTGGAACCCTCACACCTCTTGTAGGCTGGATCAGTCATCTGTACCACCATTATTCTGTCCACCACTGCACCTACACAACATTTTACTAAGTAATATTCACACTTTTCTTCATATTCACTCATGAATGCGTATAGTCTTCAAACCCCCCCAGTTCTATAATGATAAAAATTCAGACACATGTTCATAAGGCCTTCACATGTAGAATCAGCTCACAAATTCATTCCTCGTGAATCACACTGTGTGTGTGTGTGTGTGTGTGTGTGTGTGTGTGTGTGTGTGTGTGTGTGTGTGTGTGAATAGTGATGAAAAAATAGGTAACATAAAATCTGCATTTTGTTGAGAGCCTGTTACATCTTGTACAAGAATCTTGTAGCATAGTTGTGTATACTTGCCTTATTTACACATGTAATGTCAATCAGAAAATTTATGTTGGTTTAGTTACATTAACGTTTTGTTTTTTGTTGAAACAAATTATTTTATAATTATTTGGCATAAATACCAACACAGCTGCTTAGACATCTGTGCATTAGTTGTACTGTAATTTTCTTCTGGAGCATGGACCTCTTAAATAGTGATTTGTCAATTATGAAAGTTTCTGATGTAAGTGTAACATTTTTATCATAGTTGCACGAAGATCTATTTGATGTACGGTGTTTGCATCTTCTTTAGACCATCTGCATGCTAATTTGCTTTGTGGTTACGCAAAGATGCTAAAGTATTGCTGAGATCAAATCCGCTTGTTTGTTGTTATTCAGATATAGCCTAGCACCTCTCATACACAAGCGCCATTGCTGAGTAGTGCAAAATTTTCTTTATAGCTATGTGCTTATTTATTTTTCTGTGATATGCTTTCAATGTCTGATTTTAGTTTTAACTGGAAAATCATTTGTATTGACTGTAAGAAAAGTTGTGTATTTTGAAACCTAGGACACTTGCTATTGGTGGAACAAACAAATTCATACAAGTGTGATACAGGTACAAGATATATTCTTATGTCACAGTGTTTTTGGGCAACTGTGAGATCCTACCTATCCATCCAACACCATAAATCCTTAGTCTGATATGTCCCATGAATAACTGCATGATCTAGATGTATGGCAAGGACAGCTTCTGCTCTTCCATTCAGAACCAAACCACTTAGTCTGAAAGAGAAAAGAAAACATAAACTCTGATTTGAAAAATGTATGTTTGACATTTTAATGTGATGAATGGAGTAGTTTTCTATCCATACTTGTTTGCAGTATTATCAATATTGTACTGTTAGAGATTTGCTGACATATTAAATGTTTGGATTGTTCTTTGGTGTAAAGTCTAATGCTGCTGTGGAAACTGTGCAGTATTTCAGTGATGCAGCTGCTTGTCATATTGAGATGTAATGGAAGGTAATGTGTCAATGGTGATACAGTTTATATGCTCGCTTGTGAAGCTGTACAGTATGTGTATATCTTGACTTTTTTTCAATAACCAGTATTTTGAAGTAAGTAATGATTTTATTGGTAGTTCTGTGTATTCCATAGTAGCTAATATTTTATGGAATAATAAATCACTTCAGTCAGCAGTTTTGAAACCAATTTGTTTTTGTAGATATGTAGACAATATCTTTGTGGTGTGCCCACATGGAAACAGAACACATTTTTCGTCTTCAGACCATCTTAGCACTTGTTTCACTACTCAAATGGAATAAAATTCAGAACTTCCTTTTATGGATGTCACGGCTCATAGAAAAGATAATGTCCTCTTAAGTCACAATGTGTGACGCAAATCAACAAATTTTGTACTTTATTTGTGAGCCACTTTTTGTCACAAGTCTTCTCAATACAGTCGTGAAGTATGGACACCTGTTGAGCTGTATAGGTATCGTGTGCATTTGCGAGCTGCTCTTAGCCTTGTCTGCTCTGTGTTTTTTCAAAATGGGTAGTCTGAGAAGCAGCAAAAAGATGTGAAAAATTCAGTTAGCATCATTTTCCTGTTTTATCATAGTTGTGTGGTACTCAGGATTGGCAGGATTTTCAAGAAACACTCAATTAAATCTGTCTTCCGTCTCCAGCATGAGCACAAAGAATACTGTGTCCCATGAAAGCCGACCTCGGCTTAAATAGTCAAGAAATATCCAAGATCCCATGTTGGTGTGGCATATAATAAATTGAGCAAACATGTCACTCAAAAATCTTTTATTGCTCACAAGAGTCTAGATAGGAGACATGGCCTTGAACTACAGAGATCCCAAGCTCCATGTCGACTTCCGAGAAGTAGGGTTCAAAAAACATTTGGTGAACTACTTAATCAGTATATAGTGAGCAAAATAGTATTACCAGCAATGGCTGTGCTAAGATATCAGCAGCTGTAGGGAAATTAATCTGGCAAGAACACCCTAATGAGAGCGTGAAACGACGCCAGGTAGATGAGGACCAACTTACAAGAGGACATACACTGAAGTCATGGCTTTTGGCAGAGCTGCCTACAGTGCATGTTCTGTGGTCTACTTTTTTCGGCAGGTGACAGTTGAGGGCTTCTTCTTGGATGATGGTGAAGTCCCTCCCCTTCCCTTCCCCTGGTGTGTGCAGTGTTCTAGCCAGCAATTCCACGTATTGGATCACCATTACAGCTTCCTCAAGTCGCATTATAAGATTACAGATGAGAACTATTCAATCATCTTATGCTTTATCAATATTATTGTGTGTGTGTGTGTGTGTGTGTGTGTGTGTGTGTGTGTGTGTGTGTGTGTGTGGGGGGGGGGGGGGGGGAAGATGTTAGGTACAACATACTTAACACATTTAACAGCTTCTGCACACCATTGTTTTTTTATTTCATTATTGGTAGTGCCTTATGGATATTGTTCAGTCAGATTTATGTTACACAGGCATTGCCATTTTCTGTATGCTGTTGACGTACTACATGTGGATTAAAGCTGTAAAAACTGGAACAATACTGTGGGCAACATTAACGGCGTTAGCTTACTTTTACATGGTAAGTATAGCACTCGCTAATTTTGATCACCGTATTAAAGAATGAGCATATATTTTGTGTTGTGTTACTCAAGAAAAATGAATTGCATAAGTAATATTCTTGGTGTTTCCTGATTTTTGCTTGCAAATATTTTGTGAATTATTGTCTGAATTTCTTAAGTGTGAACAATAACTTAAATATGTGTGATGTCAGGATTTCCGAGTTTTTATCAGTCTTTACTCAAAATGCACTTTTTTTACCCCTTAGGTGTCATCTTGGGGTGGTTATGTGTTCCTCATCAATCTTATACCACTCCATGTCCTTACTCTGATGGCCACGGGACGCTTTTCTCATAGGATCTATGTGGCCTACAGCACACTTTACTGTGTGGGCACAATACTGTCAATGCAGATTAGTTTTGTTGGTTTCCAGCCAGTGCAGAGTTCAGAACATATGTTGGTAAGTTGCTGCAGTATTAGCCTTTTTACATTGTAGTTAATTGTGAAATTTGGTTCCAGTGGGGTGTAGGCTATTACTAAAGATTTTGGTGGCACACAGTAGCAGAGTTAATCAGCTATAAACCACCTAAATTGGGTGCTTTGTGTAGGAGGCAAATCAGATGAGAACAGGTGTTTGAAAGGGGACATCATGGCCTTTGTATGATCATTAGCCATCATGATGAAAGAAGGCAAGACGAGGCTGAAAATTGCTGTGTTTTAATAAATACTCTTGTTCAGAAATGTCTTCAGCGCTAAAGTGCAACTGAAGTTCTATGTCATTTACTTTGTCAGTTATCTACAGATATTTATATTGGTAGATTGTAGTATCTTTGAAATAATCCTAAGGAAGTATGTAAATATATTGAAAGTATGGCGTGTTAATGTCCTTTCATCACAGTTAGAAAACTTAAACCATTACAGAAAGTGTCAGCACTAATTGCACTTTCAATCACTTTAGAACTTATGATCAACCTGGAAATATCTGGTATATAAAGGATTTAGTTCAGGATTAGCACTGGTGGAGTATGGGGATCGTGTAGGTTAAGCAGGAAATGCATACTAATAGTCTTAGTCAAGTTAACTGCATATGTCTATTATTTCCCCAACATACACAGATACAAGCATGTGGTCAAGACCCTGACTGTTCTCTAACTTAAAACTGGCAAGGATGTCATGGGTGTCACTGACAACTCAACTGGCAACTTTGATCCTGGGCCAACTTTTATTTGCTGCCAGTGACCTCACGTTGGAGTTAGTTGATGCTGCAATGTGCATACTGTGGTGCTGCGAGGTGATGGCTCTGGCACCGTAATTACTTACATGAGCACTTACAGATAAATTTTTTGGAAGGACCTTTGATTCCAGAATGGATCAGCTTGTAATTTTCCAGTTTCAGAGTCTATAACTACCTTTATTGAAATTCATTGAAAGTTTAAGAGGGAGAAGTTTTTGACAAAAAATGTTAAAAATCTAACACTAGTTATGCATGTCGTAGATCTATCTATAAAGAGAAATGGTCAGTATTAAGGATGACAGCAATAATCATTTGAATGAAAGAAACTGCTAAATTCCAAATGTTTCTCAAGATAGAACACACTTAAAATACATTTTATTTATTTTCTGTATTATTTAATACATTGTCCAGTTTAAACATGTATTAGTATGCATGTACAAGAGTACAAGAGTTACATTTTGGACATGCTGTATGTGAAATGGTTAAGAGTTTTCTACATGTAATGTACGCCGTACATGAGTTCGTGGCTGGGACACTGGTACATGCATAAAGTCTCTGTGTGCTGGTTGTAATACTACACTGCACCATTTCAACAATATGTTGCCGTTTCTGCACAGGTTGTTGAACTATATGTTCTGTAGAAAAATGGGAGCTTGAAAGAATATCTGCTTCACACAATGTGCTGAAAACGATGGTAAAATATCTTCAATCAGGGATTAAATGTGTTTGAAAGCACTGATGGTATTTGTGAGCAGCAGCAAGAGCATTACCATCACAGAAGCCGTAAACATACACCGTATCTGTGTGTGCTTCATTAGTGTAAATGTGTGGCATTCTAGCCAGGCCAAGTAGAAACACAGTTAACCAATGCTTTCTAGGATACACTCTCAGTCCCTCACACTAATTTGCTCACAACATGTTATGGACAACTGCGCCTTCAGTGGGCCAGTTTGATGGCAGAAAGGCATCCTGAGCAATGAGGTCGAAAGGGACAAGATAGGTTATGCTAGAATAAACAGTCAAAGAGGTTGGATGGGTAGGACACAAACATACACGCCACTAGCCCAAAAACAAATGCGCATTAAATGTGTTCTACCTCGGAAACCATTTAGAATAGGGCATATGTCCATATGAAGTTTTTCTGCTTCAGATGAGTGTTCTTGTCCTGTCATATCTCCAAATATTGGCCATTCCTCCTGGGAAACCCTGTATATAGTGGCATAGTTAAGAGATACCACCAAATGCCTGGACATCAACTGTCATGTGCTGTTCGCATTGTTTTGCAGTTTCAAAAGTGTTCCGGTAATTGATTGCTTCCAGGAATGTATCACTATTAATACTGCTGTCTTTCTTACCAATCTCACCTGTTCATTAGGCAGAGAATGGTGACACACACATCCTCATAAGAACTGTGTGCTCCCACCTTGACAGTGTTGTTTCTCTCAGTATATAGTGACTGGGAGAGAGATAATGTGGATTTTCCAGAGCTGCAGTAATTGTCATTGAGCTACACCAAAAATTGTTTGTTCAGAAATGTGTGCAGGCATAGATGCATGGGTGTTAAGAGTGTTGTGGCAATTCTGGAACACTGAATAAATGTAATTCCTTTTAGTTTTGGTGTGTGGCTCAGTATTTACCTTTTCTCCCCAATGATGCACAACAGTGATGACGTGGCTGCAGCAGTTGTTCTCGTGTATGTCGACTCTGTCTCCCAAAAGCACTATTTAAAAATACAAGTCCTCATCCAATTGGGAGAAGGAAATTGGGACATAGCTCAGTAGTAGAATTAAAACTTATGACTTCTGCATATTATAACTTTTACTTAACAGTACTGAGACAGCGCTGTTACAGATGTCTTTCTCGCACCATCTCAAGAGACCGACAGACACAAAGATCAGTGAAATAAACAAATGAGGTACATAAAAATCTTGCTATTTTAACCATCAATTTTCAGTTAACTTATTGAGAGGATCATATCTTTGTACGATATCTTTGCCACATAGGGAGGACACACACATTCATTTATATGTGTAGGGCATTTAAGTACCTTAACCCTGTCCAAAAAGGCCTTGGAAGGCCCAACAGCACCGACCGGCCGCCATGTCATCCTCAGCCCACAGGTGTCAATGGATGTGGATATGGAGGGGCATGTAGTCAGCACACTGCTCTCCTGGCTGTATGTCAGTTTACGAAAACGGAGCTTCTACTCCTCAATCAGTTTGCCTCACAAGGGCTGAGTGCATCCCACTTGCCAGTAGCTGTCGGCAGACCGGATGGTCACTCATCCAACCGCTAGCCCAGCCTGACACACTTAACATTGGTGATCTGATGGGAACTGGTGTTAATACTGCAGCAAGGCTGTTGGCATTTAAAGAATCTACACAACTAGAAAGTATGTAAGTACTGGCTGTTACCAACAGCTGTACTCACATATTGGTAGCTTCGTTACAATGAGTGATGGTGAGAAAATTAAATAGCGTTAAACTGACAAAAGAAGATAAACAATTTGTAGTTTAGTGCAGCGCAAATTTTATAATATTTGTAGGTGCAATAATGAAGCTGCCCTCACATGTTTATTCCGACAAGTGTAGCTTGTGATATGCCCCCTCCTCCTCCTCCCCCCAAGTGCCCCAATAAATGGTGATGTGGCACACACAGCATCGCCACCAAGCAGTGAATGCGCATAAACGCGCATCTATACATTGTGCTATTGAAGTAATTGTTCATCATCCAACAGATTATAATAATTTTTAATGTGGTTTATGTTCAGTCAGCTAGCAGCTACAGCAGTTAGTTCACCACTAGCATAATACCTGGCATTTTACTCTACTTGGAAATGGCTTTAAAGTATAATCTACCCAAAGGATTTTTTTAAAGTAAGATTGGTGAGCATGTAAAAAAAATGTTGACTTGGATCATTGTTTGAGAGATGTAAATTAGTTGTTTCCATAAGATCTGCTCTCGTGTAATTGCTGTTCTAATTCCTTTTAAAAAAAATTGTCCTACAAAAACATTTTTTAAGCTAGTTTTCTGTTTAGCTGCATGTTTGTGGTAATTTAAGTTTGTTCAGTGAGGTTCCAGTATTCTTGTACCTCTCTGATAACTGTTTCCTATGAATATTTGAAATAACTGTGCTACAGCCCTATTGTTTTTGTTGAAGGTATTTGTCACTAACCAACTAATTCATTAAGAAGTGAAGGTGAAGTAATTGACGAATGTGGCAGAAGTATTCTATTGAGCAGTGCCAGCTGTAGAAATATAATGAATTGTTCTTGGAAATTTTTACCTATGTCTAGAAATGTATTATGGCAATCAGATGGAAGTAGCAATTATGTCTCTACCTGTCAAGGCCATCAGTTGTTTTCACGAGAACAACTTTGTTATTTTGTTTTTGTGGTGAATGTGACTTCCCGTGCTTTGGTTTGAATGGTAGTTTTGATTAGTGTAGTTTGTATCTCATAAGGACAAAAATTAAATCAAATTGCTTTGTAACTATTTAAAGTAACTATTTATAATAGTTATAACATTTATTCTCATTTCAACATTATTACCACACTTTATTTTCTTCAATAAACAGGATGCTTTGCGCTTTTAACATTTTCTGTTTGTAGTGTGACATAATTTTATTAATAATAATTTGACCTTTTATACATACAGTTGCTTGAGAAAGATGATTACACTTATTAATTATGTGGAAGTTCATAAATCCCCCTCAAGTGAAAGTTGTTATAAAGCTAAATTTTTATGTTTTGCATGTACAAAGCACTTACTCAGTGTACCTAACTTAGTAGGCAGTGTGCTCTGAGGGTGTGCGAAAGAATCAATGAGGAAAGATCTCCTTGTTTCCTGTTAATAGAAAACTAGGTTGAACATTTCTCATACAGTTGTTTAGAATTGTTAGAATTTGCAAACTTTAACAATAGTTAGTATTGAACGGGTAAAATTAGTGTTATTTGAAAAGCTTATGACTGCCTGAAAACAGGTGGATTGTTAAATGCATCTCTCGAAATTTTCATTTAATATGTGCTTAATTTCAGCTATAAGGATTTATCCTGTTTTGTGATATTCTGATTTTCTACATATCAATATCTAGCTGATGTTTCCAATAACCTAGCAATTGTCTTAGATACATGCTAAGAAAATCTAATTTTGTGCATACCGTGTATACTAATAATTTCATTATTAATCATGTCATTCTTGCGAGAAAGGGTATCTCACATTTTTAAAGCTGTGGGAGTTTTCTAATATTTTTTGTGCTTCATAATTTCAAAGCACTCTCTCCATGCAGCCTCAGTTAGTATGCAGGGTGCTTTGAGTGTGTGCAAAAGGATTTGTGAGTAAAGATCTCCTTGTTTCCTGCTCATAGAAAATAAGGTTGAACATTCCTCATACAATTATTTGAAACTATTAAAATTTCCAAACAATTATTGAAGACATAAAATAAGTGTCATTCTAAGAGCTTATGACTGCCTGAAAACAGGTGGATAGTTGTTAATTGAATCTTATTTCTCAATTTTCATTTAACACATACTGTAAGTTTTATGAGCCCAGTTCTTACTTTTAGCTAAAAAAGTTCTTTGCCTTTTTGTAGATGTGGGTTTTTTTTTTTTTTTTTCAGCTCCTTGCATTTATTTAAAAGGAACCATCTAGTCATTATAAAGATACAATTTCCTATAGCCTAATAATTGTTCCAATTATGTAGAGATGGTTTCAACTTGTCACTGAAGTCATGTTACAATGATGACACTATCTCGAAACATTTATTACGGGTGCCTTTGTATTGCTTTCTTAATACTGTTACACTGCATTTGCATGGCTGAGGTTAGCCCCACATATTAATTCTTTGTAAATTATCGTGAATGCCATGACAGAGATCTTATGAGAGACCACTTTAAATAGCAGTAAGAAAAGGGGGGGCGGGGGGATGCCTCTCGCAACCTGGTTCCATTGTGTCAGTTCACACTTCTTTGTTCTCCACATCCATGCTACAGGAGTAGGCAGCAGAAGCTAACAATGATTCCATGTTAGCATATTACAAATTTAAGAGCCAACTTCCTCTTTCAAAACTAAAGAAAGGGATGTAGCCAGACGACAGACATGCCACAGCAGGGATGACCATTACTTTTGTTACGCTTCTAGCATGTTGGACTTCAGAGAAAGCAGTATATGTAGTGTGCCCCTCTAACATTAAAGAAATGCTTATGTCTTCAGAAGAGAACCTAAATAAATTTTATGTCTACAGAACAACAGAATTTTATATGTCAAAATTTGAAGATAGTGACAGGTTTCTTACTTTCTCTACCAGGAGAACTGCTAAACCTAGTGTCATTATACACCAAAGTTATAAAGCGAGTATTTACCCTCTTCCCCACTTTGTTTCATACTTTATCCCTTCATTCTATGCAATCAGAAAACTCCTGTGCCTAGAAAATGAGTTGATTGATTCTTTTTAATCATGTTATCTGCTCCTGTCTTCGTTGAAGTCATCCTGCTAGAATCCCCCCAGGGGGCTCGCCACTCTTCGGCGAGTTCATGCTTGGCTACCATGGGGCCCCAATGTCTATCCTCTTGCTAGGGTATCATTGGGAATGTTCTGCATTGTCTGTGTGCTAACATAAGAACAGTCTCACAGCTGTTTCTTGTTTCCTTTTCCTTTCTTTGTTTCCCTTCTCCTCTCCTCTGCTTCGTCATTTGAGGTTTCTCTTTTTCTTCTTCCTCCCTGTGCGCTCCTGAAGGACAGCCCAAATGTCTGATGTGTAACTTGTGACTGGGTAACATGTAATTCCCAGCCCTTTGTCGATAGGTAGGGTTCACACATACTCCCTGGTACAGGCCAGGCCCAGGGACAGGTGATCGCCTGAGCTGCGTCCTTCCCAAATTGCCGATTGGCCCCTCTGTCTGGTGTTCTGGACGTGTGACCTGAGGTGTGAACAATCACCTAAGGCTGGTGCGCTCCCTTTTGAAGGGAGTCCCCAGTTCGAAGGGACGCGCTATCGGAGACGCTGGCAATCATGTGGGATTTTCTCGCAATGAGCCAATCATCTTCCCAGTCAACATCTACGAAATGTAAACATAATGAGGCTAACTATTCAAAGACCCTTCCCACTGCCCTACAGTTCCTTGTGCTCTCATGTACTGAATTCAGCCAGTCCTTCGCCACAGTAAATCCGTTTATTATTCCGAAAGGTGTTGATGCAATTGCCGCCCTATGAAATCTTGCTCTCGTTTACGGAATGGCACTTTGCTTTTGGAGACTACTTCTGACTCTCAAGCCCAACAACTGCTTGCTGCTTCGCTTCTCCACGGCTACCCTGTTCGTGTCGAGGCTCATAGAACTCTGAATTCTTCCTGTGGTGTTATTTACACTAGGCTGCTCGACAGTCTAACTGAGGCCGAAATCCAATCTTACCTATCTGATCAGCGTGTCATTGCCATTCATTGGGTGATGAAAAAGGTAGATTCCTCCTCAGTGCCCATCTGCACTCTTCTTCCCACCTTTGATAGAGTGGTGCTTCCGTCCAGGATCAAAGCAGGCTATGAAATTATCACAGTCCAACGTTGCAACAAGCCATCAAACTCTCACCTCGAAAGGCGAAACCATGAGCTACACAACCGGGAGGCTGGAAAGGACAGGAGGAGGACTCCCATGAAGAGTTCCTACGTCCCTCCAGCCAAACAACACCCAAGTCTTCCTCTGCTAACCAGAAAGGCTCAAAGAAGTCCACCAATGGCCAACAGTCTTCTCCTTCACTGACTTGAAGATCATCTTCGATGGTGTTGCCACATGATACCTTAGCCTGGCTGGCCTCCGTGTTGCCGGTGTGCGCCACCAACCGTTTTTCAGAATTGGACTACACAGACCAACAGCATGCACAAGCTGATGCTTCTGTGGATCCCATGGAGCAGGATCCTCCTGCTTCTGTGCTCTGTGGCAGCGACTCTACACAGGCTGTCACTCAGCAGCCACTGAGATGAAATCCCTTCATTTTTTCCTCATCATGACTCTCCTCTAATGGAAGGTTCGTGGCCTTTGGTCCTGCAAAGCGAATTTACGGCTGCTTTTAGGATCACAGCGTCCTCTTGTACTCTGCCTCACAGCCGCTTTGAGCTTTCGCATTTATTCCTGGTTCGGTTTTACCATCCTCCTGTGGTCGGCATTCCATCTCATGGGGGCATCATGCTGCTCATATGGGACCTGCATAGTCAACCCATTTCCCTGACTACCCATCTTGCAGCTGTTGCAGTTCGCCTTCTCCTTCCCCACCTGACTTTTTCCCTCTGTGCCATTTATGTCCCTCCCGTCATTCGATGTCATCAGGGCAGACTTCCTTCAGCTTATTAGGTGGCTACCTCCCTCATTTTTGCTACTCAGTGACTTTAATGTGCATTATCCCCTTTGGGATTCTCGCTGGACCTGTCAGAGAGGTGCCCTCTTGGTTGATCTTCTTAACCAACTTAACCTCTTATACCTTAACACTGGAGCACCCACTTTCCTTTCCGACTCCTTGCACACCTATTCCCAATTGGACCTATCCTTCTGCACTGCCCAGCTTGTCCATCGTCTTGAGTGGTCCGTTCTTTCTGACACCTACTTGAGTGACCATTTCCTGTGTGCTGTCCATTCGCTGACTCCTACCCCACCTGCATACACACCCAAATGGCAGCTTTCTAAGGCTGACTGGCAGCTTTACTCCTCCCTGGCGACCTTCGAAGGACAAGATTTCCCCAATTGTGATGACCAGGTGGAATATCTCACAAACGTTATTCTTACTGTTGCAGAATGTTCCATTCCTCGCACTTCCCCTTTACCTCATTGTGTCCTAGTCCCAAGGCAATTTGCGCACATGAGATGTGCTGTCCAAGGAGTTTTTAACTGTCATCCTGCGATGGCGAACTGCATTCATTATAAACAGGTGCATACAAAGTGTTGTTGCATTCTTTGGGATAGCAAAAGAGCTAGCTGGATTTCATTCATTAGTTCTTTTAACAGTTCCACCCCTTCCTCTGTGTCCAGTCGCTAGCTAATGAGACAGGAATTGAAACTGAGGATAGCAGAAATGCTTAACTCTATTTTCAGATCTCAGGAGAGTTGCCCCAATTTAATCCTTGTTCCACTGAAAAGGTGAATTAAATAAATATTAATGTCAGTGGTGTTGAGAAACAGCTGTAATCATTGAAACTGAACAAAACTCCCTATCAGATGCTATTCTGAATTTGCCGCTGAGTTTGCCCCTCTTCTAACTATAATCTATTGTAGAGCCATCAGATAGAAAACTGTGCCCAGTTCTTGGAAAAAGGCACAGGTCACACACTTCTAGAAGAAGGGTAGTAGAAGTGATTCACAAAACAACCGTCCAGTATCCTTGACATCGATTTGTTGTAGAATCTTAGAGCATATTCTGAGCTCAAACAGAATGACCTCAGTGCTAACCAGCATGGATTTTGAAAACATCAATCATGTGAAATCCAACTCGCATATTTCACTCATGATATAATGAAAGCTTTGGATCAAGGCAACCAGATAGATGCAGTACTTCTTGATTGCAAATAACATTTGACTCCGCACCGCCCCTATGCGTATTGTCAAAAGGATGATTATATGGGGTATCAAGTGAAGTTAGCCATTGGACTGAGCTTTTTTTGGTAGGGAAAACACAGTATGTTATCTTGGATGGAGAGTCATCGTCAGATGTAGAAGTAACTTTGGATGTGCCCCAGGGAAGTGTATTGGGACCCTTGCTGTTCATGTTGTATATTAATGGTCTTGCAGATGATATTAATTGTAAAATAAGGTCTCTTGCAGATGATGCAGTTATTTGTGAGGAAGTACTATCTGAAAGAAGCTGCATAAATATTCAGAAATGTAAAGTTTTGCACTTCACAAAACAAAAAAAAGTATCCTATGGCTATAATATCAGTGAGTCACTGTTGGAATCGGACTACTCGCAAATATCTGGGTGTAACACTTTGTAGGGATATGAAATGGAATGATCACTAGGCTCAGTCGTGGCTAAAGCAGGTGATAGACTTCAGTTTATACTGGGGAAGTGCAATCAGTCTACAAAGGAGATTGCTTACAAATCACTTGTGTGACCAGTTATGGAATATTGCTTGTGTGAGGGACCCGTACCAGATAGGACTAACAAGGGATATTGAATGTATACATAGAGGGGCAGCACAAGTGATTACAGATTTGTTTAATCCATGGGAGAGTGTCGCAGAGGTACTGAAGGAACTGAACTGGAAGAATCTTAAAGATTTACGTGAACTACCCCGAGAAAGTCTGTTAACAAAGATTCAAGATACGGCTTTACATGACTACTCTAGGTATATACAACAACCCCCTACGTATCGCTCGCATTGGGGTCATGAGGATAAGATTAATTACTGCACGCACACAAAGGCATTCTTTCTGCACTCCATATGTGAATGGAACAGGAAGAAATCCTACATGAAATGTAATGGAAGGCTCATTTGGAGAGTATAACATGCCTAGTCTTCTCATAGAAATGTTTGAAAGAAGCAGTATGAATTTCGAGAGGGCTTGTACATTTTGAGACACTGACCACCTACCACTACAGAAGTTTGTTAACTTTCCTTTGGGGAACTTGTGCAGGTGATATTGTGTCTCTTTACTGTCTCTCACTGTGAATATAAAATAAAAAAGAAATACAGAAATTTACTGTCAGTTGATTACCATATCTTTTATTTATTCTAGAGCAGGTGGTTGTGTAAAATGCACTTCACAGAGAGAGGTGGGCAATATTTTGTGGCATCATCACTGCAGTTTGTTGCATGTGAAGCACTCCAGTTGTTCTCTTTTTGTCCCACGGTGGAATGAATGTATTAACAGTTACGGTGATTAATTTTTAAATAATAACAGTTTACCTACTTTTTTCCGTCTCTCTTGATTCCATTTGACTGCACCTTATATATATTACTCAGAAAACTGTATTGAACAGTTTCTTACTTAACACTTAACTTTAGTTTTATATCATCCACATTGGATACATAGCCTGACTGTATCTACACTAACATAAAAATCTGTGTCAAATGTTTTATGCTCATCCCTGAGCATATGCCACTGGTAGGATGATGATATTGGAAGGTCCATTGCATGATATACTGCCCATGAATGCTTTCCATTACATCACCACATGCCTTCATATGTGCACATTTCAGTAAATTGTGTCCATGCATTGACGATGTCATATCTGTACTGATACTTAACTTTTTCCATCTATATTTTGTTCTTCTTGGTCACTTCTTATTACTTCGGTGATCTCATTAGAATCATAATTACAGTGCTCATTTATGTGATATACCCACACTATGTCCCATGCTATGGGAGTAATAAAATACACACATACTAAGTGGTAAATGATAAAACGTCTTATTATGTTTTTTTTTATTGTGTTTCATAGGCTTTAGGTGTGTTTGGGCTGTGTCAGCTACATAGTTTTGTGGACTACCTTCGCAGTCGCATGTCTAAAGAAGACTTTGAGACTCTTTTTAAGGCTATGGTTGTGACCACTGTAGGAATCAGTGCTGTTGTTGGTGGAGCACTTACACTTACAGGTAAGGCCAGTTTTCATTCAGTGTTGTGTGATTTGACTTTTTATGACACTTTCAGGGCATGTAGTTTTCAGCCAGTTAATCCTCTTCCCTGTCTTTCTCTTGCAATCAAGAAATAAATTATATACTTGAAAATATACTAAGGGAAGATGTGGCAGGATGTAAATACTTTAAAAGTGAAGGAGAGGCCACTGATCAAATAGCAGAAGCGTTGAGTAATCAACACACACACACACACACACACACACACACACACACACACACACAGAGAGAGAGAGAGAGAGAGAGAGAGAGAGAGGGGGGGGGGGGGTACTGTTCATGTGATGTGCAGCAGAATTGGAAGCACTGCCGTAAGGTATAGTGGAAACATGAGATGCTCTGTCCACAGTTGATTTTAAGTGACTGGTGACTGAACTGTGGCAGATGAGAAATTTTGTAGCCCTGAATGTACGCCTGTGTCCTAACTTACCTGGAATCTCTTGATGTTCAATGTATCCAAGAACATGGTGTTCAGTAACCTGCGGCTGAACTATTAGCCACACTCACTCTGTTCCTTGTGATTAAAGCTGAACTCTGCAAGCAAACTTTAGGTAGAAAATTTTCAGTTCCAGTACTGAAAGCAAACTGTAACTTCTTGCTTTCATTGGTTACCTAAAACTGTCCTCGTGCTGATTACAAAAGCTAATGTGATACCAACCGACAAGCCGTCCTGGTTGGCACTCGGTTACAGGCTGTAGGCGACAAAGATGGATTCCAAACAAAAAAAAGAATGATAGGAAGAAAAATGACAGTAAATAAAAAATTCAATGGGATGATTAAAAGGTGTGACAAATGATGAAAAATAAAAGATTACACCTAAACCAGGTAACTGAAAATAATAGTAGTCATTCTGATGAAGACTTATAAATAAAAAAAAATATTGTATCACCTGATGACATTTGAACCCACGATCTTCTGCACGTTAGAACATAACTTAACCCAGTACAGTACCACTTCATGTCATTGTGTTATATTTATTCCACTATAGAACCAATTGCAACGATGGTTTGCTGCCTTCAAGAAGTACAGCCTCAAGGAATGTCATATGATGCTTATCTACTCTAGAATAATCTCTGTGGTGTGGTGGTGGTGGTGGTGGTGGTGGTGAACTAAATATCAGGTTTTTTGTGAAAGGATCCAGTAGTGTTTTGCTAGTGCTGTGTATGAAATGTTTGTGTTTCATTACCAGCATTTTGTGTGTTGTTTTTGATTTGGTTATCATGTCCGATGAAATGCGAAATAAAAGGGTCAGACCCAGGGTTCGGGTTCCAAACACCTAGAGAAAACAAGTCGGACAAGGAATTAGAGGTGAACAAATGAGTAGTTGTGGCTGTTTGGGAATGGAGAACAGTTTTGGGTATGACATTGAACACTCTGATTGGAGGAAGACAGCTCCAAAACGTGAACTGTCAACTATCAAGTAATTTTAATCGAATGCAAGAGGGAGGGGTGGCTGATACACAAGCTAGGCATGTGGTACACAGGTACAGGGTATGCGGGTAGTGGGTTAATGGAAGCTGAGGCCATGAATGTTATGGGAGTGAAGGATGTGTTGCAAAGATAACCCCCATCTGTGAAGTTCAGAAAAGCTGGTACTGGAGGGAAGGATAATCAGCTATAAAGGAGTACCCCCTTCCCACCCAGTATCACCGTGGACCGGACCAACTGAACCTATCTTTCACCAGAGTTTTGATTATCCATCATCATGCCCAGAAATGAGGAACATCATACCCGAGATGTTCCCACCCTCCTACAGTGGTATTCGATCTCCCATCCAACCTACAAAAGACCTTTGTCTATCCCTATGCCACTCTGACTCCAAACCCCTTTGCCACAGGGATCATATCCCTGTAGAAGATTCGGGTGCAAGACTTACGGACCCAGTTCTTCCACCTAGCACTTACTATTCCACTCTTGTCACTTGCTTATCCTACCAGATGCAGGGACACGTGACAACAGCAATGTCATATACCAACTCAGCTGCAATCACTGCACAGCTTTTTATGTCAGTATGACAACCAAACAGCTGTTCACTGGAATGAATGTCCACTGCCAAACTGTGGACAAGAAAAAAGTTGACTACACAGTAACACAATATGCTCATGTTCAATTGCTGCTTTACAGCCTGGGCCATCTGGATACCTCCCCTCACCAGCATCTTTTCTGAACTACACAGGTAGCAATACATCCTTTGCTCCCATAACCATTCTGGCCTCAATCTCCCAATGTCCCCACACCCTCTACCCAACAGTTTCCTCTTCCTTTGTCCTGTCACCCTCTCTCAATGCACATCTTCATGTTACCTATATTGTGCACTGCACCCCACAGGCTCTGGTACCTGTTTATCACATGCCTAGCCTGTGCATCTACCATCCATCCCTCCCTCCCTACATTCATAGGCAGCAAACCTGCTGCCCCCTCCAACCCGCTAGCTACCAATCCCCAATCCCTATCCCTATCCCTCCCCTATTTGCCCCACCCTAATCCACCTGCCAAAATGCAGTCCCTGCATTGGGCATCCAACTGCATGCATGAGCACATTATTTCTACTGTAGCTTGACAAATTTATTCCGAAAGCTAGTAAGTTTTCTCTCTTTCTATATGTGCATGTTGATGACAACACTTATTTTGTTGTCTGAGTGGTCTCCTTTCCTTCTATTATATTTGATAAAGAAAGACGTAGTTGCTGAGAAGTTTCAGTGAGACTCCGTTTTATCGGTGACTAGTTTTTGAAAGGTACTATACACTTAAAAAGAAACTGTCATTTGTGCAATGAATACATTGTGTAATATTTCATTTATCTCAATTATTAGTGATAGATTGGTTGAATTGGCATTAAATCTGTGAAAATTGCAGTACAGCTTAAAAGTGCAGAATACATTTTGTAAGTACTTATTTTGTCAGATTCAGTTACAGTAATTGTATGTACATCAAGATAACTGTGATTTTTATTTGTGTTGTCCTCAATTTATAGGCATACCCATATTTATTGTGATCAAACACTGAAATTGTGGTGTTCTTCTTGAGAGAGGTTATAGCAGTCAGTCCCTAGCTAACTTTTATAACTGAGGTTTTATATATATATATATATATATATATATATATATATATATATATATATATATATATATATATATCTAAAAACAAAGATGATGTGACTTACCAAATGAAAGTGCTGGCAGGTCGACAGACACACAGACGAACACAAACATACACACAAAATTCAAGCTTTCGCAACAAACTGTTGCCTCATCAGGAAAGAGGGAAGGAGAGGGAAAGACGAAAGGATGTGGGTTTTAAGGGAGAGGGGAAGGAGTCATTCCAGTCCCGGGAGCGGAAAGACTTACCTTAGGGGGAAAAAAGGACGGGTACACACTCGCACACGCACACATATCCATCCACACATATACAGACACAAGCGCTTGTGTCTGTATATGTGTGGATGGATATGTGTGCGTGTGCGAGTGTGTACCCGTCCTTTTTTCCCCCTAAGGTAAGTCTTTCCGCTCCCGGGACTGGAATGACTCCTTCCCCTCTCCCTTAAAACCCACATCCTTTCGTCTTTCCCTCTCCTTCCCTCTTTCCTGATGAGGCAACAGTTTGTTGCGAAAGCTTGAATTTTGTGTGTATGTTTGTGTTCGTCTGTGTGTCTGTCGACCTGCCAGCACTTTCATTTGGTAAGTCACATCATCTTTGTTTTTAGATATATTTTTCCTTCGTGGAATGTTTCCTTCTATTATAACTATATATATATATATATATATATATATATATATATATATATATATATATATATATATATATATATATATATATTTTGATTGTTTCATATGATTCTAACAGTATTTGAGGGATTCATATACCATATTTACCCAGTTATAAGAAAAGGCATTTTCCCATATTTGTCATTCAGTAAACACAGAATTGTCTTACAGTTACTGATTAAGCACTTGCTGCTGAGATCATTTCTATGTTGTGCAATAAACTAATATGGGAGTTGTCTTACATTTACATGTGAAGCTTTGACAGATGAGGTCTCATACAGCTTTATTTTGAAGAATTTTAATGGTTTTGTGGAGAAACAGTGTCACCAGCTTGGGGAATTTAAAGAAGGAAGCAGCAAGAGCAGGCAGGAAATTTTGTATTGCTCCCAACCATCGGAAATATACCACATACCTTAGTTTTTTTATGAATATCTTGCACGTTTAAACTCCAGATTGCCAGATTCAGAATGCAGTCAGAATTGGATTGACTTTAAAATTGGACAACAATTGTATATATTTTTACAAAGGACAATAAAAATCTAGATGGGGCCAGTTGGGCACTAAGAATCAGTCGGATAGTAGCTTTTTGTGCTTTAATGTAGTCAGTGCTGTCTGTGAGGTACGATAGCAAGAAAAGGGTGAGTGCCAGCTGCTGGTTCTACATAGACAGTGAGTGAGCAGCAGGCAGATGTTATGTTTGAGAGCAAGAGAAGAAGGAAAATTGTCACATTCTCACATCAGTAAAGCTAAGGACTCTATATATTTGAAGGGGAACGCCTGTGTTCTCATGTCCCACTGTAATCACAACCTCTGAAATAGCAACATATTCGGAAGAAACAGCCAAATACAGTAAGACCACGATAATCCAGTAGACATGATTAGTCCGGAAAACATCACAAATTTGTCTGTAATTTTAGCCCAATGCTGTTGGCAGCTCTGAGAAGCATATGACCTGTTTGGTGAGCACCTTGTCACTAAAAATTGTCTGCCTAACTGAGCTGTAATATACTTGCCAAAATGAGCCGGTTGCATTGTTAGCTTTGTGCCAGTATCGCTGATTCTTTGTTCAGTTTATCTAAAGTTACAGTACTTGCATTTGCATTAGAGTTGTGTGATTTTATTTAATGATTATTTAATCAAATCATTTGAACTTTATCAATATTCAGCTACTTGTACATAGACTACAGCACAGGAAAAAATTCATACATACAGTGAATATGTTTTCCGAACAGAAAAAATTGCACCTAAAATGGCCAAATGCAAACACATTACATATTAAAAAACCCAATTCAACAGCTGGAATAATTTGTGTTACAGTTGCTTCAGTTAAATCTTAGACGCTGGGCAAACTTAAGAAAAAAATTGTAGATAAAGTTCGAATAAGTAGTTCAGTGCTAAGAGAGGCAAAGGAAAAGCCATAACTGGGCCCACATTAGTTGAAAATGCCAATTTTTTTCACAAGGGATTATATCTGCCCATAGATGAAGTTCGTTCATTTTCAAAAGGGCAATAAATTCTGTGTTCACTAATGAATTGAGTGCATTGTCAGCAGAAGAAGTTGATGAATGCTTTATATTGACAGAAATTCAGCTATTGAAGAAGAGCTGATATTAAAAAGTGTTTTCAACCCCCAGGAGGTACCAGAAACTGAATGACAAAGCAGAAATACCTACACTTCACATCTCTGAGGCTGACTTTCAGAAGCCTTAAACACATTTGTGAAATTTGCTGACAAGGGGAGACCGCCAATTGTGAAATTCAGATTCGATTCATACTGCGCATAATAAAAGCTCATGGCCAGAGGTGTCATGTGGCAAAGCACCAAGATGCACTTCTCAGCGGTTGTCGAGAAAATCGACAGTTAAAAGAAACTGTTGCGGTGAAATACTCTCTACGATTAACGGTTTTCTACAGCGTCGTGGCGCAGCGGTAAGCGCTGGAGTTCGTAATCCTAAGGTCGCCGGATCGAATCTCGCCCCATGCAATTTTTTAATTATTATTTTTTGTGATTATTATTATTATTATTATTATTATTATTATTAATTATATATATATATATATATATATATATACCAAACAAAAGCGCTGTCAGGTCGATAGACACACACACAAACACAAACATACACACAAAATCTAGCTTTCGCAACCAATGGTTGCCTCGTCAGGAAAGAGGGAAGGAGAGGGAAAGACAAAAGGATTTGGGTTTTAAGGGAGAGGGTAAGGAGTCATTCCAATCCCGGGAGCGGAAAGACTTACCTTAGGGGGAAAAAAGGACAGGTATACACTCGCACACACACACACATATCCATCCTCATATACACAGACACAAGCAGACATTTGTAAAGGCAAAGAGTTTGGGCAGAGATGTCAGTCGGGGCGGATGTACAAAGGCAAAGATGATGTTGAAAGACAGGTGAGGTACGAGCGGCGGCAAATTGAAATTAGAAATTAGCGGAGATTGAGGCCTGGCGGATAGCGAGAAGAGAGGATATGCTGAAGGGCAAGTTCCCATCTCCGGAGTTCTGACAGGTTGGTGTTAGTGGGAAGTATCCAGATAACCCGGACGGTGTAACACTGTGCCAAGATGTGCTGGCCGTGCACCAAGGCATGTTTAGCCACAGGATGATCCTCATTACCAACAAACACTGTCTGCCTGTGTCCATTCATGCGAATGGACAGTTTGTTGCTGGTCATTCCCACATAGAACGCTTCACAGTGTAGGCAGGTCAGTTGGTAAATCACGTGGGTGCTTTCACACGTGGCTCTGCCTTTGATCGTGTACACCTTCCGGGTTACAGGACTGGAATAGGTGGTGGTGGGAGGGTGCATGGGACAGGTTTTACACCGGGGGCGGTTACAGGGGTAGGAGCCAGAGGGTAGAGAAGGTGGTCTGGGGATTTCATAGGGATGAACTAAGAGGTTGCGAAGGTTAGGTGGACGGCGGAAAGACACTCTTGGTGGAGTGGGGAGGATTTCATGAAGGATGGATCTCATTTCAGGGCAGGATTTGAGGAAGTCGTATCCCTGCTGGAGAGCCACATTCAGAATCTGATCCAGTCCCGGAAAGTATCCTGTCACAAGTGGGGCACTTTTGGGGTTCTTCTGTGGAAGGTTCCGGGTTTGAGGAGATGAGGAAGTGGCTCTGGTTATTTGCTTCTGTACCAGGTCGGGAGGGTAGTTACGGGATGCAAAAGTGGTTTTCAGGTTGTTGGTGTAATGGTTCAAGGATTCCGGACTGGAGCAGATTCGTTTGCCACGAAGACCTAGGCTGTAGGGAAGGGACCGTTTGATGTGGAATGGGTGGCAGCTGTCATAATGGAGGTACTGTTGCTTGTTGGTGGGTTTGATGTGGACGGACGTGTGAAGCTGGCCATTGGACATGTGGAGGTCAACGTCAAGGAAAGTGGCATGGGATTTGGAGTAGGACCAGGTGAATCTGATGGAACCAAAGGAGTTGAGGTTGGAGAGGAAATTCTGGAGTTCTTCTTCACTGTGAGTCCAGATCATGAAAATGTCATCAATAAATCTGTACCAAACTTCGGGTTGGCAGGCCTGGGTGACCAAGAAGGCTTCCTCTAAGCGACCCATGAATAGGTTGGCATACGAGGGGGCCATCCTGGTACCCATGGCTGTTCCCTTTAATTGTTGGTATGTCTGGCCTTCAAAAGTGAAGAAGTTGTGGGTCAGGATGAAGCTGGCTAAGGTAATGAGGAAAGAGGTTTTAGGTAGGGCGGCAGGTGATCGGCGTGAAAGGAAGTGCTCCATCGCAGCGAGGCCCTGGACATGCGGAATATTTGTGTATAAGGAAGTGGCATCAATGGTTACAAGGATGGTTTCCGGGGGTAACAGACTGGGTAGGGATTCCAGGCTTTCGAGAAAGTGGTTGGTGTCTTTGATGAAGGATGGGAGACTGCATGTAATGGGTTGAAGGTGTTGATCTACGTAGGCAGAGATGCGTTCGGTGGGGGCTTGGTAACCAGCTACAATGGGACGGCCGGGATGATTGGGTTTGTGAATTTTGGGAAGAAGGTAGAAGGTAGGGGTGCGGGGTGTTGGTGGGGTCAGGAGGTTGATGGAGTCGGGTGAAAGGTTTTGTAGGGGGCCTAAGGTTCTGAGGATTCCTTGAAGCTCCGTCTGGACATCAGGAATGGGATTGCCTTGGCAAACTTTGTAAGTAGTGTTGTCTGAAAGCTGACGCAGTCCCTCAGTCACATACTCCCGACGATCAAGTACCACAGTTGTGGAACCCTTGTCCGCCGGAAGAATGACGATGGATCGGTCAGCCTTCAGATCACGGATAGCCTGGGCTTCAGCAGTGGTGATGTTGGGAGTAGGATTAAGGTTTTTTAAGAAGGATTGAGAGGCAAGGCTGGAAGTCAGAAATTCCTGGAAGGTGTACACGATCAAAGGCAGAGCCACGTGTGAAAGCACCCACGTGATTTACCAACTGACCTGCCTACACTGTGAAGCGTTCTATGTGGGAATGACCAGCAACAAACTGTCCATTCGCATGAATGGACACAGGCAGACAGTGTTTGTTGGTAATGAGGATCACCCTGTGGCTAAACATGCCTTGGTGCACGGCCAGCACATCTTGGCACAGTGTTACACCGTCCGGGTTATCTGGATACTTCCCACTAACACCAACCTGTCAGAACTCCGGAGATGGGAACTTGCCCTTCAGCATATCCTCTCTTCTCGCTATCCGCCAGGCCTCAATCTCCGCTAATTTCTAATTTCAATTTGCCGCCGCTCGTACCTCACCTGTCTTTCAACATCATCTTTGCCTTTGTACATCCGCCCCGACTGACATCTCTGCCCAAACTCTTTGCCTTTACAAATGTCTGCTTGTGTCTGTGTATATGAGGATGGATATGTGTGTGTGTGTGCGAGTGTATACCTGTCCTTTTTTCCCCCTAAGGTAAGTCTTTCCGCTCCCGGGATTGGAATGACTCCTTACCCTCTCCCTTAAAACCCAAATCCTTTTGTCTTTCCCTCTCCTTCCCTCTTTCCTGACGAGGCAACCATTGGTTGCGAAAGCTAGATTTTGTGTGTATGTTTGTGTTTGTGTGTGTGTCTATCGACCTGACAGCGCTTTTGTTTGGTAAGTCTCATCATCTTTCTTTTTAAATATATTTTTCCCACGTGGAATGTTTCCCTCTAATATTTTTATATATATATATATATATATATATATATATATATATATATATATATATATATATATATATATATATATATATATATATATATATATTTAAAAACAAAGATGATGTGACTTACCAAATGAAAGTGCTGGCAGGTCGACAGACACACAAACATACACACAAAATTCAAGCTTTCGCAACCAACGGTTGCCTCGTCAGGAAAGAGGGAAGGAGAAGGAAAGACAAAAGGATATGGGTTTTAAGGGAGAGGGTAAGGAGTCATTCCAATCCCGGGAGCGGAAAGACTTACCTTAGGGGGGAAAAAAGGACAGGTATACACTCGCACACACACACATATCCATCCACACATACACAGACACAAGCAGACATTTGTAAAGGCAAAGAGTTTGGGCAGAGATGTCAGTCGGGACGGAAGTACAGAGGCAAAGATGATGTTGAAAGACAGGTGAGGTATGAGCGGCGGCAGATTGAAATTAGAAATTAGTGGAGATTGAGGCCTGGCGGATAGCGAGAAGAGAGGATATGCTGAAGGGCAAGTTCCCATCTCCGGAGTTCTGACAGGTTGGTGTTAGTGGGAAGTATCCAGATAACCCGGACGGTGTAACACTGTGCCAAGATGTGCTGGCCGTGCACCAAGGCATGTTTAGCCACAGGGTGATCCTCATTACCAACAAACACTGTCTGCCTGTGTCCATTCATGCGAATGGACAGTTTGTTGCTGGTCATTCCCACATAGAATGCATCACAGTGTAGGCAGGTCAGTTGGTAGATCACGTGGGTGCTTTCACACGTGGCTCTGCCTTTGATTGTGTACACCTTCCGGGTTACAGGACTGGAGTAGGTGGTGGTGGGAGGGTGCATGGGACAGGTTTTACACCGGGGGCGGTTACAAGGGTAGGAGCCAGAGGGAAGGGAAGGTGGTTTGGGGATTTCGTAGGGATCCTTCGTAACCTCTTGGTTCATCCCTATGAAATCCCCAAACCACCTTCCCTTCCCTCTGGCTCCTACCCTTGTAACCGCCCCCGGTGTAAAACCTGTCCCATGCACCCTCCCACCACCACCTACTCCAGTCCTGTAACCCGGAAGGTGTACACAATCAAAGGCAGAGCCACGTGTGAAAGCACCCACGTGATCTACCAACTGACCTGCCTACACTGTGATGCATTCTATGTGGGAATGACCAGCAACAAACTGTCCATTCGCATGAATGGACACAGGCAGACAGTGTTTGTTGGTAATGAGGATCACCCTGTGGCTAAACATGCCTTGGTGCACGGCCAGCACATCTTGGCACAGTGTTACACCGTCCGGGTTATCTGGATACTTCCCACTAACACCAACCTGTCAGAACTCCGGAGATGGGAACTTGCCCTTCAGCATATCCTCTCTTCTCGCTATCCGCCAGGCCTCAATCTCCGCTAATTTCTAATTTCAATCTGCCGCCGCTCATACCTCACCTGTCTTTCAACATCATCTTTGCCTCTGTACTTCCGTCCCGACTGACATCTCTGCCCAAACTCTTTGCCTTTACAAATGTCTGCTTGTGTCTGTGTATGTGTGGATGGATATGTGTGTGTGTGCGAGTGTATACCTGTCCTTTTTTCCCCCTAAGGTAAGTCTTTCCGCTCCCGGGATTGGAATGACTCCTTACCCTCTCCCTTAAAACCCATATCCTTTTGTCTTTCCTTCTCCTTCCCTCTTTCCTGACGAGGCAACCGTTGGTTGCGAAAGCTTGAATTTTGTGTGTATGTTTGTGTTTGTTTGTGTGTCTGTCGACCTGCCAGCACTTTCATTTGGTAAGTCACATCATCTTTGTTTTTAAATATATTTTTCCTTCGTGGAATGTTTCCTTCTATTATAACCATATATATATAAACTATTAATGAATTGCTTATGCATGTTGGTGGTGAATGCGGATCGCTCTCCAATTGTACCGCCTCCATTTTTCCGTTTGTTTAACAGGGTATACCAAAGGTCTCCCGTCCGCACTGATTTTCGACGATGTTATAAGTTTCGCTAGGGACCGCATCTACCTTCTTTCGAAGTTAGCACGCAACTGCGCTGTTATGCGGCGGCTCGTTTTGGCCCATTCAACGTCTGTCCTTCAAGTGTAACGAGCGAGTAACGGAGTTTATATTTCATGCCTGCCACAGCAAGTTTGTGTCCGTGGGGCCTCTATTCTAATTCGAACGTTTGACTTACGCTATACGTATTCGTTTCGGAATATCGTTTCTACGTCTTCCGTTAACTATACGGGGTTAACGTTATGAAGACAATTAATAACCTTTGTGAAATACAACTTTGTTTGGGGAAAACATAATGATGTTCGAAGTCGCCAGTTTTTCCACGACAAACGACTTTCAACAACTTATTATATGCATAATTGTTGCAACTGATGGCCGGGAATTTTTTATATATATATATATATATATATATATATATATATATATATATATATATATATTTTTGAATTACAAAAAGGAAATACTAAAAAAAATTGTTAAATGGTTCAGGATTCGATCCGGCGACCTTAGGATTACGAACCCCAGCGCTTACCACTGCACCAAACGCTGCAGAAAACTTTTACTCTTAGAGAGTATTTCACCGCAACGGTTTCTTTTAACTGTCGATTTTCTCGACAACGTCTGAGAAGTGCATCTTGGTGCTTTGCCACATTACACCTCTGGCCATGAGCTTTTATTATGCGCAGTATGAATCGAATCTGAATTTCACAATTGCCGGCCTCCCCTTGTGAGAGTAGCCATCAATACAGTGCTCCTGAAGTTATGAATTTATTCTTCAAACAAAATAATTTTTGTCAAAAAAGAGCTCTTTTCAAGGAACAAGTTATCATTTATCCAATTTTCCAGAGGACTCTGAATAAAATTTCAGTTAAACCATCGGTGGTAGATACCAGTGCGCCACATGCCATGCCCTCAATGTCAGATATTTGTGCTATTTCTAAAGACAGATCTTTTGAAATCTGTGGTGCTTATTTTGTAACTGGTATACAAAAAATTATTTATGTATATAGACCTTTTCTAAAACTTCGAAACTTAAACTGATACCTAAATCAATTGTTTAAAAATTACATTTATAATCTGATATATTTGATAATCCAGCATTGACAGATCCCTGCATGCCAGATTAACAAGGTCCTACTGTATTTGTTACGACTACAAAGGTTATGTTGGCACATAAAAGCTTATATTCAATTCTGGTGTGTGTGTTAGCTGCAATAATGTGCCAGAATCATTCAGAATACTACTCCATATTTTCACTCAAAGCACCTTTGAACATATTTTGGTTTCGAGATTTAAAATATTTTGTGCATATTTCTTATCTATGTTAGTCTTAATGACCATGCCAATACAAATAAAAAAGTGTGCTGCACATAATGTTTGTTTTTGTTTTAGGAAAGATTTCTCCATGGACTGGACGTTTCTATTCACTCCTTGATCCTTCATATGCCAAGAACCACATACCCATAATTGCGTCAGTATCTGAGCACCAGCCGACCTCTTGGTCCTCTTTCTATTTTGATCTGCAAATATTGGTGTTCTTGTTTCCTGCTGGACTTTATTTCTGTTTCTCCAAACTTTCTGATGCTAACATCTTTCTGGTGCTCTATGGTGTCACTAGTATTTACTTTGCGGTAAGTAATTGTAAGAAAAAAGGATTGCCTAGATTTTATGTAACTCTTTTTTTTTTTTAACTTACCGTATTTACTCGAATCTTAAGCCGCACTTTTTTTCCGGTTTTCGTAATCCAAAAAACCGCCTGCGGCTTAGAATCGAGTGCAAAGCAAGCGGAAGTCATGAAAAATTTTGGTACGTGCCGCCACAACTAACTTCTGCCGTCGAATATATGTAGCGCTACGCAGGCATGCTTTGTAGGCACAAAGATAAATACTGGCGCCAAAACCTCTGTGTCAGTAAATAAATTTTTTTAAAAAAAGTGGAAGATGAGCTTTTTTTCTCCACCGCGAGTTTCGACCACTGCATTTTCATACATTATCCAACGAAGTAAATACAAATTCCGTATTGTTCATCTTCGAATGTAGCACAATTTCAGTGTACTACGAAAATCTGACTGGCAAGAGTGTTCGGGATGTTTGTCAATATGGCCAACTCTACGTTCTGAATTTTTTCCTATCTGTGAGAAGAAATGGTTGCTAATAGGAACCTGATGAAATTTGAATCACATACAGTATTCTCTTCACCATAAGAATAATACGAATATAAACATTTTGCCATGTATTCTTTCGTGTTTGCTGCTATCATTTAAATCCTGTCTGCCTAATAAACTACGAAACTAGAGTGAGACAACAGCAAACGCGGAAGAATATACGTATCGTGTCATGTTTATATTCGTATTATTCTTATGCCTAATAGTGATACAGTCAGAAATGAAGCACGGCAAGTGACTAGATTTTTAAATCTAAGATGACTCTAATTTCTGTGCAGAATTTGATGTAATAAAGAAGCGGCCGCAAAGATTTTCAAACGGAGAAAAATTTTCGCCTAACTCTCGTTCAGAACATGTTCTATCATACGCAGTCTATTATTTGATTCTTTTTGATCATTATCAAAGAAAGCAGCAGTGTAAGTAACAACAAATAGCAGTCTCTTGCCATTGTTTCGCTAATGAGACGATTCCACTTTTTTTTAAAATTGTACGCGGCGGTAGCGCACACAAAAGCAAGCCATGCCGCGAGCCGCGACAGGCCGTAAACACGCACTATCAGAATGCGACAAACAATGCATGACACAGTGAGTGCAGTAATGCATTTTCAGCTTAAGAGTGACGCAAACACCTATAACAAAGAAAACGGCATTTATCAGATCAAAGCAAAATAAGCAATCGATTCAAACCAGACGAAGCACGTGAAAAAGGAAGGGTACCCGTATAAATACGGACGGAGCGCCTGACGCATAGCAATGGCTACGTGGTAAAGCTTAACTGCTAAGCTTACAACTCGAACCAAACTACTGTAGCTGTATCGTCATTCATTCGACCTAAATTGTGTCTCATATTACAATGGACCAACTTTGTTTAGATTTGGAGGTGCGGCCTAAAACTTTTCTCTCCCCTTGAATTTCGAGTCTCAAATTTCAGGTGCGGCTTAGATTCGGGAATTTTTTTTTTTTCCTTTACTTCGAGTCTCATTTTTCAGGTGCGGCTTAGATTCGAGTGCGGCTTAGATTCGAGTAAATACGGTATTGATGATTTGTATGTAAACTTTCAGAAATATAGAGGCTGCTGAGAAATGATTTGTGATTTCATCATTTTTTTTAAATTCAATTATGTAATACTATTAATGTCAGAAGCTAATTAATCTGTTCTTTGTAGAACAGCTTTTATCACTATACAATACATTTTATTGCAAGTTACATCCTAAAAGTTGCTCATTTCATAAGATACTCCATACCCAAATATTTTTAAATTTGAAGAATTTACTTGATAAATAGAAGATATGTGAATGTTTATTGGAAAAGTATTAAGATAGTTGTGCATTATCTTAAATTCAGTAGTGAATAGGTACTGAAAGTATAAACGAGCATTGCTGCTTGAAGTTTATGGCGTCGAAAATATCAAGTTCTGTTACAATACACGTAGATTTTATAAGACATAGCATGTAGAAAGAGTGATTGAATGAAGAGGAGTAACCACATACTGTAAAATCTTCAGTAAATGTGGGAGGTCGCTTATTATTATTTGCACTTAAGAGACTGTTACTATATATGATTTATCTACTGGAGGCCTATGGTCCAGGAACTGTATACCGAAGTCAGCGTTGCTTATCAATAAGCTTCTGGCTCTTTGTGTCACCAGGATGTTAACTGGAATAGGAAATAAAAGAAGGCACCCATAACAAGGTATTCTGAAAGAAAGGTGTCGGAGCAAAATATAGTTTGTGTGTGGTGGCCTAGAAGCCATTAAGATTTCAGCTGGTTTGTGTAAATAGTTACATTCTCTGTACTGTGTAAGAGATGAATTTGCTTCACTTGTCCACACAAAAATGTATATTTGGTGGACACAGGCTTGCTTCATATTGCAGCAGAGATTTTAGTTACTGGAAGTTTGTGAGTACACGTTCTCGAATAAAACTGTTACTGCTGCTGCTTTGTTATGACGTCCCTTTTAACAGAAATCAAAATGGGACAAAATAAGTGTGATTGCAAACCCAACGAAGGAGACAATGACAAGGACTTGGTAATTTTCAAATCACTCACCATTTTCAGCTACTCTTGTTGCTTTGTGCTTTTCAACAGTAGTCCCTCTGTTTATTGGGGAAATGTTAGGTGCAGTGGTCTCCTCACTATTGCAAGGCAGCAGTGTCATGAAAGAACATTAACAAATGTTGAGTAGAGGCTTAATGTTTCCTCGTAGTACTTCGTATTCCCCTGCAGTCTTCCCTTCAGCTAAATGAACAGTTGTTTGTGTACAATACTTGGGTAGGTGTGATAAATTTCCTACCTTTCCAGTTTCTAGAAGAAATGTCTCAAGAGATATGGTTACTTGAATGCACACATTGGTGGTGATGTGAGTCATTTGTTTTTCCATAGCAGAAACTATTCATTGTCATTATTTCATTATCTGTCTGATGTATTAAATAAATGAGTACTTGTAAATATCCATGTTATAAAAGTAAGGCTGTTCTGTGAAGAGTATCTTAATTTGATGACTCCTTACATAGAATTACTGCTTAAAAAGTAGAATCATACACACTGAAAAATTAATGATTGCTGTTCCGCCTGAAAGTCATCTTACATAATTCTAATTACTGCATCTGCTATCTACTGCCATGTTGGATACTTGTCAACGTGACAGAATTCTAAAATAGAGGGACATCTCTCTCTCTCTGGAATTTGTCCAAATTAGTGACAGATATTCTTTCCTGAAGACTGAAACTTTCTAGATCATAAATTTGACTACTTACACATAACTGCTTTTCGTTTATGCTTTTGGCTTTGGACTGAGGTATTTTAATGTGATAAGGAAGCTGCAGGGCATCAGTAAATGCACAACAAAAATCAAATCCCTCAGTAAATGAATACCACCAGCAAATATTAAATTTGTCAATGATAAGATTGGTCACAACAGAGAAGCAAAATGGTACTATAGTCCGTGAGACGAGTGATTGGTAATGACAGTTCCGATGGGCAGACGGCGCTGTTGCCGAACGTGGCTCACAGCACACGGCGCCCTGTCTGCTACACACATTCTCTAGCAGCAGAAATAAAAGCGAGACAAAATACAAGTCGTATTGGTACGCGTTAATTTATTTAAAGTTGATGCTTGAAATATATTAACTCGGAAACTGATAAGAGCTATTTAGTACAAGTATCTAAGATGCTGAAACATAATAAAGTTATTTGTTAAACTTCACAACTGAAATGAAAACTATTTTCGCAAGTTGTTGAACATTAGCAGTTTTGGTTTCCATTGTTAAGTATTAGCATTATTAATTTGTTCTACTACAAGCTACAGAATAATTGGTCAGTGTATTAAGAGTTACAATCTGAAGAAAGTACTCACAATATGATGATCTGGTTGTAGATCGATAGCAAACTCCCTCCTTACATTCCTGAATATGTTGTAGTTAGTGCAATGGAAAACCACCACTCACATCACTGTCAGAATCTGATTTGACATTTGTCTTCCTCAGCACTACTCGAACTATCACTGCTCTCTCCCAGATGTATAATTCAATTTTCGATGCATTCTTCCACAACCCCTTCGGTTTTGGCCCTTCTGATGGCACTGGCAGTGCTGTTTACAATTTTAGCCCACGTCTTGCTTGTCACTTTATTGATAGCTGCTGGAAGGAGAGTTTCCACTTCAGAGATCGTGAATTTTTTATTGTTTGCAGCAATGTAATTTTTTATCTGCGCCCACACTCCTTCAATTGCATTGAAGTGACAGTGGTATGGAGGAAGCCGAACGATTTCATGCCCGTGCCTTTTAGCAATCTCGTCAATTACATATGTTGGAAATTGGGGTTTCTTTTGTGCCACAATTTCGAGCAGTTCCGCCTTCCTTAAATCTTCTCTGAAATCTACTTTTCGCCGTTTCAACCACTGAATGATATCGTCTTTTTTTGTTGCCAAGGCTGCTGCCTTATCGTGAACAACGGAATGATAAGGCGCATTGTCCATAACAATCACTGATGGACTTGTCAGATTCGTCATAAGCGATGTCTCGAACCATTCTTGAAATACTACACTGTTCATTTCTTCATGGTAATCTCCCGTCTTTTTTGACCGAAACATTTTCAAGCTGTTTGGTACAAAACCTTTCGATGTTCCTGCATGTAAGACAATAATACGCCCTCCTTTGCCAACAGGCACTGCCATTGTCCCCTCGGGCGTGCCATCATTCCAGCCTCTATGTAAAGAATGGCTGGCTTTGACCCAAGTTTCATCTAACCACACTATACTTTCGAATTCCACACCCATGATCCTGCGCAGAAATCTGCACCGCCACGCAACTACATCTGTCCTTTCCATTAATATTTTGCGTACGTTAAACAGTGAATAGCTGAAGCCTATGTCTTTCAACACTGTACGCAATGAAAATTTGCTCCCTTTAAAAAGATCGTCTTTCTGAAGCGATACCAGTAATTTAGACAGAGTGGGATGTTCCCTTCTCTTATAATAGCTGTATATATGACGACGAATAGCGTCTTTCTGAAAATCGTCCAAAGCTGTCACCTGCTTATTTCTCGGTCGCTTCTTTCCTGGTGTGTGCAGCTTTGTTGTGCCACTCTCGTCACAATCTACACTATACTGTTCTTTCCCTAACTTTACAACAGTGTTCTTACTTATTTTCAATGCTGCTTCAGTTCTCTTCACAACCTGAACAACAGGAATTAAGGGCCCACCTTTGTCCCTTCCTTTCTCAAAGTAATCCCTCACAGAGCACACAAATTCACGGGCCTGGGTGTGTAGCACACTTTTCTTCCTCCGTTTCACTTCTTGTGTTGGGCTGGTACTACCCGCCGCACTAGACATTGTTTACAAAGAAACACTAAAAACAACAAAAACGAAATAAACTGCGAATTCAACTTCAGACAAACGACGAACGACCGCACCGCCAGCACGCGAGACACTGGTAAGTTTCATAAGCGCGCGCGACCGGGTTTCAGAGCGGCAACGTGGCCCTTGCTACCCGCTCAAAGTCAGGCCGTCATTGGCTGCCTGCCTGCGGTCGCTAGGCAACGGAAAAACGCTACCGAGCTGTCAATATCAAATACTCGTCTCCCAGACTATAGTGATAGTTGTGTTGCCACAAACATCATGTTGTTTTGTAGTGATTGTTTCTTTATGATGCCACTTGGGCAATGGGCATAGTAGAGATGGTGTTGCAGCAACTGTTTGTGTTTACAGTCATGGGATTATCAAAATCCTCATTTCCAGTTGCAAAAGAAGTGAATGCAGTAAGTGAGACAACTGACGCTCCCCTCCTGTTCGCCACTTTTGCTGCTTCCTTCTGTAACTCAGTTGGAGGTGGATAGGGGAGGGAAGAGAGAATTGAATTGCAAATGATGTTTGCAAATGACCCATCCTCATACTCAGCTTAAATGATCTTTAAAGGAACTACAGAAATTCGAAAATATGAATTCTTTTCTTCCGGAGTGTAATTCCAGTAGCTTAATTGTTGCCACATAGGTCAGCAAAAACACGTTAAATTTATGACTCTTGCTGACACACATGAGGCTATTCAGAAAGAAGGGAATGTTTTGGCATTTTAAAAAACTAAGTACAAGAAATACATTTTACTATATGCACCTGAAAGAGCGAATGACATACTACTTTTCCACATAGTCACCAAACATATTGAGGCACTTATCATAGTGCTGGAAAAGCTTTGAAAGACCGTCGTCATAAATTCTGCCGCCTGATACTTCAGCCAGTGAGTCATGCCTGCCTGGAGTTCCGCATCGTCATGAAAGCGCTGCGTTGCAACCCAATTCTTTATCTTGGGAAACAAGTGTAAGTAACTTGGTGCAAGATCGGGGCTTATAGGGTGGATGAGGGAAAATTTCCCATTTGAATGGATTTAGGAGTTTTTTAGTGCAGTTCGCCATGTTAGGCCGGCCATTGTCGTGCAAAAACAATATTTTGGATGTCAGCTTTCCTCGGTGTTTATTTTGTTCTGCTCTTCTAAGGCTGTGCAAAGTTTGGCAGTACCAGACAGAATTTGGGGTTGCTTCACGTTCGAGAAAATCAGTGAGAAGCACACCTTGCCTATCCCAAAACACTATCACCATCAACTTTCTTGCTGACAAGGTTTGCAAACATTTTCTTGGTTTTTGGGAGACCTTATGTGCCTCCAATCCATGGACTGCAATTTTGTCTCGCAATTAACGTGTTTCACTCAAGTCTCGTCACCGGTTACAATTTGATCCAGTAATGAATCACCATGTTTGTGGTAGGCCTCCAGAAATGTCAATGTTGCACCCATTCGCTGTTGTTTATGGTGCTCTGTCAGCATTTTGGGCACACGTCATGCACAAAATTTGTGGTAGCCTAGCTTTTGAGTGAGAATTTCAAACATAGTCCATGCAACTTGTGGAAAATAAAGCAAAAGCGGCATTATTGTGAAGCGGCGGTTTTCACGAATTGTTTCATCAACTTTAGCAACAAAATTGTCAGTCACAGTGGTCAGGCGTCCACTTTTCTCTTCATCATGAACATTGGTACATCCATTTTTAAACCAAATGCACCATTTGCACACGGAACAGTCAATCATTACGTTGTTTCCGAACACTTCACACAGTTCACAATAAATTTCTGTGCGTTTTAGGTTTTTTGCCAACAAAACTGTATCACATAACTCACCTCCCAACTGGCGGGATTTTCGATTGCAGCGCACATTTCAGATTTGAATATCGAAGAAACCAGATACACAGAGACGTTCCCACTGTCACAAATGGATGCCGACTGAGCTGCCAAGCACGCACATACCAAAATATACGCAATCAGTATGTGCCTAGCGACGTCAGATGGAAATGTTCCCTATTTTCTGAGTAGTCCTTGTATGTCAGCCAATTCACTTCTCTCCGTGCCATTGTGGTATGCTCCATCCACTGAAATTTTGTAATTTCACTATAGTAGTGCTTATTTGAAAGTTTTAGTTTGTCTCCCCCTTACAATATCAATCTGCACATAAGAAGGTGGGTGGGGAAATATGCAGTGGCAATGAGCAGTGTACCACATGACACTTCAGCACAATAGCATCATTGTGCCACGTTTGTGTGGAGCACTTGCTTATGGGTTCATGCAGAACATTCAGTGTTGATTTCATGTTAGTTGAGGTATGATGGGGTTACTTAGCAACTGTAGTGCTCATTATGGGTGACATAAAGCAAACACGACAAGTATTACATTAAGAAAGTGACAGTAACAGTTTACCAAGCATATAAATTCTGTTAGGGATAGTCAGAAGAGAGAGAGAGAGCAATGCAATGCATAACACTGTCACCTTTCTACATCCATGCGACTTTGAATAACGATGATTCTTTCTCGTCAGAGTTCAGTGTCAATTTCTGCTGGGTTTCACAGTTGCTGACAAGCACAGCAGCTCGCATGAACTATCAAGACTCAATAACTCAGAGTAGAGAAAAGGTGAAACACTTTATTTTTCTTTAGAAAGGTAGCATCTGTATTGCAGGCAACATATGCTTTCTTTGGCTATGCTTGTCACTTTCCCTTTCAAATAATATATACACTCCTGGAAATTGAAATAAGAACACCGTGAATTCATTGTCCCAGGAAGGGGATACTTTATTGACACATTCCTGGGGTCAGATACATCACATGATCACACTGACAGAACCACAGGCACATAGACACAGGCAACAGAGCATGCACAATGTCGGCACTAGTACAGTGTATATCCACCTTTCGCAGCAATGCAGGCTGCTATTCTCCCATGGAGACGATCGTAGAGATGCTGGATGTAGTCCTGTGGAACGGCTTGCCATGCCATTTCCACCTGGCGCCTCAGTTGGACCAGCGTTCGTGCTGGACGTGCAGACCGCATGAGACGACGCTTCATCCAGTCCCAAACATGCTCAATGGGGGACAGACCCGGAGATCTTGCTGGCCAGGGTAGTTGACTTACACCTTCTAGAGCACATTGGGTGGCACGGGATACATGCGGACATGCATTGTCCTGTTGGAACAGCAAGTTCCCTTGCCGGTCTAGGAATGGTAGAATGATGGGTTCGATGACGGTTTGGATGTACCGTGCACTATTCCGTGTCCCCTCGACGATCACCAGTGGTGTACGGCCAGTGTAGGAGATCGCTCCCCACACCATGATGCCGGGTGTTGGCCCTGTGTGCCTCGGTCGTATGCAGTCCTGATTGTGGCGCTCACCTGCACGGCGCCAAACACGCATACGACCATCATTGGCACCAAGGCAGAAGCGACTCTCATCGCTGAAGACGACACGTCTCCATTCGTCCCTCCATTCACGCCTGTCGCGACACCACGGGCTGCACGATGTTGGGGCATGAGCGGAAGACGGCCTAACGGTGTGCGGGACCGTAGCCCAGCTTCATGGAGACGGTTGCGAATGGTCCTCGCCGATACCCCAGGAGCAACAGTGTCCCTAATTTGCTGGGAAGTGGCGGTGCGGTCCCCTACGGCACTGCGTAGGATCCTACGGTCTTGGCGTGCATCCGTGCGTCGCTGCGGTCCGGTCCCAGGTCGACGGGCACGTGCACCTTCCGCCGACCACTGGCGACAACATCGATGTACTGTGGAGACCTCACGTCCCACGTGTTGAGCAATTCGGCGGTATGTCCACCCGGCCTCCCGCATGCCCACTATACGCCCTCGCTCAAAGTCCGTCAACTGCACATACGGTTCACGTCCACGCTGTCGCGGCATGCTACCAGTGTTAAAGACTGCGATGGAGCTCCGTATGCCACGGCAAACTGGCTGACACTGACGGCGGCGGTGCACAAATGCTGCGCAGCTAGCGCCATTCGACGGCCAACACCGCGGTTCCTGGTGTGTCCGCTGTGCCGTGCGTGTGATCATTGCTTGTACAGCCCTCTCGCAGTGTCCGGAGCAAGTATGGTGGGTCTGACACACCGGTGTCAATGTGTTCTGAGTCATTCCGGTATACACTCGCACACACACACATATCCATCCACAGATATGTGTGGATGGATATGTGTGTGTGTGCGAGTGTATACCCGTCCTTTTTTCCCCCTAAGGTATGTCTTTCCGCTCCCGGGACTGGAATGACTCCTTACCCTCTCCCTTAAAACCCACATCCTTTCGTCTTTCCCTCTCCTTCCCTCTTTCCTGATGAGGCAACAGTTTGTTGCGAAAGCTTGAATTTTGTGTGTATGTTTGTGTTCGTTTGTGTGTCTGTCGACCTGCCAGCACTTTCATTTGGTAAGTCACATCATCTTTGTTTTTAGGTATATTTTTCCTTCGTGGAATGTTTCCTTCTATTAAACCATATATATATATGAAAGAAAGCAAAAGGTATGCTAATTATAACACCATTTTCAGAAGGTGAAATGATACGTGATTCGTCTATATGCAGCGTAATCCAGGTAGTTCATTAAATATAATCTGTGTAAAGCTGGAAAAACTGAAACAGCAGGAGGCAGTAATTGTATGTCTGCTTCATTTCTTGTCAAATTTAACAGACCATAGATATCCATCCAGTCAGTCTTAAAGCTACTGACTTGGAATTTGACTCCTTGTGGAACAAAACACATTCAAATCAAATTACACAATTTCAGAGAGTTTCCTGATCACATGCAGATACTATTTTGTTGATAGGTGTGAAAATTACAGATCTATCTGTTTAATAAGTCAGCTGCAAAATACTAATGCGAATTCCTTAGAGACAAATGGAAAAACTGGTGGAAGCAGACGTCGGGGAAGATCAGTTTGGATTCCATAGAAAGTTTGGAACACTCGAGGCTATACTGACCCTACAACTATCTTAGAAGATAAATTAAGGAAAGACAAACCTACATTTCTAGCATTTGTAGACTTAAAGAAAGCTTTGGATATGTTGATTGGAATACTCTTTCAAATTCTGAAGGTGTCATTGGTCAAATACAGGACGAAAAAGGCTATGTATAATTTGTACAGAAACTGCATGGCATTTATAAGAGTCAAGGGGCATGAAAGGGAAGCAGTGGTTGGGAAGGGAGTGAGACAGTGTTGTAGCGTATCCCCGATGTTATTGAACTTGACTAAAATAAGCAATCGGTTGGTAGGACACATTCTGAGGTATCAAGGGATCACCAATTTAGTATTGGAGGGAAGTGTGGAGGGTAAAAATCGTAGAGGGAGACCAAAGAATGAATACACTTAACAGACTCAGATCGTTTCATAGCTTTGGTTACTGGTAATAAGTTGACACCAGTACCTATGAGTTTAATTTGTACACTACAACACTGAAGATGATCACTGTGATTGAAAATCGATTTTGCTGTCAGTAAACCATCAAAATTATGACCAACGCTGACCTTCCTTCTAGATTCAGAAGGATGTATGTTGCAGTAGTTACTCGGAGATGAAAATGCTTGCACAGGATAGAGTAGCATGGAGAGCTGCACCAAACCAGTCTCTGGACTGAGGGCAACAACAAAAACAACATATAGATTGAAGTGGTGAGTGAAAATTTGTACACTGGTCGGAGAATTGAACCCGAGTCTCCTGTTTACTGGATAGGTGCGGTAGCCACTAAACCAGCTTGACACAGCGGTTTGCACAACTACATGAATTATCTTGGCATGCCTCCCTCCTTGATCCAAATTCTCACTCTCACTGCAGTCTACTTTAAACTCCCCTTCACATATGAACAGAATTTCTGATGCTCTCCATGTTCTGGAATAGCACCTTAGCATATTTGTATAAGTACCTGTACCTGGGTTTTTGGCTGGATCCCTCATTTACGTTCGATGCTGAGGTGCTGTTCCAGAACATGAGCCTTTGCAATTCTGTTCATGTATAATGGGGAATTTAAAATAGGTTGGGGTGATAGTGAGAATTTGGATCAAGGAGGGAGGCGTGCCAGAGTAATCTGTGCAGTTGTGCAAACAACTGTGCCGAGGCGGCTTAGTGACCACGACATCTGTTTCGTAAGCAAGAGACCCGGGTTTGATTCCCAGCGTTTATACAAATTTTCACTCACTGTTTCAGTGTATATACATAAAGACATTCATAAAAAAAAAGTTTGATGTGATAAAGTGATACTCTTAAGCTTTAGACTGTTTGCTGTTGCTTCAGAGAATCAATCTAAAGTCTCAAATAAACGGTCACATTGGTGGTAGTGAGACAGAACTAGTTAAATGAAAATACAATATCATAGTATCACACTTCAACATTTTAAGGTTAAATTTACTCTATGTTTGACTTGACAAGTCCATTTAAAAACCATTTTATCTTATTTGTTCACTGTAGGCTAAAGGAGTTTAAACTGAAGTATGTACACGTATTAAGCAGAGAAATTCATCTTATTAGGAAGATTACGTGATTGCTGAGAGCCATTGCTAAATTTGATTGCTGAGAGCCATTGCTAAATTTGATTGCTGAGAGCCGTTGCTAAATTATTGTGAATAGAGAATGAAAATTTGTAGTGTGCATATTTAAATAATTTTATCAAAACTGCAGTGAGAAAAAGATTTTCGCCCGCATCTCGTGGTCGTGCGGTAGCATTCTCGCTTCCCACGCCCGGGTTCCCGGGTTCGATTCCCAGCGGGGTCAGGGATTTTCTCTGCCTCGTGATGGCTGGGTGTTGTGTGCTGTCCTTAGGTTAGTTAGGTTTAAGTAGTTCTAAGTTCTAGGGGACTTATGACCACAGCAGTTGAGTCCCTTAGTGCTCAGAGCCATTTGAGCCAGAAAAAGATTTTCATTGTTGCAATTGCTTGGAGTTTGTGCATGATGTTAATGTGGGGAAGAGCCTAATTAAATGATTTGTGAGCTTAAATGAGATGGACATCATTGTGAGCTGTTAATTTATTTTGGCATTAAAATAATGCCATAAGCCAGGAAACAATATTATTTATTTATTTATTAACTGTCCACTTATTTTGTACTATCTGTGATCTATGAAAAACAGTTTTTGACTGTGAGACATAGAGTATGCAAAGTTATTAATTTTACAGAATACTTTTCCTTTTTTTACCAGGGTGTTATGGTTCGTCTAATGCTGGTTCTTGCACCTGTGATGTGCATACTCTCTGGTATAGCTGTCTCTGCCATGCTAACGACATACATGAAGCAGATAGATGCCTCTAAGAATGTGGATAAGAAAAGCAAAAAATTTGAAAGCAACTATGTCATGAAGAGTGAGGTAAGAAAAAAGTTCATTATTAAACCATCAGTATGCTGTGTTATTAATTCCTCATTAATTCCTCTCAACATTTAAGTTTGATTCTCTCATAGGCTTTTGCTACAGATGATCCTTATTTTAGCAGTGGAGAATACTGGAGATTATGTTATTCGTAAAGTTGATTAAATTAATTTTCTGACACAAATGAAAATAATGTAAAATTCTAGCTTTTGAGATAAACTAATAAAAATGATCTTAAAAGAAAAATGTGTGTTTTCCTCTGTCTTACAGACAAATACTGAAGAAAATTATTTGTGTCACTAAAATTCTTGATCGATACTGTGAAAGTTTTCGTTGACTGAGATGTTGACTTATTATGTTCTTATGGCACTGCATTCTGACAGTGTTTCCAGTAATACATCTCTGTGTGCCCCCCCCCCCCCCTCCCTCCCTCCCTCCAACCCTCCCTCTCTCTCTCTCTCTCTCTCTCTCTCTCTCTCACACACACACACACACACACACACACACACACACACACACACACACACCTGAGTTTTCCATGCCACTTATTGTACAATACATAGGAACATAATGGGGAGCAATACCTTTTGAGTTAACACTTAAAACGAACATGGTTTATTTTAATCAAGAAGTAAACATGCCAAGTATCGACTATAGAAGTGTCAAAAGTTATATGAACAAATAATTACAGGAAAACTGCAATGAGAGTAGGTTGCAAAGGAGGTGAAACATTTTCGTAAGGAACAAACAGCTGTTCTGTTAAGAGTACACATTGATAAGGAAACAAATAGCACTATCTAGTCACAAAAAAATCACACTTTTTACAAAGAGGTCTCAGAATAAAATTGAAATAAAAGTTGTACAAAACAATTATAGAAGGAATAGTAACAGACTAGACATACACATTAAACTTTTAAATGAACTGATAGAGCTACGTATTCAATCTGAGAAAGTTCTTTCTCAGTGCTTTTCATGGGTTTTGTTTTCTGACTTTGTGCCTCTTATAGCTGATTTGCTCTAATCTGTTTCTCTTCTCTCATTTCTTTCCAAGAACTTTTCGTTGCTAATGATTCACTGTACCCACAATGTGCAGTGGAGTGTGCACTGATTTGAAACTCCATGGCAGATTAAAATCTACAGAGTGAAAATATTATACTGGAAACAATCTTCCAGTCTATGGCTAGACCATGTAACTGCAATTTCTTTTTCCTAGGAAGTGAAATGAAATGATCATGTGGTGTTTTTGGCAGGGAGACATCATCTGTGATTGTTCAGCCACCTAGTGCAAATCTTTTTATTTGACACCACTTCGGCAGCGTGCACCATTTCCCGGGTGGATAAAATCTCCAATCCTGCCAGGAATCGAACTGCACTGACCACTCAGCTTCGTAGCTGGATTTCCAGGAGTGTTAGTTCCCCAGGGTTTCAGGGGGACTTCTGAGAAGTTTGAAACCTAGGAGATGAGGTACTAGTTGTAATCTTCCAGGAGATTGATGCTGCTATCCTCACTCATTGCAGGAGCCGAGGAAGAACTTAGTGATCTGTTCTCCAGAGTGAAAACTGTTAAGTTTGGATCTGGGAGATAAACATGAAAAAGACCAAACTAATTATTAGTAACTGACAAGGTCTAGATGAGGTATTTAAAGGATCTGGAGGTAGTGAATGATGGTGTATATCTAGGATTTCTGATGAGTGACTTAAGATAGTGTGATATATAAATAAAACAGCGAATCATCTTACGTCAAGCTGCAATGGTTAACCTCACTACCATCTTGCAGAAATAGCAATATCCAAACAATGAAGATGTGCTTGGCGGAATCATTGGTGTTCTTGTATGATTGCAAGACTTGGGCCTTGAAAGCTTAGTGATAGGAGCCGAATTGATGCCTTTGGGGTATGTTGGAGGAAGATGTTAAATGCACCATGGACAAAAAGAACCAATATTTCCATTATAGCAAGACATAGCATCAGCAGAAGTTTGCTACTTCATTGGGCATATTTTGAAAAGAGAAGAGATAATGTAGGAAAGACCATCTTGCAAGACAATATCTAAGGCTGAAGACAATGAAGAAGAGCAGCAGGCAGATAGTTGGATTAAGCAAAGAAGATTAATGACCTTCTTCGCATTATATTAAGAAGGGCAGAAGATTGCAGTGGATGATGACGTGTATTTGAAGATTAAGTTACGTAATACATGAATAAAGAAATTAGGTCACAAGTCAGCAGTGAGTAGACAGATATGATGAAGTCAATGACAATGATTAAATCATAATTCTCTGACTGTGGATTGGAGGGAAGTATAGCGAAGGGAGATAATTGGATATCTGACTGAAATTTTGTCAGAAAGGGTGCTACCTGAGCAAGCACAGTCTCTTGTGCACTGCTTGGTAGCTGTGACTCTTAGGAATTTCAGTAGTAACCTTAGGTTTCGGTTTTATCTCCTTTTGTAACTTCTTTACCTTTCTTACTTTCTTCACATACTTTTTAACAACCATTAATATTTGCTGTACCCCAACTGCCACTATGTTATTTCCACTCACAGAACAGCATGGAACTTATGTGGGAAGACAGAGGTGCCTGTAATATTGTTGAAATCGGCTCTGCAGAAGGGAACTTCTTAAATAAATTGCATAAATCTCTCAGAAACTGGGCAAGGTTCCAATCATCAATAGTACAACCCTTCTTAAAGACACCATGCATAGTGTGTAAGTCACATGCCCATAAGTTCAAGAACACAGGATCCTCAAGATTACCCTCAACTTTGAGCTTGCTTTTCAGTTCTTTCAGGAATGAGTTATTACCATTAAAGCTTGACACTTGAACAACAACTTACCTTTTCAGATTAACATTATATTGGAATGCACCTGGCACAAATCCTTTAACTAAATCTTTTGCAACACTTTTTCCCAAAAATGCTGAAGTCGGGTACCTGCTAGATACCTGGACCAACGCGCTATCCCAGAAACATACAGATCCATCTGCTGGTTCTGCTAGTGCTATTCAAACTCTCATCAAAACAAAGTGCAACAATGTCACGGGGAATAACAGTAGGCTGTAGCTGTTGAATGAAACATGGACTCGTACTGAATGCAATGTTAAAATTGACATTTAACTTCTCGAGCTGCACTTTGAAGACAGTTCATTGCCTGAAAACATATCCAGTAAGATATTATGAAGGCTACCACTGTCGGGAAGATTGGTGTCTCAGCAGGCAACAGACACAAACAGATTTGTGCCTTCATCACGGCATCTCTCTGCACATAATCCAGCTTCATTGGCCATTGTCCAGTTATTGCAATAGGTGGCTGATGCAATTGTGTAGGGTTAGGAGCTGTTGCTGGAACACATCGTGACTGCATGATGCACTCCCCATGTGTGCCCTGCAGCAGACTAAAAATATAAGGAGACTAATTAGAAATAGTATGTTTCTTCATTGAAATTAGTAATTCTATTTGCCATTGCCTCAAGGCACAGTCAGGATTGTTCTTTTCATTACCGGAGTTGTTGATCAACTGGTTGCATCCAGCAGTAGTAAACAGCACCGCAAGGGCTATGCACGATGTAATAGTATTGTGGCAGCAGCCGTTTGTAGCAGTTAGCATGGATATAGGCACTGTCACCTTCCTAGTAGCCGTGAGCCCAACGTGCTTCTTTTCACTTGCATGACCCGACAAGAGCTGCTTGCTCATGTTGCTGATACAGAGGTTTGTTTTACAGAGCGTGCAGCTGAACACTGAATTTTTCAGTAGTCCATGAACTCCCCTATGACACTTGTCTTTTGTGCACAACACCAAATAAGGGAAGCATGGCCCGCACAGTTTGGCTCAGTCGGCTGCAGCCAGATCCAACTGGGTAGCTGGCTGGCTGCTGCAGTGGATTGAGCAAAGGAGGGGGCTAGGGCTGCCGAATCACTGGTGGCGGAAAGTCACACAGCACCTGGTGGTAGATGAACAGTGATGACAGTGCTACATTGAGCCAAACAGAAGGCAAGCAAGTTCTTCTGCTCAAAAGCAAATTGTGTACCATCCTTTTCCAGGGTTTATAGGCAAAAATGCAATAATTCTGAGTTTTCCAGGACATTGGACATCCTGCCAGGTTAAGAAATCTGTACTATGCTGCCCATCTTTTTTCTCTTCATTTAAAATAGAAAGCATTAACACACACACACACACACACACACACAGAGAGAGAGAGAGAGAGAGAGAGAGAGAGAGAGAGAGAGCCTTAGTCTCCCATAAAAAAGAACCACCACTGGAGCAAGCGAAATGCAGTTACTTTCAGGTGAGGATTGTCAGAGCCTTTGTTTGTTACATTAGTTACATAAAGTAATGACTCGGCACAATTCAAATTTATGACGTGTTGTTGTTGGCCTCCGTCCATAGACTGGTTTGATGCAGCTCTCCATCCCTACTCTATCCTGTGCAAGCTTCTACATCTCAGAATAACTACTGCAGCATACATCCTTCTGAATCTGCTTAGCGTATTCATCTCTTGGTCTCCCTCTACAATTTTTACCCTCCATACTTCTCTCCAGTATTAAATTGGTGATCCCTTGATGCCTCAGAATGTGTCCTATCAATCGATACCTTCTTTTAGTCAAGTTGTGCCACAAATTCCTCTTCTCCCCAATGCTATTCAGCAACTCCTCATTAGTTACGTGATCTACCCATCTAATCTTCAGCATTCTTCTGTAGCACCACATTTTGGAAGCTTCTACTCTCTTCTTGTTTATTTATCATCCATGTTTCACATCTATACATGGGTACACTCCATACAAATACTTTTAGAAAAGACTTCCTGACAGTTAAATCTACCGTATTTACTTGAATCTAAGCCGCACCTGAAAAATGAGACTCGAAATCAAGGAAAAAAAAATTCCCGAATCTAAGCCGCACCTGAAATTTGAGACTCTAAATTCAAGGGAGAGAAAAGTTTTAGGCCGCACCTCCAAATCGAAACAAAGTTGGTCCATTGTAATATGAGACACAATTTAGGTCGAATGAATGACGATACAGCTACAGTAGTTTGGTTCGAGTCGTGAGCTTAGCAGTTAAGCTTTACCAGGTAGCCATTGGTATGCGTCAGGCCCGTATTTATACGGGTACCCTTCCTTTTTCACGTGCTTCGTCTGTTTTGAATCGATTGCTTATTTTTCTTTGATCTGATAAGTGCTGTTCTCTTTGTTATAGGTGTTAACGTCACTCTAAGCTGAAAATGCGTTGCTGTACTGTGTCGTGCATTGTTTGTCGCATTCTGATAATGTGTGTTCACGACCTGTCGCCGATCGCGGGATGGCTTGCTTTTGTGCGCGCTACCGCCGCTTACGATAAAAAAAAAGAGAGAGGAATTGTCTCATTAGCGAAACAATCGCAAGAGACTGGTATTTGTTGTTACTTACACTGCTGCTTTCTTTGATAATGATCAACAAGAACCAAATAATAGACTGCATATGATGATGATCTGAACGAGAGTTTAGCTAAAATTTTTCGCCATTTGAAAATCTTTGCAGACGCCTCTTTTGTACATTACATTCTGCACAGAAATTAGTCATCTTAGATTTAAAAATCTAGTAAATTGCCGTGCTTCATTTCTGACCGTATCACTATTAGGCATAAGAATAATACGAATATAAACATGACATGATATGTCTATTCTTCCGGGTTTGCTGTTGTCTCACTCTAGTTTCGAACTTTATTAGGTAGACAGGATTTAAATGAGATAGCAGCAAACACAAAAGAATACATGACAAAATGTTTATCTTCGTATTATTCTTATGGTGAAGAGAATACTGCATGTGATTCTCAATTCATAAAAGTTCCTATTAGCAACCATATCTTCTCACAGGTAGGAAAAAATTCAGAACGTAGAGTTGGCCATATTGACAAACATCCCAAACAGTCTTGCCAGTCGGATTTTCATAGTACATTGAAATGCTGCTACATTCGAAGATTAACAATACGGAATTTGTATTTACTTCGTTGGATAATATATGAAAATGCAGTGGTCGAAACTCGGGGCGGAGAAAAAAACTCATCTTCCACCTTTTTTTAATTTATTTACTGACTCAGAGGTTTTGGCGCCAGTATTTATCTTTGTGCCTGCAAAGCGTGCCTGTGTAGCGCTACATATATTCGACGGCAGAAGTTAGTTGTGGCGGCACCTACCACCATTTTTCAGAACTTGCGCTTATTTTGCACTCGATTCTAAGCCACAGGTGGTTTTTTGGATTACAAAAACCGGAAAAAAAAGTGCAGCTTAGATTCGAGTAAATCCGGTATACGCAATGTTAACAAATTTCTCTTCTTCAGAAATGCTTTTCTTGCCATAGCCAGTCTACATCCGACCACCACGTTGTTTTGCTCCCCAAATAGCAAAACTCATTTACTACTTTGTCTTATTTCCTAATCTAATATCCACATCATCATCTGATTTAATTCAACTACATTCCATTATCTTTGTTTTGTTTTTGTTGATCTTCATCTTATTTCCTCCTTTCAAGGCACTGTCCATTCTGTTCAGTTGCTCTTCCAGGTCCATTGCTGTCTCTGGCAGAATTACAATGTCATCCGGAAACCTCAAAGTTTTTATTTCTTCTTTGTGGATTTTAATTTGTACTCCAAATTTTTCTTTTGTTCCCTTTACTTCATGCTCAATATACAGATTGAATAACATTGGGCATAGGCTAGAACCCTTTCTCATTCCCTTCTCAACCACTGCTTCCCTTTCATGCCCCTCAACTCTTATGACTGACGTTTAGTTTCTGTAGAAATCGTAGATAGCCTTTCGCTCACTGTATTTTACACCTGCTGTCTTTGTCATTCGAAAGTGAGTATTCCAGTCAACATTGTAAAAACCTTTCTCTGTCGTATAGGATTAGTCATAGGGTCAGTATTGCCTCGTGTGTTCCAACATCTCCACGGAATTCAAACTTATCTTTCCTAAGGTCGGCTTCTACCACTTTTTCCATTGGTCTGTAAAGAATGTGTGTTAGTGTTTTGCAACCATGAGTTATTGAACAGATAGTTTGATAATTCTCATACCTCTGAACACCTGCTTTCTTTGGGATTGGAATTATTACATTCTTCTTGAAGTCTGAGGGTATTTCGCCCGTCTATACATCTTGCTCACCAGGTGATAGAGTTTTGTCAGGGCTGGCTCTCCCAAGCCTATCAGTAATTCTAATGGAATGTTGTCTGCTCCCGGGGCCTTGTTTCAACTTAGGTCTTTCAGTGCTCTTCCATTTCCATAGTATTGCCCTGAAGTACATCACCCTTGTATAGACCTTCTATAACTCCTTCGACCTTTCTGCTTTCCCTTCTTTGCTTTGGACTGGTTTTTCATTTGAGCTCTTGATATTCATACAAGTGTTTCTCTTTTCTCCGAAGGTATCTTTAATTTTCCTGTAGGCAGTATCTATCTTACCGCTATTGATATATGCCTCTACATCTTTACATTTGTCCTCTAGCCATCCCTGCTTAGCCATTTTGCGCTTCCTGTCGATCTCATTTTTACGACGTTTGTATTCCTTTTTGCCTGCTTCATTTACTGCATTTTTATATTTTCTCCTTTCATCAATTTAATTAAATATCTCTTCTTTTACACAAGGATTTTACAAACTCTCATCTTTTTACCTACTTGATCCTATGCTGCCTTCACTATTTCATCTCTCTACACTATCCATTCTTCTTCTATTGTATTTCTTCGCCCTGTTCTTGTCAGTCACTAATACTCTCTCTGAAACTCTCTATAACCTCTGGTTCTTTCAGTTTATCCAGGTCCCATCTCCTTAAATTCCTACCTTTTTGCAATTTCTTCAGTTTTAATCTACAGTTCATAACCAATAGATAGCGGTCAGAGTCCACATCTCCCCCTGAAAATGTCTTACGTAAATCGTAAGACATTTTCAGTGGGAGATGTGGACTCTGACCGCTATCTATTGGTTATGAACTGTAGATTAAAACTGAAGAAATTTCAAAAACCTGGTTGCTTTTCATGACATATCAAGAAGAATTTTTTAATTTGTCAGCTGATATAAATTGTGGCTACAGTTCTGAGCAGTTTCCCTTTTTTTTTCCACGTAATTTTGGTGCAAACATTTCTGAATTCAGTTGGTGTCTGTTTGGTAGTGATAAGTTTATTTTGGAAGTAACGAAATCAGCATTTGTTTTCTTGTTTTCCCTTTCCTTGGCAGAGTTGTAACATTTTGACAAATATTGTTGCCAATTTTCGAGTTGAATTGTCAAGAAAATGTAGTAATATTAACTGAAAACTGAACTTTGTGCTAACACTTTGTAAATATATTCAGTGTGCGACAGTTGTGTGTGTAATATCAAGTTTAAAGAGATCTCTGTGAAATGCAGCAGTAGAAGAAAATTATGTTAGGAATGTTAGTCACATATCTTGTTAGGCTGAATTCATGCAATAATTTTGAGATTGGAGTTATATAAGATTTACAGTACCATAGGTACCATAGTAATTAAGCAGTTGGTAAGTTGATCACACTGCCTTTTATCAAGTTTCACTTCTTCGCGTGGTTCAGATTTCACTTCTTCGCATGGTTCAGATTTATAGTCTCCAATTCTACTTCAAAATAGTTAATGAGACGCTCATACAAACAATTTGTCACACATCTATTATAGTTGTAATGTAGTGTGTCAGTATTTTGGTTCTTTTATGATAATTGTTAATGAAATACAATTCATAAACCAATAAACTTAGGAAGCTGTACCTACCCCTTTAATAGAACAAAGTGTTGTTTATTCTCCTTTACAGATCGCCACTGTTTTCGTTTGTGTGATGTCATTTCTGCTTGTTTCCTATACATTTCACTGTACATGGGTGACATCTGAGGCATATAGCAGCCCAAGTATTGTGTTGTCAGCACGATCACATGATGGCTCACGCATAATATTTGATGACTTCAGAGAGGCATACTATTGGTTGAGGATGAATACTCCAGAGGTTAGGTCATATCTATACAAACATTGCTTAATTTTTATTGTTTATTACTTTAGATTACCACTTAATAAATGTTACAGGTATTTATCCTGACACTTCATATAAAGATGAAATTAGTGAAACTGAAGATATCATTTTATATTTTATTGATATTTATATTTTGCCAATTTTTATTTCCACTTGATATTTCTTCAGTGAAAAAAGAGAGGTTAGCTTTTAATTTTTTCACTTTTGTTTCTACCACTTCTTAAATAAGTGATGGAATGAATGTCAAATAGGTCAGTTGTTATACTTGATGATGGTATTCTAAGTTGTTTTTGAACTGTTTGTTTTTTGGATCATTGTGTTTTACCACTCAAAAAAATCACACAAAAGTTACTTTAATACTTCAGTTCCTTTTTTTAAGCCCGTAAGTGTTACAGAGTAAGAGGCACATATTGAACAAGTATATATGTTGTGTTAAACAATTTTAGGATGCACGAGTTATGTCCTGGTGGGATTATGGATATCAGATTACAGCAATGGCTAACAGAACAATCTTAGTAGATAACAATACATGGAACAATACACACATTTCAAGAGTTGGTCAAGCCATGGCCTCATCGGAAGATAAGGCATATGAAATTATGAGGGAATTAGATGTGGATTATGTTTTAGTTATATTTGGAGGACTCACTGGATACTCTTCAGACGGTTAGTATTGTAGCACTTATTTTCACGTATGACTTTTCACCAGTTGTCGAGTACATTGGTAACTACACAATGAATTTCTGGCTTCAGGCTAAAAATTTGCATTGTTGAGAATTGCTGAATTGAGTGCTCTTATTTTTAAATGGTATGTCAGTGCTGCTTTGCGAATCACCTGTACATTCTTGATATTACTTTGCAGATATAAATAAATTTCTGTGGATGGTTCGTATTGGTGGCAGTACAGATCGTGGCAGTCACATTAAAGAATGGGATTATTATTCACCTGCAGGAGAGTTCAGAGTTGACAAAGAAGGCTCACCCACTCTGCTCAATTGCCTCATGTACAAGATGTGTTATTACCGCTTTGGACAAGTTTACACAGAAGGAGGTAGGTGGTGGTATTCTGCATTGTTGATGGCTGTGAATCTGTTACATTGGGGTGTAAGAATGTGTTTGTTTTTAGTATCACATGGAGAAAATATATGTTGGACCATTACACAATATACTGTTTCATTTGGTTCTCATTAACTTGTTAACAAAAACATGAGTGGGTTGATACGTGACATTCTTATGCTCTTTAAATGTATGGATAATTCAAATTATGAGTTTTAAAAATATATTACATTGTATCCAAACCACGACAAGTTCAAAAAAATTCTTGAACTTTTATAATTTTCACCTAGTGGGCACATTCTGATGAACTAGGTGCTTTTCGGCTCCAACCAACAAGTTTTGTCATGTAAGTTATCAATGTTAGACCCCAGTCGGCACTAATGAGTAAAATTCTCCTTTAAATTTGGCAGAAATACTACAGGAACGCATTATATTAAATATGTAGTGATGTGAGGAATGTACCAAGAACTGAGGGACTTATTCCAAAAAAAAATTCACAGTTTAACTAGGCTGAATAATTGGAAGATTAGCATTTTTTTTATTGATGGTCGTGTTGATGAAGAGTGTCAATTACTTGTTAGATAATTTGTGGGGAATGCATCTGGTGGTATAGCAAAAGTTTCTTCCACAACTAATAATGAAGGCCTTTTGTAGAGTGTAAGTGTCTGAAAGACAGAACTGCCAAATAACTATAGTCACAGTAGCAGCAATTAGTGAAGAAGCAAAACTTATTAGTTTGGATAGCACAAAGGATGACAAATAAAATGTATTTGGGCATATTTGTCACAACTTAAAGAAGCATGGTAAATAAGAAGTGTAAGTACATCAACAGGGTGTATATGACCTGGGAGATCCAGGAAAAACCTGGGAGTTTTTCATAGTTCCAGTTTTCAGTTCAATTTTTGTAATTTTCAAAGGTAACAACCGATACTCTAACAAAGGCTATTACTGTATCCTGCTACTGCAGAATAATACTGCAGTAATAAAACGTGTAAGAGAAAAAACGAAAATAAAACTTAAATTGCAAGGAAATACGCCATATTCAAGAACAAAACACAGTGTTCGTAAAAGTGTCTGCCACCAGCAAAATGTGTCAAACGCTTTAGGAAGACTGTGCAATGCTTCATAACAACAAACTGCTTCCGATGAGCGTGACGTCACAACTGTTTACGTTAGATTCGTTTTAGCAGTTACGAGTGGGCTCATGCGCATGTACAGTTGAGTCACGTGTAAGTAGTACCTTTTCCCGTTTCTGGCTGCAGAAATGGGGCTGTTGGTTGTGTAAGCAGTCCCAGCGAGCAGCTAGATGCTACTGGAAAAATTTTACTGGCGCATCCAAGCTGCCAGATTCACGCATGCGCATCAGGCCCAGATCTTGGAGGGCGGCATTCTCGGAGGGTGAGGGGGGGGGGGGGGGGGGGCTTGTTTCACAAAGCGCCTAGCATTCAGCACACGTTGGTCTATCGATTATTCATATGATTTTGAAATGCATCCCTGTTGGTTTTTGAACTCATTCGAAGTTGATTTCTGAATGAATCACGAGTTGATTTTTGAATGCGTGTATAGTGTACTTGATGTCTCCGTCAGGAGAATCCTCATCGTATCTAGAAATAAACTTTCCTGAAGACAAAAAGGGTATGAGCTGAGCGGAGTAAAGCCGGACGGATGAATGTTAATCGCTGTCTGATTACACAGTTGATTGGGTTTGCGTATGATCAGCCTAAAATCTGTAGATTTAGACTAGCAGAGTGGAAATAACGACTAACAGTAGTAACAGGTAAGAAATATTACGTATTATATTCTCGGTCTATCCAAGAAAAATGAAATTTTGACAAAATTATTGGCCAGATCATAACACTAATGAGGGCCAGTTGTACAGTCCCCGGCTAGTAGCCGCTAAGTTCTGCTCTGGAAGCAGCGTGGGAAACACGTTGTACGAACATGCACCAAGTCCGAACTGGAGAATAATCGTGGGATAACTAAACCGGTGTTTCTGGCAGGGTTAGTGAAGTTAACCTGCGAATATTTACAGAATTAGTGATGACAAGATTGTTCGTTAGAATGAGGACGGAAAAGAAATGGGGATATCACACAAATTATTGGAGAATGTGACTATTCTGAATTTATATAAAAATTTTGTACTACTACTTTTCCATCTCGTGCTTGAGAAACTGGAGCATATGAATGAAATGTGAAACTATTTCATAATATAAAGCTTTTTGCTTGTACTAGGCCTAGTAGACATTTGATATCGGTACTTCGTGAATTATATTCTGTCGAGATATAACAATGAACATTTGTGCCAAAACAGTCTCATTTATTTGGTGTGTGTTAAAATTGCTGCAATATTAGAAAGGCCTATTTTGTTTTATCTAGCAAACAGCGACAAAATAGACATAATCAGATCGAGAAACCACACCAGTTTTGGGTACTATATGTATTAACAGCTTTTTGTGTATTAGACGACGACATTTCGATTTTGCATGTAGCAAAATGTTTGACGAACTTTGATGGGGTAATAGATCCTTTCGCTTAAAGGGAAGCATCCCATGCAAAGCTGTAGTACGATTAGAGAGGAAAAATGGAAGGAGCTGAGGATTGAAGAAATATGTACCGTCTTGCTTGTCTCTTGTCTTTACTGGTTTTATGTACCCTATACTTAATTTTACGTCACCCAAAACTGCAAGTTGTTAGCTAATAGACAATAAAGACTGAAAATTTTTTTAAGAGTTCTTTTCTCCCGGTTACAAATAATCCCATCTAATTACGAGGTTTTTTTTTTTTTAAGAGGGGGAGGCTGTCAAACCAGCTGACCGGCAGGAGGAGAGGCACCACACGACAGTTTAAATATAGTTTGATGGCATCCATTACAAAATATACACATTTCAATTCCACAAAGCGAAATACAGTGATGTGCGATAGAGGAATGCTGTGTGAAGAGGTGTGGCACCTCACTTTGGCACACTTAAGACCAAGTAACATGTCTTCCATTTCTTCGAACACATATGTTAAATGTAAAGTGTGCGCTACGAAATAAAAATAATGTTGAAAATTCAATTGTTTTGATGACCTATCTCAAATGCTTGGGAGGGGGGATAGTCTCCACGTGTCCCACATTTACATTTAGTGATTTTGCTGTTTCCTCTTTGTTTACTGGTCTCACTTCAAATGAAAATGGATTTCTGTGGCCGGGAGCTATCAAATGAATTAAAATACATTCATATAACTACGGCGAGCTGAAATATTTTATTAGTTTCAGATTTGATTTTACTCTCACCTTTCTGACAGTTAAGTATTAATCGCTTTGCCGAACAATGAAGTAATTTTTGTCGGTTTGCTAAAGAAATTTCGCTTTTATTAATCTTTTCCGCAGAGGCAATCAACTTATTTGAAACAAAGTGTTTAATTCCACACAGTTGGCTAGCTTCAACTGTTTGCTGCATTTCAAGTGCACAATTTCATCTTCTAGCACATATGGCATTATCCCTTAATAAAGAACCAACATGAAATAATACAGTACTGGCGTTCCAAGAAAATTTACATCCCGAAAAACACACTCAAAAGCATATCATCAGGTGGAGGCCTACTTCATTGGGAATTTGGACGTACAAATGTGTTCTTTAAGTATGCACTTTAACTAGGCACATTTTAGTATTGCTCATGAAATTCTGATGTCTGATGTCTTGTTTCTTTTATGACATAATGTAAGATCATCTAATGTTCTACACGTACAAACATACGGGCTTCCTACGTCATTGTAGCTGCACAAGCAGTGCAGTGCCTGTCATCTAGCAACTGCTGAAACAAACCTATTTGTAAAAGGTTGCAGGAAAATATTGTGAATGGTGGTTTGAAAAAGTTACTTTCAAATTAAATTTCCTTTTATGAAAGTTGAACTATGTGCGAGAATATACGGTGAATTTCTTAAATCACAGATCGGGTGACTCTAATTGAAAAATTAACTCTTTGATGACGAGCCATTTATATGAATTTTTAGCCCAGAGGATCAGACGTTTCTATGTTGTTATTAAAAATTTTCCTGGCACATTTGTGTGATATATCTTAAAGTGTAACACGCGCAAAAATGATCAGCATTATATGTGAAAGCTTAGCTTCTTTTGCAGACCTTAGAGACCAATATTATATGTGAAAACTTTGCTTTTCTTGTAGCAACACTATTTATATTAATTTAAATCATTAACTTTTCCTGTTTGTGTGTTTGCGCTACTCAACAGTGATGTTGCTATTGACTGACTACATCACATGTTCTATGCTCTGAATATCCACTGTCATCGGGTGGCGAGATCACATGACATGAGCTGACTGGCTGCTGTTACTTGGAAAGTAACTTTCAGTGTTTGGTAGAATTTGTATTTATACTTTTGTAATATGAAAATATGCAGTGCACGGGTTGCTGCACTTAAAAAAATCGTTTCAAAACCTGTTTTTTTTTTTTAATTCCTCTCCCCCCGCCCAACGTCCGCCCCCCCCCCCCCCCCCCATTTTATTTTCTAAAGTGCTGGGAAATTATACACCCATGTATAAAACCATATCTATCTAAGGATTGATAAGTTTTAAAGTTTGAAGGTAAAATATACTGTCCTCTGCGGTACACAAACACCTGCGTTGCAGTGAGAGAGAAAAATCTTATGTTCTGTTAACAGGAGAAAATTATAACCATAGATATAGTCATGGAACCTTTTTAAAGCCAAAAAAGAAAAAAAAAAAAGCTTCCTTTTCAAATTGACTGTAGTTTCATTGTCAGAGTCTTGGACACAACAGCAGTTGGTCATTCCACATCATTAACTTTATGGGAGATAACTGCTCCCAGCCCGTAGTCTGATGCATCCACTGCTACAATGGGCAACTTATGAGGGTAGTAGGTGATTGAACAAGTGATTTTAGTAAGTGCCTGCTTCAGTTTGTGAAATGAACTGTTATCCATCATATTTCCAGTGCCACTTCACATTCGTGCCTAATAAACAGTGCAACAGTTCCGTAGTGGGTTCAGCGTAAGGAATAGATTTATATAATAGTATAATTTATAATGATATTATATATTATTTGGATGAGAACTGATTTGAGTTGCTTCACATCCATGAGGGGTTTAAAGGTTTGAATGGCCTTGACAAACTTTGCTGTGGACTTGATAACTGCAACACTTAGGATAACTAAATCTGTCTGCTTCAGTATTGTGTGAGAGATCTACTGGAGCCATCCCCATGTCAGTGGTGTCATCCAGATAACTACTGGTCCAGGGACACCGCTTAGTAAGTGCTCCAAATACCATTGAAATACCGCAGAGGAACTGGAGGTCCCATACAGTAAACAGTTGTGTGAAGCTAAGCCAAATGGTGTGATGATCACCAAATCGTGTTTTGCCTGTTTATCCTAGAGTAACTACAGATATGCTTCTTTGAGATATTTTTTGCAAAAATCAAGTGTGGCTTTATCCTTCACTTCGGGGACTGGGTATGTATCCACAACCATTTGTACATTGGCAGTGGATTTAAAATCATGGTAGACACGGAGAGACCCATCTGGTATTTCTACCAGCACAATTGATCTTCTCACTTTGACAAATTTTGCTGCTGCTGAAGAATTCAGTGTAATGTGCACTTCGTAGTCCCTGACACGTGTTGTCTTGCCATCAAACATAGTTGCATATTTCTGTAAGAAGCTCATAAGGTGCATGTGGGGTACTATGATACCCTCACCTAATTGACTGAGTTGTATATCTGCAGACCCATCTAGGAGAATAGATGAGGATCCAAAATATTACTTGCATCCTGTGATTGGACTACCAACAACTTTTTGTGACCATATCCTTATACCAAACAGTACAGAGTTGACCATGACAGCTATCCAATCTTTATTTTAACGGGTCAGCTTATATGGAATGGTCGGAACAGTGGTATGTCTAACCATCAGTATCTTTGAAAAGTGATAATCGTTGCAAAAGATGCTGTACCAATCTGGAAAGTGATGGCTGCTCAATTGATTGACACCTCCACATTTGAAGTTCATATGAAACAGGGTAAAATTGCATGAACCTGAAAGTCGTTAGAACCCGAACCTTCCTGTTCAGGTTCAAAGTCCAGACCATCATCAGTAAAATCTGTGCCATTCACTTTTCAAAAAGAACAATTCTCATGCTAAACTGTCTGCGGCTATGTCATTTGATAATTCTTGTAAGAAGATGATGATGATGATAAAATGTAGAATGGAAAGTATCTTTTAAGTCATTTCAGTGACTAATTCAAAAATGTTCTTTCTGATAAACTTACCTGTACTTCGGTTAAAATGTGTATTCATTGTGTTATTTATTAATATCTTATACCAAAAAAATAAATGATTTTCATTTGTATTTCACAGGAAAGCCACCTGGATATGACCGGGTAAGGAGTGCAGAAATTGGCAACAAAGACTTTGAACTAGATGTTTTAGAAGAAGCCTACACAACAGAGCATTGGCTAGTGCGAATATATAAAGTGAAAGACTTGCGTAACAGAGGAGTGTAAATAGGTCAACTATGAACTGTAATTTGTGCCAATTACTGATAACAGATTACCTTCAGAAATACACCTCCTGTACGTCCTCAGGCCTGATTTCCTGTCACAAAGAGACTGCCGCAGACGAGTACAAATTGCTCTGCAAATGTAGCTTTAATATATGTTCCTATGTGGAATTACTGATGTGTGAGATAACCAACTGTAGTAACATTTCATATCATTAGTGAGGTTGTCTTTCTTAATACTGTGTGTATTTGTTTAACATCAGTTTGTCAGGTCATCAAATTAGCATGTGTACTTTGTTTACATTCCATTTTCAGGTTAAGTGTGGTAGTACATGGAAAAAGGCATGTGTTTTTACTTGATAGTATGTACAGGCTTGATGTGTGCTGGGCAATTGGTATTTCTGTTGTAACTCTGGTTTGTTGGATGCTTGTCAGTCACCTTTATTTAAGGTGAATAGAATTAAATACTGGGGGTTACTGTCAGTGATTTTGTGAATAAAGCTGTAATAAATTCATTGGCCAAAGTGGTAAATCACTGGTAGGTTAACAATGCACAAGTTTATACGTTATGTTAACATCACAAATAAATTAAAAACTACATTTTATTTTTACAGTAAGCTATTTCTTGTGTAGAACTGAGACCCTATCTAAGCACCTGAAAATATTAACATGTTCTTGCTGATGCATACCACCAAAGGCTTTTGCTCAACTCCTCCATTGAGTGGTATGTAACACCAGTGGCTCACACTGGAGTCCTCCTCCAAGCAGCAAGTACCACGAGTAGCTCAGCTGGAGTCGCCCATCAGGTGGCTCATACTGGAGTCTTTCATCGGGCTGTGTGTACCACAGGAGACTCTCATCAGATGTTAAAGGGAAAAAGAGAAACTAGAAAAAATTGTCATATAGTTGAACATATAAATAATGAAAATTTAACATATATTACCCGAAAAAATATGAAAGTTATTTTATTTAATCTGAATATTATAAACATAACTAACAGAAATTCGATTGTAGACACACAATACTTCAATATTATAAGCGTAACTTATTGTTTATGTTTTCTACGCAATTTTTGAAAGCATTTCAGACTGCCGGTTGGCTGCAACAACCGTTGCAATAAGTTGTTTCACTCTTAGCTTTCCTCATGGCATAATATCTAACCCTTTTTTTATGAATAACAATATGTAACATTTTGCTTGGCATTTTTGCAGACTCTTCATTTGATACAAGAAAATGTGAAACATGTTTGAAGGTATTTGCTTTTCAATATCTAATTTTTCATTGTGGTACCCTGCTTTGATTTATATACCACACATTTGTTAATTATATAGTAATTTTTCTACACCATTTAATGGTTTCCGACATCGCACAAAGTTGTTTACTCAGTTGTCATTGCATTTTTACAAGCATAAATGTCAATATTATGATTGTAATCTTCAGACCGAGATGCTTAGTCGCATATAGGCAAGAGAGAGAGAGAGATAGAGAGAGAGAGAGAGAGAGAGAGAGAGAGAGAGACGGCAATCTCAGGCAACTGAAACTATACTAAGAGCAGCAGCACCACTGCATGATGAAAGTGGCGACTGGGTAGGTTGAGGAGGAGGATGGGGCGGGGAGGGGGAAGGATAGTGGTGGTTGCTGTGGCAGAGGCGGACAGTGAAGTGCAGCAGGTTAGACCGAGTGTGGGGTAGAGGATGGGGGGGGGGGGGGGGGGCGGAGTATTGGAAAAGGAGAGAAGTAGAAAGACTGGGTGTGATTATGGTTTGACTGCTGTATAGTGCTGGAATGGGAACAGGGAAGGGGCTGGATGGATGAGGACAGTGACTAACAAAGGTTGAGGCCAGGAGGGTTACGGGAACATAGGATGTATTGCAGTGAAAGTTCCCACCTGCGCAATTCAGAAAAGCTGTCGTCTATTGTTGCCAAAGGCCTTAATGGTCGAAAGCTTTATTTGTGACAGTCTTTTTGTTGTGCCTACCTGCGACTCAGCATCTCCACTATATGATAAGTAGCAACTTTCCTTTCCATAATATTGCTACATTCCATACTGGATTTTCCATTGTTTGAGTGTAACCTTCAGGAAGACTCAGGTTATATACACTTACACTGTACTTACATTTGCATGATATATACACACCAAAAAAAGTTCCCAGAACTCCTGAAGACAGATGTTGACTGTGGATTTGTATCACAGACACAGTCCCTTTGACTGTTCAGAGATGTCACTAAACCTGCCCAAAGATGTAAACAACCATGCATGAGCATCACCTTTTAGACGGAGGGGGTCCGACAGCTGATCAGGCTCGTGTTGTCTGTAGTTCTTGCGTCCACATTGTTACTTTCTGCCAGGAAGGGCTCTCAACAAGGGAAGACACCAGGCATCTCTGAGTGATCCAAAGCGATGTCGTTCGGACATGGGGGAGGTACAGAGAGACAGGAACTGTTGATGACATGCCTCACTCATAGGCCGTCACGTATTGGTTATGGCTCGGAGGAACCTTGACTGCAATGCCACCATGTTGAATAATGCTTTTCGTGCAACCACAGGACGTCGTGTTAAGACTCAAGCTGTGCGAAATAGGCTGCATGATGCTCAACTTCACCCCCAACGTCCATGGCGAGTCCATCTTTGCAACCACAACACCATGGAGCACGGTACAGTTGGCAACATGCCAAATGGACCGCTTAGGATTGGCGTCAAGTTCTCTTCACCGATAGTGTCGCATATGCCCTCAACCAGACAGTCGTCGGAGACGTGTTTGGAGACAACGCAGTTAGGCTGAATGACTTAGACACACTGTCCAATGAGTGCAGCAAGCTGGAGGTTCCCTTCAGTTTTGGGGTGGCATTATGTGGGGCCAACATGCACTGCTGGTGGTCATGGAAGGCACCGTAACAGCTGTAAGATACGTGAATGCCATCCTCCAACCGATAGTGCAACCATATTGGCAGCATATTGGCGAGGTATTCGTCTTCATGGACGACAATTCGCACCCCCATCATGCACATCTTGTGAATGACTTCCTTCAGGATAACGACATCGCTCGACTAGAGTGGCCAGCATGTTCTCCAGACATGAATCCTATCGAACATGCCTTGGATAGATTAAAAAGAGCTGTTTATGGACGACGTGACCCACCAACCGCTCTGAGGGATCTACGCCGAATCGCCATTGAGGAGTCAGACAATGTGGACCAACAGTGCTATGATGAACTTGTGGATAGTACCAGTGTGTACAGCAATCTGGACCACAGCCTCTGAAGGTCTCGCTGTATGGTGGTACAACATGCAATGTGTGGTTTTCATGATCAATAAAAAGTGCGGAAATGATGTTTATGTTGATCTCTATTCCAGTTTTCTGTACAGGTTCCGGTGCTCTCGGAATCGAGGTGATGCAAAGCTTTTTTTTTTTTTTTTTTTTTTTTTTTATGTGTGTATATTGGCAAAAACCAAGACATCCTCGCTTTCGTGGAAAATAAGTTTTCCAGCTTTAACAGCATTTTTGAAAGTGTCAACAGTTGCTCCTACAGTACTTCGAATTTTGTTCAATTGAGTTTCAATATTAGTTGTAGTATTATTCAAAAATGTAAAAATTTCAATATGGGTCATTTTTTGTGCATGTTTCCCTTCTGGAATAATATAGTGTAAATTTCCTGTAGTTGCATTGTGTCCATGATAAGCAGTATCCCTATAAAACCACCCATTTTGCCTCTTGTAACAGGCAGTTTGCCTCTTGGCATCTTCTTTGATTAGGTAAAGAATTTATATTGTACAGCATATTTGTTTCTTCATTTGTCATTCCCAATATATGAAGCAGTGATTAATATTTTGTATTTAAAGAAACAGAATCATTGTTATACACGTTTTCAATTAACAATTTGTCCTCTTCCAAATACTCATTTACTTCTGGACTTCTTATTTTCTGCCATTCCATTTCACCGTCATCTTATTCTAACAATGAATCAGACTTGGAATCTTCTTCCTTGTCAGTAGATTCGTTCACTTCATTAAGTAATGACTCACCTTCATTCTGCACATGAACAAAATCCGTGTCTCAAGAAGATGAGAATATTCTTTGTCTTAAGTTGTTTTCTGCTTCTGTTTACAGATTTGTCAGACAAATCACTTATTTCCATATCCATGTTACCTATTATTTAGAAAAATTAAAACAAGACAAACGCCAACCAACATTAGGCAAAGATAATAAAGAAAAAGACTATTAGCTTAGGGTAACCAGACTTCCAAAATCAAAATATGGGACACAAATTAGAAGTTAAAATGAATCAACATATTTATGGAAAGTTTCATTAATACTATATCCGTTGTGTCAAAATACTTGCTTTGTGCTAAAACTACATATATCATTGTACTTTTTTTGTTAAAACTAGCACTAAGAAAATACCTTGCATTACTAATAGGATAAGCTTTTTATATTGCGTCCACAGCTCGTGGTCTAGTGGCTAGTGTTGCTGCCTCTGAATCACAGGGTTCCGGGTTGGATTCCTGGCCAGGTTGGGGATTTTCTGTGCCTGAGGACAGAGAGTTTGCGTTGTCCACATCATTTCATCATCATCAATTGTGACAGCGGCTAGATTCTACTGTGGAAAAAAAATTGGAAATTTTTACAGGCGCTGATGACCGCGCAGTTGAGGGCCACACAAACCAGTCATCATCATCATTATTTTGTATTGCGTTGTCGTTGCCAGTGCACAAATGCAGAAAATAATTTCTTGCTTTGCAATTCGAATTTCAGAAATGAAAACTCATCTTCAGTTTTGCCATTAAATACAAACGTCCCTTTTTGAATTTCAGTGAAAAGTTTGGCTGTATCACATCAAGTAATGTGACTCGTGACTCTAATGGTCTAAAATGACATTTCTAAGTCCGGTGACCTGAATCCACAGAGAATTGTGCCTTATTCAGTTTGGCTTAACCAAAGAGTGTGTTTTCTTTATTCTGTGGGTGTGACCACATTTCTCCTACATTTGCTTATGTTACATGTTGTTTAAAAACGTTTTGTATGTATTTTGTCGGGACAGCAGGAGAGACAATATAAATAAGGGATGAGCCCCTAAAATATGGGATATTTGGTAACTCTCCAGTAAGCAGAAATATTGCAGTTTTCAGAATTGGCAAATAAGATCAGATCTGCTGTCCAGTGAGCATACTTTCCTCCCCTTGCACCATGGATGTAAGATCATGCAAGCTTTTTTATCAGTAATCAGTAAATAACTGTTTTATTTCATTTGCAGCAGTTGGTACAATATAGAGATACATAAAAAATGCCACACGTTAACAATAAATTAACACAGCTTCTTTAGGTTGCGGTTTACAAATCTATGCTGCAATGAATGAGCCTCTGGTTCATTGAAATGTTTACTGGAAGAATTTCAGACTTAGTCCATTCTGCATTATTTCTGCTTGTGTTTTGTAAGGCAAACAACTCAGTCTCAGTGCATACAAGTTACACATTATCGAGTGCCAACAGGTTCGCTACAAAGGCAGAGTTCAAACTGATGCGTCCCAGGAATAAATATTGTACAGTACTATTTTGCTGTTTTTGGCCTTGCTCTTTCGCGCAGTGTATTGACACAACATTATTTCGCAATAAATATTGAGCATGTGAGGGCCACTTTAGTGTGCTTAAGTAGAGGCACCAGTTTTTGTTGCTACACGAATGTAGAAGTGGACAAACAAGACAACCATAAATTTGATAAGTGTGATGCCTGCATTTACAACCAGAGGTACGGATGTACAGGGCATCGTGGAACAAACTACTGCTGTGTCTGCCAGTGGCCTCTTGGTGGTCAGTATGTTATGAGGTCACCATTTCTTTTATATAACGATGTTTTTTGTCATTACTTTCATGTATAATGAACTCTGGTCTTGAGATTTACCAAATTAATAGTTCTCTCACTGGGCTGGTGAACCTCAATAAAATATTAACATAAACATTTGATTGTTGTTTCAAACTACGGTAATGAATTATTTGAGACCTCCGTCCACCTGCACAGACGCATATCGATGAGAAGTGCAGTTTAAAAAGATACATTTAATTTCTGTATGAATTACCACTAGCCAAAAACTAAAGAGTGATCTGCAACCTGGTTGTAATAGATGTACAGCCATTCATATGGGTGTTGGTCTTACTAATTCTCGTTCAGATTGCTATTAAATGATGTATTCATACTTGTGTGTCAGCATCCTGGAAAAGATCTTTATGGTGTGCAGTTGTAGTTCACGGGTTAAAGTTGTCATGAAACAGTGAGTAGTAATCTGAGCAGTCCGAGAAGCCACCTGAGTATGGGAATGTCTGAAAATGCGTTAATATCACCTTGCCTTATATGTGTGATTCATTCAATCAAACGCCAGGCAAAATCAGATATCATTCAACAGAGGAATTGGCAACTGTGTCACCAGAGTTATTCAGGCAGACACCAGTGAATATCAGAACAACTAAATCAGCAGTAGACTTGCTGTTCCTCACCACAAGCTGTTTTTCTTTTTTCCCCCCATCTAATGTTGCATACATACGTAGTGTGTACAGGTGCTAACGAATACTGTAAAAGATGTATGCAGTTTCATGGGAATTACAGTAAACTGGCAGTTGAAATGAGACAGGTTCATCGCTGAGCAATGAATGCCACAGTTGTTACTCAAAGGTGGCCTTAATAATATCAGTTCCCTGCCTCTAATCGCAATAGATATGTAAGGTCGAGCTACCACTGCCCAGTTAATGATTTCCTCTTGTGAGTAAGAGGCAAGGTTGGCATTTCATAGATAAAATGTTAGGACCCTGAGTTAGGTTGTAGTGCACTACCATGATGCTTTCCCAATGTGCAATCAATGGCATGACCTCAGATTTATGTATAGATGCAAAATTTGTATCTAGCGTATCAGGTCGCTGGTGGCGTACGATATGTGTATCAAATGGTGCCAAGAGAGCGTTATTTTATTTAAGAAATACCACTCTGGTCAGTTATAACACTGCTAGTGAGTCATATCAGACCACGTTATTTGCATCAGAACGCCCTCAGCATTCTTTAGAGTTCCTATGATTTTAATTAATACGTATGTAGGGAGGGGGGAAGAAGAAAGGGTATACAGGAGAACCTGCAGTCAAGTGCAGGCAGGGTTAAGGTTTCAAAAGTTGTACATGTTGATTAGCATCAACCGTTCATGTTGTTGTACCCGATCATGTAGCGAGCTTCTCCATACAGTATGTAGGAGCACACACATACTAACTGTAATCTTTTTCAGACTGCAGCTCCCTACACTCTCTGCCATATGATAAAGTTATGCCTCAGTTCCAACTGCTGCTACTTTCAGGAAGGCAGTTTCTTTTTTTTCTCTCCTTTGTCTGTGACGTGACGTTCAGTTACTCATAGCCACAGAACAACAAGAAAAGAGAATCGCAACTCCCATGTTAAAAGAGGGGAAACACAGACCAATAGCAGTGCCTCTAGTGGTTTGGAAATAACTAAAAAAGGATAAACATTGGGGGTTGCATCCCTCCTAGCTTATGTATGTTGTAGTTTTCTTCTTCTTTTTTATCTCAGTTTTCTGGATGTGCTATGTAATTATTTTGGCTAGCATCATAAGAAAATAATTTAAACATTGCAATACAGCAGTGACAAACCTATTATTCAGGAATATTTGTAGTCCAATTTAGCTGCAACAATTTTATCTAGCTTCAGTTATTTACACTGTAAGCTTGTTTCAACTTAACTGTCGGCTTCAAGTGTTGCACCTAGTTCTTGTGATGCACAAAACATCCTGGAGCTTGTTTGTATCAGTATAAGTGTGTCAGTTTGCAAGTCTATTTTTGACATTTGCGTCAGACAGTCCAGCTCCTATTAAGTTTTCTTGAGTACTGTCTGTCAGATGCAAATGTCTAAAATAGACTTGCAAGCTAACTCACTTATATCAATTTCTATCAATACATAAAAGCTCCAGGACATTTTGTGTGTCATAAGAACTAGATGCAACACTTGAGACTGACAGTAAGTCAAAACTAGCTTGTAGTCTAAGTAAGTGTCTAAATAAGCTAAATAAAAATTGTAGTAGCTAAATTGTACTACAAATATTCCTGAATAATGTCATACTTTTACGCCTTACAAGCTGCGGGGTTAATGGAGAGGGGGAAAAAACTACTCTTAAGAGAATAATCAGCAGTTAAAGAGGTCCAGTTAAGAAATCTACATCAGTGTTAATTAATGAAGAATTCTAAAATCTGTTACAACAATGTTTCAGGACTGTAATTTCTGAGTAAGTGCCCAGGAGGCTTGCACTACTGACTATTAATTTCTTAAAAAATGTTCGTATACCTTATGATTGTAAATGCTTCAACACAAAAAAGAATACATTAATATTAAGTACCAAAAATAGCAAAAGGTGGATAAAAACAGTGAAATAAAAAAAACTTACTTTTTATTCCTCGAGCACAGAATTAAAATTTTCTTTTAACTATCATACAGCTTTAAACCTTTTACTAATTTTGTTTTTAACAACATTAAGTCTCTTATTACTGATGGTGTGTTTCCAATCTTTCACATACTTGTAAATCAAAAGAAGTACAGATTTTCTTAAAATATACTGTTCAGAAAAATGGACTTTGCAAAATGTTATTTCCTCTGGAAACTTAAACAGCAACAAAATGTATTCTCCAATTTTTCCTGATATCCACATTTACCTGAAAATGCATATGATAATTGTGGGTTTACAGCATTATATTCCTTGAGACTTGTAAATAAATGATGCACTGTGGGTGTTTGTGCATACAGAGTTATTTTAGTCACTACAGTTGGTTTCAGGTTTACACCCATGTTTCGTAGAATGTAATCAGGTACATATGCTAGTGCTTGTCTATCATTTATTAAACCACCACCAGCAGGAGCGACTTCATTATCAGCAAGGGCACTGTATAAAACACTTTGATCAATAATGGAATGGTCTGTTGTGGAGTCAAGAAAGCTGTCATCACCTGCTCCAAAAAATTGTTTAATGGCATGCATCTACCATCCTCATAATTACCTAGTGAATTTATAGGTATGGACATGTTATTGACAAGAACTGTTTCCACTGCTGCTTTGAACTGAAAGCAAGCTGGGTTGGTGTTAGCAACACTATACTGCCTCCCACAACAAAATACATTCTCCAGTGGGTCTTGATTGAAAGCCCTCATGCTTTAAAGCAATTTTTTTAAATCTATTTCAAACGAACATCATTGATATTATTGTAGTCTGCCACCCACTTATGAAACTGAACATTTTTGTCTTATCTATCCCCGTGCCTTGCTCCAATACTTTCCAATTTTCCATTTACTTTAACAGACTGTACCACAATTCAATATGTGGGGTCTCTGCAGAGAGGACACACTTATTAGATTTGCCTTCTTGTGGATAATAATGGGAACTGTTCAGTGAATCAAATAAGCAGTACATCTTTTCAACAAATTCTGCAGTGTATATTGCCTCAGCAGGTAAGATATTAAATGCCACGTAAGTTTCAATAACTGCAGCAACTGTAGACTAAGCTGGGCTGCAGCTACCTTAACTTTCATTTTAGCAAAAGAATACTTAAATTCAAAATGATTCCTCTGTAATTTTGGCAATGTATTAATCATCATCTGCTGATCCAGATGTACATTTGACCTCCATAAATGCCCTAAATCTTGAAACCATGAAATTTGTTGTTTGCTTGCATCATAATAGAACCCTCTCTCCAAAGACATTTCATCAAACAACAAAGCACAATAGTTATCACTGTTGTTCATTGCCTCAACTTCTGCTTTTATTACATTCATCCCAGAAGTATTCAATACCAGTTCAAAAGGTACAGAAGACAACAGAGACTTCAGATGCCTCAAAGAAGGAAGGTAAAAACGAACTGACAAATATTTACAAGGTGGGGACTTCGTTTTTATAAAGATAAACCAAATACTTTGTCCTCAGATGTCCGTTGCCATACATCTCCTGATCATTGAGCATTTCTTAAAATTTATGAAATCTTTAGCAACAGAATTTTAATTAGTTTCTAGGAAAGAGAAAGTATTGACGTTGTATAAATCTTTGAGTGTTTTCAGTTCTGATTTTTCATGATGTAGCTTTGCTTGAGTACCTTGTTAGAGTATTCCTATGAATCTTGTACATTTTTCATTTTCTTGGAGTTACGGCTGCTTTTGAAACCTCTGTACCTAAAACTCCACTTTCCTCATTACAAAAGGTTCCAGATAAGAATGTGTACTCACCATCTGCAGATACATTTTGTGGGGAGATAAACAATTTAAGAGCGGTATCACTCAATGAATTACTCTGCTAACGCCAGTTTCACTTCTGGTAATGGCACCTGTATATATTCCATGGCACCACTAGTGCTTGGTAGACCTAATTCACTATTACTACCAGTTTCACGTGATCCATTTCTGGTACTAACAGCTGTGTGAGAACTACTTGCCACAGCACAACTAAAGCTTTGTTGTTCATTCGGCCGATCTCCTCCGAATGGAGGACTCCCGGCCCACAATGCTGTATGCTCATCTCATTTTTTACCAGTTTCACTTCTGGTATTAGCAGCTTTATAATGAACACTTTCCATACCACCACTAGTGCTTGGTAGGCCTAACTCACTATTAACAGTTTCACCTGATTCACAAGGAACACCTGCCACATGTTTTGGAAACACATCCCTGTTTAGCCTATACCTAGTTTTATTCATAAAACCTTCTTCAGAAAAATGATCTTCGCAAACAAAACAAGTAGCACAGTTCACATCAGGTGACAGTTTACACTTTTCCATTTCAGAAGCAACTATTGAGGTTGTTTTGGAAACCTGTAGAAATGCTTGTTGCTAACTTTATCTGTTGAACCCACATAACATCCAGATGAACAGCTAGAGAATTTAAAGGAGTATTTCAATGTCAATTTGCTGTGTTTAATATTCTGAAAAAAAAAATTCTTCATTAAATAAAACTGTTACTGACATATCAGTTTTTTAAATAAACAAAGGGAAACTACACAGCTTAATTCACAATAGAAGAGAATACATTTCATCTATAGGCTGTGAGATAATTTACTGAAAATTAAATGTCTTACCTTAGGATTAAGCAAGGAGAAACTACAACCATAATTTTTCCCAAGGGCATGCAGCTTTACTATACGGTTAAATGATGATGGTGTCCTCGAGAGTAAAATATTCCGGAGTTAAAATAGTCCCTCATTCGGATCCCTGGGCAGGGACTACTCAGGAGGGCATCGATATCAGGAGAAAGAAAACTGACGTTTTACAGATCAGAGTGTGGAATGTCAGATCCCGTAATCGGGTAGCTAGGTTAGAAAATTTAAAGAGGAAAATAGACAGTTTAAAGTTAAATATAGTGGGAATTAGTAAAGTTCGGTGGTAGGAGGAACAATTCTTCTGGTCAGGTGAATACAGTGCTATAAATACAAAATCAAATAGAGAGTTGGTTTAATAATCAGTTTAAAAAAATAGGAACACGGATAAGCTACTATGAACGGCATAGTGGACGCATTATTGTAGCCAAAATAGACACGAAGTCCACACCTACCACAGTAGTACAAGTTTATTTGCCAACTAGCTCCGCAGATGACGAAGAGATTGAAGAAATGTATGGTGGGATAAAAGAAATTATTCGGATAGTGAAGCGAGACGAAACTTTAATGGTCGTGGGGGACTGAAGTTCGATAGTAAGAGAAGGAAAAGTAGTAGATGAATAATGAATTGGGGTAAGGAATGAAAGAGGAAGCCGCCTGGTAGAATTTCACACAGAGCATAACTTAATCATAGCTTAACATTTGGTTCAAGAATCCCAAAAGAAGGTTGTATACATGGAAGAGGCCTGGAGACACTGGAAGGTTTCAGATAGATTATATAAATGTTAGACAGAGATTTAGGAACCAGGTTTTAATTTGTAAGACATTTCCATAGGCAGATGTGGACTCTGACCACAATGTGTCAGTTATGAACTGTAGATTCATTCTGCAGAAACTGCAAAAAGATTAGAATTTAAGGAGATGGGACCTGGATAAACTGAAAGAACCAGATGTTGTAGAGAGTTCCAGAGAGAGCATTAGGGAGCGATTGACAGGAACTGGAAAAGGAAATACAGTAGAAGAAGAATGGGTAGCTTTGAGAGATGAAATAGTGAAGGGAGCAGACGATCAAGTAGGTAAAAAGACGAGGACTAGTAGAAATCCTTGGATAACAGAAGAGATGTTGAATTTAATTGACGAAAGGAGAAAACACAAAAATAAAGCAGACAAAAAGGAATGCAAACATCTCAAGAATGAGATGGACAGGAAGTGCAAAATGGCTAAGCAGGGATGGCTAGAGAACAAATGTAAAGATAAAGAGGCATATATCATTAGGGGTAAGATAGATACTGCCTAGAGGAAAATTAAAGAGACCTTTGGAGAAAAGAAAAACACTTGTATGTATGAATATCAAGAGCTTAGGTGAAAAACCAGTCCTAAGCAAAGAAGGGAAAGCAGAAAGGTGGAAGGAGTATATAGAGGGTTTATACAAGGACAATGTACTTCAGGGCAATACTATGGAAATGGAAGAAGACATAGGTGAAGATGAAAGGGAGATATGATACTGCATGAAGAATTTGACAGAGCACTGAAAGACCTACGTTGAAACAAGGCCCAGGGAGTTGACAACATTCCATTAGATCTACTGATAGCCTTGGGAGAGCCAGCCCTGACAAAACTCTACCATCTGGTGAGCAAGATGTATGAGATGGGTGAAACACCCTCAGAGTTCAAGAAGAATGTAATAATTCCAATCCTGAAGAAAGCAGTTGTTGACAGGTGCGAAAATTACCTAACTATTAGCTTAATAAGTCACAGCTGCAAAATACTAACGAATTATTTACAGATGAATGGATAAACTGGTACAAGCTTAGAATTTGTAGACTTAGAGAAAGCCTTTGACAATGTTGGCTAGAATACTCTCTTTCAAATTCTGAAGGTAGCAGGTGTCAAATACAGGGAGCAAAAGGCTATTTACAATTTGTACAGAAACCAGATGGCATTTAAGAGTCGAGGGACATGAAAGGGAATCAGTGGTTGGGAAGGGAGTGAGACAGGGTTGTAGCCTATCCCCGATGTTATTGAATCTGTATATTGAGCAAGCAGTAAGGGAAACAAAAAAAAAAAAAAATTGGAGTAGGAATTAAAATACATGGAGAAGAAATAAAAAGTTTGAGATTTGTCGAGAGACAGCAAAGGAGCTGGAAAATCAGTTGAACGGAATGGACAGTGTCGTGTCTTCCTAGGAGGATATAAGATGAACATCAGCAAAAGCAAAACAGGGATAATGGAATGTAGTCAAACTAAATCAGATTATGCTGAGGGTATTAGATTAGGAAATGTTACACTTAAAGTAGTAAATTAGTTTTGCTATTTGGGGAGCAAAATAACTGATGATGGTCGAAGTAGAGAGGATATAAAATGTAGACTGGCAATGGCAACAAAAACCGTTTCTGAAGAAGAGAAATTTGTTAACATCTAATATAGATTTACAAGTCAGGAAGTCTTTTCTAAAAGTATTTTTATGGAGTGTAGCCATGTATGGATGTGAAACATGGACAGTAAGTAAACAAGAAGAGAGTAGAAGCTTCCAAAATGTACTACAGAAGAATGCTGAAGATTAGATGGATAGATCACATAACTAATGAGAAGGTACTGAACAGAATTGGGAAGAAGAGGAATTTGTGGCCTATCTTCACTAGAAGAAGGGATCCGTTAGTAGGCCATTTGAGGCATCAAGCGATCACCAATTTAGTATTGGAGGGTAGCTTGAAGGGTAAAAATCGTAGAGGGAAACCAAGAGATGAATACACTAAGCAGATTCAGAAGGATGTTGGGCGCAGTAGTTATTTGGATATGAAGAAGCTTGCACAGGATAGAGTAGCACGGAGAGCTGTATCAAACCAGTCTCTGAAGACCACAACTACAGGATTAATTGTGGACAGTTTTTCACCAGGAAATCTCTTCTATTCCACATTGAATGTTATTAAATTTAAAGTAAAAAAATCTGCTTTAAATGAAGATCAGTTATATGTAAATATAAAACAAATACAAAGACGATGTAACCGTAGAGTTCAGTATAGAGCAAGAGGACAGAATATCAACAACCACCATTGGACAGCTCTCATTGGTCAATTCCAGCTTCGTTTGACCCCTAGCGCCTTTAGTGGTCTGGAAGGAACAATGTGGCTTGTTGCCCCCTTCTCCCATGTAGCTTTCACCTCCGGCTTGTAGCTGCACTCGCCCACAATCGCCATGTAGTACCTCTTGATGTGCACAAATGGCTCTGCTGCTTCGCATTGTTCAGTGGCGATTGTAACCTGTTACAGCTTGCCCTGTGCATTTGGTGGTGTTAACCACCAGACGTGTGAAAATAACGAAAAAAGTATACCCGTGTGTATTTGTTACTTAAAGCGACAGTATTCGTTACAAACATACCGTTACACATTACCTTCGTTGTGACATTAACAATGAAAATAACATCTACGTGAGTGTAAAAGTATCGCACTTGAAGATAATTTTTTCAAACTAAGTGAAATCAAAACACAAATAATAGTCATTAAACTGAAACAATTGCTGGTAAAAAAATAAAAAAAAGTGTGTTTGCATTAAAGGCGGACCTGCAGATCACATCGAGTATTAATCTGCAAACAGTGACCATAAGTGAGATCTAAAATATCTTATAATGAATAATAACTGTCTAAAACTACGCATAAAAATTTGTCAAGGAGTTATACATAAATTACTCACCTCACAATAAACATTAATACAATATACCAATTCCAAAAACAATATTTTAAATTAAGTAATTTACACGAAAAGAAAGCTTGTGTGACACAAGCAACTACTGCGCTGATGAGGGTGCATCCTTTAAATTTTCAAAAATAGTCGAGTAGTACCGGGCGAGCCAAACCGTGCCGGACGCAGAGCGCAGTAACGACTTCCATCCAGTGTGCCGCATCGAGTGACAGTGCCATATATTTTGTATACGTAGATTCGTACCGCATTCACCATTGCCACATTCCAGTATACACATGATCCGTATTGATTTCTTTTAGAGAGATGGATAGATGCGAGTAACGTATAATATTTATGAATAACGATTCAGTACTTCGCGTCAGTACTTTCATCATTCAATACTGAATATATCCAGTTTGCTACATCTCAACTAGCCATCGCACAACACATCTTGATGTGTGTTTGTACAGACCATATTTTAGGAGAATGTGTGGCCTCAATAGAGCTGTCACCAATGTTGCTGCAATAAATGCCAATATTATGGAACGACTGGGATATATCGCCGATTGAACAGGCTTGTGCAAGTAGTTGCCATACTGCAGAGGTCTTCCCTGTTTTATCCACCAAAGGTGGAGAATATTTCACATTGTCGGGCCATAACTGCTGCTACCCTTGTCTGTAAATACTTCCCAATACTGAGTATTGCACAATAATACAACCATCTGAGGGTGGTATTGATGGTTTGTGCGCAGTGTGTTGCACAATATATTGTACCGAGTGAGGGTGGTATTGCGCAATACACGGCAGCTCCTGCCGAAACCAAGAGAAATCAAATCTGCAAAGACCTGAAAATAGTAAAATGACAAAAGATGAGGGGCTGTGCTGGAGGATGTATATTGAGGCACCATGCTGTACTTTGAGAAATTCCATACTGTTTTAGGAAACACCACAGCCGTAGAAGAAACTGAAGATCGCAGTGTCGTGACAGGAAGAAAGAGTAACCAGATTTCATACAAATCAAAATATGGGACACAAATTGGAAGTTGAAATGAACTGGCATGTGGAAAGTTTTGTTAATACTACATCCATTTAGCAGTTTTGTGTTAAAATATGTGCTTAATTTTACAACAACATAGATCATCTTATGTTTACCGTTAAAACGTTCACTAAGAAAATGTCAAAATACCTTGTAACCATCACATTCATCCTCGATGTATAACATTAGAGATCTTAGAAAAAGACTGAGTGCTGGTGTCAGCAAGTGGTGATAATCTCCAACCTGTTATGTTCTGATTGAATGTGTAAAGGTCATACTACAAATTCAGTTGGTCTTTGATATTTTTCTCCTCTTGGTGTTGACCTATTTGTGTGAAAAATGAGAACAACTTGAGCTACACCCGAGTAAATTTGCATTTATGGCTCACAATAGCCCCATGTCCATCCCCCATTTTCACCCAGGAGCATCAGATTATAAATTAAAAGGAGGTACAAATAACGACAATAAACAGACAACTGCACAAGTTTGATGGTAATGGGTAACATCCCCCCCCCCCTCCCCCCCCCCCCCCCCCCAATCCCCTTCTCACGTTTTTACAGGATTTGCTTCGAATCATGTTGCTCCTGTTATACGCTGAGAGTACTGCATACAACTGAAACAACATTATTAATTCCTATTTTCTGTTAACAACAAACATGGAACAGCATAAAAACCAAAGCACCTATTTGATGCCCTTCTTCGTTGCAGACCATTGTATCAAGTCTGAACAGCACAGGCAGGTAGAAACCAGGTACGAACACCTTCTGACATGTGCTTGTGTACGTGCCATGTCCTATCGATCTCTACTCAGCACCATTCGAGACATTTAACCAAATAACAATAACAGCAGTATCGAAATTTTTCATAATAAAAAGATACATACACTGACATGCCAAAATGTCATGACCACCTGTTTAATAGCTTGTTTGTCTGTCTTTGGAACCAAATACATTACTGATTCTGTGTATCATGGATTCGACAGTTTGTTGGCAGGTTTGTGAAAGTATGTGACAGATGTCTGTGCACTGGTCGTATAATTCGTGTAAATGATGGCACTTGACCCATATGGTTTCCACAGGATTTATGTCAGGCAAATTTGGTCACGAAGACATCAGTGGGAGTTCCCAATAATGCTCCTCAAACCACTGTAGTGTGGTACTGGCTCTGAGGTACGGACAGTTATACTGGTGAAAGATGACATCACTGTCATGGAAGACATCAAGTGTGAACGGATGCAGGTAGTTCACAGCTGTCAGCATGTCTTCGATTACTACCACAGGTCCCATGCAAGTACAGGATAACGTCTCCCGCGGTGTAATACTGCTTCCACCAGCCTGTGTCCGTGGCATACTGCACATTTCAAGCTGCCGTTCACCTTGATGACCCTGTTTGTGAAGACACCTAGTGTAGCAAAAAAGTGATTCAGCTGAAGAGCCAACAGTTTTCTATTGATCGACAGGCGAATTCTGATGGACATGTGGCCACTGCAATCATAACTGACTATGTTGTTGGGTCAACATGTGAACATTTAGAGGTGGTCTACTGCGGAGCTCCATGTTCAAGAATATACAATGAGCAATGTGCTCTGAAACACTTGTGAATGCACCATCATTGTGCTCTTTTGGCAAAGACGCCACAGATCACAGTCTACCCTACCGTATTTACTCGAATCTAAGCCGCACTCGAATCTAAGCCGCACCTGAAAAATGAGACTCGAAATCAAGGGGAAAAAAAATTCCCGAATCTAAGCCGCACCTGAAATTTGAGACTCGAAATTCAAGGGGAGAGAAAAGTTTTAGGCCTCACCTCCAAATCGAAACAAAGTTGGTCCATTGTAATATGAACACAATTTAGGTCGAATGAATGACGATACAGCTACAGTAGTTTGGTTCGAGACGTAAGCTTAGCAGTTAAGCTTTACCAGGTAGCCATTGCTATGTGTCAGGCGCTCCGTCCGTATAGGGTACCCGTCCTTTTACACGTGCTTCGTCTGGTTTGAATTGATTGCTTATTTTTCTTTGATCTGTTAAATGCCGTTCTCTTTTTTATAGGTGTTTACGTCACTCTAAGCTGAAGATGCATTACTCTACTGTGTCATGCATTGTTTGTCGCATTCTGATAATGAGTGTTTACGACCTGTCGCCGCGCGCGGCATGGCTTGTTTTTGTGTGAATGTGCGCGCAACTGCAGCCTTTTTTTTTTTTTTTTTTTTTTTTTTTTTTTTTTTTTTTTTTTTTTTTTAAAAAGTGTGAGAGAGAGGGGGGGGGAGGAGGGAGGAGAATCGTCTCATTAGTGAAACACTGGCAAGAGACTGCTATTTGTTGTTACTTCACTGCTGCTTTCTTTGATAATGATTAACAAGAACCAAATAATAGAGTGTGTATGATTGAAGATGTTGTGAACGAGAGTTTAGCGAAAATTTTTCTCCGTTTGAAAATCTTTGCAGACGCCTCTTTAGTACATTACATTCTGCACAGAAATTAGAGTCATCTTAGATGTAAAAATCTAGTCAATTGCCGTGCTTCATTTCAGACTGTATCACTATTACGCATAAGAATAATACGAATATAAACATGACATGATATGTATATTCTTCCGCGTTTGCTGTTGTCTCACTCTAGTTTCGTAGTTTATCAGGCAGACAGGATTTAAATGAGATAGTAGCAAACACGAAAGAATATGTGGAAAAATGTTTATATTCGTATTATTCTTATGGTGAAGAGAATACTGTATGTGATTCACAATTCGTAAAAGATCTTATTAGCAATGATCTCTTCTCACAGGTAGGAAAAAATTCAGAACGTAGAGTTGGCCATATTGACAAACATCCCAAACAGTCTTGCCAGTCGGATTTTCGTAGTACATTGAAACGCTGCAACATTCGAAGAAGAACAATACGGAATTTGTATTTACTTCGATGGATAATTTAATTTACTTACTGATGCAGAGGTTTTGGCGTCAGTATTTATCTTTGTGCCTACAAAGCATGCCTGTGTAGCGCTACATATATTTGTTTTGGCGGCACCTACAAACATTTTTCAGAACTTCCGCTTACTTTGCACTCAATTCTAAGCCGCAGGTGGTTTTTTGGATTACAAAAACCGGAAAAAAAGTGCGGCTTAGATTCGAGTAAATACGGTATTTTATAGAGCACACAAGCCTCTGAACCTCATGTTCTGTGGAGAGTTGTGGACATCCAACTATTTAGTGTCTAGGGGTAGTTTCACTGTCCTCCTAGCACTTTCCATAGCTGCTCATGGCAGTAGCACATGAATATTTGACCAATTTAGCCATTTTTGAGATACTCATTCACATGCTCTGCGTAATAATAATCTGCCCCTTGTCAAAGTCGCCTGTCTCAATGAATTTCCCCATTTACAGTCCATCCATGTCTGCTCCACTTACGTACTTTTGTTACCACATCACTTGCCCACAACGCTACTAGGTGACATCCAATGTCACTGTGGGCAGTAATCATAATGTTTTGGTTGAGCAGTGTATAATGATGTAACATGACAGAATGTATTTGTTAGTGTGGTTCTTTCCTTCAACCCAATATACTTGTTTTGGGAAAAGGAAGGTTGTATTTTTATATGAGGCGTGTTTTCTAAGTAAGGTCTGTTTGAACATAAGTACACAATGAAAGGTTATTTCAGAAAAGTAAATTTATTTTCAGAAAGTACATATTTCACTCTATTTTACGACATAGTTACCAAGTTTGTTGAAACATGTATCATACCTCTCAACCAATTTAAAATACCCTCTTCATAAAAACTTGCCACCTGCTCCGATAACCAAGAGTTCACTGCCGTTTTCACATTATCGTCAGCATTCTAACGGTTGCCACTGAGGCGTTGTTTGAGGTGGCGCAAGATCAGGGCTGTAGGGTGGGTGGTCTAAAACTTCCCAGCAAAAACTGTCCAATAAATCCTGAGTCTGACCTGCAGTGTGAGGTCTTGCATTGTCATAGAGAAGGACAATTCCCTTTGTCAACATGTAGCGTCTTTTGTTTTGAATTGCTCTGCGTAGCTTTCTCAGGGTTTGGCAGTATGCTTCTGCATTGATAGTGGTTCCTCGTTGCTTGAAGTTGACCAACAAAACACCATGCCTATTCCAAAACACCGATGCCATGATTTTGTGCTGGGACAGTCTGTTTATCCTTCACCTTTACAGGCGAGTGTGTGTGTGTGTGTCTCCATTCCATGCTCTGTTGCTTCGATTAGTGCGATATGCAAAACCCATGTTTCGTCTCCAGCTACGATCTGACTCAAGAAGCCGTCACCTTCTTCGTGATAACGAGTCAAGAACTTCATCGTACACTCAAATCTTTGGTTTTTGTGGTCCTCTGTTAGGAGTTTTGGGACCCAACGGGAGCACAGTTTCCTAAACTTTAGGTGTTCAGAAACAATTTTGTAAGGCACTGATCTCGACACATCAGGAAATTCGTTTGAGAAACCTGTTATTGTGAAGTGCCTGTTCTCACGAATCCTCGCTTCAACTGAAGCCACCAAATCGTCTGTAATCAAAGAAGGGCAACTGGAGCGGTCCTCATCATGGACATTGTCACGGCCATCTTTGAATTCTCGTACCCACTTACACACTTTGCTTTCACCCATTGCAGTATCACCATACACTTCACCAATCTGTCAATGAATTCCTGCAGCAGACAGGTTCCTTGCTGACAAAAACCGTAGCACTGAGCTAACATGACATGCGGTGGGCGAGTTGATAGTCTTAAACATTTTGAAAACGCAGAACAGAACCATACATGTTAGGTACATAGCTAAAACTGAGCACAGTTGTTCCCGAGACATGCCGGTACATGATGCATGCGCTCATTGCGGTATGCACGCTAACTACTAGTGTCTGCAACAAAACGGACCTTACTTAAAAAACACGCCTCATATGTATACTAGGTTAGCACCTGCTGCTTCACTCATATAGACTGTGTGGTCTGCACTGACTTTTACTATGGAATGTATGGTAATTCCCTCTCATGACACAAACACAGGGCAAGCTGTTTTGAATAATGTTATACAACACCTTTGATCTCTGTGGCAAGTTAGAAAAGAAAGAAGAAATACCTGAAAGATGTGCAAAAAAGATGCAGGCTTTGTGATTAACAAGTATTTGTCTTTAATTAATTTCTGAACACGATTCAACTTGCCACTCATAACATTTGCACTGTTGTAACTCTGAGCTATCAGTTTTGCCCAGTCATTGCCAATTAATGGTTCAGTTTCTTTCAGAAGACTGTCAGATATGGTAAAAGCATTCTGACTTTCTGGATTGACAAAGTTCCATAATCATTCAATGGGTTTTCCATCAACAACCTAACGCAAAACAATAACCAATTGAAATTTGCGAGACACATCTGTGGTTTCAACCGTGATTATTGCAACATAATCAGCATGTTTTATTTCTTTATGAACTTCATCATGGTACACTTCCAACGTGCATTGCAGTAGTTCGTTCTTAGCAATCTTAGGAATGCCTATGAATGCTGATGTTTGACTGAGATGAACTTGAAGATCTTTATCCAGTTCTGCACTGAACTGAATTAGCTCACAATAAACCCCCTTATTTTGAGAGACATCAGGTTCATCATGGCCCCTGAGGGCCAGTTCCAAAGCACCACAGAACCGAATATAGTTTACAATTAAATTCAGTATATATTTATTCTTTTCTACTTGTTTGTTGTGGCTGTCAGTTGTTTGTCTGTATTGCGAATTTAATTTCCACTGAATGTTGGTTTTGCCTAGAAATGAGAGACTAAGTACATTATTGGCATTTCATGTACTTTCATTTTAGACCATATATGCCCAATATCCAATATCATTTATTCTGGTCTTACACCAATGAACATCTCCCCCAAATAACACACAAGGAAAACAAAAAACAGCAGTGTTTTCTTCACAGCCACAAATCCATTTGTTCTTTCAGTAAATTTCCAGATTGAACTTACAGCTTCGACTTTTTGTGTGCCGCTGCAGATTCAGGAGTGGCCTACCTAGTGTTTTTATCTGAATTTTTTCACTGAGAGCCCTGTCGCTAATTGGCGTTTTTAATAATTCACTTACTTTTTTCATGATTGCTACTTTCACAGTCAACTGAACCTTCACTTACAGGTAACACTGTGCACACAGCTGTATACAGTCAATTATGTGACTACACAATAGCTACAACATGTTTGTATAGAACTGCATTACACAAACATAACAGAAATACTATACTGTTCTTTGGAAAACTAGTTGCTAGACAGTAGGTGAATACATTATTATTATTATTATTATTATTATTATTATTATTATTTCTCTCTGTATCAATAGCCCTGCTGCTGTGAAATACACAAATATTGAAATAATGCCTCTTAGTTTCAAAATTTAAGGGCATAATTATATTCAAACTATATATAGTTATTTATAACGATATTTAAGTGTATTATTTCTGTATTCAATTTTATTCAGCATTACTTTGCATTTACGAATACATTAGCATTAAATTGCAGAAAGTTGTAACAAGAAGTTTGCGCCCCGATATATTCTAAATGGTCACTAGATGGTAGATCATGCTTTAATAGGTTCTGCACTTTACTGCTCTCTAGTGAAAGGAACATAAAGCTCTGAGTTGGAGCAGCTGTGGCTGCACCTCTGCCCTAAGAAGTGTGTAGAAACCGACGCCCGAGACTTTCACTCGGTGCTTAAGAGGGCGGATGGTGCCAGTCTGCAGTTGGCTCCAAGCTTCAGAAAACTGTGAGAAGAGCACATATGGCAAAATGCACCTCTTCAAATCATAGAATATGTACTCTGAAACAATGTTTTAGTGCAATTTAATTAGATTTCTCTTTCTTTCTTTTTCATACAACTGGTGCCACGGCACATTGGCACTATCTCAGAAGCCGCCACTGATATAATGAAACATTTTCCCAAAAATTTTCATCCCCTTAGGGATTGAATTTCCAAAAACAGTGAAATACATATTTTTTAGTCCTAATCAAGAAGTCAAATACCAACTTGCATACATATAGCTTTAAAAATGCTTTGGCAGCTTGGCTTGTTACAGTAGATTTCTTGCATACATGAGTGTAGTCTACAAGGTGTTTGGCCTTGCCCATAGATTGCTGTGTGAAGTACTTGCTGGGGTTTTTGGTGAGGCTTTTTTCCCTCAAACATTATTGCTGCATTACAAGTGATCACCATCTACACATCATTTTTGTTACAACACTTCATGGCAAGCTTTATATCACTAAATGTAAAATGGATTTCTCCTCGTTTAGGTTTGTCCTGTAGTTTCAACATGTTGCTTTTGTTCTTATAAACAGTACCCACCACATGTACACTGCCTCACAAAAAAGTGCCCAGAAGACATGGTTGGTTGTTAATGTAACTTCGTATCCATGCCCACCATCAGTAGGTATGTAAGTGATCAGAGCTGAAATTTTCTATGACGTGTAGAATGGCGACCAGAGTGCATTAGTGTTGTGGCAAGGCTTGGTTGGGTATTTAAGGGGTGTGAAGAGATGCAGATGTTGAGTAACCATTGTGAAGAACATGGTGATGCTTCGTATTTGTATGAGGCAGTGTTATCAGCATGTGACAAGAGCTTGAAATGAGGCCTCATTGTGTGACTTCATTTGGCTGGTTGGTCAAATCATCCAATATCTTGATTTGTGGAGTACTCAGTTGTAACGGTGGCTCAAATTTGGACTGCATGGGAATGTGAGGATAGCTACGCTCATCATCAAGATTCTGATTGAAGAAATGTGACCACCACAAGGGAGTATCAATTTACTGTGCACCGAGCATACTGTAACATCTTCATATGCACGCGTACCACCTAAAACCAAGCAATGGACTCCCTGCAACATTTTATTTCATTCCAAACCTTCGATTGGATACTAGCGGCAGCTGGTTTAGGGAATTAGTGTTGCATGGATAGGCTGCTGTTAATGCAGAGGAGCTGTTTTGGCATGGTGCCATGACCAGGAAGCATGGACTGCTGATGACTGGTGTCACATTTTGTTTACCATGAAACACTGCTCTGCACTACCCCAAGTGACCACTGTTGGTGAGTATAGCAGTGATCTGGTGAGAGCCCCATTCTTCCAATCATTCGCAGAGGCATAGTGATATTACACCTGGTATCATGATATGGGAAACCATCATGTGTGACTTCAGTTCACAACTGGAAGTGATTGAGGGAGCTTGGCATAGGGTACATCCTGGACATTTTGTGTCCTCATATGTTATCTCTCTTGTGACAACTATCATGGTGCCATTTTTGAGCAGGACAATGCTCATCCACACATGGAAATGTCTCTATGAATTGTATGCTTGATCCTGACCACTCCCATGGCCAGAAAGATCCTCAGATCTGTCCTCAATAGAATATGTGGGATGAGCTCGGATTTTTACTTTGTGTCAGTCTGTCTGTGTGAAAGCTGTCAAGGAACAATTAACACAGTTGGTGGTGAGCTTGCCCCACAAGAGGGTTCAACGGGTTTATGACATTCTTCCCAATTGAATAGGTGCGTGCATCCAGGTCAGAGGGGATGCAACATCATACTGATAAGTGGGCTCATACTGCCAAATTCTTTGTATGTTTGACTTGACTATCTATCATTGAACTAACATCACATACCATTTCAACTAGTGAAGTTTCGTGTTGTTTTCTCTTCCCCTTCTTGGTGCTTCATTTTTTTTTTTTTTTTTTTTTTTTTTTTTTTTTAAAAAATCAGTCAGTGTCGCTGTTCCACAGTTACAAAAGTGAGAGGAACAGGTCTGGGTTTGAATAGCTGCTGTCAACATTCCAAATATGCCTTCATGAATGTTGCTACTATGTCACTACTTTTCCCCAAAGTTGTGGAGCCCATTTTCAGTTTTTGCAGCTATATACAAGAAAATCTAGGGCATAAGCACTCCAAAAGTAGTGCAGCATCAATGCTTTTATTACAAACTTACTTCATTTCGGAACAATTAACTTTTGGAAGGCCATTGTTCTTTAAACATCAATGCAGAGCTTTTGATCTGGATGAAATATGCTTTGGAATGTTGTACGATCTTTATCAACAATGTTTCTAATTTTGAATAACCTCTCTCCTTGTCACTTCTGCCTTGCACATCTCCTGCTTCAATTGTGATTTTAATGAGGCACATTTGCCAGCTTAAATAGACAGATTCACTTTGCTGGACATCCACACCACATCCTTCATCTGCTCCTGCCAAGCAATTGATAAAACTTTACTGGGCTCCATATAATGGCTCGTCATCTGCTTTCAAAGAAATTGCACATGCAGAACACTATACCTTTAATTTGTTTGGATAATACTTGATATTATTCTTTATTGTCACCTTTAACTAATAGTTCAAGAACAAAATATGCTCTAAACGAAAGTCACCACTAAACTTTCAAAACACATTAGGTAATGTACAGCTGGTTCATGTGGTGTATTGTGTGTTGCTACTGTGTATCTCCCCACTGCTCACTTTCTTAACTGCACATGTCACTTTAGCCATAGTGAAAACTGAAATTATTCACACTGAAAATGTTGTCAATTGAAGATTTGATACTTGCTGTTAAAAATAACCCTGTTTGATTTATGATGCACGCCACAGAAAGCGATACCATATCGAGGCGTGTATCATCAGTAAATAATCTTCAGCAGATCACTAGCAGAAGCTACTTCTGTAAGGTACTTTATGTGGAAACACCCCCAGCACATTGAGTTCCACAAGTTTCATCAGCTTCTAGAAGCAGCTTTCACATGTCAGTAGAAACAGTTTCTTGTATCTTACTGCAAGTACTTGCCAGTTTCAAATGTACCACTGGAACCCTTAAACGTATATAACTGGGTCCACTAAGCCAAGGAAGTACATAATGAATTGTTCCCATTACTTTCTTTGACCAGAAGAGGAAATAGAATGGCAGTACAGACTTCTTTACATTTTAGTTGATTTTTTTAGTGTTAGCTTACACACACATGGATTACATTTGTAGTAAAAGTAACAGATACTGTTTGCAAAGAAACTGAGAGTAATTAAAAGGTGATCTCTTAGTGGTATTGCTTGCTGCACTTTTGTATCCTGTTTCTGAACATTTGATTGTACAGTAGACAAGAGATTTTCAAAATATGTGTACTCCATTTACACAAAGTTTTTAATGTAGGCAAAGATCTAAGACTGCAGTTCATTCTATGGTGCTTCTTAGCAATTTAAATGTGTATGCCCCTCTATCTATTTCTTCATCCAAATATTTCTTTTTCTTCTCAGCTTCTTATTTTACATTTTGATTCTTCAATAATAGTAATAATGCAAAAACAGTATTCTGGTTTCTAAGCATGTCACTGTGCACTTTCACTTTTGTATCTCACCACATGACTAGTGGCAATGCTGCTGCAAGTACTTGGAGCAATTTCTTGAGCTTAACTGGCTCAAGCAACTTGTATAAGTAAACTTGTACAAGTATTTTTCTAATGTAAATACCCCAGAAAGTGCTTGAAGAAGTTGCTTGCTACAGGACCCATGCCTTCAGATAGCATTTCGGTGTTGATTTTAATGTAATTGTCTGTGTAGTGCAAGGTGGCAGTTTGCTTTCAGTTGAATGAATTGGTAAATTTATCACATTTTTCATACCAAAATTTGAAGCTTTATTGTGAGAATTTTGCTTTATGACAGAAGCTAAGAACATCCTTTTAAATATTTAGAATCTATCTTATTAAAAATTGGTATTGGTGCATTAAATCTGTTGTTCAATAAAACAGTACACTGTCCTCTCCCATGTTATTTGAACCACATTTTTTACACACTGGGGATGTATTTTGGAACCACTTCTCAGTATCTGGACTAGCTTAAACTTTTATGGAATTTGATTTTATACAGTTTCAATTGTTTCGATTTCCTTATAATGGTGGCACTGCTTGTTATATTCACTGTTCCATATTGTAGACAACTGGTTATGGATTAATTTTAAAATAATAAAATTAACATAAAAAGCTGCTACTTCCTGAGCTATCTTAAATGACTGATTTTTATCTCCTATTGCTAATTTAATATCTATGTGACTACACTGATGTGTACCATGAAACAAATTATATTTTTGGCATAAATGTTCTCACCAAAGAACTCTGTAACAGATAACACAAGTGACCAGCAGAGCTTTGTGCTCGGGTCTATGAAGTCATTAGTTCTAATTGGGGTAGGGCGGGGGGGGGGGGGGGGGGGGGGGGGGCAAAGGTTAGCTGACACGCTGCATTCACAACTGTGTCATACTAGTAGGCCAGGTGGCTTCTAGTGGCCAAATCAAGAAATACGCAATCTATGAAACAGTGCACACACAAATTTGGTAGAATTTACAGCAATAAAACCAACGAATGTCTTCAGTTGTTGAATTTACGTTATCAAATAATTTGTGCAAGTGGCTAACGAGGTAATTTTTTTAATTTATGGGGACTGTGTTTCTTTCTCTTTGTTAAATGAAAGATTGTTGAACATCTTTTTATCAGAATACAGAACCAAACTATGAATCCAAGACAAGGAGGTAAAGTTCATCATCCAAAGAGATTATTTCTCTGTAATGTGTAAACACAGTTCAACTGACAATGACTTATTAAATGTACTGAAGTGCGTGTAATAATTCCTGGATCATTGAAGAGCGTCTTCAAGATGTTTGGTTATCTAATTTACACAGTATGCCATCTATTGTTGAATGAATACTTCAATAATTGTATCTGCATTAACCCAAATGATTACTCAGTAGTAGATAGGCAATGTCATACTAATTTCAATAGTATCTTGTGTAACAAAGCAGTGCAGTCTTCAAATCAACCATAAGATTGAGATGAGTACTTTACTATATTTGTTTTCATTTTAAGTTAAATGTTGTAATTATGTGGATCAATATTCTGTGTAAACATTTTGTGCATAAATCTTTCCTGGCAAGCTAGGCCAAATCAAATAATTGCTCCCATCATCAATCCTGATAACTGGTTCTATTCAAAAATAATATATCAGTCAGCATCACAAGCTTTTAAATCTTTGTATGCTTGTCTCAGCTAAGATTAGTGTTAAATGTCTCCTTATAAAATAAATGTACATAAGATTTTTAGGCCATGTTTTTAAAATAATACTGTTTATTCAGTGTTTTGAAAGGAGGCTATAAGATGAACATCAAAAAGCAAAATAAGGATAATGGAATGTGGTTAAATTAAATCAGGTGATACTGAGGGAATTAGATTAGAAAATGAGACACTGAGAATAGTAAATGAGTTTTGCTTTTTGGGCAGCAAAATAACTGATGGTAGCTGAAGTAGGGAGGATATAAAATGTAGACTGGCATTGGCAAGGAAAGTTTTTCTGAAGAAAAGAAGTTTGTTAACATCAAATACAGATTTAAGTGTTAAGAACTCTTCTAAAGGTATGTATTTGGAGTGCAGCCATGTATGGAAGTGAAACACGGGTGATAAACAGTTTAGACAAACAGGGAATAGAAGCTTCTGAAACGTGATGCTGCAGAAGAATGCTGAAGATTAGTTGGATAGATCACATAATTAATGAGGAGCTATTAAATAGAATTGGAGAGACAAGAAATTTGTGACACAGCTTGACTAAAAGAAGGGATTGGCTGATAGGACACATTCTGAGGCATTAAAGGATCACCAATTTAGTATTGGAGGGAAGTGGAAGTGGGGTCAAATTTGTAGAGGCAGACCAATAAGTGAAAACAGTAAGCAGATTCCGAAGGATGTAGGTTGCAGTAATTTTTTGGAGATGAAGAGACTTACACAGTATAGATTAGCTTGGAGAGCTGCTTCAAACCAGTCTTCGAAGAGGTGTGTCAAACCAGTCTTCAGACTGAAGACCACAACAACAACAACAACAACAACAACCACCACCACCACTACTACTCCTGCTACTTATTTGTGTAACTAAATCTACTTCTACTGAGGAAATCACTGTTAGGGTGACTACAGATTTTTTTGTAGTATATGGGACTGCTTAAAGTTATCTGGTGGTGAATTACGAGTAATCAAAATTATAAAATTTATTTTATGAAGCTTTACTACAAATACATCAATATTTCACATCAACTATATTGTATGAAAATTACACCAGAGATTTTTCTCTTTTCCTAATTTAAATGTTGCTTTTCAAGTTTTCTTGTGTAAAGGTACACTGTGTTGATTTGTATGACTTACTTACACTTCATACACACAATTCATAATTACTTCAGATATTCTGTAAGTTTAATTTCAACAACATGTGACTGTGCTTAGCACAGGCCACATCTGTCTGCAAGAAAGGTAGTAGAAGTGATCCACAGAACTACTATCTGATAGCCTTGACATCAATTTGTTGTACAATCTTAGAACATATTCTGAGCTCAAAAATAATGAGGTATCTTCAACAGAATGACCTCCTCAACACCAACCAGTATGGATTCCAAAAACATCGATTATGTGAAACCCAACTCGCACTTTTCTCAGATGAAGTACTTAAAGCTTTGGATCAAAGCAACCAGGTAGAAGCAATATTTCTTGACTTACAAAAAGCATTTCACTCAGTACTACACCTACACTTATTGTCAAAAGTTCAATTTTGTGGGGTATCAAGTGAAAATTGTGACTGGATTGAGAACTTTTTTGGTAGGGAAGTAACAGCTTGTTATCTTGGATGGAGAGTCATCATCAGACATAGAAGTCACTTCGGGTGTACCCCAAGGGTTTCGTGTCATTTTCTCTTCCCCTTCTTGCAGATGATGGCAGATATCTATAAGGAAGTACTATCTGAAAGAAGCTGCATAAATATTCAGTCAGATCTTGATAACATTTAAAAGTGGTGCAAAGATTGGCAACTTACTCAAAATCTCCAGAAATGTAAAATTGTGGACTTCACAAAACAAAAAAATGTACTATCCTATAATATCAATAAGTCACTTTTGGAATTGGCCAACTCACAGAATTACCTGGGTGTAACACTATGTAGGGATATAAAATGGAATGATCACGTAAGTTCAGTTGTGGGTAAAGCAGGCAGTAGACTATGACTTATTGGTAGAATACCAGGAAATTGCAATCAGTCTACAAAAGAGATTGCTTTCAGGTCACTCATGTGACCCTTCCTAGAATATTGCTCAAGTGTGTGGGACCCATACCAAACAGGACTAAAAGGTGATATTGAGCATATAGAGAGAAGGGCAGCATGAATGGTCACAGGTTTGTTTAATCCATGGGAGAGTGTTACAGAGTTTTTGAAGAAACTGACCTGGAAGACTCTTGAAGACAGACATAAACTATCCTAAGAAATACTATAAACAAAGTTTCAAGTACTGGCTTTAAATGGTGACTCTATGAATATACTATAATCCCCTACGTATCACTCACATAGGGAGAATAAGATTACAATAATCACTGCATGCACAGAGGCATTCGAACAATCATGTTTCCTACACCTCACATGTGAACAGAACAAGAAGAAATCCTAATAACTGGTACAATGGGACATACCCTCAGCCACGTAACTCACAGTGGTTTGCCGAGTATAGGTGTAGATGTAGACTTTACCCAGGTTTACTACATCTTTCCCTACCTTCCTGAAGAGAATTCTTAATTCTACAATTGTTCCAGCAACTTAAGATGATCCTAATTTTACTTCCAATACTTAAGCACCCTTTCTACTCTATCTACCATTCAAAATCATCAGTTTGTGTCTTCCTATATCACTTTTCAGTTGCAGCAATATCTGGATAAGTCAACATATCTTTGGTTGGTATGTGCTCATTCTGTGATCTCTACAAGGTATATTATTTAATACATTTTTATAGTGGGTGATGACAATCAAGTTATCTTCAGTGAAAAGTTTCTGAAAGAACAGGTTGCCATGCTGTTTATAAAACCAGGCTTTCGGTTGCAGTTGCTAGTGGTGTTCAACAGAGTGTTATGTCATCATGTTGTTAAAAAACTAATGTTTTTGCCACTGTTGTAAGTGACTGAAATGTTGGTTTTATGATCAATATGAGGGTTCTGTCACATTCCTACAAATTTTTTGTTGAAGATGACAATAGTAGGGAAGACAATGCTCATGCATTTTAGATTTATTTTAGCGATATTTTTGTTTGATAATGCATTTTTTATGTTTCTTTCTTCCTAATTTTGACTGTCTCCCTGATCGACTCACAAAGGACAAAGCTACAAAAAGTCACTTGGTTTAGACTTTCAGCTGAAAAACTTCCCAAGTTCACACCTATTTTTCCCATTCTTTGCTTGAAACAGAACCAGTGATTTATTCTTTCATCATGGTTTTTAAGATGCTGTTTTGTTTCTCATCATCCTTTTTTTCCTGTCATTCTGTCAGCTTTATACAAGTAGTGAGCTAATAATTTGAAGACTAATTTAATATATTTTACAAATTGCATCATATAAATGTGAAAAAGTTATTATTAAGTGAAAAACTTTCTGAATATAGTCACAATATTAACAAATCCTCATGTAATTTATTGCAATTTTTCTGTTAAATAACACAATTGTTACTGAAACTTAAAATATATGAAAGGTATAGTGGCATATGTTTTGTCCTGTTAAACATGTTTCTGTAGTTAGTGAAATTTTTATACAATGAAAAAAGTGATAAGCATGACAAACCAAAAAGGCACTTTTACACCAGCCTGACTTATTCTCAAACATTAAAGTTGCCATGCTGTCCTGAAAAGCAGAGTCTAGTGAAGTGCAACACTGTGCCCAGTGTTCATTACCTGGAGAGAAGCAAGTTGTGTGTACACACTGAGCAAGGTGGGATGACCATACCAAAAAAAGATCTGTAGTGAGAATGTTGAATTTTCCCCCTTCTCGGAATGTAAATAATCCAAAAAGAATTCAGCTTTTTGGATGACAGCAAACACAGTATTCCACATGTGTGTACTTGATTAACTATTAAAGAGAGAGAGATAGAGTAAATTTCCTTTACTTCACATCTATGGTCACAACATTTTTGTCATCAGACTATTGCATTTGGTCAATAATGACCATGTTCAGATCTGCAGTAAAATATGGAAAAAACACAAATACACTAGCAGATTGTCTACAGCTTAAAACAATGAAACATACCATAATGAAAAGTATTACTGACACACATGTGCATTTGTACACTTTAAATGTGAAAAGGCATACCTGTTTTATAAAAACATGTCCTAATATACTTGAGCCATAGTGGCATTGTCAAATTCTAAACACAAAATCAGCACCAACATCATCAAATATGTATAAATAATAGTATATACAAGAGTCATCTTGTCAGCTGCACTACTGTTCAAAGCAAATTGCCAAACCATAGCCGCAAACTGTTTGTGTTGCAAGTTCACCAGATGTCACTACTGTAGGCATACGCATATTCTTCATTGATTAATTGTATGATGTAAAATAAAAGGGGATACAATCAGTAAAGTCTGTAACTAGTTTATAATGCATAAGAGACATTACAGTAATAAAAAGCAATGAAATAAAACATGAAAAAAGTTAGAGTGTTAAAAAGGAAAAAGTTAAAAGACAGTAATAGACATACACTCAAGTTGCAATTTTGTAGATAATGACATAAATACTAAACCGCTTTCAAAGTACACAGAATAATATAACAATTACAAAGAAATAGCTAAAGAAGCCCAATGAATGAAAACAGACTGCCTCACATAATCAGTTCCCTCTGTTAGCGCTAATGCCAGAATGCCACATAGATAAGAAGTGGATAGAGCTACATGACAGCCAGAGGACTTCACATACCCTGCATCATACCATCCCAAGAAAAGAATAATAAAACCTTGTACTAGAGTTTGAGCAAGATTATCTAGTTAATGAAGTATATTATATGAACAGAGAAGGAACACGAAAACATTAGAGTTATTTGCACAATGAAAGAAAATGAAGTAAATATGTAAGGTACACAAGATAATATTGTCACAGTTACTGCAATCAATCCTGTATACTCCAGAGCCATCAAATTTGTCATAAATTCTTTTAGTTTTTGGTTGTTGTTAACTTGAAAGCCACAATTAAGATCAGACTTCCGAAAACATTTTTCTATTTGCAGGGACATTTTGCCACTGAATGTCATAGGAATGGTTTTAGTTCTTTCTTTACTGGTTCTGCATTCTATGTGAGTGTGTGTTTGCCTGCTATTTGTTATACATTTCTTTAGCCTGCTGTAAGGGTGCATGACATTTACAGAAAAACCCTAAGCTACTGCAGTCTGCGCTAACAGAGGGCACCGACTGCATGAGGCAGTCTGTTTTCATTCATTGGGCTTCTTTATGTCTCTTAGGCCTTATAAGTTGGTTACAGACTTTACTGATTGTATCGCCTTTTATTTTACATCATACAATCAATCATTGAAGAATATGTGTATGCCTACAGTAGTGACATCTGGCGAACCTGCAAAACAAACAGTTTGTGGCTACTGCATGGCAGTTTGTTTTGAACAGTAGTGCTGCTGACAAGATGATTCTTGTATATATTATTTATATTTATATATATTTATATACATTTGATGGTGCAGATCTGATTTTGTGTTTAGCATTTGACAATGCCACTATGGCTCCAATATATTAGGACATGTTTTTATAAAACAGGTATGCCTCTTCATATTTAAAGTCCACAAATGCACATGTATGTCAGTAATACTTTTCATTGTGGTATATTTTATTGTTTTAAGGTGTAGACAATCTGCCAGTGTATTTGTGTTTTTCCCATATTTTACTCCAGATCTGAAGATTGTCATTAGACCAAAACCGATAGTCTGATGACAAAAAATTTGTGACCATAGCTGTGAAGTAAAGGAAATTTATTCTATATTCAGGTCACTGTTCAATTTGTGACCATGTTGCAGCTTGTGAAAAGAGAGAGAGAGAGAGTTTCAGACTTGATTTCAAACAGAACCTAGCTCTAATGGACCTACAAAATCATGGCCACACAGAGTAACAATATTTATCAGTTTGTAGGAAAATATAAAGTAATTTTGCTTGATCATCACTAAACTCCTCAAAATTGTAAGGTGTATAATAATTACATGTTATTTATGGTTGTTCAAAGCAGAAAAATATGTAAAGACTTATTATAGGTTAAGTAAACTCCTCAAAATTGTAAGGTGTATAATAATTACATGTTATTTATGGTTGTTCAAAGCAGAAAAATATGTAAAGACTTATTATAGGTTAAGTAAACATCTTAGAGACTTTGACATGTTAAGCTACAATATTTGGAAGCTGCAGCAGTCAAACAAAAAAAGCCAGCACATGTGTGACACTGGTGACATTTTTGCCCAATGTGAGAAGGCCAATGACCAGCAGAGTTTGCACAGCAGCAGTCAGCATTTCGACAGATCGACGACCAAGCAGCTGGGCACTGCTTCCAAGGAGAACAATGGCCAGCACAGTTTGCACATCAGTGGACAATCCTCCAGAAATTGTCAGCACACTGAACTCACGTATGTGACATATCTGGCAATGCAGAAGAGGACAACAGGGCAATGCCCAACCATGCCAGCATAGTGGTAAAACAATGGAAAGCTGGCATGTGTGTCCACATTAGTCACATTTCTGCTCAACTCGAAAAGCATAGATCAATGACCACAGAGTCAGTCATCCCTGTAGAAACTTTGCGACATTGGCAAAAACACTGAATAAATACCTCTGACAAATGGGCATGAGATGGTCCTTTGAGGAGGTCCTTCGAGGGGAAAAAGAAGACACAAAGAAATGTCACCTGGACAGATGGGCCGATGGTTAGTCAGTGGATGTCATATTTCGCTACAACGATTTAACCACTATGCCGCTCAACAGAAGAAGATGCTGGTACTGTGCCAAAAGGTCAATGCAGAAAATGCCATTCCAGATGTTACCAGGATGAAGTTCGCATGGCATTTACCCAGGTGGCTGGTGAGGATGAAGGGGCTGCGGTCTCACCAAATGGGTCACCTGTGAACCTAGGGGTTGATGAGCTCCAGCAGAAGGCACCGAACCTGGGGTCTTGGTTTGATTCTGGGATGGAGCACTCCACGCCACACCGTAGCTGCTTATTAATAACGCAACAAGCAAACTCACAAGTAGAAGGCTGCGCTGCCACCACAGAGAGTCACAGGCACAGTACTGAGGGAAGTATACACCATTGGCGTGACACTGCAAAATGAGCCATCTTCGCATAAGCTGTCACCGGAATCTGCATGCTTCAACTATGCCACTCCACAGCCATGAGGAATTAAGCAAGTGTATCACTGTGTTTATTTAAAGGGTCTTATGTCTCAATAAGTAACTGTTAGTGGAACCCTCAGTGTTTCATTCACACCTTACCCAGTGAGCCAAGGAAAGAGCCCACCCCACCACCCACAAAGTGTCACTTCAAAATAATGACCTTTGCTCCCCTCTGTCACTGTTGCTCAGTGTCTACTTTCACTAAACCCTGACCTGCTACAAAATAGACACTTCCATGTTACTTATATTTTACTCTTCTTTGAGCAAAACAGTTTAAGTCCAGAAATACAAAGAGAGAGAGAGAGAGGTAGTATAACATGGAATAATGACAACTTGGAGCAAAAGAAGTATAAGCAGGCATGCAGTGATTACCTCTGTTTGTGCGACTGCTGGAGTTTATCAGACTGAGCGGGAATATTGTTTTGCATTTTGAGCTAACATTCACAAATATAAATAACTTCAAGGCAGAAGGATAGAAGTGTGCCATGTTAAATTGTAGAAACAGGACTTCTGCCCAAAGAAGAGTGATCTCAGAATCCTTAACTGAAGCTGGCAGGAAAATGGTACAGCAATAGCAAGAGAGCCCATTATAACATGAAGCATCTTGACAGTGCACTTCCAGGACAATCGAGTAGCTTTCCATGTGTGTCAAATGCTGTAAAACTTCACAATGTGTGTAATGACATTTCCTCACCATATTTTCCATTTTAAGAACATGATTCTAAAGCTGTTCAGCCATACTGAATACAGTTAACATCAACTACACACACTCAAATGTCTTAGTGTGGCTGTAGTGGGAATTTCTGCTTACAGCTCCACAGTTTACACATATTTGGATTTGTGATATTGAGGTTCTCCAACTTCTCTACTATTGCTGTAACTATAGGATGTTGAAGCAGATAATGCAGCAGTATCAAGACCTGTTAGCTATAGCTGTGTCAACCAAAGGTATAAGCTTGGGCTCTCTCTGGTTGCCTTGTGATATACCTTAAACAAAGTTCTACAAACGGATAATTCAGATTTGCTAGTTTTGCTCAGTAACATAATAACACATCCACATAGAAGAATGTCATTTCATATCAACAAATCTATTTATAAGATTCCTAATCCATTTTGTAACTTGTATCATTTGAAGACTAAATGAATATGTCATCTTGAGTCAATAAGCGTCACCTTTCCAGCATGCAAACCACGTTAACATGCGATCTTACAGAACACATGGCTAGCATGAACTGACTTTGCAGACAATGAATGTTTCTTTGATTGTGTAAATAAATTTTTCTTTCATAGATGATTCTATAAAAATTCCTCAGAGGGATCAGCATCTTCCATGACCCCTTGGATTGCAGGCATGCAGTGATTACCTCTGTTTGTGCGACTGCTGGAGTTTATCAGCTTGCAGAGCCCCACACAAATACATGCCCAATGAGAAAAGATACACGAGACACAACACTATTTATTTAAATAGGGTATACCTGCGTGTCATTTGTCATCTTCCTTTGATGAAGCAATCGAAAGAAAATGCTTGATTTTTTACCTTATGTTGTCTACATTTCTGTAGAATGCTACTGAGTTCTTAAGACAATAGACTGTGCCTCATTCCAGTCAGCATCTCCTTCATTTAACACAAACTCTTCCAGAATGAAATTTTCACTCTGCAGCAGAGTGTGCACTGTTATGAAACTTCGTGGCAAATTAAAACTTTGTGCCAGACTGAGACTCAAACTCAGGACATTTGCCTTTTAAGGGCAAGTGTTGTACTGACAGCTACCCGAGCATGACTCACAACCCATCCTCACAGCTTCAGTTCGATCGGTACCTCATCTCCTACATTCCTGACTTCACAGATGCTCTCCTGCAAAGACAAAGGTCCCAAGTTTGAGTCTCAGTCTGGCACACAGTTTTAACCTGCCTGGAAGTTTCGACACACACTCTTGTTATAAGGGTAGTTTTAAGCCTTAAGAAACTGAAACAAAGATTCAGAAATTTGCTAGTTGTGTCACTGACACTTGGAATTAAAAAACAAATTTTTTGAAAGTGTTGCATATGAATATATATATCATAAAATTTCCCTGTTGCCATTTGTAAAATGTTCCACATGAAGAAGTTGAAAAATTCTGTGCACCTTCACAGACATGTCCAAACATTCTTTGACTCTAAACACTAGGTCAATCATTTTTATGAGACTTTTGATTGGTTAGTATCAGGAGAGAGCAGAACTTGAAAGAAACAATAGAGGTTTATTTTACAGTTTCTACCTGTGTACTGCTAGTGCTTTGTGAACATAAAATTTGATATTTATGTGACAGAATTAGTTCAGATTTGAAGACTAATTCTTTCCTGCTATTTCCTTTTTTGGGAAAACTAATTCACCATTCTTACTGATGCTCTACAAAATTACAGTCACTATTGTAAGGCATCATGAAATCTCAAATTTTTATTTTTTCCCAGTATTAGTATGAGTTCTCTGCACTTATAATTTATTCCTTATATGTAACATCTATGATATGTTGTACATGTGCATTTATAAGTGACTACTGGCATTTCATGAGAAATGAGTAACATTTTCCTTTCAATATGGTAAGGGAAAATCCTAAATGAGATATGAACAATTGAATGAGTAAAGACAGTCACTCACTTGTTACTAAAGGTAATAAGTTCCACAAATGATTTAGTGAATAATATCATCTAGTTCATTTAATGTACTTCCAATTATTATGATGTGTTTTAGCTACAGCCGTGATCAGATCCATAACATATGAAACAAAGTTAGAGTCAGTTGCAGTCTGCCTCTGTAGCGTAGCAGTAGCATTACCACCTACCACGCAGGGGGCCTGGATTCGATTCCTGGCTGGGGACTGGGTGTTGTGTGTCCTTCATCATCATTTTCATCATCATTGACTTGCAAGTTGCCGATGTGGCGTCACCTAAAAAGGACTTGTAATACAGCGGCCGAACTCCCCCGAATGGGACCTCCCGGCCAACAATGCCATACGATCACTTCCATTTTTTTTTTTAGAGCCAGTTGCAGTAAAACCTAGTCTGAAATGGTGCAGTAGCTAAAATGTAATAATAAATTGAAACACATTAAACAATCTAGAATCTAGATGGTATTATTCACAAAAACAACCAAGCACCATGTAGCTGACATTCTTAACATATGTTCCTATCTACAGTTTCTCAAAACTGTTATTTTTTGAAACTGTCTTTACTCACTTAATTATTTTATTTTAATTTTTTTCTCTTCTGGAACAATATGTTATTTTTTTGAGAAGTGAAGCACTGGAAAAGAAAAGAAGAAAGGGGAAGCAAGTCATTGTATCAATGTCAAGCAATGTGATTCCAATCCACTGTGGTAATTCCACTTTACATAATTCATTATTAAAGTTAATATATCAGAAGTCACCAACAGCATTTTAAATATAATTTAGTCACTTATGTTTAGTTCTTTGTAGATCTTCTTAATTAGCTGGGCTTTCTCATTATCTGGCAGAAAGCATGCGTGGGCTGCATTTAAATTCTGAAACAGACAGACATTTCACTGCTGTGTGTTCATATGTCAACAGAACAATGCACATGATATGTATGAATATTTTTAAAAAATGTAACTTTTTCTGTAAGAATATTAAGTGTTATTGAAGAAGAGTGTCTCATTAAAAGTTGACATGAGAATAAATGGTGTATCAGACTGACAAACACGTATAGTTAGAAACAGTAATGAACTGGTACAATTTTTTAAAAAAGCAATGTAGAGGAAGAAGGAACAGAAACAGGAACTTCCAGCAAAATGAAGGAAAGGCACAAAATGTGAGAGTAAGGATGGATTATTAGTTATTGGAAGAAATGACCTGTGAAATGTCAGTGCATCATTGCATCAAGTGTTGAGCAACCACTACAGTACATTCAGTAGACTCCATGCCTAGCCTTTCTTTGTTAGTTCTTTATGTCACACTAAATAGAATAGCAATGATTATACGATTCAGTGTTGCACTAATGGCAGTTGACTTAAACATCTGGCAGTGACATGTAGTGTTGTACAAAGTAATAACAGTGTTTTAGGCAATGAAAGCAGCTAATCATTACTAGGTCAGCCGAAAATGCTACAAGAGAAAATAAATCACTGTAAGGGAGCATGAATATTTAAAGGGCGAGTATAGCTCCCTTCTGTAGAGAAGCAGCTATCAGTATGTTCTTAAGTTTATTTGCTTACAAAAATTCTGACAGTTCTGTCCCAGGTATATGCCTGTGAAGCTTGGAATAGATAAAGGGGTACTGGTTGGCTGAGGCTGTGCACTGAGCTATGCAACACACTGGGGTGGCTGAACTGAAGCAGCCCTGCATTTTAAATTACAAGTGGTGTTGTCCAGCCTACAGTTAACTTGTCATAAACTTGCTGCTTCAGTATGTGTGTTCTTTTGTCTATGTTTTTTGCCAGTACTCTTTTCAAAATTTAATTTTATATGTTATTACAATAATGAAAACTACTTGATGAAATATAAATAGTGAGAGAGGACAGACAACAATTAACCTTTAAGACAAAGTGGTTAAAACACCCACACAAAACTGTGGAGTGTGTGCTTATATAGGCTGAGAAGAATAAGAAGAGCGGGAAAGGTAATGACTGATGATTAAAATAAAGCAAGAAGTAAGGAGGCACAGGCATTTTCTCACCAAATTCAGGAAATTGTGGGAGGAGATGGCAAGAGATAGAGAATCCATATAGTCATTATTTTTCTTTCTTATTTTTACCAAGAGTAAGAGAAAACCTGATAGAAGTTGGAGCAGGCCACTGAAAACAACACAATTTCTTTCAACAGCTGTTTCTGATTCATCCTGTACAACCCTCCTCTCAGTACCAGCACTTCTCAAATTTGAAAGTGTGAATTGTCCTTTTAACACACATTATTACCCCACACATCCCCTATCCTCCCATTCCACTACTCTGTATGCTCATTATCTCCCCTTCTGAGTTCCATGTCTCTATGTATCCATTATAATTCAGTTTTCCATTCCTCCCCATAATTGAGTCTGAACATATCTATTTTTCCCTGTCATTGCTCAACTAGTGTTTTTTACTATTTATCTTATTTGCTGAAACCAATTTCTTCCATGTTTATCATCATAATAAAATAATAGAAATCAGAGCTTGCTCAGAAAGATATAGGTGTTTAATTTCTTCTGTGTGCAAAAAAAAGAAAAAAGAAAAAGAAAAAAAAAGCTGCCAAAATAAAATAATAATTCTAATAATATCATTGGCTTAACTTACTGCACGAATAGCGTGGGCCTCAGTAAGACCCCAACTAGCTGCAAGAGCATAGTCATCTCTCAGCGTTCTTCCGGTTAGTGTGGGATCATCAGAATTGAGAGAGAAGTTAACACCATCTTCAGCAAATCTGAAAATAATAGATAATACACTACTAAAAATTTTGGCCATCATATATGCATTAACTCACAATCCTGCACTATATAATCCATCTGAAACTGAAATGTATATTCCTTATTAGTAGCCAGTCCAGGTTTATGATATAAATTATTTGTAAAACATGGAATAAAAGTGAACATAATGTTTATAGTAGTTTTTAGAAAACATGTTTAAGTGTCAGTTATGAAGAAATAGACTGCTTTGTGAATTTGTCAAAACTATCTTCTGCCTTTGTGAAATTGTCAAAACTATCTTCTATCTATCTGGCTTGTCAGAATGAGTTGATGTAAGCAGTGGAATCAAAGAATGCTTTATTGTCTTTTCAAAAAAAGGCTATACCATTTATCAAAAAAAGACTGATTTCTGAAGTTGCTTCATGAAATTATAACAGCAGTTGTGTGAAATTGCTCAAGTGTGTGGGACCCATACCAGATAGGACTAGTAGAGGATGCTGAATGTATACAAAGAAGGGCAGCACAAATGGTCACAGGTTTGTTTGATCCATGGGAGAGTGTCGCAGAGTTACTGAAGGAACTGAACTTTCAGAGTCTTGAAGACAGACTAAACTATCCTGAGAAAGTCAATTAACAAAGTTTCAAGAACCAGCTTTAAATGATTACTCTAGGGATATACTACCACCCAATACATATCACTTACATAGGGATTGTGAGGATAAGATTAGAATAATTACTGCACACACAGAGGCTTTCAGACAATCATTCTTCCCCTGCTCCATACATGAATGGAACAGGAAGAAACCCTAATAACTTGTACAATGGGACGTACCCTCTGTCATGCTCCTTATGGTGTAGGTGTAGATGTAGATGCAGAAATGAAATATTTTTATTTAAAAATGTACATAGGAAGTTTCTGATCTTTCAAACTTGCCTCCTCTTCTCAGAAAGACATTATTGGCACACATACCCCTAACCAGATTTTGAAATTTATTTAAGTTTATTGCCTGTTGCTTCTGGTATCCAACATATAGCAACCAACCTGTTAACAAACTATGTGATGTAGATGTTTTTATTTTCTAGTGCATTTCTTGCCATTGTGTTAGGAAACAATTAATATCACTTTGTAAGACAAAAATTCATTTTCAGACAAGTTAATTGAAGGCTAACCATACTGTACATTCACAACTCTGCATGCATTAGTAAAAGGCTGTGGCATATTGATCCTCTAAAACTCAAGCAATGGGAAAATTCAGGCTGTCTCATATATCCTCCCACACTGCAACCTACTCCAGTCCTCTAACAGGCATTTCTCACCCCATGAATGGCAGGGCCTCTTGTGAAAACAGCCATGTAGTCTGAAAACTTAGCTGCAACAACTGTGTGGCATTTTATGTGGGCATGATCATTAACAAAGTGTCTGTCCGCATTAATGGCCACCACCAAACTGTGGTCAATAGACAGCTAGATCACTCAGTTGCTCAGCAGGCTATGCAACACTATAAAGTCTGTTCAAAAAAATTTTCTGCACTTGCCTTTTACTTATTGTACTTGATCTCCTTCAAAATATTCTCTCCATAATTGAAACAAGACTCCCAACACCATTTCCACTTCTGGAAGTAGTCTCGATATGTCTCTTGCTGGATCACTCAAAGCACCATCTGTGAATTTTCTTTTATCTCGTCTATCATCGCAAAATATTTTTCCTTTCAATGAGATTTTCAACTTCGGAAATAAAAAAAAAGTCTGCAGGGGCCCGTCCTGGAGAGCACAGAGGATGAGGCAGCACAATGATTTCGTTTCTTGTGCAATAGTCATACATCAACAGTGATGAATGTGTGGGCGCATTACTATGATGCAAGAGCTATGAATTGTCTCACCAGTTTCAGGTCATTTCCTTCTCACATTTTCTCGCAGGCTTCACAGCATGTCCCAATAGTAGCATTGATTAACAGTTTTTCCCCTGTGGCACAAATTCATGATGAACTAATCCTTCAAAGTCTAAGAAAATAATCAGCATGGCTTTGACATTTGACCTGACCTGACAAGCTTTTTTTGGTCTTGGAGAATCTTTCCCAACTCATTGCGAAGACTGAATTTTGGTCTCTACATCATAACTGTAGACCCACATCTTGTCACCAACTGTGATTCTTTTAAGGAACATGTCATTCTCATTTGTGCAATCCAAAAGCTCTTCACAGATTGTGAGGCAAAGGTCTTTCTGGTCTTGGCTCATGAGCTGTTGGACAAATGTGGTGGCAACATGATGCATTCCAAGATGCTGTGCACGATTTCATGATGTGATCCAACTGAAATGTTACATTCTTCTGCAATCTCTTGGACAGACAGTCTTCAGTTGGCATGCACAATTTTGCTGATGTTCCTGACACGAGCATCTTCAGTAGACATTGAAGGGCGCCCTGAATGAGGATCATCTTCAACTTCTGTCTGGACATTTTTAAACAGTGTGAACGACTTGTAACACTGAGTATGGCTTAAGCACTCATCACTGCCTTTCCTGCATTATTTAGTGTGTCTCTGCAACAGTTTTCCCGAGTTTCACACAAAATTTACTGCAGATTCATTGCTGCCTTAACTCTGCCCTCTTGAAATTCACAAACTTTGCAATGCAACTTTCTACTCAATACAGCACTGAAAAATAACTAACAAACATACAACAATGAAACTTCTGGCAGTTACACATTAAACACAGGCGTGTGCCAGGATGCCAACTGCATTTCTCTCCAACACACCATTGGCATGTAATTATGAATGTTCTGGAATTTTTTGAACAGACTTCATATAAGCCTGACTTCAATAACTGCTTCACAGCCTGTGCTATCTGAATTCTTCCCACCAGCACCGGCTTTCTGAATTGTGCGGGTGGGAGATTTACCTGCCACATATCCTACATTTCCATAACCTTTCTGACCTCAACCTTCACTAGTCCCTCCCCTCCACTTGCCACAATCCCTCCCCTCATTCCACTCTAGCCTCACACACACCTTCTATCTCCACAGCTCACATGCATAATACTATCCCCACCATGTCCTTGCAAGTTCCCACAGGCAGCACTACAGCATCTTCCCCTGCCCTGCCCTGTTATTTCTCCTTATTCTCACCCCTTGCCTCTTATTGTACCCCCACTACATACCCCCAGCTGTGATTGCAACTCATCGCAGTGGGACTACAGACAAAGGACTTCATCTTTAAATTTGCCCATCTGTTATTCATTGCTTTTCTCTATGTGGTGAGCAGCAATCTGCCCCTTTTATAATATCCTTGATTAGCTGTATGACAAGGCTCTGCAGTCCTTGTGATTCACCTTATTTTTCACATTAACTTTTCAGATTAGAACTATCCTTGAATGCTGCTAAAATACAGGAAATTTCACAAAATATTAGAGAACAAGCTTTATTTAACTATGTTCAAGATTATGGCATAGACTATCACAAAGAGGTGCTATTTCTGCTTTCTGATAGTGTCATACAGCATTTGCTCTTGTTTACAGCAGTGTCACATAAATGTTTCTGGGAAGTTTTCCTCCACACAGTTTGTATGTGAGTCCATAAAAAGATCAACAGTAGAATGAAATTTTCACTCTACAGCAGTGTGTGTGCTGATATGAAACTTCCTGGAAAATTAAAACTGTGTGCCAGACCGAGACTCGAAGTTTGGAAGGTAGGGGACAAGGGACTGGTGGAATTAAAGCTGTGAGGATGGGGCATGAGTTGTGCTTGGGTAGCTCAGTTGGTAGAGCACTTGCCTGCGAAAGGCAAAGGTCCTGAGTTCGATTCTTGGTCTGGCACACAGTTTTAATTTGCCAGGAAGTTTCAGATCAACACTAGTTGCTGCAAAGTTGTGCTGAAGAAATTGCTTACCAATCTTAGTCCCCCTCTCCTCCCTCTACCCCCTCTCAAATATTCAAGACAGGGAAATAGGATTTGAGGAACATGGGCAATATGAAAGTGCCATTGATAAAGGAAACAGGCCTGTTACTGTGCAGGATTATCAGAATATAGCTTCATTAAAGTGCAAAGTTAATATTTCTTTCTGTTAACTCTCTCAGTTATCAAAAATAAAGGCATTGTCTACACACATAGAGACAGACAAGTTGTTGACTTATTACATAGTGTAGAGAAGGATGAGTCATCATCATCATGCATACATTTAGATAGTATTTATAAAAGGAGACTATGTCTAATTTTAATACAAGGAAAGAAGAAATCCCTCTACAGTTAGAAGAAACAAATATTTCAGTCTCAGGTTCCTGTACAAAAGTGATAATTTGGAGTTAATCAAGCCATACAATCAATTTGAGCTTGACTACATAGAAAAAAAAAACCATGAACCATGGACCTTGCCATTGGTGGGGAGGCTTGCGTGCCTCAGTGATACAGATAGCCGATAGTCGTGAATGAAGGCTGTTAACCACTGCATTGTGCATAGTGAGAGGTAATGCCGGAAATGTGGTATTGCTACACTCTTGACGCTGTGGATCTCAAAATATTGAATTCCCTAATGATTTCAAAAATGGAATGCCTTATTCAAGTAGCTGCAACTACCATTCAAAGTCTGTTAATTCCCATTGTGCAGCCATAATCTCTTCAGAAACCTTTTCACATGACAAAAGTACAAATGACAACTCTATCAATACACTGCCCTTTTATATCTTGTGTACATGATGCTACAGTCATCTGTAATATTATTCTGACAGATTTTAATTGTTAGCCAAATTAGCTTAAGCAAGTTCACTGGCAGAATTAAAATTCATAAGCCAGGCATTGTGACTGGAATAAAATATGGCAATTTCATTTAACTGATTATTAATAAGTTACATAACAGATTGAGGAATGTCATAAAAACAAGTGTCAGTAGAAGATATGAAAACTGAAAACATGAGATTTGTTTGTGCTATATGTTAAACTTTCTACATTTGCTGCTGTTTATGAAAGTTAGTTGAAATTAATATGTTACAGTGTTAACAATATTACCTGACAATTGGGTGCTTCCTTACACCTAATGGGACTGTTCCAGTAAGATAGCTTGACCAAGGACAGGTCTCAAAATGTACTCTTCTTTCTTTACAACTGCTGTAAATAGCTTCATTTTCAACCACACGATAACCATGCCCCACACGCTCTGTGTGGTATACATCCAGGGCCTAGAACACAAATCATTCCATATGAAACAACCTAGAGTTATCCATTAAGTATGGTATACTCATTGTCACTTATTTATTTATGTGGAATTTGGCCATCTATCTGAAGCAGTATGAATTTTCTTATTAAGATTTTTCTCATTTTCTTTGTTTATATTTGCTGTAGTATTAGTTGACCACAATATTATTGCACCTGGGAATGATTGTCCTATGGGTGGCTTATTGTGAATTTTTATTGTGATATTTAACCACAAATTCTGAACTGCTTGATAATATGTGCAAAACTGTCTTGAAATCATTTACAGTGTGATGCATTTTCCTTAGTAACCTTTGTAACTGTATAATGTAAAGTCACTGCATGTTTCAAATATTGGCCATGAGAGGGCAAGTGAGATAGTATCATGGTCAGATAGTACACATTTAGGTGAAACACAGCGATTTTTTGAAGTGCGTATCTTTACTAATATTTTTAAATAAGCGTGTAGTGAACAAGTCTTTGGATAATATACCTCATGTGAAAAATGTTGGGTGTCTATAGCAGCTTTATACACTGTGAACACAGAAGAAAAACAGCAAACTGCTCACAGACTGATAATAAGTATACACTGACCAGTGAGTGAATTAGTAGCACATGGGCAGTAGCGATCAGAATAAGAACATAAGGTAATCAAAGATAACGGGGCCTCACTTCAGTGAACAAGAGAATAATTTACCATGTGAAAAATAAAATGGATGTTTTTAACAAAGAGGTAGAATACCATAGAGAGGCAATGCAAAATGCCTTTCAACTGTAGCACACTAAATATGTAGTAGGAATATCAACAATGTTGGAAAAGATAGATTGCTACTTACAGTAAATAAGCCACATTAAGTTGTAGACAGGCACAATTAAAAGACACTTACACAAAGCTTTTGGCCACAGCCTTCATCAGCAAAAGAGAATAAGGAAAATAGAGAAACACAGACCATTCTGTCTTTTTCTGATGAAGTCTGAGGCCGAAAGCTTTGTGTAAGTGCCGTTTGATTGTGCCTGTCTGCAACTTAATGTGTCTCCTTTATATAGCAATCTATCTTTTTCTACATTTTTCTATGTAAAGCCACAGAGGGAGCAACGCTTGAGAACAGGTAACCACTTTATTCCTCTATGTTTGGAAAAGAAACATTTGTACCTACACAGTGATTGTACAGTGAAACAGAGAAATGAATCATTCAGAACACTGGTTCACAGGCTCACATCCTCTTTGACAGTGAGAGACTCACTGATAAACTCAAATGTCAGAAGGCTGTTTTCCATAAGAAGAACTATGCAGTGACATTCTAAAATAACATCAAATTGCCTGCTTACAAAGTTATTCTCCACATTAAATGGATATAATTAAAGACTGCTTTTGTGGGCAAAACTGACATAAATTATTCCACTCATGTGGTTGGCATTGAATGACATTTGTCAGAGCACAAGGTATCTGGAATGACTGTGCAAACACCTTTGTTTAGAGTCATGAGATTCTGACACATGCTATGAAAATAATTGTAAAAGATCATAGATTTCACATAACTATGCGACAAACAAAATATTGTTTGTGTAATTCAAACCACTATTTCTGCTCCTGTTGAGAGACAAACAGGCAATGCCTTCATGGAAAAATGTTTGTGCTTGCCCATGGAACCATGACTGTATTGGGGTGTGCACTTCTTCATCCAAAGCAAATTCATAGCCATGAATATCTTTCTTCAGGGCTCCAAAAATAAGAAAATCACTTGGGGAGAGATTGGGACTGTATGGAGGATGTGTAAATACTTCTGCAGTGTAGTCAAAACAACCTTGGCAACAGAATGATGCCGTCCATCAAAATTCTTGAGGATTTGGACTTGACTGTGAGCTTCAATTTTTTAAAAGTGTCCATTTGTCACATTAATTGTGATACTGTGTGCCAGAAAGCCAATAAACATCAGACTCTTGCAGTCGAAGAAATAAGTCATCATGACTTTCCCAGAGCTGGTGTGCATGGCTTTGGATTTTTTGGGTGGGGGGTGAAACCATGTGCTTCCATTATTGGATCTGACACTTGCTCTCTGTCTCAAAATGATGACATCATGTCTCAACTCCCATGACATAGGATGGAAATTGATATTCTTTATCATGATACCACTCCAGGTGCTGCAGTGAAGTTCAACTTCTGCTGCTCCATCAGGTTGTGGGAAACCCACTGTGCACAGACTTTCTGGAACTTCAGATGCTCTGTCATGATGGGGTGAGCAATAATGTGACTGTTGCCCAACATGAGCCAAATGTCTTCCACTGTCCACCATTAGTCATTTCTGATAGCAGCATCTATCGTAGGAATGACAGAAGGGGTAATGCCGCAATGTGCCTGTCCTGGCCAACCTCTGTCTTTCAATGAGATGCAGCCTTCTGGGAAACATTCATTCCACAGAAATACATTAACACATGATGTACTGTGTTCAACACACACGGCAGGCATTTGAGCATGAATTTCACAGCCTGACACTCCTTTTACAGTCGAAAACTGCATTACACCTCACTGTTTGTCTTCCGCACTCTGCATAGTGAAGTCAGATGCACACATGATTCACTGACCTCATGTTGAGCATGTCTAACAGATAAATATCACAGCTGTGAATATTCACACTGTTCCTTTGTGATTCCCAATAGAGGACACTTCTGTATGCATACCTACCTGTGTTACATACTACCTTTGTCAGAAAAGTTCCATGACAGCTTTTTTCCTAAGTAGAAAATGGCACTTACCAAGTAATGATCCTAGCTCCTATTGAAGTAGTCCCCTTGGCTATCTGTACACAGTTTCTGGAGGTCTTGGAAGAAAGCAGGGAAATTTTCAACTGTGATGCTTGTAAACTCATTTTTCACAGCCTGTTGCATGTCTGCAATATCTCGATGAAACTTTCCTTTCAGTAGCTTTTCACACATGGAACCAAGAAAAAAATCACAAGGTGAGATGTTGGGTGAATATAGTGGATATAGGATGGCAATAACAGAATGTCTGGCCAGATACTTTGTAACAAATAAGGTAGTATGGGGTCTTGCATTGTCATGCAGTAAGAACCTGTCCTGAGAATGCCACAAATCAGGGCAGCAACATTGAACTGCTTATCATATATGTTTCAAGACTTTGATTTCTTTCAATAGTTTTGTTCACTGTTTGACCTTGAGGAAAGTGTACTCAGGATGAGCTAATACTTTACTGTCAGAGAATGCAATCACCATTGTTTTTGTTCTTGAAAGTTGTTTTTTGACTTTTTTCGAAGCTGTTGATCCAGGAATCCACCATTCAGCACTTTAACACTTCATGTGAAGGTCATTCTGGTGGTATCATCTTTCATTCACAGCAATAATCTTAGCCAGAAATGTGGTATCATGTCTGGCTCTATCCAGTAGTTCAGCAGAAATTATTCATCTTTCCTTCATTGGTCTGTTAGTGTGTGAGGGCAGAGTTTTGCATTAAGTTTCCATTTCCCTATATCTTTGTGTAAAATCTTATGATACACATCATGATTCAGGTTAAATTCTTCTGATATCGCATGCATGGTTTTCTTGTGATAACGGCCTTACACGCTCCTCATCTTCATCTGTTTGTGCTGTAGACAAGCGACCAGCTCTGGTATCATCTTGCACTAAATTCCTGCCTTAATGAAAACTTTTGTGCCACTGATAAACATGACTTCTTGAAAGTGCCTCACCTGCTTAAGCTTGCTTGATAATTGTCCACATTTCACTAGTAGTTTTTCCATGCTTAACACAGAACTTAATGTTCACTCTTTGCTCACAATCAGCATCCACTGTGTCACAACAGCTATTGCACAAAGAACCCAAGCACTGTATTGTATGACAGCCCTGTCATCTCATGAGTTTGCACAGAAACATGGCCAAGCTCATTTCAAGGACACGCAGATAACAGGTAATATATAAACAACATTTTTTCCTTATTATATTGCAAACTCAGAAATAACAAAAAACCTGTGGGAACTTTTCTGACAAAGGGAGTATGTCTTTGCTGTATGTCGTTCCACATCATTACGAAATATCGTATTCATGATCCATGGAACTAGTATTAATCTAATCTAATCTAATCTACTCTATCCCAGATTTATTTGACTGCCCATACACAATTACACTGACTGAACTTTGGTGTAAGTAAACTCAGCCTGATTAACTTATGTATCTATAAGAACAGTTCAAGAATACTACACAGAGCATTTGTGTGCCTAATGCACAAGTCATGATTTAGGTTTATTATGATCTTTTTGTGCCTGCAGTTGTCATTCTGAGGACTTTTTAATGAAGATGACAATTGATTCTCCTAATGCCACAAGCAACAGCTCTCTAATTTTGCACATTCAAATTGGTCCAAGAAAAATGTTGTGATAAGAAAAATATATTAAAGCATATTCTGTAACATACCCTTTGTACCATTTCAGCCCCACCAGCTTCACCAGCATGCAGTGTTCTGTGAATTCCAGATTTCCTGGCCTCTTCATATGCACCAATCTCTTCTTGGTTTAATGGTACTTCAACTGATTGAAAAGATATTTTCACCATTTATTTCATGCTAATATATATGTCCAACACAATCTACATTGAGCAACATCTCTTCTCTTTTAAAGTCTATGTTTTTAGTTTTGAAATTATTTTATACTGGATTTTATACTCAATTTGTTTTAACAATAGGTCTCAGTAACTTTAGAGTCTATCAAGAAATCTAGACATTATGTTTCTGTACCTTCTTTTTCTTCTTAAATTTTTCAGTAATGAAAGTAAAAAAAGCTCACCGTAAGTTTCTGATTTGTCATTTGCATTCATTGCTATGTCCAATCCAACGACACCATCTCCTTTAAACTTCTTGCATAGCTCCACGATATCCTTTATCGTGCCAGTACCATTGAGTGCAGAGAGAATAGTATTTGCTTTGACACCAAAGTCATTCTCACCACGCTGAAAACCACGATTTACAGCACTCACAACCTCTCCCAGTTCTGAAATGTAATATATCATGAGTAAAAATAATGACAATTAATTACTTTTGAAAATATAATGTAACTGATAGACAAAAAATCTACCCATCAGGTGGTGGCAGGAGAACACACCTATAAAAGGTATACAGTTTGCAAGGTTTCAGAGCCAGTGGCTCTTAGAAAAGTTGCCCTGAACCCCGTGTTAGAGGAGACTTACTGGACAGGATGAGAAGGAAAGAGTATCAATATTATACATTTTTGAACTGTATCCACAGAATCCCAGGGATATTGTGTAGTGGAAGATACCATTATCAAATAAGTGTGGTCAAGGTATATTGAAAAGTATTGGGGTCACTGGAAATAAGCAGCAGAAGTTTCTGGATTGGAGGAAAAGAGGAAACTAAAAATGAACTTGTGTGTGATAGCACTTTTTGTTATTTTGTGACATAGTAAATCACTGATGAGAAGAATTATAGCACATCTACATTGCTATAAGAAATTAAAAATTGGAAATGAAGACTGAACATTAGAACATAATGGAGAAATTGCAAGCAAGGCAGACATATCACAACAGCGGATGGAGAAAACAGAAAGGCTTTATGAGGGAAAAGGAGTGATGCAATGACCCATAATGTCATGTTTTGACTTTGTACTACCCATAGTCACACCTTAATTTTCACATGTTAAAGGAACAAGTGCTTACTGATGAGTACTACTCTAATCAGAGAACAAGTCTTTAATTATAGAGCATTCACTATTTTACTCATATCATAATTTCCTGTGCAACTCAGCACTGGGTACTGCTGCACTCTGGCAGTTGCAAATGCTACTATAAAAGAAAAAATCTACCTTCCAGTGCAATTATCAAAAGGACAGATCATCTCCTACTGAATAACACAGGTACACATGACAAACCGTATGTACTAAGTAACTATTATAACTTCATTTCAGCAATTGTTTCAAAGAGGCTTCTGCTTTATTCAATGTGTTGTAACCATTCAGAAGCCCATCCACACAATTTGGTATACTGCTATTTTTAAAAAAAATTCAAAATATTAATTAATTGAGATCTTAACTACAAGCAGGCTGACAAAAGCAATCAGGAATTTGATTTAGTTAGTGATTAAAAATACAGTGTCTCAAAGGATTCACACTTCCTGGTGCATAATAGGGAGCAGGATCACATAAGAGGACAACAAAAGTCCAAAGAAGAATGAAAGAGAAAAAAATAATACTGTTAATGTGCAGTGATGGAAAACCCAAACAAAATATATGTAAGCTGTATAGTATTGATCCTTGCATGGTGACTATAAAACACAAAAACAGCACCTCTGGGTCTTTACATGGAGACTCTAATCTCTATATTCTTTGCTTACTTCATATTGCTTGGGTTTTTCTCAAATTTGTTCATTGTGTGTTCATGCAGCTAGTGAATAAATTGTTCCACAACTTATCTCATGTTGGAGATTTTTATTTCTGCATCATACAACAAAGGGACAGAACCTACCACATTGGTGACCTCAGACCAATTTTCATTTCTCACATGTTTCCGGTGACTCTCTACTGTGTGGTGTGTGCACATTATGTACTGAGAGTCATTCATCATACAATGCACGAGATTCTATGTTCTCTATCACATTTTGCCTTTGCATTTTGAATCTAAGGTGTCCCACCCACCACAGACCATGTTATAATGGAACAGGAACGATTCCTTCCTCATGCAACACAAGGGAGCTCTTTAACCTACTGGAGTTCACAATGACACAAACCAAGTGCATTGTCTGTAGTATTTATGCAAGGACACGTCGATCTCAGCACTTCACAAGATCCACAGACCAATGAATTTTAGGACCTGATATTACTGCCCAATGTGGGGCTAATGTCCTTCATACATTGACACTGACACTCAGTGGCCAGCAAATTATTAACTACCACACTCGTCAAGCCCACCAAGGTATTGTATGTTCTCCAGTTCTGTATACTTCGCATCTTCTTCCATGTCACAAAATCTCACAGCCCACTGCACACTGCTGCTGCATTCAACAACCTAGGTCATTGCTGCCACATCAGTCAGCCATGCTCACATGCCTACAGGGTTATGTACTGAGTGTGGTCGCCATCTTAAACCCCCCTCCCCCCCATGATGACTTCAGCCAATGTTGCCCTGGGACAACATCCATCACTCAATCAAGATTTTGCCACTCTCAGTGCCTCTTCACTTTCAAAGCCTCTGGGTCTTTCACCTACACAGCATTTTTTGACTGGCAGGTTTCCTAAACTGCCCTCCACTGCTGAAAGACAACCCCCAGACTTGGTTCACCTTGGCTGACAACCTCTTCAACCTCCATGACATTGGGGATGACTTTTTGGCCAAAAATTTTATAATCAAACATTTATTAATCCTATACAGATGAAGTTCCTGTGACATATTGGGTCTTACTTTTATCTACAATAATGATGTAGGCCAAAGCAGGATTAACCCCATTTTGCTCACCGCTAAGGTGCTATTCCAGTATTGGAGAGCCTCTGCAATACTGATGCAAGTTTAGAAGGGGAAAAGCAATGGCCTGAGCTGTGAATTGGGATTTGTATCAGGGAGGGAGGCATACTTAGGTAATCCATGCAGTTGTGGTAGCCGCATTGCTAACTTGGCACAGCAGTTAGCACATCTGTCTAATAAGCAAGAGACCCAGGTTCAAATCCCAGTGCTGGTACAAATTTTAGTTCATTGCTTTATCTTGCATCACAATTGAGCATTTTTCACACCCTTCAATTAAAGTTATTCATCAGATTATGAACGATAAAAGCTTGGGATCATGTACTCCATCCCAACTCGGGCACCACTTACCTTCATTAGTTGATGTGGAATACATGCCTGACATAATGTTATTAACCCTTTAGTGGTCGCGTGGGGTGTTCAGGACACACCAGTCATCCTTATCGATGGATTATTGCATAATGGACAGCAGTATAATATCATGTTGTTTGGTACCTTTCTAGGACATAATACGAAAGCTTTTAGCAACAATAGAATCTACAATGGAAGTACAAGTTCGAAGAAAACACACAACAATGTGCCTTGAGGTGTTGCCGGCACCCCACACAACTCTTCATGTTGCAGTGCTGTGCGAAAGTGCACAGTTGTGTTCCGTAGCAGCTGCTTGTATTTTGTCATACTCTGCAGTTAAAAAAGCTATTGATCATTACAAAATAGAACAAGAAGGAGTGTGGAAGCTTCTGGAAGAGGTCTTAGATGAAATTTTTGAAGGAGCAGAAGAGAAAGAGGAGGAAACTGACAGTTGTGAAGTTCTCTCTCATCACAGTGACACAGAAATGGAGAATGAAGACAACCTGGAACTGTAACCACAAGTAAGTGCAGTGTATAATGAAAGCAAGCATGAATTTTTTATTGGAAAATGGATGAAAAGTTGTCCTAGTCATAATGTAAGAACTAGAAGTGTCAACCTCATTATTCATCTCCCTGGTGTGAAAGCTATCACAAAATCTGTGAAAACTGCTGTGGACTGTTTTTTGATATTTATAAATGACATAATAATTAGAACAATTACATCGTGCACAAATATTAACATACAACACATTGCAACAAATTTCACAAGAGACCATGATGCCAAACCAACAAATGAGGAAGAAATCAAATCTCTTCTGGGTCTGTTGATACTGGCTGGGCATTACAGGACAGGACACCAAAACCTGGAAGACTTATGGGACACAAATGGTTTTTGAATTGCAATATTTCATGCAACAATGAAATTCGATGATATTCAAGACAGACCACAGCATAGAGAACTTGATCGCCTAGCTGCATTCAGAGAAGTATTTGAATTATTCATGTCAAACTGTGTCAGTAATTACACTGTGTCTGAATATATGACAGTGGATGAACAACCGGTTGCATTTAGAGGCAAATGCAGTTTCCGACAGTATATACTAAGCAAGCCTGCAAAATATGGTTTGAAAATTATCACCTTATGTGATGCAAGAACATGATATACTTTGGGGATGGAAATCTATGTTGAGAAACAGCCAGAGGGTCCCTTTTCACTGTCAAACTCGCCTAAGGAGATAGAAAATAGACTTGAAGGTACAGGACGCAGTGTGATGCAAGACAACTGGTTTTGTTCCATACCACTGGCTGAAGAGCTCCTGAAAAAGAAACTTACAGTAGTAGGAACTCTTAGAAAGAATAAGAGGGATAAGAGGGAGCTCCCTCCCGACTTTGTTTGCACAAGAGGTCATGAACTTAGAAGCAGCATTTTTGGATTCAGAAAGGATATCACCATAGTTCAATATGTGCCAAAGAAGAGCAAAAACTTTATTCTCCTTTCATCTTTGTATCATGACAGTGCCATTGACACTAATACTGTGGAGGAAAAGAAACCAGAAATTATAACAATGTACAATAAGACCAAAACAGGTGTGGCCACAATAGATGAAATGTGCACTACTTCTTCAACCTCAAGAGACACTAGACACTGGCCATTTGCCCTATTTTTCCAAATGATTGACATTGCTTGCATTAACACCTTCATCATATATGCAAATAACAACAATGAGAGGACTTCCCGAAGAATGTTTTTACTTGACATCGGAAGGTCATTAGTAAATCCCATAATGTGCAAGAGAGCAGCCACTCACTCCCTGCCTAAACAAGTTAGAAAGAAAGCCACAGAAATGACGGGAGTTGAAGACATCAACAATGCACCACCTTCTGAACAAAGAATACTTAAGCCCAGGTGCTGCACAGTTTGTCCTCGAAGTAAAGATATAAAATTTAAATCGCACTGTGCTCGATGTTTGAAAGTTATGTGTGTAAAGCACATGAGAAATGTGTGTGACAAGTGTTACAATAACACACCCCTTGTAGCCAGTGATAGTGACTGATTTCATAAAATGTTTGTATGAGTTGACTGAACAAATGTTTAATTATATGTATAATGTCTTATACCTGTAATACAGTATGGAGAATAACAGAAATAAATAATTAAACAAAATATTGTAAGAAAATGGGTATTATTGCATATGTTTCAAATAACCCAATTTAACACTAAGGTATTATTAAACAAAATGGTAATGTACTGGGAGACAACATTCTAAATAGCCTTTTGTGAAGTAAACATATTCATATCAGAGATATGCTGCCAAACAATGTCATTATAGCCACTTTTATTTGGGGTGCTAGCAACACCCCACATGACTATTAACGTTACGAAAAGCTACGCGACTGCATAAGGGTTAAGCTTCCATACAAGCTGCAGCTACAACTACTTTCTCATGCTTCAGATTCATTGGAGACTAAGCTCCACTTCATGGATCAGGCCTACAGCATCCTCTGACATAGACATCTTCTCTCTAACCCCAGCGGTCATGCAAAGGAAAAGGTTGGAACTACTGATGACCCCCCCCACAACCTCCCCTCCAACTCACCTAGCTGGCAGAATCTGTGTGAGAACACATTCAGTACTTCTGGAAGACACATAGCCACCTGGTGGCAATCTCCATGCACTGCCTTTGCTGAGCCCAAACCCTTTCCACTTACCACCCAAGTCCCATCTGAGCACACTGCTGACACCAAACAGAGGACACACAAGCAGCACAGAATACCCCCAATCTGTGTACCCCTTCTGCTGGTTCCAAACTACATTTGTAAATGCAACACAGAACTTCCAACCTTCCTGTGCATTCCCAAACTCTGCTAGCAACCCTGATTCTTACCACTCCCACTTTGTGCCTTATGAAACAACAGTCAGTGAATGACACTGGCAGTCCAGGTGATTGTCTCTATGTAATGGACCACACATTGGGTTTAAGATTTCTGATTGATATGGGTGCAGAGGCTAGCATCATACCTATTGTGTTAGCTCCCACTCACACATTTCCAGTCAAGCTAACTCTGTGTGCTGTTAACAACTCAAGTATCAATGTCCTCAGCGCAGCAGATCTTCAGCTGCATCTCACTCCTGATCTAAATTTAACCCAGACTTTCCATGTTGCAGACACTGATGAACCTGTGCTTGGTAGAGATTTTATTAAACATTTTGGTTTATCACCAAATATCCAGTCTGCCTCATTGCTGCAGTATGCCTCCATCTCCCAGGCTCATTCGGCTCTTCTCCTTTATTCACCACAGAGAAACCCCTCCTTAGCTCTCTCTCTCTCTGAGCGCTCCACTTTAACAGCTCAACTCACTCCATCATTGGTTGAGCTTCATCTGCCCACTGCAAGTGGTCAACATTCAACTGTGAACTCCTCATAGTCTATGAGTCGTTAAGACACTTCCACAATGATATCAGAGGCTGTGAAGTTACTTCCTTTACCTATTAACAGCCGCTCTTAAATGCCATCCACAATCCTGACAAGGACCTTCCTTCCCGATGCCTGTGGCCCAAGCACCTAATCAGGCAGGAAGTATTCCATTGACATATGCTATATACATGGTTCTGACAAAGTTGTCACTGACAACCTGTCCTGGGTGAACATTATCATGTCTCCCATTGACATGGACAAGTTGGCCTACCTGCAAACTGATGACATGGAGCCTGAAGACATACTGAAGGACACAAAATGTGCACTGACTCTTGAGCCACACCCACTACTGGGCTCATACATTCCCATCATGTGCAACACATAGATGGCTACCCTCCGACCAGTTGTACCTCCCCCTCTCCAGCGAGTGGTATTAGCATCCCTGCACAATCTTGTTTAACCCGTAACCAATGCCACTATGAAACTGTTGCTGAGCAATTCATCTGGCTGGGAATTAAGAACAATTTTTGTGATTGGATGCATGTCTGTATCCCTTGCCAGAGAAGTAAGGTTGAACGACATGCACAGCCACCTCTAGGGCAATTCAGTACCCCCAAAGGATGCCTATTTCATTTAGATATTGACATTGTCAGCCCACTCCCTCTCTCTGAGGGCTTTTAATATACACTCTCAACCAACAACTGAGTCATGAGGTGTGTTGAAGCCATGCCTCTAGCTGATATTATGGTTGATTTGGTTACCAATGTCTTCATAAACTCCTGGATTTCTTGCTTTGGTTGCTCCTCATCAATAACCACTGATGAGAGCCACCAATTTGAATCCTCTCTGTTCACCAAACTATGTGTGCTGTGTAATATTGACATGTTTCATACCACTGCCTACCACCCACAGAGCAGTGGCCTCTTGGAGCATTGGCGTCCCACCCTCAAGGCAGCACTCAATTGTCACAGCAGTTCCTGGTTGGAGGCACTACCATGAATCCTCCTGGAAATATGCGCCACATACAGAGAGGACCTACAAGTATTGATTGTCGGTATCCTGTATGGTGAGCTGCTTATCCTTCCTGCTGAGTTTGTCGAACACTCTTACCTCCCAAACAATGACAAGTTACCTGCTCTAGTTGATCAAAGTTTGCGAATATATTTTGCATATCTGCACTCCTCTACTGAAACCACATTCATTACCATGAGTCTTCATTTACAAAGAACTCTTCCCTCTGTGCTTATGTTATGCTTCATGATGACTCCATCAGGCAATCTCTCCAGGCTCCATACTTGGGCCCTCACAAGGCCTTCAACGGTGGACAGAACCCATTAGACACACTGCTAAATGGCAGACACCAACAGTCTCAGTGAATGGGGTAATGTGAACCTGGTTGTCAGCTTATGACCAACATCTGCTTGTTTCTACAGATTCACCTACCATGGCCAACAACATCTCTCCCTCCAATGACATCGACCCTCCCCTATGAGACACAGCTTGTGAACTGTGCTACGATTTCACCCCTCCCTGTGACACCTCCCTCTCTACTCCTTCACCCCTACTTGATACAGTGTTTGCTGTTAACATCACAAACATTGACACTGATGAACTCTCCATCAAGATTCAAAATGGCACTGTCTTCATTTTCATCTCTCTGCTAACTCAACACGACACCTTGACAAATCACATACAGCTATGAATTCCCTCAGGCTCCCTCCAGATGTTGAGCAGTACCTACAGCTGCCAAATTCTTGAGCAATGGCAGCCTCTGAATTCTTATCCCTCTCTGCCTGCAGCTCAGAGACCTCACTCCAGTTGACAAATTTTCCTTCTCGAGAAACTTTCCTGTTCTTTCCTGTTCCTGCATGTGACATCATCCTTATCCACCTACATGGCTTTAAGATTTTGTCATGGACAGCACCTTCTGTTCAGTTCCTCCCCTGTGCTCCACACAACTGTTGAGGGTGTGGGAAAGGGGGAAAGGGGGAAAGGGGGGGGGGGGGGGGGGGGGGGGGGAGTGCTCTGTGGCAACTATTGCCCACAAAAACAGCACCTCTGAGTTTTGACTTGGAGACTCTGATGGAGACTCTGATCATTATGTTCTTTGCCTGCTTCACATTGCTTGGCTTTTCTCATGTTTGTTCATTGTGTGTTTTTGCAAGTAGTGAATAAATTGTTCTACAGTGTATCTTGTGTTGGTGATTTCTATTCCTTCATCACACAACAAAGGGATGCAAACTACTACATTTAAATGAATCTAATATTACCAATATTTATGCCAAAATAGTAGTGTCCACCTAACATCTTCAGAAACAACAACAGTTAGAGCAGAGAAGACAGGAAATTTTTTTTAAAAATACTGTAGAATTCATAGTTTTCAGCAACTTTCAAAATGCCTCCATCAGTATGTATGTAGGAAATTGACACAAAAAGAGAAATAATACATGTTTTAATTACAGGAAATGTGCAGAAAGTAATATTACACTAATGGTCAATACTCAAATATAAAAAAAACAGCTAATACTGAGACTTGAATAACAAGTCAGAAATGAAACCTAAGGCATACATGGGAACCATAAGTATAAGGAAAAGAACATAAAAAAGGAAAAATTGATATTGCTTATATAGACAAATATTTCCATTAAGTAATTCTGAATATTACAGATGTGTTTCAAAAACTATTGGAGCACCTGCTTGACTACCTTATCTCAAACATGTCAATCAAACAACTTTATGTGATGTAAGAAATGAAATAAAGTGGCAAGCAGTAGAAGAGAAATGCACCCACTGAAAGTGAAAATCAGTGTCAGACTGCAAGAAACATGCAAAGATAGCTGCAAACTGACAGTTAAAGGAAAACATGTGGAACACAACTTACAAAAATGTAGGAATGAAAAGAAGGAATGATCTAAATAAAATCATTCACAAAGATACACTCCTGGAAATGGAAAAAAGAACACATTGACACCGGTGTGTCAGACCCACCATACTTGCTCCAGACACTGCGAGAGGGCTGTACAAGCAATGATCACACGCACAGCACAGCGGACACACCAGGAACCGCGGTGTTGGCCGTCGAATGGCGCTAGCTGCGCAGCATTTGTGCACCGCCGCCGTCAGTGTCAGCCAGTTTGCCGTAGCATACGGAGCTCCATCGCAGTCTTTAACACTGGTAGCATGCCGCGACAGCGTGGACGTAAACCGTACGTGCAGTTGACGGACTTTGAGCGAGGGCGTATAGTGGGCATGCGGGAGGCCGGGTGGACGTACCGCTGAATTGCTCAACACGTGGGGCGTGAGGTCTCCACAGTACATCGATGTTGTCGCCAGTGGTCGGCGGAAGGTGCACGTGCCCGTCGACCTGGGACCGGACCGCAGCGACGCACGGATGCACACCAAGACCGTAGGATCCTACGCAGTGCTGTAGGGGACCGCACCGCCACTTCCCAGCAAATTAGGGACACTGTTGCTCCTGGGGTATCGGCAAGGACCATTCGCAACCATCTCCATGAAGCTGGGCTACGGTCCCGCACACCGTTAGGCCGTCTTCCGCTCACGCCCCAACATCGTGCAGCCTGCCTCCAGTGGTGTCGCGACAGGCGTGAATGGAGGGACGAATGGAGACGTGTCGTCTTCAGCGATGAGAGTCGCTTCTGCCTTGGTGCCAATGATGGTCGTATGCGTGTTTGGCGCCGTGCAGGTGAGCGCCACAATCAGGACTGCATACGACCGAGGCACACAGGGCCAACACCCGGCATCATGGTGTGGGGAGCGATCTCCTACACTGGCCGTACACCACTGGTGATCGTCGAGGGGACACTGAATAGTGCACGGTACATCCAAACCGTCATCGAACCCATCGTTCTACCATTCCTAGATCGGCAAGGGAACTTGCTGTTCCAACAGGACAATGCACGTCCGCATGTATCCCGTGCCACCCAACGTGCTCTAGAAGGTGTAAGTCAACTACCCTGGCCAGCAAGATCTCCGGATCTGTCCCCCATTGAGCATGTTTGGGACTGGATGAAGCGTCATCTCACGCGGTCTGTACGTCCAGCACAAACGCTGGTCCAACTGAGGCGCCAGGTGGAAATGGCATGGCAAGCCGTTCCACAGGACTACATCCAGCATCTCTACGATCGTCTCCATGGGAGAATAGCAGCCTGCATTGCTGCGAAAGGTGGATATACACTGTACTAGTGCCGACATTGTGCATGCTCTGTTGCCTGTGTCTATGTGCCTGTGGTTCTGTCAGTGTGATCATGTGATGTATCTGACCCCAGGAATGTGTCAATAAAGTTTCCCCTTCCTGGGACAATGAATTCACGGTGTTCTTATTTCAATTTCCAGGAGTGTATGTATGCAAATTGCATCACTTTTATTGAATGTTGGAAAATAGTACAATATTTTAGAACCTTACCATTCTTTGATTAAATTCAGTGATTTCTTTTTAGCACTTGAAACTACTTATTTAAAATGGATAACTGCATTTCTCTCAAAGTATGTAATGAAAAAGTGCCAGGTACTGGAAATGGGGGAAGTGGTTGAGTAAATGATAATTTGTTCAAAACAATACAGCTAGAGAGATACACTTGGTAGGATTCAAGTGATGACCAAGAAGTAATTCAAAAAGCAGTTTTCATGCAAAAATCAGCAATAGCATTAGCACTTAGGGTCATATAACAGTTTTGGTAACAACATATGTATAAACTAATAGAATGAAATACCATAATTATTCAGGTATATGCACGATACTATGTGCTGACAGTTAAGCAGTCACCTTTTAATTTCCCATGGAAGTCTGTTGTGCCCAGCCAAAAATGTGGACAGTATCGAGCTTCAACATAAGCTACTCCGTTCTTGGCTTCATCTTCACAGAACTCATAAGCAATTCTCTCAATTGCATCAAGGTCACCACTGTGAACATTATTCATGGCGTGAGAAGTTATTTAATATAACATAAAAATGTTTTAGAATATATTATAAGGTAAGGCCCCAATTTACAAAATAATGTTTTAAATCGTATCTAACACAAGTTACTCAATATCCATTGGTTCCCCTGTTTTAACAACCTCCTTCAGAATCTATGATACAAAATTACCATACTTACTACAGTTCTTGTCAAAGGAACTTCTTCTGAAATCATAATGCACACACTGCAACGTTTCCACCATGACAGGGTATTTTGAATTATGGAATTGGTATAGTTGTTTTGAATGAAAGCAGAGAAGCAACTCACTCGAAATAGGAGGTTCAATGCAGTTAATAGAGCACACTAACAGTAGATCATTAGGTTTAAAATTCTACATACTTGTCCTTTCACTATCTTATGTTTTAAAACATGACAAATCTATTCTATTTGGTGTTTTTGTCTAACTGTTCACATCTTTATCTTTAGATTTCGCAATATCCGCTCTATTTTAGTATTTATATATTCCATTACATGTTTCTCAATATTACTATTATTACTACTACCACTGTTATCATTATCATTAACGTCATGATCATCCACTAGCAGTGTTTGACATGTTCACACTCTGTAGCTATAGAACCTATTCAATCCATTAAGAATTTATATTGGGATACTTTATGTAATAATTAATATTCTAAGGCATACTGTTAATATAATGGTATTATTTAGCTTGGTACATTTAGACTCTGTGTAACATTTATCCTACATGTTACTGTTTTCTTATATTTTCACCTGTCTCTCAGTCTCTGATTCTGATAGATCAAAATTTGCTTCAATTAAGAGGAACCAGATTTGATATGGTAAAATTTTATTTGAGTTTACTTTCTAATTTGTTTGCCAAAATTTCACTTTAATTTTTCACTCAATTAATTACAGTACTTTTTGTCACCTGTCTTCTGACTGGTTTGATGCAGCCCATCTTGATTTTATCTCCTGTGCTAATCTCTTCATCTCAGACTTACACCTAATGTCCTCAGTTGCTCATTATATATATTACAGTCTCCTTATTCCTGTGCAAGTTATGCAGTCCATGGTTCTCTCTCATGTCACTGAAATTATTTGTCGATGCCCAAACACGTATTGTATCAACTTGTCCCTTCTTATAGTCAATGTTTTCCTCTATTTCCTTTTGTCCTGGTTCTATGAAGAACTTTCTCATTCCTCATCTTATCAATCCACTTCATTTTCAGCATTCTTCTGCAACACCATACTTCATATATTTTATTTCTCTCTCTTTATTTTGCCCATATTAGTCTGCTTATTATGTCATTACTTTGTCGATAAGGTTAATATTGCTTACACTGAAAGAGAATTCCTTCACATCAGTTTCTACATGATCCTCAATTTTAATGTTACTCTTTTCACTAATCACTCATCTATTGTTCCTCAAAACTTTCATCATTCTTTCATTTGTTGTCAATCCACATTCATTCTGTGCTCAATTTCATTCAACAGTTCCTTTAATTCCTTCTCATTGTCAAAGAGAATGGCAACAATATCAGTAAATCATTTCACTTGAATTATAATCACACATCTGAATCTTTCTTTTATTTCCTTCATTACTTATTCAATATACAGGCTGGCCAGTAGAGGAAAAAGACTGCTTCTTTGCCTTACGTCCTTTTTAATCTGAGAACTTCTTTCTCTGTCTTCTGTTCTTCAAGTGCCCTCTTGTTTCTTGTGTATATTGTGAATTTATAATCTTTCCCTATAGTTTATACCTATTTTTCTGAGGATCTAAAATAACAAGCACAATTTTACTTTATTGAACATGTTCTCTAGGTCAACAAATCATAAGAGAGTGTCATGATTTTTCTGAAGTCTTGCTTCCATTATGAAGTACAATGTCAGAACTAACTCTTTAGTGTCTTTATCATACCCAAGGTCTAAACTGATCACCTAATAAATCCTCAGTTTTCATTTCTATTCTTCTGATCAAATATGTAACTAAGAAGTGAAACTTCCAGATAATACAGTGCAGCAAGAGTTACTCTACTTGACTCTTTTCACATCTCTGAATGCTCTTGCGCTTATGATGAGGGAACTGTTCAATGGCTGCACAACATTAACAGATTTGGTATCTAATTGAATGTCCTGTAAATGAAGCATTCATGCTCTTATAACACTCTGGTGTGTATTACACACACACACACACACACACACACATTACAAATGATTGAAGCGATTTCACAGCTCTACAATAACTTTATTATTTGAGATATTTTCACAATGCTTTGCACAGACATACAAAAACTCAAAAAGTTTTTTTAGGCATTCTAAAATGTTCAATATGTGCCCCTTTAGTGATTCAGCAGATATCAAGCCGATAATCAAGTTCCTCCCACACTCGGCGCAGCATGTCCCCATCAATGAGTTCGAAAGCATCGTTGACGCGAGCTCGCAGTTCTGGCATGTTTCTTGGTAGAGGAGGTTTAAACACTGAATCTTTCACATAACCCCACAGAAAGAAATTGCATGGGGTTAAGTCGGGAGAGCGTGGAGGCCATGACATGAATTGCTGATCATGATCTCCACCATGACCGATCCATCGGTTTTCCAATCTCCTGTTTAAGAAACGCCGAACATCATGATGGGAGTGCGGTGGAGCACCATCCTGTTGAAAGATGAAGTCGGCGCTGTCGGTCTCCAGTTGTGGCATGAGCCAATTTCCCGCGGGCTACGCGTGAAACTTGCCTGCACGCGTTCAACCATTTCTTCGCTCACTGCAGGCCGACCCGTTGATTTCCCCTTACAGAGGCATCCAGAAGCTTTAAACTGCGCATACCATTGCCGAATGGAGTTAGCAGTTGGTGGATCTTTGTTGAACTTCATCCTGAAGTGTCGTTGCACTGTTATGACTGACTGATGTGAGTGCATTTCAAGCACGACATATGCTTTCTCGGCTCCTGTCGCCATTTTGTCTCACTGCGCTCTCGAGCACTCTGACGGCAGAAACCTGAAGTGTGGCTTCAGCTGAACAAAACTTTATGAGTTTTTCTACGTATCTGTAGTGTGTCGTGACCATATGTCAATGAATGGAGCTACAGTGAATTTATGAAATTGCTTCAATCATTTGTAATAGCCCTGTGTATATATATATATATATAGATATATAATAGAGGGGAAACATTCCGCGTGGGAAATATATCTAAAAACGAAGATGATGTGACTTACCAAACGAAAGTGCTGGCACGTCGATAGACAAACAAACAAACACACCAAATTCTAGCTTTCACAACCAACGGTTGCTTCATCAGGAAAGAGGGAAAGAGAGGGAAAGACGAAAGGATGTGGGTTTTAAGGGAGAGGGTAAGGAGTCATTCCAATCCCGGGAGCAGAAAGACTTACCTTAGGGGGAAAAAAGGACGGGTATACACTCGCACACACACACATCACACACATATCCATCCACACATATACAGACACAAGCTGACATATACAGAGCCAAGAGTTTGGGCAGAGATGTCAGTCGAGGGGGCACAACCAGCGGTTGTGAGTTTGTGTGGCACACAATGGTAGTGACATAGAAGCATGGGTTAGGGAGGGGTGACGTGACAAAGGAAGGTTAGACTGTTGGACAGAGGATGTGGGTGCAGTGGGTTAACAGAGACTGCAAGCAGCAGGTTTACAGGAGTGAAGGGTGTGCTGCAAAGATAAATCCAGTCTGCATAGTTCAGAAAGGTGGTGCTAGTGGAAAGGATCCATATGGTATGGCTTGTGAAGCAGCCGTTGAACTCAAGCATGTTGTGTTCAGCAGCATGTTATGCCACTGGGTGGTTTTAGTATTTGATTATGGTTCTTATTTCCCACTTATCCTGAGTATTGATAGGGAGAACACATCAGAGATGTTCAGGCTCTAGGCGACAGCCACAGCTCGTGCCTGTGCGAGGCACATTCATTGCGGCAAGCATGTCAGATGGCTTTACTGCTAAATACCGCAGTCTGACTACTATTGGTAGCCAGTCTCTCATTAGTTACTGAAACCTTTAGTTACAAACTACTGAATAGTAGATTTTTAATCTTGGATTATTTATGTTTGTGATTTGGATTGCTCTCTGAATTGTTGTATCTGCTTAAGGCAACTTTGCTATGCTCTGGACTTGTTTTGATCATTTATTCACTTTGTGATATCTGTCATTTACCTCTGGAACAACTCTTTTCATTCTACTGGATCTATGTTACCACCAGTGCAAGTTATCATAAACAGTGTTGTACCTGTGTGAAGTAGGATGGAAGAGTGGTATATGCTGCTCTTGGCCACAGATTGGCAGTTCCATTCATTCTGTTGGACGGCTTGGTGACTATCATGCCCAGATCAAATGCTGTGCAGATTTTGCAGCAGAGCTGATTTACAGCATGGCTGCTACCACAGGAGACCCAGCCTCTGATGGGATAATCCTATGAGAGGAATAGAATAGAATGTGCCGGGTGAGTTAATTGGTCAAGCGTTGCACCGAGCAAAAAATTACTACATTTCATCTCCAAGTCATCCCATCCTCAGTTAAACATTATCCAAGCAACAAGTTACTACATTTTATCTCTAAATGAATCTACCCCTCTTCACATATTGCTCCCATCATAATTTTAGGTCTGTTCTCCTTTCTTTGTCCATTTCCTGTGGCTATTTCATGTGCTTCCTCTCCACCCACTAGTGATATCCCATACCAAATGAACCATGCTGCATCTATCTGCAGTAATTCAAAAAAGTATCCCTATCCCTAGCTAAAACACAGTCCCACATACTGTTCCTTAAGTTTTGCTTAAGCCTTGGGATCCGCCCAATGACTTTACCCTAAAAATTCCATTCTTTGGCTACCACCCCTCCTTGACCTTTAGATTTTCAGATGCTGCCAGTCCCTATCCCTTAAACACTACAGAAACAAATCTCTTTGGTGCAGACATCACAAAACCACCTCTGCTATGGTCTGGGCTTGTTTTACTTATTCATTCACTCTGTGATATCATCTGTCATTTACCTCCAGAATCAACTGTATCACTCCAGCAGCCTCTATATTACCACTGGCACATGTTACCATAAACCATGTTCTACTCATGCAGAGTAGGTTAGAAGAGCAGTGACAAGTGCTTTCTCACTGTGCCATTATTCTGGTGAGGCATTTGTTATAAGTTTCTAAAATTGTGGCAACAGCAGTTGCAACAACAACAGCAGTTACAACAACAGCAGAGCAACAACTGCAACAACTGTGAGCAAAACAGTGGGTACTCCACCAGCAACAGCAGTCAGCTAGGCAGACAGTGTTGATAAGTCTATTTACATTGCTTTCTTCTGAATGTCAGTGTGCACTCTTGCTGTCTTCTAGCTGGAAACTGTACAAAGTGGTGAAAGATTATGCCTATCCTCAAGTCCTAGTAGTCTGACTTTCTCTGCTGTTTGTAGTTTGCTGAATGACTATTACAGTCACCAAACTTCTGTCATTGCAGCTAAGCTCATGGTTAATCAACTGTTAAGCAATGTAAGCAATGTTACACAGCATGGCCTTCTGGCTTACATTGTTTGACATGCAAGTGTGATTTTTCCTGTAAATAGTGTGATGCATCATGTGTGGACTCCTTGGTCCATGATGTTATTATTTGTCTTGCTCCTTATCAAGAAATCAGTGCAAAGGCTTTAGAGGCATATGATCCCACCTCAGGTGAGGTGTTAAAAATTTCCAAAGCTCATGAAGTAACTACATTGGTGCAAGCTATGTTTCACAATTCCTCTGTTGTTGACATAGTTAGTAGTATTAGTCACTGTTGCACTCTATGATCAGTGATGGCTTACAATCAATGTCATCATCTGATTTCTGAGCACCCATTTGTTCAGTAGTCCTGCAACATAGGTTTCTGTAGTTAGTGCAGTAGTTAGCAATCTCCCACCCTCATCATCGACAGACATACAGAGACAGAAGCACTTTGTTTGATGCTAGTGTGACCCAAACTGGGTGTGGGTTCATGCAACATTTCTTTCCTGTCATTGTGAAAGGATCCCAAAAATGTTCATGACATCAGAACATATCCAGACTTCAGCCCACAGTATCAACAGTACCACTGCCTTTTCTGTGATTTCATCTGCTTTGCATGCAATGAAATGGGGCACCTTGCCATTGTCCACCTCAGCTGGCGTGTATCAACCACATTAGCTATCAGCATCAGCAGCTATCTTGGTGGTTCCCTGGTAGCAGCAGGCAGGTTGCAGTGTCTTATTTTGAAAGTGGATGTTAACAGGATGATGACCAGTTTCCAGGTCTACACAGACATGGTTGTGTCTCTGATAAATGAGGACACATACTGAAGTTAGGTATAAAAATCAAGTTCAGCAACTAACCTTGCTTGTAGTCAAGTTGTGCACTTCTTGGTTCCCTTCTAATTTCAGCTATGATCCCATAATGGAATTTGATATTCATATGTATAATTTAAGCAGCTGTTTGACCCTACATGAAGGTTGTGCAATAGGGTTCCAGGTCTACATACCCTTAAGGCAATTGGCACTGTCTAAGTTCTGTAGAGCTCATCTAGTGCCTCTTACCATGCATGAGCCAGTTGGAGTGGAGCTAGATTCATTGTGTAGTGTGAGTGTTATATCCCCAGCATCATATAACCTCTGGGTTATGCCCAAGGTTGTTGTTAAGAAACCTAAAGGATCGTTTCTCATTTGTGGTGAGTTTGGGTCTACCATTAATGATCAAGCAAATGTCGATTTGTATCCACTTCCTGGGCCAGAGGAATTATTGGTTAAATTGGCTGGGAACCATTATTTTTCAAATGTAGATCTCACTGATACCTACTTTCAATTGCCTATAGATGATCAGATGAAACAGTTCTTAGTGGTTAGTATACCATTTGGCATGTACTATTAAAATGGTAGCCATTTGTAGTTGCAAGTGCTTCCACAATATTCCAGAGATGTCTTGGGCAACTCATCCAAGGTACCCCTGACTGTGTTAATTATTTAGATGACGTGTCAGTTATGGGGCCACAGGGAGCAGCACCTGTGCCATCTACAGATGTTATTTGAGTGGCACCATGCCCATGGTCTGCATTGTCGCTTCGACAAATGTAGTTTCTTTGAGCAATGTGTCAAGTACTTGGGATATACATTAAGTAGATATGGGCTCACACTCACACAGGATAATATGGATATAATCGCTGACTTACCAGCTCCTAAGGACCTCAAAGAACTACAGTTGTTCCTCAGCAAAATAAATTATTATGCCAAGTTGTTGCCAATGAGGCCCACATTTCCCATCTGCTCAATCTGTTGCATAAAAATGGTGTTAATTTGTGTGGTTAGAGGTGAGTTAGAAGGCTTTCATGCAGCTTATAAAGTGCCTTATGTTGTCCCCTGCTTTAGCTACATTCCATCCTAGGAGTTGCCACTGATGCGTCATATTTTGACATTTGTGCCATACTGTCCTACAAATACATTATGGCACAAAGCAGCCCATTCCATGTGCATCTGAAACATTAACTGCACCACAGAGGAATTATTCACAAATTGAGAAGGGGCATTAGTTATGCACCATAGAGCCATGTGTGTCTGTGGTGCTAAGTTTTACCTGATAACTGATCACAAGCTCTATGCTTTTCTGTTTGGCCCCTCTTCAAGAATTCCTGATAAAACAGTGCTCTTGCTGCAACAGTTGGCATTGTAACTATGCCACTACTGCTATGAGATGTATTATTAATCTATCACAAAGCTCTCCAATGCTGATACACTTCCCTGCCTGCTGTGTGGCCCATATGCCAAATTTGATAGGCATGAGGCTCTGTATTTTGCCTTAGACACAAATCAGCAAGACGCTGTTGATGAATTTGCAATTATGGCATGCAAAGTAGCAGCAGAAATCGCCCACAATCTGCTTCTCTGCATGATGTTGACTGCTTTACCACAGGGTTGGCTAGAGCACTTGCCTAAGGTCACTGACCCAGAGTAGCTCACCTATTTTTCCTTACAACACTGGCCTAACATCACTGAGGGGGCATTTTGTTGGCTATGGATGATGCTGAATGGTGGGTGGTAGTTGCTCCTATGCTCCGGTCCAATGTACTGACGCTCCTCCACACAGCACATTGGGGAATATGCAGAATGAAGGCAATACTGCAATGTTATGTGTATTATTCTGGGGTGTTGCAACCATTGAATGCATCACCTGGAACTGCCATGCCTGCGCTCACAACCAGTTAACTAGAGCACAGTGTTTCAACCCTTGGTCCACCATGAACTCCCATGGCAAAGAGTACATTTTGCTGCACCATTCTGGGTAGCAATGTGATTGCTAGTAGTCAATGTCCTCTCTAACTTTCCACATGTAGCATGGATGGCTACAACTACTATGGCAGCTACTATCCATGCCCTGTACATCATATTTGCAATAGAGGGCCAACTTCCACCCTATTTTCCAACAATGGCCTTCAGTTTGTGGCATCTGTATCTCAGGATTTTTGTTGAGGCAATGGCACTGTGCATCTGACCACTATCCCTTTCCATCACACATCCAATTTGGAAGTTGAGCAGATTGTTGGAACATTCGAGAAGCAGATGCACAAACTACTGATGACAGACAACTCTAGGGAAGCACTCAACAGCTTGCTCGCCACCTACTAGTCCATCTCCCATGGATAGATGTAGCCCAACACCAAAATTTTGCACAGGCACAACCTGATTCAGAAGTTGCACTGCCCACACACACAGCCATATTACAACATGGCCTCCCATGTATGGGCACATACTTTAGGCTGAACCCCAGGTGGACTATGGTGTAATCATCATCAGCAGCAGGGGAAGCAGAAGTTTGAGGCTGAAGCCAGCAGGAGTAGCTGGTCAAGCAACAGACTTAGCTCCATCTGCAATGTGATGTACTGCCTCCACCTTTCCCCTCCACTGCCAACTTGGCGTGCCATCTGCAACCACTCCAGGGACAAGCCAGCCCACCAGTCCACCTCCTACCACTAAAATCTCTGCCCTATTGTTAGGCATTCACAGGAAGTGGACAAGGACCAATGATGTTACCTGATGGTCGAACAACTTCCTCCCACTTTGCTACTTCTAGCTCCCGCATCCACCACCAGTGGTCTCATTCCCTCATCATTGATGGAGGTTTAGTATTATGTGACTGTGGTGCCAATGGAGACCAACTGGTTGGTCCCATCTCAACCACACCTAGTGACTGCTACCCTGTTGGCTGGCCCAAGCTGTGCCCTAGATTTTGTCAATCAGGCAGGACTCACACAGATGGTGCCACCTCCCACAGTAGCCAATCATGATGGGGACCTATTGCAGGAGCCTTTGGTGGGAATTGCTGCATCTCTCTCTCTCCCCTTCCTCAGTGAAGTTGGCACAGGCTGGGTCATTTTCAGCTTAAGTGACAATTAAAGGTGGGAGAGGTTTAATATCTAATGGTGTTTCAGAGTCACTGTTTAGCCCAAGTATTGAGAGGGAGAACATATCAGAGATACTTGGGCTCAAGGTGCAGCTGCCATGGGAAGCACATGAGGTGGTGTCACCCTCAGACTAGTGTTTACCATTAAATACCTGAGCCCAGCTATTAGTAGCCAGTTTGTCATTAGTTACTGAAGCCTTTAATTACACGTTATTGAATAGCAGATTTTGACCTTGCCTGATTTACATTTGTGATTTGGATTGGTCTCTGGATTAGTGTTTACACTTAAATGACTCTACTATGCTTTGAACTTGTTTTGCTTATTCGTTCTCTTTGTGGTCTCTGTCATTTACCTCTGAAACATCCTCCTTCATTCTATTGGCCTCTGTGCTACCACCAGTGCAAGTGTACGTAAACTGTGTTCTACCTACATGAAGTATGACAGAAGAGTGGTCTACACTCCTCTTGGCCACAGATTGGCAGTGTCCATTCATTCTGTTGGACAGATGGTTGGTGGTCATGCCCACATAAAATGCTGTGCAGATTTTGCAGCAGAGGTGATATATGACATGGTTGCTCCCACAGATGGTCCAGCCTATGATGAGATAGGATAAGCCTATGACAGGAACAGAATAGGATGTGATGGGTGGGTGAATTGGTCAAGGGTTGCACTAAGCAACAAATTACTACATTTCATCTTCAAATCAACTTACCCCTCCCCACACATTGTTCCCATCACAATTTTAGGTCTGTTCTCTTTTTTTCTGCACACAATGGTAACTAATGCATAACAGAATATCCTGGCCTCACAGTAATATTGCACACATCTCAGCACAATTTCTTCTGAGGTTTTCATCCCCAAAACCCACACTATATTATCCATAGTTCCCTTTCCAACCATAGAACAGTTTGTCCATTTTCTGTGGCTATTTCATGTGTTTCCCCTCCACTCACTTGACACCCCATTCCAAATGGCCCCTGCTCCATCTGTCTGCCTTAGTTCAGAAAAGTACCCCTATCCTTAGCTAAAAGACAGCCTTACAGTTCCTTGGGATCTGCTTGAGGTATGGGACCTCCCCCCCCCCCCCCCCTAATGACTTTACTGTAAAAATTCCATACGTCCCTCACTGTGCAGCTACTTTCCTCATTCCATCGGACAGGTTCCTCCAGATTACAGTGTCACTGCACACTGACACTCTCATGATCTATGTTTTGTAGTGGCTTCCACCTCCCACTCTCTAGACAAAATGCTTTCTTCTTTATCCTGTTACATGAATTTTAGGAAATTATTAAAGCTTGACATTTAGTTGCATTTTAAATCTTTGTATATGTCAGCTGTTCTCCAAGTGTTTTTCTTTTGACATCTAGTAACTTATGAAGTCTAGAATGAGTTACAGAAAATTACCACTTGATGTAGCAACTAGAAGAAAATCCTAAACAAAGAAAAATCTTATGTGCTACATTCAGTGGTACCCCCCCCCCCCCCCTTTGTGAGGCTGTCTGCATTGCCACCAATGCTGCCCCCACCAGTCAGCCCGCATGCCATTTGTTAGTTTCTTTCATTAGTCTACTCGACTGAATTGAGTTATCAAGTAATTGTACTTTCCTATGTAGCACACGCGTCTGAGTCATCATATTTTATATGTTTCTGTCTGGCACATAGGGATCAACTTAATGGCTTAGCTCTGTTGAACACTCACCCTGACATTGATTGTCCTATTGATGGTGTAATTGACCAAGTTGCTAGGAAGAATAGGCACATAGAATTCATCATTTAAGGAAGAGAACCACAATTGTAACTTTTTTTTATGCTGTCATAAGATGGCATTGTCTTCTGCGTGTGTGCAATCAGTTTAAATAAAACTTTCTTAAGCTTTGGCTGTGACTTGATTATTTTTTATTGCAGTAAAAGTGAAGGTAGCTCAAGATGTCTTTACCGCCTCCTCCTTGAGGTTTTTCTGTGTCCGCCACTGCATATACCACAATGGGTAAAGATCTTCCACACAGATAATATTAATGGTTGAAAAGCAAATAATTAGCAACCTTTGGCTGATTTAAAACTTTATGTTGGACTTGTTGACATCTGCAGAAACTTTTCATCGAGGGGGCAAAATTCAAAACTTGTCATTTTTTTATATTACTGATTTGGTGAGTTTATAAAAATGTGTTAGGCCCCAGGAACTAAATTTGGCAAAAAGTGCTCCAAATTTGTTGTATCTCAAGAGATGAATACTTATCTACTTAGTACATTTATGGTAGATTTCTTTGGTACCTAAATGGTAAGCATATTTCATTAGAACATGAAAGTACACCTCTTTATCTTATTAATATGAATGTAGATGCCACTATTTGACTCAACAATCTGAAATTGCATCATCATATGACTAAATCCAGTGTATCCATTGAGTTATGATATAAAATTAGAAAATAGCCACACAATAATAATTTATCCCTACTCCCATAATATTACAAATACAAATGCAAATGTTTTATTCCACCATTGAGAATATTTACATGCTATTGGTGTTGTCAGTGTTAATACAATAATAATAAAATATGAACTTTGACATGACAAATGTTATTAACTACAATATAATAATCCTAGATGGATACAATACACATTTGTGCATATATCAATAACAACAAGAAGTTTCCTTAGAGATCAATTACAAGATAAATGAACTACATAGTAAAGTGAATCACAAATAAAGAATAAAACAGATAATTAACAATTAGTACATAAAACACTAATAAAATAGTTGCACAGCGTGGCATATGTATAGTTTGCAGTTAATTTATAGTTCATTCTCCGAAGGAAAGTCGGTCATTTGTCACATACTCAAGGAACTCTTGAGCAGAGTAAATTACTTTACTTTTGATCCACCTCAAAAGGCTAGTTTTAAATTTATTTACTGGCACTGTGTGGGCATTTTCAGGTAATTTGTTGACGTAGACAGGACCAAGATATTTGTAGCTGTTATGTGTCTTTGCAAGCCTAGCAAATGGCATATTAACTGTATGTCCACTTCTTATGTTATGGTCATGAACTGTTCTCCTTAAGTCAAATTTACTCAGATTCTCTTTAACGAAGACAAGGCAGTTGTAAATATAAACGCCAGGTACTGTCATTATATTCAGTTTCTTGAAAAAATCTTGACATGATTCATATGGGCTAAGTTCTGCTATGCACCTTATGGCTTTCTTTGCCATTTAAACACTAATCTTGAGCCTCTGGAATTGCCCCATAATAGTATTCCATAACTCAGGTGTGAATGGAATAACACAAAACAAGCATATAACAGATGTTCTTTACTGACACTGCTCCTCAGCTTGTACAGCAGTTATAGGGCATGTGCCAATTTACCACATATCCTCCCAGTGTGGGAATCCCAGCTGAGCTTTTGATCTATATGAAATCCTAATAATTTTACTGTTTTGTTATCATGACTGGGAGCATTCAGATTGAATACAATAGCTTCAGTTTTACTATCATTCTTCTGCAGTACATTTGCCTCAAACCAAGTAGTGCACCTCTCTATTGCCACTGCCATGCTGTTTTGCACATTTTCAAGATTGATACCATATCACATGTGATGAGTGTTGTGTCATCAGCATAAAGCACTGCACCACATGATACAACTACAGATAGATCATTTATATAAATAATGAAAAGGGAAGGTCCAATAACAGATCCCCTTTACAACTGGGAGACATTCTGACATTTGATTATTCACTTTAACTAACTGTTTTCTACTGTCCAAGTATGACTGCATTAGACATAAAGCATTCTCTATCACTTCACCGTGGAAGAGTTTTTTTATGAGAATATTGTGGGAGACCATATCAAAAACTTTCCTGAGGTCCAAAAGTGTTGCACAGATAATATCTTTATTCTCACAACAATTGTATATTTTTGCTACCATCCTCTCAACTGCTTTGACTGTATGCGTGCAGTATTCTATTATTTTTCATATTATAGATATAAGTGATATTGGCCGATAGTTACCTGGTGATGCTATATCTCCTTTCTTATGTACTGGTTTAACTACAGATATTTTTAAGCACTCTTCATTTAAAATTTTGTTGATTATTTTAGTCAGTGGCATTGCAATTTGATTTCTGATATATTTAATAACATAATTTGAGAGACCATAGTAATCCTCTGCTCTAGAATTACTGAGCTTAGGTATTGATTCATTGACCATATTCTCAGTTACACAAGTCCAGTGAAAGCTGTCTGTCTGCTTACGGTTCAGTAAGTGACTCTGCCTTACTCACATTCTCCATTATGTTGTTATCTGACTGACAATGACAAAATGCGTATTTAGAATATCAGGTGGAATTGGTGTCTGGTATACTTAACCGTCACAGTTAGTTTCTGTTTTAATAATTTCTCATTCAGCTTTGCATTTATTCACTGAGTTTAGTATATATGTATCATTTGCTTTGCACATAGCTGTCTTGATTTCAGACCTTTAAATCTTTTTCACTTTCACATACATTTCCTTGTCAGTATTATTGTGGTTTGACCTATCATGATAGAGTAGCATTATGATTCTAATTCTACTTAGTTGTAGGGTGTACCAGCATTTTAGATTTTGTGGTTTGATATAACAATTTGCTTTGATATTTTCTTGCAGTATTTAGGACAACATGCTTCAAAATTTTCAGTTAATAGTTCTAGAAAGTTTTTAGTAGATTCATTTGCACCCACAGTGGTTGTTATTTTGTCCCATTTTATTAAATCCAATTTACTTGTCAACTTGTTTAGCTTCGATTCGTTATTGGTTTTATAATTTTACTACAGTCTGTGGAAGTTTCAGTTGCTTCACTGTTAAGAATTTATCTTAGCCATAGTCTCTCATGATCTGAAATGTCTAGCTTGATTGTGTTGAATTCTGTTTTGTTTAGACGAAAATTAGAAATTATGTTATCTAGACATGCTTCTTGTCTTGTGGATTTGTCATTTATGCAACTGAAGTTAAGTGATCTTAATGTATTTAGCAAGCTATCAATCTTGTTATTCTTAAACCTAATGTCTATATTGATATCAACAAATATTAGTGTTTGGAATTTTTGTGTCTGAGTAGCAAAAATATCAGTTTCTCCAGAAGCTCCACAAGCAGGTCTTCATTGTGTTATTTTTATTTTTTTTTTTTTTGGGAGGGGTGGGGGGTGGGGGGGGGGGGGGGAAGGATGGGGAAGTATACTGAAGCTATTACAATTTCCTGGTTTGGCAACATTATGGCAACAGCTTCAAATTTTGCTTCTATGCGCAATCCACTTACATCTATAACTTCATAGATTAGGGTCACAATATTAACCTGAAACTGAAAATTAAAAGTCAGAATGATTGATAAAATCCTGTGAGATATCAACAACAATGCCACATTAATAGGTCTTTAAGTGGAGAAACATGGAATAAACTTCTGAAAAGGCTTGTTCAACTTTGACGTCATCTGTAACACTTTGTTTGTTTTTGAAATCTTCACGTCTGTTCATGTTTAAAAATTTAATACATTTATTTCATGATTTATATTTTTCATGTGGAACATGTGACATTCGCCTGCTTTATTTCTTCATTGATAGTCCTGAGTGTCGACGTACTGCATTGTTATACTGGCTGAAAAATGGGGGGTAGTTCAACACTGACTACTGTAAATGGTGCAGCCGACAGTTGCACATTTGCTTTTCATAGCTCTTTACTTTCACTGTTCACAACCCCACAATACTACACAGTTATATGGCCAGTATACTACTGGTTAACTTTTGATAAACCTCATTAATAGTTTGCAGGCAAATGTCAGCATACTGCTACAATAATTTACCATTGAACAGTATGAGCAATTAAAACCTAACCACACAGTTCTTGCAGAATAATATGGTACGTGCGACACTATTGAACAGACACTGTCATTGTTTTAACACTCAGCCTATTTGTGTTACACTTATTTCATGGTTAAGTTGATACATGGTTCTTGATCTAATCAATACAGGTTTCTAATCTGAAAATCGGCTGTGGACTGACTGTCTCGGGACCAAAAATTGGGCCTTCATATATCCTCATGATAATAGACACTGGAACTACACATTGCTTAAGTTACAGAAATTACAATTAAAACATAACTCATTCAGTTAACTGAATACTTCGAAAACTTCCTTCTTTTTAACATTTTCTTCTCCCACAAAGCTCAGGCTGAATTATCTGTTTAAATAATGAAGTTAACAGATATAGTTGTGCAAACAATACTTTTGGCAAACCTGGCAATTATTTTGGAATTAATTAAGTGCTGGATTTCCTATCATGTTTTCGAATAGAGCCAAATAAATATTTAAAGAATCCTCGTAGTTCTTCTTCCAAATTTTTATAATTAGTACAGAATTTATATTTGTTTATAAGCCAACAATAGAATTTAAGTAATGAAACAATTATTGATTTCACCCTACAACAAAAGATATTAACTAGGAATAGTCAGATAAATTAGGAAATTAATGACATACACAAAACTAAGCACAAAATAAGACCTGGTGGTATATTCTTTAAGCCTGAGGGCCAACCTTTCTCTTTTATGGAAATGCAAATTATACTCATGTATGTTAATGGTAATTATGCAAAAATGAAAACAAAATGAATTTAAGAAGGCAGATGGCAAAACAAGAGGTGAAATAAAGAGATTCCAGCTTGCTTCACCACAACCAGCATACCTGAAGTAGGAAAAAATATTTTTTGAAAGCTATTTCTTTTTGGAATTGATTAGGAAAAATATAGCCCAGAGCAAGTAGATGACTAGATTAATATTTCAACTGCTGAGTTTGAGATTATGCATGGGTGTTAACACCTACAATATAGCATGGGTGTGTTTTCCAAGTGCACTACAATAGCTGTCTCATGTGAAACTGAATGCAGAATCAACAAGGGATTATGGGGTTCTCTTTTCCACAGATGAATCTTAAACTACAGTTGCAGCACAGAAGCGGCTCGTGGGCCCCAAGGAATCAGGGCATCATATTATGACATGACATTGCCTCTCGCGCAAGGATGAAAGACCAGCTCCTCTCTGCAGCTTGGTTAGGGCTGAATGATGAAAAGGGCTGAATGAGGAAATGACAAAAAAAGATCAAAGACATTATTTTGGCATTTTTCTGAAACTGTTCGCATTCATCTTAATTGTAGCTCAGCACTGAAACCACAGTAACACTAAAAACTGGCATAATTTTACATGAACAGAATCTGAACAAAGAAAGTCCAAGTTACATAGTGAATGCTAAAGTTACAGTACTTTTCATCTTGGGTGGTAAAGTTAAATGTGCAGTTCAGTGGAGTTGCAATGATTGACAGAAAGTCGAGAGAATTCTTTAATGAATAAAAAGACTGTATTCATATTCCAGGAGGGAGCAAGTGCCCTCCCCCTTTCCTGTTGATGCTAATGGCTGGACTGGAACCTGAACCCAGAATGTTGCCTTTCAGTGTGCAGTTCTAGGTCTGAACCTCAGTCAAGCACACAGTTTTATCTCCACTAGGAAATATCACATATGTGTGCACTTTGCTGAAGAGTGACATATACATTCTAATAGATACATGTGTTAGACGTTTCTTTAAAACTTTTTTGTTTGTTTGTTTGTTTGTTTGTTTGAAGAATGGAGTATACAACAATAGAAATATTTGTCTACAATTACTTACGCAATGTATTGAGTAAATATAAGAAAAGGCTGCAGAAAATGTGTGAGATCAACTGGATTTTTTATCACTAGAGCATCCTGTAGCTCTTCAAAGGTTCCATTTCCTGGTAGTTTCATATTTTTCTTCCTGTAACACCAAATCACAAAAAAATTGAAACATCTATTGCAAAGATTTACAATAAAAAACTAACAAATTCAGTGACAAACATACAAAAAACAATTTTTTGTGTTGTTCCTTCATTGACAGTGGGCAAAGGACATTTTAAAAAGTCAGAAAATTTGAATGAGCATGGGTCACCTTGTGCTTTATTTCTGCATTGGTCTAAGGATATTTGTTTATTTACAGAAGAAGCTTGAAAATAAATATTTATTTAGTCTCATACTCACTGTTCATTCTATTATGAGCTCTCGTTCATCACCCATATGCCAGAATAGCATGTCAATGAAGAGAATGAGGTGGAAATAACATATATTTTAGGTAACACAAGAAACAGTGAATGTATGCACTACAGGGGTACGAAATGAGTTTTCAATGGTAACAACAATAAATGCCAAGATACTAGTAAATAAACATTGTGATTAGTAAGAAAAGCAAAAAGTCTAATAAAGCTTTACTCTGGGAGCTACAGTTTTTTAATTCCAAGAATGAACAAATGAGAAGAGGAGAAATGTTGTAACATAACATTGTTAAAAAAAGAGTGAGGCAATTGTATGGATACTAGAATGTGTTAGAAAGAGCGGTCAGATACTAAAGTAGGTTGTTTCAACGAAAAAGATCCAAGTAAGTTAGAGTTATTAAATTTTTACCACAGAAACAAAAAGATATACAGGAGGGTGCTGATTGCAGCAAAAAGTCACACAATGAAAAAATAATATATAATGCAGAGAATAAAAGCAAAGCAGTCTGAGATGTTATAAAACAGGAAATGAAGTGAGTGAGACAAACAGAAAGGTAATAAGAATGGATAAGAAATGGCAATAAATTATTCACACCATCTAACGAACCTTTTGGATGAGTATTTTTCAAGTATTTCTGTGAAACTGTAACTAAAATTTACAAAATAAGATATGATACATGTTAATAATTATACATGAAGCATAATGATGTTATTACAAAGCACAAAATCAGTAAAACTGCCCAAAAACTAAAAAAAAAAAAAAGGTCAGCAGGCCTAAATGGAGTTCCAACCTAACTCTGCTGAGGTAAGCTAAACCAAAAGACAGAAAACTATAGGCCATTTTGCTGTTGACATCATTTTCAAAAATAATAGAATAAATTATGAAAGACAGATTAATGAATTCCTAGAAAAAATACAGCCTTCTAAATGCACAACAGTCCGGATTCCGAAGTGGCAGAAATACAGAATCAGCTGCAGCAGAATTTATGAAAGTGTTTCATGATGCCCTTGAGAATATGAGGCTTTTGAAACTGTTGACCACAAAATTCAACTAAATTAGCTGGAATTATTAGGAATAAAAAGTGCACCTAATGACTGGTTTCCATCACACCTAGTAGATAATATACAAAGAACAGAGAAAACACACTCTCAAAGGATAAACTTTTAGTGGAACACTTATCAGAACCAAAAAGACACTAACATAGAAGTTCTTCATGGTTGTATGTTGGAGCCAATTCTGTTCCTGATATGCATAAATGACTTTCATACCAGTGTTAGTCATTGGGGAGAAATTTTCTTTGCTATTTATTTTATTTTTTGAGTCCAGGACATAAAATAATTACAAAAACTAATAAGTATTGATTCACATAACAAATTTGCAAAATTAAATATGTACAGCAGTATTTATGACACAGATTTTCTCTTTGCTGTTGATTGATCAGTGAGAGGACATTTACTAATTATTTACACATATCAAAAATAATCTTCTTAATTACTGCGCAAACAAATCCATTCACAGTCACAGAACAAGATTTACACTATCTAATCAAAAGTAGCAGTGCAGCCCTACGTGATGCAAAATTGACCACTAAATGTCATGAGAGACAGGGAGATGGGGAGTATTGTGAAGTAAATGGAGACACAGTAGCAGCAGAATGGGTCCATCAGGAGAGCCCAGTGACTTTGATGTGGACAAGTCATTAGATGTCACCTGAGCAACAAATCCACCAGGGATATTTGAACCCTTCTAAAGGTGTTTAACTTGTTTGTTGTTTATGTCATTGTGAAATTGACATGTGAAGGAGCTAGAGATGGGTGGTACACTCCTGAACTGATTCAGAGAGCCAGATCCCTTTAAGGAGTGAGTGATCAGTGACCCAGAAAAAAAAGTCTCTCTGGTAACACTAGTAAACAGAATGAAGACATGAAGATTCTGCGACAACATCCCATGTCACATGCTGAGTAAAAAATTTCACAAGCTGCAAAAAATGTGCTATAGACAATGTGCGTGTATGGATTTGCATATCTCACTAATGTGTGCAGCTTTTCTCAGCCATGAAAAGAAAAGAAACTGAAGAAAGATCAATTCTTCAGAACAATGGATTAACAAAGAAAGTGCTTTTTTAAGAAACTTACAAAAATGACCTTAAAGCACTTCACCACAACCACGCACACCCCCCACCATTCAGGGTTTCTAGTAACACAGAAAAAAAAGTGTCACTACATGAATTATTTCCCATATTCAAACTCTTCTGGTTTTCATTGACTGGAATACTGCAGCACCAGCTTAAGTCATTTACTTTCAAATTGTAAAACTGACATTTGTGTAAATTTCACCTCACAATTTTGTGAATTCTAACAGCATAACATTAACAATTAAATAGTTTTGTTTGTCTGACTGTATTGCTATGGAACTACTGGGCTTGAAAGGGTAAAGTTCTGATTCAGTTGCAAATGTAACTGAATTGGTAGTTTGAAGAAAAGAATGAATCCAAAACCTCCTGTTGTGAAGAAATACAAGAAAACTTGCTGCTGTTCTAATTTTTAATTTTGCCTTCACCAAATAGTTATATGAAATTCTTTATGTAGATCTCCTTTCTCAGTACCTTGGAAATATGAACTGGATTGTCCTGAAGGAGGCATCACAATATTAAAAACTGAAGATTTGTTCCCTTCTTCAAACTAATTATGAATTAGGCATTAAAACTTCTTATTAAAACATGAAAAATAGTTATATTTTCACAAAACATTCATAATAAGGCATGTACAGGAAACATCCCTACTTTTTACATGTTTTGAAAAAATTATCTGTGAAATTTACTGTTCAAAGTACTCATATGCAGTCTATGTAACTATATTATGTACGTTCTGGATCTTTTTATCGGGTATTGGAATTTTTCCATTGTATGACATTTCTGTTGGAATGTGGGGCATTCCTGCATTGTTCTTTTGCAGTACGAAAGCATTTAGTTTTCACCACACCATCAATGACCTTAAGGTAAGAAAATACCTTAAGGTAAGAAAATATATTATATAACTGTCTGTGCCTAGAAATTGGAAATGAGAACTTTTCCAGAAACTTTGTGGAGTTTTTATAGAACTTAGACTACCTGTTCCTGAAATCCTGGTATTTTCAGCAGATAGTATTGAATCGTATTTTTTTTGAAGATTGAATCAAATCATTGTGTTGATTAAATTCTGTCTTCTCATCTGATTTCCCTTTTTGCTGTGACAAAATTGTGATCACATTGAAGAAAGAAATGCCCTCACAATGGGAAATAATAATGTATCTTCGTAAATCATCAAGTAGCTACTAACACAAGGAGAAGGTGCACTAAAGTGTTGGTGTGGTTTTGACCTCTGTATTTACAACTGTAACTCACCTGACCAGAAGTCCTGTTTGTCCTGCGATTGCACTTCACTAATTCCCACTAGATCTAGCTTCAACCTGTCCATTTCTCTTTTTAAATCCTGTAACCTTTCTAACTAAGTAAGAGATCTCAAACATTCCATGCTCCAAATTCAGTACTGTTTTTCCTGATGTCAGCATCCCCTTAAGTAGTCATTGCCTGGGTATACAAATGGGAGACCATTCTGCCTTCAGAATATTTTATCTAAGAAGATATCCTGATTAATCCATGCATGCAGCTGCATGCCCCCAGGAAAAATAATAGCTGTAGTTTCACCTTGCTTCCAGCCATCCACAGTGCTGACATAGCAAAGACATGCTGACTAATATTACAAGGTTAGGTCAATCAGTCATCCATACTGTTGCTCCTGCAAGTACTGAAAAGGCTACTGCCACTTTTCAAGAACTATAGGAGAGTATGACCTCTCCCCATATACCCCTTTGTTGTAGTTGCACCTATGGTATGGCTACCTGTACCTGAGACACAAAAGCCACCTTGGCTAGTTCTGTGGTTGATGGAGGTGGCCTCAAAACTTGTGAGGCATTAAACCCCAATAATCCTCTACTTTGTAGACAAAAGTTAATATCTCTGTGTCATTATTAGTCATTTTTCTTTCATGGTTTTTGTGTATTTCACAGTTCATGCAAAACTGACCCATTATTTCACATAAATACTTCATTGACTTCTCCTGTGTTACTCTAGAAAGTTGTGCAGTATGCATTTCATCACTGAAAAAAGATAAAAACAAGACAAAAACAGTAAACAAGCAAAATATGCTTTTGATTGGTATATAAATATATTGTTATACATGTAGGTATAAGTATATTCTCCATATGTAATTACTGTTGCCTGTTAGCTGTTTTTATTTGTTTGTCTGCAGTTACATAATATTGGTTCTAGTAAGATAAAGACAAAATGTTTTGTGACCCCACTTTTTTTTATAAGAGCTGTGTTTGATTTCTTTATGATAAGGTATTATTGTGTCACTAAGAAATATAATGGGTTTTAAAATGCTCTTCAGTGACTCTTGAGATGATTTAAAGTCAAGAATACGATTGTTTTATTGGTCACTTTCATCATTTTTGTTCATAGTTACAAACTGATATAGAACAAGTTAATTTTTGTGAGTTGATGAGATGATATAACATGAATTAATATGATGATTATGCATTGTATATCTACTACAATATAAATTAGTTTGTATACATAAAACTGTAAGCAAATCTATACATTCAGAATTACTGTCGTCATGTGCCTCTCAAGAACTTACATGAGTTTTATAGTTAGTAAGCAAGAGGATTTTTATGTCATTGTGTTGATCATAGCATACAGTTTTTATAAGGAAACAAATTTGCCTTAAATCATGACACTTATGAATTAACAACAATTAATCTTAATAGTAAAAATGTTCAGATGTATGTGAATTCCTAAGGGACCAAACTGCTGAGGTCATCGATCCCTAGACTTACACACTGCTTAAACTATGCTAAGAACAACACATATACCCATGCCCGAGGGAGGACTCAAACCTCTGGCAGGAAGGGCTGCGCAATCTGTGACAGTATTAATTAAAAAACAGATTAATAGTTACAGTTATGACATCTTCTTGACAATAGGTACAGATTTTGCATTTGTTCAAAAGACACAAATTTAAAGATTAGAAAACGTTTACAATTTATATAGTTGACACTAACACTGGTTATATTACTAACTGAAGTATTCTACAAGAACTTTTCCAGATTTTAGAAGCACCTAGCTTTGATGGCTTCTATATAATTTAAGATTGTATATCTTCATCAACACTATAGTCATATAATTATTTAAAAGATACATTTTAGAGCCATTTTAAAATTTCTTAAATTTTCTTGTGTCTCAATGTGGTGTGGTAACCTGTTGTAAAGTTTTTTCCCTACAAGTAGAGGCCCATTTTATCGAAGTTTTGTTTTTGCAGATTCGCTATGCTGTTCCATTTTCTGTTGCGTATTGTACTTATGAACTGTTTCATTTTCCTGCACTAGTTGGTCTTCAGTGCCCATTATTTTCTTAATGAAACATGTAACTTCCAAAATGTATAAGCAAGGTAGTGGAAGACTTTGTAGGTTCTTAAATAATGGCCTGCATGCGCTTCTAGTAGGTACATCTCCTGTGGTCCTTATAATTCTTTTTTGAACAATAAAGCAACTTCCTCTGGCAGGTCAGTTCCCTGAAAAATTATGCTGTATCTCAACAGTGGTTCCACTTGTGTGTAATATATTTTTCTTATTTGTTGTGTCATGTACCCAGTAACAAATTTCATGCAATAGCAAGTGCTACTTAATTTCTTATGGATGAAGCTTACCTATTTGTCCCACTTTAGATTTTCTTGGATCCATATTCCAAGAAATTTAGTGCTGTTTACAGTTTCTAATTGTTTGCCAGATAACATTATGATAGGGCTTGAGTGGTGTATTCTTTGTGTTGTATGCAAATGCATAGTTGCTGTTTTTTCTGCATTTATGATAAGACTGTTTCTGGAGAACCAATCAGTTATGTATAACACACATACTTTGATTTCATTCTACAGTGCTTCTAAAGCCTTCCCTTTTATCAGATACTGGTGTCATCTGCAAATTTTATACTTGTCTGGGAAGGGGTTGCTGGCTCTAAGTCATTTATGAGCAGCAGGAACAGTATTGGATCTAGAATGGAACCTAGGGGCACACCATATTTAACTTTCTGTTTCCCTGACTGATAAATACGTATATTCTTTCCTTCTTGATATTTAAATTCCACTATTTGTAGTCTGTTGTTCAGGTATAATTGTACCCATTTATATCCCAGTTCCTTGACACCTACATGTTCCAATTTTGAGAGTAGTAGTTTATGATCTATGACATCCAAAGCTTTTGTGAGGTCCAAAACTATAGCAGATAATCATTGTTTATGATCTACTAAGGTCAGGGCTTCATTTACAAAATCAAAGATGGCAATTCACAGAACTGCCATCAGTTACATTTACAGAAACTGTGCTGCAATTTTGAGCAGAGATTATTTTTTTCTATAAAATGAACCAACCTATCATGAAATATTTTTTCTAATATTTTAGAAAGGCTGGATAGTAGAGAGATTGGTATGTAATTTCTTACTGCTATTATTTGACACTTTTTAAACAGGGGCACTTTTTAAACAGGACATTTGCTATTTTCAACTTTTCAGAAAAAATTCCAGTAGCCAGTGAAGAATTACAAACATCTGCAAAAGGTTTTGCTATTATAGCCAGCAAGGGTGTTATCAATTCCAGACGAGAATTTTTATTTCAGTTCCCTAATGACATTTGATACTTCTTTCTCATCCACCGGATATAAAAAAAGACACTTATTTAAACTGGAACTTGTTGTTTCCAAGCATTTGGTGGATGAATTTTTTTAATATTTTCTGCTACTTCTGTAAAGTAAGAGTTAAATTTATTTGCAACTTTTTTAGGTCTGATATTTTGGTTGAGTTTTCCAGTAAGTCAAAATTGTGGTGTTCTTCACAATGTTTTCCCGATTCTTTTCTTACTATGTCTCATATAGCCTTCATTTTGTTTGGGGCACTTTTTATAGAATTCTCATTTGTCAGTTTCTTAGACATTTTAATGACTTTAGGAGATGCTTATATGTCCTACAACAAGCATCAAATCCTGGTGGTTTTTCAGTTTGTTTTGATGATTTGTATAAAAATCTCTCTTTTAAAAGTGTTATCAGTATGCCTGGTGTGAGCCAATTACTTTTCTTATTTTTCTGCATTATTTTCTCTCTTTTTTCTTGGGTGGGGGATTTGGGGGGGGGGGGGGGGGGGACGTAGTTCAAAGTAATAGCAGAAGATGTTGCTGAAAATATCAAACTTTTCATTTGTGCCTGCAATGTTGTAAACTTCTTCCCATGAAAAATGGGAAGAAGTTGACAACATTGCAGGCACAAATGAAAAGTTTGATGGTTTCAGTAACATCTTCTGCTATTACTTCTGTCTGGTTAGTAAATACAGAAAGGAATGTATATTTTGTTCATTTTAGCTCCTAGCAACAGCTGATACAAACTGTTTCGAAAACTGACAATGATTTTTTAGTTCTACAGAAGTTATTTGTGTGCGCGTGATCCTCAGAGCCTGTATTGAAAGCTTTTGTATTTTATTTACATGGCATATTTGCAAATATTCGACACCAATTTTGCTGTTATCAATGTTGCTGCCTCTATTTTAGGCTTTAAATTAAAAGTTAAAAGAATGTCCAAAAGATCAGTTTTTGTTTTCTTTCTTTCAGGAAGTCAATATTAAAACCCCACACATAAAGAGATTTTTCTCTTTTTTGTTACGATGTGAAGGCAGGGTAGGTATATTGCCTGTTGGAGCCCTATACAAGCAAATAATAGCTACATTTTCAGCTACTAATTCAATTCTGGATGTCCCTAAATCTCTTTCTATAGGTATATCTTTTGTTAAATGAATAGCTGCAAATTTTATACCATTTTTATGTACATACAACTTTCTCCATGGGGTAGTATAGGTCTACAGAAATAGCTACCTAACACAAAATTTTGCGGACTCAACATTTTTAGTTTTTCTTCTTCAACCCAATGTTCTGTTACGCAAGGTACAGTAACAAATTTAAGTTTAGTCTCTAGAAGAACTTGAAGTTCGCTCACTTTATTTGTCAGTGACTGCACATTTTGAGGAAGCACTGAGAAATTTGCAGAGTTTGGGATTTGAAAGTTACTTGTCACATTGTGCAGTGGTTTGCTTCTATGTTGTTCCTTTTCAAGTTACAGGAGGCATCATGAACATTTATCTTGTGTGTTTCCCCTTCTGTCTGCCTCTGACTAAAAAAAAATCATTCAAATGGGCAAGTGGCACTACTTTCCCCCTAGGCACAGCACTTGATGCTTTTTAGGAATTAATGAAGTACCAAAACTTTAGGGAAGGCATCAGAGATGTTCTTAATTTTAATTTGATTCCTATGAAGAAATCAAGGTGCAGCAAAAAATATTAAAAATGAAGAATTGTGAAACAAATATTATTTACTAATTAAGCATGTGCATGAGGTGAGTTGTATACAAAAGCATATTTTATGCAATTTGTTTTTAAAATAATATCAACCAGCTGAGTGTTATTGTTGTGCAACCTGATCTCCACACATTTCCATAAAGCACCTTGCATCCATTGAAACATCCGTAATGCAGTTATGGTAGATGATCAAAACTATCACAATATTTTAAATTAAGCTCTGTATCAACACAGAAACTGATGAGAAATAAATGCATGAAGATAAGTAAATTATGGAATTTTGTTAAAAAATGCAATGTCATATGCTTCTGTGATCACCATACCTCTACAGCGCTTAAAGACTAAATGACTCAAAGTAAGGTACCAACGTTGCACGAGGTCCCCGGGGGAAAAAGCTACACTGGAGCAAAATTACTTTATATTACTTTATATTAAATGTTGAACTTACAGATATGGATCTGCAAACATTATTGAAATTGATATCATACATTGTTTGACTCTGCCACATTAACATTTCAGATGCTAATTTCTGTTGAAATATTTTCCTCGATTAACTTCAGTGAAGACTAATGTTGGTGAAGAAGAGCCATTTTATATGTAAGAGATAATAGCTTAATTATGCATGCTCCTGACATTGAAAAATTTTTTCTTAAATAGCACAGTCATTCACTGTCAGAAGTGTACTGCAAAAATTAGAAGCTGTTGTTCTATCATTTAGAACTGATTCATAGGCAATTCATAGGGTACATCTATTCATAGGTTCACACTAACAGAAACATTAGAAGTTAAATAAGTGCACAAGTTGATTACAAACTTACTTTGCAAGTTCCCATAGTGTCTCATGCCTTACACTTCCATCCAAGTGGACATGAAGCTCAACCTGTGGAAAGAGTAGCTTCATGTAATTGAAAATCTGATATTAGAATCATAATTTTTGGAATTAATTGCATCAGATATGGTATTAATACTTTGCTTCAATTATTCATAGAAATCTCATCTGTAAAACTTAAAATACTCAGGTTTTCAACTTTCCATATTTCTGTTCATTCTGGGAGCCATTTTTTAAACGGAAGAGAATGGATTTCCAGTTTCATGCTTTTTAAAATTCTTTATTGTTTTCAGTCTCACTCATTAAAATACTGGAGGCTTAATGGCTGTCAAATTGATATCCAGCTTTCTGATGGTAATACTCCATAAAAGAATGTTTTATTATTATTATATTTTATTATAATTATTCAACAGAGTGTTATCACATAGTGAGTACATAATAAATAGTGTGGAAGCTTCAAAATTTGTATGTGTCAATATTGATGACTAAGCTTCTATTGAACACCTCTTCAAGTTTTATGCCTTGGTCATTTTTATAGTTTAAAATTGGTGCAAGTTGAAGCACTGGTTGTGATAATGTGATCTGGTGAAATAATTGAATCAAGTACATCTTATTAATCTGATTGAAACAGGTGTTTAATGTGGGTTAGTGCAGAATGAGTAGCAAGAAATCATGTGAGGAAGAGAGAGAGAGAGAGTGGAGATGAGAGAGTACAACAAGATTAATTTACTAAAACCTAACTGATTACTATAATAACTACATTAAGAGTTATGAATTTCATTTGAAGTGTGAAGAATGATGAGTTCCTACAGGGGCAGTATGTCTTTGTCACAAATAAATAAATGTACCAAGAAAGTAACTTTTGTACATGTATGAATTAGAAAGATACATGAATCAAAAGAATAGGATGAGAGGATGACACTAATTAAATGGATAGAGTAAATGGCTAGGTCAAATCATTATTAAACAGAGTGTTATCACATGGTGAGTACATAATAAATAGTGTGGAAGCTTCAAAATTTGTATGTGTCAATATTGATGAGAATTTAAGCTGAAAAAAAGGCATTTTGGAACTCCTAAAACAACTTATTTCAGCCACATTTGCACTTGTAGTCATAACAAATGTTGGGGAGAGAAAAATCAGTAAGCTGGCATATTTTGCTTATTTTCATTCAGTAATGTCCTATGGACTAAAGTCCTGGGATAAATAATCTGTTAGAAACAAGTCTTCATTGGTCAAAAATATTTTGTAAGAATAATATGTGGTGTTCATCCACAATTGTCTTGTAGACATCTGTTTAAGGATTTTTAAATGAAATCATTCCAGTTTAGTCTGTCAAAACATTATAAATTGCAATTGCAGTTTTGCACATGGTTATTTTCAAGTATTATGGAATGTTGCAACCCGCTCAATAATATAAAGCTGTATCATGTTGTGTGAAGTAATGCACACACACACTTGAAAGCCATGTGCATTAGCACGTGTTGTCATCTGCTAGAGTGCACCATGAAAGAGCAATGATGAGAACTTCCAATAGAGCCCTCCATGGGCAAGTGCCTACCTAAACCCTGCCACACTATGCTCACACTCGGTTATCATGTTATTATTACTTGCATACTTTTCCCTTATCTTATTGTGTTCAGTGTATCTTATGGTGACTGACATACATGCCACAGTCTAATTAAGTTGTACTAACATTCTTGGTTGTGTTGTGTGTCCAAGTTACAGCACTGTGTCAAAGCATTTGCATGTAGTGTTGTGAATTTATCTACTGTCCCATATACCATACATGTTAGAAAGTCGATGAAATATTGATATGAACACGTAAGTTTAAATTTCATGTAGCAGGAGTGATAAACGGACATAAAACTTCTATTTAAGGAATTGGGAATTTTGATGACTACTTCATAGTATATTTATTCCCTCATGCAGTTTGTTGTAAATAATCCACTACAGTTCAGAAGGAATAATGATGAACATAATTACATTACCAGAAGAAAAAAAAGAGATTGATTACACCACATTGATATTGCTGTTAGCACAGAAAGCAGAGCACAATGCTGCATCAAAAAATTTTGATCATTTACCCAGTGATACAAAATGTCTGACAGTCAGAAAAGTAAAATTTGAAAATAAACTGAAAAAGTTTCTCAAAAGAATTTTTATTATTGTAATGTGTAAAAGGATGTGGGTACAAATTAGTAGCAAATGATGAATGGGACATGAAACTAACCTACTGATGTAATATTTTATTTCCTTATGTACATCATAGTCTGTTTGTCCTCCAGAGACTCATTTATGCCACACCGCAGTTCTGTCTTGTAGTGATTGCAGCACAGAGACACATATAAAATTTAAGCTTTTTATGTTTGTAGACCAATTCTGTTGTCTGTGTGCAAAAGGACTTACACAGTCAAGAAGAAGGATTACAGTTAACATTAATTTTCATATTGTACTGATTTTTCATTTTTCCAAAATACAGGTGGCTGATAGTGTTCACTGAAATCTTTTAAGTTAAAGTTACATATATGCTTAGGCAATGGCCTTGCCGCAGTGGATACACCGGTTCCCGTGCGATCACCGAAGTTAAGCGCTGTCGGGCGTGGCCGGCACTTGGATGGGTGACCATCCAGCCGCCATGTGCTGTTGCCATTTTTTGGGGTGCACTCAGCCTCATGATGCCAATTCAGGTGCTACTCGACCGAATAGTAGCGTCTCCGGTCAAAGAAAACCATCATAATGACCGGGAGAGCGGTGTGCTGACCACACGCCCTCCCTATCCGCATCCTCACCTGAGGATGACACGGCGGTCGGATGGTCCCGATGGGCCACTTGTGGCCTGAAGACAGAGTGAGTGCTTACATATATGCTTATTGTAAATATAGTAAGGAATGTTTTGGTAGAATGTAAATAATTTAAGAGTAAAGGAGACGACTCACTGAAAAGCAGAAGTGCTGAGTTGTTCACAGGCATATACAGAAGAAAAAGAAATCTTGCAAACTTTCGAAATAAATTCTTTGCCAAGCTAGAGTACACACACACATACCTATGCTCTTACAGTGTGACTCATCCTAGAATATTGCTCAAGTGTGTGGGACCCATACCAGATAGTACTAAAAGGGGATATTGAATGTATACAGAGAAGGGCAGCACAAATGGTCATGGGTCTGTTTAATTCATGGAAGAGTGTCACAGAAATACTGAATGAACTGAACTGGAAGACTCTTGAAGCTAGACATAAACTATCCTGAGAAAGTCTATTAACAAAGTTTCAAGAACCGGCTTTAAATGGTGACTCTAGGAACAGACTAAAATCCTCTGCATATCATTCACATAGGAATCATGAGGATAAGATTAGAATAATTACTGCATGTAGAGAGGTATTCAAACAATCATTCTTCCTGCACTCCATACATGAATGGGACAGGAATGAATCCTAATAAGTTGTACAGTTGGATTTACTCTCTGCACAGTGGTTTGCAGAGTATAGATAGAGATGCAGATGTGCCAACTGGATACATAATGTTGGAATTTAAGCAAGGCAAGTGGACTGGTGTGGAATGGGGTTGGGTTGCATAGAGGGAGAGACAGAAAGGAGGCAGAAAGAGGGGTTGAATGTGGATAGCTAGTAGCATGGAGGGAGTCAGCAGCTTTACTGGCTAGTAATGCAGAAGGGAGGCATGGCATAACATCTAGGTGTGTATTAAGAGCGGTTACAGGAAGAGAAAACTGTTGTGTAGAGAGTGTGGGGACAATGGGTTAACAAAAATACAAAATTACATACATGCTTACTATGAAGCAATACCTAAACAAGCAACTGAGCAGTGTAAGGGAAACAGCAATGAATAGTACAAATGTGTTATTACACCTAGTATACTTTAGTTGACCTTATGTAATGTCTTCCAATTGTGCTAACCTGATTTTGGACTCTAGAGGTCTACAATTTATTATCCTTCCATAGAAATCAGTTGAAGTGATTGGTTTTCAAATCTACTCTGGCAAAGTATGTGCAGTAAGGCATAAATGGAGGAGTAGCTAAGCATTTCCTGTAGTCTGAAGTCATTATCTGAGTTCCTCAGTTCATTACTCACAATAGTCATTCTTTATATATTCATTCACTGAAAAAGCCTGCATTCTCAATCCATAGTTTATAACAAATAATGAATGTTCTTTGGATGTATAGCAAATGCCACTGGTAGCTACATGCCCCCATAGAAAAAGAATCTTTCTGCCTCAGCATAAATGAGTAACTAAAGCTGTTTTTGTGTCATACAGTTTGACCAGTCTGTTTACTTCTGTGTTGGCAAGTTTATGGTTATACACAGTCTTTTTGTTCTGTACTGATTTTATAATACTTATTTCTTACTACTGATATCAGTATATAATCTCATTTCTGGACTGTTCACTTACAAAATTCAGAATATAATAAAAAAAAGTAAAATAAATATACAAATGTTAAAATTAAATTCTAGTTTATAGAGGTTATTAATTGCTTTCATTTTTAATTTAAATAATTACTTAAATTTTTATCTGCCTCCGTAACTGAGTGGTCAGAGTGGCTGCCTGCCATGCAGAAGACCCAGCTTCGATTCCCAGTACTTCCAGCGATTTTTTTCCTCAGTGGGAGGACTGTTTTGGGGCACACTCAGCCTCATGAAGCCAATTGAGTGGCAGTTCCAAGATCTAAAAACCAACAACAACTAGGAGAGTAGTGTGCTGATCACATTCCCCTCCATACCGCATGGCAGACTGGTGATCAGTCAGGCCCAATTAGCCCACCTAGAGTCAGAACACAGAACTCTACTGACCTGCGCCATCAGGTCTCTGGCAAACAATATCAGAGAGGCTTGCCATGAGTCCACGGCTAGCCTGGTGTGAGCTCTCAGACATTAGACTGCTTATGATCGAGGAAGAGAACACATGGTGCACTGGAGTGCCTTGTGTAGCACCCAGCATGTGTAGTCAAGATGTGGCCATGGCCACTGAGCTAAAACGGCAGCCCTGAGTTGTGCACATTGAGTGCAGGCTGTTAGTATGTCAGCCAATTCTTGGTGTTGTGCAGCACATAGGACGGTGTCCGCATGGCCATTGTGGAATAACAAGCATTGAGTGCAGGCTGTTGGCCAATCATTACCTCAGGGCTGTGTACTGAATATGAAACTTGGACAGATGCTGCGGAGTCACTGGCTCTGACTGTAAGCTATCAGCTTGCCTTTCTATTTTCTCATTGCTGTATATGGAGTGTTGCACCTGGGAATATTAGCATGGTGCTCAGTTGAGGCCGCAAGTGGTTGATCATATGTGTGTGACCAACATTGTTCTGTTGGTCATTATGGTTCATATAGCAGTCTTGTTTTCCTGTCTGTTACAACATGTTCATGTTGTTCATTGAGTTGTGTAAGCGTTGTCTGCTGTGCATGAGCTACTGTCCCTGTTAAACTGTGTATGTCATTTCTTTGATCCCTCGTATAAGTGAGGGGGCCTGTTATGCAATGTCAAGCTTCATTCTCATTTTCTCCCTTTTAAAATTAGTGTTAAGTTTGGGTTATCATTTAGTTATCTAAGTCTGTAACCATGCATTTCCAGTGGTGCAGAAAACTGTCATGTTCCATTGAGATGCTCCTGACTACTCCACTATCTGTAAACATGTAATGCACTAGTAGTGCTGAGGTTGTCTGTCAGATGGTTTGCTTTATGTTGTTGATCTCAGGAGTCACCATTTTATTCTGCATAGTTTAGTGTTCCAGCTGACCCAATGTAATGTAAAGATTTCTATGTGTGTTAATAAATCCAGCAGCAACTTCTACTCCCTGTCTCTCACACTCCCTGTCATCTCATTTACCTCTTTTTTTTTTACTTAAAGTTTTTACAGTCAGTGGATATTCTGCAACTCTAATATGTTGACAGGAGCTATATGGTGCCAAAATTGGGAAACACTTATTTTGGTGTTCCTTAGAAATATTTCAGGAAAGTATACTGTGCGGTTTTAAGTGTGGGAACAAATGAAGAAGTCTTGTGATGACAGATGAAGAGAAGGACATGATGAGAATGAAAACATAAGGAGGAAGGGCAAAAGGAGTGGAGAAAAGAGATAATGTACTAGACAGAGAAAAGGGTGTTGATCAGCAAGGGTAAGTGCATAAATTGGGAAAGGAAATATCTGGCAAGAGTGGGGAAGGTAATGAAATTTGAGGGCAGAGAGATGTGAGAGGGACAGAGAGAGGGAACAGGGGTGAAGGTCATGAGCAAAGAAAGAGAGGAAAGATACAAGGATGAAGGTAGGAAAATAGGGTTGGAAGCAAGATGAGGGAAGAGAGTCAAGGACTATGATGGATTCTGGGAGGCGGAAAAGGAAGTCATATGTAGAAGAAAGAAGAGGGCTGCAAGAAATTTGTGGAGCATTGATGTTGTCAGTATACAAATCTGAAACTAACTATATCAACACCTCTAAAACAGTAAATGAAGGAATTTGCAATTAGTCTCTATTTTAAGTTTCTGACCATCCAAATGAAGGCTTTCACTGTCGGAGTTTATTGCTTTAGATGTTTGGCCAAGGTGTTAGGCATAATTTTCTTTCTAACAGTACTTTAAATGAGGACATCCTATGTCCATGTCTCTATACTCACTTTATAATACCCCATATTGTATTTAGGAAGCTGTTCTCTGTTTTTAGACAACATACGTGCTCTAAGTCTACTGAATAAACATGTTGCTGATCCACTGGGGCTAATGCTCATCGCAGGCCAAATATCTCACTTGTACTATTTGCTGTCTGCAAATATCTGTGATCCACCTACTTAAAATTTACAAAATTAGTGTTTCAGTAGAAACTTCTTTTGAACAAAGGAAGTAATCAGTCTGACCTGTCCTTCAGTTTTACACTGAATCCTATGGTACAGAATGCTGAAACTGCAGTGAATAATGAAAAAATATGAGTCAGTGGTGATTATTGACCACACAAAATAAAAAAAAAATGTAATGGATTATGTGTCTGTTAGTGACAGCACTAGCAGCACAGATGACAATGTTTTGTCAGATAATAAAAAATGGTTCAAATGGCTCTGAGCATTATGCGACTTAACTTCTGAGGTCATCAGTCGCCTAGAACTCAGAACTAATTAAACCTAACTAACCTAAGGACATCACACACATCCATGCCTGAAGCAGGATTTGAACCTGCGACCGTAGCAGTCACGCGGTTCCAGACTGAAGCGCCTTTCACCGCACGGCCACACCGGCCGGCTGTCAGATAATACCCCCAGCCGTACTCTGCTCCATTGGCTTACACCAAAAGCAGTGCTCCAGGCAGATGATACACCCTGTGGCTCCAAATAGGGGGATGTGGCACCCACCAGTGATCATTGGGTGGCATTAGTGTACCCACACAATGAAACATAGGCAGACTCACGTGTGTTCACAGGATGTTACAATGCTATGCTCGAGCCACATCACCAGTGATGATTCTTGCTTACTCCATGTACTTGTGGCAGGTTATTGTGTTGTCTGGATTCTTGTTTTCTGTTTATGTATGATTATAGTGGATGTGGTTCAGTGAATTGGACTTGTCCTTTGTGTGAGCTGTTCTGTCTTCTGTACAACAAATGTGACATGCACCACATCATTACAGTGCTAATGAGTTATGCAGTCCAATGAGAGAACCTCATGGACAGGGCAACTGTGAAATTATAGGCAGTCCAACAGAAATATACAGGTGTATAGAAAAATTCTGGCATCAACAGCCTGCAGCTCAAGAATAATGATATCAGCAGCTGATGGCCAAGCAACAGCAGAAGCTATCAATACTGTCAGCTATATTCTCAGTAACTTCTGCAGTTCCACCATTCTTGTCATTTCAGATGGCACTGGTGGCTGGGGAATGTATATCTGTTGATTACAAAATTATTTCACCATTTTCGGGGTAAACAATCCTGAGCTTCAAAAATCATTCTTTATGTCTTCATTGCCTCAGAACACAGCGTGTCTTCTTAGAAAACTACACATCTTGGATGACCCTGGTAAGCTGACAACCTCCAGGATCAGTGAAGAGCTTTCTGAATATTATAGTGGCAGAATGCAAACAATATTTTCCAGATCAGAATTCCACCACTGTCAGAAATTGAAATCTGAATCACAGTACACCTGGCTATCAGATCTAAAATTACAGAGTCATCATTGCACTTTATGTGTGCAAATAAACAACACAAACAATTGTATGCTGATCCCTAGTCAGGGACTAGGTTATTCTTTATGCATATGACAAAGAAATGCATACTCAGATGCAGTTTTCAGATTCAACCATGGGCAAAGTTCTCAGAATTATGCAGTCTCAGATTCTCACAACAGTTTGAAAATCATTGGCAAACACACTCCGAAGTTTCCACATTGAGCACAACTACAACAGACAAACAACCAGATAAGCCAGTGAGGAAGCAGACTACAGTTATGAACATCAGTCGTAAATTACAGTGCCCAATGAAGTACTCAATTGTGGAACAACATATATCATCCATCCAAAAGTTTCTGAGACTGATTTTATTTCTGGTATACATTCAACATCAGTGCACTAGCTACAGTGGCAGCTTGAACAAACAACTGTAAACAACAGATATGCATTTGACCAACCAGTTGTGAGCAGGCAGTGTTAAGCAGTGGACATGCGGCCATGGTGTGTCAGTGTTGTTGCGTCACAAATTGCGATGAAGCAACATCTCTCAATCAAGTGTTCAAGGCAGTCTACAGAATGTTTTAAAGGAGAGCAAAGTGTGTGCAAAGTTTGTTATGTACATCCTTACTCCTGAACATAAGCAATGATGTGTAACACCTGATGCAGCTTGACTAAAATGCAAAATGAAGAAAAGTCTTTTCTGGAAAAGTCATTATGGGTGACTTGGTATTATGTATGTGAACATACCACAAATGACAATGTGCATAAATTTACATGAAGGGCCAACTCTTTGACAACATAATAGACATTCAAGCCAATGTGATGTGTGAACTGAACAACATCCACAAGAAGGACTTTCCTGACAGTTTCTCATGGTTCTATAAACATTTTGTTCTGAAGTGAGGGAAAACTATGTAGAACGTCAAAAGCATTCACTTTTCTCTATTTTTTATCAATCCAATCTTCAAATTTTTTGGACTGGTGGGGTAGAAAAACAAGTTCCTTACTGCATTTTAGTATGTAGAATATTCCTCTTGCTATTTGCATCATGGCTCACTGAGTTTTGCCACCAATCTGTCATGAGTGTTTTATATGGTGCTTGCATCATCAGTTTCCTAAGTATAAGGGGCATTCAGATGAAACCCAGTCACTAGTATAAAGTAATGGTAACAATTTTATTAACTCAAAAAGGCAGTTATACATAGTACACATACTCAAAAATAGTCACCAAAACTTTTGGCACATTTATCCCATTCCAACACTGGCCTGTCAGTTCCATCCTTGAAGAAGCTAGTTGGCTGCTGTCGGATCCAGGCCTGGACCCAATCACACACTTTGTCATCCATTGCAAATAGCTTGTTTTAGAGGTCCAAACACATGAAAGTCACATGTGAAAGGTCGGGACTGTATGGTGGATGTTCCAGCATTTCCCACCGAAACTGCTGCTGTGTTGTCTTCACTGCATTGGCTGTGTGTGGGCAGGCATTATTATGCAGAAGGATAACACCCGTGAACAACATGCCTTGGCATTATGACTTGATGACTCATCTAAGGTTCTGTAAAGTGGCTTCATAAAACCGGGTGTTGATGGTGGTTGCCCATTCCAGGAACTCGATAAGCAGTGGGCCCTTGTGGTCAAAAAAGAAGGACATCATGATCTTACCAGAATTGGTATGAATAGGCTTTGATTTCTTTGGAGGCAGTGAAGTTGCATGTTTGCACTGTTTGCTCTGACACTTGCTTTCAGGTTCAAAATGGTGACACCATGTTTCATCACCTGTGACAGATATTCCTCCTCACAATAACATTGCAGATGTCTCAAAGACAGCGCAATACGAGTATTGCACTGTTCAGCAGTCAGTTAGTGGGGAACTCACTGTGCACAGTTTTTTCAAAACTTCAAATGTTGTTGCATTATGGTGTGGGCAGTGCCCACGCTAATACCCAGTAACCAACGGATATCGACCACTGTGGTTCTGCAGTTGTCCAAGACTAAAGCATTCACTTCTGCAACCATTTCTGGTGTGATGACATGATGAGCCTGTCCAGGATGAGCATCGTCTTCCAGTGATTCGCGTCCCTCAAGGAATTGTTTGCACCATTCCACAACATATGAACAACTGACTGTACTCACTGTACGCAGCCTTCATCCGTTGATACATTTCATGGCCTCCAACTCCCTCTGCCACCAAAACTCAAATCACTCCTCATTGTTCCTGCTTACTCACCTGCCTGTTCAGTAGTGGTTGATAACTTGTGCGACCACCTTCTCTTTGGCGTGAAACTGCACTGGTGCTATGCAACATCAAACTGTGCACATGAGTCAGTAGTCTCTCTACCAATAAATCGCACCACCATATCTGCAGCTACATTATGCCACTTTATGTGTAAGGCAAAGGTAGATGTACTAACCAGGTTTCGTTTGAATAAACCTCACAGTTTAAAATCAGTTTCTGTTATGAGAAATGTGATCACATTTGTAGTTTTTGTAATACTTCCACTTTTCACAAAAGCAAAAAAGCCTCACAATAATGATTCAGTGAATAAAATTCAGATGTTAATAAACCCTGAAAAGGGCAATCCACAAAATAGTTAATAGATTTACAAATCTTAGACAAAACGGTAGTATTAAAAATTGACATGTGAGCCTTTGCACCACTAAGTAATACTTACATAGCTCTTGGATCACCTTCATTACAATTATTTGCCAATAAAGTTATGAGATACAGTGGACGTGAATTACAGATATGAGGGAGATTGCTGATTGAAGTTTCCTGTAGGTGACTTTCTTTTTGCCTGCAGTCTACTGGACACAGACAATATTTTTGGCCTAGGTGATTTCAGTCATTTTGGATTCTCAGTTAATGTTAAAATCCATATAGTGCCCACTGAGACTCCATTCCAAACAGTTTATTAATTATTTACAAAATTCTCAGACCTTTTTTCCTATGCGGTTAGGTTGCGTAAGAGAAGTACAGACTGTGGTTCATGTCAAATCAACTGCAGTTTCCATTTTGCCCAAGCCTGACCAAATCTCATATCCTATGCAACAGAGTATGCACTTAAGAAGAAAGGCACTAAATTTATATGGTCATTTCAGTGAGATGAAGCATTTTACACTCTCAAACAAGAGTTACAGTCTGCACCTTGTCTTGTCCTGTACTCCCCAAGGAAACCACTGATACTAGCTACTGTTGCACCTCAACATGCATAGGGGCAGTTTTGTCACACAGTAAAAATCATAGCTGTGAGTACCCTACTACATTCATGTCCAGGACTCTAAAAGCTCAGCAGAGTTATGCTCAAATAAAGAATGAGTAATCACAATTATTCTTGCTGTACACAAATTTAATACATATTTCTAAAGTGTGAAGTTTCATCTTGTGACAAACCATAAATTTCTGTTGCCATTGTTCAGCCCACAATCTTCTTTGTCAGGTAAGACAACTCAACACTTACAATGGTGGGATCTGTTCTTATTATCATATAACTATGGTGGTATCTGCTCGTATTATCATATAACTCTGTGTAAACTGTGTACAAGCCTGTTAGCCATCATATAAATGCATATGTACTGTCTAGGCTTCCAGCTGGTCAAGACCCTGAATCTGAGCACCAAGAAGCCAAACATTTTAAGGCTGACACACCATCATGCCTCAGTTATGGCAGAGTCATGCCTCAGTTGTGGCAGAGTTAAAGAAGGATGCCACGCTTCTACAAGTCTTGAAATGAGTGCAGTTAGGCTGGCCTGACCACCTATCTAATTGATCCAACAAGAAAGCTAATTTTCCTTGAGGTGTTGCTTAACTGCGCAAGATGGTGTGCCACTATTTGGCATGGAAATGAGTCTGACCGGATAATTGTTCAGTGTACCCTCTGCAATAAAGTGTTTTATTTATTTATTTACTTTTTGCTTTGATTTTGGGACCCCTTTCTAAGTTCAGTATGGCAATCAACACTGAACTCATTTTTATAATTCCCATATGCAAGGTAATCTTATTCGAATCTTTGCAATTGGAGGTCTGCCAAGAGAAGTAGTAACAAACAACAGTCCCCAGTTCACATTGGCCTCTGTGACAGTGTCCTGTGAACAACATGATACCCTGCACCTTACTGCTCCCTTCTACAGACAATATAATCAACAGGTAGATTGGATGGTTTGAACTGTCAGGGAAAAAATTAAGACAGGTCCAGTCAACACCCACAGAGAACACACTAGCAATATCTGTAAGTACCTACACGTCCACTGGGAACAGTTGAGCAGAGCTCCTGCTTGGCAGAGAGCTGTGGACTGTCTGCCTAGTCCAGTCATATTAGCATGACCAAGGACCATCACTCTGTCATATCCCTATGGGCGCTACAATGTGACTCTGAATGTTTGCCCCACACCATGGTGAGCCCTTGAAATAGTCACCAGTTCCCTGAGAGGCATGTCTACTTTATAGACACTGGCTTAAACTGAGAGTGTCATTCTAGGTAGTAACTCATCAATGATATATTGCTTGGGCCTTCAGGAACTTCTCAGATTCCTTTGTTTCCATGAAAAGTCTGCCATAGCTACCTGATGATAACTTAGTTCTTCTGCCTGAAATTTTGGAGAACTTCTCTGGAAGCATGGATAACCTACAACATACATAGTAACAAAGTATCACTCAAAAATTAAGATGTTCATTCTGCAGTTAGCAGATGAACTGTAGAAAGGAAACTGGAGAGAGAAAAGTTCAATGCTGAAAGCATCATGGAGCACAGTAGACAGAAGATGAAACTATAGCTTAAACACTAATAAAGATGAGGTAATACACCAAATTGACCAGTGACCTCTGTGGAATGTGTTACAAACCAGTGTGTGGAAAATGTGTGTGTAAATTAGAAATCCTGTAGGCAATATATGTTTAAAATGGAAGAATGACTTTAATAAACAGTGCCACAAAGTCCAATGATAATACACACATCTAAAGAAATAGTTTGATGAATAAACACAGAAGAAAAACATGAGGAACATGTATGTAACTTGTACTACAACAAAAAACTATATTAAGTAACTGTAATTTATAATAAATCAAAAAATAACAAAGTGCTGAATAATAAATAAAATTTTTTTGCAGAAATTAACAAATAAAAATAATCATGTTGTTGTGTAAAATTCTTGATTAGCTGTTTTAAAGTTCATCTCCTAAAGACATTTGGATATAAGATTTCCTTCCATTAACAGATTTCATTCCTCTGCATATTCTCCATATCCTTTGACTTTTCGCTGAAAGACAGGAGCCATTTAAATGATTGGGTTCTCTCTCATCTGTTTGTGACAAGATGACACAATCTACTATCTGTATAAGCATTCTCAATGCAATTCTTTATGTAAGTGAAGTTGTAAAGTCCTTTTAGAATCACCCTATACTTTCCATTTCTATTTTGGCTTGAAGAAGACTCCTCAGGAATGAGAGGGATTGCCATGCTTTTGACTTCTCTTTCGCTGGAAGACAGGGCAGCTGAATTGGAAGACTTGCTGTCCATTCAACTACAGTACCACTTATAGAAACTGCAGCTACATCAGAAAGATGTAGTAGATGAATATGGATTGGGGGTAAGAAATGAAAGAGGAAGCCACCTGGTAGAATTTTGCACAGAGCACAACTTAATCATAGCTAACACTTGGTTCAAGAATCATAAAAGAAGGTTGTATACATGGAAGAAGCCTGGAGATACTGACAGGTTTTGGATAGATTATATAATGGTAAGACAGAGATTTAGGAACCAGGTTTTAAATTGCAAGACATTTCCAGGGGCTGATGTGGACTCTGATCACAATCTATTGGTTATGAACAGTAGATTAAAACTGAAGAAACTGCCCATTTCCTCCTCTCTGTAGTCTCTCCATCCTCTGCACCCTTCTCTCTACCCACCTCTTTCTCCCCCACCTCTCTCCATTTCCTCCTCTTTCCTTTCACTGCCCAGCTCTTCCTCTCCCCATCTTCTGTTATTGCCCCTTCCCTCCCTCTCTGTTCATTTCCCCGTCCCCACTTCTGCCTGACTATCTGTGTCCATCTCCCTCTACCCCTCTCTGTCTGTCATAAGCTTTTCCCCCTTCTCTCTCCACGTCATCACCTCACCCCAATAAGAGACATGTTGTTATACTCCCACAGTATGGTTTTACAGATCATAACTAAAACGTGTACCAAATTTGGTCAAAATCATTCCAAGGGTATAGGATGGGCTTTTCTCCTATGGATTTGTCCAGGAACGCACATATCAAATATATTTAACATATTTCACATGTACTTGTTCACACGTTACACCTGTATCTCTAGTGAATTTCACCCTGCAGTTTCACTTTCATGCAGCTCATTGTTTATGACATATCTCCTGAGCTACATGGCGTATTGTGATATAGTTTTGCAGGTACATCCAGTGGTATATGTGGCTACTATCTGCGACATGTGTTGTGAATAGAGTATGTAGTCAAGAAGTAATAAATTACAACTTCATGCATGATGCGACAGTTTTTCATGCATCTCAGTATTCAATGTCATATCTCCTGAACTATGAGTCGTATAATGATATAATGTTGCTGGTACATACAGTGGTGTATCTGAATATCATCTGTACAATGTGTCACGAATAAAGTTAGTAGTAAGGAAGTATTAAATTAAAATGTCATTCTTCATGTGGCAGTTTCTCTGCAAGAACAGCAAAAATGTATTAAGCAATAAACTTTTTTTCATCATTTTGTGGGAGCGAGAAAAAGTTTCGTAAGGTTTGAAATTATGTGTAAAGTTTGTTGCAAGTCTCTAAGTGCTATTATTCTCAGACACTGGATGAATCAATTGTAGGTATTTGCATGCCATGGGTTACACTGCTTCTTCACCCCAACCTCTTTGATAAACAGATGGTTCTTACCACCACAGTGATTTTTTCCACAGCGATTCTTCCCAGACAGCAAGCGATATGTGTACCAAGTTTGGGTTCAAATCGTCCAGTGGTACAGGAGGAGATGTGGAACATTCATTACATGCTCAGTCATATTAATGTGAGCATCTGACAAAAGCTGGAATAACCACCTTTTGCAGCACGTAACATTTTGAGGCATGCAGGAAGAGAGTCAGTATCGTTCTTGGAGATACCGACAGGGATGTGGAGCCTTTCCGACTCCAGGATACAGCTAGTAGCTGTGCTAGGTTTCTGAGCTGAGTATCCATGGCATAAACAGCCTGATCGAGGCGGTCCCACAGATTATGAACTGGGTTTAAATTAGGGGAATTCATAAGCCAGGGGAATATGGTAAACTCATCCTGCTGCTCTTCGAACCATGCATCTATACTGTGAGATGTATGAAATGTTGCATTGTCCTGGTGGTAGATTACATCCTGCCAAGAATAAACAAATTGCTTGTAGGGGTGGATGTGGTCCCAAAGAATAGATGCATAATTGTATTGATCCACTGTGCCTTCCATATCGACGAGATCACCCAGGGAATGCCACAAAAACATTCCCCAGACCACAACGCCACCATCACCTACCTAGACTCTTCTTTCAGACTTTTCACATGATTATCAGAAAAGGCCACCTGCCGCCACTCAGTGGATGTCCTGTTCCAGTATTGCTGTGTAAAGTACAATCTACATTGCCAATGAACAGCAGTCATCATTAATACTTGAAGCAGGTACCTGCTGCAGAAGTCCATATACAGCAACATTCGCTGAACAGTCTTTGTTGGTAGTCCCTTGATTCACCTGAATGGTCAGCTGCTCTACAGCTGCACATCTATTCACCCATACACATCTCCACAGCTGTCATTCAGCCCTGTCATCTATGGCACGTGCTCCACAGTTGCCTCAGCGCCAATTTTGGATAGCGCCATTTTGGTATCCGTGGTATACTTCAACCACGGCAGCACACAAACAGTTTACAAACTTAGTCATTTTGGAAATTCTTCCATCTTTGGCCTGAAAACCAATGATCACGTTCTTACAGACGTCAGATAAATTGCTTTGTATCGGCATTACAACATTGATGCACTGTTTCTGCGTCCACCAATATGCTTTATATACCCTCCACTGCTAATGCTCCCATGTACAGTCTGTTGATGTCAAACATAGGCAAACAAATATATATGGCTGTACCATGTATACAGGGTGTTGCAAAAAGATATGGCCAAACTTTCAGGAAACATTCCTCACACACAAATAAAGAAAAGATGTTATGTGGACATGTGTCCGGAAACGCTTAATTTCCATGTTAGAGTTCATTTTAGTTTCTTCCACCTACGCTCAAAGGAGCACGTTATCATGATTTCATACAGGATACCCTACCTGTGCTGCTAGAACATGTGCCTTTAGAAGTACGACACAACATGTGGTTCATGCACAATGGAGCTCCTGCACATTTCAGTCGAAGTGTTCGTATGCTTCTCAACAACAGATTCAGTGACCGATGGATTGGTAGAGGCGGACCAATTCCATGGCCTCCACGCTCTCCTGACCTCAACCCTCTTGACTTTCATTTATGGGGGCATTTGAAAGCTCTTGTCTACGCAGCCCCGGTACCAAATGTAGAGACTCTTCGTGCTCGTATTGTGGACGGCTGTGATACAATACACCATTCTCCAGGGCTGCATCAGCCCATCAGGGATTCCATGCGACGGAGGGCGGATGCATGTATCCTCACTAACAGAGGACATTTTGAACATTTCCTGTAACAAAATGTTTGAAGTCACTCTGGTATGTTCTGTTGCTGTGTGTTTCCATTCCATGATTAATGTGATTTGAAGACAAGTAATAAAATGAGCTCTAACATGGTAAGTAAGCGTTTCCGGACACATATCCACATAACATACTTTCTTTCTTTGTGTGTGAGGAATGTTTCCTGAAAGTTTGGCCGTACCTTTTTGTAACACCCTCTATACATATGTCCATTTTTATAATATGTATGGATTTATGAGAGCTACATTTTAGTATTACATCATTTTGATGTAACTGTTAGGGTTTAGCCAGCACATTGTAAAACAGTGCCCAGGAGGTCTTGACCTAAATGTTGCAAAATTGTTTAAACTGAAAAAATTAGCGATTTGCCCAATTAAGAACAAACTACATGGACAAGAGAGGGCATTATTTTCTATGTTGCCTCTCACTGGCAGTATTCTTAACATTCCGACTGATTGGAATATCTGTAATATTTGGCAGCCTCTCTGCAGAGAACTCACAGCAGCATCGTTTTAGCTTTACTTTCAGCCGGGGAGCAAAGATGAATGTATTCTCAGTCAGGATGCAAAGCAAAGCAGTACTCTTGGTCAAGGCTCTGGGCAGGCCATGGGTAGTGTGTGCAGCACAGATGCTTTTGCTGAAGTCAGTTTGTCTTTTCGCCTCAAGTTGGTAAGTTCTGACAGCAAAGTGAGGCAGGAGGTTAGTAATGAGACAGGAGTATTCACGTTATCAGTTAAAGCATCATCATATGTGTCACGAAACTGTGTTCTTAATTTACTTGAATGACCTGGTGATTTAGTTATGGAACCATTTTATTCTCCTCTTTGTGGACTTAACCTTTCAGTTTCTGGCAACTTTTTAACTACACACTTTTCATTTTATGATTTGTAGTCATCTCTAGAATGTGAAAGCGTTAACTATTAGGTCTGTTTATCATGTAATTTTCCTCCTGCAAAATATTTTATGATAAACGACGGTCTAAGTTACTGCTCTTTTATGTTAGTATTTAGAGATGAACCCCTCGATCCCCATTATCAACTAATAACTTCAACAAAAACAACGGGTGCCCATACAATAGTTTTTGGCTGGGCAGCACCTCAGATATGGAGTATTTTGATATTTTGGAAGACAAATGTAAGTAGCCATAAAAATGTTCCTGTTACGATACTGCTTTAAAAAAAACCATAAATCGATTCCCTGAAAGAAAAAACACTTTGCACTGTACTGGTTCCTTTCACTTTGAGCTAGAGGGGGTGAGGGGAGTGGAGCACCCTCCCTCCCCCGTCCACTTGCCCATGGGTATGAGCGCCCTTGACAGGAATCACACCCGTGACTCACTCGTCAGGACCACCCCTTCTCTTTCCGTTTCCATTGCGTGCAAATTATTCAACACACCTGAGTTGTAGAGGGATGATGAGCATATCAAACATGTTCATTCAATTCAGATCTAAGGCACTGTCTATGTTTAGCTGTAGTCCAATGGCATCTTTCAAACTTTAGCTTCCAAGCCTAGAGCCTTAGCCACTACGCTGTGGAGCTACTGGATAAAGTCATGTTTTTTAAATGGTTTAGTGTCTCACAGGAAATTATTTTCGTCACATTTTCACAAACGAATGTCCACCAGGGTGGATGCTCGCACGGTGTGAAATGTGGCACCAAAACCTGCACCACTGCAGGGTTGATATCAAAAGATCTGTCCCACTCTTGGTGTCTCAGTGGCAAATAAATCTTTACTGTATTTGGAAAAAAAGCACTCCGTCAGGCCACAAGTAGCCTACCGGGACGGTCCAACCACCATGTCATCCTCAGAGGAGGATGTAGATAGGAGGGGCGTGGGGTCAGCACACCGCTCTCCTGGTCGTTATGATGGTATTCTTGACTGACACCGCTACTATTCGGTCGAGTAGCTCCTCAATTGGCATCACAAGGCTGAGAACACCCTGAAAAATGGCAACAGCGCACCTGGATGGTCACCCATCCAAATGAATTAAAACAATAAGATTTTATTATCATGTTGAACATCAGTAACTGGTACCTACATTTTAAGTACGTTAAACATATAACATTTTTGTTTTTTTTTTAATTGGTAGCATATATATATACATACATACATATATATATATATATATATATATATATATATATATATATATATATATATATATATATATATATATATATAAAACAAATAAATTTACCATCTACTTCTGGTTTCTCGTTACCCTGTTGGCAAATTTCGCAATCACTAGATAAAATTATTCCGTATTTAACTCTCTTCATATTTTCTACAGTCGTTTAACAGTAATATTGTATCCTGTTGCCAGTAGTCCACAGTGATTGGCAAAGAAACAATGGCTGAGAAGAAACACAGCAAACGTGAAACTACAACACGTTATACAACAATGGTCAGCCAACAAGAAAGCAACTTTCACTTCAGATGGCTCATATCAAAAGAACTGTAAGATGGGTAAATACACTGTAGAACGAATGAACACTTGTAATAACAGACATACAGAAATAAATGTTATCCATTAATTACTTCCTCATTGGTGATCAAGAGACTCCTATCCCAAGTGAATGGTTTTGTGGTGCAGTCACATGGTATAGGTGATACAATAGGGAAAAATCCCAACTGCAGTGCATTCTGTACAAACCATTTTATTACCACTTAGTACAATATATACTGTCCGTTCACAGTGTGTACTAACTGTGGCTTCAGAAGCGGACATATACATCGTCTGTCAGCGGTATTTTTGTTCAGATTCCTCGCAGACAACCCCCCCCCCCCTCCCCATTCTTGGAGTGCAGACCACAGGTGGAGGTGCTATCACTGTGATGAATGACTGCCGCCGCTTATGTGAGTTCGTAATACCTGAGGTGTTGCGGGAGGCATCATGGTCAGCCGATCACCGATTCATCATCCACTGTTGTCAGCCATTGCGTGGATGATGCCAGTTGTTAACATTCCATTTAGTTGGGCAGCAACGACAAAAGTGGTGCGCAGTTGGTGGAGAGATCTTCCAGGGTCCATGCCAGTGTCAAACAGCTGATGGCCACCGTTGTCAGTTTGCTGTTGACCTCAATTCGGAAGGTGTTGTCACTGTGGCTGATGACACGGTATGGGCCTTTTTAGCAGTATGTGAGTGCAGATTGGACTGTGTCATCACACAGCATAAAGAACCGCATCATGGCCAGTGTCTTGTGTATGAAGGTAGACAGTGTTGTGTGGAGCCAATTCAATGGGATGGCAGTGTACTGAATTCTTCTCCATACCATTTGTAGTATTTCCTGTAACGGTTGTGGGTCATCATCCGTGGGTGGTACGAAAAGTTCTGCCAGTAGTTGCAATGTCTCTTCATAGAGCAATTCAGCCTGCAGATCCTCTTTCGTGGCAGTGAGCACTCCTAGCAAGACCAGAGGGAGTGCTTCTGCTCATTCACTGCCACGACACATTAGCACTGCTTTCATTCTTCTGTACCACCTCCCAACAAAAGCTTTACTCTGCAGGTGGTATGCTGTCATATGCCAGTGGTTGATGCCACACATGATACATAATGCTTCAAACAGTGGGACCTCAAAACTGTTGTCCTTGGTCCGTTATAAACATGAGTGAGCAGCTGAACCAGGCAACCTATGTATGCACAAACGCTATAGCTGTAGCTTCCACCATCATGTCAGTTGTCAGTGTCACCTCAACCCATTGTGTGAGATGATCAGTCATCGAGAGGATATATTTTTGTCCAACAATTCTGATAAAGGGCTGACAGTGACCAAATTAACGTGACAAAATTGTCCACGCAGAATTGTGAAGTAACCTAGTGGTGGTTGCAAGTGATGGCTGACTCTGCTTTGTTGACAGGCAGTGCACGCGAGTGTCCATACTTTGCAGTATTTTTTAACATTTGGCAGTCAGTGACAAGCTTCATTGTGGTCTGAATTCCGGGATGGGAGAGATTGTGCGACGACTGAAAAATGGCTTCACAAAAGGACGCTGGAACCAGTGGCTGTCATTTTCCAAGTGAAGTATCACAGAGTAGAACTGCTTCTACCTCCGGTAACTGACATTGTTCAATCTTCAGACTGGTCGCTGCGTCAGAAGTGAGCGCCATAATCAATAGATCTGACATCTGTTCGCGGGACATTTGAAGCTATATGGTACTGACTCATCAAAGGCAGTGCACCACAATGTTATCAACTCCTCCTAAATAGCAGAGATCCATAGTAAATTGAGAAATATAGTCGAAGTATCTCAATTGTCTAGGAGTAACTCGTGTCAACGAATGTTAAATTGTGTCTGTGACCAGCTTATGGTCTGTATAAATCACAACTGCTCGCCCATCAATATCTTCATTGAAATAGTGGACAGCTTTGTAGATTGCTACAAGTTCTTGGTCAAATGCAAAATACTGCGTTTGGGCTTTTGAGAACCTTTAGGAGAAAAACCACAGCAATTGCACTTGCTTGTCTGTGATTTGTTGCTATCTTGCTGGCGTCGGTAGTGGTTGTAAGAGGCGCAACTGGCACGAGGTGGCTAAAGCCACTGCCTGAAACCAAACTGTCGACAGAACTTGTGAAAGCCACTTGTATGTCTTCGACCACGTGAGCTGGAAGTGTCCGTGTGTTTTTGGTCCTTTTAATGCATCAATGAGGGAAGCCTGAATGTCCACTGCATATGTGATGTTTCTCCAATAAAAATTCAAGATGCTGAGATGCCGCCATAGGTTGTAGAATGTTTGTGATCGTGGAAGATTTCGTACGCCAACTGAAATGCGACTTGTTTTTGGCGAAGCCGTATTTTGTCCTTGTTGATTTCGACCCACACTTTGTCTAAGGCACCAAGAACTTGTCTGAGGTGTCTGTCACGCTCTTCAGCGTCTTTGGATAACTCTAATACATCGTCTAGCAACTGGGGACATTAAAAAGCACACTGTCGATGAAACTAGGCCATGTCTGCTCCGCATTTTTGAGTCTGTATGGTATCACAAAGAACTCGAACAAACCAAAAGGCGTGACGGTGGCAGTTTTTTGAATATTATTCGGGTGCATGGGAATCTGGTAGTAAGCTTTCTTGCAGTCACTGACAGAAAACACAGTACCCTGCTAGTTTGCGGGTAAAGTCTTGAATGTTTGGCACTGGTTAGAAATCATGTACAGTTCGAGCATTCAATGTATGGTAATTACTGCACACACAAACTGATCCATGTTTCTTTGGGACCACTTTTATTTGTGAGGCCCACGGATCGTCAGATTGCTGAAGTACCCCACATGACATCATTTGACTGACTGCTTCTTTTGCAGTGTTGAGTATTTGAGGATCTAGTCTACGTGCTTTGTGGTCACAGTGTATTGATGATCCTATGGAGCATCCCATTCCATATTGTTCGTGGATACACCGTTGGGGAGACACTGGCATCGGCTGGGGAAGCAGGTGAGGCAGAGCACGAAGTACGTACCTGTGTCAACTTATCCGCCCAGATTGGCTGTGGGCGTGAGTCTGGTGCAGCCAAGAAGGTTGCTGTGGGTCCCATAGATCGGCATGTGTGTTGCTATTTTAATGTACCGATTGTAGTGCAGGCCGTGTTGTGCTTCTGTGTAAGTGACTGAAGTCGTAGGTACAGTGAGTAGTTTTCTTCACGCACATCCAGGAGCTGTAAGTCGTTTGTAGTCAGGTTGTCATTCTAGCCAAGTCTTTCTACAGTACCGCAGAAGGAAAATCCAGCTTCTCGTAGCCCTATTACACAATCTCGTTCAAACTCAATGAGGTATCGATAATGACGTCTTTATAGCTGTAAAGGCATTTTCGACCACCATCAGCTCACAACGTGGAATCTCAAAGTTACCTAACGCTCACCACCTTTACTGCACAGAAACCTGATTTGCATCCTTACAGTGGCGCTACTAGCCCCACTCTTATGAGGCTGGCGGGAAATGAATGGACACCATCTTTCAGATGTAGGAACACGCCTACCAACTTTCGTTTATGTCTCATAACCCCTTCTTGGTGTTGCAAATTTTTTTTCCGTCAGTGTAGCCCTAATGGTGTTATCCATTTCCGTAACAGACATTTTGGGACAGCTTGTTTGTGTTCCTTTTTCAGAATGAATGTCAGAGACATTCAGTGGATCATTGCTATTTCTAGAAGCTCCATTGATCAATTAGGGAATTAGTGATCAAATAAAACACAAAACTGTGTGCTCGAGGAAACGTGATACCACTGTAGAAGAGCGGGTGTTTGCTACCAAGGTGTCTTCTTCAGCGCTCATTCACCTTAGCGTCTCGTAGCTACTCTGAAGACTGGACTGTTTTCATGTAAGAATTTGTACTGTCGTTGCGACTAGGATGATTAAGCCACAGTCGCCACTATCTGAAACACAAGACGGTCTGCAGTTGCACCAAATGTTGGCTGCTGAAGCTAGGACAATGAAGGACACTCATTGCAGACCAGTCTCCGGCTCTGGAGTCCCAGGTTCGCCAAACATGAACTCAGGGATTTGTTACCGAGCTTCTTGACGCGCTAGCCAGCTGGAAATACCCACAAGCCATGTGCAGCTTATCAACGGCCACGCACATGGCGATCATTACCCGCAACATTCGTCTGCCGACATGTATGTAAGCTGTTTTGTCTAATCACATACATGATAAGCGAAGAATGATTGCAGGGAGATAACACCCGTTTAAGTGTGTACTGTTGTTAACACATAGGTTACTGACAAACACCTCTGCAATCGACCGTTAGATAATATCACTGACGTACTTTAGATAACGACCACAAAAATAAACGGATGTTCAATAAGTAGTTATTTGTTTTTCATTACTCATATATAGATAACTGTAGGAAGTCAAATCTGTCCTTTTCAGACAAATATTCGCATGGCAACTTTGCTGACAATCCACATCATCTCAAGCAGTTTTAATCTTAATATGTTTTCACCGTTAACCTGTTTAAGTTGTCACTACTTCCTTCTGAGGAAGTCGTTTTTATAAAAGTTGGAACTATGGTCAAGGAGTTTAAATAAACCTCACAGTATGCAACTGATTGGCTGTTCATTATTTTTTCAAGAAGATTTTATTCTACAGTTCGTGTTCCAGCCGTGTTCAAAATTTTCAAATTCTGAGGCACATTCTTTGAAATATAATTAAGTCTGAGGCACCAGGAAGGGCATCCGGCCACTCCGGAAACTAAACATGGAAAATCCGTTGATACCCATGGCGACCCCGCTCCGATGCCAAACAAAGGCACGAGAAAAAGAAGCAGAAACACGTTTAAGTCTCGTTCGCAGGGCCTGAAAGAAAGTTTTTATTCTTTATCAACTACGATGGCGTGCTGAAAAGCAAAGCCTAAGATTTTTTCAAGTAGAAACTCTTAAAGGTTTTTAAGTGAAATAAATGCTACTTACACTCTGCATCTTCGTTCTTCATGTCACATATTCATTTCCCAGCATAGGAACCCTATCGACGAATATATTTCTCCCAACAAGAGACCAGTTTGTTGATTCTGTCACTGTAGAATGTTTGACTGTGTTGACGGAGCGACAACCTCACTTCTGCTTGCACCATGTCATCACTATAAAACTGAGGTCCTTCAAGGTGTTCTTTAAGTTGTTGAAACACATGAAAATCGGATGGCGCCAAGTCGGGACTGTATGGAAGATAATCAATGACAGTGAAACCAAGGCGCCGGATTGCTGCAGATGGCACAGCACTCATGTGTGGTCTGGCATTGTCGTGCTGAAAGCGAGGTTGCCCCATGTGAGGACTAACTTTCCAAATTTGAAATTCGATTACAGCAAGCTGTTTCTCACGCACTGACATAGTTACATAACACACCGCCATGTTACAGCCTATAATTCAGAGCCCTCTAGCGGCAGAGGGCTGCTAATATGTAGACATGAAGAATAAAAATGTAGAATGTTAAAAACGTTTGTTTCATTTACAAAGCTTTAAGAGTTCTCACATAAAAATTCGAAGGCGTTACTTTTCAGCCGATCTTATTATCATGCAAGTCAACATGAAAAAGGGTTCAAAATGGTTCAAATGGCTCTGAGCACTATGGGATTCAACATCTTAGGTCATAAGTCCCCTAGAACTTAGAACTACTTAAACCTAACTAACCTAAGGACATCACACACACACCCATGCCCGAGGCAGGATTCGAACCTGCGACCGTAGCAGTCCTGCGGTTCCGGACTGCAGCACCAGAACCGCTAGACCACCGCGGCCGGCTGAAAAAGGGTCATTCTTGGAAACATACCCAATGAAATTCAAAATAATGGGCATGATATACATTCTTCAGCCAAAACCTTATGATCACCTAAATAATGGCATGTCGGTCCACGTTAGGAGCGAAATACAGCAGTAGTTCTGCGTGGCATCTACAAGTCCTTGGCAGGTATCCGAAACTATGCAGCTCCAGATGTCTACACACAGGTCGCGGAATTTCCGTGAATTGCGGGCCAGTGCTTTGTGGGGGAGGAGCTCCCGCCATACGACGTCCCTGATGTGTTCCATCGGGTTCAGATCAGGCGAATTTGGCGACCAAACGATCAACGCGATTTCGCTGTTACGCTCCTGAAACCACGGTAAAACGATTCTCGTCTTGTGACATGGACAGTTAACTTACTAAAAGATGTCATTGGCATAGGGGAAGACATCAAACATGAATGGACACAGGTGGTCCGCAACAGTGTTCACTTAGTCCATAGCTGTCATGAGGCCTTAGATTACTGCCACAAGTTCCATGGAAGACTAGGCGTATGTTCCCCTATAATATAGTACTGCACCCACCATCCTGTGTACCTGGTACGTTGAGTGTTTTGAACAGCCGTTTGCTCGGATAATGGTGTATCTGGACACGACCATCGACCTGGTGTAACAAGAAATGTGATCCATCCGACCAGGCTACACGTTTCCATTGATCCACGGCCCAATCTCGATGAGCGCATACCCACTGCAGTCGCAACTGACGACGTGTTGTGTCGACGTGAGAACATATAGGTGTCATCTATTGTGGAGCCCCATGTTCAACAATGTGACTGAATGGTGTGCCCCAAAACACTTGTGTCAACAACATCATTGTAGTCTGTTGTCAGATCCACCACAGTTCACAGCCTATCCTGAGCTCTACATTCTGTCATGAGGGTCGACGTCCAACACCTTGCTGCCTACTCATGGTTTCACCAATCTTCATTCATTTTCCATAGACGCTCACGACAGTAGCATGCGAACAGCCGACCAGCTTCACTGTTCCCAAGATGGTCGTTCCCAGGTGTCTGGACATAACAGTCTGTCCTTTGTCAAAGTCCCTTACGCCAGTAGATTTCCCCACTTGCGGCTCTTATCGTTGCTAGAATGATTCCTCATCGGTCTCTGCTCTGAAATGTGAGGACAAAGGAGCGACTAAGATGAAGACAGTGTAAGATCCTAGAGAGTAAATCCTCAGTGGGAGAGGATGGACAAGGCATAGAGCGCACAGAAAATGAAGTAGTTTAAATTTATTTTCTTCCTCTTCTTTCAACTCAGATAAAAATCAGTTAATCCACCAGAGAGCTGTCAGTTAAGCTATCGATTAGTCGGCTCCTTTTATTTGATCACTTTCTCTTCTATTACACTGCAACTTTTTAAATCTCACGATATCACTGATGTAGCCCACACGAGCAGTAATAGTTTTCACTCATCATATTTATCATCGGTAATGTTTTCACAATTTCTTACTCACATGACATTCGCCTTGACAAAGATGGTATTCGTAAGTCAAAAAGCGTGTCCCCAGGCAATCCCAGCCGAAACAGAAATGTATCAATGTCATTCTACGATCTTCATCTTTCTTAGCACGGCATTTGAAAGTGAGTTTGCAGCAGAGAGTACGACTCCAATGGACCTCCTAATCTATAGGATGCAACAAAACCGACTGGCTGAAATTCGTGTTCCGAACATCCCCATCATGTGGTGCATAGGATTGACTTTCGGAAACCTCCATGGCATTCTGAGAAGGATACCACTGCGGAAGTTAGTTGAGGACAAGCATTCTCGTTCAGGAAAGGAACTGACCACTAAGGTCACGAGAGGCACGCCAGTATAAATGAGGCGCGAAGTATTGCGTTGTGAGGGAAAAGCAGTAACTAAGTGACTTTGAACATGGACGAGTCATTGGATGTCACCTGACTTCAACCCTTCTAAAGCTGTCCAAGTCGACTCTTGACGATTGTGAGGCTGAAACTTGAAGGAAATACCAGAACTAAATCAAGACCAGGAAGACCTACGTACTGACGGACAGAGATTGTCCATCATTGCCAACAGTGGTTGTCAAAAGTCACATGAGATCAGCAGGATGAATCACTCGTGAGATCCAAAGTGCTATCAGCACTGACTGCGAGAAGGGAATTAAAAGGAATGGGGTACAATGACCGATCAGCTCCCCACAAGACAAGCATTTGGGTAGACAATGGTAGGTGACACTTGAGGTGGTGTAAAAAGCGTCGCCATTGGACAGTGGAAGACTGGAAACGACTGATTTGGTGTGATTAATCACGCTACCTCCCGTGGCAATCAAACAGAAGGGTTTGGGTTTGGCGAATGCCTGGAGAACTTTACCAGCCATCATGTGTAGTACCAACAGTGAAGTGCAGAGAAGGTGGTGTTACGGTGTGAGGGAGTTTTTCATGGTTAGGGTGTGGTTCCCTTTTTGCAAGTAAGGAAGCGCAACGTTAAGAAGGATATGAACAGATTATACAGCACTGTGTACTGTGTACAGCAAAGTAACAGTTGTTTGAATAAACGTGACAATGCACCCTATCACAAAGCATCATCTGTGAGGCAATGGTTTATGAACAACACTCCTGAAATGGAACTTATCTGCCCAGAGTCCCGTCTTGAATCCAGTGACGACTTAGAACATCTACTTCAGCCCAGAACACAGCGTCTGAGAGCACTGTCATTTCTGGTTTCGGCTCTAGAGGAAGAATGAGCTTCCATTCCTACACAGAGATTCAGACAACTCTTTGAAAGCGTCCCTAACTGGGTTCAAACAATCATAAAGGCAAAGGATGGACACACCCCATATTAATGTTGACTAATAGTTGTTCGAATACTTTTGATCAGGCAGTGTTTCTCACATCTGTATCTCTGACCATCTATGAATATCTGAAGGTCTGTACACCCATCCAACATGATGCCTTCCCACGTCTATATGTAAATCTGCATGTGTGTGTACAGTGGTTAGCACACTGAACTTGCATTCTGGAGGACGACGGTACAAACCCGTGTCCGGCCATCCGGATTTAGGTTTTCCGTGATTTTCCTAAATCACTCCAGGTAAATGCCAGGATGGTTTCTTTGAAAAGGGCACAGTCGAGTTCCTCCCCCATCCTTGACACAATCCGAGCTTGTGCTCCATCTCTAATGACCTCGATGTCGACGGGACGTTAAACCAAATCTTCCTTTTTCCTTCCTTATCGGCCGGCCGAAGTGGCCGTGCGGTTAAAGGCGCTGCAGTCTGGAACCGCAAGACCGCTACGGTCGCAGGTTCGAATCCTGCCTCGGGCATGGATGTTTGTGATGTCCTTAGGTTAGTTAGGTTTAACTAGTTCTAAGTTCTAGGGGACTAATGACCTCAGCAGTTGAGTCCCATAGTGCTCAGAGCCATTTGAACCAACCTTCCTTATCCGCATGCATACACCGCAACCACCGTAAAGTACATGGCGAGAGTGTACTTTGCACCAATATTAGCAGTTTTCTTTTTCTGTCCTACTCCATTCGCGTAATGGGCAATGGAAAAATGTACAAATGATTGACTGTCTAGGTGCCCTGTACGGATCTAAATCTCTCTTGTCTTATTCTCATGACCTCTATGCGAGAAATAAGACGGTGACGGCAGAATGATCGCAGAATTCCATCGAATTAAGGTGCTCTAAATTTTCCCAGCAGTGTTGCACAAGAACTATGTCGAATTTCTTCCAATGATTCACATTTAAGTTCTTCGAGCTTCTCTGTTACGCCACACTTCCATATTGGCACACCAAACTGTTGAGATCCAAATAGTACATCCCTGAATTGCTCTCCTCAGTTGTCATAGCTTCTTGAGAAAGACTCCACATGCTGGAACCACGTTGTAGAACTGCTCGCACTGACATCTTGTATGTAATTTCCTTCATGGGTGCACTGCACGTTTTTAGCATATTCTTACCATTGTGCCAGTTACAGCCTTCCCTCTAAAGAAATATGAAATATTAGACAACTGCAAGCCGAAGCGGAATAAGGCGGTAGAGCGCGCAATCGTTCACTCGCCCTGATCCAGTCTCATTGCTGCTGACTCCGCAGTAAAAATGTCAGTGAACGCACACCGGCGGACATCTGGCGTACCGACCAATCACTCTGAGCCTCTGATGTATTCGTAGAGTTCGTCGAGAAGATGTGACCTCCGGGACAATTGTAGATAAGCTTGCAGTCATCGTTGGGATCGTCTTGCAGTTAAGGCCAGATGTTGTGAAATACTTACTTTTTCTCGACGTTTACTGGCCTACGGACATCTACTGTGTCTTTCAACCAACGCCGAAGCCTTGAAGTATCACTTGGTGGCACATCCAACAGACTGCCGTCTGTCTCTGACAAGCTTCGAAGTGTTGGAGGATTCTCTTGAGCAAGTACAGGGTCCAGAACACGTTTTTACTTCTGAATTGTTAAGCTAAAAACTTCTATTTGCTCACAACAAAAGTGGAAACAGTAATGAGAAATTTTTGGCGGAAAGGATTGCTTTTCATTATCTTTGAATCATGTACCTATTCAAAGTTGGGAACCCACTACTCTGACGAAGGTTGAGGAAACCTTATGGACATTCACAGTGACTACTAACCTCCTCTCTTGCCAGCTTTCACTTTTCCAGGTAATTCGAACTTTTGAACACTAGTGTATATTGGAATGGTGCTCGTATGGCCATGAATCCGCGAACATCTAGTATGTACAAAGAAGAGCAGTGCAGATGAACGAAGATTTGTTTGATTCACGTGAAAGCTACATATAGAGATAAAAATACTGGCATAGATTACCCACAAAATTCCAACAGTGTGCTCGTACGGCTGTGTACGAGGCAGTCTTCCCTTGCTCCATTTTTGATCTGAAAGATCTATTTCTCACATATAGCCCCTGCCACCACATATAGCCCCTGCCACCTAGCTTATGGTTATTTTAGAGGGTTATGTATGCAGATGTAGGTGTAAAATGTTAGATAGAGACCGGCAAAAGTCTGTTCGCTTTTGGCTCTGCTCATCGTCTCACTGAGAAGTGTACTTTTGTGTTCTTTTTTCGTTGAGTTGGCTTTTGCATCTCCGCCATATACCTTTCTGAAGTTTCAGTCACTTGTTGATATGGTCAATCATAATAGTACACTACTGGCCATTAAAATTGCTACACAAAGAAGAAATGCAGATTATACACGGGTATTCATTAGACACATATATTATATTAGAACTGACATGTGATTACATTTTCACGCAATTTGGTTGCATAGATCCTGAGAAATCAGTACCCAGAACAACCACCTCTGGTCGCACTAACGGCCATGATACGCCTGGGCATTGAGTCAAACAGAGCTTGGATGGCGTGTACAGGTACAGCTGCCCATGCAGTTTCAACACGATACCACAGTTCATCAAGAGTAGTGACTGGCCTATTGTGACGAGCCAGTTGCTCGGCTACCATTGACCAGACGTTTTCAGTTGGTGAGAGATCTGGAGAATGTGCTGGCGAGGGCGGCAGTCGAACATTTTCTGTATCCAGAAAGGCCCGTACAGGACCTGCAACATGCGGTCGTGCATTATCCTGCTGAAATGTAGGGTTTCGCAGGGATCGAATGAAGGAGGTCGTAACACATCTGAAATGTAACGTCCACTGTTCAAAGTGCCGTCAATGCGAACAAGAGGTGACCGAGACATGTAACCAATGGCACCCCATACCATCCAGCCGGGTGATACGCCACTAAGGCGATGACGAATACACGCTTCCAATGTGCGTTCACCGCGATGTCGCCAAACACGGACGCGACCGTTATTATGCTGTAAACAGAACCTGGATTCATCTGAAAAACTGACGTTTTGCCATTCGTGCACCCATGTTCGTAGTTGAGTACACCAACGCAGGCGCTCCTGTCTGTGATGCAGCGTCAAGGGTAACCGCAGCCATGGTCTCCGAGCTGATAGTTCATGCTGCTGAAACGTCGTTGAAGTGTTCGTGCAGATGGTTGTTGTCTTGCAAACGTCCCCATCTGTTGACTCAGGGATCGAGACGTGGCTGCACGATCCGTTACAGCCATGCGGATAAGATGCCTGTCATCTCGACTGCTAGTGATACGAGGCCATTGGGATCCAGCACGGCGTTCCGTATTACCCCCTGAACCCACCATATTCTGCTAACAGTCATTGGATCTCGACCAACGCGAGCAGCAATGTCGCGATACGATAAACCGCAATCGCGATAGGCTACAATCCGACCTTTATCAAAGTCGGAAACGTGATGGTACGCATTTCTCCTCCTTACACGGGGCATCACAACAACGTTTCACCAGGCAACGCCGGTCAACTACTGTTTGTGTATGAGAAATCGGTTGGAAACTTTCCTCATGTCAGCACGTTGTAGGTGTCGCCACCGGCGCCAACCTTGTGTCAATGCTCTGAAAAGCTAATCATTTGCATATCTTCTTCATATAAGTTAAATATCGCGTCTGTACCGCGTCATCTTCCTGGTGTAGCAATTTTAATGGCCAGTAGTGTATTAATGTCTTATTTTGCGTTACATATTCATGTTTCACTATATTGATTGCGAACTGCCAGTAACGACACATTTTAAAATTGAAATTAGTGATCAATTAACGTCGGTAGGCCTACATTCAACGTTTTCCTAAGATTTCGCTCTCTGTCCATATAAGACTACCGACCATAAAATCAATAGCCTTCCTTTATCTCAACTCTCGTAACGTGTAGTTTTCCAGTATCCTCTTTTTTTCTGACAGATAACCAGAAGCTCCGAGCACTGACTTATCTAGCGCCGTTTTTCGGCATTTTGAAACACCTTCTGTAAGTAGCCATATCCTGTGACTGTTTTTTTTTTTAACCGGTATCACCTATTCCAAAAAAAATTGTTGAGCTGGTTTCCTGGTTTCCTCACAGCTGTTTCAGTTACTCCAAATAATGTTCCACAGGCCCATTTGTTTTGTGGCTACGCTTTGAAATTATTTTTGATTACATCAGTACCTAGAAAACTTAAATTGCGAACACCGATAGTAGTATACTCATCAAACATTTATCTGCGAAGGGCGACCTCTAATGTTTGCGGAGCCCCTTCAGCTGTTCTGCTGGAGTGCGAGGAATACCTATAACTTGTAAGGGATTGTCACACACGTGCTGACTCGCCTGTCGACTGTTGCGGAAGATATCCGTTGCCGATAGAGTGGCAAGTTTTCCATGGCATTATTTACAGCGTGAAGAACATACACGTGACTGTAGTAGAAACTCCAGTCTTCTGTTCGGTTTCATTATAGGTCAGAACCTCTTGGCACTATTTGTGGCCGGCAGTAACTATATAATTGATTCATCGATTTACGCTTTCCGAAAAATATGTTTGATGTCGTCGTATTTTAAACATTCTGTGGCTGTGAGCTCAGCAACCGTGTACACAATTATATAAAATGAAATAGTCAGCCAAACGGCTACACACATTTTTTTTAAACGCATTAACCATGTTTCAATATTTCTAAGACTATCTTCATCAGAATGGCAAAAGTTACGTGAAATCACATAACAAGTTTATTCTTGACTCATGGAACACAAACATGTCATTTGACGAGAACACTGTTGCTGAAATTTTAAAGTTGTTACGTGATTTCATGTAACTTTTACCACTCTGATGAAGATAGTCTTAGAACTGTCGAAACCTGGTTAATGTGTTTTTTTAATTGTGTGCAACCTGTTTGAAATTTGATATCGTTGTTAGAGAAAAAAAAGCTTCAGGCTCTGAGACAGCTTAGTAAACCTTACATACTAGATACAAGGCACAAGATTCCCAGAAAAGAGAACAGATTCGATTGCTTAACTGTTTAAATACGGTAGACCATCTGGCAATCACTCTTAGTACATTTAATTTGCTATGTTGAACGACGAACAGACTCGTTATTCGAAGTTAATTTTGTCAGCTACCTATAATGTTTATTTAATTTTGTTCCTTTTTTTTCAGTAGACTATGTCTTCATCTTTAGAAAAATATTTGTTGTCACATTTATTGTCCGGTTGAGTCCGTCACAGCTTGTGGATAAATGAAAGTGTTTCGTGTTATAAACAACAATACTTTGTATCTGTAGTGTTTAAAAATGACAATGTAGACTTTGCGAATTAACGGTTCGAAGGAAATTAAGTACGGTACTACACAAAGAATATGGGAAAGCTACTTACCCTGGTTTTGGGCAGGTTTTTGAGAGCATTCTGAGATGGATTCATTTCCGTAAGCGAAAACGTGCACGATCGAGGAGGTGCGAAAGCGCTGATCTGCAGACGTCGACTGTGAGCAGATTGTATCGCTGGCCGGCCGCTCTCGTAGCGGTCTTTTAAACGTCACCGCTCCTCTAGATAATACTGCCACCAATTGCTGGCAGGTAATCGGGGCCGCTTTATGGGCGCAGACTACACAAATGCCGCTTGGGGCGCCAAGCTGAGGGGGAAGACAGAGGGACGAGTGTATCTGTACAGCAATGGTGGCCAAGCTTGTTCCTCAAGAGCCAGTACCGAGACTGTAGGACAGAAGGTAGAGCCGCATGTGTACCGATTTTATTGTAGGGTTCCCTATAATTTACAATGGGCTTATGTCTGAATTTTTGTAACCAACCGAAGAGTGGGAAGTGGACGGATAGAGTATCAAACTGATTAATGTGAGTTCCAGTTTTTCAAAAAAAGGGTTTATTTGCTTGCAACTCATCAGGGAAATTGAGAAAAAAATTATTAGTGATTTGAGGGAAAGTTTTTGTCCAAATTTTCGTAGTCAAACGAAAGGTAGGAAACGGTTAAAAGGGGTATAAAAAAAATAAAAAGATAAAAAAAGGCTCTGAGCACTATGTGACTTAACATCTGAGGTCATCAGTCCCCTAGAACTTAGAACTACTTAAACCTAACTAACCTAAGGACATGACACACATCCATGCCCGAGGCAGGATTCGAACCTGCGACTGTAGCGGTGGCGCGGTTCCCGTCTGTAGCGTCTAGAACCGCTCGGCCACTCCGGCCGGCAAAAGGGGTATCAAAGTGGCAAACATAAGGTCTAGTTTAACAAAAAAGGTTTTGTTTGCTTGAAAGTTATCAGGATAAGTAAGAAAAACTTAATTAGTGACTTGAGGGAAAATTGAAATATTTCACTAAGAATTTCTACTAGATCTGTAAATGAAGTGTCAAAAAGTTGATCTTTTCAAGGCCTAGCAATTTTGCGCGAAAACTTGACATTGGAGTGATATTTAACTGTCAGAACGGTTTCCTTCGAATCAGGTATTAAATTCAGGGCATTTCTAGAACAGAAGACACTAAGAAAGGAAATGAAATGTGAAAAAGATCATGCGTTCCGAACAAATCTTTAAAATAAAATGAAAAAATTAAAAATCGTCGGAATGTTTTGTGAAATGATTTGCCTAAAAGTGAGAAATAAAGTAGGTTAGATAAAAGTTTTATATGCTTCTTTGAATGTTGCTCGACATCATGTAAAGCAGATGAGGTGCATTAAATGCTTCTGCTATCTGTTTTATTTCTTATTTTTAGATAAATTATTTCACAAGACATTCGACCGAATTTTTCGCAAAATTTCTTTATTAATTGGTAACCTACATAAATTAGTATGTTATGATCTTCCAGTAGAGAGCTATAGTAAATGGGCGATTAAGTTGCCCTAGTACCGATCATTAAAAGTCGTCAATATTCGGATCACTCCTTGCCGATCTATTTCAAATTGCTGCCAACCTCAGCGACGCCAAAGCTGTGGCACTGTACCTGCTCGGCGAAGTGCTGCTGTATTGTCTCTGTGAGTAATAGTAATTGTGATTATACAGAGTGATTCAAAAATAAAGAATAGAGTTTAATTGTTTATTACAGACAAACTATAAAAGGTAGCAGAAACACTTAACGCATGTCACAGGATAGAGAAAGATTTCAAGTATACGTTCGCACAGACGCTATATCATACATTCAACATGAGCATCATGCATTACTCGGGAAGCATCGAAACGATAGTCCATTTCATTCCACACACGAAGCCTCGGTTCCCTGTTTATTGAATCGACAGCTTCAACAGCTCTATTTCTCACCTCTTGAAGAGTAGCTGCCTTAGATGAAACAAAGACTCTGTCTTTTATGTACCCTTACAGAAAAAAAAAAGCTCACGGTTTGAGATCTGGTGACCTGGAGGGTCAAATGCAGTGAACAAGATCTTGTTGTCCATCTCTTCCAGTCCAACGTTGTGAGATGGTCTTGTTCAGCTAACGCCGTACCTCAAGGAGAAAGTGACGGGGATGGGGGAGGGGGGGGGGGAGTCTTCGTGTCGTCGTCATGCATTAAAATGAAATCATTTGAATCTTCGTGAAGTTGAGGAAACAACCAATTTGCGGAATGTCCAGGTATAACATTCCTGTGACAGTTTCCCCTGCAGAAAAGTAAGGTCCATAAACTTGATGAACAGAAACGACACAAAATACATCCAATTTCGGTGAGTCTCTTTCACGTTCGACGATGACAGCAGGATTTTGTGACCCCCAAATTCTTACATTATACCAGTTTACTTTACCCGATAGTTTGATGATGATGTTTGGTTTGTGATGATGATGATGCTGTTTAGTTTGTAGGGCGCTCAACTGCGTGGTCATCAGCGCCCGTACGAGGTTCCAATTGTTTACACAGTCCAATTTATTTCACGGTCCAGTATAGCCACTGTCACGAATGATGCTGATGAAATGATGAGGACAACACAAACACCCAGCCCCCGGGCAGAGAAAATCCCCAAGGCTGCCGGAAACCGAACCCTGGACCCCGTGATCCAGAGATAGGAACGCTAGCCGCTAGACCACGAGCTGCGGACTGTTTGGTCTGTGGGGCGCTCAACTGCGCAGTTATCAGAGACCGTACAAATTCCCAGTCTTTACAGAGTCCAATCTCGACACTTTCACGAATGATGATGAAATGATGAGAACAAGACAAATACCCATTCCCCGGGCGGAGAAAATCTCCAACCCGGCAGGGAATCGAACCCGGGACCCTGTGATCCAACCCGATAGCTGAAACTTCGATTCGTTCGAAGACAGGAGTCGTTCATAAGAAATATGCTCTGCCATATTCTGGAGAATTGAAATGGAAAATTTCCACCTTCTATTATGGTCGCCGGAACGCAGTTGCTGCAGTAACTGTAACTCGTACGGCTTCATATGCACGCATCGTTTCAGAACACGTCACACCGTTGTCTGAAGCAGTTGAAGTTCTGACCCACCTGTCTTGTGGACTTCCGAAGGGCTCCGTATGAACGCATTGCGTAATATAGTCGACATTTTCATCAGACATGCACGGCTGATCAGTGCTCTTCCATTTGTATATGCAATCAACGCCCAAGGATTTTGTATGCCAGTCATGAAACTGCTTGTGCAGAGGCAGCTTCTCGCTGAATCGACGGCGGAATGCACACTGCACTTGAACAATGGATTAACTTCGCGCTAATTCCGGCACACAGAATTATTTCTCTTGTGGCTCAGTCGCGTTGTTGCTACAAAGAAACAACAGCGCAGTTGTGTCAAAACTTTGAATTTTCCTCTGTCCCATGACGTGCGCGATGTGTTCTATCGTTTACAGTTTGTCTTAAATAAACAACTGAAATCTTTTCTTTCTTTTTGAATCATCCAGCATTTAAATGTACTATGCAATTTGAGACATGATCAGAAATGCTTACTAATTGTTCTGAATTTCATTTTTTTACTACTCATTGCGTTGTGTTACAAAAACCTTAATTAAATTTCATGTTCCTGCTTACAAATATGTACCGCATTTGAAGATGACCGTCTCTGTGAAGCGCATTCACGAATCCTTCTCAAAATTTATACCGCAGTAGCAAGCTAATCGCTACGAGTGGCGCACGCCTTTGACTTGTCAATGCTGAAAGACAATTCAAGAAACAACCTCAGAGTGGTCGTGTTACCCGTCGGTCCGTGAACTAAGCCGCGAACTTACCCATGGGCCGAATTCACCAACGTCGGTTAAAATTAAGCACGTCTTACATTATTACTGTCTCTGTAAGTGTTTTTGTTTGTTACTGAACAGAAAAATTACACCCTTAAGAAGCTCTTAAGATTAGTTGTCCGTCCTTGACTCAGATGTTGGTTGCTAGGTACAATTATTATAAAATATAGCTGAGCATCGAGGGACACATAATTACTTTCGTGCTGGAACACTGGTCTACTGGGGGTAGCGTACTAGTAGCAAAGATGGACATCGGTGAAAGTATATACGATACAAGAATCAAAAAACGTTCCAGCAAACATAGAACCGCAAATGTGCCGTTTACTATCGTCTTCTAACCAAACTGTGTGCCTATGGGGTATCGCCTCAGTTGTGTGACTGGTCTCATGATTTCCGTCAGAAAGGTCACAGTTCGCAGTAAGTGACGGAAAGTCATCGAGTGAAACAGAAGTAATATCTGGCGTTCCCCAAGGAACTGTTGTACGCCCTCTGCTGTTCCTGATCTTCATTAACGACGTAGGAAACAGTCTAAGCAACCCTCTCAAACTGTTTGCAGATGATGCTGTAATTTGCCGTCTTGTAAAGTCATCAGATGATCAAAACCAACTGCAAAACGTTTTAGACATGATGTCTTACGGCGGGAAAAGTGACAGTTGACTCAAAATACCAAAAAGTGTGAGGTCATCCGCATGAGAAATAAAAGAAATCCGCTAAATCTCGGTTACACGATAAAACACGAATATCTAAAAGCTGCAAATTCAGCTAACTGCTTAGGGATTAGAATTACGATAAATTAAACTGAAATGATGACATATATTACGTTGTGGGTAAAGAAAAACAAAAACTGCGATTTTTTGGCAGAACATTTAGAAAGTACAAGAAGTCTACCAAAGAGACTGCTTACCGTTCAGTACCCCTATCTGCCTCGTCATCATGAGTATTGCTGAGCAGTGTGGGATCCCCATCAAATTGAACTGACGGAGGATATCGAACAAGTTCAAAGAAGGGCAGCTCGTTTTGCATTATCGCGAAATAGGGGAGAGAGTGCCACTGACATGATACTTGAATTGGGTGGCAATCAGTAAAACAAAGGCGTTTTTCGTTGCGGTTGTATCTTCTCGTGCAACTTCAATCACCAACTTCTCCTCCGATTGTGAAAATATTCTGTTGGCGTCCACTTAGGTAGGGAGGAACGATCGTCATGATAAAATAAGAGAAATCAGAACCCGTACAGAATGAATTGTTCTCGTTTTTCCCTTGCGCCGTTCGAGAATGGAGCGGTAGAGAAACAACTCGAAGATGAAACTTCCTGGCAGATTAAAACTGAGTGCCTGACCGAGACTTGAACTTGGGACCTTTGCCTTTCGCGAGCAAGTGCTCTACCATCTAAGCTACACAAGCACGACACACGCCCCGTCCTCACAGCTTTAATTCCGCCAGTACCTCGTCTCCTACATTCCAAACTTCACAGAAGCTCTCCTGCGAACCTTGCAGAACTAGCACTCCTGGAAGAAAGGATATTGCGGAGACATGGCTTAGCCACAGCCTGGGGGATGTTTCTAGAATGAAATTTTCACTCTACAGCGGAGTGTGCGCTGATATGAAACTTCCTGGCAGATTAAAACTGTGTGCCGGACCGAGACTCGAACTCGGGACCTTTGCCTTTTGCGGGCAATTGCTCTACCACCTGAACTACCCAAGCACGATTCACGCTCCGTCCTCACAGCTTTGAAAGGTAGAAGACGAGGTACTGGCGGAATTAAAGCTGTGAGTACGGGGCGTGAGTCGTGCTTGGGTAGTTCAGGTGGTAAAGCAGTTGCCCGCGAAAGGCAAAGGTTCCGAGTTCGAGTCTCGGTCCGGCACACAGTTTTAATCTGCCAGGAAGTTTCATATCAGCGCACACTCTGCTGTAGAGTGAAAATTTCGTTCTAGAAACTTGAAGGTGGTTAGATGAACCCTCTCTCAGACATGAAACTGTGAACCGCAGAGTAATAATGTAGATGTAGAATTGTTTATGTGTGGTTACGAAACGCTACTGACTTCACTGTCAAATATTCTCCCGTTAGAATAAATGTATTTGAAATATTAACTACTCAATCAGGTCCCCATGTGAAACGATTCAAATGGTTCTGAGCACTATGCGACTTAACTTCTCAGGTCATTAGTCGCCTAGAACTTAGAGCTAATTAAACCTAACTAACCTAAGGACATCACACACATCCATGCCCGAGGCAGGATTCGAACCTGCGACCGTAGCGGTCGCTCGGTTCCAGACTGTAGTGCCTAGAACCGCACGGCCACTCCGGCCGACGGTCCCCATGTAACTGGGCTTAAATTTCACCTGAGGTCTGCCTTAACAAGAAGTACAATATCGCTTCAGCATGTGACCATGCTATAATTTACTGTACACTGTTACCTGTTAGCAAAGGTGTTCCACGTGTCACTTTCACATTTTGATGCTGTATTGCACTTAACTCTGTAGCGAATTACAAATTATTTAACGACCTCCGACACCCCCCCCCCCCCTCCCATGCTCCCCTGCCCATCCGGTAAATCTTGACAACACTGTGTAATTCGCTGCTCCAGTTCTTTAACAATATTGTAACCGGCTGTTGTTGCCGGAAGGTACGGACGAGCGGTTCCCTGCTAGAGGTGCCGACGATGTAGACAGTCTGTCGATTGTCCGAACTCATATATGAACGCAGCAGGCAGACAGTAGACGACAGGCTGCGACGAGCCAGGTAGTAGCCACAGCTGGGCAGGCGAGCCCAGCAGGACTATCCGGGCGATGAACACGGGACTGTCGGCCAGTGGGCGGAAGCGGGCGGCGGCCGTTGCTGGGCTGGCCGGAAGTCGCGGCTCGGCCTGAAGGTGGCGCCAGGCGCTGGCAGCGCCGGGCTAAGGCTCATTGCTTCGTGACCCGGAGATGTCGTCATAAATGGGAGACGACTGGCACGGGCTGTACGTCACAGAAGGGCCCAACTTTAGCGCTGAGTTGGCGGAAGAGTCGTGTTTTTGTGTCGTAGGGAAACTTCTGGAGCGGGAGCCGACGACCAGCGTCCTGCTGTCGTTTTGCATCAGTCTGTCAAACGCGGCGGTACGGAAGTGACGGCATCTGCTGAATTGCGATATCGGCAGGGACGATGTCCGACGCGTATAGTGCGTCCAAAACGCCGTGGCCGCTAGATGCGCTGTCGGATGTGGTAGCTTGGGAAGCGCGGCAATGGTGGGGGGCGGTCAGAAGCGCTGTAGGGGAAATGCCGATCGCTGGAGGAGAACTGAAACCTACGCTCACAGTTTTTGTAAATATGAATTGGGCCTCGTCAGCACCCACGCTTGTATGGTGACCATTCAAAAAGATCTACTGTCACCTCTGCTTTCATTAGTATCTAAAAAGAATTCCGCCGAAAATGCAGCGATTTACTTTCGCCTGGTTTGTTAACCATTTGTAACTTTCAGCCATTTGTAACTTTCAGAGAAGTGTCATGAGTGGCGAATTTTGAGTAAAACCTACGCATTTCTGTCATTTCCATGTTAAAATTTGCTACTTTTGCCAAAACACAGCCAAGTTTACACAGTCTCGCCTCACTAACATGTTGTGCAGGCACAATTGCGAGAGAATGCTGAAACATTGGTTCATTAAGTTTAGTAAATGAAGAAGTGAGGAAAAATAATATTTTATTTATTTATTTATTTATTGTTCCGTGGGACCAAACTAAGGAGAACTCTCCATGGTCATGGGACGAGTCAATACATGAAATTATAACACGATAGTAGAAACAGATAAAATGAAATATAATAAATGTATTCAGGTGACAAGTCGTAAGTTTAAATAAAGAAAATCAACAATGTAACACTGGAATTTGCTTAATTTTTCAGCTCTTCCAGGAGCTCCTCGACAGAATAGAAGGAGTGAGCCACGAGAAAACTCTTCAGTTTAGACTTAAAAGTGTTTGGGCTACTGCTAAGATTTTTGAGTTCTTGTGGTAGCTTATTGAAAATGGATGCAGCAGAATAGTGCACTCCTTTCTGCAACAGAGTCAAGGAAGTGCATTTCACATGCAGATTTGATTTCTGCCTAGTATTAACTGAGTGAAAGCTGCTAAATCTTGGGAATAAGCTAACATTGCTAACAACAAACGACATTAAAGAAAATGTACTGTGAGGGCAATGTCAGAATTCCCAGACTATTGAATAGGGGTCGACAAGAGGTTCTCGAACTTACACCACATATAGCTCGAACAGCCCGTTTTTGAGCCAAAAATACCCTTTTTGAATCAGAAGAATTACCACAAAAAATAATACCATATGACATAGGCGTATGAAAATATGCGAAATAGACTACTTTTCGTGTTGAACTGTCACTTATGTAAGATACTGTTCTAATGGTAAATAAAGCAGCATTTAGTTTCTGAACAAGATCCTGAACATGGGCTTTCCACAACAGCTTACTATCTATCCGAACGCCTAGGAACTTGAACTGTTCCGTCTCGCTTATAATAAGCCCATTCTGTCTGATCAAAATATCGGTTCTTGTTGAATTGTGAGTTAGAAACAGTAAAAACTGAGTCTTACTGTGATTTAGCATCAAATTATTTTCCACAAGCCAGCAGTTTATAAAAAAAGCACGTCTTCGGAACAAAAAAAGTCTAATGTCTTCACTTATGTTGCAAAGCCCAAAACACTTCTCATTTCACCAGCTATCGACGGCCCTTAAAAATCACATTGTTCCATCAAAAAGTTTGTAGTTAGTGGAATAACATTGTAGACAATGAAGTTTTACCTAGTAGTGATATGGCTATCATTTGTCAAACTCTCTTTTCGATATCACAAACCAGTTACGAAATATGAGGAATGTTGTGGATATTTCACTCTGGGTTTATTGCTGACGCGGCTCGATCGCAGATGAGTGTGCTATGTCAGATCAATTTTCTCGAGACTGGTGACAGATAGATAACTCTACCCAAGTCTAAAGAAAAATTCAGTATGTTAGCTGAATTTTATATGCAACAACGTATTATGTAATATGCACCAAATGCAAATCATAGCGACCTCTATTTTTCGTTGCAAGCTTTTCCGAATTCCGTGCAGCGTCGTACTTCCACACAAATATGACAAAAACTACGACCATCAACGAAATGATAGGCACATCATCGTGAACCTGATATATACAGCTATAAGTAAAGCAAAAATAAAATTTTTTCACCGAATAGTTTCTGTAATATCATTTGAGAAAGATTGTACGGCGTGCGCCACGATTCTGTCATAGCTGACCGGCAGAAAGGTGGAAAACACTTGTCGGCCTCCCCTTCCGAACAAACGAATGAAGTCGCCCAGCGCTTTGGACGCTTTGGCCACTGCGCATCGGCCACCCTGTGCTGTGCGAGCTGTAGCACTTGGTTGCGCCCCTGTTGCGGGTCTGGGCTGTTTTCTGTGCTGCTAGAGCTCTATTCCGCTACATGTCCTCTTTCCTTAGATTAATCCATACATACGGATTCCTTAAGAATCCGGCTGCAGCAGAGACACTGATTTTTCCATCATCATTTCTACACTTCTACTACAGTTTTTCGTAACTTTTCATCTTTGCCAAGTGGGGACCAGGTGAACGTCGCTTGTGGGTGAAAATATTCTCAAACCAGCCCCGCAGGTAACGCCACGGTGTAGCAGAGAGCTGGTGTTACAGTCTTGCTGGCAGATAGCGCTTGCGAGATTTTTCCACTTCATCTTTCTTTGCACAGGTAGCAGTGTGTTGTGGATCAGTTACTCTTCTACCACTATTTCACAAATGTAAAGTGGCAACGATACATATTTCCTTAATTTCTTACGTTTTTGAAAGTTAATAGCTAGCGAAACATAAATCCCATAATCACAATCCTTCCAATCACACAATGAAGATTTGTACAACCAGTTGTTTCGGCTGCTGGTGAATCTTCCGGGCTGTTAAGTCGTCGTCCAATAAGCATTTCCTGATCTAGCAGAATGAAGAGTACCTTTGAAGGTGTTCAACAAAATGTCAAGCACGAAAAGGCTTCACGGAATAAGACAAAACAACCACAGATACGGCAGCAACATCATCCTTCTGCCCGCAAACTCATACTCGGAGCCAGGGGTTGTTCCTGCGGCGGTAACGGTTTGTCACTGCATGCCCCCTCCCCCCCCCCCCACCTCAAATATAACTTGTTATCTGCTGCTTTCAATTTGCAAGAGGCGCCTGACACTTCACTAATAATAAAAACAAAATAAATACACCATTTAATTTCAGTACAACGTACGAGACGTTTTAATGTGATAATAATAATCTCTTTGCATTAATTCTTAGTGCATCCCTTTAGTATAACTTCCAAAAAATTTCAGTTCAGATAAATAACGCATCTGAACAGCATTCTTCTAAAAATGTCAATGTGTCAGTGCAATTGTATTAAGAAGTATAATAACTCTGTGTATTGTGTATTGAACCAGCGACTTAAAAACGACGGAGAGGCTTCGTCCCGCCGTAACCCTGAGTGGTACACAACCCCACAATAGGCCACAGCAGTCCACCCACCCTACCGCAGCCCAACACCGAACCCAGGGTTATTGTGCGGTTCGGCCCCCGGTGGATCTCCACCCTCCAACCCCCCACCACCGCCACCACTGGAACATCTCATACCAGACGAGTGTAACACCAAATGTTTGCGTGGTAGAGTAATTATGGTGTACGCGTATGTAGAGACAATGTTTGTGCAACAATTGCCGACATAGTGTAACTGAGGCGGAATAAGGGGAAGCAGACCGCATTCGCTGAGGCAGATGGAAAACCTCCTTAAAAACCACCCACAGACTGGCCGGCACACCGGACGACGACACTAATCCGCCGGGCGGATTCGTGCCGGGGACCGGCATGCCTTCCCGCTCGGGAAGCAGCGTGTTGGACTGCGCTGCTAGCCGGGCGGGCATAACTCTGACTACGTCGTGATTTACGTATTTTTAAATCAAATAGAAGTGAGCACTCACTGCTACCAGTATTCCATTCGGCACTACAACTGTGAACAGAGGTCGGCAGGCAGTTGCTGTGTTAGCGTGTAAATGAGGAGAGAATACTGTTTCTTTCAGTAATTTCCTCCTACATCCGAAGAGTCAGTCTTCATTGTTTTTTGTTTTTTATTGGAGGGTTTTCCCTTTCTGTCTTACTTTATCCAACTTCCTATGATTTGCCAGTCCTGCCTGTGACCTATTTTATGTTTTATTGATGTGTCTGGCTTCATGTGTAAGGTTTATTCTCTAGTGCCTGTGGCAAACCTAGCTTACTACTACACAAAACAGAAAGGTACACAGTCCCAGTTTTTACACAAATTGCAGCATATGATATAATACTGATCGACTTCAAAATATGTGTTATAAATTGTTTTTACGAAGTTAAGTTAAAACTACATGCAATGGTTAATCATATTTCTTGTCTCTAACTGGTACCAGCAGACTCAGATGCTTACATCCAGAGCAGTCACAGCTGAACTGTTCCAGTTAACTGGATCGTCTGTCACTGATTCTCTGCAGAACAACAAAAAAATCATAATCTACATTATCTAATGGTATCCAATTTCTAATAATCTAATAATCATCGTGAAATATGTTCAATAATATGATCTATTCATTTTTTTAAAACACATTTATAAATATGGCACTACAACTATCACTCTCTTTTCTATTCTCATCATTAACGACATTTTTTTTGATTAACTATTCTACATTTGGGTGTCACCTCATGATATCATCAACGTGTAACACAGTAGCAACCCTGTACAGGCACTTGTTCTCCACAGCTCCCCTACGGTGCTTCCTCGCTATGCTGCTAGGTAAAATTATCTTTTAGGTGACTACAACGATGGACCAACCCCTGGACGGACAGATATCACCCATCAGAAATCTTTCCTCTATGTTAGGAAATATTTCGTAATCACGTCTTCGACAATCGCTGCTATCCCACACTTCCTGCCACTCTTTCATTCAAATGGCTCTGAGCACTATGGGACTTAACATATATGGTCATCAGTCCCCTAGAACTTAGAACTACTTAAACCTAACTAACCTTAGGACATCACACAACACCCAGTCATCACGAGGCAGAGAAAATCCCTGGCCCCGCCGGGAATCGAACCCGGAAACCCGGGCGTGGGAAGCGAGAACGCTACCGCACGTACACTCTTTCATTAACTTATTTCTTATTTCTAATTTACTATAAGCATAATAGCCCACGTTCTCAAGGACCTTCGCTCTGTGACGTATGCAGAGTCAATGCATCGCTCACCTACGAGGTGTGATGATAACTGTTTACAACGTACCACAGCGGTGCAGAAGTCGAGGCGAAGAAATTGATGCAGAACGCTTGTGGTCTATCAACCAGGAAACAATCTCAACTAGCGTACAAAAGCCACCTAAGGTACAGCACATGTGCGTCGCGCATGATTTTGGATAAAATCGTCCTTTAATATCAAACAACAGCTGTTCTTGCATTTAACAAAATGTGACATAGACGCATGTGTAAATTTTATCTCAAGATGTGGTGAATATTATAGCATAAAACTACCAGTTAAATCGTTTTATTTGTCCAGCCTTCTTACTGTGAATCTACTGTGCTTGGAGGGGTTAAGTTTTGTCAAATTTTAAACGTAATTAATTTTTGCTCAACGTTTACAAAAGGCATTTTTCCTTCACTACCTTCACGGCGTATTAATGAAATAGCTGACTAAGCCGGTGGCGTAGACAGAAAGAGGATATTGAAAATATTGGGTGGCGTGCATGCACTGTAGTTTAGGTGGCTGTTGTAGTCCAAATTAATATTGTTAGGTTGGTGCAAAAGCTCGTAGCGTTTTTGTTTTCCATGTTGGTATTCCGATTTCTATAGATTTATTTCTCGATTCTCATTTTTGGTTTTTAGTTCACTGTTGCTATTTGAGATTACTTTCTATCATTTTGTCATTTGGAGATAGTGAGTGGAGCTGTGGACTCTAGAAAATGGAGAGCCAATTGGAGAAATCGGAACATTTCCGACATATTCTTCTGTTTGAGTTTAGTAGATAGGAGACCAGCAGCGGAAGCAGCCAGAAACACTTGCGCTGTGTATCGGGGTAATGCCAATGGACAGAGCACGGCAAGAAAACGGTTTTCTCGTTTTAAGGGAGATCGTTTTGACATTAGTGACTCTCCACGTTCAAGAAGACGTTCAGGGTTTAAAGAAGATCGTTTAAAAGTATTAATCCACAATGATCCACGTCAGTGTCATCGAGAAATCTCCGGGTGGCCAAATGTGCATCCCTGCTTGCTCAATTGGCTCGTTAACAACACAGAACATTCCTATCCTGCACCTTTACTGGTGACGAGAAGTGGTGTCTTCATACTAACATGAGGTAAAGAAAAGGATTGTTGAGCCCAAACAAAGCAGCAACTCCCTGTACGAAGACCTGTGCGCATTCACAAAAGATAATATCATGCATCTGGTGGATCAGTGACGGTGTGGTGTACTATGAATTGCTTCCACGAGGTGTAACCATTACTGCTGATGTTTATTGTCGACCACTGAGACGTCTTGCAGACGCAATACAAGAACAGTGACCAGGATGATTGGGTGAAGTGATGCTCTTCCACAATAACGCCCGCCCGCCTTCTGCTAGACTGATAAAAGACACTAAACAGGAGTTGGTTTGAGCTATCATTCGGCAACCACCTCATTCACCTGATCTTGCACCGCAGACTTCCACCTTTGCAGCTCTGTATCGAACAACCTTCAAGGAACTTCCTTTCCGGCTGAAAATGAGCTCCGAACACGACTCGACGAGTTCTTCGCCCCAAAACCACAGAATTTCCACAGTCTCAGAATCGAAAAGTTACCCCACCTTTGGCATACTGTTGTAGATGGTGAAGGAGATTGTATTATTGATGACTAGTGCCTCTGTTATGTGTACCTGTAGTGTTTATTAAACTCAAGGAAAACTATGAACTTATGCACCAACCCAATATGTCCCAGTTTGATAGATCGCAAGTGTCCTATAGCAAACAGTTTGTCTCGATTTCACTATACCACTGTAGAACGTTTAACCAGTTACAGTTTACACCCTGTGTATAGTACGATGTAGTGTGTATGTGTGAAATCGTATGGGACTTAACCGCTAAGGTCATCAGTCCCTAAGCTTACACACTACTTAACCTAAATTATCCTAAGGACAAACACACACACCCATGCCCGAGGGAGGACTCGAACCTCCGCCGGGACAACCGCACAGTCCATGACTGCAGCGCCAAGACCGCTCGGCTAATCCCGCGCGGCAGTACGATGTAGTCAATTGGCTGAAACTGAATTACGAACGGTGTCGGATTTTTGTTGTTGGCAGCAGGAGCAGCAGCAACCTGCGAATGCGAGTCTTTTCCTGCCTGAAATGCTCTCTGCAGACAACCAGGCCGCTACCCATTCGTGTATGCCACGGCTCAGACAAGCAATCGGAAAGTATCTCGTGTTAAAAGTACCCTAGTTTGTAGTTTATAGAACTGCTTGCCACATTTAAAACTCTTAGTTCTCAAGCTACCTTATTCTTCCAAAGTTAGCCGAAAAATTTGCAAGTTGTTATCTGTAAAAAATAAAGGCTTTTACTGAAAAGGTCTGTTCTTTATGTGGGGGGGTGGGGGTGGGAGGGGGAGGCTGTGATCCATACTTGCATGGGCTGGTCGCCACACTCGGATAGCTTGTGACTGTCAGTAATGTAGGTGCACTGCACAGATAAAAAAAGTCATAGATTTTACTCCATACATGCACTCTATACGTACACTTATAAACGGAATAGCCTTCCACATTTTTGGCTGAGACATACTGTTCCGTAATTAAATTAAAAATTGTTTCCATTCCACAGTTCTTAATATGGTTCTTACTAACTTTTTCTTCGTTGTAAGGCAAATACTGGAACTGGAAATTCCCTCCCAAATATTTCCGACAATTACTCCCTCTGCCCCACCCATAAGCTCGTCTGCTATTTGGCTACTAAGACCCTTACTCTACAACAGGCCACAGTTTAAATAGTCTGCACTGCCTGTAGCGATATGGTATAAAAAGTATTAATAACAAAATATCCCTCCACGAATGACTGGCTTCTAAACCTCATCTGTTCTTATCTCAGTACCTGAACAACGATTTTCTTCTCTAGATCTAGTAAGCGCCTCCAACCACGATTCTGATCTTCAACTTAAACTTCAAACATAAGCAGTACCAACCACGAATCTGTGTCACTGCCTCCTTCCCATCCCATCGCACTTCATACGTCACTGAGATCCACGTCTAATTCGGCATATTCCATCTACCTGCAGGAGTGTCCCAAGGATCAGTTCTATTCCCATCAATATACCTTCTTTACACAGCTGATATGTCCAAGTCACATACTGCAGTCCACCTACTCCAGAATGCAGACGTCATTGCCTTCTTGTCCTCTATTAAACAAACTTTTCTCTTCACAAAACATATATTCGTCTCCCCTCCAGCAGTTTCGCGGAATGATGGAAAAACAACCTGCCAACTCTGTCTTCCTGGCTTTTACCTCACGCCATAAAATTTGAACATTTATTTTATTATTTTATGTATTGTGTGTTGTTATAAAGTTTTGACATTTAGGCTAAGTTTATAAGTTATATAGATCTGTAGCTGCTTCTCTTTTTTCTCCAGCCCTTATAGTAAATCTTCCAAAAACTTCAATAAATATCGATCATCAAAATTTAGTACTGATGTCAACCATTGTATATTTCTCTTCTTCGAGAATTACTTTTTTTTTACCATACAGTTGATATGACTTCTTTACAGTAAATCTGACATCTAAGTATCGCTGAATTTATGTTATATCAGGTCTGTTTAGACTGTAAAGAGAGGTGGTGCGTGAAATGGGAACCACAGTGAACACACAATTAAGCCTTGTGCAGACGTTTTGGGCAGAGACTCTAGTATCCCTGTCGTGCTCATCACATTGCTCTTTACAGTTGTAAGCGCACACTGAGCATTGAAGGTGTCTAGAACAATACAGTCTCCAGCCAAATTTTAGGACCTTATGAGAGATTTTGCCAGATGCCTTGCAGCCCGCGTAAAACTGTCATGCTTTTTCTTCTTCATGACAATTCTCGCCTGCACTCTGCAGGTACAATGAAAATGCTCATGCAGCATTTTCGATGAGAAGTGTTTGATCACCACAACATAGCCCATCATTAGCTACTATGAGTTTCGTGTCTGCTCACATGAGCTGCTCACTATGAAGACAACGTTGTGGCACAGAAAACGAGCTGTAGCCCAGCATAGAGAAATGGCAGAAAGCCCAGGGAGCTGCCTTCTATGACAAAGGTATTGGAAAGTTGGTACAATGCTATGACAATGTTTAAGTCAGAGCAGCGACTACGCAGAGAAGTAGCTGTAAGGTGTAGCTAACTGTTGCACATAAAACGTTTTTTATTTTCACAGTGGTTTCCATTTCACAACCGATCAGACCTTACTTTCTGAATAGGCCTCATTTATGTAAAGCAGCATGTTTGTCCGTGTGTATGACCGGCATCTCCTCAACTAGACTTTGCATAGAAACAACAGGCCTCACAAGTATCAGCACCACAGAGTTTATATCTTCCTAACTCTAATAGGATCTCGCATATAGGCCTTTCAAATCAGCCTCCTTTGCTGGGCAACCTACACGTCAGGGGCAAGAAACAGTCTGGCCCCAACATGTAGGCTACCCTGCTGGCAGGCGTATTGCATTGGAGCAGTATCGGCCTGCTTTATCAGACCTGCTTTGCATGGTGGCCTGTATTGTCAGTGCCAAATAAATGATTTTGAAGCTCCTGATGTCTAGCCTACCAAGCATGACAGGTGTTTTGTGGAAATAATATTCGCCTGCTTTAATTAACTATACAGGGTGTTACAAAAAGGTATGGCCAAACTTTCAGGAAACATTCCTCACACACAAAGAAAGAAAAAATGTTATGTGGGCGCGTCCGGAAACGCTTACTTTCCATGTTAGAGCTCATTTTATTACTTCTCTTCAAATCACATTAATCGTGGAGTGGAAACACACATCAACAGAACGTACCAGCGTGACTTCAAACACTTTGTTACAGGAAATGTTCAAAATGTCCTTCGTTAGCGAGGATACGTGCATCCACTCTCCATCGCATGGAATCCCTGATGCGCTGATGCAGCCCTGGAGAATGGTGTATTGTATCACAGCCGTCCACAATACGAGCACGAAGAGTCTCTACATTTGGTACCGGGGTTGCGTAGACAAGAGCTTTCAAATGTCCCCATAAATGAAAGTCAAGAGGGTTGAGGTCAGGAGAGCGTGGAGGCCGTGGAATTGGTCCGCCTCTACCAATCCATCGGTCACCGAATCTGTGGTTGAGAAGCGTACGAACACTTCAACTGAAATGTGCAGGAGCTCCATCGTGCATGAACCACATGTTGTGTCGTACTTGTAAAGGCACATGTTCTAGCAGCACAAGTAGAGTATCCCGTATGAAATCATGATAACGTGCTCCATTGAGCGTAGGTGGAAGAACATGGGGTCCAATCAAGACATCATCAACAATGCCTGCCCAAACGTTCACAGAAAATCTTTGTTGATGACGTGAATGCACAATTGCGTGCGGATTCTCGTCGGCCCACACATGTTGATTGTGAAAATTTACAATTTGATCACGTTGGAATGAAGCCTCATCCGTAAAGAGAACATTTGCACTGAAATGAGGATTGACACATTGTTGGATGAACCATTCGCAGAAGTGTATCCGTGGAGGCCAATCAGCTGCTGATAGTGCCGGCACACGCTGTACACGGTACGGAAACAACTGGTTTTCCCGTAGCACTCTCCATACAGTGACGTGGTCAACGTTACCTTGTACAGCAGCAACTTCTCTGACGCTGACATTAGGGTTATCGTCAACTGCACGAAGAATTGCCTCGTCCATAGCAGGTGTCCTCGTCGTTCTAGGTCTTCCCCAGTCGCGAGTCGTAGGCTGGAATGTTCCGTGCTCCCTAAGACGCCTATCAATTGCTTCGAACGTCTTCCTGTCAGGACACCTTCGTTCTGGAAATCTGTCTCGATACAAACGTACCGCGCCTTGGCTATTGCCCCGTGCTAATCCATACATCAAATGGGCATCTGCCAACTCCGCATTTGTAAACATTGCACTGACTCCAAAACCACGTTCGTGATGAACACTAACCTGTTGATGCTACGTACTGATGTGCTTGATGCTAGTACTGTAGAGCAATGAGTCGCATGTCAACACAAGCACCGAAGTCAACATTACCTCCAACTGGTGGTGAATCGAGGAAGTACAGTACATACTGACGAAACTGAAATGAGCTCTAACATGGAAATTAAGCGTTTCCGGACACATGTCCACATAACATATTTTCTTTCTTTGTGTGTGAGGAATGTTTCCTGAAAGTTTGGCCGTACCTTTTTGTAACACCCTGTATTGCAGGCACTACATGTGCTGATGAGCACAGTTGGGGACAGGTTGAGATGGATAGAGGGTGGGTTTGACAGAGCGAGGCAGAGGAGGAAATGAATGGAAGAGGGGAGGAGGGAGAGATGTATGAGACAGGTGGAGGTGGAGAGAGGTACTGGGCAGGTGGAAAAGGAAGAGGGGAGACAGAGATGGGAAGAGAGACGTGGAGGTGCGTCTGGTCAGAAGGAGAGCGAGGAAGATATGGTCAGAGAGAGGGATATGGTCGGAGAGAGGGGCTGGAAGAAATGGTCAAAGAGAGAGGTAGGAGGAGATGAAGAGACAGAGAGAGTGGGGAGGGAGAGATAGACAGGTAGAGGTGGGAGGATGAGGTAGATAGACAGAATGAGGAAGAAGTGGACACAGAGATGGAGAGGAGGATGTGTTCAATACATGTGTCGAATGACATGAAAATTACAATAAAACATAATCACTACGGTATTTCTTAATGCTCTTCTTACTAAGGCAGTTGTCAGAACGCCTTACGGACACTGCTATTCAGCGACCAGCCCTCTGGTCTGACAGCTTCCGATGGTATGGCTGGCGCCTGGCCCAGGTCATGTGTCTTGGTTCAGCACCTAGAAGTCTCCAAAAGAAAAATAAACAAATATCAAGATTACAAAAATCACGCTAAATACATTTTAGTGCAAAATATGTGCCCCAAGGATCCGTCCTGTCCTGCAACTATAACTTCTTTAGTCTCGTGGGGTGTGCAACTAACGTATCACAGTCCACCTACCAGTGTCATTGCCTTCCATCAAACCACAAATGACTCATTCACTTACTTGTGACGAAATTTTTCTGTAAAATCTTTTACTGTCATTCATACTTGCGGCTAACCTCTGACCACAAAGTAACCTAGGAATCACCTTATTAGATGTCCACTAAAAATTCGTTAACATCTAAATGTATACTCTGCAATCCACCTTATGGTGTGTGCCGGTGGGTCTTCTCGTAACCCTGTAACTGTCTGCATATCCAACACCACTCACTACAGTTGCGCGTGAGGAATGAGTACCAGTAGGCCTTCGTATGTACTCTAACTTATCTAAAGTTCTCTTCGTAATCATTTCACGAAAAATATGTCAGAGAAAATAATATGTTGCATTAATCTTCATATAACATACCGCACGCGCCACAAATTTCAAGATTATAGTTCTCCTCAAAAGCCTCTCTTGTAGCGTCTGCCAGTGGAGTGTGCAACTCTTTGTTGGATCTTTATCTGGCTTTGCTATTAATACTAGCTGTTAAGAATCTCATACTGATGAACAATAAAGTATTGGTCGAGCGAATATTTCGTAAGTCACTTCTTTCACGAATGAACCACATTTCCTCAGGATTCTTCCAGTGAATCTCAGCCTGGCATCTGATTTTCTTACAACTTTATTTAAGTGAAATTCACTCTATAATTCAATAATAAACTAAGAATAATCGCATTTGTGTGAGCTCTAGGACATACGCCATGCTACCGTACCTTTAACCTTAACGTTTATCTTTTAACAGAGCGAAAGATATCGGGTAGTAACTGTCTGATGACCTTGAAACGTTTGCATTTGCACTCGAAATCAAAACCCGAGGAAAAACATCGTTATCTAGATCACCTTTAAAATCTGCCCAGACAGATGCAGCACGTGGTCTTTTTTTTCTACACACTGCGGTAAACACGACAGTGATTAGAGATCTGAGATACGTTATCTTAGTAAATGACAGCGGCGAAGACAAAAATTTCTTTCTCGCTGCGCTGAAGTGAACGAGTGCTTGGGTAGCATACTGCCTTCACAATGTCGTTTTCCACACGAGGCTATCGAAACTGCACTACTGCCAACTTTTCTCATTTTCAGCAACGAGACTATAGTGCAGACACTTGCGTGAAGTACAGGTTTAGCAGTGTAAAGCTACATTCAAAACCAAGAAAATCAGTGGTAGATAAGTAATGGAACTCATTGTGATCATTGAAGGTAATCTAAAACAACAGGACGAATTTATTCTGTCGCTCTCTTCGAAGAAAATGTGTCCCACTATAGACGTTTCACTAGAGACTTAATTGTAAAAGAAGAGATATAAGGACAAGTACCGAAGAACATGGGCAGGATGCTTTCCCGCACACCAAACGCGAAAGGAATTTCCTTTTCTGCCAGTGTGGCAGTGTCAGAGATAGGCTTAATGAGATCTATTAGCGTGCGTTTGTGTTTTTAACGAGCTTAGTAGTGCAGATTCTTGTCTAAAGGAGAACACGGCTCCTTTTTAGTGTTACGGTGTTTTAGTGTTACGGTACAAACGGAATACTCACAGGATCAGTTTGTTGTTCGTCTGCTTGTCCGACTGTTAAAAAAGCCTTTTCTATGGAACCCACAGACGTTTCAGTTTGAAATTTATGCCACATTCTAAGGTCTACGGTCCCTTGGCGCTGTAAAAAAAAAAAAAAAAAAAAAAAAAAAACACTAAAGCGTCCAAGCCAATGTAATGCAATGGCCACTTATGTCACATATTTTGATACTTGCAAACTCACTCATCAAAACGTTTAGGGTAGGCTACTTCCCGGTGACCTAGTATCACAAAATTTGGCAAGAAGCAAGATTTCGGAGTACAAGTGGAGGGAAAAAATCGTAAAACTGCCAATTTGTAATTATATCACACAAATTTTTTTGTAATTTGTTATTCGAATTCAAACTTACAAAGTTCTCGAATGTTTTGGAATTCCCGGGACTGATGTCTTGCTAATATATATGTAGATAATAGGTAAAATTGTCGAGATTCTCGATTCTCGAGATGGATGGACTGATGTCTTGCTAATATATATGTCGATAATAGGTAAAATTGTCGAGATTCACGATTCTCGAGATGGATGGACTGTCTGTACACATAATTTAAGTTTGCACTGAACCATCGGAGCGCTAGTCCTACTTGCACTTGGCCATTTTTTTTATTATTTTTTCATTTCCATAGCTTGCAGTGTAGCTTAGTGGCGCAAGCAGCGCCACGGGCGCGTAGTTTTGAATGTAGTAATGTAAACACCCATACTTGCAGTCCTCGTCTCCCAAGCGCAGCGTCCGCAGCTCGTGGTCGTGTGGTAGCGTTCTCGCTTCCTGCGCCTGGGTTCCCGGGTTCGATTCCCGGTGGGGTCAGGGATTTTCTCTGCCTCTTGATGACTAGGTGTTGTGTGAGGTCCTGAAGTTAGTTTGGTTTAAGCAGTTCGAAGTTCTAGGGGACTGATGACCATTGATGTTAAGTCCCATAGTGCTCACAAGGGAACCTTCCCATCGCACCCCCCTCAGATTTAGTTATAAGTTGCACAGTGGATAGGTCTTGAAAAACTGAATACAGATCATTCGAGAAAACAGGAAGAAGTTTTGTGGAACTATGAAAAAATAAGCAAAATATTCAAACTGAGTAATCCATTCGAAAGACAAGACACATCAGGGATACTGGGAGTTCAGCAGTGCCGTGGTCCCTTGGTTAGCGTGAGCAGCTGCGGAATGAGAGGTCCTTGGTTCAAGTCTTCCCTCGAGTGAAAAATTTAATTTTTGATTTTCAGTTTATGTGACAAACTCTTATGTTTTCATCACATTTTTGGGAGTGATTATCACATCCACAAGAAAACCTAAATCGAGCAAGGTAGAAGAATCGTTTTACCCATTCACCCAGTGTACAAGTTAGGTGGGTGGACAACGTATTCCTGTCATGTGACGCACATGCCGTCACCAGTGCCGTATAGAATATATCAGACGTGTTTTTCTGTGTAGGAATCGGTTGACCTATGACCTTGCGATCAAATGTTTTCGTTTCCCTTTGGAGAGGCGCGTCCTTTCGTCTACTAATCGCACGGTCTTGCGGTGCGGTCGCAAAACACAGACGCTAAACTTATTACAGTGAACAGAGACGTCAATGAACGAGCGGACAGATCATAACTTTGCGAAAATAAAGAAAGTAAACATTTCACTCGAGGGAAGGCTTGAACCAAGGACCTCACGTTCCGCAGCTGCTCACGCTAACCACGGGAGCACGGCACTCCTAAGCTCACCCTATCCTTGACGTTGCCTATCTTGCGCACGGTCTACTCAGTTTGTATATTTTGCTTATTTTTTTTTTTTTTCATAGTTCCACAAAACTTCTTTCTGTTTTCTCGATAGATCTGTGTTCAGTTTTTCAAGGCCTACCCACTGCGCCAACTTATAACTAAATCTGAGGGGGGTGCGATGGGGAGGTTCCCTTGTCAGAGCCACTCCATGCGCAGCGAAGTGCTGTCAGTGACAGGCTCAGTATTTTCTAGTAGCTTGCGTATTTGATCTTAAGATGTCTGGTAGTGCTAATCAGCTTATAAATGACAAAGGGCTCGTTTTTGTTTCCTTTCGAATCTTACTTCTGTATTAGGATGCACAGGGAGTGTGTTTGCTATATGCGGACGCGGGAGGAGCTGGCCACACTTGGCGAACAGCTGAGAATGCTGTTGGCTACAGTCAGCCTCTGCAGGCTGCTGCCTGAGAATGTAGCGGCAGCTGTTTAGCAACCTCTAGTGTCGCTTTGTTTCGCCCATGGACTCTGCTGCAAAGGTGTACCTGACACAGGAAAACCAAGCCCACCTCAGGAAGAGTGGCAGGTTGTAAGACGTTTGTGTCGCTCAAGATGGAGAGTGAACTGAGGAAACTGGCTGTCTGGCCTCACATATTCGAGAGTGGAGGGTGCAGTTGTCCGTAAGTTGTGGCTCATGTCAGCACCAATGACGCCTCTCACTTGGGTCCTGAGGTTATTCTCAGTTTGTACAAGCGACTGGTGAAAGGTGTGAATACTGGAGGCATCTCTCACAGGGTGCAAGCAGAGCTCACAGTTTGCAGTGTCGTACTCAGAACTAATTGGTGTCCTTTGGTTTGGAGCAGAGTGAAGTGTCTCAAGCAGAGGCTCCATCGATTCTGTCATGGACTTTGTTGCTGATATCTGAACCTGTGTTATGTGAATGGAGAGTTGTAGAATTCTCCTTGATAGGTCAGGGGTACATTATACAGAGAAAGCAACTACTTGGGTAGCAGAGTGCTTGTGGAATACGTATGGTATTTTTTTTAGGCTAGACTACAGTCCGCAATCCTATGATGAACAGCACCACTTGATACACAGCGAGCGAAATCAGACCGCGTAGAAAGTAAAGAGACATCAAATGTCGAAATTTTAACTGTAAATTGCCGAAGTATTCGTGACAGAGTCCCTGGATTTACCAGCCTTCTGAAAAACTGTGGCACTCAAATTATACCCTGAATCAATAGCTGGATGAAACTCGAAGTAGAAAGCTCTGAAATTTTTCATGTGGAATGTATATCAAAAAGATGGGTTAGGCGCCATAGAAGGGCGAGTGTTCACTGCACTCGACAAAAATGTTATGTATATCGAGGTCGAAATTTAGTCTGGCTGCGAAGTTATGTGGATGTGATAATCGGCCTGTGTGACCTACAGTTAATCATCGGATGCTTGTACTGACCGCTTGATACCAATGCAACAGTTGTTGAATCATACAAAGAAATTCTACGCTCGGTAGGGAGTGTATACCCCAATCATGCAACATTAGACGAAGGCAACTTTAACCTAACGAGTATAGACCGAGATGTCTATGGATTAATTGCAGATGGTACGGACAGACTGTCTTGTGAAGTAGTACTGAGAGTATTCCTCGAAAACCGTCTTGAGCAGCTAATTTGATAACCCACTCGCAATGGAAATGTTTTAGACCTTGTAGCTACAAACAGGCATGACCTTATTGAATATGGTGCCGGTATATAGATAAGGATTAGTGACCTTGTCAACACAGCAAAGATGGTTGCTGAAGTTATGAAATCCATCAAAAAGGCTGGGAGAGTTTTTATACTGGAAAGGGCAGATAAGCAGTTGTTAACATCCTGCTTAGAAAGTGAATGGACATCATTTAGTTCCAATGTGATGGACGTAGAGGAATTATGGGCAACATTTAAAATGACTGCAAATCACGCTCTGGAGAAATAAGTGCCAAGTAAGTGGATTAAGAATGGAAAAGACCCATCGTGATTTATACCAAAATTTGGAAAATGCTGAGGAAATGATTACTGCGACGAGGCTATGGTTGTTTTGGTTGCGTATGAAGTACTACTGGGCTGTGCCCGTCTGACTTCAGAAAACGGTTGCTGCAGCACATTTGGTTCGAAAAAGAAATGCAGAAATGTCAACAGGAAAATGTTTGTAGAAGTCAAAAGTCTGTGCGTCAATAAAAAGATTGATGCGCAAAGCAACAGCAGCATCCACTGCCATAGCTTAGTGACAGATCTTACCGAGAACCCCTAAAAATACTGGTCTTATGTTAACTCGCTAAGCAGATTGAAGACTTCTAATTAGTCAGTAGTCAGCCAGTCTGGTGTGGCAATAGAACACAGCTAGAAGAAAGCTGAAGTTTTAAATATCGCTTTCAATAAATCATTCACTCATGAGTATTGTATAAATATACCATCGGTTGCCCGTGGCTCAGACACTCATATGGAGGACATGGAAAAAGGTTTCTCTGGCGTTGACAAGCAGCTGAAGGAGTTGAAGATAAATTAATCACCAGCTTCAGATGAAATCCCAATTTGATTTTGCAGAGTGTTTTCCTCATCATTAATTAACTAGCATTTACAGTGAATCTCTTGCCCTGCATAAACTCCCAAGCTACTGGAAAAAAGCGCAGGAGATTCCCATATATAAGAAGAGGAAAGAAGGACCCACACAATTAGAGACTAATATCCTTAATGTCAGATTGCTGCAGAATTCTTGAGCACATTCTAAGTTCAAATACAAAAATTTCTTCATGACAGAAAAGGTTCTGTCAATAAACCAACACAGACGTAAAAAAGCATACTTCATGTGAAACTACCTTGCTGTCACGATATCTTGCAAACCATGAATGAAAAGCAACAGGAGATTTCATGTTCCTAAATTTCCAGAAAGCGTTTGACATGGTGCCCCACTGCAAACTGTAAATGAAGGTCCAAATGTACGAAATAGGATCTATAACTGGGAAGTGACCAAGGAAAATATGATAGGATTGCTCTTGTTCTCGATATACACTCCTGGAAATGGAAAAAAGAACACATTGACACCGGTGTGTCAGACCCACCATACTTGCTCCGGACACTGCGAGAGGGCTGTACAAGCAATGATCACACGCACGGCACAGCGGACACACCAGGAACCGCGGTGTTGGCCGTCGAATGGCGCTAGCTGCGCAGCATTTGTGCACCGCCGCCGTCAGTGTCAGCCAGTTTGCCGTGGCATACGGAGCTCCATCGCAGTCTTTAACACTGGTAGCATGCCGCGACAGCGTGGACGTGAACCGTATGTGCAGTTGACGGACTTTGAGCGAGGGCGTATAGTGGGCATGCGGGAGGCCGGGTGGACGTACCGCCGAATTGCTCAACACGTGGGGCGTGAGGTCTCCACAGTACATCGATGTTGTTGCCAGTGGTCGGCGGAAGGTGCACGTGCCCGTCGACCTGGGACCGGACCGCAGCGACGCACGGATGCACGCCAAGACCGTAGGATCCTACGCAGTGCCGTAGGGGACCGCACCGCCACTTCCCAGCAAATTAGGGACACTGTTGCTCCTGGGGTATCGGCGAGGACCATTCGCAACCGTCTCCATGAAGCTGGGCTACGGTCCCGCACACCGTTAGGCCGTCTTCCGCTCACGCCCCAACATCGTGCAGCCCGCCTCCAGTGGTGTCGCGACAGGCGTGAATGGAGGGACGAATGGAGACGTGTCGTCTTCAGCGAAGAGAGTCGCTTCTGCCTTGGTGCCTATGATGGTCGTATGCATGTTTGGCGCCGTGCAGGTGAGCGCCACAATCAGGACTGCATACGACCGAGGCACACAGGGCCATCACCCGGCATCATGGTGTGGGGAGCGATCTCCTACACTGGCCGTACACCACTGGTGATCGTCGAAGGGACACTGAATAGTGCACGGTACATCCAAACCGTCATCGAACCCATCGTTCTACCATTCCTAGACCGGCAAGGGAACTTGCTGTTCCAACAGGACAATGCACGTCCGCATGTATCCCGTGCCACCCAACGTGCTCTAGAAGGTGTAAGTCAACTACCCTGGCCAGCAAGATCTCCGGATCAGTCCCCCATTGAGCATGTTTGGGACTGGATGAAGCGTCGTCTCACGCGGTCTGCACGTCCAGCACGAACGCTGGTCCAACTGAGGCACCAGGTGGAAATGGCATGGCAAGCCGTTCCACAGGACTACATCCAGCATCTCTACGATCGTCTCCATGGGAGAATAGCAGCCTGCATTGCTGCGAAAGGTGGATATACACTGTACTAGTGCCGACATTGTGCATGCTCTGTTTCCTGTGTCTATGTGCCTGTAGTTCTGTCAGTGTGATCATGTGATGTATCTGACCCCAGGAATGTGTCAATAAAGTTTCCCCTTCCTGGGACAATGAATTCACCGTGTTCTTATTTCAATTTCCAGGAGTGTACATAAACGATCTGATGGATAGGGTGAGCAGTAATCTACAACTGTTCGCTGATGCGGCATCAATGTACAGAAAAGTGTCATTATTCAGTGATTATAGGAAATGTAGGACTTAAACAGAAGTTCTATTTGGTATGATGAATGGCAGCTTGTTTTAAAGTAGGATAATCTAAGCTAGTGAATATAAGCAGGAAAAATAACCTTGTAATTTTCAAACACAGTATCAGTGGTATGATATGATTAAATATGTAGGTGAAATGCTGCAAAATGATATAAAATGGAATGAGCACATAAGGCCAGTTGTAGGCAAGATGAGGGTCAACTTTGGTTTATTGGGGCTAAGGAAAGAGTAGCTCATCTATAAAGGAGACCACATATAGAACACTTTTGCGATTCATTCTTGATTACCACCTGAGTGTTTGAGATCAGAGGTGAGCCCCTAGATTTGTTACCAGTTGGATGGATCAACATGACAGTTTTACAGGAATGCTCCATGAATTGATATGGGAGTCCCTCAAGGGAAGAGAACATTATTTTCATGAAACACTATGTGTGTTGTTCTTATAACAATCACCGTAAGCATGTTGTGTTTTAAACATCTGGCAACAGAGGATCCTTGGCACCTGCACCGTAAAACAAAACATGAGACTAAACAGCATTATCTAGGAAAATACAGAAATTATCCAGATATCCGTCACATAGTTATTATCTCTACTGATCTATGATAAATGTGACAAGTATGAAGGAAGCTAAGCTACATTATCTTGATAATGGACAGCAATAAAGCAAAATTTTTTGTTCTTGTATTTATGAGATCCAAACCAGAACAGGTAGAGAGTAGAAACATTGCCAAACTTGGAGCAAGAGCTATGCCCTTTAAGATGCATTCATTTTGTTGGTGGTCTGCATTACAAAGATATACTATAAAAGCCAAATGAATACTTACAAGAAAGACATCATACAGTATAATTTTGGAGGCTTGCTGTTAAAATTTCAAACATATCTCTTGGCAGTACATTCTACTTATACATTACCTCTGCACGCGTTTCACATGGAGACTGTGATGGTAAAAGTAGAGAGATTTGAGCAAGCATAGAGGTGTATAGGGAGGCTATTCTTTGGGACACCAAACATGAACAGAAGATAAAGAGAGATAACTAATACCATAGGAAGTATCCATTGTCTTATAGTATTAATGATAAGATGTGCCTACCACAAAACACTACACAGTCACTTGTGAAGTATGAATCTAGATGTAAGTTCCAATGATATACCAAACCCTTACCAAGAAGTCATACTTCCTACTGTCCCAGGTCTCCAACTTTCTGTTAGATGTTCAGAGATGGATGCCAAATGATAACTAAATCCTTAGCCATATTGTTATCTCACCTAAACAGAAGCGCTCTACTTAGAGAGAAAACTCCTACTTTCAAACTTTCAAAAGAGCTAACGATTTTTCAGTGGTATTAAATAGCTGCTATTTATCTTCAGCACGAGGAAGGAAGGGAGCAATATTTGAGTTCAACATCGTGACTGCAGCGAGATCATTAAAAGAAGAGCAATGGAGTATAAGCTTGCAAGAGCACCCACATATAATAGTTTATAGGGGGGAGGGGGATGGCAAACTGGGTCAGGGTATTAAGTATTTTTAATGTTTAGGAAGACAAATGGCAACTTATGAGCATCCACAAAAAAGTTCCTGTTCTTGACCTGTGTAATACTGACATTTAAATCACTTTCCTGAAAGAAGAAAACCTAGGTACAGTACATTTTTTCTTTTCCTTGAAAGCTAGGGGGAAAGAAATTGGCCATGCCCTTTTTAAAGGAAACCATTCTGCCATTCACCTGGAATGATTTAGAGAAATCAGGGAAAACTTGAATCTGTATCTTCAAACAGGGATCTGAATTGTTATCCTCCTGAATGAAGTCCATTGTGTTAATAACTTCATAACCTCACTATAACACGAGGGGCATATACCATATAATTGTAAGAATTCATGATTACATTTGCAGGTGATATGGGGTATACAGAATACAAAATTTACTCCACATATCTGCCTCACGAGGCAACAACAATGGCTGTTACCCACCTGGTCATCAAATCAAACTGAGCTCCTATAACATGCTGTTTAAACTCTACATCACAGTATATCAATCATAGTAGCTGGTAAGTGTTGTTTAGCCAGTCTTGTGACAGTTCATGACCAGATGTTTTGAGAGATATGGAGAACACCCTCTAGATCAACATAGGACAAGACAGTATGGGCAACAAGTAGTCTATGTTATGTTGTTGAAAAATAACATCATGAAGATGTCGAAGTTAGGCACAACCAGTGACATTAACACATCAGAAATGTAACAGCTGCTGTCCACATTACCAGTTACATGAACCACATGTTATTGTATTGTGTACCCAAATGCAGACCATACCATCATGCCAGGTGCTGGGACTGTATGACAATGACAACTTCAGTCCAGCAATGTTCATTCACCTCTCATAGATGCATGTATAGTGATGCTGTGTGCATGACTGGGACTCATCTGAAAAGATGAGGTCATGCCACTCCTGTAACCAATGTTGTACTTGGGTGCATTACATCAGTGCATCTGTCGCTGCTGTCTCATTAAAGACAGCAGCAACAGTGGTCACCATACTGACAATTTTTAGTGCCAGAGATGTATGTGTGTTGGTAGTTGCCTTGCTGAAAAGAAGCTCATTTCCTGCTTCAAGATGCTTGATTTAGCTGTGCGAGCCTACACAGCCAAGGGATCAATGTGTCTGTCCTCTCGAATGCTAACTGCATGGTGCAGTTGAAATTCTGCATGGCGTTGAATATGGTCCTCCTGAACAAACTGATTCCAGGAAACTTGTGGGAACCTGACCAATGTGAGCTACAATATAGTGGAACAGTAAATTGCAGTCTCAGCAGCCCACACTCCTGCTGTTTCTGAATTCCAACACATGGCTGTAGACATTTCTTCTGCTTACACAAGGCATAACATGATCTTCTCACAAATAATCATCTTTCAAATGTGAACTCAGACTGAGAAACCTATTATGTAATCTTTCCTTATATGCAGAAAGTAGATGGTGTTACTCCTACCTACCATGAGAGACTGCACTGAAATGCTGATCATTAGCATATCCAAACATGTGTTACTACACTTCATGCCAATTTGCCATTTGCTGCACACCATCTTCACAGTGGTCTAACTGTATTGGCCACAAGTGCTTTTTCTTGATTGCATTGGTATTTTTCAAAGAAAACACCTGTAGTTTCCTGACAACAGAGACCATGTATTAACAATTTTGGAAAAATAACAATATAATCATTTTAATCTTGAGTCTGATGGACATAAAAATCACAGTTGTCTATGGGCAAGAAGATGAAAAGTGCTAAAGTATTATTTCCTAGATGCAGAGATTCCCTGCAAACTCTGTCAAGAAATAATGTGAAGCACAAATGTGCTAGGATAATAATTCAACATTCTAAGAAATTTTAGAGTATTAAAACTGTTTCATATAAAGAGTATTGTGAAGGAAAGAAAAACTGAAAAAATAAAATAAAATAAAACACATATTATAGAGAGGAGGAAAGAGAGCGGCAGTGCAAACCTCAGGAAAACCCAAACATTACAAAATGTCACTCGACTCCTTTGTCGACAGGGCAGTGCTGAGGGGACAGTACAAGGGAAAGCAAAAAATTGGGCAATGTTGATGTATAATCTATGAGGCAATGAATCACAGGCAGAGGAGAATCTACCTATAGTTTTGTTGTAAAGTAGTGCTCACTAATATTTGTTCATATCATCAGGTCAGCATGAATTTGGAAGAATTTTCTCTATGACAAAGAAGTGATTACCAGAACAAAAGTCAAACCTTCGTCTCCTCAAGTCTAAAGAACAGAAAGAAATGTTATGACTAAACTGATTCTGTAATGAATGATTACAGAGGTGTCCGAGTGTGTACATTAGGAAATATACACTAGAAACATGTAAGACGTCAGTCACAGATGTTATACAAGTAAACATGTTGCAAATCAGAGTGATATGGAGCTGAATATTTTGAAGTCACTTTAGAACTATTAGTTCATCCACAATTACGACAGGTGTAAATCTGTTATCTTTGCTTAGCAACACTTGCTGTGGAGTCTCCTGCAAAATGACATGTACAAGAGTGGTTTGATAAGTCTGGTAAATTTCCATGAATGAATGAAACATTTTTATTTCACCTTCATGCCTGGTAAGCTTGATTGTTCCATGGATTGCACAAAGTTCATTGTTGGTGTGAATCAAAGAGATTGCAAGCATGTGTTGCATATATCGACTGATAGGTGGAATGCTTTGGAGATGTGACACTAGTGTCAGAAATGCTAGCAAACAGACATACTGCCAGGCTGCAAGACATTGAAGGGATACGTAGCCAACACTGGAGTTCCATATGTTTTACAGACAGTAAGAAGTGTAGGGTGGTTCTAAAAGATTAATTCGATTTTGCAGCACTATGTCTTCTACATGAATGAAGGTAGAAATTTGAGGTGATTTTTAACTTGCACAGTGAAACTAAAAGTTTACATAAATTCCAGGTGTAAGTAACTGGTTCATGTAGTTGCCAGTAGCTGGTGCAGCTGGCCCCCTAGTGCACTTGTTTATCACACAATGTGAGTTGGTTGTTGAGTCAAATTGGCTACACATGGTGTTTTGCATTCTCCGTCTCAAGAGGTGCAATTTAGTTGCAACTGTGCATCACCTTCTACAGCTCAAAGCATGCAATGAAGGCCACAGCAATTTAAAGACACTAGTTGTTCATGTAAGGGAAAATTCACAGGTGTCCTCGATTACTCATTCAAGATGCAGAGTACACTTGACAAAGTTTTTCATATAGTCCACAGAAGTATAGTGATCATACCAGTCGAGAGATAACTATTCCTTATGTGTCTGTCTAGTATGTTTTGCCACTACATTTGTGTTTCAAAATTTACAGGATTCAATTGCTGTGAGCCCTTATTGACACAGATAAAAACAATGTTTACAGTTTTGTGAATTCGTTCTGGTCTTGGAGTTGGAAGATAACAAATTCCTTTTATGTTCAATGTTCAGTGATGAGGCTGCATTCCAAAACGCAAGAACATGTGGAACTCAGCAGCCATGCACCTTAGTGAAGCACAAGAGACGCTCTCCAAAACTTCATGCATTTTGTGTTGACTAAGAAATAAGTTAATAACTCATTAATTAGAGCCAAATGGCCACTCAAATTCAAAATTCAATGAGACTTATACAATAAAGTAGAAATTTTACATACTGTGGTCTGCATCACTTATTTACTGGGTCCTTTTATTGCACATTTTTGTATGGCAATGTTTCCATATTCAGTTACACAGTTTACACTCATACATTGTGTTTGGTTCATGATATGTGTGTTGTTGCAGATAAGATGGAGGAACCCATGGGCTGCCATTATGGTAATCACATGTCTCATGTGGAGGTAGACATACAAGTTTTCCATTGCCTATGTTTGGTCAATCATGTTGCCTGTGCTGTAAAATTCTATAGGTATATATTCCCTTTTTTCCTTCAATATCTTCAGTAGTTTTCTGAAATGTTGTTGTTGGGTAGCATCAGGGTTTGAATAAGGATTCCCTCACCAGTGGGTATAGCACTCTAGATTACATAGTTTTTATAAAGGTTGCCTTTGCTCTTTCTAGTCATGTCAGGTTTTGCACTGTGAGATGCGGTCCAATGATTTATACAGGGTGTTACAAAAAGGTACGGCCAAACTTTCAGGAAATATTCCTCACACACAAAGAAAGAAAATATGTTATGTGGACATGTGTCCGGAAATGCTTACTTTCCATGTTAGAGCTCATTTTATTACTTCTCTTCAAATCACATTAATCATGGAATGGAAACACACAGCAACAGAACGTACCAGCGTAACTTCAAACACTTTGTTACAGGAAATGTTCAAAATGTCCTCCGTTAGTGAGGATACATGCATCCAGCCTCCGTCGCATGGAATCCCTGATGCACTGATGCAGCCCTGGAGAATGGCGTATTGTATCACAGCCATCCATAATACGAGCACGAAGAGTCTCTACATTTGGTACCGGGGTTGCGCAGACAAGAGCTTTCAAATGCCCCCATAAATGAAAGTCAAGAGGGTTGAGGTCAGGAGAGCGTGGAGGCCATGGAATTGGTCCGCCTCTACCAATCCATCGGTCACCGAATCTGTTGTTGAGAAGCGTACGAACACTTCGACTGAAATGTGCAGGAGCTCCATCATGCACGAACCACATGTTGTGTCGTGCTTGTAAAGGCACATATTCTAGCAGCACAGGTAGAGTATACCGTATGAAATCATGATAACACGCTCCATTGAGCGTAGGTGGACGAAACTAAAATGAGCTCTAACATGGAAATTAAGCATTTCCGGACACATGTCTACATAACATCTTTTCTTTATTTGTGTGTGAGGAATGTTTCCTGAAAGTTTGGCCATACCTTTTTGTAACACCCTGTATGATGTACATTAGTAGTGGCGAACTTTTGGCTGTGAATAGTGCCATTACTGTCTCTATGGTGATGAATCTGATGTGTTCTACTTTGTGAATAGCCATTATTGCTATCTCTGTTACATGTTTAGTGAAACATTTTGCACTTGTTTGCATAATGTATTTAATGTTCAGCATGATTTTCATATTTTTTTCTACAGTATGAAGACCTCTGCTGAGCCAGATGCGTTTCCTCCATTTCTGAACACTATCATGTTTGACACAAAAATTTTTCACTTCGTTTATTGTTTCTTGCAACTCTGTAGTGTCTTTTGAGTCTATTACAATACAGGGTGTACATAAAGTCCGTGAACACTTTCAATTATTTATTGCACAAGAACTAAACATTATACAGATATCATACATATGTCATTTTGAAGAGAAACCCTGAAAGTTTTTTTTCATGTGTACTGCCAGCAGTGTAGTTTGGTAATTTGCCGATAGTCAGCACTAGTCACAAACATGGCGAGTTCAGGTGTGGAGTGAGCTTTCTGTGTGTTGGAGTTCAACAAAAACAAGTGTGCTGCAGCTTTTCAATGGATGTTTAGAACCAAGGATGGTAAGAAGCCACCAAGGAAGGCCATTTACAACTGCCACAACAAATTTGTTACAACGGGTTGCTTGTGCCCATCTAAGAGAAGCAGACGTCCCAGTGTGAGTGACGTGAATGTGGAGTGCATATGAGAGATATCCATAAGGAATCCAAAGAAATTGGTGCATCATGCATCCCACATATCAAATGTTTGTGAAAAAAACTTTCAGAGTTTCTCTTCAAAATGCAATATGTATGACATCTGTACAGTGTTTAGTTCTTGTGCAATAAATAATTGAAAGTGTTCCTGGACTTTATGTACACCCTGTACAAATTGCATATGTGTATGAGATTACACCCTACCTTTGAGGTGTTCTTCCACTTTCTTCCATAACAAGGATAAATGATAATGAACTTAATGGGTCTAGCTGAAGTATTCTGTTTGATTGGAGTATCAGCACTGATAGAGAGAGGTTGTCTGAAATTCTTATTTTGCTCCACTGCAGTTTTGCATTGCACTGATGATTTGTGTCCATATGTTGTTCATGTTTGGGATTTTCTCTAGGTTTTTTTTCCTGCTAGCTTTCTTTTTATAAAGTCGAATGCTTTAATGAAGTCTATAAACACTGCATAAAATTTTTCTCCCTGTTCAATGGCTTCCCATATGCTCTTTGGCAGGAGTTCTTTTTCAATTAGAGTTTATCTTCCTTCTCCAAATGCAATTTGGTTTTCAGGGAGTCAGAGAGGTGTTAGTCAGTTGTTTCTTTACTCTTTCCTTTTATTATTATTATTATTATTATTATTATTATTATTATTATTATTATTGTGAATATTTTGAAAGGTATGTTTGTTAATGCTATGCCTCTGTATTTGGCAGGATGTCCTTGGAGATCTCATTTTCCTTTATACAGCACTTTTATTATTGGTTGTTGCCACTGTTCTTGAACAGTAAAGTTTTGTCCACTCTCATATTAGTACTTGGGTTGTGACGTTTATGAATTAACTATACAGTCTGTGAGGGCCTAACGCTGTTTTGTTCTTGGTGCTGCTAATGATGTATTTGCAGGGCCAATTGAAGGCCCAAGTGACACAAACCACTGTTTGGGGCACCAATCTGAAAGGGATGCCAGAAGCATTAAAATTGTAAGATTTCTATACAGAAAATATCAAAATTAGCAGCTTCAGGAGCCAAGTTGAGAGTGATGCCAGAACGCCTAAGTGCAAGAATTTTATACAGGGGATATCATGATCAGTAGTGAAAACTGCCAGTGGTGAAATTAAATGAGGGAAAAGGAGGGCTCTGGGGATGGGAGGAGAAAGGGGCAGGTGTGTCAGCTGATGAGCTGATTGTGTGGAAAAATTCTCAATCTGGCCCTGAATATTTGACCCCTTGTATAGTCAATGGGCCCCATTCCACAGTTATTTGCAGCATTGTCTCCTATTTGCTTTCTGGTTTGCCCTTAAGCCCCCCCCCCCTCATTGTGTATGTTGTTGACATTTGTCTACCATTCTTTCATATTGATGTAATGTATTTCAGCTCTTTTTCTGGAGAATAACACAATGTATCTTGTGCACCTTCCACTAGTTTCTTTCAGTGAGTCACCACAACATGAGAATATGAAGAAAGCAGACACATACCTCAATCAAGCATGAGAGATACTCTCCCAAAGTTCATGTATTCTGTGTCATTTACTGAGAAATGATTTATGGCCTGTTGTTTTTTGTGGTAAAGATGGTTACAGGAGTCACGTACATGGGTATGTTAGTGAAGTCATTTCCTCAATTGCAAGAACATACTGAACATTTCATTTATGAACAGCATGGAGCACTACCACACTGTTAACTATATGTTAGAGCATTTCTTAATGATGATCTGCCTCAAGAACATATCGAGCATAATGTGCACATGGATCTTGCGCTGCACTCTGGGCCTCCGTTGTCGCCTGATCTCTCAGTGTGAGGATATTTGTTTGTGGAATTTGTGAAAGACTCTGTCTATATGCCTCACCTTCCATTAATTTCATGTGAACTGTGACACTGCACAGCAACCAGTGATTGCAGTCTCTCCAGACATGCTTGCAAAAGTATGGGACGAGTCTGATCATCATATAGACATTCATCATATTGTATATCCAGTGGAGGTATGTTAAATAATTGTGAAAGGTAAATAAAAATTTTGAAGAGGGAAACTTTTGGTCTCTTATTAAGTATGTCAGCACTCCAATGTCACTTACAATATGTTGCAGCAGGTTTCTTTCTTATGTAATTCTAACAAGAAATACAGCCATGCAGATTTTAAACAAGTTTATGTTGCCTACCATAAATTCCATACTGAGTAGATGTACTGGTGCATTGATTTCAGTCAATTATTCACCTGCTTATTAAATAGAAGTGTATGTTATATTAATGAATTAACAGCACTTGTGACCCAGATGCCTCCTTTTTTAGCCAAACAACAACAAACAAATAACAAAATGCACATAAGTTGTAACTTGCCTATGAATTGATATAGGGTGACAAAATTAGCAAATCTGAGGTAGGAACCTGTTCTACTAGAATTCTGGGAAAGATCCATGGCAATTTTTGCAAATAATGAAGTCAAAAAGTACAGTAACAAATACTTATATTTAATGACAAGACATATCATTTAATTAGCAAGTATAATTCACAACTACACACTTAGTACTAAAGCTTTATAATCTTGTTCTGCTGTTAGAACATTCTTCCCTATTCCTATGCATTATTAAGCTTCTGGACTGATAAAAACTAAAAGACTCGCAGTCAATTTGGCTGACAACGGAGGAACAGTGTTCACCTGCACCTCTGTGAGCATTAATAAGGGCCATTGTTGTGGTTGCAAATATTACTTGTCGATTCTCTCAAGTGCCTGGTATTATTTAAACTAAGTTACATACTTTCAAAGAACATATAAGTGTCAAATATCTTACGAGAACTATTTTGCTGTCAGGCATCACTTGTGGTGAAGTGCAGAAACAACCTTCAAATTGGCTTCTGGTAAGTGTTGTACATACAGTTTTACAGACAAATGCAGCTTCTCTTCCCTGGAGAGAAATACTGTTGCATAATAGATTTAATGCCTCTAGATAATGAAGTTAGTGGTACCAGAGAAATCCAGTCTACATTTTGTATGATGCTCAAATCACATAGTAGCTTTCACCGGGGCTACTTTAATGTAGCATATCTGTAATCCCAATTATGATCCCTGATACATATAGTCACAGAGTCCAGCTGATTAATATGACAGTCACAGAAATATGCATTGATGGTAACTGTTAATTATTTGTCCGTCATTTAAAAATTATGTTCATTTTACATTCGTTATTTCCTTGAACACAACAGTAACAAACCACATTATTGGTATCAATTATTTATGCTGTTTGACAGTTAACATAACCGTATTTGTGGTCTTCATGCAACAGTCCTTTTAGTGTCCACATATTACCTCCTGATGCATAATGGCTGGCACTCACATACTGTATCGAGATCTCACAATCTGCTTGCTACAAAGACCATGGTATTTACATTTATTCAGACAGCTTAATAGCTCTGGAATCTCTGTCTGCTACTGTAATGATGCCAAAGTTGATTTTAGAATACCACAATAGCTCTGGAATCTCAATAGCTCTAGAATCTCTGTCTGCTACTTAATGATGTCAAAGTTGATTGTAGAATACCACAAAGCCCTTTGAGGGCTAGGGGAAAGCAGCAGAGTAAACCTTCTGTGGGACCCTGGTCACACAGGAATCAGTGGCAATGAACAAGCTGATAGGCTGGCCAGGACAGGTGTGACAACTCCATTTGTTGGGCTAGAACCTATCCTAACCATGACAAAGACAATGGTACCAGAAACCTCATAGTTGGATTAGGAGACAACATGCAGAATATTGGACTAAGATCTAAAAAGAGAAACATTGGCAGCTAATGATGCCAAAGCCATGTTTCAAGAGAAGTTCTGCAATCCTGGGATTCAACAGGAGACAGATTAAACTTATGGTAGGACTGATGACTTGCCATCGGAACTTTAAAAAACACCTACACACAATGAGTATTAAGAAGGAAATCCCTAAATGCAGACTATGTGGCAAGGGGGACAAAATCGCACCACATTTAATCTTACAATGCAGTGTTGGAGGTCAAAAGCCACAGAATAATTGGAAACCTTAATTATTGAAGAAACTGTGCTTATTAAAGAACAACTAAAACTCCTCTTACTACTACTCTTTAAAGGTACTGGCTGACATTACTAGGGAGAGAAACTGCAGAATAAACTCAATTTTGGTGGGAACAACAGCGTGCTAAGACCACTGTTGTTTTGCCTTCTTATGTAAATCAACCAATCAGTCAAGCAATCACACTCTTTTGCTTCTCAAGAAACTGACTGAGCAATAATCATGCTTTTGTAATGCAGAAGGTGGACACATATACATCTGTTTACTGGAAGTGTGAACTTGTACCTAACTTGACATCCCAGCAAGTATCTCCCTCTCATATTTTACCATCTGATTGATTAGTGTTCTCACATTTTTTCATGGGAGATGACCATACAATATCTGGTTGGATTCCTTTTAAAATTTTATCATGTCTACAATGTTTCAGATTGATCATCAGTTATCTACATAATTTGTATCTTGTGAATTTCTACTTTCTTTCAGCAATCCTCTAGCCATGGTTAGAATAAATGAAATTATTCACACTAAACATTCATCCTCTACTGCTTGCAACTTATCTTTGCTCCTTTTCATTTTAAATGTAAAATTGTTCAGTGATGGGGCAACAGATTGTGCACACTCAGAAGGTTCGGAGAATTGAATTTCAAACAGCCCCATCAGCACTCACTCTGCTGCGGAGTGAAAATTTATTTCTGGAAACATCCCCCAGGCTGTGGCTAAGCCATGTCTCTGCAATGTCCTTTCTTCCAGGAGTGCTAGCTCTGCAAGATTCACAGGAGAGCTTCTGTGAAGTTTGGAAGGTAGTAGATGTGGTATTGGCAGAATTGAAGCTGCGGAGATGGGTTGTGAGTTGTGCTTGGGTAGCTCAGATGGTATAGCACTTGCACGCGAAAGGCAAAAGTCCTGAGTTCAAGTCTCGATCCAGCATGCAGTTTCAATCTGAAAATTTCATTCTGGAAACATCCCCCAGGCTGTGGCTACCATATCCTTTCTTTCAGGAGTGAAAGTTCTACAGGATTTGCAGGAGAGCTGCTGTGAAGTTTGGAAAGTAAGAGATGAGGTACTGGTGGAACTGAAGCTATGGGGACGGGTCTTGAGTCATGCCTGGGTAGCTCAGTTGGTAGAGCACTTGCCCGTGAAAGGCAAAAGTCCCGAGTTTGAGTCTCAGTACAGCACACAGTTTTAATCTGCCAGGAAGTTTCAGCCCCAATCATGTCACCACTCACCAACCCAACGTCACTGTGCAAAACGAATTTTTTTTTTTCAATATTTAGTAGCTTATATTTACATTTGAATTAAATACTGATAATGATAACTAACACTTTAATTCTAATAGCAATAATGTTACATTTCGTGTTTTATTATTTCTCAGAAGTAGATATTTTGAAATTACTATAGTATGAATTAAAACCTTCAATAGCTTATCATTCCTTAATTTGACTGGAAGCACACCACATATGCACATTTAGACAGGGCAGTATACCCTTCCTTTCCTTTCAAGCGCTTTCTTTGGGTTGCTACATTGTTGATAGGAGTCTAGGGCATTGTTTTGTGGAATGCCAATACAGGTTTTGAGTTATGTATGTGGTCATGCTGGAAGAAATACTCAGCAGCTACCGATCATACTGCAGAGTTAACACATGAAATTTGTTTAATGATAATGCTGGTTATTGTATAGTAGTTTGCATTTAGATGAGGACAGAAGTATTGTGGAGATACACATTTACTGGAATCACTTGAGGTTTTGCTGAGCCATATGCATGCAAAAGTAATAAACTTGATTGTTGAACATAGTCTGTTTTGCAACCACGAGCAGACTATTAAGGGGATTAAAGTTTATATCAGTCAATCCAGATTGTTACCCAAATTCACAGTTTTAGTAATGGACTAATTTGTGTGATAGAATTATAATTTTCAAATCAAGTGGGTGTGGTATCAGTCTGTTAGAAGTATTCAGCTTAAGTTTTGATAATGAATACAAAACAGTGACATTTGACTTACAAAATTTTCTCATTTCAAATCCCTCTGTGTAAAGTTCTCATTGGTTGTTCTCAAAGTATATTATTCTCGAAGTTTTGGTATATCTTGAGCATATTATTCTGCTAACCTTTAATCAACCATGGAGGCTTCTATTGTAAACTTCTTTACTGAATTATGCAGCCTATGCTGGAAGACAATAATATCAATTTTCTTTTTCCAAAAAATATGATGACTCTTCTCATAAAGATATGTTCCGCGTATTCTTCAAGTCTTCTCGTGACAAACATTTGACTGTATGAGAGTATTACCAATAAGATTATAACACAATATTTGAATGTGAATCTCAACTCAATAGTAGTGACTGACGGCACGAAATACTATTACCAAAGTCAGTCCGAACATTGTTTGACTTTAGTTCCTATTCCTGGACTGATGCATTACTCCAAACTGGGCTGGCAATACAAGGGGCATGCACAAATGCCTGTACTACTTCCTCTTGTTAAGTTGCTGCAATCACCACCCTATTTTGAAGAAATGCATCATCCTTCGACATAATTCGGCACATGAAAATAAATAATAATTTCACACAGTAGTTGTGCTATCGTATTTAACAATTTATTAAACTGTTGTATTGTTTTCAAGTATCATTCAAGTATTCATCAGAAACATCAGATTACGTATCACTCTTCCATGTAACACCACACCAGTAGCATAGCACAGTATTTTATTCTCAGATGTTAAACATTATTGTATTTGTTTAGGGTACAATGTATATTGTCAAATCCAATACAATTAACAGAGATGACAATCTTCCCATAAATTGCAGATGCCTAATTTTTATAAACTCTAAATCAAGAGTTGATCAGAAAAACAGAAACACCAAAAACATAACACATTCCCATGCCTAAAATGGTATAGGAACCTGCCGCCATTCCAAACATCTTCCAATCATCTCATAATGGGTACATACAGGTCCTATATAGCTTTCAAGGAGCTATACCATTCTTCCTGCAAAATAGAGGCAAGTTCAGTTAACAATGATGTAGGTGGATAGCAGTCACACACCCTTCTCTCCAAAATGGACCACAAAGGTTCAGTAACCATTGTGACCATGATTTTGACAATGACTGACACTTGTAACATACTGAGAACATCGCACAGGTGCCATACATTGTCAAATACAACAGTGCAACCTGCAGGCTTGGCTAGCATCAGCATTTATGTTCAAGCATGCATTTCTTTCAGTGTTTCCAATTCTTGTCCAGCCCCTGTAGAATGTTTGACATGTCAGGGAAAAGACAAAAGTGTATGTTATTCATCTAATAATCTTTTGGCTGCATATCTTTGGTGTTTTTGTGGCTTCAATTTCTCCTTTCTATACATAATACATGTACTGTAAATATATGTAATTTCCAACCTCTTACCCGAACTGTATTTTTCAAAGCTTTATTATTCAGTATATAATTTACAGTTGGCTGATTACAATAGCGTAGATAATTCCCATAGAAACATTGTACTTAGTAAAATATTCATTTGCAATTCGTGAAAACAAGGTGCACTGCTAAAACTCATTTGTTCTAATATTTGCTGGTTTTAGGTTTTGGATACATCATTTTAAAGCCATCAGTCCCATATTTCTAAAGGCGTGTACTTCAAAAGTTATCTTTACTCAAAATTGTCTGTTTATAAAATGTTTGATTTACTAGAAAAATCACATCAGGCTGCACAAATGCAAGTGCATGCTCACACTTCTATCCCACAAAATAGAATCATTGTTTGTAGCAACTTAATGACATTCAGCCTTTTGGCACAGCTGAGATTAAGGCTGCTCGACTTTGTTAAGTGTGCTTCTTCAAGCCATCAGGCCATATAAAAATAATCCACCTCAATTAACTCAGAACAATAATTTTATTTATTAAGAGGTAAAATAATCCTATGAAATCTGTTTTATTAGTGAAAGGACATCTTAAATTAGTGTAATATCATCCTTAAAACACTGGAAAGACTTATGGCAAATAGACAGTACAGCTAAAGTTGTGACTATGTATGATTACACAGAGCGGAAGAAAAGCAAAGAATAAAAGCACTATCACTGTAGCTCCATCTGTGGCAGTGCGTGCAATTTCACTTGACTGTGTGATGACCGCCCACAGCATATTGTGCTGGATAATAATGACATGTTGCCCCAGTGGTGGAAGTGGAGCATCACCTCTGAAACGTGCAGAGAAATGCACATGCCATGCAGAGTGGGTCATGCATACTGGCTGCGGAACTAAGTTGGACAGTTGCTGAGTTTGTAGTTGTGCTTGAGTCTGAGGTCATGGTTGTAGTTGTGGTGCTGGCATGGAGGGAGGAAGCTATCTTCTCAAAACATCTGCTGGTGATATGTCTTGAAGTTGTATGCCACCTTGACACAGTCAGTGGATACAGCCATGGTCCTGCTGTCAATAGGAATGTCTACTGTTCATGCATCTCTTTGTACCACCCAGTGTGAGGATGAGCTTGCAGAGAAGGCTTTAAACCATCTGCAAGACATAGCATCACATGTGTACAGCTGGCTACATCATGATACACTTCAAAGGGTGGTGTCCCATGTCTACACACTTGATGCCAAAGAACCCAAGTTGTGCATTCCATGCAATGAGTTAGAGAATTTGGCTGATCTCACACGGAAGACTTTACATTAGTGAGAAGACGCCTAACATGAGCATAATATCATCCGTAACACATTGGGATGGCTTATGGAGAATACATAGTAGAGCTAAAGTTGTAACTCTGTACGATTACACAAAGAATGAAGAAGGGCAAAGAATAAAACACTGTCACCATGACATCATCTATGGTTATGCATGTAATTTCACTTGAGTGTGCATAACAAATGATGATAATGTGTCACTACAAGCCAACTGTTATTCAAAATTGCATCTTTACCTAATGCGGATCTATATTCTATGCTTTTTCTGTCTTTCATATTATGATTTTATTTATGTTTATATTAAAATTCACGTTATTACATTTGCAGTGCCAGTAACTGTCACTCATTATGTTGACTTTAATGTAATACTTCAATATGAGTTTCTATTCGTGTCATCTGCTTTCCTGGAAGTCTCCATAAAGCTTTTACATAATTTGTTCAAGTGAATATCTTCTCCACTGTGAAATTTTTCTTAAGGAATTCTATCAGTCTATATGTGGCTAAACAGTGACTACATACACTTCAGACCAAAACTATAATGCCAATATATGCCACAGTAGTGTGGAGTAAGTCACATTTTCACTTTATCATATATGAATGACCAGTTTTGCAAGGCAATAACTTTTTGAAACTTGGTAATGGATGCTTTTCATCTGAAATAAGTTTTTAATAAATTGTAATGTGCAAGTAAGACTGTATAATACATAAGTTACTACAAAATTAATGATTCAAGGTTCCATTTCTGACTGATTCAAGAATTTTTTATTTTATTTATTAGCATGACTATCATGACTGGCAATGCTCTGTGCATATGAAGAATTTCAAATTGTTCCATGATGCTGATTCTTTGTCACAGTGTAGGTTACCTTACAATTGGTTGGGTGAAACATTTTCCAGGTCAGAGGAAAGAGAAAGACATGCCACCTGCAAAATGATTTTGGGTTACAACTGCTAGCTTTTGAATCCAGAGTCACCTTCTCCTGGCAGAAAAAAAGGAGAGTGGTGATGGGTCAAGGGACTAACTGAACAGGCTGAAAAAAAAACTTTAACATAGACATGTCATTGTGGACAAGCTGCAACTGATATTTACACATATGTTGATCTATTCTAATATATTTTATAGCAGAGAGTTGTCCAACTATAATCTGTGTCAGCATGTTGATAGTTCATGATACTGAGCAAAGTTTCGTATGTTTGTGGCACGAGTCCATTTCACATGAGCTTTGTACGTTTTGCAACCATTTCATACAACAAAAAATCATTTGTAACACACAAGTATTTTTTGCTTCTCTTGTAAAATCTAGCTTTTGCAATTTATATGCTTTCCCATATCATGACCTTAATTATCTTGACATAATTTACAAGTAGTAAGTTCAGGTGTCACTAAGTACTATCACTGAGGGAATCAGTGTTAATGTCACTACTAATTATGGCACACCATTGACATTTATTTTGTCAAGAAACAATTCTTGCTTAATTGCTTAAAGTTATCCTGTGGCAAATTGACAACTACTTTTAATGTTGAGATATGTTATGAAACTTCATTGCTTCCCCACTGGGTCAGAAACTTTCTCTGCTCAGGGGCTGGGTGTTGTGTTGTCCTTATGTTTTTATCATCATAACTGATAAGAAACTCATATCCAATACACTATCGTATCTTATTTCCATTACAGAGATGACTGAATGGACATGAACCAAATACCAATAAACTGAGACAGAGAGAGAAAAAAAAGCTTCATTGACATTATTTCTTGCTAATTGATTACTGGCTGACTATATCGCATGATAATGACATCAATATTTTTCTTCTTTTTTCTGTTCAGCTGGGAATATTCCTGTATGTGAATGTAAGACAAGTTCATTTTATAAATATGTATTCTAATGTTACATCCGTATGCTTTGTAGTTAGTTACTTCGAATGTCGAAATGATTTCACCTGACCCACGTTAGTAGTAATTTAGTTTGGGTCTGTCTTAAAGATGCACTTAATTTCTTAGTAGTTCACTGTTCAGTTTCAGTGCTTTTACACTTTGTGAGGAGATTTTTAGGCAGATGTGCTCAGTTTAGAGCTTATAATCATTTGATTCATTTTACAGTATGTTACGACAATTCATTTACATGCTAAATGTGCTAATTTCAGTTTAATAATATTATGAAAAGGATAGTTGCTACTCATCATATAGTGGAGACACTGAGTTGCAAATAAGCACAACAAAAAGATTTTTTCACACAATAAGCTTTCAGCCAACAAGACCTTTGTCAAAACACACACACACACACACACACACACACACACACACACACACACACACACAAATGCAATTCATGACGCACACATGACCACAGTCCCTGGCAGCTGAAGCCAGATGACCAGGTAGTCTGGCATCAGCTAACAGCGACTGTGATCGTGTGTGTGTGTGTATGTGTGTGTGTGTGTGTGTGTGCGCGCGCGCGCGTGTGTGTTTTCGTTCCATAGACCCAAAAGATGAGATGATTCTAATAGGTGTGGAACATGTCAGAAAGTACGAGTATAACAAAAAAACATAAAACATTTGAATATAATACTTACTACCCTGATCATTTGTCAGGAGATTGTCGAAATAGGTGAATACAATGCGGTAATCTGGAACAGCTAATATTTACAGAATTAACATGCTGCTACAATGAAACATTGCTATGCACTATTAATATATTTATCATACAAAAAAATACCTAATCTTGAGTGTTGTGACCAAGTGCTGTCAAAACTGAAATCTAAAAGACATTTTTATGTAAGCTGGCTTAACAGTCTCTGTTAAGATATTCATCTATAGAGTAGAAGGAGTTGCCTATCAAAAAGTCTTTCAAACTCTGTTTAAACTGTGCTTTAACTGAAATGAAGTTTTTAATGGTTGCTGGCAATTTATTGAAAATGTGTTCCTGAATATTGGACCCCTTTTTGGACAAAGGTACATGATTTTAGGTCTTTATGCAGATTGTTCTTATTCCTAGTAATGATACTATGTATTGAGCTATTGGCTGGAAATAAAGATATATTACTTACAACAAATTTCATTAAGGAATAAATATACTGAGAAGCAGTGGTTAGAATACCAAGTTCCTTGAACAGGTTTCTACATAATATTCATGAATTTACACCACAAATGATTCTTATTACCCGTTTTTTTACCCTAAAAAGTTTTCCTGAGTTTGATGAGTTACCCCAGAATAGGACCCCATATGACATAATAGAATGAAACTAAGCAAAGTATGCAAGTTTTTTATATTTATGTCTCCTACATCTGACATCATTCTCACTGCAAATAGAGACTTGTTTAGGCACTTAAGCAATTGTGTGGTATGCCATTCCCAAATGAATTTATTATCGAGTTGCAATCCCAGAAATTTAACACTGTCATCCTCTTCGATCTGCATGTCTTCATATGTTATACACATGCAGGAAGGAAATCTCTTACAGGCTCTGGACTGCATATAGTGGGTCTTCTCAAATTTTAATGACAGTTCAAATGGTTCAAATGGCACTGAGCACTATGGGACTTAACTGCTGAGGTCATCGGTCCCCTAGAACTTACAACTACTTAAACCTAACTAACCTAAGGGATCACACACATCCATGCCCGAGGCAGGATTTGAACTTGTGACCGCAGCGGTCGCACAGTTCCAGATTGTAGCACCTAGAACCGCTCGGCCACCCAGGTGGCTTTAATGACAGTGAATTAGCTTTAAACCAATTATTATTGTCACTAAAAATTTGATTAGCAGCTATTTCTAAATCTGTACTTGACTTGCTACTTATTGCAATGTTTGTATCCTCTAAAAGCAACTTATAATCTGGCAATGTAACAGACAAAAGGTCATTAATATACACAAGAAAAGGCAATGGACCCAAGACAGAACCTTGAGGTACACAACATGTAATTAATTCCCAATCAGATGAAGACTAACTGCTTACTGTACAGGTATTTTGCAACGACACCCTTTGTTTCCTGATAGATAGATAAGACTGAAGCCATTTTGCAGCATTGTCGGTGCCACCATAATATTCTAATGCTGTGTTTCACACAGTCAAAGGCTTTTAACAGGTCACAGAAAATGCCACTAGCCTCTAAATTTATTATCTAATGAATTAAGTACATTCTCACTGTAAATGGCTTTCTCTATTCCAGAACCGTTAATAAATCCAAACTGTGACTTGGACAATATATTATTTTTAGTCAGATGCTTAGTAGATGCTTGAACACACCCTTTTCAGATATTTTTGAGAAAGCCAGCAAAAGTGAAATTGGTCAATAGTTTGATGGTATCTCTTTATCCCCCCTTCTTGTAAAGAGGCTTAACTTCAGCATATTTTAACCAGTCTGGAAATGTTCCGCTAATAGGAGACTGAAAGCTTATTGTGTGACAGTCTTTTTGTTGTGCCTATATGCAACTCAGCATTTCCGCTACATCTTTTCATAATTTTGCTACATTCCATCCTGGATTTTCCACTGTTTAATTTCAGTTTAATGTTTCACACATTATTAGGACAGTAAACATTATAGACAAGTCAAGATGGAAATGTACATTAATTATTCTGGTTATGTACTACAGTGCTGATGGCTTCTTATTTATTTAAGTCTTATTCATGTTCCATAAAGTTCTTTTTAACAATAATGGGAACTTCAGGGCATTTGTGTGTTCTTTTTAACAATAATGGGAACTTCAGGGCATTTGTGTGTGTGTGTGTGTGTGTGTGTGTGTGTGTGTGTGTGTGTGTGTTGACAGCAGTAATGCTTAAACTAGAGAGACTAGAAGGAGAAAGGTAGCTCTAAAGCTAGTAATATCTCTCTGCTATTACATGTGCCTAGATGCAACATCAATCAGCTACAGGTGAGTGGCTGTCTTATCTTATTTTTGTTTATTTTATAAAAAAATGTAATGCATTTCATTATTTATGCCAAAATACACATTTCCAAATTTAAAAAGTCTGCTGTTTTATTTTAAAGAATTAATTTTACATTTTAATAGGTAAACAGTCTAATGGTGTTTAAATAAATAAAAAGCATTTGCCTGATATATGATGAAGCAGATCAATGAGTGAGATGAAACTGATGATAATTGCACACCATTCAATTTGCATACTTGAGGCAAGGAAGACTGTTTTATTTAATAACCAGTACTGACAAAAATAAAATAAAAAATTGTCAACCAGCACATAAAAAACATAAAATTAACTTATCTTTCAGTACACATTCTTTGTTATAACATGTAACAAAATTTTAAATATGGTTTAGGCAGTTATGTTTATTTCTTTGTACAGCTTCTGGATCAAATGGTCTTTCTCCTTATCAGGCAAGAAACATGAGTGGGCTGCATTGAAATTCTGAAAAAACAAAGACATTGCATTATTACACAAGCAGATATTTAGAGAGTAACAAACATTCTGGAAGAGTCTATGCACATAAAAATTTACTTGGTTACTTCAGAATGATTATTACTCTATCTTCCACAGAAGAGGTACTGTTACTTACTAACTAATTAACTTGGGGGAACTGGAGACAAACTGACAAACAAAGTAATTTAAATATATAATTGAACTGAAGAAACAGTTCAACCACAAGTGGCGCAAAGTATAAGAAACAATTAGCGAGTAGCTACTAGCACACAACCAATGAAAATGACTTGGTTTACTCCTTATAAGTCATAGTGAGCAAGCACTGCAAACAATTTAATAGAAGCTGTGTCCCAAAAATCCTAGTCAGTCAGTTTTTTACCATATAGCTCAAGTACTGTGGTATGAATGGGACAGTGCTCAAATGCTTTAAATCATACCTAACTGGAAGAGTGAAGAAAGTTGAAATAAACAGTTCACATAATGTGCATAAAACTGGTGATTTCTCAAACTGGGGAACAATCAAGAATGGAGTGCCACAAGGTTCGGTCTTGGATCCTCTGCTGTTCTTGATATATATTAATGACTTGCCATTCTGTATTCACAAAGATGCAAAGCTGGTACTTTTTGCCGATGATACAAGTATAGCTATCACACCCGACAGACAAGAATTAACTGGTGAAATTGTAAACGATGTTTTTCAGAAAATCATTAAGTGGTTCTCTGTAAATGGGCTCTCATTAAACTTTGACAAAACACAGTATATACAGTTCCACACAGTAAATGGAATGACCCCATTAATAAATATAGACTTCGATCAGAAATCGGTAGCCAAGGTAGAATATACAAAATTTCTAGGTGTATGCATTGATGAGGGGTTGAACCGGAAAAAAACACACTGAGGATCTGCTGAAACGTTTGAGTTCAGCTACTTATGCTATTAGGGTCATTGCAAATTTTGGCGATATAAATCTGAGTAAATTAGCTTACCACGCCTATTTTCGTTCTCTGCTTTCGTGTGGCATCATATTCTGGGGTAACTCATCATTGAGTAAAAGAGTGTTCATTGCACAAAAGCATGTAATTTTTATTTATTTATTTATTTATTTATTCTTTGCCCATGGACTCCAGCTGAAAATCCAGCTGAGAGTATTGGGTGTGTCATACAATAGGCTATTAACATCAAACTTGATTTCATTATATATAAATGAAACAAATGATTAAACAGAAATAGTCCATAATGATACAAAGGTATTACATGTTTCACATTATATGTACACACAAATCCAACCAACATACACGATAATTTTAAAAGATACATTTCAGTAATGATATAACATATTAAACACCATCTTAGTATTCACTCAAACTGTATATACATTTCTCTGTGAGATATAGTTTCAAATGATTTTTAAAACATTTTAGGTCTGTTTCTTTTTTAATGATTTTGGGGAGTTTATTAAAAAACCTTTTGCCTGCTTCTTCTGGGGCAGTCATAGACAGTTTTAGATTTCTGTTTATCATGTAGTAATTTTCATTTCCTCTTGTACCGTGTTTGTGTACATCTTTATTTAGGAGGTGTTTATTACTTGACCTTACCACCATTATGCTTTGGTATATGTACAGTGAATATACTGTCATAATATTATAGTATACAAAAGCTTGCCTACAGGTCTGTCTTGGTGATATTTTTGCAATGCATCTCACTGCCCTTTTCTGAATTGTGAATATTCTTTTTAGGTAGCCAGCTTGTGCACTTCCCCATATATGAACTGAATAAGACAAATGTGGGAAGACAAGTCCATAATACATTGATCTGAGGACTTTATCATCCACAGTCTTAGCTGTTTTATGCATGATGAAGATCTGTTTGTTTATCTTTTTACACAGTGCATCGATGTGCTCCCCCCATGCCAAATGTTTGTCTATTATAGTTCCTAGAAAATTTGTGCTGGTTACTTCTTTAATAGTCTTTCCATTTATATTAACATTTATATTATAATTTTCACTATGCTTGGTCTGAAATACTACATTCATTGTTCCATAAAAACACGGGAGAACTGCCGGATATCAGTAACTTCCTGCCACGATATTTCGGCGCAGAGTCTTCTGGCCATCTTCAGGTGAATGCCACTGTAGTAGTACTGGTGAGTATGCGCTGAGCTCTGCTATTTAAAGCCTTCTGAGGTGACATTGCGCATGCGCTGCTCAGCATGCGCGTTCATAACGGCTCCGTGTGCTGCGCCTCGCACCCTCCACTGCAAAAGCCTGGCGTATCGGTGTCAGGTCGATTTCCATCTTTATGCAGATAACTACGTCGACTACGAAGTTTCTCTATAACAGGATTCCAAGCAGAGTTCAGCTGATAACCGCTATCTCGATTGATGAGAGTCTCGTTGTCAGACAATCTTATTTCCACAGATTCATTGATAATCGAGCTCCAAAAGTTTGATGTATGGGCCAAAATTTTTGTGTCGTTGTAATTCATGGAATGGTCTGTGGAAATACAATGTTCAGCGATTGCGGACTTGGTGGGTTGGAGAAGGCGAGTATGCCGTTGGTGTTCCACAATGCGTTCCTGCACAGTTCGTGTTGTTTGCCCTATATATGATTTGCCGCATTCACACGGAATTTTCCGTGTGAATGCGGCAAATCATATATAGGGCAAACAACACGAACTGTGCAGGAACACATTGTGGAACACCAACGGCATACTCGCCTTCTCCAACCCACCAAGTCCGCAATCGCCGAACATTGTATTTCCACAGACCATTCCATGAATTACAATGACACAAAAATTTTGGCCCATACATCAAACTTTTGGAGCTTGATTATCAATGAATCTGTGGAAATAAGATTGTCTGACAACGAGACTCTCATCAATCGAGATAGCGGTTATCAGCTGAACTCTGCTTGGAATCCTATTATAGAGAAACTTCGTAGTCGACGTAGTTATCTGCATAAAGATGGAAATCGACCTGACACCGATACGCCAGGCTTTCGCAGTGGAGGGCGCGAGGCGCAGCGCACGGAGCCATTATGAACGCGCACGCTGAGCAGCGCATGCGCAATGTCACCTCAGAAGGCTTTAAATAGCGGAGCTCAGCGCGATGGCATTCACCTGAAGATGGCCAGAAGACTCTGCGCTGAAATATCATGGCAGGAAGTTACTGATATCCGGCAGTTCTCCCGTGTTTTTATGGAACAATCAGTACGCCGGGAAAGCTTTAAACATCACTACATTCATTGTTTTAGACTGATTCATAAACAGGTTGTTTTGTGTTAAATATTTATTTGCATTTTCGATAGTCAGGAGTGCTTCCTTCTCAAGCTCCTCCTTTGTGTCAGCTGTGCAAATGATTGTTGTGTCATCAGCATACATTATAAGTTTCTGATTTATATAGCTAGGGAAGTCATTTACGTAGAGTATAAATAGTATTGGCCCAAGCACAGACCCTTGCGGCACACCATGTTTAACTGTTTGTAATTCTGATCTGTAGTATGTTATATTTCCCCCACTAGTATGTCTGATTTCTGTACATTGTTTCCTATTTGTAATGTATGATTTAAGTATGTCATAGCATTTTCCTCTAATTCCATACTGATATAATTTCATCATTAATTTTGAGTGGTTCACACAATCAAATGCCTTAGATAGGTCCATAAAAATCCCACAAGTCTTTTGTTGCCTGTCAAGTAAATTAAGAATGTGCTCAATTATATCTGTTGATGCTGTTTTTGTTGACTTCCCTTCTCTGAAACCATGTTGTGATGAATGCAGTATACTGTACTTTGTTATAAAACTTACAATTCTATTCTTTATTATCATTTCATATATTTTAGCAAATGTTGAGATCAATGATATTGGCCTGTAATTTCCTAATTCATCCCTGTTCCCTTTCTTAAATATTGGCTTCACTTTACTTACTTTCAGTGAATCTGGAAATATAACTTCTTCTATCGCTGCATTCAGCATGTGTGTCAATGGTTTTAATATACATTCTCTGCATTCCTTTATGAGATGTGATGTGACACCATCCAAGCCAGATGAATGTTTAATTTTAAGTTGTTTTATTAGGTTTGACACTTCTGCATCCGTTGTAGGTATGAAAACCATAGTATGATTTGTATGTGGGGGGTTTAACAATTTACTTGCTGCATTTGTTTTATTTTGACTTATTAATTTGCCTGCTACAGTAATATAATATCTGTTAAAAGTATTGGCTACTTCTAGAGGGTTTGCGTTGCTTTTCCCACTCATCAGTGGGCAGATGTCCTCCGCCCGATTTGTTACTTTTCCTCTCTCTTCATTAATGAACGACCATAAACCTATTGAGTGGTTCTTTCCCTTATCTATAGACATCCTGATGAATGATGCTTTAGTTTTTCTGATAAAACTACAGTACTCTTTCTTTTTTATTTTATACAGTGTGTTGTAGGCCTCAGTATTTTTTTGTTTGGAGAGGTCATAATACACTCTCAGATTATTTCTGGCATGGATTACTCCTCCAGTCACCCAGCTTTTTTTCTTTTTTTGTTGCTGTCTGACAAGCCTTTTACTAACAGGACATGTAACATCATAATAATATCTGAATAAAGAAAAAAACTGGTTCCATTTGGTGTTTGCATCTTTAGCTGCATATATTGTTTCCCAGTTTTCTGCCTCTAACATCTTTTTTAGCAGATTTATGTTATGTGGGTAGTTCTGTCTTCTCATCTCCCATATCTTCTGCACTGAATCACTAGTCTTTATATTTATGTCTATCATGATTGCTAATGTGGAGTTTATTACCTGTGTGTCACAATAGCATGTAGGAATATTTGTTATTACATGATCAATTATAGTTTCACTATGCTTTGTTACTCTGGTTGGTTTATCTATTTTTATTTTTAGGTTGTATATGCAAATATGTCCAATAGGGTCTTAGTATTGTCTGTATTTTTACTTGTGTCTATGTTCAGATCTCCTATAATTATCAAATAAGCATATGTTTTTGAGAGGTGTTGGATTATATCTTTCAGCTGTTCAAAGAAGGTTTTGATTATACCATTTGGTGATCTGTACAAACCTAATACACAACATAAATTCCCAGCAATTTTAGTTTCCAGTGCTGTAGCTTCAAAGCTCAATTCTATAGCATATTTTGTTATATTTATGGCTTTAGTTGATTTATAGTTAGAAAAAATGGCAACCCCACCACCGTTATAGGAAGTTCTGCAAAAACTGGCTACTTTCACATAATTCTTCAAGTTGTGCATTCCTATGTGATTTTCTTTTATCCCATGTTCTGTAACTACTAGAATGTTTGGCCTATACTCCTGTAATATTACCTCTAGTTCCTCTGTTTTATTGTTTATGTATTGAACATTTTGGTGAAGTATTCTAACAGTTGGCTTTAAATGTAATAGTTCCCATTCCTGTAATATACTAAGCACTTCACTTGCTCCCTTTGCTTCTGGTACTATGCAATGTTTTTTTTCAGTTTGTGTCATTAAACCTGGATTGTATCTTTGTCCGGTGTTTATGTCCCTCTCACTATTGTCACACTGGTATTTAAGATGGACAGTTTTACTTACATCTTTTTCCATGTTCTCTTTCTGCTTACTCGGTACCATAAAAAATCCTCACTTAGTGTAGCAGGTCTCCTAGTTCTCAGGCATCTGTCTTGATTGGAAGCTGCTTCTGCTGTTGATCTCCCAGGCCTCAGGTACCTCTTCTGTGTGTTTGCTGTTGGTGGTGGCTCCTGCACTCCCCGACTTGGTGACTGCCCTGCTTTGTTAGCTGCTGCGGCTAATGAACCTTGTATGTTTTCCTCACATGCATTTTCATTGCCTTGAGGTAGTATTATGGGGTCTGCTGTTCTGGATGCTGTTGCTGATGACGACAGCTCTGCTGATGATTGTGGTGATTCTGCTGCTGTTGGTTTATCTGACATTGCTGCCGAGAATATCTGAGCCTTTGCTGCTGCTACTGGTGTTTGTTGTAGCTCTACTGCAGATAATGGTGGTTCCACTGTTACAGACAACTCTTGTTTTGGCGGAATTGGGATTGGAGACACTTCCATTACAGATGACTCATTAACAAATTTAAGTATTTCGACACTAATAATGTTTTACATTCATGTGGAGACCATGTCTTGTGAAGTGCTCTCTGTGAACACTGTTTATCTCTATGAAAGTCGTATTCTGGAAACCTCTACATATTTTCTCCAATAGCCTGTTTGCTGTAACAATCTCGATGTTTACGTATGAGTTTTCCATCAGATCGTGTCTCCTGGGGATACTAACAATGTAGAAATGCACTCGAGGCATCCTTTTGACTGTTTCCTTTAGGATTCTCATTGCACGCAAAGTTTCATTACAGTAAACATCATTTGCGCCTCCTATTATGATGCAGCTGTTACCGGTCGTTAATATGTTGTCACTGTTTTTCAGAATTTCACGTAATGGCGCGCCTGGTTTGATGATGCCTGTTAGATTAAGGTCTGGGTGATTTCTTCTCATAATTTCTGTAATTCCTCTCCCATGACTATCTGCAAAAATATATGTCTGTTGCTTGTGTCCTTGCTTATGCATAACATGGTTGTTTACTTTTTTTTCTTTATGAATATTTACCTTTTGTGATCTTGAGTAATCAGAATAATTGCTGGAGCTCATCCAAGATCATCCTGCAGACACTTATTTAAAGAGCTAGAAATCTTCACTGTAGCCTCACAATATATATATTCACTTATGAAATTTGTTATTAACAATCCGAACGAATTCAAAAGTAATAGCAGTGTACATGACTACAACACTAGCATAAAGGATGATCTTCACTACTCAAAGTTAAATCAAACTTTGGCTCAGAAGGGGGTAAATTATGCTGCCACAAAAGCCTTTGGTCACTTACCTAATAGCATCAAAAGTCTGACAGATAGCCGTATAGCATTTAAAAGGAAATTAAAAGAATTTCTTAATGGCAACTCCTACTGATTAGATGAATTTTTGGATATAGTAAGTGGGTAATCCCCCCCCCCCCCCAAAATAATACTAATAATAATAATAATTGAGTGTTGTAATATTTTGTCTAATGTAATATCTTGTATAGACATCTTTTATTAACCTGACATGTTCCACATCATTACAAAGTGTCGTATTCATGATCTATGGAACAAGTACTAATCTAATCTAATCTGATCTAATACCACATGGAACAATACTGATTGCATCGTTTTGTGATTGGTAGCCTACATCCATCACTTCAAACACATTAATTTATCTGAATTTGCAACTGAGGCACAAGAAATAGTCTGGGGGACATCTTCTATTCCCTTCTTGGACATAAACGAAAAACTTCAAGCATTTATTAATAAATGTACTCGACTATGTTCCCCTACATACTGGAAAAGTATGAAGGAAACCTGCACCTCAGCTAACTGAAGAACTTAAGCAGCTCATGAATCTCAGAGATGCTGCATATTCAGCTTACAAACTATGTGCTATACCCGAAAATAATGTTGCTCACAAGCAGAAACAGAACAGAGTCAGTCACACTGTGATAAATACCAAACTCAGACATTCCCATGCATTAACTGATTACAGAGATAGACCAGCTGCCTGTGAAAAAACTGCATAATCTTGGTATAGGAAAAGTATACCACAGCACCCTCTGATTGCTGTTGTAGTTGCATTCTTCCTGCACAGTCCAAGCCCTTAGAATGTATAGTCCATGACCAGCTAACAAACTACCTCTTTACAAACAATGTACTACATGAATACCAACTAGGTTTCCATAAACACCACTGCACAACATCTGCCTTACTGAAGGCAACAGGCAACTAAAGTTAAGAGACAACTAAAGGAAGGTAAATATCATGTGCTTCTTAGACTTCAACAAAGCCTTTTACACAACAGATTTTGACATTTTACTTGCCAAACTTAGCAGCCTAAATTTCTTGCCAAGTGGAGTGCAGTGGTTTCAATCATACCTTAAATCTCGCCAACAATGTGTTACGTCCAGGACCCTAAAGTCACAATGGAGGCAGGTAGTATCAGATATCCTCCAGGGCATAGTATTAGGTCCTATACTCTTTTCTTTGTATATACATGATGTGTCATCAGTGTTGTCCTACTGCAAATACCACATTAATGCGGATGACCTCCAGTTGTAGCTAAGTGCAAAAACAATAAAACCTGAAAACAACTATCGAGAATTTCAATACTGACCTATGCACATTATCATAATGGATGTAGGCTATAGGGTTTAAGCTCAACCCATCCAAAACCCAAGCAGTACAAATTAGTCATTCTATGTTCATTAGCACAAAATATCAGGAATCCCAGCAATCTTTAACCGTAATTGGGACAAATACAACTTTTCTTCCTCAGAACAGAGTCCAGATGAAAATGTAAATTGGACTGAGCACATAACTGAATTGCGCAAGAAGAGATCAGCATCTCCTGATGCCCTACAAAAATATAAAAAGCTATTCTCTCTTGACTTGTAAACTGTGCTAGGCCTTTCCTGGTTGTTCATTATATCTATGATGTTTGACTCTTTGGCAATATTTCACTGTAATATGCATAGCCATCTTGGATGCATGCATAGAAGTGCAGAGATTTCCATACCGTCTGTCTCCTCTACTGTCTCATCAACGAATGCTGTCCCTCACATCACTCCTCAACCTTAATGCTCTTATCTGAACAACATAAAAGAAACATCTGTTCTTATCAGAGCAAAATCCTTTCTCACCCACTCCATCATTCAGCCACTTTGTTGAAATCCTTCTCAGTTGCAGGAACCTGGCTCTAGAATAACCTCACACATTATAATAGAGAACTGAATAACATCTCCAACTTCAGAAGACAGTTAATGACATATCTACTAAAGCAACAATAAGGATTACCATTGTATGCACTCACCTGACCCCCTCACTGCATTACTCTTTCACCATACAGTTTTAATATTTCTAATCATTGATTTTTATTTTTATTATTTGACTTCACATCTTTCTTATTCCAGTTTCTTTTGTCTTTAGGATTCTACTACCTTTTTGATTAATCTTTCATGTGTTCCCATCATCTCCCTGACAGCAGCTGTCTTTGGGAGCAGTCCCGGTATTCCCTCTGCTCTGTATTTATTCTCTTTTTTTGAGCTATGTAAACTAAAGCTTCCATTTTCCTCCAACTTATCCTGCCTTCTTAGACTCCTCAGACTAGCCAAAATAGCCCTTCAATGGCATCAGAAGTGCATGCTATTAATTTTTTGTCCTGAATGCAAACAAGATATCACTATAGTAAATAAACAATCCCTTCTAGTTTTTGTTATTACCCAATACTCACAACTTCATCTTCAGGGTGTCTATCCTTTCATCCCTTTATTATCTGCAAAGGCAGTGTTCTTTATTTTTAAAGACAAACTATACTGAACATTGAAACGTACAGGTTAGAATATCAACAATATTATGTAAAGGATAGACTGCTACTCACCATAAAGATAACACAGCACAGTGAGCAATAGACAGGCACAACAAAAAGACTGTTACACACTGAGCTTTCGGCCAGTGCCTTCTTCAGAAAGGACACACACACACACACACACACACACACACACACACACACAAGCAAGCACACATGACTGCTATGATGCACACATGACTGCTATCTACATTTGCACTGGCCAGAGATTCTGGCCCAGAGATATTGGTCATGTGTACGTGAGGTGTGCTTGCTTGTGAGACTGTGTGTGTGTATTTCCTTTCTGAAGAAGGCTTTGGTCAAAAGATCATTGTGTCAAGTCTTTGTGTTGTACCTGCCTGCAGCTCAATGTGTCGTCTTTACACTGAGTAGCAACCTATCCTTTTCATAATATTGTAGACAAACTATATTGTAACTTCCTGGCAGATTAAAACTGTGTACCAGACCAGAAGTCAACCTGGGTCCTATGTCTGTCACAGTCAAGCACTTTACCGATGGTGATATTCAAGCATGACACACAACCTATTCTCACAGCTTTATTTGCACCAGTCCCTTATCTCCTACGTTCCAGATTACTCCTGCATACCCTGTGAGACTAGCACTCATGGAAGAGAGGATGTTGCAGGGCTAAGCTACAGCCTGTGAAGGTTCAAAGCTAGGACATGAGGTAACAGTGGAAGTAAAGCAGGTCATGAATCATGCTTGGATAGTTCATTTGGTAGAACACCTGATCATGAAAGGCAAAGGTCCCAGGTTTGAATACCAATCTGAGACACAGTTTTAATCAGCCAGGAAGTTTCATATCAGTCCACACTACACTGCAAAGTAAAAATTCATTCTGGAAACAATCCCCCAGGCTGTAGCTAAGCCATGTCTCCTTTCTTCCAGTGGTGCTAGTTTTGCAAGGTATGCAGGAGACCTTTTGTAAAATTTGGAAGGTAGAAGGTGAGGTACTGGTGGACGTAAAGCGGTGAGGGGGGCCATGAGGCATGCTTGGATGTTTGAGTCATGCTTGGATAGGTCAGTAAGTAGAACACTTGCCCACACAATGCAACGGTCTCACATTCATGCCCCAGTCCAGGACACAGCTTTAATCTGCCAGGAATTTTCAGTGTCTCCTTTCTTCCAGTGGTGCTAGTTTTGCAAGGTATGCAGGAGACCTTTTGTAAAATTTGGAAGGTAGAAGGTGAGGGGGGGCTTGGATGTTTGAGTCATGCTTGGATAGGTCAGTAAGTAGAACACTTGCCCACACAATGCAACGGTCTCACATTTATGCCCCAGTCCAGGACACAGCTTTAATCTGCCAGGAATTTTCAATCAGAGCACAATCTGCCACAGAGTGAAAATTCATTCTGTACATTCATTATATATTTTTCTGGTACAGCTACTCTTGGCAAGTCTCTTTCTTTAGTCTATGTTATCTTTGCACAAGTATTAAATGTCAGCAAGGGAATAAGGGTTATAATGAACATCTATTCCTGATCATTTTTGTAGGTAAGAAAATGAATGCAATAACAATAGCATTAATATCAGTAGATTAACTTACTGCACGAATTGCATGGGCTTCAGTGAGGCCCCAACTTGCGGCGAGTGCATAATCATCTCTTAGCGTTCTTCCAGTCAGTGTAGTGTCATCAGAATTTAGAGAGAAATTTACACCTTCTTCAGCAAATCTGAAAGCAATGTAGAAAAAACTATTAAATTCTTTTATCACCAGGACCAAGGTTCTTTTCTAATTTGTAACCTGAATTCATTCTTGCTGACAAGCTCTAAGCAAGACCATAGTAGGGTTTTTGGCAAACTCCCTAACACATCCCTTTCCTTGGAGATATTAATTTCACTGTTACCTTGGATAGTATTTACAGATTTTGAAGAAAAGAGGAAGATTTTATGACAAGTTGAAGCTCTGAGCTGTTTCATGAGGTGTACTCATATGGCATAGCTGGTAGCATACTGTTCACAAAAAGCAGAGATCTGAGTATGAGTCCTAATCAAGCACATACATTTAACATTTTGCATACGATCAATACACCATACACTCATCACAAATTGTATGTGTTGTTTTCAAGAATTTGTCTGTGACCATGTGTCTCCATTTCTTTTAAACACACTAAAAAATATAGTTAAAGATACCCTTGCTCAGAGTTCATTATGGTTTAGAGCGAACGGTTTTCTACTAAATGAAAGTAAGACCCAGGCACTTTCCTTTAGCTTAAGAGAGAATCATGACTTAGAAAGTATAAAATTTTTAAGTGTTATAGTAGACAACAAGTTGACATGGGAACCACACGTCAAACATTTATCTGCCAGACTCTTAAGAGTTATCATTTAATTAGAAACTTAAAAAGACATGTCTCTAATAGTTATATAAGATCAGCATATTTTGCTTTCTTTCAAAGTATCATATCATATGGAATCCTATTGTGGGGCAATAGCAGTCACATAAAGGGCATTCTACTTTTACAAAAAAATTAGTAAGAATAATAACCGACTCAGATAAGTTAGAACACTGTAAACCCTTGTTTGTTAAATTGCAATGCCTGATGGTAATAAACTTGTATATCTATAATGTTCTATTGTATGTTAGGAACAATATTTCAAATATATCATTAAGAAGGGATGTACATAGCCATAACACCAGGAACAAATCATCTTTAGATGTACCATACCAAAGACTATACAAGTCACAGAATTCATATTTAGTTCTTGGACTTAAGTTGTACAATAAGTTCAGTATAGATTTAAAAGAGTTACCTGTCAATGTCTTCAAAGCTAAGTTGTACAGAATACTAGTAAATAATCCTTTCTACACAGCAGACGAATTTTTTGAAACTGAAAATACTGTCTTTCAACACTGTATCTAGCGGATGGCCTTATGTAATCCAAACTAAATTGTATTTAGTAATTAATGTAAAAATGTAAGTTATCTTGACTTGTCTATTGCTTTATGAGCTGAACAACAATAAAATTTAATTGATCGATTGATTGTCTCCTTGGTATTTTTCTTGCAGATGGTTTTCCATTTTACTCTGCCAATCTTTTAATGCTAGCATTTCTAAATACTAATCAAAAGGTCCCTGGTTTGATTCCAGCTACTGCTTAGATTTTGGGTTAAATACTTCTGGTATAAAGTCACCCTCATTCTGCCAACAACCTTATCAGAAAGAGTGGAGGAGTGGACAGAAGTTCAAGGAACTCTCTTGCCATTGAGAACACAAAATATGTATCCTTAGTAACTGCAGTCTGTAATTCTGCCACCAAAAAATTCTAGTTTATTCTTCCGTTCATATCTCTGGAAGGTGATTACCAATGGGGAGGTGACCACAAGAAAATGATAGTATCTAAGCATTTATTTGGCTTTTCAACTGCCTGAAGTATGTGATATTAGATGTCTGAATGTTTTAAAGCCAGAAAATCTGAAAACAGAAACATGAAGGTTCATTTTAGATATAGTAGGTGTCAGTGACATGAAATGAAAAGAAAATGAAGTTTCTAATCAGGCAAATATTAGGTATTATCAAAGAATCAGAAAAAAATTATACTAGGTGTAGGATCCACTATGAATAGAAAGGTAAAGCAAAGGCTGAGGTACTGTGAACAGTTTAGTGATAAGATTATTCTTGTCAGAATCAACTGCAGACCAACACCAACAATAATAGTTCAGATATAGACTTGACATCAAAAACTTAAGCTGTAGATGAAGAGGTGGAGAGAGTATATTTTGGCACTGAATGCGTAACTAAGTATGTAAAGGAAGACAAAAATATGCTAATCACCGGGGATTAGAACACCACAGTAGGAGAGGAAATCAAGAACCGAGTTGTTTATTTTTATTCATTTTATTTATTTAGTTTTTAGTTGATCCTTCGTGCAACTGTTTTGATAGTATGTAGAACATGTCTATTACAGTAATAACCATATGTAAATGGTTAACAAACCTTACAATCTATGTCATATGCAAACAGATACATGAAAATTGAGGTTCATGTGCTCCAATAATAGCACAGATAATAGTAGTAATAATGTTCACATGAACAAATTGTAAAGCTTACATTCAAATTCATATGAAAATTATTCTGTCAACAAGTGATACATCAGTGATACATAGTAAGTTTACATAGTAATGCTTAAAACTAAACACATGAAGTATTACACATTGTCAAAACATTTCTGCAAAGAATAGAAAAAGGTGTCTACAAGGTAAAGCTTTAGCTGTCTTTTGAATTTAGTCACATTCACAATGACTGATTTGACATGAACTGGAAGTTTATAATACACTTTTACGCTTGAATGATGCATTCCTTTCTGTACCATGTAGAGATTTTTTTATGTTTGTGAAAATCATGTTATCTTCTATCATGAACATTATATGCAGTATTTATTTTTTCAATTGTATGATTCTTGTTCACAAAGCAAATTAGAGAAAAAATGTATTGGCGTGGCAGAGTGATGATGCCCAGTTGTTTAAATAAATTTCTATGAGAGCATCTAGGGCACAATTTACTCATAATTCTGATGACCCTCTTCTGTGCAATTATGACCCTCTTCTGTTCAATTATGACCCTCTTCTGTGCAATAAAGACTTTGTTCGCTTGTGGCTGGTTTCTCCAGAATATAACACCATATGTTGTAAGTGAATGGAAATATCGCAGGTAAACAGCTTTGATTGATCCAAGTAACAAACGGATGCAACAGAGCAAATGGCAAATTATGCAAAACTGAACCTTTTACACAGGTCGATGATTTGAATTGAACAGTTTAGGTTGTTATTAATATGTAATACCAAGAGTTTGGAAGACTCAACTCCCAATATTTCTTTATCGCCACCTTTTATTTCAATGTTTTCTGGTTTTATGTTTAGTGTGTTAAAATGAGTGAAATGAGTTTTGTAATATTGAGGTGTAATATTGAGGGACAGACTATTTGAAGGGAACCAATCTAGGAAGGTTCAGGAACGGGATTAAGATGCACTGATGACATTGCTATAAAAAAAAAAAAAGAGAAGGTATAAGCTATAGGGAAAGGTGTATAATAAACAATATGTATGAGATCCAGTAGGAAACAACAAGAATGGAGAACGATGAGAGAAGAGCTCAGACTAGAAATGGGGGTAAAGTAGGGTTAATTGGGAACCATTTAGTAGAAAAAGTAAAGGAAATCTACTATAATGGGAGCAAAGTAATGCAACAGGCAAAGAAAGAAGAATAATTGAAGTAGTCAAGCAAAGGAAAGGAGGGCGTTCCTCACGAAAAGAATCTACTGATGTCAAGCATAGGCTTCAATTTGAGAAAGAAATTTGTGATAATGTACATCTGGAGAACAACATTGTATGGGAGTGAACCATGGATTGCAGGAAAAATGGAAATGAGGAAAATCAAAGCAGTTGGATTGTGGTGTTACAGATGGATGTTGAAAATTAGGTGGACTGATAAGAAATGAAGAGGAGAATTTGTGGGAACCAATAACTACAAGTAGGGACAGGATGATAGGATGTATATTAAGACATCAGTAATGGCTTCCATGGTGCTAGAGGCAGCTGTAGAAGAAAAAAAACTGTATGGTAATGCATGAATTGGATAATATACAACAAATAACTGAGGACTCAGAGATGACTCAGAGACTGAGGACTCAGAGATGAAGAGGTTGGCACAAGAGCCATGGTAGGCCACATCAAACCATACAGACGAACAGAGACAAAAATGCCTTACTTCACTTCTTCTCTTGATATACACTAATGTTTGATGAATAGCAACACTGAGAAATATATGAGTAACTTAAACAAATTTTATCCTCAATGCAAGTCTCCAAACCATCAATTTTTGTAGCTAGGGAACTGTAATTAACAAACTGAGGAACAGGAATGGGAAGTACCTTAGGTTCAAAAATTTCCCAAGTGTAACAGCTGCCATTCAAATTTCCTCAATATTTAATAAGAGTTGGGATAGAATTTTGTGCTGAATAACATTCCAAATCACCACACTTGGTGCTTCCCTTGAATAAAAGTCTGCAGTGCGTGACTTTAATGCAGTAGAGGGTGATACTCATAATGGGGAACCCCCCACCCATTTGCATATTCTTCCATTATATTCTATCTAAATCAGTGTGTTATGTATGCTATATTATGAAAGGGGAAGTTGCCACTCACCATATAGCAGAGATGCTGAGTCACAGATAGGCACAACAAAAAGATTGTCACGAATGAACCTTTTGGCCTATAAGGCCTTCATCACAAATCAATGACAGACACACACACAAACACACACACACACACACACACACACACACACAAATGCAACTCACACGCATGACTGCAGTCTCAGGAAACTATAGCCACACTATGAGCAGCAGCACCAGTGCATGATGGGAGTGGCGACTCGGTGAGGGTAAGGAAGAGGCTGGGATAGGGAGGGATATTAGGGTAGGGGTGGTGGACAGTGCAGTGCTGCTGGGGAGCACACAGGGATGAGGTGGTGGAGGGTAGGCAGCTATGTACAGTCGGGAGGTTAGACGTTGGCAGGGGAGAGGTGGGGAAGGAGTTGGGATAGTGGAAAATGATAGAAGTAAAAAGACTGGGTGCAATGGAGGAATGGGAATAGGGAGGCTGGATGGGTGAGGGCAATGACTAATGAAGGTTGAGACCAGGAATGTTATGGGAACATAGGATACACTGCAGGGAAAGTTCCCACCTGTGCAGTTCATAAAATCTGATGTTGATGGGAATGATCCATATGGCACATGCTATGAAGCAGTCACTCAGATGAAGGATGTCATGTTTGGCTGTGAGCTCAGCAGTGGGGTGGTCCACTTGTTTCTTGGCCACAGTTGGTTGGTGGCCATTCATGTGGACAGACAGCTTGTTGATTGTCATGCCCACAAAGAATGCAGCAGAGTGATTGCAGCTTAGCTTGTAGATCACATGACTGGTTTCATAGGTAACCCTGCCTTTGATGGGATAGGTGATGTTTGTGTCCGGACTGGAGTAGATGGTGGTGGGAGGATGTATGGGACAGGTCTTCCATCTGGATCTATTACAGGAGTATGAGCCATGAGATGAGGGGCTCGGAGCAGGGGTTGTGTAGGGATGGAGAAGTATATTGGGGATGTTCGATGGATGGGGAATACCACTGCAGGAGGGGTGGGCAGGATAGTGGGCAGGATATTTCTCATGTCGGAATATGAGGAGAGGTAGTTGAAAACCTGGCGGAGAATGTAATTTAGTACTGGGTGGTACTGAGTTACAAGGGGAATGCTCCTCTGTGGCCGGACGGTGTAACTCCCACCACCTCCCAAAGTTCCACATGCAATTTGCACGATTCTACATGAAAATGTGGCTGAACTAAGTTGTTTTACGAGTTTCAAAATGTGTGTTTTCCGATTTAAATTCACATCAGTCTGGGTACGTAAGAACTTTGAAGTTTCCGGTCATGTTATTATTCACCATGTTTTACACCTACCATTGGTGTAGTGACCCTAGATGTGCAGAACTGAATATGTCGTGTCTTTTTAAAATTGAGGATGAGACCATTCACAGAAAACCAGTCAGTGATACTTTAAAGAACTTTGTTTACCATTTCTTCTGTATCTGTACATATGCTTGGGCTTATTACAATGCTAGTGTCATGTGCAAAAAGAACTAATTCTGCTTGTTGTATACTAGTTGGAAGATCGTTTACAAATATGAGGGACAATTGTGTACCTAAAATTGAGCCTTGGGGAACCCCATATGTGAATTATCCCCACTCAGAATCATGTCCCCAAACTATATTGGTTGAATTACTAAATACAACTTTCTGCAGTCTTTTGGTTAGATATGACATTATCCACCGGTTGACTATACCATTAATCCCATTAAAATTCAATTTATATAGGAGAATACTGTGAGAACAGAGTCAAATGCCTTAGATAGATTGCAGAAAATACTAACCAGTGCTATTTTATTATTTAACGCTTGTAAAATCTGGTGAGTGAACTTGTAAATGGCATTCTCAGCTGAGTAGCACTTCTCAATCCAAACTGTAATTTGCTGAGGGTACTGTTGTTGCTCAGGTGAGATACTGGTATAGAATACATCACCTTGTCAAAAATATTGGAAAATTATGTCAGCAGTGAAACACATAAATAGTTAATGACATCTCTCTCTCTCGTATCACCTTTCTTAAAGAGGTGTTTAAGAGTGATGTATTTCAGTCTCTGTGGAAAATTGCCTTGAGTTACTGAACCATTACATATTTTGGATAAGACTGGGCTTGTTATATGGGAAACAAAACTTGAGCACTCTATTGGAAACACCATCAGAACCACATGAGCATTTTATTTATTTACTGATTTATTTTTGGAGAAATTTTCTGAATTTCAGCAGCATATAAAACCAATGGTTACTCTGTGACTATGATGAGTATTATATACAGTATATAAATATTATATTCAAGTATATATTATATTATATATAAGTATTATATACAGTATATAAGCACCACCAGTCCCCTGACACAATAAGCTCTGGGCATGCTTCAGCAACCATCGTAAAAACCTCTATAAAAAAACCTCTGTCTCAAGGTTTGCTGCACACTGGTGAGATGCATGGCTGTTGAGTTGGAACAGTCTTAGCAGGCAATCTCTGGTGAACCTGCCGCACCTCAGTTGTATAAGGCTTACTTAGGCACATGGAGCTCTGTCTAGGTGAACTTTTATTTCCTTAGCTGCTCGTGGGACTGAGGTGCAACCCTCGAAATTATCTCCTTCTCCTTCCAGTGGAAAGGGTGCATCGCTGGGTAGTACTAACACCCAACCAAATAAGAAGGCTCGTGTGGCCAGTCGTCCTGAATCAAGAGTAAATTCTGAATGTTTTGGGTCTAGTAAAACAACACATTCTAGCAGTCAGAATGTGTTTTTAATAATAAAAAGGAAAGAGGGCAACTTTGCGAAAGTTCTGCCTTTCTGTATTCAAAATAGGTTGCTGGCAGTTCTAAAATCAGTTAAACGATTGTGTAATGGGGTGCTGTTGGTGGAACATCTAGTTGCCAACAAGTTAAGGACCTACACAAAGCTCAATGTCTCACAGAATATGCCATCAAAACTGAGCTGCACACAACTTTGAATTACAGCAAAGGTGTTGTGGTGTGCATACCCAAGGAGAAACTAAAAGGTAATTGGGCTCCAAAAAGGTATAGTCGACATGCAAAATATCACAAAGAGGATGGATGGGTTTTTTATAAAGTCTGACTCCTTTATCCTGGCATTTAATAGAATGAAACTTCCTGAGGATGTTAAGGCAGATTTTCTTTGTCTAAGCATATGGTCTGATGTCTCTATCCCCATATGCTGTTCCAAAGGCCATCACTTTGGGTATACTGTTCTTGGGTGTCATGGTGAAGTCACTTGTGGCAAATGTTGTAACACCATCTATGAAGCAGTCACTTGTATATCTCACCAGTGTGGGAACTGCGAGCTCACACCATCTGGAGTGTGGACTCCAGCATCTTGAAGAAGGCAATAAGACTATGAAGCACATCCCATATAATGAGGCCAAAAAGATGTATAAAGCCATGCTGCCCCAGTGTTCCCCATCTCCTTCGCTTCAGTTCTTGAAAATCCAGTGCGGAAAGCCGATGTTGCAACACAAATGGAAGTTGCTAGTGTCAGCACTAGTATTTGCATTTGTCCCTGTATTTTTGTTGCTGCAATCATTTCAAAGCCTGTCCCTCCCTCCAAGAACTTCAGAAAAAGCTGTGGTTGCTGACATTGTGGCTCTCCCTGCCCCTCCAAAGATTCAGTCTGGGACACAGTCCAGTGCAGCTGTGGTTGTGGTTGTGGCTATGGAGCCTACATAGGGCAAAACATCCATCACTGCTGGAATCAGGAAATGAACAGTCAGAAGACGTCAACGTCTTCATTTCTGACATCTCTCTCAAGTCTTTTTTTGAGGCTATGGACTCTGATGTTGGCCTGGGGCAATCATCTCATCCAAAAGGCCAAGCCACCCACTGTGTGTTCCCTTGCACAGCAGAAAGTCAGGATGAAAGTGCTACCCCCATGATAGATGGCTCCCATCCTACAGTCAAACATTAAAAATGAACTCAGGACATATGTGGAGGAACTGAAACTACTAGTACAGGAATACCCCCCATGCTTGTCCTCACAGGAAATGCATTTTGAAGTGTCCGATGCTCCTGTCCTATGGGACTACACACCCTATTGTAAAGATGACCTAACTGGGGAAAGGGCCAATGGAGGGGTCACTTTGTTTGTCAATAATGCACACCAGACCTCTGTTCTCCCCTAGCTATTGACCTGCAAGTGGCTACAGCTGCAGTTCATGTCTGTCAGAGGATCACATTTATTCACTATATTTACCTCCATGTGATGTGATTCACTCTGAGGTTCTAACAGGTCTTAAAGAACAACTCCCCTGACTATTTCTCCTACTGGGAGACTTCAGTGCTTACTATATATTGTGGGTTTGATCTCTACTTGCCAGGGTTTGGAGAACCTCATGACGTCTCATGAGCTGTGCGTTTTCACCATAGGCACTCCCCCTGATTTCTGTGCTGCTACAGAGTTGTTCTCAGCCATCAGCCTTTCTTTCTTCTCTCCAGCCCTCACAGACTATGTTCAGTCAGAAATTATTCATTCTAGTGATCACTTCCCACTCCACATTCATCTCCTGGATGGAACATTGCCTATACAGAAGTCACTCGAATGGATGGTCAGAAGGTCTAACTGGACACTGTTCAGCTAGCTCACTGCATTTGAACACAGTGATAGCATCCATGAATGTGTGGAAAACATCATACGAGTGATCCACCATGCTGCTGACTTATGTCCTCAAGTCATCTTAGGAGGCAACCTGTTCCTTGGTGGACCAGTGAGTGCTGCTCAGTTACCTGGAACAGGGAGGTGGCTCTTCAACGGTTTAAGAACCACCCAACAGCAGACAACCTCATTGAAAATGCTCCAAGACATCATTCAGACAATTGCAGAGTATTTTGCAGCAACTTCTGCCAAAGCCAGCAGGATCTGGCATTTCACCACTACTGTGAGAGTGCAGAGGGGGGCAAGTTAGACTTCAAATAGCACAATTTTGAGTGTTACAACTGCCCTTCTCCATGTGGGAGCTGGAATTGGCAATGTCTGAGATTCATAGCACTTCACCTAGTCACTACCAAATCCAGAACTGCATGCTTTGACATTTGCCAGCAATGTCAATGGAAATCCTCCAAAAATGTTTTAATCTTATATGGCAGAAAGGCACCTTTTCCAACTAATGGAGAGAGGCAATTCTGATACCTCTTCTCAAATCATAAAAGGACCATACATGTCCCAGTAGTTACTAGAGCATCACCTTAATGAGCTATGTAGAAAAGACCCTGGAGTGAAAGGTTAACTGTCATTTGGTCAGGCTGTTAGAGATCAGGCAGCTTCTCAGTTGCTCTCTGAATAGATTTGGAGATTTTGCTCCACTTTCAATGACCTGACCCTACTAGAGGTAGCTATTCAGCAAGCTTTCCTACATAAACATCACTGTCTAAGTATATTCTCCAATATCAGTAAGGCATACGATGTTACTTGGAAGCACATTATTCTCGTGCAACTACATCTATGGAGCTATTGTGACCACCTCCACATCTTATGAGGTCTTTCCAACTTACAGTGCAGAGGTTAGAGGAATGTGCTGCAAAAACAGGTTGTGCGCTGAAAGGATGGGTTTTCAGTTTTCTGCAGAAAAGTGTATGTTTTTTTTTTTTTTTTTTTTCATTTTAATCATTATCATCATATTTTTAATTCGCCTGAGCTGCATATGAGGGATAGTATTCTACATTTTAAAGACTCGGTGAAGTTTCTGGGCCTCATTTTTTACTCCAAACTGTCATGGTTACCACACCTGTGAGACCTGAAAGCCAGAACCCAGAAGGTACTGAATATCTTTAAGTGCCTTAGCCACATATCGTGGGGAGCAGGCAGGGCTCATCTGCTCCAGTTTTATAGGGCTCTTGTGCATTCGCGACTAGACTATGGATGCCCAGCTTAAGGATCAGCAAGGCCTTCTTATCTGAAAATCATTGATGCTGTCCACCATGAGGGGATTAGGCTGGCCATGGGTGCTCACAGGACCAGCCACATACCCATCTCTGTGCTGAGATTGGTCAACTGCCATTTACAATCTGATGGCAACTCCTCATGGAGTGTCAGGAATGTAAGTTGCTTGCAGCTCCAAAGTCACCAGCATACGATAATGTTATTCATTCACTTCTGGGATGCCTTTTCTCCAGTTGTCCATGAGAAACAGGGCCATTTGGGATCTGCGTGCGGCATGTGCTGGAGTTACTTGGTGTGGAGTAAGTACAACCCCAAATAATGCGTTTTATCGATCTGCTGCCCTTGTTACTGCAGAGGCCCACAGTAACCTTAGATATAGTGTAGCACAGGAGACTCCTGCTTCTGTCTTCAATATGATGTTTTGTGACATTTTAAATGAGCACCATGACGATGTAGCAGTCTTTATGGATGGGTCTAACAGGGGCCCTCTGTTGGTTTCTCTGATGTTTTCCCAGATCTTGTCCTCCAGGTCCGACTACCTCAAGACTTTACTGTAGTCTTTGATGCAGCATTAAATGTGATCTTGCAGGCACTGGAGCATATGAAACATTCTTCAATTGCTAATTTCCTTGTCTGTTCCAATTCTCTGAGTGCCCTATGCTCTCCACAATGCTTGCACCCAGCAGATAAGGTAGTCCAGAATATCTAGGATGCCTTCTTCTGACTACAACAACTGGGGAAGATGGTGGCTTTCTGCCGAGTACCAGGACATATGGGTATTGCAGGGGGAACGAAAGTGCGCATCTGGCAGCCAATGAGGTGTGTCATGATCCTCAGTTATTTCCTTGCTGTTGAGGTATGGAGTCTTGTGTCACTGGGAGGATGAGTGCCTGGAAGTGACAGACAGCAAGCTCCATCTAGTAAAGCCATCTATGAGGCCGTGGCATACCTCCTCCCAGCCATGTTGATCAGGCAACACCTTTGTATAGGCCACAGCCCTATGACACATAACTTCTTGCTTTGGTGAGAAGACAAATCATGTGTGGTGTTTGTAACGTACAGATTACTGTACACCATATTTTATTAGACTGCATTTGATTTTCTGAACAGAAGGCAGCAGTAGGTTCGCCAATAAATCTGCCCTCACTTTAAGTAACATTCAAATGAATGTGGTGAGAGTTTTAAGGTTCTATGATTTGTCAAACTTGTTTCCTAAAATTTTAGGCCCATGTTCTTAATGTGTTAACAGGGAGCCTGACTCACCCAATTGTTTTGTAAGTTGTCAGCCAGTCACATTTCCCTGTGCCTTTCTTTTAGCTCTTCCGTGGTTTTATGTCTGCAAAGCATCTTTTACACTTTGTCCACTGTCTTAAGGTGTGTGACATAATTGATAGTGTGAATGAATGCAATTGATGTGGGAGTGAGAGAATCCTTGTTATTTTGTATGCTTTCTCTTTACTGTATAACAACAATTTTAGTCATTTTCTCCACATTTGTTTCTTTTAATATGCATAAGGGTGATGATAACCTTAGAGTTGAGTGCTCATAAGCTCCAAACACACAGAGCACTTAAACATATGTGTGCTGCAGATCAGTTATATGAAATCAAATTTACCATGTCCTTTATTTATTTTTACGTATTTGAAGTGTTCAGTTTAGAATGAAAATTGTGATCAATGTAAAAATAAGTGCCACAATAGAGTGCATTGAAAGACATTAGTCAAATACTATTGAAACATTTAAATAACTAGGGCTCATATGGTATATAGCAGTGGTGTTTATACCCCTCTCCAACCATTCAGCTTTGCATTTTCCATGGTCTTCTTAAATCATAAGGATGAATGTCGGGACAGTTCCTTTGAATATGATAGGGCCAACTGCAGTCCCAATTCAAAACTGTGCTCCATGTCTTATGATCTTGTCACTGACAAGATATGATACTCTAACTTTTCTTCATTTCATAAAGCACACATTAGCACAACTAATAAGCATCATATAATGAAGAATCTGCAGTAACTATGAAAACAAATTTGCATCTCTATAAGAACTACAACAACAGAACACATAAAGAGCTTTAGAATATAATTCAAGCTTAAGTTCACCCCAAATAAGTAAGTGTAGAGAGAAAAGAGAAGTAATGAACTTATTAAATCAGTGTTACCTGACAATTGGATGCTTCCTTGTACCTAATGGGACAGCTCCAGTTAGATAACTTGACCAAGGGCAAGTTTCAAAATGTATTTTTTTCTCTTTACAGCTGCTGTAAATTGCTTCACTTTCAACCACCCGATAACCATGTCCTACACGCTCTGTGTGATATACTTCCACTGCCTAAAATATAAGTAAGTCCACATGAAACAACTAGGAATTAATTATTCATGAAACAAATAAATTGGGACTTTTCATTTTATGTATTTTCAAAATACTTTTAACTCTCTCCCTTAATGACTATGAATCTTGTCATGAAGATAAAATAGTTATGTTATATGTGTATACATTTATAGAAAAAATGGACAATAACCAACCACAAATAAGTGTCTTAACCAAAAATTTTACATTTACAGCAAATTAATGAACTGCGTAATAATGCAGTTTCTAACAGCAAATATTGTTTCAAAGTGTATAGCTTGATTCATTACACAATCCAGAAATTTCTGTTTCATCAAAGGATCTATAGAAAATGAATAAATGAACATATGGCCCCCTTAATGAAAGATTTCACATGATGAATGCTACAGATTTACACACTGCAAACACATAGACAGAAAATCAAACAGCAAACAATGGAAAAACAGCTAATAACCACATATTTCTCACTAACAAGGGGAAGGTCTCCTACATGGGCAATCAACTTGGCTTATATATGGGAGGTTCAAATGGTTCAAATGGCTCTGAGCACTATGGGACTCAACTGCTGTGGTCATAAGTCCCCTAGAACTTAGAACTACTTAAACCTAACTAACCTAAGGACAGCACACAACACCCAGCCATCACGAGGCAGAGAAAATCCCTGACCCCGCCGGGAATCGAACCCGGGAACCCGGGCGTGGGAAGCGAGAACGCTACCGCACGACCACGAGATGCGGGCATATATATGGGAGGTCACTTGTGGACAAGCTAAAATGACAGACTCTAAGAAAGTCTGGCTCAAAACTACATCATTTCTGAGAAAACCACTCCTACAAAGTTCATGGTGAGCAATGGATTAAAAATCGATGGGATTGCTAGATAGTAGAAAATTGATGATTTTTCATCATCATATATGGGGTCCACAAGATCATATTTTCCCATAAATCAAGGAAAGATTCCGAAACAACTGCAGCTTATCTATCCATAACTGCAGCTTATCTATAAATACAGTAAATGCTGTTCAACAGGAGTGCTGCTGGCATAGCGACCAAGGAATCTGGCTGTGGAGCAAAGAACCTCTGCTTGATTCTCAAATGCATACTGCAGTTTTGTCGTTTGTTTTTTTTCCACATCAAAATTTTAGGAATAGGGTTGTTAATAAGGTAAGTAAATTGATAAAGAATAACAAGATGGTAAGCAAATAAATTTCTCATACAATCTGTATACAAATGAAAAAAGCTGCAGAATGCATTTGGGAATCAAACACAGGTTATCTGCTCCCTAGCCAGATCCTTTGGTCGCTACACCTGTGGCACTTTCATTTAACAGCTCTTTTATCTCTTGGGTACATACGCAACAATTTCCATAGTTCATTTCTTCAATTTCTAGGAAACTATGTGTTTGTGGTACCCACATATGATGAAAAATGCTAAATTTTCAATAACCCATCAATCCTGTCAATTTTGAGATGACTGCACATCATGAACTTTAGGGGTAACTTTTTCAAAAACAAGGTGATGTTGAGACAGACTGTCTTAGCACGTTTCATTTTAGGTTTTACACAAGTGACCTGCCAAATATGAGCTGAATCTGTTGGCCATGTCTGAGGTCTTCCCCCTGGGGGTGAAGTTACAACACTTGGTTGAAGGTAACACAACGTATTTTTAAAAATTGAATTCAGATGCCTCATTCTAACAAAAATATCTCATTGTTACTCTTATGCCAGCTGAATTTACTCATTAGTACCAGATGTGGCCTGATTATCATCTTCTATTACTGTTAAGAATTCCATAATTTAAGTCTCATCATGCAAACCTTAAAGCTAACTCCTCAGCTATGTTTTATGAGTCACTTCTGATATTGTTATAGTATGGACTGAGTACCATGACACCAAGGAAATTTGGGACATGGTGTTCCAATTATCATCCCAAAGACATGTAGCTGATGACACAGCTAATCTGTAAAATGTCCCACTTGGTTCGTCAACATGTGGCAAGATGATCTTGATGACTTGTTGACATACGATTGTAACAACTGGCAGTGCATGTATTATGCTGCCAAACAACAGAACAGTCACTGGGGTATTATTTATACATGCTGAGCAAGGCATGAGGCATGTAGAGGCAACCACAACCAGAAGGCTACTATGCTGTTGGACTTCCAGCATCCATAGGACAGCCATCATCATCTCCAGCCAACTAGTCATACAATTAGGTCCTGAGTTCAGTGTGCTGTGTTGCCCTGCTTCTACACTGCTGTCCAGTGCTGTTAATGATACCTGCCAGCACCACCTGAGCCTCAGGTGCCTTGACTATTAGCCCCAATCTCAGCACCAGCAATGAGAAGCACCTACATCTTCTCTAACATATTGGAGCAATAGAGAGTTTTCCTTCACCTCCAATGGATTCCTGCCTCCCTGCTAACTCATTGAACACAGAATGCTCAGGCGGAAGAGCCGAACACCATCCCAGTCAACCTGAGAATGGCTCCTCCACCACCCACTGTTGTGGTCACCATACCCCGGGCCTCTACAAGTTGTGTTGGAAGAGATACTGGCAAAGGTGTTACTATCCTTATCAACAGCTCCGAAAGTGAGTAGCAGCACATGTGCTTTATAACCACTCATGGGTTCCTTGTGTCTATTGTTTCCATCCTCATTTTCCAATTCTGTGTGGAATTTGTTAGGGATGAAGATAAGTGTGTGTTGGAGATGAGCAAACAGACAAGTGTAGACGTAATTTAGAGTTGTCATATAAGTTCTCAATTTAAAAGTCCTCAAGGGATCTATACTAGTAGATATGTTTTTTGACATTCAGAGAGAATCTGAGTCTTGGGCAGAGCTTTTTCATTTCTTTCCATTCCTGTGCTGTGCTCTTTCTGCATTATTGGTGATTCTATTTTCTACTGAGGCATCTGAAACTGTGATACAGCACTGATGGGGAAAAAAATTCTGTACCATAACAGTGTCCTATGGTTTACATTATTTTGCCTTTTCATCATGGAATGCTGATTCAAAGAAGTACAGTAGGGTACTGAGATACCTCAAGGATCTGGGGTGAATCAATGACCCTGATGTCATCATTATACAGCTCCTGATCCTCAACATTCAGTCAGCACTACAGTGGAGAATCTACCTAGTTGTCAGGATCAATGTAAAAAATAATGGGAGAATGCATCAAGTTTCAAGGATGTATGATGAGAATAAATTGTTATTTAAGTAGTAGGAGCTGAAATAAGGTTTCGAAGGTTAAGATTGTGAAACATCTGTGATTGGACAAATAAATCAGTGTTTCAGTGTTATTGTAGAGTTTATGGAGTTCAGTACACTGAACAGGTCTCTCTCAGATGAGAAGTGAAGATTTGAGTGATAGTTCTGCAGACATTATGATGAGAAATGCAACTTTAGTGATGTTATCACAGATTCCTTTTGTAAACAGTTTAATCTCTTCTTGCCAAATTCTGTGCTTGTACTTTAAGTAGCAAATTTCATGACATAGTGATAAAATATAATTGGTTAATGTGGTGATATTTAATGTGGGGAACAGAATGAATGTGTTGGTAAGGATGAGTGATATGTTGATGAAGTTTGGTATAGATTTAAGGGGTTAATTCACAGATAGAAGTGAGTATTGTAAATTTGTAATTTTAGTTAGGTCAAGCCCCCATGAACCGTGGACCTTGCCGTTGGTGGGGAGGCTTGTGTGCCTCAGCGATACAGATAGCCGTACCGTAGGTACAACCACAACGGAGGGGTATCTGTTGAGAGGCCAGACAAACGTGTGGTTCCTGAAGAGGGGCAGCAGCCTTTTCAGTAGTTGCAAGGGCAACAGTCTGGATGATTGTCTGATCTGGCCTTGCAACAATAACCGAAACGGCCTTGCTGTGCTGGTACTGCGAACGGCTGAAAGCAAGGGGAAACTACGGCCGTAATTTTTCCCGAGGGCATGCAGCTTTACTGTATGATTAAATGATGATGGCGTCCTCTTGGGTAAAATATTCCGGAGGTAAAATAGTCCCCCATTCGGATCTTCAGGCGGGGACTACTCAAGAGGATGTCGTTATCAGGAGAAAGAAAACTGGCGTTCTACGGATCGGAGCGTGGAATGTCAGGTCCCTTAATCGGGCAGGTAGGTTAGAAAATTTAAAAAGGGAAATGGATAGGTTAAAGTTAGATATAGTGGGAATTAGTGAAGTTCGGTGGCAGGAGGAACAAGACTTCTGGTCAGGTGACTACAGGGTTATAAACACAAAGTCAAATAGGGGTAACGCAGGAGTAGATTTAATAATGAATAGGAAAATAGGAATGCGGGTAAGCTACTACAAACAGCATAGTGAACGCATTATTGTGGCCAAGATAGATACGAAGCCCACACCTACTACAGTAGTAAAAGTTTATATGCCAACTAGCTCTGCAGATGACGAAGAAATTGAAGAAATGTATGATGAAATAAAAGAAATTATTCAGATAGTGAAGGGAGACGAAAATTTAATAGTCATGGGTGACTGGAATTCGAGTGTAGGAAAAGGGAGAGAAGGAAACGTAGTAGGTGAATATGGATTGGGGCTAAGAAATGAAAGAGGAAGCCGCCTGGTAGAATTTTGCACAGAGCACAACTTAATCATAGCTAACACTTGATTTAAGAATCATGATAGAAGGTTGTATACATGGAAGAACCCTGGAGATACTAAAAGGTATCAGATAGACTATATAATGGTAAGACAGAGATTTAGGAACCAGGTTTTAAATTGTAAGACATTTCCAGGGGCAGATGTGGACTCTGACCACAATTTATTGGTTATGACCTGTAGATTAAAACTGAAGAAACTGCAAAAAGGTGGGAATTTAAGGAGATGGGACCTGGATAAACTGAAAGAACCAGAGGTTGTAGAGAGTTTCAGAGAGAGCATAAGGGAACAATTGACAGGAATGGGGGAAAGAAATACAGTAGAAGAAGAATGTGTAGCTTTGAGGGATGAAGTAGTGAAGGCAGCAGAGGATCAAATAGGTAAAAAGAAGAGGGCTAGTAGAAATCCTTGGGTAACAGAAGAAATATTGAATTTAATTGATGAAAGGAGAAAATATAAAAATGCAGTAAGTGAAGCAGGCAAAAAGGAATACAAATGTCTCAAAAATGAGATCGACAGGAAGTGCAAAATGGCTAAGCAGGCATGGCTAGAGGACAAATGTAAGGATGTGGAGGCTTATCTCACTAGGGGTAAGATAGATACTGCCTACAGGAAAATTAAAGAGACCTTTGGAGATAAGAGAACCACTTGTATGAACATCAAGAGCTCAGATGGAAACCCAGTTCTAAGCAAAGAAGGGAAAGCAGAAAGGTGGAAGGAGTATATAGAGGGTCTATAAAAGGGCGATGCACTTGAGGACAATATTATGGAAATGGAAGAGGATGTAGATGAAGATGAAATGGGAGATACGATACTGCGTGAAGAGTTTGACAGAGCACTGAAAGACCTGAGTCGAAACAAGGCCCCCGGAGTAGACAACTACTGACAGCCTTGGGAGAGCCAGTCCTGACAAAACTCTACCATCTGGTGAGCAAGATGTATGAAACAGGCGAAATACCCTCAGACTTCAAGAAGAATATAATAATTCCAATCCCAAAGAAAGTAGGTGTGAAAATTACCAAATAATCAGTTTAATAAGCCACAGCTGCAAAATACTAACACGAATTCTTTACAGACGAATGGAAAAACTAGTAGAAGCCGACCTTGGGGAAGATCAGTTTGGATTCCGTAGAAATACTGGAACATGTGAGGCAATACTGACCTTATTACTTATCTTAGAAGAAAGATTAAGGAAAGGCAAACCTACGTTCCTAGCATTTGTAGACTTAGAGAAAGCTTTTGACAATGTTGACTGGAATACTCTCTTTCAAATTCTAAAGGTGGCAGGGGTAAAATACAGGGAGCGAAAGGCTATTTACAATTTGTATAGAAACCAGATGGCAGTTATAAGAGTTGAGGGGCATGAAAGAGAAGCAATGGTTGGGAAGGGAGTAAGACAGGGTTGTAGCCTCTCCCTGATGCTATTCAATCTGTATATTGAGCAAGCAGTAAAGGAAACAAAAGAAAAATTTGGAGTAGGTATTAAAATCCATGGAGAAGAAATAAAAACGTTGAGGTTCGCCGATGACATTGTAATTCTGTCAGAGACAGCAAAGGACTTGGAAGAGCAGTTGAACGGAATGGATAGTGTCTTGAAGGGACGATACAAGATGAACATCAACAAAAGCAAAACGAGGCTAATGGAATGTAATCGAATTAAGTCGGTTGATGTTGAGGGTATTAGATTAGGAAATGAGACACTTAAAGTAGTAAAGGAGTTTTGCTATTTGGGGAGCAAAATAACAGATGATGGTCGAAGTAGAGAGGATATAAAATGTAGACTGGCAATGGCAAGAAAAGCGTTTCTGAAGAAGAGAAATTTGTTAACACCGAGTATAGATTTAAGTGTCAGGAAGTCATTCCTGAAAGTATTTGTATGGAGTGTAGCCATGTATGGAAGTGAAACATGGACGGTAAATAGTTTGGACAAGAAGAGAATAGAAGCTTTCGAAATGTGGTGCTACAGAAGAATGCTGAAGATTAGATGGGTAGATCACATAACTAATGAGGAAGTATTGAATATGATTGGGGAGAAGAGAAGTTTGTGGCACAACTTGACCAGAAGAAGGGATCGGTTGGTAGGACATGTTCTGAGGCATCAAGGGATCACCAATTTAGTATTGGAGGGCAGCGTGGAGGGTAAAAATCATAGGGGGAGACCAAGAGATGAATACACTAAGCAGATTCAGAAAGATGTAGGTTGCAGTAGGTACTGGGAGATGAAGAAGCTTGCACAGGATAGAGTAGCATGGAGAGCTGCATCAAACCAATCTCAGGACTGAAGACCACAACAACAACAAGAGTTAGGTCAAGCTGGAGTATTATGATTGCATAATTGTAGGAAATCTCTTGGAATTCCAAAATCCTGTCCTGATGAGATTGTCAACACTACTGCCAAACTGACAATTGAATATCATAAACTATAAGTGTTTAATGGCCAAACTTTGCCTAGAGACTGAGTGAGACAGCCTACAGAGTAATCATGAAGCAGTGAGTGGATTGCATAACAGTGGACTCAAGTGTGAATGGGGTGGACAAAAGCAACCATTGGAGTCAAAGTGTAGTAACTGAGATCAACTTTCGTAGTGTGCGTTCACAGGACTTTCGCGCACTTTTCTGAAACAGCCACTAACTATTACGATATGAACTACAGAGGGCTTTGTCATTTCTAATTCTGTCTGAATGTCTGCTCTATCTGTCACTGGTGGAGCACCAAGCTAAATTCAAGAATTCAGTTTCTACAAAGACGGGAGTTAAGTTGTGGTATGGATGGTGTACAACAAAACCAAGAAAATTTGAGGCATAGAGTTCCAATTAGCACCCCAAAGACATTCAACTGACAATGCAGCTGACTTGCAAAATGTCCCACAAGTTATCTCAACATGTGGAAAGACACTAACAATGATTCACTGACACAGCATTGTACCAACTGGCAGTGCATGCCTTCATTGCCATACAGCCAAACAAACAGTCACTGTGGTGTTATTTATAAGTGGTGAGCTAGTCATCAGGCAGGATCAAGGCAACAGCCATAACCACGTTGCTGCTGTGCTGCTTGACCCTCCAGAATACATTGGACATTTCCATCATCATCAGCTCACCACTAGTATGCCGAGGTCCAGAGTTCAGTGTGCCACACAGCAGCCCAGCAAGTGCCAACTGAGCAAAGGACTCCTTGACCACCAGCTGCTGTCTCAGTAATCATGTTGCTCCCCAGTGGTGTGTGTGGCCTTCAGGCACGTCGACCCCCATTGCACCAAACAAAGACACCATGGGTCAGGGCCAAGCTGTGCTACTGGATGAGGGCATACACTTGTATCTAATCCAGCTTGTAGGAACAATAAAGAGTTCTCCTGAATTCTGTTTCCCTTGCTGTAGCCTCTGTCACCTCCATCAAGTTCCTGTAGCCCCTGCCAACCCATAAGCCCACAATGCCCAGGTGGAACAGCCAGATGCCATCCTGACCTCAAAGAACAGTTCCTCGACCATCGCCCTCAGAGTCACTACACCATGGGTCTCTGCAATGTGCATCTTTTAGAAATTCTATCTTCTTCTGATTCATTTCCTGTTTTTACTGACTTTGCTCTCAACTCCCAGCAATTAGACATCAGTTCTGAATGTTCAAGATCTCAGGTTCTGAGAGTTCAAGATTTATTATCTTCAGTTATTTTATGTCTTAGTGCTGTACAAAACATAACTGCATAATTAAGCTTTAAAGCAAATTCATCCAAGTTTGCTGGAAAGGAATTATCTTCATACTGCTTCCTCCACTGACTGGTATTTTTAATGTTTTATTTTATATTGGAATCCTATGATTACATTGCTTATCTGCAAACCACAGTAACTCTATAATGAGATCCCTTAAATTTTGAAAACTTATTCTGTATTTGCCCATTTATGTTAAGCATTATCATTAGCCATTACGCTAACAATTTCAGGGTTTATTAAACATGTTAACTGCATGTCATTAAATGTAAACTCTACTTGACTAATTCCTCTTTTTGTATCAGCAGTACAAAAATTCTGCACAGAGGATTCATGTATCTGATATCTGAGTCATTATTATGTATCTATCTGCCACATCATTCAGAGAATTCCTTTAAGGGGAACATGCTATGGGTTTCAGGTGTAACAGCTCTCTACTTTTTCTTACACCAGCAGATTTAAGTAGCAAACTTTATCAAAGTACAATGATATCACATATAGGTTTTCATGTGCTCTAATCTAAGAGATATGAATATAATAGAAGGAAACATTCCACGTGGGAAAAATATATCTAAAAACAAAGATGATGAGACTTACCAAACAAAAGCGCTGGCAGGTCGATAGACACACAAACAAACACAAACATACACACAAAATTCAAGCTTTCGCAACCAACAGTTGCTTCGTCAGGAAAGAGGGAAGGAGAGGAAAAGACGAAAGGATGTGGGTTTTAAGGGAGAGGGTAAGGAGTCATTCCAATCCCGGGAGCAGAAAGACTTATGCTAGGGGGAAAAAGGACAGGTATACACTCGCACACACACACATATCCATCCGCACATACACAGACACAAGCAGACAATCTAAGAGATATGGTTGACATTCTTGGCAACTGTGTACAGGTTTCATGTAAGTGCATTCTTCAGAAATGATAAGAGAAAGGAAAACCTCTGTTACTTACTCTTTGTACCATATCAGCTCCCCCAGCTTCACCAGCATGCAGTGTTCTGTGAATACCACATTTTCTAGCTTCTTCATATGCAGCAATCTCTTCTGGGTTAAGCGGCACTTCAACTGATTGAAACATTACTTGTAACAGTTATCTCATGCTGACATGAATTACCTATCTGATGTAATCACAACTGAACAATGTCTTACTCTTCTCAGGCACTGTACTTTGATTTTGAAATTGTGAAATTGGCTATATAGTCAGATTCTATTATTTATTTTTTAAACCAGAGATTCCACTAATTTCAATGTCAAATAAGAGAAGAAGCATTATGTTTCAAAGTAATCTTTTTCTCCTTTAATTTTCTCTAATGAAAGCAAATAACTTACCATAGGTTTCTGATTTATCATATGCATTCATTGCTATGTCCATTCCAACAACACCTTCACCTTTAAACTTTTTACATAGTTCCAAAACATCCTTTATCATGCCTGTACCATTGAGTGCACAGAGTATAGTCTTTGCTTTGACACCAAAGTCAGTTTCTCCACGTTCAAAGCCACGATTTACAGCATTCACAATCTCCCCTAATTCTGAAATGGAATAAATGATTATTATTTGACTTTACTTTGACATAAAGTGAGGACAGACATTCACTCGCCTGCATATATGTTGTGGGTGAAGCATAAGCACACCCTAATATGAAAAAATTTCAAATTTCCATTATTCAGACACATGTAACTTAGTTTTGAGTATCAGATACAGGAACTTCTGAACTATGTTCACAAATGGGAAGAAACACAGTATGGCAGATGAAGCAATGGCCAAAGCAAAAGTGTCAAGGATGTACTGAGGAAAATAAAGATCACAGGAAATAAGCAGACACTATTTTATGTAAGATGAAGAGGAGGAGTTGGAAATGAACTTATTTATAACATATTTACAGCTGCTATCACTAAAATATCAGTGAAGAGTTTAAAAATAGCTTCAATGACAGTGAAATATGAGATTAACAGCAACAAAAAGAAAAGAAACAGAATGTAATCAGTAATTGATGTAAAAAGAGAGACAGAACAAGACAAATAAAGAACAGGGAAGAAAAAAGATAATGTAACATGGCATGCCTGGATTTTGTTGTCCACCACTACTGTCAATCATTCACTTATGTGTGTTACAGTGACATGTATGGTTACTGAAGCAATGCCACTCCAAAAAAGTACAATTCAATGATTATTGAGATCCCACTGTTTTTTATTCATATTATTATTTCCCAAAAGATTTGTGAATACTGGTGAACTCATATAATATTATGAAAAGGGTAGACTGCTCCTCACCATATAGTGGAGATACCAAATACAGACATGCACAACAAAAAGGTGTAACCTTTCAGCCAGAAGGCCACCTTTCACAATAACCAACAAACACACACATATTACCCATATGCACCTCATACATATGTGACCACTGTCTCTGGTAGCAGCACCCAGATTGTGAGCAACTGTGCATGATGCAAGAAGCAATCTGGGTGGTAGGGGTAGCTGGGATTGGGAGGGGATGGGGAGGGGAGAGCAGGGTACAGGTGAGGGACGGTAAAGTAGGAGCATACGGGAATGAGGTGGAGAGACGGTAGGGCACTTAGGTGCAGTTGGGAGGTTAGATGGCAGGGGTTGGAAAAGGAAGGAACTAAAAAGACTGTGGGTGTGCTTGTGGAATAGAAGGTTGTGGAATGGGAAAAGGAAAGGGAATAGGTGGATGAAGGACAATGACTAACAGAGTTTGAGGCCAAGAGTGTTGTGGGAAAGTAGTATATATTGCATGGGGAGTTCCCACATATTGGTAGGAAGGATCCAAATGGCGCATGCTGTGAAGTAATCATTAAAATGAAGGAAGTTGTGTTGGGCAGTGTTCTCAGTAAATGGGTGGTCCAGCTGTTTCTTGGCCACAGCTTTTTGGTGACAATTCATGTGAACAGACAGCTTGTTGTTTGCCATGCTCACATACAATGAAGCATAGTGGTTGCAGCTTAGCTTGTAAATCACATGGCTGCTTTCAAAGATAGCACTGCCTTTAATGAGACTAGGTGATGCTTGTGACCAGACTGGAGTAGGTGGTGGTGGGAGGATATATGGAACAGGTCTTGAATCTAGGTCTATTACAGGGATATGAGCCATGAGGCAAGGGGTTGGGAGCAGGGGCTGTGTAGGGATGGACAAGGATATTTTGTAAGTTTGGTGGACAGTGGAATATCAGTGTGGAAGGGACGGGGAAGGATAGTGGGTAGGATATTCCTCATTTCAGGGCACAATGAGAAGTAGTCGAAACCCTGGCAGAGAATGTAATTCAGTTGCTCCAGTCCTGGTTGGTACTGAATCACGAGGGGAATGCTCCTATGTGGTCAGATGGTGGAACTTTGGAAGGTGATGGGTGATTGGAGAGATAAGGCACAGGAGATTTGTTTCCGTACAAAAGAAAGTAGTGTCCTTCACTCACCTATTCCTTTTCATTGTCCCACTCCACTGCCTCCTAATCCACAAGTGCACCCACAGTCTGTAACTTTTCCACTCCCATCATCCAACCTCCCAGCTGCACCTTCATGCCCTACCCTCTCTCCACCTCATCCCTGTACGCTCCCAAAAATAACATTTTACTGTCCCCCAACCATACCCTGTCCTCCTTCCCCCTCAGCTAACCCACCACCCAGACTACTTCTCACACCATGCACAGTTGTTCACAGTCTGGCCCAGCAGCCAGAGACAGTGGTCGTGTGTGTATGAGCTGAATGTGTGTGTGTGTATGTGTGTGTGTGTGTGTGCGTGTGTACGTTTTCTGTTTTGGGAGAAGGCCTCCTGGCTGAAATATTACGCATCTAGTACTCTTTTTGTTGTGCCTGTCTGTGACTCAACATCTCTACTGTACATCTCTGCTATATTATGAGTAGAAATCTATTCTTTTCATAATACTGTCATTAGTCCATCCTGGATTTTCCACTGTTTGGCGAACTCATACAGTTATGTGAGATAGTAAGAAAGAGAAAAAGTTGTTACGCAAGCAACTCTGGATAAATCGGATTGTCTTTCACTGACTTACATTGGCCCTATTGGTAAATCAAATGCACTGGGTAACTGTTATATCACTTGATTTAGATAGCTATCTGCTTTATCAGTTGTACATGTAAATGTCTATCTAAATTGTGTTATACTGTGAACTATTTTATTAATAATTACATTTTAATGAATAAATTGTGAGGAAAACTTAACATAGGCATAAAAAACCACAAACAGATTAACAAAAATGAGCAGAAAGTTAATTTGGTGCATACCTCAAAATATAGTTTCTACATAATTTCACACAGCATATTCACAACAGAAAATTTCAGAACAGAGATTAAAAATACACAGAGAATTGACAGTAAAAGAGAAGTATCCAACTAGCATACAGTTGAATATCGGGTTTTTACAAACTCCTAAAGTTCTTCCCTCTGACTATTGATTGGTAACAAACAATTAAAAAAGAAATCTGAATAGAGAGCACAGAAAAACGAGTGGGAAGTAAATTAAGACTAACAGCCAAGGTGCAATTTCCAGAATACTGTGAAAAATGGGCTGCCTGTGGATATTAAGTTTGAAATGACATTTGAACTTGTAAAAAAGTGCCATCAAAACTGTAAAGGGAAACAAAATATAGCTAAATACAAAGATGATGAAAAAAACAAGAAGGACTTTTGGCAGAAAGCATATGCGATTCAATATCTCCTCTATATGGTGAGTAGCAATCTGTCCTTATGTAATAAAAAATGAAACTGAAAGGGAATTTTCATAGGCAATAGATAAGGAAAAGGCCAACAGAAAGCAATAATTAGAGTTATACCTGAAGCAATGTGCAAAAGTAAATGTGAACTATCAAACTGGAAAATGTAGAATGCAACTTACAACATTATATGCACGAACAGATTGGGCAGATCTAAATTATATCATCCACGTTAGTTTCTTCTTTCTCACTAATAATGTGCAGGAGAATATGTGAACAAATTACATCTGCATTATCACTCTGCAATTCACAATTCAGTGCCTGGCAAAGGGTTCATCAAACCACCTTCAAGCTATTTCTTTACCGTTCCACACATGAAGAGCACATGGGAAAAATGAACACTTCAATCTTTCCATGCAAGCTCTGATTTCTCTTATTTTATTATGTTGTTTCTCTTATTTTATCATATTTTCACACTCTTGAGGAGAAAGTTAGTGATTGAAATTTCATGAGAATCTACTGCAACAAAAGTCTTTGTTTTAATGACTGCTACCCCAATTCGTTTATCATATATATGGCACTCTCTCTCCCATTTCATGACAATACAAAATGAGCTGCCCTTCTTTGAACTTTTTTGGTGTCCTCTTGTCAATCCTATCTGATGTGGATTACACACCTCACAGCAGTGCTCCGGAAAAGGGTGCACAAGCGTAGTGTAAGCAGTCTTCTTAGTAGACCCGTTGCATTTTCTAAGTGCTCCGTTAATAAACTGCAGTCTTTGGTTTGCTTTCTCCACAACTTTATATAAGCGATTGTTCCAATTTACATTATTTGTAATTGTAAACACTCAGTACTCACTTGAATTTACAGCCTTTAGGTTTGTGTGATTTATCATGTTATCAAAATTTAGTGGATTCCTTTTAGTACTCATGTGAATGATTTCACATTTTTCATTGATGAGAATCAATTGCCACTTTTCACATCACACAGATATCATGTCTAAATCATTTTGCAATTTGTTTTGACTACCTGATAATTTTACAAGATGGTAAATGACAGCATCATCTGCTAACAATCTAAGAGGACTGCTCAGATTGTCTCCAAAATCATTTACATAGATCAGGAAGAGCAGAGGTCCTATAACACTTCCTTGGGGAATGCCAGATATTACTGTCTTTTAGCCGTTCTCCTTGTTTGCTGTTTGTCTTAGTCCCTTCACTGCATGTGTTCCTGTTTTTACGCATTTGGGCGCTGATGACCATGCTGTTTAGCGCCCGTAAACTTCAAACACACACACACATGCCAGATATTACTTCTGTTTTACTCAATAACTTGCTGACAGATAGTCATGAATCCAGTTGCACATCTGAAATGATACTTCACATGCACATAATTTGATTAGAAGTCACTTGTGAGTAATGGTGTCAAAAGACTTCTGGAAATCTAAAAATATAGAATCAATTTGGCATCACCTGTTGATAGCACTCATAAGTTTGTAATGACTAAAGAGCTAGCTGTGTTTCACAGGAATGATATTTTTTGAAATCGCGTTGGTTGTTGGCAATAAATCGTTTACTTCAATGTATTCATAACATTCAAGCACAGTACATGTACCAAAATCCTACCGTAAATCAGTGTTAGTGATATGGGTCTGTAAATCAAAGAAAGTTCTCCTATTTCATTTCTTGGGTACTGGTGAGACTTGTGCAACTTTCCAGTCTTTAGGTACAGATCTTTTGGTGAGTGAGTGGATATCTTGAATGGAGGCCTTGCCTTTATTAAATGATTTAAGCTGCTTCACTATGCTGAGGATATCTACTCTTAAGTTACTCATGTTGGGAGTTGTTCTTCATTTGAATTTTGGAATATTTACTTCACCTCCTATGGTGAAGGAATTTTTGAAGGTTGTATTTAGTAACTCTAGTCCAGTGGCATTGTCATCAGTAACATCAACATTGTTATCACATAATAAAGGTAATGATTGCCTCTTGCTGCTAGTGTACTTGATTGATTTATTTATTTTTATTTTTTTTCCCAGATTTCGAGACAAGTTTTCATCATAGAAACTATTAAAAGCATCTCACATTGAAGGTCATGTTAAATTTTGAGCTTCTGTAAAACTTTGCTGATCTTGGGGGTTCTGCATACATTTATAGATTTAGCATGCTTGTTTTGTTGCACAATTTTCATAAGATAATTTTGTTCCTTTTAGAAGTGAATTAGTCAGTTCAGAACCTGGATAGTGTTTTATCAGTTCAGAAACTTCCTCTCACCATTTGAAACTCATCTTTATACTAACTGCTGATTTCTATCTCCTTCAACTACATACACACAAGTGGGACTTGTCCTGTATTGGAAATTAATGATAAGTATGATGTAAAAAAGTACTAAATATAAGAAGTAAACCTATTTAAATCTATGCACCTGGAAAAATTCACCAAGGAGTTAACCAATAGCACAAAAGTAATTTTCCTAGAGATATTACATTTTCAACAGTAAAGACATACTACACTCCCAGATGAAGCTATATCTGTGAATACTTTTGAACCATTAAGAAATGAGCTATCTGACAAAATGCTATAAGAAAAAGGAAATACAAAGAAAATCTTCACCATGGTTCTAAAACTATCTTCTAGTAGCCTGTATCAAAGCACTGGTAATAAAGCATATACCTATTAAGATAATTTCGTATCTAAATATTAACGCAGATTTCTTTGTCAATAGTTCCAACAATTACCTTTCAGTTTCCCGTGGTAGTCCTCTGTGCCCATCCAAAAGTGTGGACAGTATCGCGCTTCAACATAAGTTACTCCATTTTTGGCTTCATCTTCACAGAATTCATATGCAATTCTCTCCATGGCATCAAGGTCACCACTGTGAACATTATTGTTTGCCTAAGGAGCTACATAAAGTAACAAACATATTTTAACAAGTATGTCTTAGAATTTTCCTGTTTTGTGATAAATGTATTTTCTATGTCTGTCAAACACAAACTACATAATGGCAAATATAAGCAGAGTCTCATATTTCTGATCACTTCCCACAGCTTCAGTAATTTCAGATTACATTAGTTAATATAGGCCTCCTCGAATTAAATTCTTCTAGGACTATAACATAAGCATTGAAGTGTTTCTGCTGTGATGCATTTGTTTCATTGCTCACATTTTGTGAATAATTTTGAGTAATGGAGACCACTCACCAAATAGCAGAAGCATTCGGTTATTGATCACACACACACACACACACACACACACACACACACACACACACACACACACACACACACACACACTCTACAGTGCAATGAATGGATATACACAACGATGAGATTTCAAACTGACAGGTGGACTAGGTTGGGGTCGTGTCAGATGGGGTGAATAGAGGGAGAACAAGGCAGGTAGCAGGAGGAGGGGCCTGTTGGCTAGCAGCTCAGAGGAAGGCAGAGGTAATCAGGATAGGAATGCAAGAGTAAGACAAAGCAGGAGCATAGTTTAGGTGTGCAAAATGTGGGCACTGGAACCTGTAATTTCATATGACGCATGATTAAGACGACATGGAGTCATGGACTGGGAGGGGATGACAAAACAGAGGAAGGGAAACTGTTGGGTAAAGAGTGTGGAGGCAGTGGGCTAGCAGAGATTGAGGGCAGGAAGATTATGTGTGTGGTTCAGAAAAGCTGGTGCTGGAAAGATGGATCCAGATGGTACAAGTTGTAAAGCAGCCACAGAAATTGAACTTGTTCTCAGTAGTGTGCCACTGGATGGTCAATACTGTTCTTGATCACACATTGATGTTTGCCACTGATTCTGGTGGGCAGCTTGTTGGTGATCAAACTTACATAACATGCTGTGCAGAAATTGCAGCAGAGCTGGAATATGACATGGCAGCGTTCACAGGTGGCCCTGCTCTGATCGGATAGCATAAGTCTGTGACAAAGACAATAGCAGGATGTGCTCGGTAGATGAATGTCTTGCACCTGATTCTTCCATAGTGATCTGATCCATAGGACAATGTGTTTGCAGAGGGAGTGGCATAATAATGGACCAGGATTTTGCCAGAACTTTCCTTACTGTTCATATTTTCATAACACAGGGTGTCCCGGGAGGAATGGTCAATATTCACAGATATGACGAAACAATCATTCAAAGCAAAAAACTCTAATAAACATGAGCTCTGAAATGTATACCTTCAAAAAGTTATGAGCACTAATTTAGTAGAAGAGACATGTTTCACAGTACCAAAGATGAAGACGTGCTCTAAAGGTATGCATTTAAGGGCACATGTTTACTGGACTTCTTTGCTTCGAATGATCATTCCTGTTGTATGCCTGAATATTGACCATTCCTCCTGGGACACCCTGCATACTTTCTGCTGCAACCTATGTTCAATTATGTGCTTGGCAAAATTATTGCTTTCTTTCATCTATTTACTGGTCCTATGAATAATTTTTTGCGCAAGGTGTGCACATGGTGATGTACAAAAATGCTTTATGATACTGAACAAGTATGATGTTATACAGGGTGTTTCAAAATGAACACACAGGTTTTAAGGCATTGTAGAATTTATTACATTCATTACATAGCACCATGTCATCAAATACAGAGTGTTTCAAAATGAATATACAGTTTTTAAGGCTTTGTAGCACATATTACATTCACCTTACAATTAGAAATAATACACCAAATGAAAGAACAACTCAAACAGTTTTGTTTGTATAGCTGTGCACAATGGGAAGAGCATGGAATGACATAGAGTGACGGTAAAATGTGCTGAACGAGTGCGGGTCTTTCACGTTTAGCCCCAAGAAATATCCCCGTGGAAAGTTTATTGAACTTTCTTATATGGTGAATCAACTGTAAATGATGTTTCTTATCTTGATGTGTGACAGCTATGGCCCATTCCTCAATGGGAAGAAGCTGAACAACACATCTTTATTTGGGAGCAAGATGGTGCACTGCCTCACTGTCATAACTTAGCACGCGACTGGTTAAACAACATTGTATATGACCGGTGGATTGGGTGCAAGGGGCTGGTTGACACAGCAATTTATGCATGATCTCCATGTTCACACATGATCTGACGCGATCATGTGTATGTCCCTCTGATACCAGCTGATCTATCTGGCCTTAGAAACAGTGTTATTGCAACAGTTACTCCTGACACACTGATCAACTCAATGTGTGATTAGTGTTCACACTGAATAAGTGTAAGAAAAACTGTTTGTTTCTCTTTCATTTGGTGTATTATTTATAATTGCAAGGAGAATGTGATATGTGCTACAAAGCCTTAAAACCCTGTATATTCATTTTGAAACACTCTGTATTTGATGACATGATGCTATGTAATGAAAACTTGCAAATTGCAAAGATAACACAGTTTACATAAGTACGTACAGTAAATTTGTTACAGTAATTACATATGTGGCTCACATACATCTCTCTCTCTCTCTCTCTGACACACACACACACACTCACACACACACACACACACACACACACACACACACACAGAGGAACTCCAAGCCAAAATGGAGTCTGGAGTCTGGAGTCAACACTTAAATGAGCTAATCAGAAGCTCTGTTCAGCATATTATCCCCTTAGACGTACATCTCACTCTTCATGATTGATAACATTTGCTATAGTTGTAAAAGAAATTATTTTCCAATAAAAGGAAAGCACCTTTTTTTGGAAAATAATTGTCTTTACAACTGTAGCAGATGTTATCAGTCATGAATAATGTTCATAACAAAGGTGGATGTTCTATTGAGAGAGAGATATCTAGCATTGTATTGGACCAAAGACAATAGTACTGCCTTATTTTTCATATTTTCAGTCCCTATTGTACTGTTGAATTCCATTCTTGGGCAACACATCTAAAGATAGGCACAACAAGAAGGTTGTCAAACAAGCCAGCTAAGGGCCTTTTTGGCCAAGAGCTAACTTGCATGACACTCTTTTTGTTGTGCCTATCTGCTACTCTACATATCAAAAATACACCAAAAAATCATTTCAAAATACGTGCAGTGCAAATCACAAAGAACCATGTTGACCATTATTCAGAAAACTTAAAATATTAACTCTGCATTCTTATACGTATACGAGATTATTATATTTTTGTACACGAGACATGAATTATTTGAGTGAAACCATTTTGTCCATTCACACAATACTAGAAATAGACAAAATTTTATGCTTCCCACCCACCGCCTCAGATTGTATGCCCAGGGACCTCAATACATGGGAGTGAAAATTTGTGATAAATTAAAAGGGAAAAAGTTGACGCGGATGAATTTAGGTTCACTTAAAAGAAAGCTATATGAGGCACTGACACTGAAGTGTTATTACTCAGTGGATGAATTCATGCAGGACAAACTGGAAATTTGAGCTGGATGCAATGTGTTACATATTCCAAGACATTTCCTTATAGTGTTATCATTTACTGTAGTGCTATTATTTATTAATGTGCAGATCATTGTAACTGTATTATAAATTTTTGACATGTCTCCTGTACGCAAACTAAATGGATTTCAAATATATGTCATGAGATGAATAAAACACAACTCACAATAAAGTGGTTATTCAGCAGAAGTGAGCTGTAAGAATATTGTGTAAAGTAGATAACCACCATTTTGCCTTTTTAAGTATCTTGGAATTCTTACACTCACTTCAAAATACATTTACCCCTTAATAATTTTCACAGCTGATGAGAAAGATCAGTTTTAGCTAAATTTTGATCCACACAGCCAACAAACAAGACACAAAAATAATTTTCATGTTGACTTTGCACCATTGTCTAGAGTTCAGGATGGTATTCATGCTTGGATTGTAAAATATTCAACAAGCTCTTATCTAACATAAAGCAAGATATTCAAGATATTGGGATATCCTACCAATTTAAAAGATAAAAAGGAAGAGAGACACGTCTCATTAGCCACTCCTTCTTCTTCAGTTTATCTGAATATCTAGATTCAGAAATTGTCAAGTTCTCTGAGCTACATGGGAAATTGTATTGCCCATTGTAAAGCTGCATTACATGCTGTAGTAACGTGCTGTAGATATGACTCATGTTCCACACAAAAAAAAAAAAAAAGCTACTACATTCAGGTAAATAGTAGCTATATAATATAACTAAGGAGGGAGCAGCTTTTTTTATACTGAAAACTTTCTGTCTAGTGTACTCAATTAAATTATCTGTCATAAGCATGTATAGCATTAATGAGTATAGTGATAGTTTGCTGTTAATATATACACAGATTATGTTTTTATGATCTCCTCATCTTTTGTTAATGTATAACTTGACTCGCCACATCCTTGAAGGCACTGGGATCTGGGATCTGCAGAACACAATGACTGAGTGGTTTCTTTTCCTTTGAAACTACATGCTATATTATTCTTTATTTTCAAATAAATATGCTAAGTTAGTGAACCACTCTCATGGATCATTTTGTGCAATTCATCATGATTCAGACACTTGCTTTAATGTAATATTTTGAAAAATAATTACTTTTTATTTGACTATTTTTTTACTGTTATATATTCTCATGTGAATTCAGCTGAAAACAAATTAATATTCACATGAAAAATTTGTATATCTTCTTCCTCTTCTTCTACTTCTTCTTGTTGGGTCTTCAATCAAAAGATTCATTTGATGCAGTTCTCCACATTAATCTACCAAGTCTCTTACTTTCTGAATAACTACTGCAACCTACATCCACATGGAGCTGCTTACTGTATCAGTATCCTTCTACAATTTTTATCTCCCATTCTTCCCTTCGTTATCAGATTCATGATTTGTTGATGGTTCAGGATGTGGCTTGTGACATAATTTTGTGATCAGTTGCAGGTTAGTGAAGCAGAGATAATTGTGAGAACTAGCAACACACCCTTTGACCTTAACTTAAATTGATACTGTATAAATTCTATTTTTTATTCATGAGACATGTTTGAAATAATGGCACAACACTGCCTAGGGCCATGCAAAATCACTTGGGCACCTACTCAATTCTTCATACTAATAGCAATATTATCAGTAGCTTTATATACTGTAAGGCGCAAAGTCTTCTCCTCCTATAATAATGCAGCAGTTTTCTTAAGACGGCGTCAGCCGTCGAGCAGTCGCACTTGCAGCAGCATTGACACAGACTAGTGATGTTGTGTAATTATAGGAGGTTCAAAATGGCTCTGAGCACTATGGGACTCAACTGCTGTGGTCATAAGTCCCCTAGAACTTAGAACTACTTAAACCTAACTAACCTAAGGACAGCACACAACACCCAGCCATCACGAGGCAGAGAAAATCCCTGACCCCGCCGGGAATCGAACCCGGGAACCCGGGCGTGGGAAGCGAGAACGCTACCGCATGACCACGAGATGCGGGCAATTATAGGAGGAGAAGGCATTCCCACCTTACAGTAGATACAGCTATTGATAATATTGCAATTAGTGCAAAGAATGGAGTAGGTGCCCAAGTGATTTTGCATGGCCCTTCAGTCTTTTGCGGATACGTATTGAATTTCACACTTATGAACGCAGACACTAATGGACATGGTAATGGTTGGGTTACTGTGGCTGTAGTACATGGTCCTAAAGAAGACACTGTAGCAGGGCTGGAGACTTAACTGACGAGAAATTATTGCTTATGGACATTTCAGATATGTGAAGTCCATGACAGAGTTAGAGGTACATCTTGTTATATGCATACAATGCCATTGGTTCTCAGGATGAGGAATCGCCATAAAATAAATGAGTCAGACTCTGTGTCCATATGGCTTACAGGAGCTCTTAATTGTAGCAAGATTAAAGTTATTGGTGCTGTGACATATTATTATAGAAACTGAAATAAATTAGCTACCCTTTCCTTATTCCCGTAGATCCTTTTTCTTTTAAAAACGAAACAGTCTACACATTGATCTTGCCAAAAGCCGAGAAGCGATTCTTCTTGGTGTTGTAGCTCTCAGGGGCACCCTGGGATGCTCTCTATGTGAGGCACCTCTGGGCAAGTGTGAGTCTTGCTGCTGCGACATATTTTGATATACAGGGTGATTATAATTAAAGTTAAACTTTCAAACCACTATAGAAATAACACCACTGGTCGAATTATGTCAAAATGTAACGGAATATTATCGGAGAAAGGGGAAAACATATGGCAGAAGAAAAATAGTTATAAAATGTAGCAATACTTGGCACTGTAAGTACCATAATTTAATAGTGGTCAACTACAAATGATAAATGAATCATACAACAAGGTGTGCATTTGACATTAACCAAACATGAGTGTACAGGTGTGAGACTCTTAGTTACATAAGCCCATCCACCACAGAAGGGTCATATCACATCCGATGGGAAAAATCGGTTTTTAATTATACTGAGGCCAAAAACAGCACAAAAAGCATCACTCACATCAGTTTTTAATTGTCCTGATGCGCCAAAAACTGCATAAAAAGCAGCAATCAAAATCAAATTGGATTATTAATTTCTGTGTGACTGGCGCAAAACATGTTCAATATGCTGTCTACCATTTTCTGCAACAAGTTGAAATCAAGAAACAGCATGTTCCACAACTGATTGAAGTGTATCCAGGGTCATGTTTAGAATGTGTTGTGAAATGCGTGCTTTCAGTGCAGCTAAGTTTTCAATCAGAACAATGAACACAACATCTTTCAGATAGCCCCACAGCTAGAAGTCACACAGATTAAGATCAGGTGATCGGGATGCCCAGGCTGTAGGGAAATGGTGGCTTATAATTCTAGCATTTCCGAAATTGAGCTTCAATAGCTGCTTAACTGGATATGCAATGTTTGGAGGTGCACCACCTTGCATAAAAATGATCCCATCCACACATCTACGCTGTTGGAGAGCTGCACTGATGTGGTTGCGCAAAAGATACCCATAGCACTTACCAGTGATGGTACAGGTAACAGGACCGAAAGCACCTGTCTCTTCGATAAAATATGGCCCTATGATAAATGGTGCTGTAAACCAGCACCACACAGTGACCTTTTCAGTATGAAGTGGTACTGGTTGATTTGTGTGTTGATTTTCTGTTGCCCATATTTGACAATTCTGTGTATTGATGTAACCTGTCAGATGGAAGTAGGCTTCATCTGTCCACAAAATCTTCCATGCCCAATCATTGTCCACTTCCATGCGAGCAAGAAATTCTAAAGCAAAGGTCTCTCTTGCTGGCAGGTCTACAGGAAGAAACTTGTGCACATAGGTAATTTTGAATGGATAGCAAAGAAGGATGTTTCATAGGTTTTTACGCACCATGCTGACAGGTATGTCCAATGTTCAGGCAATTCTCCATGCACTATATGTTTGCACACCACCACTTGTCTCCTTCTGCATTGCAGTGGCCACTGCTTCCACTGACGTCAAATCAATTCATTTTTCCCTCTACCAGGTTGCACACCAAAAGAACATGTCTTTTCAAATTTCCGAATCATTTTCTCTAGACCCATGGCAGTCATCAGACCAACATCTTTTTCCAAACCCTTCAGCGTCCAGAACTTCTGCAGAGCAATGTGTGCACAATCGTCATTCTTGTAATACAGCTTTCCAAAGAAGAGCATGAACCTGCATTGAGACAGTTATGACGAACGTCTCAGACACGAAAGGAGGAAAAGCTGTGTACCCGGCGTGTTTATGCCAATTTCAATGGGTCATCCACATGAAATATGTTTTCATTTACGTGTTCTGACACATACAGTGTCATCTATTGATCAATTTTCACACTATTTTTTTCTTCTGCCACACATTTTCCCCCTTCTCCGATAATGTTCTGTTGCAATTTGACATCAATCTGGCCAGTGGTGTTATTTTTACAGTGGTTTGAAATGTTAACTTTAATTATAATCACCCTGAATATGTGCCATAGAATAGTGTAATATGCTTATCTGCAATACTTACAAAAGAGCATTAAAGAAGGAGCCCAGCAGGCAGAGCTCTTATCCATATGAAACTGTATTTTAGGATACATGTAAGAAATCCACATTTTGAATGTGGAAACCAATTAAACCCACCACCCCATATTTTGCTACCTTGAATGGAGGACATATAACATCTACAGAACATAATAGAATAATAGGTTTCATGAGGGCCACACGGGATTAGCCGAGCGGTCTCGAGTCCTCCCTCGGGCATGGGTGTGTGTGTTTGTCCTTAGGATAATTTAGGTTAAGTAGTGTGTAAGCTTAGGGACTAATGACCTTAGCAGTTAAGTCCCATAAGATTTCACACACATTTGAACATTTTTTTATTTTTTTTATTTTTTTTTATTTTTATTTTTTTTTTATTTTTTTTTTTTTTTTGGCTAATTCCAAAATTTGTCATGTATTAACAGAAGAAGTTGTGATGCAATACTGAAATTACATTAAATGACTTTTTTCATAAGTAAATTTCATTAAACCAATACTAGAGGACAAAAGATTGCATTTCACACATACAATTGTAATCCAAATGCATCAGGTGAATTAATATTAATAAAAAACTAATCATAATATGAATTTCTCCATCACTTTGGTAATATTATAGACTAACAAAATCTAAGACCAGTTTTGGAAACAGCACAAAAATTCCTTTAAGATGAGACATTTTACAAGTAATTTCGTAGTCATCTTACATTTAATAAAAATTAAATTTATTTTATTTTGCTAAGATGACAGAATAAGTTGTGGAAGGAACAGTTGACTCAAATATGGTTGCTACCATAGTAATAGATATTATGATTAATATAAAAATGATAAAAATTTTTATCTTAAAACTAAATTTATACTAGCCACCTGGAAGCTTACTTCTACTATGGAGTACATATTTATGCTTTGTTTTTGTGGTCTCACATCCCTTAATGACCTCACACCCTTGAAGTGGTGTGAAGAGGCATTTTTATGCTGGGTGAACATTAATAAAGCTGACAAACTGCAGGGACGGATTCCTGACTGGAAATGAAGGAAAAAAAGGTCCCATGACCATGTGTCCAGAAATGGACGCTGTGCGTGCAATGACAACATATCATCCTGCAACACAGCATAGGGCTGCATCATACCCATGTCACAACAGATGTTCAAAGTGGCCTCCATGGAAAGCAATGCATGTGTTCACACACTGTATCATTGATTGCCCCATTCTTTCGCACATTCTGGCCTCTCTCCAAATAGCGTCGCAGGCATCATGAACAGGCTGCTGTAGGGTCTGCACATCAGGAACTGGTTCAACATGCACAATACTTTTCACAGGTCCCCATAGGTAAAAATACAGGGGGTTCGAGTCTGGTGATCTGGCAGGCCATACTAGAGGCCAAAGGTAAATATACAGGGGCTTAAGTCTGGTGATCTAGCAGGCCATGCTACATGGCCTTCACATCCTATCCAACATCCAGGGAAAATGTTGAGGTGCCAACAATCTGTGATGCACAAGTGGGGTAGTGCTCCCTCATGCAGAAAACACATAACCTATCATATTATCAAAGGCACACCCTCAAGCAGCCCAAGCAGAGTATTCCACAGGAAGTCGAGGAATGTTTCTCTGTCGAGGCATTGTGGAATAATAACTGGTCCAAGTATGTGGTCGCCAAGGATCCCTGCCCACACATTGATGCTGAACTTATGCTGATGAGACACCTGAACAATTCCCCAAGGATTGTCTGTAGCCCACAGATGATGATTATGCAAATTGATGATACCAGTTCTGGTAACAGTTGCTTTGTCAATAATGAGGACTCATGACAAAAATCCCATAATTGTTATGGTCAGGTGCAAAAACCAGCAACAAAATCCTTCCCGTAGAGGGAAATTCACTGCTGATAATCCTTGCACTCATTGCAGGTGATAGGGATAGTAGCAGTTGTCATGCAGAATACACATAATCATACTTTGGCTCACACCATACTGGTGGGCCACTTGGCTGGAGCTTGTACCACGCTTCGTCTCAGTATGCTGTAGAATCTGGTCCTTCAAATCTGGAGTATGCACAGTCTGCCACTTCCCTGCATATTTGTCTGAAAGGATATATGATCACACAAACACCCAGAAAGGGCTTGAAATATTGTGTAATGTGGTTGAGGTCTGTGAGAGTACTTGTTTTCATACAGCCATTATGCCTCTTGACCATTTCCTTCTGCTTGGACACACACACAAACATCCTCTCGGCTTTCTTCCAAAATGAATATTGGACCCTTCGACTGCTTACAGTATGCGGCATCAATTACACAGTCTGTGAGAGACAAGGAACACTTGGTATGTGGTCAGAGGAACTGTCATTTATCAGTGCCGTCTACCATGAGAATGATTCATTCATAGGACCTTTTTTCCTTCATTTCCAGTCAGGGATCTGTCCCTGCAATTTGTCAGATCACCTTGTATACTGATTTTTGAGAGGTGACAGAGGACCAGTTCAGTGAGAGTTGGTGCTGAGGTAGGCCGATGAGACCAACAACTTCTGTATTTTTTTAATGTGTTCCAAAAGTAAATTGGCAACAATGAAGAAACATGGGCAAAGGCTGTGGTTATAGAGAACTTTGACTGTGAACTATGTTCACATAATAAACATCATCGTGTGAATACACAGCTCTGACTTAATAATATTCACTTAGTGTTAGTGAACTCTGGGACCAATCTCCTATAATGGACTGCTGGAAGTTAAAAACATCATGTTATTGATGTAATACAAAAGTTGAATTATTAATGTTACTTGTATAGGGATTCATAATTTAATTTTTTATTGTCCTCAAGTTTAGAAAAAGGAAGTCTTATCAACTGACCCCCTTCTTTTAGTCATGGTGTATGAAGTATTATATCAAAAGTGACCAAACAAATCAGTAACTTTCTGTTCAAGAAATCGTGTTTTCTACAACTACCCATTAAATTTAAAAGAAAATTTTTGACCTGATGAAAACCTTGCAAAGAAGAGAATTATATGCTTTAATTCCTGGTACTGCATCATTTTAGCTGCCTGACTGAAGATCATTTTAAGCATAAAATTTGAATATATATTGAGTGTGGCTCATTTAGGCCTGAATCTAATGAAGAAAGACTGGTTTGATGAAACCATCACAGTGTCAATGGGTGATATCATATACCTGAAACATGAATACAAAATACTAGTACAGAAACAAACAAGAAGCAAAACAAATTGAAAAATATGTGTAACAAACAAAACATACAAATAATGAATAGAGTCAGCCGACTGTTTGGGAATTTGAAACTCCACAAGGCAGCAAATTAGAAATCTCATCCACCTGTGCTCTTACCTCACAAAATTGGTCACAACTTTGCTGCTTGTAGAAGCATGCTGATAACACATTTACTGTCCTCTCATCATCAGTGCCTCTAGATGGTGGGATCCCAGGTTTGACACCTGTCTGGGTTGGAGATTTTCTTCCCATGTCTTCATTCAGGAAATGAGTGTTTGTGTTATCCTACTCATTTCAACTCATCTTCATTATAAAGATGTGCAAGTTGCCAAAGCAGAACAAATAAAAAGACTTTCACCAGGATGCCAGACAAACCCAAATGGGGTCTTTCAGCCAACAATGTCATACAGTCATTTCATTTTCAAACATTTTTAAAGCTTGAGGTTTTTTTAACAGTTTACTTCTCCAAATCTGTTTCCTGATTCTCAACACAAGAGATGCTGCTCTCAAAATTTTAATGTTGATCTCCAAGATCAACAAAACTGTCAATGATAGTGAACTCTAAGTAGAAGAAAGTTACCTATTATTTGTAAAAGAGTAAAGAAGACAGAATGCAGCATTGTGACACTATGGTCTGTGTAGGAAGTATGTGACAATTCAGAACAAGATTGTAACTTTGTAGGGATTGATGTACTATTACCATGGATCACTGTGTTAGTTCTTGCCAAATTCCACAGAATCCACAATTTGTAGTTTCATATATGTACAAAATGTTGGATGAAATAATGTTCAGCCAGAGTTATCATTTCTTTTTTACTGTAAGTAATGGTCTGTTAGTCAGACAGCATTTAAAATTTTCAATAATTTTTTGAACCATGGAGTACACAAAAGTAAAGCAAACAAGAATTTCTGTACATACATATAAAATATTTCTTTGCAAATACTTACGCAACATATGGAGTAAATATGAGGAAGGGATGTAAGAAATATTTCAGATCAACTGGATCTTTTATCACTAGTGCATCACGTAACTCTTGAAAGGTCCCTTTGCCTGGTAATTGGAGGCCTTTTTTCCTGTAAAGACAAATTATAAAAAGCTGAGACCAAAACATTATACAAAATAACATACAAAAATGAGTAATTGACAGAAATATATGATTTGAGGTGTTAGATGTATTCAGTGAAACACCCCTCCCCCTCTGCCACCCCTCCGGCTGAGGGCATGAGTTTTATCTGTGGGACTTACATCATCAGTAATAAGTAAATACAAAAAAATTAAAATGTGTATTTGAATATTTGTCCCATTTTGCCTTTTTTCTGCAGTGGCAGAAACAATCTAAATGACTACCTATAGCCAAAATGCAAGCATGAAATTGTCTTATTAAATTGTGGACTTTGTTCCATCAAATGGTCAAAATATCTATAAATAAAAGTTTACAAACAAACACATGTTTTGTGCAGAACTATTAGAAATGTTGAGCAGTCTGATAGTCAAAGCATCTCACTTTTTTAAAAAATTTGGGGGTCACTTTGCATTACATTTCTTTCTGAGTCTACATGGAACAGATCTATATAGTAGTAACTTACAAATCTGGATTTTAAATTCCAAAGAGGTTTTACATATACTATGTTTAGGAATAGAAATTGTCACAGCGGGGAAACTGCTTTCTTTTTAGACTAAATTCATTTGAAAGACAGACTTGCAGAATAAAAACAATTACAGTTCAGTTCAAAACAGCTACTAGTACAACGAAATATTGCAACTGGGACAAATTCAGGGACGTTAAAGAAAATGCATTTAGCATCTTCTATAAAGACATCAGCCTTATAAATAATAAAGATTGTAGATCGTAAGGTGTCAGGTTGTAGGCAAATTCCCAACTATAAAGTATTTGATACCACACATTATATCACCATCTGATACATAATTGTCTTTGTATTACGCAATACATTTGGCCACAAAGTAAATATTTCATTTATAATTAGCAGGGATTAACATTCACATTTCATTTAGTTAGTGTTTTGCACAGTACACAATAATAATGTTTTCTCAAAAGGTTTTATCATTTCATCATTTATTTAAAACAGAAATGGTTCTCAGAAACAAAAACAAAGCATTATTTAAATGCTTTTCACTCTAAATTTTGTTTTATACTATCTGGTAAATGTGCATTATGCAAATTTTATAGTTATAAGCAGTTTATAGTTTTTATAGTTATAAGCAGTTGAACGGAATGGATGGTGTCTTGAAGGGAGGATATAAGATGAACATCAACAAAAACAAAACGAGGATAATGGAATGTAGTCGAATTAAGTCAGGTGATGTTGAGGGTATTAGATTAGGAAATGAGACACTTAAAGTAGTAAAGGAGTTTTGCTATTTGGGGAGCAAATTAACTGATGATGGTCGAAGTAGAGAGGATATAAAATGTAGACTGGCAATGGCAAGGAAAGCGTTTCTGAAGAAGAGAAATTTGTTAACATCGAGTATAGATTTAAGTGTCAGGAAGTCATTTCTGAAAGTATTTGTATGGAGTATAGCCATGTATGGAAGTGAAACATGGACGATAAATAGTTTGGACAAGAAGAGAATAGAAGCTTTTGAAATGTGGTGCTACAGAAGAATGCTGAAGATTAGATGGGTAGATCACATAACTAATGAGGAAGTATTGAATATGATTGGGGAGAAGAGAAGTTTGTGGCACAACTTGACCAGAATAAGGGATCGGTTGGTAAGACATGTTCTGAGGCATCAAGGGATCACCAATTTAGTATTGGAGGGCAGCGTGGAGGGTAAAAATTGTAGGGGAAGACCAAGAGATGAATACACTAAGCAGATTCAGAAGGATGTAGGTTGCAGTAGGTACTGGGAGATGAAGAAGCTTGCACAGGATAGAGTAGCATGGAGAGCTGCATCAAACTAGTCTCAGGACTGATGACCACAACAACAACAATAGTTATAAGCATTCAATTAAAAACACTGCCAATGGAAATTTATCATTCAAGAAGTAAAGTATGGTTACCTGATCAAAATAAGGTAACTGGTTTCTGTGAAAAAATTCTTGTTACAAGAAAATTCATTAAAGTTATAAAGCAAACAAATTCATATACTCTACACTTTTTGACCATAAATTTAAAATCATTTAAAGAATAACAACCTTTATTTTGTAGCATCAAAATAGTCATTAACGAAAGTGTATTATTTTGTCATAATAGAAGCCTTATTTAAAAAGTTGTTGTAGTAAAAAAAATGGTTTTGCTGTATACAAGGAGTAGTATGACCTTCTGTGATACAGTCATGTCTACAAGGTTGCCCACTTGACAGACATAAAAACATAACAACAACATAGTTCCAGTCACGCTCATGGATGCACCAACTCTGCCATAGTGTGACAAAGTGGTTGCACTACCTTACAATGCCAGTCACATACAATGAACTAGAGTACAAAATATTCTTCCACTCATCAGGGAGCTTCACAGACCAATGACAGTGAATCTTCAAGTTATCAGCAAAGTTGTACACAAGTGTCATCAAGAGCTCTACAATTGTCTATGAGTGTCTACTCACTGGATGATGCACTGCAAGCCAGTGTCCTCTGAATTGGCTTATATTCTGGGATGAGTGAACTACTCTGTTTAGGACTTTTTGTCTAAGTATCATTGGTGGACTTGTGTGTTTTATGTTAATACCCTTCATAACAGAACTGTGTTTACTGTATTTTTAATAAATGTCGTGACTTTGATTCAGTTTCTCACTCAGTAGCTCCATAGGCACATTAAGAAATGCAGATTATGACATAGCATGCAATACAACACATGGTAATAGTCATAATAGTCATCCTAGAAAGTTCTGGCATGAATGTATAGTTTGTATATAAAGCTCATCAATTTCACCTCAGTTGTTCTTGTGTTTACAGTGCATTCAGACGTTATGTTAGGCTATGATAAGAAGTTAAGCTGTTATGAAGCTATCAAAACATTATCTCACGTGAAGGACAATTGTTTCAGAAAACCATTTTAACACTAAATCTTTGATTTTATGGTGTACAAAATTATGCAGAATGTTATGCAAGAACATAAACAGGAAACTCAAGAAGCTGAATTTCAATCTAATATAACAAACTGCAGCTTGTGGTGCATGCTGCAGCAAACAAAGCATGTTGTCTGGTCTCCAAGGTCATACTTGGCATCATTCCAGTGACTGGAGGAGAATGTTGAGAAGAACAGACTTCGCATGGAGTTTCAATGAAGTTCACAACTTGCAGCATTGTCCCCAGAACTGATCGTGGCCCTTAGGTCCTGAGTCGAGTGGAAGGCCTCAACAAGAGACTTTTAAGATTATGTAACAAACTACGCTGCAATTTCATGGACTTGTGTCATAGAGGTTCAGAACTGTAGGATGCCCCTAAATGGGCCAGGTGTGCACTACACATCAAAGGCTGCTACTCAGGTAGCTGACTGTGTGCGGAGTGCACACAAGTTTTTTTTTAGATCCAATCCACATAATGGTAGCTGTAGGAAACCCAGAAGTGCAGTGTAAGATTGAAAGAAATGCTTCCCACAGGTTAGAGTATTCCTAATGGTTAACTGCCGAGGCAATTATTCACAAATTTCCAATTCTGAAGCACTCCTGAAAAGCAGTGAAGCTCACATAATACCAGTTACAGAAATCTGGCTGAAACCTGAAACTGGTAGCAGTGAGGTTTTTGGAGAATATCTGAGTGTATATTGAAAGGATTGGCAAATGGGAAACATAGGTGTCATATTTGTTACAGTAGACAAAAAACTCAGATCTGCCATGATAGATACTGAAGCTCCATGTGAGATTGTTTGGGCAAGACTCAGTATGAAGGAAGGGCATGAAATCTACATCTACATCTACATTTATACTCCGCAAGCCACCCAACAGTGTGTGGCAGAGGGCACTTTACGTGCCACGGTCGTTACCTCCCTTTTCTGTTCCAGTCGCATATGGTTCACGAGAAGAACGACTGTCTGAAAGCCTCCATTCGCGCTCGAATCTCTCTAATTTTACATTTGTGTTCTCCTCGGGAGGTATAAGTAGGGGGAAGCAATATATTCGATACCTCATCCAGAAACGCTCCCTCTCGAAACCTGGACAGCAAGCTACACCGTGATGCAGAGCGCCTCTCTTGCAGAGTCTGCCACTTGAGTTTGCTAAACATCTCCGTAACACTATCACGGTTACCAAATAACCCTGTGACGAAACACGCCGCTCTTCTTTGGATCTTCTCTATCTCCTCCGTCAACCTGATCTGGTACAGATCCCACACTGATGAGCAATACTCAAGTATAGGTCGAACGAGTGTTCTGTAAGCCACCTCCTTTGTTGATGGACTACATTTTCTAAGGACTCTCCCAATGAATCTCAACCTGGTGCCCGCCTTACCAACAATTAATTTTATATGATCATTCCACTTCAAATCGTTCCGCACGCATACTCCCAGATATTTTACAGAAGTAACTGCTACCAGTGTCTGTTCCGCTATCATATAATCATACAATAAAGGATCCTTCTTTCTATGTATTTGCAATACATTACATTTGTCTATGTTAAGGGTCAGTTGCCACTCACTGCACCAAGTGCCTATCCGCTGCAGATCTTCCTGCATTTCGCTACAATTTTCTAATGCTGCAACTTCTCTGTATACTACAGCATCACCTGTGAAAAGCTGCATGGAACTTCTGACACTATCTATAGGTCATTTATATATATTGTGAAAAGCAATGGTCCCATAACACTCCCCTGTGGCACACCAGAGGTTACTTTAACGTCTGTAGACATCTCCCCATTGATAACAACATGCTGTGTTCTGTTTGCTAAAAACTCTTCAATCCAGCCACACAGCTGGTCTGATATTCCGTAGGCTCTTACTTTGTTTATCAGGCGACAGTGCGGAACTGTATCGAACGCCTTCCGAAAGTCAAGGAAAATAGCATCTACCTAGGAGCCTGTATCTAATATTTTCTGGGTCTCATGAACAAATAAAGCGAGTTGGGTCTCACACGATCGCTGTTTCCGGAATCCATGCTGATTCCTACAGAGTAGATTCTGGGTTTCCAAAAACGACATGATACACGAGCAGAAAACATGTTCTAAAATTCTACAACAGATCGACATCCGAGATGTAGGTCTATAGTTTTGCACATCTGCTCGACGACCCTTCTTGAAGACTGGGACTACCTGTGCACTTTTCCAATAATTTGGAACCTTCCATTCCTCTAGAGACTTGCGGTACACAGCTGTTAGGAGGGGGGCAAGTTGTTTCACGTACTCTGTGTAGAATCGAATTGGTATCCCATCAGGTCCAGTGGACTTTCCTCTGTCGAGTGATTCCAGTTGCTTTTCTATTCCTCGGACACTTATTTCGATGTGTGGCAGGGGGCGAAAGACATCCCGGAGGGCTGAACAGAAGGCCTCTCCAGTTTGTCTGAAGAACCGGTTTCAGGCTCTATCTCAGGCTGATACTGATCTTCGGCCAGACATGGCTGCTTGTCCTGTTCCAGAGGTTGCCCCTCAGTCAAAATATCCAGGCGGTCGCACAGGGTGGGCTTACTGGTAGTTGGGAGCTCCAACGTCAGGCACGTAATGGGCCCCCTTAGGGATATGGCAGCCAGAGAGGGGAAGAAAACCAATGTGCACTCCGTGTGCATACCGGGGGGAGTCATTCCAGATGTGGAAAGGGTCCTTCCGGATGCCATGAAGGGTACAGGGTGCACCCATCTGCAGGTGGTCGCTCATGTCGGCACCAATGATGTGTGTCGCTATGGATCGGAGGAAATCCTCTCTGGCTTCTATCTGATTTGGTGAAGACTGCCAGTCTTGCTAGCGGGATGAAAGCAGAGCTCACTATCTGCAGCATCATCAACAGGACTGACTGCGGACCTTTGGTACAGAGCCGAGTGGAGGGTCTGAATCAGAGGCTGAGACGGTTCTGCGACCGTGTGGGCTGCAGATTCCTCGGCTTGCGCCATAGGGTGGTGGGGTTTCGGGTTCCACTGGATAGGTCAGGAGTCCACTAGACGCAGCAAGCAGCTACACGGATAGCAGGGGTTGTGTGGCATGGACTGGGCAGTTTTTTAGGTTAGATGGCCTCGGGCAAGTACAGAAAGTGCAGCAGCCTCAAAGGGTGCGGGGCCAAGTCAGGACATGCGGGGACCAAGCAGCAATCGGTATTGTAATTGTAAACTGTCAAAGCTGCATTGGTAAAGTACCAGAACTTCAAGCGCTGATAGAAAGCACTGAAGCTGAAATCGTTATCGGTACAGAAAGCTGGCTGAAGCCAGAGATAAATTCTGCCGAAATTTTTACAAAGGCACAGACGGTGTTTAGAAAGGATAGATTGCATGCAACTGGTGGTGGCGTGTTTGTCGCTGTTAGCAGTAGTTTATCCTGTAGTGAAGTAGAAGTGGATAGTTCCTGTGAATTATTATGGGTGGAGGCTACACTCAACAACCGAGCTAGGTTAATAGTTGGCTCCTTTTACCGACCTCCCGACTCAGCAGCATTAGTGGCAGAACAACTGAGAGAAAATTTGGAATACATTTCTCATAAATTTTCTCAGCATGTTATAGTCTTACGTGGAGATTTCAATTTACCAGATATAGACTGGGACACTCAATGTTTAGGATGGGTGGTAGGGACAGAGCATCGAGTGACATTATACTGAGTGCACTATCCGAAAATTAGCTCAAGCAATTAAACAGAGAACTGACTCGTGGAAATAACATCTTGGACCTACTGATAACAAACAGACCTGAACTTTTCGACTCTGTAAGTGCAGAACAGGGAATCAGTGATCACAAGGCCGTTGCAGCATCCCTGAATATGGAAGTTAGTAGGAATATAAGAAAAGGGAGGAAGGTTTATCTGTTTAGCAAGAGTAATAGAAGGCAGATTTCAGACTATCTAACAGATCAAAACTAAAATTTCTGTTCCGACACTGACAATGTTGAGTGTTTATGGAAAAAGTTCAAGGCAATCGTAAAATGCGTTTTAGACAGGTACGTGCCGAGTAAAACTGTGAGGGATGGGAAAAACCCACCGTGGTTCAACAACAAAGTTAGGAAACTACTGCAAAAGCAAAGAGAGCTTCACTCCAAGTGTAAACGCAGCCAAAACTTCTCAGACATAAAGATGCTAAACAATCTCAAAGTTAGCGTAAGGAGGGCTATGCGTGAAGCGTTCAGTGAATTCGAAAGTAAAATTCTATGTACCGACTTGACAGAAAATCCTAGGAAGTTCTGGTCTTACGTTAAATCAGTAAGTGGCTCGAAACAGCATATCCAGACACTCCGGGATGATGATGGCATTGAAACAGAGGATGACACGCGTAAAGTTGAAATACTAAACACCTTTTTCCAAAGCTGTTTCACATAGGAAGACCGCACTGCAGTTCCTTCTCTAAATCCTCGCACAAACGAAAAATTGGCTGACATCGAAATAAGTGTCCAAGGATTAGAAAAGCAACTGGAATCACTCAACATAAATGGATCCTTCTATAACCCACCAGACTCATCTCCTGATGTAACCAAAAACTTTAGAGAAAACCTCAGTTCCCTTGTACTTAAGTTGCCCAATCATATTGTAATCATCAGTGATGACTTTAATCATCCAACAATCAACTGGGAAAATAAGAGTTTTGTTAGTGCTGCATGTGATAAGAAATACTGTGAAACATTACTAAATGCCTTTTCTGAAAGCCACGTAGAACAGATTGTTCAAAGCCCCACTCATGATGGAAATGTTTTGGATCTAATGGCAACAAATGGACCTGACCACTTTGAGGATGCCCAGATCAAAACTTATATCAGTGAATGTGAAGCAGTTGTAGCAATAATGATTACCAAAGTACAAAGGACAACTAAAAAAGGCAGAAAGATATATATGTTCAGTAAACTAGATAAAAAAGGTCAGAAATGTCACATCTCAATGAGGAACTTGAAACTTTCCGCACACATCAGGAGCATGTAGAGAAACTCTGGCTCAAGTTTAAGAGAATAGTTGACCATGCACTGGAGAGATATGTAACAAGTAGCACAATTCATAACGGGAGGGACCTCCAGATATACAGTCACTGTAAAGAAACTTCGAAAGGAAAAGAAATTACTGGATAATAGATATAAAACTAAGCATAGGGCTGTAGAGAGGGAGAGAGAGAGAGAGATGCTGAATGAAATGTGTTCACCCATCAAGAGAGAACTGCATGAAGCCTTCAATGATTATGGTAGCAGATTGTTGTCAAATTGTCTTTCACAAAACCCAAAGAAATTCTGGGTGTAGATGGGGGTGCCAGTTGCGTGGGAAAATGATAGGTTTCTAGTACCTTCTAGAACAATTTCAGCATTGTTATACTGTTCTGGTATCAGAAAGCATGAGGGATTGTGAATGGTGGGATGCTGGGAGGGAGCCCCCCCCCCCCCGCCCCCCCTCCCCCTGTACAACTTCGATGGCAACCCTTCAGGTTAAGAAAAATATCTTTTAAATGTACTGTAAAGCACATAATTGAGTGTGCCAGTGTGCCATCCCTCTCGAGATGACTCAGAGCCTTCTATACTGATAGTTTGAGTATGCCTGCCCACTGCCTTCTCCATAATCTCATCTACATTTACTTTGGTTAATAACAAAAATTTATTAATTCGTGTAACCTTATGAGTGGTGTGAATTATTTTGGTTTAAATTTGGGTGAAGCCCTTATGTTATTATATTATTATTATTATTATTATTATTATTATTATTATTATTATTATTCATCTACATCTACATCTATGTGATTACTCTGCTATTCACAATAAAGTGCCTGGCAGAGGGTTCAATGAAACACCTTCAAGCTGTCTCTCTACCATTCCACTCTCGAACGGCACGCGGGAAAAACGAGCACTTAAATTTTTACGTGCAAGCCCTGATTTCTCTTATTTTATTGTGATGATCATTTCTCCCTATGTAGGTGGGTGGCAACAGAATGTTTTTGCAATCGGAAGAGAAAACTGGTGATTGAAATTTCATGAGAAGATCCCATCGCAACGAAAATTGCCTTTGTTTTAATGATTGCACTCCAATTCACTATCATGTCTGTGCTACTATCTCCCCTATTTCACGATAATACAAAACGAGCTGCCCTTCTTTGTACTTTTTCGATGTCATCCGTCAGTCCCACCTGATATGGATGCCACACTGCACAGCAATACTCCAGAATAGGGCGAACAAGCATGGTGTAAGCAGTCTCTTTAGTAGACCTGTTTTACCTTCTAAGTGTTCTGCCAATGAATCACAGTCTTTGGTTTGCTCTACCCACAATATTATCTATGTGATCATTCCAATTTAGGTTATTTATAATTGTAATCCATAAGTATTTATCTGAATTTACAGCCTTCAAATTTGTGTGACTTCCTGCATAATCGAAATTTAGCTGACTTCTTTTAGTACTCATGTGAATAACTTCACACTTTTCTTTATTCAGGGTCAATTGATACTTTTCCCACCATACATATATCTTATCTAAATCATTTTGCAAGTTGTTTTGATCATCTGATGACTTTACAAGATGGTAAATGACAGAATCATCTGCAGACAATCTAAGATGGCTACTCAGACTGTCTCCTATGTCGTTAATACAGATCAGACACAATAGAAGGCCTATAACACTTAATGGGGAATGCCAGATATTACTTCTACTTTATTATTCTGTATTATTACTAAAATGACTATTGAAGCCTTTAAATAAAATTGAAAAATAGGATGGGTATGTTTATAAAGTACTACATAATGTAATTGCTATGTTACAATCTGGCCTTATAGCCTCCCTACAATGGGCCATTCTAAGTGTTAAAATGTGGCAGCCACACATTGGATATTGATGTCAGTGGCAACCATATGACAGTCTTCATTAACAGAGTAAAATCAGCATGGAACCTCATCACCATGGAGGATACAAACAATCGCAAGATGACAACAATCCAGATGTCTCGCATTCAACCGGATCTCGACCCACTAATCAGAAATGGTCACGGCCAACATCCATGACTTTCAACTTGAAGAAGTTGTGGTCAAACTGATCAACACTGACTTCTGGGTGAAGCAATGCATGCAGCCTTTGATGCAACAACCAAGGCAATCACTACTAGTTCTGTAAGTATCTTTGCCTCCCAAAAACAGTGGATGTCATGGCGGTGTCTTCATGAACCTCCTCAGCAGTTGAACTCAAGATCACTCTACCGGTTAACATTCTGAACAGCCTGTTCTGTGGTAACATTGAGGAAAAGAATATCACTGACTTACACAGCTGAGCAGAGGTGTGAAGTGTCTGTGCTTCAGACAGGCAGTTTGTGCTGAGCAATGCAAGACAGAGGTGATTCTGTAGTGTGCAGTCACAAATAACACTTGTAGTCAGTTAAATTTGTGTTCGTGTATTTTTGGTACGTTTTATCCTACTACACAGAGGAAATAATCTACAACTTTTTAAGGATCTAGGAATTCTTACACTTCCTTCCCAACATATTCATTTCTTAATGGTTTTTGTTCCCAATAGTAAAAGTCAGTATCAAGTGAACAGTGATTTACAGTTGCAGTAGAAGACACAAAAATAATTTTCATGTAGACTGCCTCCTTATCCAGGATTCAGAATGCAGTTATGTACTCTGTTGGTACGATAACTCTCATCTAATGTCATGCAATAAATTGGAAATCCACATCAATTCAAAATAAAATTAAAAACCTACCTCATCAACCACTCTTCCTACAAATTATCTGAATGTCTAGATTCAGGGACTGAAGAGTTTTGTTACCTACATGACAAGTAGTAATGTACTATAAACAAGATTTAGTATCTCTAGATATAGAAATATTTCCTTATCAAGTAAGCTAATATTAATCTACAGACAGCAGATAAGCAGCAACTACACAATAAAACTGAGGAGGCAGTAGGTTTTTTTAAAAAAAAAAAAAAAAAAAAAAGCATAATACTGATAATTTATTGTTAATACAATATGGAGATTAAGATTCTATGATGACCTTGATTTGTATTAATGTATACTATGACTCTGAAATGTGCCTACTTCTTTGAGAAAATTGCACAAAGGAAAAAAAAAATCCTCCTGTTAAGTGACATTATAAGATGTGAATAAGTCAAAAGGTTTGTGTACACATATTTTGTCATGTCAAGAATGCACATTCCAACAGTGACGGGATTATTTTTCATTCTTATAGTTTCTCTGAGTAGTTTCAGTAAGAAAATTTAATTATTCCAATGTAAAAAAAAAAAAAAATCATTACTCTTCTCTAATCAATGGACGTTCAGGTCAATGCATTGTGGATGGCTCCCGTCACTGTTCATTGACTAACTGTAAGATTCTTGCACCACAAAAGTTTAAAAAATTAATAAGCTCAGACATTGTCTCTTATGAAGATAGGTTATTTCTCTAATGAGAGGATGATTACCAAAAGAGTCAACATGAATCTCAGATCGTTTTGTCATTGAACAATGTGGTTGCAATCCTACTGAAGTTGGCCTCCTGTGAAAATATGAGTTTACAGTTCTGGAAAGACATGGAAAGTGGATATTTCGAATGTTTCTACTAAATAAAAACGTGTTACATAATTTGAGTCAAGAAATTATTCAGTAAACCATTTACATTGCAGAACTTCCACTGTGCTTCCATCCAACATAAAGATGTAAGAGAGTGGGAGAGTCTCCACAAGACAAGTGAAATATTCTACCATTTCCTTGTTTTAAAAAGACAAATGAAAAGAGATGCAAGCAGCAACTTAGAATGAAATAAGAAATTTCTGGTGTTTAACTTTTTTTAAGCACTTTATTTATGAACAGTAAAAAAAAAAACAGTAATATTTCTTGAATTTGAAAAGGTAATGTTAGAACTTGTTGCACATCCCTATGGGTTCTTCTCCTAATGGAATCTACAGAGCATGATGAATGAATGGAAGAATATAATGCCACATAAAGGCCATCATGTATATGAAATCAGAAAAGAGCAATACCAGCCACAAATGCTTAACACAGTGGTAAACAAACATGTTAATCAGTGTAAAAGCAGGTATAGACACTTCCAAAAAGCCTCATTAAAAGATAATAGGTTTCTCTCCAAGTATTGATAAATTATACGAATGGTCTAGCTTTAACAGTAAGCTAATAAGAAAAGAATGAGACACATTCTCAATAAAGGAACATTGCTAGAATTATAGATTTTACTGGAATCTCAACCAAACTAAATGATTCTGGACAAAAACTGTAATAGTCCTATATGCAACACACAGTCAGGCAATTTGCCTGGGCTCTGATTACTGATTGTTCAAAGTTTGTTAAATGCTGAATAAAACTGAGAATAGAATTGATGTAATAAGTGTAAAAGTAGATGACAAATAGTAGCAAGTGTCAGCCAAATATAAAACATAAGGAGGTTTGGTTAAAGCAGTTTTATGGCAAAGCACACTATTTCTGTGTAAGAGAAATTGTATTCAAGCTTTGGTGAAGTTGTACTGCCTCACATTCCCTATTACTTCCTCAAACCTCACCTGACAAACACTGGGATGACCCTTTCAACAACAAGGTCACATTCAGTTATCCTCCCAGACTTCTTAAACATTAAAATTAACCCAGCTTTCTCACTCTACATTGTCAATGTTAAAGCAATCTTCCCCCATCCCACTTGACAAGAAAGGTAGATAAATAGAGAGGCAGAAGAATGGGAGTAGAGTTAGACACAATGAAGCAAAGCATATAGTTAGTTTAATTTTAATCAGTTTTAGACTACCACAGAAAGAAGGCTGGAGCAAAGCAAGTAAGGCCCCACTTCTCTCTTCTAGTGCAGGTAGCATGTATGCAAAACAACCACGTTAATTCACCTATAAAGGAAGTTCTCCCCCACCAACACCACCACCACACACACAAGACTAGGAACAGTTTCAACCTCATCACCATTTTCAAATAAACTAATAGATAATTATAGACAAAAAGAATGTTGTTAACAGAATACAAAAGTATTCAACAAAAATAATAACTTCAAGAAAGAGCTAAAAACAAAATAGTTTGAGTGATGCGCATACGACAGGAAAGGTGGTAACATACTGTATTACTGAATTAATTTGCATATGTAAAAAATAAACCATGAGGACAATAATTTGTGGAGAATAATTTCTTTATAGAGATTGAGGCTGAATTATTGGAGTGCCACAGTACACAGATGACCAAATTAGTACCTTGGCCTCTTACGTTATGGTCTGGCATGATAACAGTGATTATTCTAATGCAGATAACAGAGTATCACAAATAATTATCATACAAACACTTTCACAAGATTCTCCATTCTGAATATTAAGGACATTAGCAGAGCTGCTGATGGAATATGCAATGATATACTGACGTATACAAGGGTGTACTGAGAAATAATGCTTTCAAATTTTTTATTCTCTTCTCAACATTGGTTGAGATATTACATGTCATGCATATTACTCAATCAACTTTCCCACTTTGCTGATGGAAGTTGCAACCCTCTGCCAATACAGAGCTCTGAATTGTAGCATGTAACATGGTGGTGTGTAACAAACTATGTCAGTGTTAGAGAACCTCAGAAAATTGAAATTACAAATTCAAAGAGTTCACCCACACATGCAGCACCCTCTCCTTCTGAATGACAATGCCAGACCAAACATGAGGGCTGCAACATTTGCAACAATATGATGCCTTGGGTTCACTGCCATCGATCGTCCTACATACAGTCTAGACTTGCCCCAATCTAATTTTCATCTGTTTCCAAGAGTTAAAGAACTTCTTTGAGGACTTCACTTTGATAGTGTTGAAGCAGTCCATGCAGAGATGAGGTAGTGCCTCCATCAACAAAGTCAAATATTCTACAATGATTGTACCAACAAAATACTATTCTGTTGTTGGGTAAAATATGTTTGTTGCCTGGGTGACTATGCTGAGAAACAAATATATAGACATGCAGAACAAAGTCTATTTCATTTAAACAGCTTTAAGAGCTTCCACATAAAAAATTCAGAGGCATTACTTTTCAGACTTTTCGTGAAAACTTGTGACTGTGGACTGAGCTTATAGGTCCACCACTCACAGAAATTTGAACTTTGTGTGGGCTCTATCACTCAGACTGTGACAATTTTTCATGCAGTTTTTCGAACTGTGAACTTTGCTTGTGCACTAGGACTGTGCATTCTTTCATGCAGTGACACCTGGACTGTGAATTATTCTGTGAATTGTGGACCTTGAGCCTCTGTGCTTTGAACTGTGAACCGTGTGTGTTTCTCCTTCTTTCCAGACACCATAGACAAACCATCTATGGCAGCTACACTACAGCAGCTAATGGCTCAACAGGTGGAAAGTCAAAAATTTATTTAGGAGCTTCTGGCCAGGGTATAGCAACAGATGGCTAAACCTTTGCCATTTCCACAATACAAGGAGAATTCAGAAGACTTGGACTCATACGAAAAATGGCTACAGCAGCACTTTATGATGTTTAAGGTAAAGGACAATGATACAGCTAAATCTCTTTTCGTATCTTGGATCCAACCACAGACTTATCAATTGTTGAGCAAGCTAGCCTCTCTGACAGAACCTGATAAACTGACATTTGAGGAAATGTGTTCCTCAGTTAGCGCTCACTACCAAATAAATTGTCATGTGATTTCTGCTCGTCCTGGGTTTTACCAACGCTGCAAGCAACCAGGTCAATCCCATCGACCTCAGGCAGCAGAACTAAGTCACAGATGCAGGTTTCTTTAATGCCAAAAGCAAATAATTGTCTGCAGAGGTCTTGATTAGAGATGCACTTATCGATGCAACATCTGATAGAATTTCACTTATAGTCTTTACAATTTGGAGACCCTTCTTTAGATGATGTGTTGCCTCTAATACAGTCATACAAAGTCACACAAGTGGCAGACAACACTTAAGACTCCTGGACAGAAAGTGCTGCAGTAAACAGATAGCCCAGCAAACTTTACAATTTGGTGGCCAAAGGGGAAGTGTGGCAGTCCACAAACAGCAGCAGGCCTATCCCCCCGCATGTAAACAGTGGTTTTCAAGATGCCCCAGGTTTAGACAGGCACATCCTTCCTGCCTAGACTGTTTGCAGAAGTAAGCTAGAGACAACAGTCCAAGCAGATCGGCAGTGCACTAGATGTGCAAGACATTGTCAGCTTCCTATTACCTGCAGGGCAGTCATTCCATCTTCACGATCGTGAGATCAAATGGACATAAATGTTATCAATGATAACCCTTCAAACCACAGAAAATCCTCCAATAAAATACACATTTGCCTGCAAGTATCTGGGAAATCAGTAAACTATGAGGTTAATACAGGTGCCACGGCAAGTTTCATCAACTATGAAACATATTTACAATTATGGGCAACTGCACTAACTCTATCTGCTCAATGACTGGTAAATTCTAGCAAACAACAAATTTTGTTGAAAGATCAGTTTACCACAGGAGCCACTTACAAAAAACAAGAAGAGAAATGACTTTCTAAATTTTAAACAGTGATTATATGGTGAAACTTTTTGGCCTGAAGGTATTTACATCTTTGGATTGCCCATCAATGACTCAAGCAATCTAGTATTCGAGAATGTACGTACAAAAAACTGGAGGAGCTCTGTACAGAAATCCCCAGGATTTTTTCTTCTGATCTGGGAAAGACAAAGAATATCAAAGCTCATATTTCACTAAAACCTTTGGCACAACCTTGATTTTTCCACCCCAATTCGATTCCTTAGGCACTCCATGAAGAGGTCACAAATAAATTAGGCAGGCTGCAGGAATTGGATGTGATTGAACCTTATCTCATCAAGCCAGTGGGCAACTCTCCTGGTTATCATCAAGAAGCTATGTGGCAGGCTCATGCTTTGTAGGGATTTTGAAGTCAGGGTGAACGCTCAAGCTAAAGTGGACATGTACCTGATTCTGAAGCCTGATGAACTATACACAAAGCTGAAAGGTAGCTACTTCTTACCTTAAGTTGACCTCACTGACATGTAATTACAGTTATGCGAAAGTGTTCAGAAGATTTTACGAATCTGCACAACACACAGTTCATCATGGAAGTTCTACCAAGCGGCATTTAGTAAACCTGAAGACCCTCATTTTATTTTGCAGGTGGCAGGATTAAAATGCAGTCTCAGCAAATGTGAATTTTTCCAACCTTTAGTGGACTACTTAGGCCAAGTCTTTTCTCAACAAGGTATTTTACCAAAAAAGAATCATGCTGAAGCAATTGCATCAATGCCTCAGCCAGCAATGCTAAAGCAGCTCCAGGCTTTTCTAGTGAAAATTACATACTACAGAAAATTAATTCCTGCTGCATCCCAGACAGCTCATCCATTACAAAACTTGTGTAAGAAAGGAGTGGCATTAACTTGATCCACAGCATGGGAAAAGGCATTCCTTATGCTCAAATGGCACCTCCTCTCAGCACCTTGTTTAGAGATGTTCCAATCCAGAAAGCAGCTAGTGGTGGCAACAGATGCATCAGAATATGGGTTGGGTGCTGTCCTTGCTCACAGAGATGATGATGATAGATCAGTTTTCAGAAACCCTAATCTCAGTGGTAAAAAACCTCTGAAAATGAGAAATGGGCACAATGATTATCTTTGCTTTAAAAATATTATTTATTTCTCTATGGTAGCAGGTTCCAGCTGGTGACAGACCAGAAGCCATTGACCTCATTGCTCATTTACCAGATCGTATGGTTATCAGCTCCACTGCTGTGCACTGTTCCTCTCTAGATATAAGTAAGAGAATCATTTCAGAAACACAGTACAGCACATCAAACTCGACACTTTTTGCCACCTACCCATATGGCTGAGCAACAAGTTCAATCAGGAGGAAATCCTTTGCTTCTTCCTAGACAACAAGGCTCAACAAGCCATGGACAGTTTTCCAGTTACAGGAATCTCAATTGCCAATGCCGTGGGAGTGGACACATTCTCCAACAAGTTCACACTTTCATTTTGAGGGGGGTGGCAAGAATAACTGGCCTATCAGTAATCTAATCCCCTTCACCATTACTATGTGCCGAGACACAGTTTGAGCCGGGTAGATAGTGTGGTCCTTTTAACAATTGACCACAAGTCATCACGAGTGGTAATTCCAACATCACGATGAAGACAAATCATTCAGTTTCTTCATCAAGGACATTGGGGTATATTCAGAAGCAAGCTGCTCACCCAGTGGTTCACTTATTGGCCTGTCATCAAATGGAAAACAAAGTGCCTAATCTGTCAATGCAACACACATTCAGAACAGTAAGCAGCCCTGCATCAGGTTTTTTTGCCAATGCCAACAACCAACAAACTTCAGAATCAGTTGCATCTTGATTTTGCCGGACCCTTCCTAAGTACAACATGGCTCATCATAATAGATAGTTTCTCCAATATACATTGTCGACTGCCGTACTATCATGGCAGAATATACAATAATGGTGCTGTCCAGGATTTTCACCAATGAGGGCCTGCAGCAGGTGATAGTCACTGACAATGGTCTGCAATTTTGGGCATAGGTCTTTGAGAACTTTCCACTAAGAATTGAGCAAAGCACGTCTATTCACCTTCCTTTCACCAGAAACAGCTACAGATATGCAATTTCAGTCCACATTTCTCTTCTCACTAGTTCTTCCCATGCTCCCGAAGTTTCCTGTCATTCGGTGGAAGACGAGCTCAACCTCGAGTCCATTCTCCCCCCCCCCCCCCAATTCCTCCTCCACCCATCCCCTTCTCACCCCAATGTGAACTATTCCGGCACACCACAGCAACGGGAAGGCAGAACCCAGCCTCACCTCCTGCTTCGCTTCTCCACCATAAGGCAGACTGACATTTTGGGTCCAGATGCCTTAGTTGGGGACCTCAACAGATGGTGCACCACAGAGGTGGCCACAACTCAATAGCCCAAATGTCATCATGGCGTCACCTCTGGCTTCAGCCACCACACCCATGTCCCCACCCAGTGCAGCTATCGCTGTCTGGGCCACTTTTGGCCCTACCCTCAAATGTCTGCAGACCAGGGGCTTGTGCTGCCTGAGGCCTCAGGGAGGGGAGAGGGAAGGGGGGAGAGCAGATGAGATGGAGGTTGCACACCTTGTTCTATGCCCAGCAAGGGGCTGGACCAATGTTTAGTGTTGTTGCACCTCCCCACCTCCTTTCCAGTAGGGGAAGAGTGTGGTAAATCCCCATTACTGTGTTTCCAGAGCAGTACTCTGCAATGGCCACATGAGCAACACAACATGTTGGCACACCACTGTCATGGCTCCTCACGCTGATCTAAGACTCACTAGCCAAGGATTTGGGGTCAACACCAGAGGCTTTACCTTTGCCCCCAGTGTGAGTCTATAACACTGGATACATGTGCCAACTCAACACTAGCACGAACACCGCTGGTGACCATTATGCTGTCCTATATCTCTGCGGATGCCAGCTTCCAAGATGTCTTCATCGTACTATTCACTGTCATCATACCACATGCCACATCTGAGATTTGGAAACGCCTTGCTTTTTGGACTTAACTCTTGGTTACTCTATGGATCTGTAATGCTATGCTGGACTAAACTTTGCTACAGATTTGGTATTGCTTCTGCTGTAGCTTCCCTGTTGTTACACTTTGTACCATGTTGTATTTGGTTCAATAAACGAGTTAACTGTACACTGTTCATTTGTATTGTGAGCCACAATCTAACAAGAGTATCATCTAACTAAATACGGTGCACCACAAGGATCAGAGATGGGACCATTTCTGTTCCTTTTGTACATTAATGATCTAAGGAGAAAGTAAGAAGCATTACAGCAATTAGTAAACAGAGTCACAAAACAACTAGCAACTAAGCACAGAATAAAAAACTTTTAATAAATAGTAAAAACATTACTGCAGTATAATTTCATAAGGTTCTGAATAAGGATATTCTATTAAAAGGGAAAGTTAGGAAGTATTACAGATATCAGTAAACACCCTCATAATACGACTTAGCAGCTGGGCACAGAATAATCAGCTTTTAATAAATTGTAAAAAAATATCGCACTAAAATTTCACAATGCCCTGAAAAAGGACATGTACATCTTATTTCTCTCTAATAATGATGAACCAGCTGATAAAAGTACAGAAAGCAAATGCTTAGGATAAAGGGTGCAAAGGGATACAAAATGGAATAAGCTTACTTAATATCCTAATGCAAAACTGAGCAAGCCTTGCTACTTTCTTTGCTCACTAAGATCCTGTTGCTGTGAGAAAACAGTGAAGAGCCGTGCCTACTTTCATTCTCATCTGAAATAAAGGGTCACATTTTGAGGAAAAACTGTAAAGCAGTTATCAGCACATTCAAACTGCAAAAAAGAGCTATTGTAATTATGCTTGGATGCAAAACTAGATATTCATGTAAAGCTCTGTTGAAAATCTCTAGTAATCCTCTTTATATCATGTATCTACTTTATGGAAAATGTTAGATTGCAAAATGACTGTGATATTGATGATCACTTTACAGGCAAAACAAAAACAGTCATATCACTTAAATCAATGCATCCCTATGCCAGATCAGTGCTTTCCCCATGAGTGTTAAACTTTCTAACAAACTTCAAACTTGGAAAAAACTTAAAGACATATTTTGTAAGAGATAGGACATATGAAGCACAAATGCCGAAGCTGGGGAGGGACGCACAAAGAAAGTGACATGGAAATGTGGATTGGGAGGGGGTAATACGACAGGTGCAGAGCCACCTAAGAAAGCAGCCATGTCAAAAGAATTTGGAGGGGATGATAGGACAGGTCCAGGGCTACCTGTGAAAGCAACCAAGTCATATACCAACTATGCTGCAATCACTGCACAGCTTTTTATGTCAGTATGACAACTAATCGGCTGCCCACCAGAATATATGGCCTCCACCAAACAGTTGCCATGAACAAAGTTGGTGAACCAGTGGTACAAAATGCAGCTGGGCACTAAATGCTCTATTTCAACAGCTGCTTCACAAGCAGGGTCAACTGTATCCTTCCCTCCACTATCAAGTTTTCTGAACCATGTAGGTGGCAGCTATCTCTGGAAAAACACATTCTTCACTCCAAAACCCCCCTGGCCTAAATCTCCATTAAGCCACTTTCCCTACACCCTCCATCCAACAGATCTGTCCTATCCACCCTCCCAATTCATGTCCCCATGTGACTTCATCATGTGCCGCTCACCTCTGGCTCTGGAATCCATGTATCACATGTCCAGCCCATACTCCTGCCACCCCTCCCTCCCATATTCCTAGCCAGCAATATTTGAATAAAAGGATAAGAACAACAAAGTTTCAAACTAATTTCTTCACCATGCTCAGTCACTTGAATTATTCTGTAAAACTGAAATTTAAGAATATCATGCTGTGGTGGCCCTTAGCCACACTTCAACCCTAGCATTCCCACATGTTACTACATCACTACGGCTGTCTGGTAATGCAGAGATGTTTCTTGGCCGGCCGGAGTGGCCGTGCGGTTCTAGGCGCTACAGTCTGGAGCCGAGCGACTGCTCTGATCGCAGGTTCGAATCCTGCCTCGGGCATGGACGTGTGTGATGTCCTTAGGTTAGTTAGGTTTAATTAGTTCTAAGTTCTAGGTGACTGATGACCTCAGAAGTTAAATCGCATAGTGCTCAGAGCCATTTAGAGTGTTTCTTCGTGTGCTGACTTCCAACACAAGCTATCAATTTTACCATGCAACCAGATATCTGGACACTGGCTACCGATTCAAAGAAGGCAGCTTGGGGTCTTTTGAGGCTTCTGCCAGCCTAGCTTTGCTCAGCCTGGCTCTCATGGTTTCAGCATAAGTTCCATCTGATGCTCCTGTCATGACAGACAAACTAAATTGTGACACTTGCCACTGAGTTTGAAAGTTCTCCCATGCTGTGCTGCCTACATACCCACTACAAATCCCAGTGAGTGACTGAAAGTTAATGCCACAAACATTCTGACCAGCATGTGTTTTGTGCCCACCTGGGTACTGTATGAGTTTGCCCATCTCCACTGTTAACACGCATGTAATACCTATGCAAACTTTGTTCTTTATTTCATCGTCAATATTTTCCATGTGATACAATTACCATGTGCTGCTTTACTTAGCTTTGTAGAAATTACCCAGTAACCTCCTCCAAGGACAGTTAATCTACAAGAGTAAATCATGTTCCTTTGGTATAACAATTTGATTTTATATAAAAGTGTCATTTTCAAACCACATGTAGAACTGTTCTTTATATAGCACCTAGCATGCCACATTCTGCTACATTGTATTCAGTTTTAGTAAATTAAGTAGGGAAACAATCCCCCACAATGCAAGTAATTAATTGACTTATGTTGTGTTTTACAGAAATGTTTCACATAAAATTGTACATTTGGAGTATGCAAAATATACTAGTGTTTCTTTCTGCAAGTCAATAGCACAAAAAACCACTCTTCTGAAGGCAAGAACGACAAATGAGAGTGTATTGTCAGATTATGAAGTCAGTTTGTTACCCACCAACACATAAAAGTATATTACATATGTAATTATGGTTTTCACTTGAAATAAACTGTTCTTATGTCTCTGCTGGTGCTTAAGGTATGGTTTTAAGTCATGCTACATAGATTTCCTACCAGAGAAACCACATGGAAAGAAGTTACATGTAGGTAGGTCTGAGCATTAAGGTAGTCAAGTTACATTCCCACTGTGCAATAAATCTTCTCAAGACTCTTGTCTTCCTCATTACCACAGAATACATTTTGAGAGAAATATTGATTAATAGAATGAGATCTAATACAATCATTATATTTAATATCTCTAGCAAAACAACAGAAACTAAATACACTGATAGTAAACTTACTTTGCAAGTTCCCATAATGTTTCGTGTCTCACACATCCATCCAAGTGCACATGAAGCTCGACCTGTGGAAAGAGTGACAGTACATTACTGACAAATTGAAATTTATAATGATTATGCTTTTGAAATCTATACCTCTAAATTAAATATATAAAACTTAATTATTAATAGTGAATTGTGTAGAAAATAAAACAAACTGATTTTCAAGATCCCAAAGTACTGTTCATTTAATCAACATCACCATGTAAATTTATCAGCTGTCACTGTGTAAATTTATGAGGCTGAGAAAAAATGACTTTCTTTTTAACCTCATTTCTATTTCTAACAATTATGATTTCATGTTTATGATATATAGCAGCTGGGTTACAATTGCCTGCACTGTTTTTAGTATGAGATGACTGTTGTTGAAACAAATAAAATATTTATGCAATGTAAATAAGAATAAATCATAATCACCACGTAAGAGGAGGTGCTGAGAACCAGACAAGTGAAGCAGAATTTTACATGTCCATTTGATATAGCTGTCCCAAATTAGTCAAGTGCAATATTAGTTTATCAATATGTATTAAGAGGGGCAGTAAAACACGAACAATAACCAGTACTCCAGCAGCAACAGCACCTCTCAGGTCTGCACTGACAGCTAACACCATGCAGCAGCACTGTTCAGTTGCTGTTGTCATTTGGCACAAGACACAATACTTGACACAATAGGGTCTGTGTATGTGAATTTATGTTCGTTGGATAGCTCTTAAACAGACTCTCTGAAGGCTAAGTGATTTTTCATCTTTATTTTTAAGGCCTGTCCATCCCTCAGTATCCTAAATACCTAGTGAGTAATCATGGATCCTGTATTTTCAATCAATGTGAAGCATTTTGGTTAAAGAAATAAAAGTTTGTAAAGATACAAAAACATTCGAAGCCTGAGGCTCTGATAAGAATTGAAATTAAAAGAACAATGTAAAACAGCTAAAATTATAAATTCATGGTTCCAATGGACTGTTGATCACTGAGTAACCAGCCACTCTGACATCCATTAAAATATCCTGCTTAAAAATTTGGGCAGGAATGTGGACAACTCAAAAAAATCTAACATCATCTCCATTCATCTCATTGCTAAATAAAGTAGAGAACAGGTCATCATCAAGTCAAATTACCATCTCCTTATAAGAAAATAAGAGATAGTTTCCGGCTGCACTGGAACTGATATGCCACATGCACATCACAACACTTGGTTCTTCCAGTTGGGGAGGCAGCACCTTGCTGGATTGATTATATTGTGTTAAAACCACTCCTTTCTATATGTATAATTGAAGCTGTTGGGTTTTCAACTTTACTTTATCACAGGAATTACAATTAACATTGATAAACAAAGAAAGAAAATTATCAAATTTTATAGTCATACATTCTCAATACATCAGTGTCAGCCTAGTGACATTACTCCTTCCTCTGAAAGTGACAAAGGTAATTGGTACTTAGGGTTAAAATGCATTTAATATCATGAGAGCACAGTCAGATCACTCTGGTGTTGCTGGTCAAAAGGTATGTGCTAGCTGCATATTTATATAGTCAGGTGCATGTAGTCTTGTGTGCCCTTCCTGGTCTTGTGAGTATTTTGTACTTTTGCAGTAAAAGCTGGTTCTTACCTATTGATCAAGATTGTGGTAGGCAAATTGTGTATGACAATATAAAATGTCTTTCCCTGATGCATGACAACTTTAAAGAGACCATCATATGGCGGCTGAGTGAATTACTAATCACATTAAATGCATACATACGCACTTAATTGCTCACTAATCTTGAAAACTGAGTGGACACTTGGCACCGTCTGGATACTGCAGGATGAAAGAGTTTTGTTTGTGTGAATAGCTATTGTACAAAGTCACATACCTGATAAACATTATTGAGAATGGCATCAAAACATTCTCCTAGTAAATGTAACATTTGTCCATGACCACCTCTATGGTTGTTGCATTCAGGTTCTTTTTGAAGGAGGTTCAGATGACGAGTCAGACAATCAGTAAATCATCCATCCAGCATTCAGAAGTGTGGTACCTGAGAGAGGCCTTTAGCCAAAGATATAAGTGCTCTAATTGTCCATTTGCTGAAGGATAGTAAGTTACTGTCCAAATTCTGTGCATTGTTAGGAACTTTTCTAGGTCCTTAAATAAGTTAGACTCAAATTGTCAGCTGTTATCTGTAGCTACACACTGAGATACGCCAAGTTGCAAAATCCATCCATGGAAGGGTGTTTTGGATGTGATCTGAGCTGTAGCATTTGCCAACATAAGGGCTTCTGCCCAATATGAAAAACAGTCAGCTCAGCTGCCATTAGGGGACATTTATAGCCTGCCAATAGTTAAACTGAACTGAACCAGGTGTCACAGTGTTTAGCACACCGGACTCAAATTCGAGAGGATGATGATTCAAACCCCCATCTGGCCATTCACATTTAGGTCTTACATTATTTCCTTATATCACTCCTGGCAAATGCCAGGATGGTTCCTTTGAAAAGGTGTGGCCGATTTCCTTCATTATCCTTGACACAATCCAAGCTTGTGCCTGTCTCTAATGATCTTGATGTAGATGGGACATTAAACCCAGTCTTCCTTTCTTCTTCCCTGTTAAACTACTATGTCTATATCAATGTGCCTAAATTGCTGGTTTGACAGAGCAAAATTGCCAAAGGGGAAGGTGACTTGGCAACTTTACTTTATTCATCTGGCATGTGTTTGAATGCCAGATGAAACTTATGCAGTTCCTGTCTATTCCATGCCTAACAAGTGCTCTCTTGACAGTATACATAGTCACATTAACTTCTAGAGGGGCCAGAGCATAAAGTCAGATGATGGCTTGACATTAAAACTCAGCTGTAACACACAGTCATGCATTCAGTGTTGAGACATTATAATAAAAACTTGGCTTTTAGTTGGATACGCAAATATGTCAAAGTTGCAAGCCAGATGAAGAAACAAGGAGAAATTTTAATTCATGTACTTATGTGTCCTACATGGTTTCTTGTTTATGTAACTTACAGAAAAAATGAACTTACTAGTATTGGTATACAAAATGAAGTTACTAGTATATGGATACAAAGTTTTCTAACATCTATACACTATTAAAATCATATTTTGAATACAAACTTCCTCTCCCTGGTCTCTTACAGACATCGAGATTTGCAGGAAATACACATCCAATAAAAACAGGAGAGTATAACAGTAGATCTGCAGCATTCACTGACATATGTGAATTTTACCAAAATATCAATTTAATAACCCATGGTTGCAAAATACTGACAAGAATTATTTACAGAAGAGGGGAATGATGGTAGAGGCTAGCACTGGTGAAGAACAGTTTGTGTTCTGGAGAAATGTAGGAACATGTGAGGCAATACTCAACTTACAACTCATCTTAGAAGATAGATTGAAGAAAGACAAACCATTTACAGCATTTGTAGATTCATAGAAAGCTTTTGACATTGCTAACTGGACTACATTCTTTGAAATCCTAAGGTTGGAAGAATAGAATACAGGGAGAAAAAGGTTGCTTATGACTCGCACAGAAACTAGACTGTAGTTATTAAAGTCAAAGGACATGAAAGGGGAACAGCAGTTATAAAGGGAGTGATACAGGGCTGTACACTGAGCAAGCAATAAAGGAAACCAAGGAGAAATTAGTGTAATGAAAGAAGATTGTAAAATGAACATCAATGAAAGTAAAACAGAGGTAATGGAATGTAAATCACATGATGCCAAGGAAATTAGATTAGAAAATGAGTTACAAAAGGTAGTTGAATTGTTTCATTATTTAGGAAGAAAAATAACTGATGATGGCCAAAATGGAGAGGATATAAAATGCAGATTGGTAATAGCAAAAACTTTGTTTCTGGAAAAGAGAACTTTGTTAACATCAAACATAAATTTAAATGTTAGAAAGTCTTTGCTGAAGGTGTTTGTCTGGAGAACAGCATTGTATGGAAATGAAACATGGGTGACAATAATTTTAGTCAAGAAGAGAATAGAAGCTTTTGAAATGTGTGCTACAAAAAGATTCTGCAGATTAGATGGGTAGATTTAATAACTAATGTGGAGGTACTGAAATGCACTGGAGAAAAAATAAATTTATAGCATACCTTAACTAAAATGAGAAATCAGTTGATAAGACATGACCTGAGACATCAAGGAATAATCAGTCTGTAATGAAGGGAAGTCTGGAAGGTAAAAATGTAGAGGGAGACCAAAGTTTAAATGCACTAAGCACACTCAAATGGATGTAGGCTGCAGCAGTACTAGGATGAAAAGGCCTACACAGGATAGACTAGTGTGGAGAGCTACATCAAACCACCAGAATGAAGACCACCACAACAAAAAGAGGTATTAAAAAGTATTCCTACACCATTAAACATTTCAGTTCCATAAGAAAGTTAACAATGTGCCAGAATTCATTAACTTTTATCACTGTCACATAAAGATTTACAGTGGTATACTGTGCAATTGTAGGAAACCATATTTAATGCAGCAAATAAAATCAAAGCAGAGTGGAAAGTCATAAAATAGGAACCTTTGTTATTCTGACCTTGTTAATTAATATTTTTATGTATTTTTTAGAAGTCCACCTGTGATCACATGGTCCACGCAAGTAATTTTGCATCAAGGAACCAAATGACCACATATGAGTATTTTGTTTTTTACTTTGACACGTTTATTTCAATTCCAACTTTGAACTAAAATGGCTAGCAGGTATTTCACAGATTCAGAAATCAATGAAATGCTGGCTAATCTTTCTGAAGATGATGCCACATGCTCTGTTGCAGATCCCAATGTTTCGCCTGATGGTGGTTCCAGTTTGAGTTCTGAGCATGATGATGATGATGAACATAATGCAGGATCAACTGATTCTGAGCCAGTTGACATTCCTCTTGTGGATCTTGTAAACTGGAATAAATGGGAACCAGTAGCAGTGGATAATTTTGAACACTTCATAGAAGATAATATTATATTTCTATTAGTTGAAGAGACTAATAGGTTTGCTGTGCAAACATTGCTGCAACTGGTATTCCAAATAAAAGGCTATCAAAATGGTTTGACAACAATACTGACAAAATGTGCAAGTTTTTGGGGCTCATTCTCTGAATGGGATTTATGCAGTTTCCCAAACTGAGGCACTACTGGTCCACAAAAAGAATGTATGAAAATGAGATTCCAAAAATGAGCCATAACAGTTCTGAGTTGTTACTTTCACTGTAGCGTTTATCAAATAATGAGCAAGAAAGAGATCCAGAGACAGGCTCATCAAATTCTCAGAATTTTTGAATATTCTGGGGAAGAATTCCAAGGAATCCCACACTCCAGAAGAAGTTATCTGCATAGACAAAACCAAAGTAGCATTTCGTGAATGTATTTACTTTTGACACATCACTAATAAAAGATATAAATATGGGTTAAGGTTTTCAAGATTTGTATTAGTGGACATTATACTTGCTCAAAGTCTAAACTAGCAAAGAAAGAGCAGACAATATATCTGTTACTGAGAGAGAGGTAACACAATGAATCAATGAACTCTTGTGTAGTGGTAGGACATTGTACACCAATAACTGGTATACTAATGTTTCACTATCTAAAATGCTAATCCAGCAAGGGAAACACTTGGAAGTCATGTTACATGTGAACTGAAAGAATAATCCCTCAGATGTGGTCAAGACAAAATTGGAGAAAAGGGATGTTATGGCCCAATAGAATGAAGGCAAAACTGTAGTTTTGAAGTGGAAGGACAAATGAGATGCACTAATTCTTAAAACAAAACATGATGACCCAATGGTTCAAGTTACCCAAAAATGAAAAAGAAACAAGTAAACCTGCTATGGTCATCAACTATAACAAAGGAAAGGCCTTATTGACCTCTCCAACCAGATGGCCTCATATGTCTCGTATATGAGAACTAACAAATGGTACAAGAGACTTGTCTTCCATTTCATGAGTTCTACTTCTATTGTAACTGCTCTGTCTTTGTACAATAAGGTAAAAAAATAAGAAAATCGGAATCAAAGATTTCAAAGAAACTCTTGTCAAACCACTCATGTATCCTACGTTGGATCCAAACTTGCTAAGACATTCCAGCTGCTTGCTGAAAGAATATGAGGGGCAGAAAAGGGTTACCAGGAAAAGGTGCAAAAGCATAACACAGTGGCAGAATGCTGATTATACTTGAAAAATGAGAAAAAAATTAACATCTTCCGTAAAACACTCAACTTGCCAACACGTCTTGAATGTTTCCAAAAACATCACTAAATGTATGTGTAACAGAAGTTTGTTTCACATTTCCAATGACTTTTGTTTTCATCAAGGACACTGCTAAGAAGCAGCATTAGTTTGATTTATGTTTCACAATTTCCTTACATTTCATTTATGTACTTATTTCCTTTGTTATTGCAAAAGCACGTCACTCATTTTCTCTTATATATTAGAATAAATAATATGTTATTAGTTTAAGGTCTAGTTCACAAATTATATTTTCATTTTATGAGCATTTTTGTAATCTTCTCTGAAGCATTCATCAAAAAAAAAAAAAAATAAAAAAAAATAATAATACATTTATTTCAGAACATGATTCATGCTCTTGATCCTTAAAACACAGTATCAGTACATACATTCTGCCCAAACTGCATATTATTTTGTTGTTAACTAGGACCACAAAATCCTCTGGTGTATGCTTATAACATATAAAACATGCCCACAGGTGCACACACAGGCTTGAAGTATGTCACTCCGAATGATCAAGAGTGAGCACACGGGCTAACAGAGATATTTCAAAGTGCCACCGGTGGGCATATAGCATTTAGCACGTTAATCTGACTTGGTGCAGATCCCAAACCCTTGGGCAGTACTGTATTCAAGAATGGGTTAACACTAGTGTCCTATATGTGGTCTCTTTTTAGATATGAACTACACTTCTCGAAAAGTCAGTCACAGTCACTGACAATGATATTGTCACTGACTATGCAGTGTTGGTGGAAAAGATACTGAATTTGTAAATATGGCACCACGCTGCTGTCTATAGTTTTGATGACAGAGGGTTGTAAAGCTGATTAACCATGTTGCAGTTATTTTCTGGTAAAATAATGGATGATCAGAAATTTACTGTAATTCTCTCGCCATTAACTGTCTTACTTGTTGACCACATAAATCCATTCAGGAATTGCTGGCACCTGTGGAATGGACCACATTGAGTGGAGCCACTTACCGCACATCCAGAGTACGTCTTGCATGGTGGGTGTGAGTTTATTTGATGGAATGAGAGTGATCATGTTCAAGCCTAGATCAGTGATCTGCTGTAATGCATTTCCTTAGATACATTGAAATGTCTGAAGTTGCATAACATCTAAGTGATCTACTTCTATTACAGAGGGAGTCAATTTAAGCTCAGAGACTCTTCAGTTGTCTGGAGCACTGAGGCTGGGGTGATGCATTTGATACCTTCATGTTGTGAAATGTATTCCAGCCATTGTTAGTGGAGACATTGTCGAATGCATATCGACATTATGTCATGCTTGGGACAGGCTCTCCAGTGTGGTAGACAGTTGACAGATCCAGATGTTGAGCTTTTTTTACACAGTAGCTCATTTAACAGCTACTATTAAAAAGTCAGAGAAGAAACTAAAAAATGACTCCACTGTATAAACACAAGCTCAGTTAAGTTAACGGTGTTCAGAGATTTATACAAATTCTGTAAACATGCATTTCTTGCGTTGGTGTTATTGGTATTTCATATCATTATTCCATGAGGTGTTAATATGCTTTGTGGAGAATAAATATCCTCAGCTATGTCTGCACACTGCATCATAAGTGATTCATAAGGTGAGCTTCTGAAGGGTTAGTATAACTTTGCGAAATGCCTTGTGCTTGCTTTCTGTGGCATATTGGGACAGAATGGAAAGAGCCATGCCACAGCTGGGCACCAGGTTCAGCAGATGGCAGCTTCTTATCTTTCACTTCCAACTACGTATTTTCCTTCCCCTGTTACATGACTCTGTGGCCTGTCAACTCTGTTCACAGGGTGATGGTATACTATGTTATCTTAAGTGCTGTGCATTGCTCTTTGGCTCCTGTATCTGCTAATTCCTCCATATCTACTAATTCCTCCAGCCTTTGTAACTAGCGTTATATCATGTGCTTCCCTATGTGTTGTAGGAAAAATTGTGCCCTGGACTGGTTTCTTCTCCTGGCTAAACATGTTGAACACTTTGTAATTAGAGATCAGCAAAGAGGAGAGAAATGAGATCTTCATCTGCATATGATTGCCCCTGGCTTGAATTTTCATCTGCTGAAGGCAGACCTTGTAATTTACATCCCATTGATTAAGAACACAGAGGCTGATAAAGACCAGATTTTAAAACAACATTGCCTGTCATACTTTTGGTATCCTTAGTAAGTTACAACTTCCTGCCATAATTATGTGCAGCATTTCACCATTCATGGGAAATAAACTGAAGTCATGTTACAAGCAGTCATCACATACTGCAAACTGTTCAAAATTATTCATATAGTTGGTTTATCAAATGTATAATTCACTGTTAACATCTAGGTGAGGAACTCTTTACCAGTGTTATTTACAAACATTGAAACTTCTTTGACGATGATAGTCAGTTAAAGTCTCATGATGGCCTTGTAAGCCAAAACCCTATTAACTAAACAAATTAATCTTGTAGACCATACACAATATTGCAATTTGATTTTTTATTATGTTGCTCTACCAAGGAGCAATGGAAGAATCAGTTAACACTTTTTTTGTTCTTGTAGATGGAGTGGTGGTGGTTGGGAGCATGTGAGTAGTTAGACAGATACTTGTCAGTATTGCTGTTGACTTGGTAACAATATGCGAGTGAATCTCATTTATTACTGCAGTTGATTTGGAGACATCAGTTGGCACATTATCAACATCACTCATACAACCGCACTTTCACTTACAGTGTGGTAAAGTTTGACATGATTGCACCCTGCAGTACTGAAGTGCTTACTTTAGAAACTGACATATTAAAGGCTGAAGTAAAAGATACATAAAATACAATAAACTGTGCGGTCTTTAAGTGTCTACCTGACCTTTCTGCATACAAAATTTGCGTACATCCTCCAGTTTCATGTGTTTTTCTTTCCTCCATTAACACTTTGCACTACATTCTCCAAGCTGACTGACTGTAAGATCAATTCACGCATACTTACAGTAACGGATAATGTGCTGTACAAAATTCCACCATTAGACTCTTTGGTGGTTGCTGAAGCAGTTCATAGCTGATGGTTTCAGATGTATATTGGTATTCACCCTCAAAATGCCATGGTAGCAGTCTCTGTAAAAACCCCATAGTAATAAAATACCTGACCAAACTTTTAACTGGCAAGCAACTAAGTACTTCTCAAGAGGCCATCACAATGTATGCCTGGACCAAAACCTTTCATCAGAATAAGCCACCTCAACACATCATCAAATGCACACAGGGCTAGACAGCAGCAGAACAAAATAGCGTGCAAGTGGAGAGCTTCTGCAGTTCATTCCAGATTGTATATAAGGCATTCAATATTTTGTTGAAAGTGTCAAAAGTAAGGTGCTAACTTCCAGCATCTGTATAACTAGGCATAGTAATGTGTAAGGTAACTGGAATTATGGTGTTTTCTTATCACTTAATATAAGGGGTGATAAAAAGTTTCTGTTAAAGGCCGTACAGTCCAGAATCAGTACACCAATTAGTCAAAACTGCTGTGAGCACTCAGGCAATCATCCCACTGGTGCACAAAGTTGAAGTTACCTATTTGGTAAAACACCACATCCTGCTGCATGAAGAACTCCATAACTATGTGCTGCACATCCTCATCCAACAGAAGTCATTGATCCTTTGGGTTCTCTACCATCTTTGTCATTGGGAAGACAAGAAAAGAATAACAGCATGTTTGTCTTGTTTGAACATATTTGGTAATAATGACACCATAGTTCATCTTTCCACATTTACCACACACATGTCAGAAAGAGACAAATGCCACACTAACTCCTCATCCACACGCCAGTGCTTATACACACACATTGGCATCATGCTGTGTTGCATATATGCTGCAGCAACGCCCTCCAACAGAAACTTTTTGGCCACCCCTTATATCTGCATGAAGAAGATATTACATCTACATCTATCCAGATACCCTGCAATCCACCATACCACGCGAGGCAAAGGGTAGCCCATACCACTACTAGTCATTTTCCTTCCTGTTCCACTCACAAATAGAGCGAAAGAAAAACAACTGTGTATAAGCCTCCTATGAGCCCTCATTTTTCAAATCTTATATTTGTGGTCCTTATGCACAATGTATGTTGGAAGCAACGGAATTGTTCTGCAGTGAACTTAAAATGCCATTTCTTTCAATTTTTTCAATAACATTCCTCCAAAAGAATGTCGCCTTATCTCCAGGGATATCCATTTGGGCTACCGAAGCATCTCTGTAACACTTGCGCGTTGTTTGAACATACCAGTAACAAGTCTAGCAGCCTGCCTCTGAATTGCTTCGATGTCTTCCTTTTATCTGACCTGGTACAGATCCCAAACATTCAAGCAGTACTCAAGAATACGTTGCACTAGTGTCCTATATGTGTACCCCTTTACAGATGGACCACATTTTCCTAGAATTCTCCCAATAAACCGAAGTTGCCCATTTGCCTTTCCTACCAAAGCCCCCACAAGCTCGCTCCACTACATATCACTTTGCAACGTTATGCCCAGATATTTGAAGGATGTGAACGTGTCAAGTAGGATACAACTAATGCTGTATCCGAACATTACAGGTTTGTTTTTGTTACTCATCCGCATTAACTTACATTGATCCACATTTAGAGTTAGATGCCATTCATCACATCAACTAGAAATTTTGTCTAAGTCATTTTGTTTTCCCCTACAGTCACTCAACTTTGATACCTTACCATGCACCATGGCATCATCAGCAAACAACCCCATAATGGATGAAACCCAACATGAATTCATGCCAAAGGGAGCTTTAGAACGACTTACAACGATTTAAAACGACGTACAACGAAACAAGTGTGTCAGTAGATGAAACAGTCGTGGTCTTGCGTGAGAGAAGACATTATTGTTCAATGTTTGATGAAGTATGGCATAAGTAACGCTTTTGATGACAGTGAAGATCATCTTACATATGAAGAGGACAATGATGACAAAGAAGAAGAAGAACAAAGGGTTAAGTAACGCTCTTGATGACAGTGAAGACCATATTACATATGAAGAGGACAATGATGACAAAGAAGAAGAAGAACAAAGGGTTCAGATGATTTTCACGGATTTTAAACGTCAGTTCGATTTTACAAACTAAGAAATTTTTAGTCTGGCTTTGCAACCTAATAATAAAAATAGTAAAAATTGTTATTTTTAAAAAAAAAAACTGTTTAAAACTGAAGGTGCGCCTTGTTGTCCATAGCGTCTTATCGTCCATATGGAAGTCCGTTCAATGGTCAAACGACGTCATGTTTGTGCAATTCTTCTGCGAGAACGATTTCTTAAACGTGAAATTTACGACTTCGGCTTTCTTTTCGCTATCTTCAACTGCCACACCAGACTAGTCAACAAGTGACTGGATGGAAGCCTTACAACTACTCAGCGATTTTACATAGGACCAGGATGTTCTCGGGTTCTCTGCCAGACTTTTGATAAGATGTGACGGTGGTAGTTGTATGCTTCGTGCATAGAACTTTTCACACGCACACGAATCTCTACTAACCTTTGCTTGTCGTCAGTTGCGCGTTCTCCTTTGAGCCTCTGCTTCCTCAGCATTTTATGAATCTCGTTATTAAATCATGGTGAGTCTTTTCCGTCCTTAACCCATTTACTAGGCACATCATTCTCCAGAGCACGATTTTAAAGCTGCTTAAACTTTGCCCGTGATTCCTCTACGTCCATCTTACTATAAGATCTACGATATTTCCATTGCCTGTGGGCTGCCAATCTAGCTGCTGAATACAGTTTTCAAAAAAACATGTTCAAAAGTCATTCGCAAGCCTGTCTGTGTCCCTGCAATGAATCCACAGACCTACCAGTCTATAATCGATAGGTTAAAGTCGCCTCCAACTAGTATTGTATGATCTGGGTATTTTACGTGCTACTGACGGTAGACTTTCTTTGAATGACACTAAAACTGTCACAGCAGAATCGGGTGGCTGGTAAAAGCATCCAACAGTTAATATTGTTTCCCCTACACCTGTTATACGCGACCAGATAACTTCATTGTCACACTCAACTTCGACCTCTTAGCGCACTTATTTGCTACATAGTTTAATTCTTAATTTCTTTGCGTGTTTTTGGTACTTGCATTATTTAATTCATAAATTTCGGGCGTAGTATAGTATTTGAGAGTTGTAGCATCGCGTTTTAGTACCTGAACAGTGTAAATTCGCGTAGTCGTCTGTCTTCTGTTTTTGTTTTGAACGGCCAGTGTCGGCTGGTCACAGCCAGTGTGTTCCATGCCGCCGTTGGATAAGCAGCTGCCAGCAGCAAGTCGTATACTCTTAGCGCACTTATTTGCTACATAGTTTAATTCTTAATTTCTTTGCGTGTTTTTGGTACTTGCATTGATTAATTCATAAATTTCGTGCGTATTATAGTATTTGAGAGTTGTAGCATCGCGTTTTAGTACCTGAATAGTGTAACATCGCGTAGTCTCCTTCCGCCGCCGAACAGTGTGTCAGCAGTGCGCAAGTAGCAACATTACTCATTTACTGGGCAATCTTGTATTTTAATAACCGTTTAAATTTTGTGTCGAATTGTTTGTGCTCTCTGTAGATTAGTTCAGACGCTCTTTGCACAACAGTTTTTAGCATGGATAGGTACTGCAACTGCTGTGTTCGGATGCAGGCTGAGTTGGCATCCCTTCGCTCCCAGCTTCAGGCAGTGTTGGCTTCGGTCACACAGCTTGAGGCTGTTGCCAATGGTCATCACTGTGGGGGTCCGGATGGGGGTTTGTCAGGGACGGCCAGCTCGTCCCACGCATCCCCTGATCGGACTACGGCTGTGGCTACCCGGGATACTGCCCACATTGAGGCTGATCCCTCACCTGTGGTAGAGTGGGAAATCGTCTCGAGATGTGGCAGGGCCGGACATGGCTGCTTGTCCTGTTCCAGAGGTTGCCACTCACTCTGCAAGATCCGGGCGGTCGCACAGGGTGGGCTTACTGGTAGTTGGGAGCTCCAACGTCAGACGCGTAATGGGGCCCCTTAGGGATATGGCAGCAAGAGAGGGGAAGAAAACCAATGTGCACTCCATGTGCATACCGGGGGGAGTCATTCCAGATGTGGAAAGGGTCCTTCCGGATGCCATGAAGGGTACAGGGTGCACCCATCTGCAGGTGGTCGCTCATGTCGGCACCAATGATGTGTGTTGCTATGGATCGGAGGAAATCCTCTCTGGCTTCCGGCGGCTATCTGATTTGGTGAAGACTGCCAGTCTCGCTAGCGGGATGAAAGCAGAGCTCACCATCTGCAGCATCGTCGACAGGACTGACTGCGGACCTTTGGTACAGAGCCGAGTGGAGGGTCTGAATCAGAGGCTGAGACGGTTCTGCGACCGTGTGGGCTGCAGATTCCTCGACTTGCGCCATAGGGTGGTGGGGTTTCGGGTTCCGCTGGATAGGTCAGGAGTCCACTACACGCAACAAGCGGCTACACGGGTAGCAGGGGTTGTGTGGCGTGGGCTGGGCGGTTTTTTAGGTTAGATGGCCTCGGGCAAGTGCAGAAAGGGCAACAGCCTCAACGGGTGCGGGGCAAAGTCAGGACATGCGGGGACCAAGCAGCAATCGGTATTGTAATTGTAAACTGTCGAAGCTGCGTTGGTAAAGTACCGGAACTTCAAGCGTTGATAGAAAGCACCGAAGCTGAAATCGTTATAGGTACAGAAAGCTGGCTGAAGCCAGAGATAAATTCTGCCGAAATTTTCACAAAGGCATAGACGCTGTTTAGAAAGGATAGATTGCATGCAACCGGTGGTGGCGTGTTTGTCGCTGTTAGCAGTAGTTTATCCTGTAGTGAAGTAGAAGTGGATAGTTCCTGTGAATTATTATGGGTGGAGGTTATACTCAACAACCGAGCTAGGTTAATAATTGGCCCCTTTTACCGACCTCCCGACTCAGCAGCATTAGTGGCAGAACAACTGAGAGAAAATTTTGAATACATTTCTCATAAATTTTCTCAGCATGTTATAGTCTTAGATGGAGATTTCAATTTACCAGATATAGACTGGGACACTCAGATGTTTAGGACGGGTGATAGGGACAGAGCATCGAGTGACATTATACTGAGTGTACTATCCGAAAATTACCTCGAGCAATTAAACAGAAAACCGACTCGTGGAGATAACATCTTGGACCTACTGATAACAAACAGACCCGAACTTTTCGACTCTGTAAGTGCAGAACAGGGAATCAGTGATCATAAGGCCGTTGCAGCATCCCTGAATATGGAAGTTAATAGGAATATAAAAAAGGGAGGAAGGTTTATCTGTTTAGCAAGAGTAATAGAAAGCAGATTTCAGACTACCTAACAAATCAAAACGAAAATTTCTGTTCCGACACTGACAATGTTGAGTTTTTATGGAAAAAGTTCAAGGTAATCGTAAAATGCGTTCAGACACGTACGTGCCGAGTAAAACTGTGAGGGACGGGAAAAACCCACCGTGGTTCAACAACAAAGTTAGGAAACTACTGCGAAAGCAAAGAGAGCTTCCAAGTTTAAACGCAGCCAAAACCTCTCAGACAAACACAAGCTAAACGATCTCAAAGCTAGCGTAAGGAGGACTATGCGTGAAGCGTTCTGTGAATTCGAAAGTGAAATTCTATGTACCGACTTGACAGAAAATCCTAGGAAGGTCTGGTCTTACGTTAAATCAGTAAGTGGCTCGAAACAGAATATCCAGACACTCCGGGATGATGATGGCATTGAAACAGAGGATGACACGCGTAAAGCTGAAATACTAAACTCCTTTTTCCAAAGCTGTTTCACAGAGGAAGACCGCACTGCAGTTCCTTCTCTAAATCCTCGCACAAACGAAAAAATGGCTTACATCGAAATAAGTGTCCAAGGAATAGAAAAGCAGCTGGAATCACTCAACAGAGGAAAGTCCACTGGACCTGACGGGATACCAATTCGATTCTACACGGAGTACGCGAAAGAACTTGCCCCCTTTCTAACAGCCGTGTACCGCAAGTCTCTAGAGGAACGGAAGGTTCCAAATTATTGGAAAAGAGCACAGGTAGTCCCAGTCTTCAAGAAGGGTCGTCGAGCAGATGCGCAAAACTATAGACCTATATCTCTGACGTCGATCTGTTGTAGAATTGTAGAACATGTTTTTTGCTCGAGTATCATGTCGTTTTTGGAAACCCAGAATCTACTCTGTAGGAATCAACATGGATTCCGGAAACAGCAATCGTGTGAGACCCAACTCGCTTTATTTGTTCATGAGACCCAGAAAATATTAGATACAGGCTCCCAGGTAGATGCCATTTTCAATGACTTCCGGAAGGCGTTCGATACAGCTCCGCACTGTCGCCTGATAAACAAAGTAAGAGCCTACGGAATATCAGACCAGCTGTGTGGCTGGATTGAAGAGTTTTTAGCAAACAGAACACAGCATGTTGTTATCAATGGAGAGACGTCTACAGACGTTAAAGTAACCTCTGGTGAGCCACGGGGGAGTATTATGGGACCATTGCTTTTCACAATATATATAAATGACCTAGTAGATAGTGTCGGAAGTTCCATGCGGCTTTTCGCGGATGATGCTGTAGTATACAGAGAAGTTGCATCATTAGAAAATTGTAGCGAAATGCAGGAAGATCTGCAGCGGATAGGCACTTGGTGCAGGGAGTGGCAACTGACCCTTAACATAGACAAATGTAATGTATTGCGAATACATAGAAAGAAGGATCCTTTATTGTATGATTATATGATAGCGGAACAAACACTGGTAGCAGTTACTTCTGTAAAATATCTAGGAGTATGCGTGCGGAACGATTTGAAGTGGAATGATCATATAAAATTAATTTTTGGTAAGGCGGGCACCAGGTTGAGATTCATTGGGAGAGTCCTTAGAAAATGTAGTCCATCAACAAAGGAGGTGGCTTACAAAACACTCGTTCGACATATACTTGAGTATTGCTCATCAGTGTGGGATCCGTACCAGATCGGGTTGACGTAGGAGATAGGGAAGATCCAAAGAAGAGCGGCGCGTTTCGACACAGGGTAATTTGGTAACCGTGATAGCGTTACGGAAATGTTTAACAAACTCAAGTGGCAGACTCTGCAAGAGAGGCGCTCTGCATCGCGGTGTAGCTTGCTGTCCAGGTTTCGAGAGGGTGCGTTTCTGGATGAGGTATCGAATATATTTCTTCCCCCTACTTATACCTCCCGAGGAGATCACGAATGTAAAATTAGAGAGATTCGAGCGCGCACGGAGGCTTTCAGACAGTCGTTCTTCCCGCGAACCATACGCAACTGGAACAGAAAAGGGAGGTAATGACAGTGGCACGTAAAGTGCCCTCCGCCACACACCTTTGGGTGGCTTGTGGAGTATAAATGTAGATGTAGACATAGATGTAGGAGTCGTAATGTATAGTTTCACTCTTGTCATTACTAGTGAGACACCATAGGAGTTTCATGACCTTAGTAACATTCAGTCCCCATGTATGTATGTTTCTATCGTACTCATAATTCATTACGTTATTCTTCTCATTTTTTTATTTGTTTTTGTGCACACAAGTATACGCTCCCTCAATTCTCATAAATTAATGTTAGCGTAAGAGGAATAGTGTCATACCCGAATGCGACAATACGTCTGGCTCTGGTACAGCTTCTAGACACTGCCGGCCAGTGTGGCCGAGCGATTCTAGGCGCTTCAGTCTGGAACCGCGCGACCGCTACGGTCGCAGGTTCAAATCCTGCCTCGGGTATGAATGTGTGTCATGTCCTTAGGTTAGTTATGTTTAAGTAGTTCTAAGTTCTAGGGGACTGATGACCTCAGATGTTAAGTCCTATAGGGCTCAGAGCCATTTTGAGCTTCTAGACAGTGGCGTCACGCGGAAACACCCTATCACAGCCGAACACATTGGTCCAACTGTTTGTATAGTAACCTTGGCAGTGGCAGTCTCCAGATCCGAGGTCTGCAGCTTTGACGCACGTAAAGTACCCACCCGCGACTGGCATAGCTCCCTGAGGTGCTCGCCATTTAGAACGACCCCGGGGACGCGTTTGGTTCGATCAAAATACCTCGGACAGGGCGGCGTATGTGCAAAAGAATTTTAGACATAGGATGTAAGCAGCAAAAGCGGCCAATTTATCAGGAACTGACACTAAAACAGTCTAAACTGATATTTATTTGCATTTGGCAACTGTTTTGTTTTACATAACGATCTTCAGCCCAAAATACTCACAGAGAATTTGCAACGCTGGTGGTATCGATAAAGTAAAATCTTTTATCATGTATCAGCCAAATGTGTGAAATAAACCTCGAGTTCTGCGCGCAGAAATCTTCCTGACAGTGGCATATATCCGAGGCAACATGCACCACGTTCGACGCAGGAGAAAAATTTGTAGACAACAAGCCAACATATGCGCTGCACTCATCAACAGAACACAGCTCTCTTCATGGATACGTCTCTTAACTTTTCAGGCTGATATTCCTTGATTTATTGAAAATTCGGAACCCCTTACCATCCATCAAACTCCGGATGTCTTCGGGAATTGCGCGGGGTTAAAAGATTGTGCAGATTTAGAGAGACAATATTCTTTGAGTGTCTACGTCCTTGTGTTAGAGCAATAGGAGATGATTTTGAAAGAGAAAACAATTTTCGACCACACAAGAGTTGTTTAGTGGAGGAATACCTTCAAAAACAAACAATCTAGTCAATGAAACGGTCAGCTCGATCTTCCAATCTGAATAACAAGAGCAGGCTTGGAATGCTCTCTGTAGGCTTGTGGCTGCTCGCAATCGTCGGACCGTTAGTGCACTAAGCACAGGTTTACAACAAGAATGGCATTCACTTTGTTATAGATTTTAGCATTAACACGATGACATCACTACACCAGTATGTGCTACATTGCTGCTTGGGGTAATTACACTTTACATTGGCGTTAATTAATGCTGTGCCAGGCTGACATTCATTTCGTACGTTTGAAACGTATTCCAAGTGTGAAATGGTATTTTACTGTTTTATTAAAGATGCATCAGGTGTTCTACACCACAGCGCTTTGAGTCAATGACATTTTTCATCCTCTCTTGATTCATGGAAACCAGTACAGGATTAGAACGCTTCTCCTTTCAGTAGCTTTACATATTCGACTAACTCATTCTGAATTAGTCTGTTTGCTTTTTCGACTAGTCTAATTCCTAAGCAACCTAGACAACAGCATTCCTATCTCACACGAAAGATTCGCTAGAGATTTTCTCACGTCATTCTAGGCTTCTTATAATTTAATTTCGCTATACCGACGGTATGCTCTCCTGCCTTAATTATTTCCTTCTTTATTATACAGTATTCAACTATTCTGCAGCTGAACTGGCAGGCCGGGGTGGCCGAGCGGTTCTAGGTGCTACAGTCTGGAACCGCGCGACCGCTACGGTCGCAGGTTCGAATCCTGCCTCGGGCATGGATCTGTGTGATGTCCTTAGGTTAGTTAGGTTTAAGTAGTTCTAAGTTCTAGGGGATTGATGACCTCAGACGTTAAGTCCCATAGTGCTCAGAGCCATTTAAACCACTTTTTCAGCTGAACTTCTCTCGACGCTTTTGCATACGCCATTGGTCACCGTCTCCTAAAATTCCCATTTCGTCTCACTGTATCATAAATTTTCAGTATTCCATTTTTTCATTAACTGCTTTTTCCTTATCTCCTTCAATTTCAGCCTGCTGTTCATCTGTGCGCGGTTATGGTCTGAATACCAGGGCTGTACTGGGTATGCTTTGCAGTCAGTTGTCTCCTGGTCTTTTCCAAGTACAACCTTCTTCTCTCGTCACTCTAAAGGGGGCAGTTTGCTGCAAGAGTGAAATCTATGGCAGAACTCTAAGAGTCCCCTCTCATTCTTTTCTTCCAGCCATATTCCCCAGTAACTTTACCATTCACTCCATTCTATGTAATAGCATTCCAGTCATTTAACACTATGTTTCCTTTCCATATATTAGCATTCCAGTCATCTAATACTATCAAATTTTGATTCAATGTTGTTCTTGTTGTGGTCTTCAGTCCAAATACTTGTTTGATGCAGCTCTTCGCACAAGTCTATCCCATGGAAGCTTCTTCATCTCTGAATAACTACTGCAACATACATCTACTGGGATATGCTTTCTCTGGACAAGCCTTGGTCTCTCTCTGCAACTTTTACTTCCCACACTCCTTTACCAAATTGAAAATTTCTTGGTGTCTCGTGATGTGTCGTATAAAAGCACCCTTCTTCTGGTCGAGCTGTGCCATAAATTTGTTTTGTCCCCTGCTCCATTCAGAATCTCTTCATTAGTTACAGAATGTGTAAGTCTACACATCAGCATTCTCCTATAGCATCAAGTTTCAAGAGCTTCTTATCTCATCTGTTTATTTTCCATATTTCTCTTCCGTAATAGACTGCATTTGAATTTACACTGAAGATTAACAAATTTTTCTTTGGTAAAAAACGACGTTCTTGGTATTGCCAGTCCGCATTGTCCTGCTTACGTCTACCATTGTCAGTTTTCTGCTGTTGAAAATAACAAAACTCATCTACTTCTAGTTTCTCATTTTCTAATCTACACTACTGGTCATTAAAATTCCTACACCACGAAGATGACGTGCTACAGACGCGAAATTTAGCCGACAGGAAGATGTGATATGCAAATGATTAGCTTTTCAGAGCATTCACACAAGGTTGGCGCCGGTGGCGACACCTGCAACGTGCTGGCATGAGTAAAGTTTCCAACCGATTTCTCATATACAAACAGCAGTTGACCGGCGTTGCCTGGTGAAACGTTGTTGTGACGCCTCGAGTAAGGAAGAGAAATGTGTAGCATCATGTTTCCGACTTTGATAAAGGTCGGATTGTAGCTTACCGCAATTGCGGTTTATCTTATCGCGACATTGCTGCTCGCTTTGGTCGAGATTCAATGACTGTTAGCAGAATATAGAATCAGTGGGCTCAGGAGGGTAATACGGAACGCCGTGCTGGATCCCAACGGCCTCGTATCACTAGCAGTCGAGATGACAGGCATCTTATCCGTAACGGATCGTGCAGCCACGTCTCGATCCCTGAATCAACGGATGGGGACGTTTGAAAGACAACAACCATCTGCACGAACAGTTCGACGACGTTTGCAGCAGAACGGACTATCAGCTCGGAGACCATGGCTGCGGTTACCCTTGACACTGCATCACAAACAGAAGCGCCTGCGATGGTGTACTCAACGACGAACCTGGGTGCACGAATGGAAAAACGTCATCTTTCCGGAAGAATCCATGTTCTGTTTACAGCATATTATGGTCGCATCCGTGTTTGGCGACATCGCAGTGAACGCACATTGGAAGCGTGTATTCGTCATCGCCATACTGGCGTATCACCCGACGTGATGGTATGGGGTGCCATTGGTTACACGTCTCGGTCACCTCTTGCTCGCATTGACGGCACTTTGAACAGTGGACGTTACATTTCAGATGTGTTACGACCCGTGGCTCTACCCTTCATTCGATCACTGCAAAACCCTACATTTCAGCAGGATAATGCACGACCGCATGTTGCAGGTCCTGTACGGGCCTTTCTGGATACAGAAAATGTTCGACTGCTGTCCTGGCCAGCACATTCTCCAGATCTCTCACCAATTGAAAACGTTTGGTCAATGGTGGCCGAGCAACTGGCTCATCACAATACGCCAGTCACTACTCTTGATGAACTGTGGCATCGTGTTGAAGCTGCATGGGCAGCTGTACCTGCACACGCCATCCAAGCTCTGTTTGACTCAATACCCAGGCGTATCAAGGCCGTTATTACGGCCAGAGGTGGTTGTTCTGGGTACTGATTTCTCAGGATCTATGCACCCAAATTTCGTGAAAATGTTATCACATGTCAGTCCTAGTATAATATATTTGTCCAATGTATAACCGTGTATCATCTGCATTTCTTCTTGGTGTAGCAATTTTAATTGCCAGTAGTGTAATTCCCTCAGCATCGGTTGATTTATTATCCATTATTCTTGTTTTATTTTTTATAACTTGCCTTAAAGACACTGTCCATTCCAGTCAGCTGGTCTTCCAAGTCCTTTGCGGTCTCTGACAGAATTACCGAGTCTTCGCACACCTCAAAGTTTTTATTTCTTCTCTCAGAATTTTAATTTTCTTTCCAAATGTCTCCCGCTGTGCTCTCGTGTTCGACAGGTCCTGGAAACGGCAGGCTGAGCGGCGGCGCTGCTGGTGCCAGCGCAGAAGAGGCGGCGTGGCCGCGTTCCAGCTGGCCGGCAGCGGCTGTCGGCTCGCGGCTCCACGGCCTTGAGTGGTGACCGGTTGGCGAAAGTAGCCCGTTGCCGCATACCGCCGCACCGCTACCGAGAAATCTTCGACTTCGCTAGAGTTCATTGTGGGTAAGGCGACGGCTTCCAGTCTTTCAGACAGACACTCCGCCCACCGCTTAAAGTTGCTCCTATTGCGTCTTCAAGTGCCCAATAAAATAAAAGTAATCATCCCCCTAAAGTTGGTTCCATGCTAACCAGATTGAAGGAAAAAAGGTCGCGGTTCTTTAACACTAGAATACTATAGTTGGAGTCAAGGACGATGGCGGTCGAGTTTATAGACTTGTTCTGCGCGTTCTCCGACAGCCAATGAGCGTTCAGTAGTGTTCTGAGCAGAAAAATCTCCGCTACCAGCACAATATTGTATGGGACAAACAGGGCGAGCTTTTTCTTTCAGATATAAAGAGCAGCTATTTGGGGAAAAAAGACACTAACATTCATAATTCTTCTTTCGCTAATCATTTGCTGATCACAGGCCACAAACCTAAGGAAATTAATGAAATTAATATTCTGAACACAGAGAAAAAACGTCGTAGACTTGATGTTCTTGATGAAAAGGACATATTCAAATACTTCTCTCTCAATGATAACCTTATTCTTAATGAACAGTTACAGTTACGTAACAAGAATTTTTTCAATGGCTTCAACCTTTTACTGAAGGATCCTTAAAAGATATTTTTCATCTATGTCAGTTTTTCCTCGTGTTTTTTCTGAAATATTGTTTTCCTCCCCATACTCTTATTACAGTGTAATCACTTACTGTATTTTACAGTAACAAATTACTGGAATTTTTTTTAATAATTTCTTACTGCTTTTAAATTATGTCTTCATATTATAAAATGTTTAAAAGTTGTAGACACATCTGCTATACAATCTGCTGTAACCTTTCTATCACGTAAAGCAGATGTTACCAATTTTCATCACTAGATGGCGTGACACTTACGTAGGATGTTTTATTATGTGACGTGGCCTTTCTGGTGTTAAAATTGTGTGACGAGAGCTGCAATGCTCTACGTTTTACGTATGTAAGTACATCTTCATATACGAATATTAGTTATTACTGTCCTGTATTTGTCTTATTAATGCTAACTTTGTATCCCCCTTATTTAGGTAATAAAAATTTTGATGAAGATTCCCTTAGTTTAGGAGCCGCAACCATCGTCAATTCGACTATAAAATCCATTGCAACCAGTGGGCTATCTTTACTACAAAAAAATATTTTCACGGTTGCTGCACACAGGTATGTTTAAAGTTGTAAGGGTTATTTATTTGTCACACGACTGGTTTCGGGCTTGTGCCCATCTTCAGGTGTTTATACATTCATGTACATGTTTATATGGCTGTAAATCAATAAAGATGAAGCATCATTATTACAGTCACGCTGTGATGTTTAAAGTTGTAAGGGTTACTTATTTGTCACACGACTGGTTTCGGGCTTGTGCCCATCTTCAGGTGTTTATACATTCATGTACATGTTTATATTGCTGTAAATCAATAAAGATGAAGCATCATTATTATAGTTACGCTGTGATGTTTTAAGTTGTAAGGGTTACTTATTTGTCACACGACTGGTTTCAGGCTTGTGCCCATCCTCAGGTGTTTATACATTCATGTGCATGTTTATATTGCTGGAGATCAATAAAGATGAAGCATCATTATTATGATTACGCTGTGGTGACAGTTTTTCCACTTAGTTGCACACTTGTTATCATTTTCGCGTCCATATTTCAATTTTATAATGGTTGGTTGGTTTGGGGAAGGAGACCAGACAGCGTGGTCATCGGTCTCATCGGATTTTTGGAAGGATTGGGAAGGAAGTCGGCCGTGCCCTTTCAGAGGAACCATCCCGGCATTTGCCTGGAGTGATTTAGGGAAATCACGGAAAACCTAAATCAGGATGGCCGGACGCGGGATTGAACCGTCGTCCTCCCGAATGCGAGTCCAGTGTCTAACCACTGCGCCACCCCGCTCGGTCAATTTTATAATTGTTTAACTGTATATTTCACTACTATGACGTGCACTCGTGAAATACACTGTGTTTACATACAAACTGACTGGTAGCGGAAATTTTTCTAGACCCTATAAAGGAACAGTCACGGAGTTCAACAGCATCCACTATGGATAAAATTCATTTAGTATTCTGAGCTCCCTGCTGTGAATGTGGTAGCCAATGCCAACATTAAACGGGGTCGTAGGGAATTATTTCGTAACTTGTTATTCCATTAGTTGTCATGGCTGATGGTGGTAAGCGACGAAGTCTATAAAGGCAAATGAGAGAGATAATTTGCAGGATACACTCTTTTATGACGCTCAAAGCATCTGTATGCGCATACCGCAGTTGTTGCTTGGAACCGGCAACAATGCAATCCCCGTTTGTGTCTTAACCTGCGCGAACCGCCATCGTTCGTGGATCGAACTATAATGTTACTAAGCTATCGCAGATTTTACTATACAATATTTTGTTCAAAGAAAGTCATAATTTATAGTTTACGCACTTGTTAATTACAACTGTAAAGTCTCCAGTGGTATATCACATACAAAGTAAGTACAAAATGTCCTGTTTTACACCCTAAAATGAACCGCCAATTGGAACCAATTACAATCTTAAATTTTACGAGGGTTTAGAAATCTTGTTTGAAGTGCGGCTGAACGGAAATATTCTCTTAAATACAATCTATATTATTAAGCATCTATCCGGAACCCATTACCATTTACATGTTGCCCACTAATTGTCTCCAGCGGCAACAAAAATTTGAGTTTCAATATTCCGCGTTATTATTGACCGAATTTAAGAATTTAAAAATGCTGCCATAATCTGCTTATTAAGAGGTATAATATTATGTTAAAAGTTTAAAACAATAAAACAAGTAGAAATTCTTCCAATCCATATCCATATGTGGCATACAGCAAACCAGTGCTTAACAGTATTGGCTAAAAACCTGAACATGCCTAAATAAGACGAAACGTGTCGTTGAAAAATAAAGAACTAAAATTGCAACCAAGACTGTTTTTAACCAATACTAGATAAAACAAGTATTATAGTTATATCTTGAGGCAGCACAACTGACGGCGCGCAAATACCCGGACTGTATTCGTCTAGTGTTTAAGAAGGCGCGCACTCAGTGACTTCCAAGCACACATTTTTTCAAACCTTTATGAAACGTTTTCTCGGTAACACCTCCCACAAAATGATAAAACGAAAAAAACTGAATGATAAAAGGGAAAAAAACTTTATCGCTTACTACATTTTTGCTGTTCATGTAGTAGAACTTCAGCATTACGTTTTAATTTATTACTTCTTTACTATCGACTTTATTTGCAACAATGTTTTCAAATACTATCCACATATAGCATTTAATGTATCAGCAAAATCATATCATTGTACGACACATAGGTCAGGAGATATGTCGTCACAGACATTTACACTGAAGCGCGAAATGAACTGGAATAAGCATGCGTATTCAAATACAGAGACATGTAAACATGCACAATACGCCGCTGCGGTCGGCAACGCTTATGTTAAGACAACTGTCTGGCGCAGTTGTTAGTTCGGTTACTGCTGCTACAATGGCGGGTTATCAAGATTTAAGTGAGTTTAAACATGGTGTTATAGTCGGCGCACGAGCGATGGGACACAGAATCTCCGAGGTGCGATGAAGTGGAAATTTTCCCGTACGACCCTTTCACAAGTGTACCGTGAATATCAGGAATCCGGTAAAACATCAAATCTCTAACATAGCTGCGGACAGAGAAAGATCCTGCAAGAAAGGGACCAACGACGACTGAAGATATTCGTTCAACTTCACACAAGTGCAGTCCTTCCGCATATTACTGCAGATTTCAATGCTGGGTCACAAACTAGTGTCAGTGTGCGAACCATTCAACGAAACATCATCGATGTGAGTTTTCGGAGCCGAAGGCCCACTCGTGTACGCTTGAAGACTGCACGACACACAGCTTCACGCCTCGCCTGAGCCTGTCAACACCAACAATGGACTGTTGATGACTGGAAACATGTTGCCTGCTTGGACGAGTCTCGTTTCAAATTGTATCGTGCGGACGGACATGTACGGGGATGGAGACAACCTCATGAATCCATGGACCCGTCATGTCAGCAGGGGACTGTTCAAGCTGGTGGAGGCTCTGTAATGGTGGTGGGACGTGTGCAGTTGGAGTGATATGGGACGCCTGATACGTCTAGATACGACTCTGACAGGTGACACGTACGTAAGCATCTTGTGTGATCACCTGCACCCATTCGTGTCCATTGTGCATTCCGACGGACTTGGACAATCCCAGCAGGACAATGCGACACCCCACAAGTCCAGAATTGCTACAAAGTGGCTCCAGGAACACTCTTCTGAGTTTAAACACTTCCGCTGGCCACCAGATTCCCCAGACGTGAACATTATTGAGCATGTCTGGGATGCCTTGCAACGTGCTATTCAGAAGAGAGCTTGACCCTCTCGTACTCTTACGGATTTATGGACAGCCCTGCAGGTTCATGGTGTCCATTCCCTCTAGCATTACTCCAGACAGTAGTCGAGTCCAGGCCACGTCGCGTTCCGGTACTTCTGAGAGCTCGCGGGGGCCCCATACAATATTAGGCAGGTGTACCAGTTTCTTTGGCTCTTCACTGTAGATGCGTGAAAAACTAGCTTCTGCTTAAAACGACGTACAGTGAAACTTCCACATCGGGCGTGACTACTTACAAACTTTTTCTCGTTTACATGCTTAACGTCAAATGTTTAACACATTAACTCATTTGTAAAGTAATGAGATCTTCGAAGCTGTTTTATGAACTGGAGTTTGATTATTTAACTAATAGGGTCTTCACTGGTACTTACTAACTACGGTCACATTGCAGGTAATATAGCATCGTCTAATTTATTACGATAATCAGCTCATTCAAGCCATTATAAGAAGACCTATAGTTTAATTGGTTCGGAGCCGTGGTGTAACTTGACTTTTTTCAGACATATAAAGATTTGCCAGAGACAAAAGACATAAAAACAAGAAAAAGACATAAAAATAAGTACGTAGGAATTCCAGAAAGTAAATTGCACATGTCGTCCCACACTAAAATCATTGGGCAACAAGTGTGGTGTATTGTCGCAGTACGGATAACAGATGCATTACAGTGTGCGACTGAAATGGTACGGTAACCGGAAACGTACTCCAAAGTTGAAGTAAGCGGGACAGTACATTTTTGTGGAAAAAAACTTCTAAACTGCACACAAATTCACCGTGAAATTTTGGCAGTGTATGGACCAAATGCATTATTGCGTCCAGCAGTGGTGAAATGGTGCCAATAGTTTCACCATCCGATTTCCTGATTTCCAACGAGCTGAAAGAACATCTGGGAGGGGGGACTGAGAAAGGAGAAGAGATTTTTCCAACTCCCAACGATGAAGACGTCCACACAGCAGTTCTGGAATGACCCCGTGACCAAGGAGGGAATTTCTACTGTCGAGGAACTGAACGACTGGTAGAACGTTGCGAGCGTTGTTTACAGATACTTCGTGACTCTGCTGAAAAACCGCGTCATGGTTCTATGTCTCTTTAAAGTGCAGTACAACATTCAACTAAAGTTACTTGGCCTATTATAACAAAGCGTAACTTCCTTGTTGAAGTCTTTTCGTAAAATTTTTTTTAGAAATAGCAATTAAGGGCATAACCTTTGAACTGTCTTACTCTGTCATGTAGCCACAAGCCTCCCAACGTCAAATATTGTTTTTTGGTCTACAATTATTGAGTCAGACTACTTGCATTATAACACACGTCATCGCCTCACACCGCAATATACAGGGTGTTTATAAATGAATATCGTGGTTTCAACGCTTTATGATATTGGTTACATTAAACTTACAGTTATAAATGATATGTCAAATGAAAGAGCAACTTAAACAGTTTTACCAAGAACCTTATAAATGTTCAATGTGAGCGTTTGTCACACGGCACACATCAAGTCAATAGCCGAGTTCTTCCCAAATGTTGATACGTGTTTCTTCGGTGATTGTAGCAACAGCTGCTTCAATCCGGTTTCTTAATTCAGGGAGGTCTGCTGGTTGCGGAGGCACGTACACACGATCCTTGATGAAGCTCCAAAGGAAAAAATCGCATGGCGTTAGGTCGGGTGAACGTGGAGGCCATGCAAAGCAAGCCCTGTCATTGAGCCCCTTGCGGTCTATCCAGCGCTTGGGCTATAGACTTTATATGTGCCGTGTGACAAATGGTGCGCACACTAAACATTTATAAGGTTCTTAGTAAAACTGTTTGAGTTGCTCTTTCATTTGACATATCATTTATAACTGTAAGTTTAATGTAATAAATATTATAAAGCGTTAAAACCCCGATATTCATTTATAAACACCCTGTACAACCTGGCGGATTGTTATAGAACTTTGCAAATTTGCATTTAATTTCAGTGTTTGCATTCAAGTCTATTCTTCTTTAATTTTTGGACGATGAATGGAACAACTTTAATTCTTTAGGACGCGTAGACATGGGCATTGAGTTCTAGACTGTTTCGACATCTAACACATCACAATGAAACAATCTGAATTACGGTACGTCATCTGAACCAGCGTACTAGAGATTCGGGTGCCATCACAAGGGATGTGTTGGTCGTTGTTCCACACAGAGAACACCATAAGGAAGCAACAGTAAGACGTCAAAACACTGTCCAAAAACGCCGTAATGCACTCCAGAAAGTTACATTCTGCGGGGAAATGCTGCAAAAGGGCATAGTTGCACTAAAATTATTTTCTCTGTGTAAAAGTAAAGAAAGACAAGAATTCTACGTATATAAATATTTTGTCAGAGTTTCACAGTTTCATCGCTAAGCAATATGGCAAGCCAAAAGATGAGGCCTATTTAAACTGCGGACTACATGAAGCCTTCCTCCCTTTAACGTATCTGTTCTTTGTACATCGACTCTCATTCAAATTGAAAATACGCCACTGTTTCTAAATTTGCGGACTGTCGAAACAAGCTGCACAGGCAGAACTGGTACCACATTTCCGCAAGTAGCAGAAACAGAACAAAGGCGCGCAGAGACTTGTCGCTGGTTGGTAATGGGCTACAATCATCAATGAGATTTGAAATGCACGAACAGGCTCAAACATATCCTTCCCCCTGTTCTTTAACCGATCAATGATATTTTAGGGCCAATAAAACGTAGGAAATTAAAAGAATGGAGGAAGTTTAAGGATTAGTGGCCCTTGAGAAACGATGTCGCTACCTGTTCTTTAACCGATCAGTGATATTTTAGGGTCAATAAAACGTAGGAGATTGAAAGAATGGAGGAAATTTAAGGTTTAGCGGCCCTTGGGCAACGATATCACTAGAGAAGAAGTACGCGCGCGCGCGCGCACGTGTGTGTGTGTGTGTGTGTGTGTGTGTGTGTGTTGGGATCTTTTGCGCGTCCAACGGCGAGATTATCAGCACCCTGACATTTATTAAAACAAACGTATGTGGATAAGAACTAAAACTGTCGTACACGCATGCACTCGAAATAACCACACAATCACTCTATTGCACAGACACACTCACATGCACTAAAATCAATGAGGAGGGCACATAGCTAATCAAGAAAGTAAAACAGAGGGAAAACAAAACACAGAAGAGCTAAAAGAACAACACAGGGAAATGTGACTGGCTGACCACTCACAAAAAACCTGGGTGAGCCAGCCACCCTGTTCACACATTAAAAACACCTCCCCAAAATCTTGTTAAAAACGTGGGACAATTCACAAAACTTTAAAACGCGAACCACATTCGTTTGATTATTACATAAAATAGACTGCAGATTCGCCGGCAAATCTGCTGCAGTCCTCTGGTCGGCAAATAAGATGCAGTCCAATAAAATGTGGCGCACCGTGATCTGCACGCCACACATCGGAGGCTCCTCTCGCCGGAGTAAAATCCATGCGTCACAGAGCTGTGGTCGATGCGTAGACGAATAAGAAGGACCTCGTCCCGTCGATGTGGCTGGGAGGAAGTACGCCACGGTCGAGTTGTGGTTTTGGCAAGACGGAGCTTGTTTCGGTTACTTCTAGCCACTCATCTAGCCACTCATCTAGCCAGGACTTTATACCTCAACAGCGAGGTGAGAGCAACCAGGGGGATAGCACACCGAATTTCAAATCGGTGGAGTAGAGGGAGGAAAACTGGAGGCATAGGGCCTACACTCCAGAGGAATAGCCATAACCGATTTAGGGAATCGCAAAAATCCTAAATCATGTCCTCCGAAGGTGACTCTAGGGTCTTAGGCACTTCGCCACCTAGTTAGATTAGAGCAGTAACGTCAGTATTCTCTGTACCAGAACAGGCGCAGTACACGAAAGTCCCCACCTGCAGCTAGAACAATCTAGGCCCTGAGAAAGACGTGCAACACGATGGAAGCTCTGGTTAGTTCAGCATTTTCCGTAGTTTACATTATGATGCGGTAACATACCCCACGTGATTACGTTTCACTTATGCCAATTAAGGATAGTATAGGACACCTAATAAAACTGGATGCATACCACGTTCTGTCAATATGTAGATGTAATATGACGGGCCAAATGTTCAAATGTGTGTGAAATGTTATGGGACTTAACTGCTAAGGTCATCAGTCCCTAAGCTTACACACTACTTAACCGAAATTATCCTAAGGACAAACACACACACACCCATGCCCGAGGGAGGACTCGAACCTCCGCCGGGACCAGTTGGACAGTCCATGACTGCAGCGTCTTAGACCGCTCGGCTAATCCTGCGCGGCAATATGACGGGCAGGTTAGTCAACATGACACATCTGCATCATGCACTATGCAGGAGCCAAACAAGTCTCACGTCGCCTGGAGATGATATAGACAAGACCAGGATCGTAATCGAGGTCAAGGACTACGTAACTAATAAGATTATAGAAAAAGGAATGTTTGGAAACGTAATGAACAGGAAGGAAACTTACCGTTTCAGCAATGTTTGAGCTCCAGAATTCGCAGGTCCCTCATTCACCACACTCGAAATCACCGAAGAGATGAACTTTCTAGCAACAATGGCCTGACGCCAGAAAACAAATGCGCGTAGCAGCCGTCTGGAATCGAATTATGGTGTACTGTTGCATAGCAACGGCCGTACTACAAACGCGCTATTTAAGTCGGATGCTGCGTTCGAGAACAGGGTCAGCTAAACAATTCGCTTCGAGTCGCAGAAGTGTGTGGACTTACCTCAAGAAGCGGCAGCCAGTAGTACTCGCGTTTTAGCGATAATACGTCATTTAGTGTTCCCACCGCAGCGAATCCTCCTACAGCGCCGGAACTGTCATCAGATGGAACTCTTCGAAACTCACTAGCTGAAGAGTTTGACTAAATCCACGAAGTTCCCAATCAAATGAAGTGCATCGAACAACCGAAAGTCTCACCATCTGATAATGACGAACATCGCGAAGGTCGACTGAGCCCAAGACAAACGAGGATATCGCCGAACAATGTAGCACAAAATCACGGTAAGAGAACACTGACGAATTGATTGAACGGTCCACCGGTGTTCTGCCGGTTCATAGCGTCCAACGGGCACAATATTTCGGCGATCAGACATCAACATCATGCTGACGAACTCCTGAGTGTCCTCCCCCCCCCCCCCCCCCCCCCCGATGCGGGAGAGCGGGCTGTTCGAAGGCTTGCATATGTCCTTTTCAGCCATACGAGGTTTTACATGTATTTCTTTATTTAACATTTCAATATTTTTTGCAGTTCGTTACAAAAGTGCATTGTCATTATACGTAAATTACATTTTATTGAAATTAATTTGATTCCAGAAAGCTTAATCTAAGGAACTTAACCTATATACATACATACAATATTTTACATAGATTTTTGGTTGGCATATACAATATGTTGTGGAGTGATTCTTGGTTTACTTTGTTTTGAGTCAAGTTTTTTCTAAAGTACGTGAGGATATTTGATGTATTTGGAGGTGCAGGCAGTTGACTTAGTTTTGTTTGTTTGTGTGTGTGTGTGTGTGTGTGTGTGTGTGTGTGTGTGTGTGTGTGTGTGTGCGTGCGCGTTCGCGCCTATGTGTGTTGTTTCTTGGCTCTGGTCGTTCGTCTAAATGTGAATGTTGGTAATTAGGTCTTCCATGTCAGGGCGTCTTTGTAGGATGTCTCTGCCATAATTTGCTGTTAGTCGGGTACGTCTTATTTGTAAAGACTATTTTTGTGATGCGGTATACATCACTGAAAGGGATTAGCGGGGGTAGTCTGCGCTGTAGAGTCGGTTGCAACTGATCTTGAGATGCCTCCTAGGGGTACTGTGGCGTACTCTATTAATAGTCTAATGAATGTGTTTATACTATGTATTGCTGTCTTGTTTTCGCGTTCGTGGAGGTGTCCTTGGATTAGTCTTATTAGGTTTTGTCTGTTTCTTATTTTATCTACTAGGTGAGCCAAATGAGCGCTCCAGTTCATGTATTTGCCCAGTTACACCCGTGGTGCGATCGACAGGATTGGTCGCATGTCTTCGTTTAGTTGTGTTCGTTTTCTTTTCACGTTTCTATGTCTGAAAAGGATTGTTTGTGTTTTAGTAAGGGTTGGTTTTATTCGCCATTTTGCAATCCATGTTCGTAATTTACGGAGGTACGCCCGGTATCGTCCACACACATTGCAACCGTCTCGTCTGGTGTCGTGGCATTTGGTATATCTGTAGTGTGGGGTTAGTCTCCTATGTGTGTTCTGAACGTTCCGTTAGTTATGTGAGCGTTTATTGTCCTTATCATTCTGCTTGTTATTCCTAATTGCGACAGTTTGAACTCCGATGCCACAGCTTATCAAAAGCACGCTCGATGTCTAAGAAAAGAGCGAGCGTGTATTTGCCGTGTTGCAGCCTTTTGTCAGCGCGATTGTCAGTTTAAACAGGGAGTCATTTGTCGAGTGGTTGGAAGCCGACTTATGTCGTGGTGAGTAGTTCTTTCTTTTCTACGTATTTTTTAAGTCTGTCCGTCATGTTGCGTTCATATATCTTTTCTGTGGCGTCTAACAGAGAGATCGGGCGGTAGGATTTCGGGTCTGTACGTGGTTTGTCCGGTTGTGGCAGCATTATTGTCTTGCATGTCTTCCGTATGGTGGAGATAGTCTCGTTTGTCAGGCAGTAATTGAATATTATTGCTAGTATCGGTGTCAGTATGTGTAGTGGTACTTTCTGTAAGTGTATGCGTCTAATGCCGTTTTCTCCTGGTACGGAGTTTTGTCCTGGAAAGATCGCATTTGCTATTTCCTCGTTTGTTATAGGTCCTGTTAGTTCTTAGTCGTCTTCAGTTTCGGTTGTTGGTGTTGTGTTTTTTGTGGTCTTCGGCCACCGAATTATCTCTTAGACATTATTGAATTTCGGGTCTTGGGGAAAGTTTATGTGTCCTGTAGTACTCGTTTAAATATGTTTGCTTGTTCTTTTCTGTCAATCGTTGGTTCGTTATTGCTGTTAGGGTGATGTCTGTTTTTTGTTTTTTGTCCTGCTAGTGTCTTAGAAGCGTTTGCCTTGTCTGTAGTTCAATTCGCTGCAGGTCTATTGCCATTGTCTTTCTTTGTGCTCTGACATGATTCGTTTGATTCGTGCATTGAACCTGTTCCAGGCTCACCTTACGTCTGGATTGTACAGTCTTTTCTTTTGTATTATTAGGTCCAGGGCTTCTCGCGGTATGGCAGTCGTCCAGTTGTCTATTGTTTTTCGTGGTATGGCTTCGTGTACAGCTTGTCTGAAGATGTTTACGATTCTTTTAGTTACTTGTTCTAGGTATTGGTCATTTGTTGTGGTGATTGGGAGGAACATTTCATGTGTTAGGGTGTCTTTATACTTGTCCCAGTCGTCTTCCACGTGTAATATTACGGTCAGTCTGTTTGGGAGAGGGTCAGGGGGGATTGTGATGTCTGTGGAGAATACAATGCGTAGATGATTGCTCGTCATTAAGTCTCGTACACTGTAATCTGTGATGGTGTTTACTAGTGCAGCTGTGCAGTATTTGGTAGGTTGCTGAATTTCCTCTATGTCCTACAAATCTTGGCTGGTATATGAGCAGTCTCATTATTGGTTCTGTTAATAGGAGGTCATACAGCGTTTGGCGATTAGCGTTGTACGTTTTGTTACCTAGCATCGGGTGCCTGGCGTTCAGGTCACTTAGGAATGTGTACCGTCCCAGTGTCATTACGTATCCTAAAAATTTGTTGGTAGAGGTGTTTTCTATGGTGACTGGTCGTCTGAGGGGGGGGGGGGGAGAGCTAGGAGGGTTCACCTTCTTTGTACGCGTAATCTATTATTACTCCATTGTTCACGATGGCGTCTATTGTGTCTTTGTTGTGGTGGTGACACGTAAGTTTTGCGTGCGTGAATGCTCCGTTTCTTTTGTTAGAACGCAATCGCCACACTTTATCCACTTTTAAGTCTTGAGTTCTTTGCGAATCTCCTCGTCTTCCACGTAAAGTGGTATTCTGTTTATTACTACGCTAAACGTTGGCGTTGTTGGAGCCGGTCCCCTGTATTCTCTCTGGGAGGTAATTCCTTAACTATTGTTCTGGTATTCGCGAAATTTCAGAGTTCCGATTGAATTCGGCCTGCAATTCTCCCCATTACTATCCTGATGAATGTTTTACTGTATCTCGTCATTCTGATTGATTTGGTGGCGTCTCTGATGGTCCTTTCCACGAACTGCCAGTAGTTCCTCGCTAGTTTGTGTTGCGTGAAGTCTTACAGAAGTTGTAACACATATGAAGTAACCCATGTGGTGGTGATGTAGCTCGTCATGTCTGGTGGAGGGCTCCGAGTGTCGTTGGCTCGTCTTCCGCTGCCTGGTGATCTGGTGATGACGTTGGTGACTGGGGTGATTCCGCTCTATTATCCGCTTCTGATGTCTTGTGGCGCGGTGGTAGGTTCCGACCGTCGGGCGTAGTCGGTCGCGAAGGTTCGCGGTAGATTTTCTCGTTCCGCTCCACTATGTTCCACCCATTCTCGGACGGTGGATGATATGTTTTGTTGAGTGCGGTTCCTGAGCTGGCGCCGACGCTCCACTGGCGAGCTTTCCTTGGCTCCATTGGCGGGCTTTCCTTGCTCGGCATGTCGAGCAATGTAAAGCCTGAAAATGGTGTTCCTGTGGGGAAGAAAAAAAGCATGTTACCCCTATACGAACTGTCCTTGAGTGATGTAGTGATGATATCCTGTGTCTTCTGCGAGAAAATTATCCTCGCAACAGGTCAGGCCAACTTGCTGTTGGTCTGTGATAGGAGTTGGTGGCCCAGGTCACGGACGAGCCCGTTGCGGGATTGTCCCGCCTTCTCGTAGAGGGACTTGGCAATGATCCTGAACCTGTTCTGCAGGAGCGGGATGTCTGTGTCGCCGTACAGCACACGAGTGGAGTATCCACTCGGAAGATTTAGTGCGGTCTTCATAGATCGGTTCTGGATCCTCTGGAGCGTTGCGATGACCGAATCTGCAGCCTTTCTCCACACCACAGCCACGTACTCCAACACTGGCCGAGACAATGTTAGGTACAGCGTGATGTCGTATTGCGGCAGTGCGTTGACTGCTGGTTCAGCAGCGGGTAGAGACAAGGATCTAACATCTATGGCCAAGTACACGCAAACACAACGGTACAGGTGAGCCCCTGTTAATCAGCCACAATTACTGGATATCCAGTTGGAACACACTTGCTGAATAATTGGCACCACGCAGGGAAGCCGTACCGTACACTACATGCAGACAAGCTACACACACACCCTACACAGTGAGATGATCTATGGCCGATCTCCCACTAATATATAACGATCCTGATTTTTCCAGGAATGCAGCGGCCGCAGCAGACCGGGATACGTCGCCATGGCCAGCCACGCATGATACCCACACTAATAAACCCAACCTTGCATGAACTATCGCAACTAGTAAGTCACTACTGCTCTTACTACCCATCCCACTGTCGCAGAGGTTTTTTTTTCCCCGCGGCACGAGCCTTGGCACTTTTTTCCCTCTGCTCTTCAAACTGCTACCCTCATTCGCGTTTCGTCCACTATCTATCACCTGATGGACCGGGTTAATGTGTAGTCTAACCCAGACGCACGGATAACATCACATCCCAGCATCCTGTGATCCACCTATTAGATAACTAATATTTTGTCGGAGGTGACAGTAGAACTTTTGGTTTGGTCACCACGTTGGTGCGGGCGTGGAGGGACCCCATCTCTCTATACGTCTCGGACATAAGGCGCCCAGGATAGTCTTTGGTCTAGGATGATACCTAGGTACTTCGCCGTCTTGATGCATGGGATAGGTGCTCCCATGTTTTCGACGGGCGGGATATCTGGCTGCAGCATTCTTCGAATAAAGATCATTACCTGGCTCTTCGCAGTGTTGAATTTCAACAGCCATTTCGTTGACCATGAACCAAGAGTGCCGCACCCGAATTGAAGATGGCGTTGTATCGTCTGCGCGTTCATGCTGCGGGTATACAGCGCTGTGTGATCGGCGTAGAGTAGCAATTCGACGCGCGCCACTCGCGGTTTGATGGTAGTGTACAGTGACTACAGCAAGGAGCCGAACACCGACCCCTGTGGCACCCCAGCACCGTACCGTCGCGGCCCGCATCTCGTGGTTGTGCGGTAGCGTTCTCGCTTCCCACGCCCGGGTTCCCGGGTTCGATTCCCGGCGGGGTCAGGGATTTTCTCTGCCTCGTGATGGCTTGGTGTTGTGTGCTGTCCTTAGGTTAGTTAGGTATAAGTAGTTCTATGTTCTAGGGGACTGATGACCTCAGATGTTAAGTCCCATAGTGCTCAGGGCCATTTGAACCGTACCGTCGCCTGCCCTGACGTGGAAGGTTCGCTCCGCTAGGTAGGATCTTAGAAGGTCCACGTACGACTTCGGTGTCCGAGTACAAAGAATTTGTATACGAGACCGTTGTGCCAGACCCATCGAAGGATCTGGACATATCGAGGAACACTGCTCTAAGGTAATCTCTTAATTCCAGTGCTCTCATAGCCATCTCTACCAGTCTCAAAAGCTGGAGAGATGTCGAATGACCACTACGGCAACTTAACTACTCGTCTGGAATAACATCCTCTTGGGTGACTTGTTCCATCAGCCTTTCGTGTAAAGCCTCTCGAAAACTATCGAGAGCGACGGGAGCAGGTTGATGCGTCGGTAGCTGGTGGGTGACTTAGCGTGGATCTTTGCCGGTCTTCGGGATGGCTTCAACTTTATCGTGTTTCCACTTTTCTAGCTGCCTGTGCGGAGTAACTCGTTATCGGCTCGATTACATCTTCTTCATTTCCAGCTGCTGGGAAGATTGGGAGTTGCTCGTCGATCTGACGGCTGTGTGACTTGTGCACGACGTCGGCCAATGCCGAGAAGTTTGCGGCGAATCCGCCGGCCAGCACGCTGCCTTTTGCATTTGGCTCAATGAAGTATTTGTTGCCGACTTGTGCTGGTACGCGTTGTCGGCGCCGCAGGCGGTTCTTCACGATTTTCCAGGCGCTGCCGTCGCCTGGATTGAGCGTGGACACTTAAGCCTACCTCTTCTCTGTCCATGCTGCTTTATCTTCCCGTGTGCGAATGACGAGGCGTCTGGTGTCGCGTTGGCGAGTGATCTGCCATTCACGGAACAGTCGGTTTTCCTCGGTTATAGCCGCCAGGATGTGTGGCGGTAACTGACGCGGGAAGTCTCGTGGTCGCTGCGGTCGTCTCGGGATGGCTGCATTTTCTGTTCGTGGTATTCTTCGGTTGAGGAATGCTAGAGCTGCGTCGGCCCCGGCTGCTTCGGCGTTGGCTGTGTCTTCGAGAGACCCTAGTATTTCCGCGTGGAAACACTCGCAGTTCAAGTTTCTGTAATTCGGACGCGGCCGACTAATATCCCCTGCCCCCGCGAGCCGCTCTGACTACCATCCCCTGCCCCGCGCCCGCGGCCGCGCGGCGGTCGTCGCGGAGCCGCTAGCGTGTGATAGTGCTGATGTAAGTTCTCTGCCCGCCCTAGTCATCAGATCGTTCTGGTAGCTGAAAGTCTTCTTAATTAAGCTCAGCGCTGGTTCCAAGCCTTGCTAAGATTATAGCTGCAATGTCGATTGATGAGATCGCCCCTGGTGCGAATTTCTATGGCCTCTCTAAGGACGCTGTCCCTGTGTTTGGAAGTCTGTGCCAAGATCCTTGTACGTTCGTACTCCATCGCGTGATTCTCGGACAAACAGTGCTCTGCGACCGTTGACTTGTTGGGGATACATCAGTGGAGTTTGCCTCCGGTGTTCTCGGCAACGAACTTCGACGGTGCACACTGTCTGTCCAATATGTCTTCCCACAATGACATGGAATATGGTATATGCCGGCCTTCCGCAAACCGAGATCGTCTTCGACGCTTCCCAGTAATGCTCGTGTTTTATTTGGCGGTCAAGAGACAGTTTTTACTTGGTGCTTCTTCAATATGCATCCGATTTTTCCCGGTAGTGCGCCAGTGTACTTTATAATGACAGCTGCCCCTTCCTCCGTGACTTCTTCTGTCTCCACAGGTTGTGGAGAGGCTCGCGGGGGCAGGGGATATTAGTCGGCCGCGTGCCAAGACGTGAACAGTTCTCTTCTGACACAAAAACTGACCAAAAACCGACAAGAAGACAATAACGACATTCAGCTATCACTATGGGACTTTCCCATCATACTCAACAACACAGATAAATACCTACGAGCACACCTCGACCGCCACCTCGATTGGAAAACATACCTGAACTACCTACTGAACAAAACACGACTCAGATGAAACTTGATAAGACCAGTACAAGGACGTTTCTACGGCTGCAGCGACGAAACAGCACTACACATACCTGTAAGAACTGGCTAGACTATGCGGTCGCCCCACTCCAAGGAATACTGGACCACATTGCTGAAAGACTCTACAGGACAGAAAAAGACCGCTCAGTAGCATCACCAAACTACCACCCACAATTCCCAGCAATGAAGACTTGAAACCACTGGGATCGAACCACTGCAAACAAGCTAAGAGCGAGATATGGCAATCACATATTCCACACAAGGCCCAACATGGAGCATATACTCACGATTAACCACAGGGAAACAGAAAACTGATTTACAAATACATACTACCCTCACGCACAATAGCCCATAACACATCCAAATCACTCCTTGACCTTGCCCCAAGCCTACTGTCCCTAACTGAAAATACAACACCCGCACACCTGAACGAAAGCATAAGGGATTAACCACACATGCACGATCACGCACACAAACACAACGCATTAGCACAAGAAACCAACAACTCGCAACAATCCCAACAACACTGACCTCTCCACAACTCTGAACGTACCCCTATCAAGGGTCAAGTGAAAATGGGAAGGAAAGAGGCGCAACACCACCTACGAAACCATTAAAATATACTGCTATGTTACTAAGCTCATATTTGCAATATTATATTAGATAGTCAAAAGATAAGTACGTACACCAAAAAACTACTCTGTAACTTCATTACCTTTGTAACGCTTATTCTATTCTGTAATTTATTCGTTTTCGTAACTTTATCATATTCTGTTACCTATGTACAAATCCTACACATTCAATAACTAATTTATCATTTACGTACCTTCCACTACTATTTATGCATATCCTTCTTGCAACTATAAGATACTACACTACTGGCCATTAAAATTGCTACACCAAGAAGAAATGCAGATGACAAACGGGTATTCATTGGACAAATATATTATACTAGAACTGACATGTGATAACATTTTCACGCAACTTGGGTGCATAGATCCTGAGAAATCAGTACCCAGAACAACCACCTCTGGCCGTAATAACGGTCTTGATACGCCTGGGTATTGAGTCAAACAGAGCTTGGATGGCGTGTGCAGGTACAGCTGCCCAAGCAGCTTCAACACGATGCCACAGTTCATCAAGAGTAGTGACTGGCGTATTGTGACGAGCCAGTTGCTCGGCCACCATTGACCAGATGTTTTCAGTTGGTGAGAGATCTGGAGAATGTGCTGCCCAGGGCAACAGTCGAACATTTTCTGAATCCAGAAAGGCCCGTACAGGACCTGCAACATGCGGTCGTGCATTATCCTGCTGAAATGTAGGGTTTCGCAGGGATCGAATGAACGGTAGAGTCACGGGTCGTAACAGATCTGTAATGTAACTTCCACTGTTCAAAGTGCCGTCAATGCGAACAAGAGGTGACCGAGACGTGTAACCAATGGCACCCCATACCATCATACCAAGTGATACGCCAGTATGCCGATGACGAATATACGATTCCAATGTGCGTTCACCGCGATGTCGCCAAACACGTATGCGACCATCATGATGCTGTAAACAGAACCTGGATTCATCCGAAAAAAGACGTTTCGCCATTCGTGCACCCAGGTTCGTCGTCGAGTACACCATCGCAGGCGCTCCTGTTTGTGATGCAGCGTCAAAGGTAACCGCAGCTATGGTCTCCGAGCTGATAGTCCATGCTGCTGCAAACGTCGTCGAACTGTTCGTGCAGATGGTTGTTGTCTTGCAAAAGTCCCCATCTGTTGACTCAGGGATCGAGACGTGGCTGCACGATCCGTTACGTGGCTGCACGATCCGTTACAGCCATGCGAATAAGATGCCTGTCATTTCGATTGCTAGTGAAACGAGGCCGTTGGGATCCAGCACAGCGTTCCGTATTACCCTCCTGAACCCACCGATTCCATATTCTGCTAACAGTCATTGGATCTCGAGCAACGCGAACAGCAATGTGATCGCCTACACTCTGATCTTTATCAAAGTCGGAAACATGATGGTACGCATTTCACTCCATGCAGGAGGCATCACAACAACGTTTCACCAGGCAACGTCGGTCAACTGCTGTTTGTGTATGAGAAATCGGTTGGGAACTTTCCTCATGTCAGCACGTAGAAGGTGTCGCCACCGGCGCCAACCTTGTGTGAATGCTCTGAAAAGCTAATCATTTGCATATCACAGCATCTTCTTCCTGTCGGTTAAATTTCGCGTCTGTAGCACGTCATCTTCGTGGTGTTGAAATTTTAATGGCCAGTAGTGTAATTTTCTGCGTTTTGTACAATGCGCAGTTTTACATTACTGTACATTCAAAACAAGTTGCCAACTTCGCACCTCTTTGAAGTCTGATCAACAGCTGATTGGATATTCGTTTTTTTTCGGATAGTACTTCATCATAGATAATTGCAGTATCTGCAAAAAGTTTGAGATTACTATTAATATTGCCCTCCAGGTCATTAATATACGAGATGTATACGGTTTTAGCAGCACCTGTTTACTCTACAACCATTTGATGTAATTTGTCCGATATCTTGTTGCGTTGAGACAGGCAGCGTCAAGTTGAACAATTTCTGACGTGGCATTCAGCATCCAGAGACGCTAGAGCGTGGTAGTGTTTACTGTGTCTCTCGCGCATCATGGCTTAACAACGCGTGAGCATTGAGCACTGTTTCAAGTTGCAAGAAGATGACGAGAAACTCATAAAATGTTGAAACTGGTGTATGGCGATATTGCTGTGTGACTCTAAAGACTGTTTACAAGACGTACGAGCGATTTAAAAATGGAAAAAAGTCAGTAGAAGACGAGCAACGTTTGGGACATTCATTAACCTCAAAAACAGAAATCGTTCAAAAAGTAGCAAAAATTGCTCGTTCAAACTGTCGAAAAGCGATTCGTGAGCTTATCGAATAATTTACCATCTCGTATGTGTCCGTGCAAGGCATTTTAACTGATAATTTGCAAAGAGACGAGTGAGTTCAAAATTTGTTTGCAGACTTTTGAGTGCTGGACAGAAGAAAAATCGTGTGACAGTTTAAACTGAGTTGAAGGATCGTCTTGACTCAAATCCAGACTTGATGTTGGAAACTGTAAGTTGGGGATGAAATTTGGGTCTATGGGTATGATACGGAGAGGAGAATTAAGAGTTGCTAATGGAAAATCCATAAATCTCCTCGCTCTGTTTTTTTCCGACAGAGAGCATAGTGCGATCAGAGTTCCTTCCAAGAAGGACAACTGTCAACTCTGATTTTACAAGGGCGCACTACAATGTTTGCGGAACGATGTACAAACAAAAGAGACCATGAAAATGAGCGAACGGCTACTTTCTTCCTCACAACAACACGCCATGCCACACCTTGATTTTGATTAGCGAGTAATAAGTGTTCCTGTCTGTCCATATCCGACTTACTCGCCAGATTTAGCACCATGCAACTTCTGGCTCTTCCCAGAAATTAAAACCGTGCTTGAATGAAATGTTTTGACACCATTTCTGACTCTGAGACGTCCACGACAGAGCAGCTGAGCGCCCTTCCAAAAGAATCCTTCCAGAAATGTTTCACTCATGGATTAAACGTTGGGATAAGTGTATTGAAGTGCATTTCTATGCAAGGACAGTGCTTTGAAGGAGATTAAGTAAAATTCCATGTAAGCTTATTACTTTGTTTCTATAAAAAATATTGACCGTATTTTTTTGATCATACCTCGTACAACATTTAAGAACAATGTTTCCGAGACACTTCTCTGGCGCACGCATGAAGCTGTTTCTGCTGTTGTTGATGACTCTCCATCCAGGATAAAATACTGCGACCTTCCTGTCAAGAAATACTCAATCCACTCATATGTTTTGTTTACTACACCACATAACCGTAGTTTTGTAAAGAAACGTTGGTAACCATGCAACATTAACGCAACTTTGCGTTCCAAGAATTGCAGATACATTCGTCACAGGTATAGACGGCCTGCTTCACAATCGGAGGCCATACATTCAGGTGAGAAATAATACTCCAGGCTTACGCAGAATATTAAAAAAAATTCTCAAAAGGCGTTCAACAGTCCAATAATTTACACCATAAATACTACTGACATACTATTATCTTCAGCTGTTATACAATTCACATATGCAGACGATATACGTCTGTATTCTACGGCAGTGTCTCTCCATCATATCCATTATAGAATAGATCGTTCTGTCATAGTACTTGACAACTGGCTGATAAAAAATGAGTTAGCAATATCACTAGGCAAACGACAAGTCGTGGTATTTACTTGCGGAGGTGTGCAGAGTTCGCCTGGTGCAACTCTGTCGAGTTGACGCCACTTCGGCGACTTGCCCGTCGATGGGGATGAAATGGTGATGATAAGGACAACACAACACACAGTCCCTGAGCGGAGAAAATCTCCAACCCAGACGGGAATCGAACTCGGACCATTAGGTATGACATTCCGTCGCGCTAACTACTCAGCTACCAGGGACGGACTGAGAGACCATTAAATATTGGTAACTTCAACTGAACCATTACTGGGACTAATTTATGATTCATGGATAACGTGGTAGATTTACATCAGACGTTCCGAGGCTAGAACAAGCAATAAACGTTCCCCGAGCGTTAACTCTTACTTGGTGGGGCACACATCCCACCACAGTGCTGAACCTGGGTTCTAGGCGCTTCAGTCTGGAACTGCGTGACCGCTACGGTCGCAGCTTCGAATCCTGCCTCGGGCATGGACGTGTGTGATGTCCTTACGTTAGTTAGGTTTAAGTAGTTCTAAGTTCTAGGGGACTGATGACCACAGATGTTAAGTCCCATAGTGCTCAGAGCCATTTGAAACAAGTGCTCAACCTGTATCGATTGTTGGTGTAGTCCCTGGTCCGATCTGTCACCACAGTAACGTGAAGTTAGCACTCGTCAAATTAAACAAAACATGTTATCACTGCGATGCCTTCAACATCAACCAATGCTCTGCTCCTCAAAGAAGAGGAAATCCCACAACCGGCGCCGGTTCAAAATGGCTCTGAGCACTATGGGACTTAACTTCTGAGGTCATCAGTCCCTAGAACTTAGAACTACTTAAACCTAACTAACATAAGGACATCACACACAGCCATGCCCGAGGCAGGATTCGAACCTGCGACCTTAGCGGTCGCGCGGTTCCAGACTGTAGCGCCTAGAACCGCTCGGCCACTCCGGCCGGCCCGGTGCCGGTTTCTGCGGAGAATTCATTCTTTGGAGACCCCAAGATTTTAATAATTTGGCCGACATACCAACGCTCATACAATCTAGTTTTAGTCTCTAGTTAAACAAAAAGTGCGTTGCACAATAATATTCGCTATTTAACATGAACGATTCCTTACTACTCAGTTTCTCCAGACAAACCAGTACATCAAAAATTCCTTTCTCTCAGCTGTTCACTTCGTCTGCTTCTCACACGTGAAACGTCTAACACTGACAAAATTTTCACGACAGTCGTGCAAATACAGTAGGTAGATACGATTAATATTCACCGCTGGGTCGAAAATGTCTAATAAACGTATATGAGCAGAGCTTTCTTTTTTCCCGAATTCCAAGCAGAGCTATCACTCTCCCTTCTACAGGAACAAGTCACGGCGTGTTTACAGCGGAAAATTCTCCAGTGCATCGGACTGCTAAACTGAACATGGTCCTGCTCATAGTTGTGTACTTTCAGTTCTAAATATATCAGAAATACAGAGGGACAGAAACGTTCTCTTACGAGTGTACAGAAACAGATGGGTGAGCTGCGGCGGTATGAAATTTTCTGTGCACACCGGCGCAGCGATGCAACCAACAAAACGAGTATGCGAAGCTCTTCATAAAGGACACACAGCACCACACACTTTTGCTTGTTCCCTATTCCGAAACATTCGGCCACATCCTTGAATATACATCGACGGTATATAATGCGTGCGGATAGCGTGGGAAGAAACAGAACGGCACAGAGACCGCTGGTAGGCAGTAGATCACGGCTCAGACACATTAATGTGACCACCGACTATGTTCGACATCAACGTGCAATAATCACTCACAGACGGCAGGTGGCAGCACTAGCAGTGGAGGGTATATAAAACGTGTTGGTGGACGCGAAAAACAATGCATCCGTTGTCCTAATGTGGAAACGGAGTGATTCATCAAACCTCCAGAACGGCATAATCATTGGCTTTCGGGCCAAGGGTGCAAGCATAATGGCGCTATCCAAAACCGGTGCCGCGGCAACTGTGGTACACACCACAACAGTAGCTGAAAGCGGTGCATGACAGCTGACAAGATGATTGCGGGCGAATTAACGTGCAACTGTTGAGCAACTGACGGCCCACATGAACCAAGGGTATAATAAGAATGTCTCTTCAACGACCCTTCAGTGAATGTTACTGCGTAAGGGCTTCCACAGCAGGCGCGTAGCTGATGCACCCATGCTGACGCCAGTACCGCAGCTCGACGTCCACTGAGTGGCTACAGGTGGCATTTTCAGATTAATCAGGTTTTCTGCACCATCGAGCAGATGGCCGTTGCCGTGTACAGCCCTGCAACAATCATCGGAAGGGTCCAGGCCGGAGGAGGGAGAATTATGATCTGAGGAATATGTTCGTGGCATTCCCTTGGCGATATTGTCATTATGGAAGACACAGTGGATCAATACACGCATTCATCTATCTTTTGGGACCATGTCCACCCCTGTATGCAGTTTGTTTTTACTCGGTGCCATTTGTTTTTCCTCGGTGCAATGGCATCTACCGACAGGACAATGCAACGCGTCACACAGCTCATGGAGTACGTACGTGGTTCGAAGAGCACCAGTATGAGCTTACCGCCGCGCGGGATTAGCCGTGCGGTCTCAGGCGCTGCCATCATGGACTGTGCGGCTGGTCCCGGCGGAGGTTCGAGTCCTCCCTCGGGCATGGGTGTGTGTGTTTGTCCTTAGGATAACTTAGGTTAAGTAGTGTGTAAGCTTAGGGACTGATGACCTTAGCAGTTAAGTCCCATAAGCTTTCACACACATTTGAACATTTTTATGGGCTTACCGGGCTCCTCTGGCCACAAAACTCCCCAAATTTAAACCCAATTGAGAATCTGCGGGATCACCTCGATCGGGCTGTTCGCGGCATGGATTCGGCCGAGAAACCTAGTACGGTTGGCCACGGCAATGGAGTTGGCAGGGCTCCACATCTCTTTGGGTACCTTCCCGAACCTCAATGACACTCTTCCTGCACATCTAGCAGCAGCCCGCGCTGCAAAAGTTGGTTGTTCAGGATTCTGACAGGTGGTCGCATTAATGTGACTGAGCCATGTATAGTTAGCAACTTGCTCCATTCCTGAAGATCGTCGTTTACGGATTGTATTCTCTGTACACGGTGCCCCAACTTCATTATAAGAATGAGCTTCTGTCACGGATACTTGCTCTGTCACCTCTGCAAGGTAGGTTGCAAAAACTGTCCTATTTGTTCTTGTGCCTCAATATCAGAGGGTGATGTAAATCAGTTATTCTTTTCGTGCGAGTGATGTGGCGATCAGTAAGTCACTTTGCGCGAGAGACTAAGAAAGTTGAAACAACAATTTCCCAGAAGAAACACCGTTATCGCCGACCGGGGTGGCCGAGCGGTTCTAGGCGCTACAGTTTGGAACTGCGCGACCGCTACGGTCGCAGGTTCGAATCCTGCCTCGGGCATAGATGTGTGTGATGTCCTTAGGTTAGTTGGGTTTAATTAGTTCTAAGTTCTAGGGGACTGATGACCTTAGAAGTTAAGTCCCATAGTGCTCAGAGCCAACACCATTATCTTCACAACTGAAGTGTAGCTTATAGCGTCCCCAGTGAAATAATAAGAAAAGACTTAAAAACAGTATTTTGAAAGAAGAGACATTTAAAATTTGAATAATAAGTGAACACTAGCCGCCCAGGCGAACATACATTTTTCTCCGTATTATTATAATAATTTCTCTGTGTAAGTTTCGAGGGCAAAGAAATATAACAAAATGATCTAAAGAGACGACAAGATACGCTCTTTTGTTAATTTTTTAGTTGTCTTCACTTCTTCTCTTGTCTTGGTTGCGTGTAGACGGACATCTTGCGAGTGCTGGCCAATGTAAGCATATTTGTACTAATTAAGCAGATAATATATTGATTTAATATTATTGTTCACTTTTAATTTGTAAGAGGTGATCCCGATTTCATGTCCGCCTGACTTGAATTAACCTGCATTCGAGTAATTTATAGTGCAACAATCGCAGCGGCCGATGCAGCCAACGACGCCAATACGTGGCGATATTAACTTATAAAAAATTAGCGGAAGCGAAAACTCGCCCGCTGTTAACATAATATACATTTTTCTCCACAGCCGCCAGACGTTGCAGAAAATACGTAGCTATAAGATTCTTAGTTTCAGTACAACAGTCGAGAGCCAGAGCCAGGACTCCGACTACAATACAATGGTTAACGGAGGTAAGAAAAAATACTCTCGCGCGTGTGTGGGCCGCAATTGTCATTAATAACTAAAGATTTAAAGTGAACTGACTAGCCGAGGAAATTAATATGGAAAGTTTATTCCATTGTTCAGCTTATATGCTCATGTTTTAAGATTCAGCGAGTCTAACATTCATTAACGTAACAAATAATTTATACCGAAGATTAATATTGTTAAAAAAGAGAACTTCACAAAAGCATTTAATTGTAAATCAAAATTGAATGAAATATCATTTTGATTAAGGCCCAACACGTAAGTCGGCAACAATCACCATTACCAATAAATTTTTATGGTAAATAATATATTAAATTACGGCGGCCAACGGATGCGAGAAGCTCCAAGAAGAGTTTCTGTACCACCCCGTGAAGTGTCAGGCAATATCCTACGGAAGGTCAGCTGATAGTGCTACTATATCTTAAGCTTAAAAAGAACGTCCGAGGGGAAAAGATTTATCAGCGATGAGGACGTCCGCACACCGTTTCTCAAATGTCTCTGTGACAACGGACAGGATTTCTATCACCTAGGAATTTAATAATTGGTTAGAACGTTCCTACTGTTGTCTACAGAGACTTAGTGACTAGGTTGCAAAATAGTGTCATGCATCTGTGTGTGACTTTGAAGTGTAGTGCAACATTCAATGAAAGTTACTTTGCAATGTCCACTGATACGACAAAATCTTACGACTACTGCCAACCGCGACCTTGAACGTCGCCGGGTGGCGTTGCGGCCACGTGACGCGGTAACAAAAATATGTAAGCCGAGCAGACACGGATGGGAGATCACCCTAGCGAAAATATAGGCTGCAAGTGGGAAAATCCATTGAGAAAAGCGACTTTCACAAAGGGCGGTTTATTATTACGCAGAGCCTATGAACGAGTATCTCGAAAACGGTGAAGCTGGTCGAATCGAATGTTCACGTGCTGCTGTTGTGAGCATCTACGGAAAGAGGTAGAAGGGCAGTTAAACTAACACTAGGCGCTAAATGGTTGGAAGTCCAAGACTCTTCATAGAACGTGGGGATCGGAGGCTTGTCTGCTCTGTAAAGTAGAATAGATGGTGGTCTGTGGCATCTCTGCCGAAAGAGCACAATGTTGGCGCACGTGTGTTTCGGAGCACACTGTTGAACATGAAGCTCCGCAGCAGACCACCACTACGTGTTCACATTTTGGTACAATGACATCGTCAACTACGATTGCAGTGGGCACGGTCTACCGTATCTTCATTCGCCGTCGGCGTTGTCGTTGTTACCGTGAGACACCGTTATACCAAGAGGAAAGGCGCGTCGATCTTAGAGCATGAGATATGATGACCTTAAGCCATTGACAACACACAACGGTCACGGTAGCACCTGATTCCAGAATAGCTGCAGTAGTTAAGATCTACGAACTATCCCTTGTTGACCAGGTCCCCAAAACTTAACACGTAACGAGATCCCTTCAAAGCAAATTGTCATAACGATCGTCTATAAAGGCTTCGTACAACGAGAAGAAATGTTACGGTTGATGGAATAATAACAGATACGACCAAACTGTCTTGTCTCTTCTGCTTTATTTAATATAACTTCGTTCACAGTTTCATTTCGCATTCACCACTCATTCACCGAAACCCTTTGATGAACAGTTTTGGTTGCTTAACACCAACAGTCAATGATAATGATACAGCTTTTCTCCTTTTTATAAATTGAAGCCCGCTCTCCGTGATATAATAAGAAAAAAAAACCGGTCTCAATACCGCGTCCCTCGTGAGATGCGAATAGACTTATCCCGGAATTGACCGCCCCGTAGGTGTACTCAATTTAATGACCACACTTCGCTGTCCGCTATTTCGCGTAACTGAATGTCCATTTGTTAGTCTGATTATACACTGTGGCTATTTAAAATTCGCCCCTATATTTTTCACAGCGCACAATTAGCACTACGTTACTTGTTTTTTTTTTTTTTTTTCTAAGAGTAAACGGAAAAATGACGCCGTATCATGGGCTTAGTCGACATAAAGCAAAACACCTTAATATGCCCAATTTCACCTCTTCTTATAGGTTCGGCTACCTTACTCATTTATTTACTACATATTATTTCCAATAACACTAAACAGGTATCGCCGTTATATTTTAATTGTATTCAAAAGCATGTTACTACTATTATGACCAACCAAATCGTCACAAATCGCGCGGTGTGCGTTTTTAATGATAACTTTACGCTATTCAATTAAATCGCGCGGCGTGCGTTTTTTAATGATAACTTTACGCTATTCAATTTCCGTTACAGCTATCTTGACTCGTAATGTTACAACGGGACTTTTGAGATTCGACCGTCGATCAATGGAAACATGTCTGTCCGTTCCTCGGAGCCAGAACAGCGCTACAGTGGTTTGAAGAGCATTGAAGTGAACTCAGTTGATGTCTTGGCAACCAAATTCGCCAGATGAAAATCCTATGGAACCCATCTGGGTCGCAATAGGGCACCATCACCGGGTACGCAAATCAGCGACCCGTTATTTACGCCAATTGCACGACCTGTGCGTAGACATCTAGCGCCACACACCTCCACAAACCCATCAACAAACTGTCGGATTCCTGATACGCAGAATCAGTGATGATTTCGTTCCAAAGGCAAACAAACAAGTTATTAAGCAGGTGCTCATAATGTTTTTGCTCATCAGTGTAATGTGTAACGCACTTCTTGAAGTCGCTTCGCGTTCTCTCTATGGAAACCTTGGACGGTTATAATATTACGATATCGCGGTGCATGTGTTATTACGAATACGATGCACTGCGACGTCTACAGCCGTTATGAAATACATTAAATGTATTCGCAATTGCAAATATGGGCAATCATCAGTGAATATGGGCAATCATCAGCTTTAGAATGGAAGGACGACAGTGAAAAGTTGTGCTAGACCGGGACTCTAGCCCGGATTTTCCGCTTATCGCGAACGGTCGCCTTACCATTTGTCCATCCGTTCACGGCTCACGGCTAGATCCAAATTTCCATATGTCGTACACCCAAACTTCCACATGTCGTTAACCAGGTGTCGACAACCTGTGCTCGTAGATCCATTATGTATTGTAAGTAGGCTGTTTAGGTTTTTATATTGGTAACGCCACGTAGCGCTCTGTATGAAAATCACTAGCTGTGCTGTGTGCAGTCTGTAGCTGGTTGGCATTGTTGTAATACTCGCCATTGTAGTGTTGGGCTGTTGGCAGTTAACAGCGCGTAGCGTTGCGCAGTTGGAGGTGAGCCGCCAGCATGGTGGATGTGGGGAGAGAAATGGCGGAGTTTAGAAATTTGTAAGACTGGATGTCATGAACTGCTATATATATTATGACTTTAGAACACTATTAAGGTAAATACATTGTTTGTTCTCTATCAAAATCTTTCATTTGCTAGCTATGCCTATCAGTAGTTAGTGCCTTCAGTAGTTTGAATCTTTTATTTAGCTAGCAGTAGTGGCGCTCGCTGTATTGCAGTAGTTCGAGTAACGAAGATTTTTGATGAGGTAAGTGATTTGTGAAAGGTATAGGTTAATGTTAGTCAGGGCCATTCTTTTGTAGGGATTATTGAAAGTCAGATTGCGTATTGTGTGTCAGTTTAAGCACAGTCATGTATAACTTTTCAAAGGGGACGTTTCAGTATATTCCCATACAGGCGAGACATTTTACTTGAAAGTCACTTGCCCGGTGTCGGCGGATAAATACGATATTGCAGTGCCGGTGTTATTCCGAATACGATGCAAGGTTCCTTTAGACATGCACGCAATTGCGAATATGGACAACCATCAACTCGCAATAAGGGGAAATCCGTGTTCGAGTCCCAGACCAGGCCAAATTTTCATTTCGTCATTCCATTCTACAGCTTATGTTTGTCCTTAATCGCAGTTGAGAATACATTTAATGGGTTATAACATCATGTCGCCATGTCACTTCAGAAAAAATAGTTTTATTCCTCAAAAATCTAAAAGAAGAGCATTTGTTGCTAGCTATCATGCTGTGTTATCAGCTAATAAGTGCTCTGATAGTCCTTAGCTACTAAATGCTCTGGTTGTCCTTACACACACTTAATCATTATATGTAGCACTTGAGTGATAAGGTACTGGGTACATGCTACGAAACGAAACGTTGACGAAAATATTAAGAGAAACGTGATGTAAATAGCAGCATGGCAAGTACAGGCAGCAAGCACCCGTTGGTGCGTAATTCACAGCACTTGTCGAAACGATGAACGATGGAATAGTGAACTTTGAATGGCAGAAAGTATAGCGTCTGATACAGAAGGCGTCCCAAAACTTTAGTATCAAAGTTATAGACCCGGTAGAAGGATCTAAGCTTAGTACACTGAGATAAGGAATTAATGGTCGGAAATGTATATTTAGTTTTCCACTGATGTTTGAACTACTCGCCGATACAGCGACAACTTAGCGCCAAAGCAACTGTTTGAAGAGACGAGCGCGATTCTCAGTGCATTTATTACCACAAGATCCATTCACAGAACTTACCTCCGTGTTCAAAATTATTTGGCCGAATGTTTGCACTCTTTGTTTCTGACTGCTGCTCCACCAGTGTTCAAAAATGGTCGAAACGGCTCTGAGCACTATGGGACTTAACATCTGAGGTCATCAGTCCCCTAGAACTTTGAACTACTTAAACCTAACTAACCTAAGGACATCACACACATCCATGCCCGAGACAGGATTCGAACCTGCGACCGTAGCAGTCGCGCGGTTCCAGACTGATGCGCTTAGAACCGCACGGCCACCGCGGCCGGCCCACCAGTGTTCTCCACCCTGTATTGCTCAAAGTGTAAATTTCATGGATCGGTTGACGTGTTATCATCGATGAATCTTTTTCCACTCAATTCAACGCCTTCTCCTCAAGTTATACAGTAAGAATAAATGTTTCACGAGAATCTCTGACCAGCTCTCTTTGGCTCGAATGACTTACATTCTGTTCGCAGCTATGAAGTTCTTTCAATTAAGGTGGCCGCGCGGAGTAGCCGCGTGGTCTCAGGCGCCTTGCCACGGTTCGTGTGGCTCCCCGCCCCCCCTCCCCGTCGGTCGGAGGTTCGAGTCCTCCCTTGGGCATGGGTGTGTGTTGTCCTTAGTGTATGTTAGTTTAAGTTAGATTAAGCAGTGTGTAAGCCTAGGGACCGATGACCTCAGCAGTTAGGTCCCATAGAACCTACCACAGATTTCCAATTACGGTGACACTGAAAAAGTTCTCGCAACGAGTAATGCTCTGTCTTCGGCAACCAGTCATGTTCTGTAAACAGGGATAAAATCACAGACACATCACGCACGAGTGCATATTATTTTTGAAGTGTGCTACTAAAGCTGATGTGTCCAGGTAGGTGACTGTTATGAAACATTTGCAGTTTTTAAACACGTGACGCACATACAATGAAACCATTACACGACCATGATTTTATTTGTTTTTCTCTGATGGTCATTGACCCCAAGCTCTCAAGCGAGTATAACTGCACGGAAAAAAGGGCAATCTGCTTCCCTAGTTAGTTAGGGATAGGAGTGGCGTGTGATAGTTATTAATCCAAGAACAATTCAACAGGGTGATGGCTGCACACTAAATGAGCAGACGACGTTCTTGTGTAATTTCCGAACAGGGTTTTGCTTGTGAAATGTTACTATTAATCCAAAATCGATCCCACATGCCGAGTACGTGTTTCTGCCATTGCCTTCTGCCAATCGCCCGCATGGTGTTAATAACACGGTCACTGCAGATGCAGATTGATTGACCCTGTAGAATTTCAAGTAGGATACACATGTGATCTTGTGTAGAAATTACTAGCATGTACTGATGATTTATATGAATTTTATTACGTGTGTTTTTGTCTGCTTAATCTCCATCTGCCCAATTTTATAATATCTTGGAGTTATGCGTTGATTATTACAGCCAAAAGTATCCCCCCCCCCCCTCAACAGCCACGTTGTGTAGATCATCATTAGAAACAGCAGCTACGAGACAGTACATGAATGGCATGAGTATGGATATTGCGTGTGAGAACCACCTTAACAAGTAACGTAATTTTCCTCTCAGCCCCATGCATAATAACATACAACACCGCTTAGGTTTATATATTATACACACATCAAAAACGTTTTGCATCACCCCGGTTCCCAGAACGACTGAAGACAGACGTCGTCTGTGGATATTGTATCACAGACACAGTTCCTTTGACTGTTCAGAGATGTCACTAAACCCGCCCAAAGATGTAAACAACCACGCATGAGCGGCGCCTATTAGAGGGAGGGGGTCCGACAACCGATCAGTTCCAGTCATTCCACCAGGAAGGAGGTACACAGTCGTGTTGTCTGTAGTTCAACCATGGCTAGACGGTCAATACCGCGGTTCGATCGCGTCCGCATAATTACTTTGTGTCAGGAAGGGCTCTCAACAACAACGGAAGTGTCCAGGCGTCTCGTAGTGAACCGAAGCGCTGTTGTTCGGACATGGAGGAGATACAGAGAAACAAGAACTGTCGATGACATGCCTCGCTCAGGCCGCCCAAGGGCTACTACTACTACTGCAATGGATGACCGCTACCTACAGATTATGGCTCGGAAGATCCATGACAGCAACTCCACCATGTTGAATAATGCTTTTCTTGCAGTGCGCAATAGGCTGCATGATGAGCAACTTCACTCCTGACGTCCATGGCGAGGTCCATCTTTGCAACCACTACACCATGCAGCGCGGTACAGATGGGCCTAACAACATGCCGAATGGACCGCTCAGGATTGGCATCACGTTCTCTTCACCGATGAGTGTCGCATATGCCTTCAACCATGTTGGTTGCTGCACAATGAATACTGCTCACAAGGGATTGAGAAAGACAACAGGTTTATTCAAATAACTAAATACGAGCAAGAACAGGGAGCACTGAATGACCTCAGAATATAACAAACAGTTCTCGACGAAAGTCCCTTGCTGATATGATAACACTGAATAAAAGAGTGGCGCACTAAGAACGGAGTCCCTAGTGCTGACTCGCCCCCAAAATAAAAAGCTCTACAAACGTTTGAAATGTATTTACATCTACACCTACATCTAGATCTAAATGATCTCTGCGATTCACAATGAAGTGTCTGGCAGAGGGTTCATCGAACCACCGTTCCACTCTCGAACACCGCACGGAAAAAACGAACACTTAAGTCTTTCCGTGCGAGTTTTGATCTCTCTCTATGGAGCTAGGCGCCAATAAAATATTTTCATACTCTGAGGAGAAAGTTGGTGATTGAAATATCATGAGAAGGTACTGCCGCAACAAAAAACGCCTTTGTTTTAATGATTGCCACCCCAATTCACAAATCATATCCGTGTCACTATCTTCCCTATTTCGAGATAATACAGAACGAGCTGCCCTTTTCGATGTCCTCGGTCAAACCTATCTGATGAGGATTCCACACCACAAAAGAGAAACTCTACGAGAGGGGGCAAGTGTGCTATAAGCACCCTCTTTAGTAGATCGGTAGCATTTTGTAAGTGCACTGCAAATAAATCGCAATCTTCGGTTTGCTTTCCGCACAAAATTTGCTATGTGATAGTTCCAAATTAACTTATTCGTAATTGTAAAACCTAAGTAATTAGTTGAATTTACAGCCTTCAGATTTGTGTAATTTATCGGGCAACCGAAACTTAGCGGACTCCTTTCTGAACTCATGGGCATTACTTCACACTTTTCATTATTTAGAGTCAATTGCCACTTTTCGCACCATGAAAGGGCTGCTTACATTGTCTCCTGCGTCGTTTATGAAGATCAGAAACAGCAGAGGGCGAATAACTCTTCCTTGTGGAACCCCAGATATTTCTTCTGTTTTACTCGAAGACTTTCCGGAAGTTATTACGAACTGTGATCTTTCAGACAGGAAATCACGAATCCAGTCACACAATTGAGACGATATTCCTTAGGCACGCAATATGATTAGAAGCTGCTCTGAGAGGAACGGTGCCAAAAGCCTTCAGGAAATGAAAAAATATGGAATCAATTTGACATCCCCTGTCGAAAGTACTCATTACTTCATGAGAATAAATAACTAGTTGTGTTTCACAAGAACGATTTTTTCTAAATCTGTACGATCGTATGTCAATAAATCGTTTTCTTCGATCTAATTCATAATGTTCCAACACAGGATGTGTTCCAAAATCCTGCTGAAAATCTACTTTACTGATATGCGTCTGTAACTCAGCGCATTACTCGTATCTCTTTTCTTGTATGTTGGTGTTAACTTGTGCAAGTTTCAGATCTATAGATACGGATCATTCGACGAGCGAGCGGTTATACACTGAAGCGCCAAAAAACCTGGTACAAGTATGTGTATTCAGATACAGAGATATGTAAACAGGCAGAATATGGCACTGTGTCGGCAACTGCTATATAGGACAACAAGTGTCTGGCCGCAGCTGTTAGATCGGTTATTGCTGCTACAATGGCAGGTTATCAAGATTTAAATGAGTTTGAACGTGGTGTTATAGTCGGCGCACGGGTGATTGGACACAGCATCTCCGAGGTGCGATGAGGTGGGGATTTTCCCGTTCGATCATTTCACGAGAGTACCGTATCAGGAATCCGATAAAACATCAAATCTCCGACATCGCTGCGGTCGGAAAAGGATCCTACCAGAACGGGACCAACGACAACTGAAGAGAATCGTTCAACATGACAGAAGTGCAACCCTTCCGGAAACTGCTGAAGATTTCAATGCTGTGCCATCAACAAGTGTCAGCGTGCGAACCATTCAACGATACATCATCGATATGAACTTTCGGAGCTGAAGGCCCACTCGTGTACCTTGATAACAGTACGACATAAAGCTTTACGCCTCGCCTGGGCCCGTCAACACCGACGTTGGACTGTTGATGATTGGAAACATGTTGCCTGGTCGGACGAGTCTCGTTTCAAATTGTATCGAGCGGATGCACGTGTACGGATATGAAGACAGCCTCATGAATCCATGGACCTTGCATGTCAGCACGGGACTGTTCAAGCTGGTGGAGGCTCTGTAATAGATACAACTCTGATGCGTCACACGTACGTAGGCATCCTGTGTGATCACCTGCATCCATTCGCGTCCATTGTGCATTCCGACGTACTTGGGCAATTCCAACAGGACAATGCATCACCCCACACGTTCAGAATTGTTCTAAATTTAAACACTTCCGCTGACCACCAAACTCCCCAGACACGAAGATTATTGAGCATATCTGCCTTGCAACGTGCTGTTCATAAGAGATCTTCACCTCCTCGTACTCTTACGGATTTATGGACAGCTCTGCGGGATTCGTTGCGTCAGTTCCCTCCAGCATTACTTCATACATTAGTCGAATCCATACCACGTCATGTTTCGGCACTTCTGCGTGCTCACGGGAGCCCTACACGATATGGGGCAGGTGTACCAGTTGACTGCTAAGCTGGACCAGAGGCCTTGCCCTTATTTTTCTTTCCACGTGATGCTTCTAGTATGCCACCTGACTTTACTTACATCATAAAAAACATGCTAGACGAGCGGATGCAATGCTCGTTATACATCTATTAAACAACTGATCACAATATCGTCACATAAGACGAATGATCAGAAGGTTTGGCCACTGTAACGCAACGGAACACAGTAACAAAGAGACAAACAAATGAGAAAGGCAAACAAATTATAAATGCAGATAAACTAGCAATATTTATTTGTAGAGGGTCGCCTAACCATTGGTTGTGAGATTCAAACACAGTCTGAGTTTAGTATGTCAATTATTTACTCTAAAACCTCGACACATACAACATTAAAATAACGGAGAATAATTTCCAACAGAATGAACACGAAGACTCGTAAAACAGACTGAGAAAGTGTTAAAACGCAACGAGCACAAAGACTCCTAAAATATTTCAACATAAAACTCTTTAGAAACTCAATTTAATCAAGAACGTGCCACTAACACCATGAGAAACTACTTCACTTACGTGGAAGACTGCTTGGGAAAGGCTACAAGCTCTCCTTATCTATACAGCTCGCAGTTGCGAACTAAACGAGTCCAAGACCCACGAAACAATACCACCAATCAGGAACACAAGCTGGGTAGCAAATCCCGAAAATTGTGAGCTGCTCATAAAGTGAATAGCGCTAACGCGAAATGTGACATTTAGGGAAGGTTTACTAACCATGAGCCGTCTCCTTCGATGGGCCGGCTAGATTTCTCTGTGGATATTGACAATAGGCACATACTACCTGTCGTTAGGTGTACCCCGTAGACACGAAGAAACAGTGAAAAAATGTAGAATTTGTACTATGTTCTTGTAAGCGACTAGTATTAATGAATGAAATGTCGTACTGATATGGCAATACTGATTAAATTTCTGCAGCCCTCATTGGAAAGTACAAACAATTCACGTCATTGCGTCATATTCACAAAATAAAGTTTCGTGCTGTGGACCGAGATTAGGTATTGCCTTGAATGAGAAATCTTAAGTAATGTTTTTCATTATACGTCTTCTAAGTTTGTAAATATTATTATAATCAGTCAAATACATTTTTTTTAACTTTCGAAGGCGACATTTCTACTTTTCGACATGACGGTTTCGAAAACATGTTAATCAGATGCCAAAAAAACGCCTAAATAAAAAAAATATGAAATGCATTTACATTTATTTAAATGTGTGTACTATTTCACAGTTATTAAGCTGTTGCCTATCTATTCATGGAAACTGCCTAGCCCAATGAAGGAAACCAGTCGTCTTGATTAGGTCTAAGACACGAATTTTTGTTTCTAAAATATTTCATTAACTGTGAATATTTATGACTTCTGTGTCTACTAAAGTGAAATACAAAAGATAAGGTGCAAGTTGCACTGAAAATAAAATGTTTATTATAATATCTTAGAATTTTATTACACATTTTCTTTAGATGGCCTATTGATTTTCCCTACTCCTAACTCAGCAAACGTGCGCCAGAACGCGCTAATCGCCACCGGATAAATATCGCCACAATCGACGGCAGCAACAGTGCACCCCACTCGCGCCAGGACCAGAAGTCTTTTTGTCCCCCCAACAGATCCACAAGTGCCCAGAATTATCCTGCTCTAATACTAGCAACCAACTTTTTAGAAAACTTCTCGCAAAGGGGATAATTCCGTGCTACTACCAACGCAACTCGGAATGCCCAACGGTATAACCGCGTCCGGCCATCCTGATTTAGTTTTTCCGTTATTTTCCTAAATCGCTTAGGCGATTGCTGGAGCTGTTCCTCTGAAAGGGCACGGCCGACTTCGTTCCGCATCCTTCCCTAACCCGATGGGACCGATGACCTCGCTGTCTGGTCCCCTCCTCCAAATCAACCAACCAACGCAAAGGTACCTTCCGACCGGCGTGTCATCCTCAGCTGCAGACATCACTGGATGCGTAGATGAAGGGTATGTGGTCGGCATACCGCTCTCCCACCCGTTGTCAGTTTACGTGACCGGAGCTGCTGCTACTCAATCACGCAGCTCCTCAACTGGCCTCACGAGGGCTGAGTGCAACCTGCCTGCGAAAAGCGCTCTGCAGACCCGGACGGTCACCCATCCAGGTGCTAGCCGAGCCCGACTGCGCGTAACTTCGGTGATCTGGCTAGAACTGGTGCTACCACTGTGGCACGGCCGTTGGCTACTGCCAATGTGGCTACCGAAATATTTCTTTTTATCGTGAATACAGGGGAACAGGGCAGAAATTTCCCATTCTCAGCTTACAAATGGTTCAAATGGCTCTGAGCACTATGGGACTGAACTGCTGTGGTCATCAGTCGCCTAGAACTTAGAACTACTTAAACCTAAGTAACCTAAGGACATCACACACATCCATGCCCGAGGCAGGATTCGAACCTGCGACCGTAGTGGTCACGCGGTTGCAGACTGTAGCGCCTAGAACCGCACGGCCACTCCGGCCGGCCTCTCAGCTTACAGAACGCATCTTGTTGCAAGAGGTTGGTATCTATCGACTGCTAGCTAAGTTCCACTCATTGGTCGATCACATCGCACTAAGGGGACAATACGCATTTGCTTGGGTTACAAAATCTGGAGTGTAAGGCTACGAATTTTCTCATGGTGGTCAAGCGGACCCCCACCAGCCTGTTGTTAACTCTGTGTGTAGGAAGGTGAATTCGTCACGCCAATGATACACTACGGACATGCAGTGGTTTAGCGGCGGACTGCCTTCAAAGGAGAAAACCTCATTTGCCGACAAAGTGCGGGGCAGGGGCTTCACAGCAACCGACTCCTGCCAACTATAGTGCCCTGGGAAACCACGTTCCTTCTCTAGAGCCTCTGTGACTGATCTCCTGTGGTCAAGCCAGATCGCGGTACGAAAACCTGGACCCGTTCGTTTATAGCAAAAAAAATGTGAAGCCTTCTTCCTGAGTTAGCAAGCCACGTATTCTTCTAAAAAATAGTCAGCAAATAATCTAAAAAATAATCAAATATCGCACAGCGATATGTGACTGTCATGTCACACGTTCCACATGAGTGTGGATCTGCGACTGTCATGTCACACGTTCCTTGTGACTGTGGGACCCAGAACAAAGTCAACAGCTCGTCGCCAGGTATTCACCAGCACGAACCCGATTTTTGACGACATGAGGCGCAAAACCGAACGTCTCTCGTGGGAGAAATGGCCAGGGCAAACCAGAAGTAACGTAACACAATGATCAGGCGAGCGTACCGATTGTGACGGGCAGGAGCTTGAAACTCTGTTGGTAGCCACGTCGGCACTACCGCTTGCCGGTCGGAGAGAATGCCTTGCGGCGCGAAGTGCAGTTTTACAAACCGAGCTGGCGTTGTAGGAGTAGAGGTGGCGCAGGTGAATCTCAATACTTTGCGACGATCGTCTCGGTTCGAAGTAAGTTGTCAGGAGCCGTGTCTATTGCGCACGTACGTAGGGCCAAAATGCAATGTCGTCATCGGGAAGGGAAGCTCTAGGTTAGGCCGGCGGAGGCCCAGCTAGGTCCGGAGCTATCGTCTAGGTTCCGGCAGTCAGCCGCCGTAGTAGACGAGCCAAGAACTGAAAGGTGATGGCGGAAGTAGACGAACGACAAAAAAACGAGCAACATGTATTAAAGAAAATTTTATTATCATCTTTCCAACTTAACATAGTTAATTCGGCAATGTAAATGGGAAATGATTCGAAGCTTAATACATTCCATTGTGACAGGGTGCTACTAGCAAGCCGGCTCTGTGTAGGGGGTTGTGGGGGTTGTGTTGTTCATCCGGGTGCCGCTGCGTCTTGATGTTGATAAGTGCCTGACTGTTTCTTGTTCGTAAACAGTTTCTTACCTGCTTGGTTGCGGACGTTCACCACAATTTTTTGAAGGCTGTGTCTAAAGCCATGATTAAAAAAAAATACGTAAAAATTTCTTCATATGCCTCAGAGTGACTGGTTTATTGCATACGTCGCACACGTCTGCCCTTATCAAGTGTAAGCTTGGTAGTTTTACTCTGGTACGTATCGTCCTGTACTACGTGTTGCGGACTTCTGGTGCTAAAAATCGCACAGAGACATTTTACGGTACTACACTGAAGCCCCAAAGAAATTAGTATAGGTGTGCGTATTCAGATACAGAGAGAAGACAACAGACAGTATACGGCGCTGCTGTCGGCATCGCCTATATAAGACAAGTGTCTGGCGCAGTTGTTAGATCGGTTATTGCTGCTACAATGGCAGGTTACCAAGATTTAAGCGAGTTTGACGTGGTGCCATAGTCGGCGCACGGGCGATGGGACACAGCATCTCCGAGGTAGCGATGAAGTGGGGATTTTCCTGTACGACCATTTCACTAGTTTACCGTAAATATCAGGACTCCGCTAAAACATCAAATCTCCGACATCGCTGCGACCGAAAAAAGATTCTGCAAGAACTGGACTATCGAAGACTGAAGAGAATCGTTCAACGTGACTGAAGTGCAACCCTTCCGCAAACTACTACAGATTTCAATGCTGGACCATCAACAAGTGTCAGCATGCGAACCATTCAACGACACTCATAGATACGGGCTTCCGGAGCCCAAGACCTACTTGATGACTGTACGCCACTAAGCTTTACGCCTCACCTAGGCCTTTCAAAACCGACATTGGACTGTTGATGGCTGTAAACATGTTGCCTTGTCGGGCAAGTCTCCTTTCAAATTGTATCGAGCTGATGGGCGTCTACGGGTATCGAGACAACCTCATGAATCCATGGACCCTGCATGTCAGCAGGGGACTGTTCAGCTAGTGGAGACACTGTAATGGTGTGGAGCGTGTGCAATTGGAATGATATGGGACCCCTGATACGACTCTGACGGGTGACACATACGTAAGCATCCTGTCTGATCACCTGCATCCATTCACGTCCATTGTGAATTCCGACGGACTTGGGCAATTCCAACAAAAGAATGTGACACTCCACACGTCCATAATTGCTCCAGGAACACTCTTCTGAGTTTAAACACTTCCGTTGGACACCAAACTCCCCAGACATGAAGATTATTGATATTATCTGGGATGCCTTGTAACGTACTGTTCAGAAGAGATCTCCATCCCCTCTTACTCTTACGGATTTATGGGCAGTCCTGCAGAATTCATGGTGTCAATTCCCTCCAGCACTACTTCAGACATTAGTCGAGTCCATGCCACGTTGTGGTGCGGCACTTCTGCGTGCTCGTGGGGGTTCTACACGACATCTGGCAGGTGTACCAGTTTCTTTGGCTCTTCAGTGTATGTTCCACCGCTATCGTGGAAGTTTGACGCAATGGAATTCTTGAGTGGACTGCCTCCGACTGCGTCATATATCTTCCTTGCAGTATTCTATCTGGGGCTGAGCGTGCTTCCTATTATGTAGCTCTCCTGCGTGTAGTATCGTCGCATGTAGCCGAGTGTAAATAGAATATTTTTGAGGTCCACTGGTGCTGTTTTGAACCCTGGCCAATATTCATCGATTAAGACCACTGTCGGGCTGGCCGAGTTCATTTCTATAATTCTGAATGTCCTGTAGATCAAAAGAGAAGTAAACCTCTAAATGAGATCAGTTGGGCCAACGCCTCCTCCTTCTGATTTTAAAGTTCAAGCGCACATTCCCTCTCCTGCGCCCTCTAATGGTACTAATCTAGAAGGTGCTGTTCCCCTCTAGGAACTTCAGGAGTTTATTTGCCCCATTTTTTGTAATGCACTGGTCGTCACGAGAAAATTACTCGCAGAGCAAGGGAAAGGCTGACCCATTGCCATCAGGCCAAATACAAGTCCTCTTCTCTGTCACGAGTAGGAAGGGCACACAGGCACGGCCAGAACTTGATAAGCTAACTGACCATTGTGGTGACAGAACGGCAGTTACAATAAAATAGAAATGCTAAATAATGAAAGAATAGCGAACCCTCAACGACAGGATCGCTACGCAAGAGAGGTACCTCTGCTTGAGATACTCTACTGTCTGTACAGTTTAGGTCTTAGGGTGTAATAGTACTCCGTCCACAGGTAAACGATCCAAGTAATAGTGAACGTCGTACCGGTAAAGACGGATCTTCGTGTCGAGTCGAGTTCGATCAATTGTACACGATGCTTTACAGGGAGTCTGGCTTGAACCAGACGCTAAGAGGTAAATAGTACTGGAGCTGGGTGGTAGTCAACCGGTACAACAACGAGGCTGAAGTAGTGAGCGGTGCAGGAACAACGCCTACGGAGTGAGCTGTTAGCGAAACCAGATAAGGCGAGGCGGCGGAACTGAGCAAGCGTCCCGTCAGCGCACACAGGACCGGAAGAACGCTGCGGCGGGGGCATCACTAACACAGTCGCACAAGCGCGCAAAGACCATTGTGTTTAACTCACAATGGAATTCCACTGACACGACTAGTTTGCGGACCTCCCGATGAAAATCATAACGAAACTTTATGGTATGAACAGACTGGGGACCCAAGGGCGGCGTTTCGCAGTCACTGACGTCATTACACACAATGGACCACCAGTAGTCCTCATCCGACCGTATCCAATTTGAATGATATTTGCACAAATGTTCCCTACGGAATAAAAAAGAGCTGTGTAAAATTTGAGCTCGATATAAAGAAGTCATTGTTTTACGAAGTTTTCAATAGTAACGCTGTAAAATGTTGTGAAATCAAAACTGGAACTACAAAGGATATATTCGTATTAGATTCACAATGTTCTGTGCTAAGTGTACTGTTAAAATTTCAAGGTAATGTCATTTACTAACGTTGTGTTACATGAGGTCAAGTTTGGGGAAAATCAACCGCAACCGTTTTTCAACAATTTTGTGACTGCAACTAATTTTTGGACAACGAAGGGATATTGAGTGCTCTTTAATAGTTCCACACAGAAGTTGTTTCTTATCGATTCTACTGAAATGCAGCAGTTGTCACAAATCATAAATATGTAATCATGCCACCGACTCTGTTTATCAGTTTTATGCATATGTCATATGCAAAATAAAGTTACTTCCTTTTTTTTTTTTTTTTGTTTGAAGGGGCAGTTCAGGTGTTTTATCCAAGAAAAAATTTTTTTTGTTTTCGAAAAAAAAGTGATGATACTTATAGCAATATGATATCAAAATATACAAGAATATGTTCCAAAACAATGTGACGACGAGACTGAAAAATAATAACTTGTGGAGTACTTACGAATAACAGTATCAGTTCGGTAGATTTGAAAGCAAGCGACGTCTCTGCGAAAGTACTACAGGGCAGTCAGCAAATCTTGTTTGTACAACAATTATTGTGTCACAAAGTAGTTGAAATATTGTCGCGACTGAATTGCCTCCGGCCTTGACCTTAATTAGCATACAAATACTTAATGGGAGAACCTTGAAATTTTAACAGTGAGTCTAGAGTGAAGAATTATGTAACTGATTCGGATATCTCGTTTGGATTACATCTAGTTTTAATTTTAAGTCGTACTGACTCTGACCACAATGGTCGCAGATCTCACACGACATTTTGCGGCTTTCTACTGAAATCCTTGTAAAACCACCTTTTTTTTTCATCTTGAGCTTCAGTTTTGTAGAGCTTAGTTTTATTCCCTAGGGAATATCGGTGCAAAACTTTATTCAAACTGGAGATGGTCAGGTGGGAATAATTTCTAAAACTGGTTCACTTGTGGAATGCTTCATCTGTAAATCTGGAAACAGGATTTCTGAAAGCAAGGCATGTGACTATTGTACAAATTCATAAGTTTCCCAAAACGTTATATCTGTGAAATGTGAAACATGTAAACATTTTTGCGAGTGTTTTTTGCGTGTAACGTCGTAAGAACGCAAACAGAGATATATACGATATTAGAGTGCCCGTGTTATTCTGAATTACGATGCAAAATTCCTTCGGACAGGCACTGTAATATCTTATTTATCCGCCGCCACCGACTTTCAAGTAAAATGTCTACCCTGTATGGAAATACACATAATGGATGTACGAGTATAGGTTACAGACGCATGTTTGACGATATGTGGAAGTTTGGGTCTAGCTCTGAGTCGAGCATTGATAGCCAAATGGAGCCGGCACGGTAGCTCAGCAAGTTCTGTCGGAGGGTTAGCAGCCCTCTGTAATAAAAAAAAAAACTAAGTGAATAAATCAACAACAAACTTCAACGGGTGTCATGGGACGTCCGCCCCGAACAAGGCAACTTACATAAACGAATAAAATGAGATAAAAAATGGTAAGGTGACCGCTTTAAGCGGGAAATTCGGGTTCGGGTCCCGGTCCGGCACAAATTTTCACTGTCGTCATTCCATTCTGCAGCTGATGGTTGTCTGTATTCATACAAGCGAATACATTTAATTCAAACAGAACTAGGCCTGTGCCTGAAAACTGGCAATATTTATTTCACATCTATATTATTTTTTGGAATGTGGATTGTAGAGACAGATTACTTTGTAGCGTAGTCAAGGCCAGGGACACGTTAAAATGAGTAATTTTGGATATGAGTCGGTGAAGCCAACGACTGTGATGTCACTAGAAGAACTATAATTCTTGTTATGGTGTGCATTATATCCATATTAGATTTCGATGAATGCTTTATATCTGCCATTCTGACGACGTCACGGGTCAAACCAAGCGGTTGGTATACACAGGTTTAATATGTACTCAAATTCACTTCTCTTGGGATGCACAACTCGTTACCAGTTAATAAAGAATCGTAGATTATGTGCATAAACTACGATTCTCCGGTCCTGGCAGCGGCTTGAAAAGCAATACTACGCCAAAAATGAACCTTATTATCCTTCATGATGTATATAGCGTCACTTCAATTGGCAGAGAAACCAGCTTCGAAATTAGGAAGTTCCCCAAAGAATGGGCTAAAGAGCATTGTACTGCGCTGCTGTACTCCAACACGTGACAATCCTTCAACCAACACGAAGGCTAACCATTCTTCACTCAAGACACTCATTATTCAGTTTCGATTTCTGAACGAACCCCCGCCCCCAAAACAAAATGGCTCTGAGCACTATGCGACTTAACTTCTGAGGTCATCAGTCGCCTAGAACTTAGAACTAATGAAACTAACTAACCTAAGGACATTACACACATCCATGCCCTAGGCAGGACTCGAAACTGCGACCGTAGCGGTCGCTCGGCTCCAGGCTGTAGCGCCTAGAACCGCACGGCCACTCCGGCCGGCACGAAAAACCCATTACGCGACATTACAAATAATAGATGGCGTTGATGCTACCTATTACGTGCGGTTGCGCTGTAATGCGCATCATTTGCATATCCTGTCACGTACTACATTTGACGTCAATCTGACGAGTGATGCCCTGTGCCACAATGCTGCTGCAACTTCAAATCGTAAGCAGTGTAGTTCAGTTTTCGTCTAGACCCGTAGTCCCAAAATGGTCCAGGTGGACCCCCAGGGGTCCACAGGAGCCCAGACGGGGGTCGGCGTTGGCGTGAAAAAAAAAAGGGGGGGGGGAAGCGTTCACAAGTTGTAAGTGGGGGTCTACGAAAGGTTTTAACCACTTTAATTTTTTTGAGTACCTAGTGCATTTTAATAAGGTCAGCGACTGCTACTTGTAAAAACAAGCATATTCGATATTCAGTACAACGCATGTAGGGGCTTGCAAAGTGCCGCCCGCGCAAGCGTTCGCCAGGAGTGCTTGCTTAGACGTGCAAAGGGACGAAATACGACTTGTGCTGTGCTTGCAGGCTTCACTAATATAAACACGAATGCCAACGACAAAACGTAACTCATTTGTTTCCGGAATTTTGAGAATAAAAGTGTGAATGAATCGGTGTCCGTGTTTACCAGTGCTGAAAAAAGTACCACCCCATTTGTTATTCATATTTTTATTTTATATTGTAATCCTATTATGTTTGTTATATTTGCGTGTAGTAGTTACGTAACAAAAATTAAATACTGAGAGGAGTGATTATTCGATACTTCTATAAAAGAACAAAAAGCCAAGAAAGATTGAACTTTTAGTACTAATATTTATTTGCACGACAGTGGCGATTCATTAAAAGAGAGATGTATGATTGACCTGCATGTTTGTACATATTTCAGTGTCCTCGTAGCTGCTAATGCTAAATGACCAAAAACATTTGGAAATGTATTAAAATGTAATTAATCAAAAAATATTTTTATTACAATAAAGTAGGTTCAGCCTTTTTCTGAAAACCTCTATATGGGTGTTAAAGCACACGTGCAACGCAACAATAAGAATCAATACCAATCAATAAGGTGTTGCTCTTATTGAGTGCAGTACAACTAAATAACAATACAGCCCACCTACAGTCAATCTATGATTATGAAACGAGGCATTGGTCTCGTGAATTAGGTGTATATTTTCTTTAATCATTAATTAAAAACCAGCTATTTAATCTCGTGGCTGCTAAAACTTCGACGATTAAACAATGCGTCTTAGCAGTTTATTGGTTTTAATAATTAAAAAGTTTTTCCGCTGGCATTTTGGTTTTTGCATTGCAATAATTAATGCTATTCTATTCTGTTAAAATAACCATATCCTGTTAAAATCGCAAATCCATTTGATGAAACGGGAGTGGCGAATTTGGTGTTACAAGAGGAGCTACTTGAACTTAGCACCAGTGAGGAGCTGAAGATGAAATTTAAAAAAAGACTACCAAACATTTTGGCTGCAGGCAGAAATACCCGAAAAATATCCTGGGCTGTGGGAAGTTGCGAGAAAATTTTCGATTGCGTTCCCCTCGTCATATCTTGTCGAAAAAAGTTTTAGTGTCGTTACCAACCTATTAACAGAAAAGGAGCAGATTGAACATCACATAATGGGCAGATTTGAAGTTATTCCTTCCAAAACTGAAGCCAAATATTGATAATTTGCTGTCAATTCATCAAGTACATCCCCCTCATTGAAATTGCGTCTTTTTTAAATTGTTTATTTGCATTTTAGAGTTAATTGTTGATGTTTTGTCGATTGTTGACTGATTAGTACGTTATCAATGTTTATTTTTAATCAAATGTTCAAATGTGTGTGAAATCTTGTGGGACTTAACTGCTAAGGTCATCAGTCCCTAAGCTTACACACTACTTAACCTAAATAACCTAAGGACAAACACACACACCCATGTCCGAGGGAGGACTCGAACCTCCGCCGGGGCGTATTTTTAATCATATTAAGTATATAATCATAAGTAATATTTTCATAAATAGGACACAAGAAAATTTGCTGTTTTTCTTTTTATTTTTACCACTCCGAATTTAGGGTTGGAACTCGACCGTGAAATTTTTTTGGGAATATAGTAGAAATGTAGCAGCAGGAGATCTACCGGAAACAGTAAAACTTTGAAAGTGGTCTAGGAGAAAAAAAAGTTTGGGAACCTCTGTTCTAGACCTACCTACAAGTGCAGTAGAAGTAGCCTAACGTTTCTTCATATTCCATTTTTTTCGTTGCACAGAAGTCAGAATTATATTTCGAATACCTTTATAATCATCATATAAAGTGAGGTGTTAAAAGACATGGGATACCTCCTAATAGCGCGTCGTTCGTTGCAGAATTATTGAGCCATGCTGCCTCTATAGCCGTTCATAATTGTAAGAGTATTCCCGATGCATATTTTTGTGCACGTACTGAGCCCTCGATTACGTCACATAAATGTTCGGTGGGTGGCTAAACCGTTCGCTGGAATTGTCCAGAATGTTCTTAAAACCAATCGCGAACAAATAAGGTGTCATGGTGCACTGTCGCCCATAAAATTTCCATCTTTGGCAACATGAAGCACATGAATGGCTGCAAATGGTCTCCAAGTACCAGACATAACCACTTCCAGTCTACGATCTGTTCAGTTGGACAAGAGGACCCAGTGAATTCCATGCAAACACAGTCCACACCATTAGCGACCACCAGCTTGCACAGTGCCTTGTTGACAACTTGGATCCATGGCTTCGCGGGGTGAACGCCATACTCGAACTCGCTTAGGTCGTCAGCTGCCGTAGCCTATTAACGCCAAATTTCGCCGCACTGTCCAAAGTAATACGTTCGTCGTACCTCCCACATTGATTTCTGCGGTTATTTCACGTAGTGTTGCTTGTCTTTAAGCACTGACAACTATACGCAATCGCCGCTGCTCTCGGTCGTTAAGTGGAGGGCGTCGGCCATTGCGTTGTCGTGGTGAGAGGCAATTCCCAAAATTTGGTATTCTCGGCATACTCTTGACGCTGTGAATCTCGGAATATTGATTTCCCTAACGGTTTCCGAAGTAGACTGTCCCATGCATCTAGCTCTAAGTACCATTCCACGTTCTAAGTCTATTAATACCCGTCGTGCGGCCAGAATCACGCCGGAAACCTTTTCACATGAATAACCTGTGTGTAAATGACAGCTCCCCAACACACTACCCTTTTATACCTTGTGTGCGCGATACTACCGTCATCTGTAGATGCGCGTATTGCCATCCCATGCTCTTTAGTCGGCAGCTCATGGTCTAGTGGCTAGCGTTGCTGCCTGTGGATCACGGGATCCCGGGTTCGATTCCCGACCGTGTTGGGGATTTTCTCTGCTCGGGGACAGGATGTTTGTGATATCCTTATCATCATCATCATTCGTGACAGTGAATAGATTGGACTGTGTACAAAAGTTGGACTGTGAAAAAATTGGGACTTTGTACGGACGCTGATGACCACGCAGTTGAGCGCCCAACAACCCAAACATCATCATCATGATGATGATCATCATCATCATCATCATCATCATCATCATCATCATCATCATCATACCTTTTGTCACCTCAGTGCACACACGAGTGGCCAGATGTCTATGATCGTTCATTCCCGTGCAGACGTTAGTCATGACACCACAGAAGCCAATGAACGCTCATTTAATTATGTGATATTGAACATGGAAGAAAACAGAATCGTAGTTTAAGTGTTATGTTTATGACACTTTCTGAAGTAGTAAATAACCAGTTTCAGGTACTAAGCCTTTTCTAGTGAACAACTTTCTTACGAGTGAATATCTATTACAACAGAATGAATCTTTTACACAATAATGTTGTCACTATGTGACAGTACTGGATGGGGAAGATGAGCCACCAGAATCGCAGATTCCACTTTTACAAGATGTGTAAAAATCTCAGCCCTGATGATGAATATATAGGACAAATAATCTCACCGAATAAAATACTAATGAGTGCATGGAAGGAAAAAACTCATCAAATAAAGTATTAGTCCCCTTTCAAATCACAACGGGTGCCATGGAGCGTTGAAGATGGTGATACCAGGCGGTCTTGTGAGCTCCCACCTCTGACGTTAAGTCGCGACAGTGAACTGGTGTGTGAACTGATAAGTGAAGGAATGAGGACGTTTTCCACAGAATCGGCTAGGAAGGGAGTGTATGGAAACACTGACAAGGAGAAGGGACATATGTGTTAAGGTATTAGAGAATAACCTGCATAGTACTAGAGGGAGACAAAGATTGGAATACATCCAGCAATAATTGCGGACGTAGATTGCAGACTTGCAACTGCATTGCGGGCTGCATGAAACTCGGCAGAAGACAGTGGTGAGTTGATGTGGAAATGCGACCGAATGGCACAAAGGAACTATCCTGTTTGGCAGCGCCCGTGACCCCACCGTGGATAATTTTTTGGTGCACGGAGGCGAACTGTACAATCTGTCTACAAGGAATAGTTGATGATGATGTTTGACTTGTGGGGTGCCCAACTGCTCGATCATCAGCGCCCGTACGAAGTCCCAATTTTTTCACAATCCAATCTAGCCACTGTCACAAATGATAATGATGGTTATGATGATGATGATGATGATAATGAAAACACAAACACCCAGTCCCCTGGCAGAGAAAATTCACAACCGGCCGGGAATCGAACCTGGGACCCCGTGATCCAGGGGCAGCAACGCTAGCCACTAGAGCACGGGCTGCGGACACAACGAGAAGTTAGAACAATAGTCATAAAAAGATCCTAACCGACAGGTATTGGAGACGAACATCATGCCTTGTCAATGCAATCGGTTTCAAATCCGAAATGAATTTAAGCTGTCAAGAAATGAAGGTCCATCTCAACCAGCTTCCAAGGGAATCTCTCGAAGAGTACAACATGTAGTTGACATCTTCTATATTTTCATGGTAAATATAGTACGGACACATCTACCTCCCTAGATAACATCAGCCGTGTTCATAGGGTAGCACGCATACTTTCCTCGTTTAAATGTCTGGTACTCACTGTTGTGGATTGGCAAGACAGCCAACCCACTATGAGGAAGCCGAAAGGCACGCGTTTAAGCTCACGCAGGCTGGCGTGAGGTCTGGAACAGGACACGGATTTTAGACTTCAGAAAAAAAGGAGGTAACTGATGATGTTTGGTTTGTGCGTGGTTATCAGCGCCCGTACAATTACCCAATCTTTGCTCAGTCCAATTTCGCCACTTTCCTGGATGATGATGAAATGATGAGGACAACACAAACACCCAGTCATCTCGAGGCAGGTGAAAATCCCTGACCCCGCCGGGAATCGAACGCGGGACCCCGTGCTCGGGAAGCGAGAACGCTACCGCGAGACCACGAGCGGCGGACAGGAGGTAACTGGTAGAATACTTAACTTTAATCCATACTAGGTGAACATCGCTCTTGACGGTACATGTTTTACAGCATCAATAGTAACTGGTAATGGCGCCTTGCTAGGTCGTAGCAAATGACGTAGCTGAAGGCTATGCTAACTATCGTCTCGGCAAATGAGAGCGTATTTTGTCAGTGAACCATCGCTAGCAAAGTCGTCTGTACAACTGGGGCGAGTGCTAGGAAGTCTCTCTAGACCTGCCGTGAGGCGGCGCTCTGTCTGCAATCACTGATAGTGGCGACTCGCGGGTCCGACGTATACTAACGGACCGCGGCCGATTTAAAGGCTACCACCTAGCAAGTGTGGTGTCTGGCGGTGACACCACACTCACAGAGAGTGAAATGTAGCAGTCAACGTAACCACTGTTCTCAGGATCTAATCATGAACAATTGGCTTCAGATGAATGACGAAATCAGTTCTCTCTCTTCCGGGTCGAACCGAGGGCATTATCACGACTATAGGCGGCGCTACACGAGAACGGCACAATAGGGAGTGGCAACTGCCTCTCGTCGTTAACAAATCTAAAACACTGTGCATGGATAGGCAGAAAGATTCATTACTGTGTGTCTGCAGCTCGTGGTCCAGTGGCTAGCGTTGCCACCTCTGGATCACAGTGTCCCGGGTTCGATTCCCTGCCGGGTCGGGGATTCTCTCCGCCTGGGGACTGGGTGTTCGTGTTGTCCTTATGTCATCATCATCATCATCATTCGGGTAGTGCCGAAATTGGAAATGGAAAGATTGGAACGCGTACGGGCGCTGATAACCGCGATGCTGAGCGTCCAACAAACCATCATCATCATCATCATTACTGTGTGATTACCCTATTGGAGACACGAAGCAGTCACGTCCACATAAAACTAACTGCAGGTAAGACAGGTGTCAGACTGAGATTCATGGGCGAATCCTCAAGAAATACAGGGTGTACGTAAGGTCTGGGAACATTTTCAATTATTTAGTGCACAAGAACTAAACATTGTATAAACATTGTACAGGTGTCATACATATTGCATTTTGAAGAGAAACTCTGAAAGTATTTTTTTTTTACAAACATTCGATATGCGAACCACGAGTGACCCGGCAGACGTCAATATGGTAATGGAATTCTTGCCATACCCGTCCCAGCATGGAATCGTTGACTGTGGCAGTGGCTTCCCGTATTCTCTCCCGGAGCTCTGCTACATCACGTGGTAGAGGCGGTACATACACCAGATCTTTAATGTGTCCCCACAGAAAAAAGTCCACGGAGTGGGATCTGGTGATCGGGGAGGCCATTTCATGAAACAGCTGTCCCCTTCTGCAGCACGGCCGATCCATCGATGCGCCAGCTCCATGTTCAGGTATGCACGAACTTCACTATGAAAATGGGGTGGAATCCCATCCTGCTGAAAGATGAACGGAGAGTCCGACTGCATTTGAAAATCAGCCATTATTGCAACATGTCCAAGTAGGAATATCAAGTGACAGTGTTCGTGGCGAAGAATAATGGCTCGTACAGTTTTCGACGTGACAAGCCACAAAAAACATTTACCTTTGGGGAATCACGCACAAATTCAATGCATTAGTGTGCATGCTTTGTACCCCAGATTCGACAATTATGCCTTATCACTTTCCCATTAGTGTGAAAAGTGGTTTCGTCGCTAAAAATTAAGCGATCAACAATGCCGTCCCCATCCTCATTGATTTGTTGCAACTGCGAACAAAACTCAAAACGCTTGTCTTTGTCGTCGTCATTGGGCTTCTACACTAGCTCCAATTTGAAAGGTTTCATAGACAGCTTCTGTCGCAAGACTTTCCACACTGTCATCTGAGCTATTTCGAGTTCACGGGATGCACGACGCACCGATTTTTTTGGACTCCTTATGAATGTCTCTCGTACGCGCTTCACATTCGCTTCACTTACACTGGGACGTCAGCTTCTCTTTGCCGAGCACAAGCAACCAGTCGTAACGAATTTGTTGTGCTAGTGGTAAATGGCCTTCCTTGTTGGTGGCTTCTTACCGTACTTGGTTCTAAACATCCGTTGAGCAGCTGTAACACGCCGGCAGGTGTGACCGACCGGTTCTAGGCGCTTCAGTCTGGAGCCGCGCGACCGCTATGGTCGCAGGTTCGAATCCTGCCTCGGGCATGGATGTGTGTGACGTCCTTAGGTTAGTTAGGTTTAAGTAGTTCTAAGTCTAGGGGATTGATTACCTCAGATGTTAAGTCCCATAGGGCTTGGAGCCATTTGAACCATTTATTTGAGCTGTAGCACAGTTGTTTTTGTCTAACTCCAACAGACAGGAAGCTCGCTCCGCGCCTGAACTCGCCATGTTTGCGACTAGCGCTATCAGCAAATTACCAAACTACGCTGTGGCGGCATACATGAAAAAAAAACTTTCAGAGTTTCTCTTCAAAATGACATATGTACGATATCTGTAGAATGTTTAGTTCTTGTCAAATAAATAATTGAAAGTGTTCCCAGACTTAATGTACATCCTGTATAGAGGACACACAAAGGAGGTAGCTTACAAAACCCTCCTTCGACCAATAGCTGAACACCGTTTGTTAGTCCGGGGTCTGTACCAGATAGGCTGATAGAGGGAATAGAGGAGGTCAGAAGCAGCGCAGCACTTATCGTTACTCGTTCATTTAGTAAGTGCGAAAGAGTCACGAAGATGCTCAGCCAAATCCAGGGGCAGACGCTACAAGAGAAGCGTTCTGCGTCGCACTGTGGTTTACTGTTGCAGTTAAGAGCGCGTACGTTCCTGTAAGAGTCAACCAATATACTGCTTCCTCCTACGTATACCTCGCGAAAAGACCATGAAGATAAAATTGGAGTGGCTTGCAGGACATGTAAACAAGAACTAGAAACACAGTAAGTAATGAGTTGTGCGCTGTCGCTTCGCGGGAAGAGTAGTGCCTCCCTGGTCATCGATGGTCGTCCAAGGTTGTCTTCCCATCAATCACGCTGGTCTGAGGGTCTTTGGCTGGAAGACTACTTAAGGGCAGACGTAAGGCAAAATGCATTCTTGTACGTAAACATACAGAGGGGGTCCAAAAAAATATATCCACTGTTTAAAAGTTCATAACCGGCAAACTAATTGACGGAGTTGTCTCATCTTTGGTAGTGTGATAGTCTGTAGTTCCGGCAAACGCCACACAAGCGTTGTATTGCGTTGTTCTGTTTTGTCAGATGACAGTCGTCAGATAGTCAAGTGTTTTGTTCTTAGTTGCACCTAGTTACTCGAGAAACATGGCCGGCGCAAGGCTGACATTCGATGAAAGGAAGTCAGTTTTGAAGTGGTATTTTAAGTACGAAAACATTAATGAGGTTCAACGGCAATGGCGAAATGAGTATCAAACAGAGCCACCGACACGTTTAACGATTCGTTGCATTCGAGACAAATTTGAAGCCGAAGGCTGTGTTAAAGATGTACACAAACAACTATCTGGGCTGTGTTAAAGATGTACACAAACAACTATCTGGATGACCTGTAATAAGTCCAGCTAACTCCCGTCGTGTGTTACAACAATTCACTCGCTCACCACAGAAGTCTGTGAGACAATGTGCCCGTAAAACTGGAGTGAGTCGCTCAAGTGTTCGGCGAATTTTGAAGACAGCAAACTGGAAGTGCTACATCCCACGACCGCTACACGGAATGAACGAGGACGACCCAGATCGTAGAATGGAGTACTGCGAGTGGCTTACTAACATGGTGCGCAACGGTGAAGAGTTTGCAGAGATGATTGTGTGGTCTGTTGAGGCACAGTTCAAACTCAATGGTACAGTAAATCGCCGCAATTGCATCTACTGGGCCGCCGAAAATCCGGACGTCCTTGTAGACAAAGCCGTGAATTTGCCAGGAGTAAATGTGTGGTGTGGGTTGTCTTACCGTGGCTTGATTGGGCCATTCTTCTTCGACGGCACTGTTACTGGTGAGGTGTACCTTCAGAAGCTTCAGACATCCATTTTACCTGCCATCCGAGACTTGTATGGAGACGGAAGAGCTTACTTTCAACTATGTGGTGCCCCAGCCCACTACCAAAATAGTGTTAGGGCGGGTCTCGACGAAAATCTACCAGGAAGATGGATAGGCCGTTGAGGTGCTGTGGAGTATCCATCAAGTTCCCCAGACCTAACTCCTCTGGACTTTTACCTGTGGGGAACACTAAAGGACGTCGTTTATCGACAAAAGCAACGCACAATGGATGAACTTCGAGAATCCATCGTACATTCATGTGCAAATATCCAATTGAACACGTTGCAGTCAGTAGTTCGTGCTGCAGTTCGGCGGCATCGTTTGTGTTTGGATGTTAATGGTGACCACTTCGAACACCTACAGTGATATCTTTAAGTTGGACTTTAAGCTACACTTTCACCAAAAATGAGACAACTCCGTCAACTAGTTTGCAAGTTATGGACTTTTAAACAGTGGATACATTTTTTTGGACTCCTCTGTATATATCTCCAAAACTATTACAGTAAAAACGGCAAAACTTGAGACTTAACGTACAGAATAATGCTTGATATTCTGCGCAATTTTTCTTTGAAAATGCTCGTCGACGTATACTTTATAAGGATTTGAATATTTAACTACCATTGTTTCTATAACGTACCTTTTTTCGTAAACTAATCAAGCAACAAATTTTTTGTCCAGTGTGGTACCCTTTTTCGTAAACTAATCAAGCAACAAATTTTTTGTCCAGTGTGCTAAGTTTTCACCTGGTGCTGCGGATTCTTAGGGTGTGGGTCATCTCCGGACACGTGAGAAAGATATATTGTTGATTTTATTGTTAATCGCAGCTAACAGTTTGTTTAATATGAACATCGGAGTTCTCGAGGAGATGCTGTAAAGTGCCAGATTTGTACCTGGTGGCCAAAATCGGTACCAAATGTTTTCAGCATAAATCGGTTCCGCATTAACGCATTAGCATATCTACTAGGTTTCGCTGCGTATTATAATTGAAGTCCACAATGGACCTTCGTGAGTGACTGCACTCTAATTATAAACACTCGGTATAACGTCCCTATACTTTCACTGTTTTTAAGTCAAGTCTTTTCAGTAAGTCTACGGGAACGGCGCTGCTCTTCGTTACCAGACGAAAACTCCCGAGCAGGATGACGGTGTGGGCTGAGAGGTGGCTTCACATGTCTGATAATGAGTTCATTAACACCGCCGCAGAACCGCAGCGGGCCGCTCGCTCTAATCAGGAAAAGGCGACTCGACGGCACACCTCATATACGACCACATTCACACACCTACTCTCTCTCTCTCTCTCTCTCTCTCTCTCTCTTCAGAAAATACCGGAACAGTCGTAATTTCGCGCCACTGATGTGTTGGAGCGAAATCCAGTTGGCATCCCTGCACACGCCTGTGTTTAATGTGTAACTGCTAGAAGTTTCATTGTTGTATGTCTGTTAGTTATTGTTCAGTGCTGTACTGCTTAAGAAAACCTTTACAAAGACACACCAAATGATGTAGGAACCACGGTGATGAGTGATCATACCGCACTCGGTGTTACGAATGGTTTACACGGTTTAAAAATGACGGGACGGAAGTTGAAGGTGACCATCGCCCGTCGACATCTACCATAGACGCTCATGTCAGGATCGTCAACGAAATTGTGCGTGCCAATCGAAGGCCTGACTGTCCGAGAGATTGCAGAAGAATGCAAAATTCCAGTTGGATCATGTCATGATATCCTGACACAGCATTTTGGAATGCATCGTGTTGCTGTCAAAGTTCGCCCCACGGCTTATGAGTCAAGAACAGAAAGACCTTCGCCTCGCAATCTGTGAAGAGCTTTTGGATGGCGCAAACGAGAACGAGATGTTCCTTAAGGAAATCATAACTGGTGATGAGACGTGGGTCTACGGTTATGATGTAGAGACCAAGGTTCAATCTTCAGAATGGGTCGGGAAAGGTTCTCTAAGACCAAAAAAAGCTCGTCTGGTCAGGTCAAATGTCGAGGCCATACTGGTAGTTTTGTCTGACTTTGAAGGATTAGTTCATCATGAATTCATGCCACAGGGACAAACTGATAATCGATGGTACTATCGGGACGTGTTGCGACGCCTGCAAGAAAATGTGAGAAGGAAACGGCCAGACAATTCATGGCTCTTGCATTTACGATAACGCACCCGCACATTCATCCCTGTTGGTGCGTGACTAGTGCACAAAAATGAAATCACTGTGCTGCATCACCCTCCTTACTCTCCAGACCTGCCCCCTGCGGACTTTTATTTATTTACAAAGTTGGAGACCCCATTGAAAGGACGAAGATTTGCAACGACAGACGAAATAAAAGAAAACTCAGTAACGGCGCTTCGCGCGATCCAGCAAGAGGCGTACCAAGACTGCATAGCAAGCCACAGGTAAGCATGGAAGTGGACAAATTTCAGGAATTTTCTGAGCAGACCTTGAACATATATAATTTGGTTTTTTCTCTGGGACAATGAACAACGTTGACCCACACAATCCCTCTGTTCCAACCAAGGTTTTTAGGAGATTTTCCTTTGCTGTCAGGCAAATGTTGGAATTTGTAGTCCTCTCCCAAATATTCCCAGCTTTGTTTCCTTCCGGCCCATTCCTAGCCTCGTGAGATCTTTGGCCGAAGCCAGTCGTGACCCTATAACGGACAGGAACTAAAAAGTCCAAACTGCTCCTAGGAATAGGGAAAAATAAGATACGGTCAGCAGGCAGTGGTCGTCACGTGTCGCATCGCTCGACGGCATCCGCTGGCCGAGTTCCGCAATTTCTTAGTGCTCACCTGTCTACCTATTACAAGAAAGCTTCTCAGTGCAATTAATTCTGCGCCTCCTTCCGGTTCACATCGCGCTTGCGTATAACAAGACTGTTTCACATTCTTCCTGAAAATGACAACACATGCATTGATGGTCCATAAATATATACGTTCATAGTGACCACGTTGGTGAAATATTTAATCACGGTGTATGTTACAAAGATTGGCATATTAAGCACCCAGTCAAAAAATCAGACTCCATGAACAAAAATTAGCTGACTTCCAACGACTCAAGTGAAGTTTTAAATAGAGACCTGTAAACAGCTCTAGGTGTCCAGTCTACAAACCTCAGAGCTGTAGTGTTACATAAGACCGCAGTGATGGAGGACCTGTACTTTAAAGCTATGCGTGTTGTCCCTGTACAAATTAGGTCGAAAGGGATAGCGTACAAGATGTTACAGAAAAAGGCTAACTGGTTGTTGCTGATAATTTCTCGACGTTGTTGTTGTTGTGGTCTTCAGTCCTGAGACTGGTTTGATGCAGCTCTCCATGCTACTCTATCCTGTGAAAGCTTCTTCATCTTCCAGTACTTACTGCAGCCTACATCCTTCTGAATCTGCTTAGTCTCCCTCTACGATTTTTACCCTCCACGCTACCCCCCAATACTAAATTGGTGATCCCTCGATGTCTCAGAACATGTCCTACCAACCGATCTCTTCTTCTAGTCAAGTTGTGCCACAAGCTCCTCTTCTACTCAGTTCTATTCAATACCTCCTCATTAGTTATGTGATCTACCCATCTAATCTTCAGCATTCTTCTGTAGCACCACATTTCGAAAGCTTCTATTCTCTTCTTGTCTAAACTATTTATCGTCCACGTTTCACTTCCATACATGGCTACACTCCAAACAAATACTTTCAGAAACGACTTCATGACATTTAAATCTATACTCAATGTTAACAAATTTTTCTTCTTCAGAAACGCTTTCCTTGCCATTGCCAGTCTACATTTTATATCCTCTCTACTTCGACCATCATCAGTTATTTTGCTCCCCAAATAGCAAAACTTCTTTACTACTTTAAGTGTCTCATTTCCTAATCTAATTCCCTCAGCATCACCCGACTTAATTCGACTACATTCCATTATCCTCGTTGTGCTTTTGTTGATGTTCATATTATACCCTCCTTTCAAGACACTGTCCATTCCGTTCAACTGCTCTTCCAAGTCCTTTGCTGTCTCTGACAGAATTTCAATGTCATCGGCGAGCCTTGAAGTTTTTATTTCTTCTCCATGGATTTTAATACCTATTCCGAACTTTTCTTTTGTTTCCTTTATTGCTTGCTCAATATACAGATTGAATAGCATAGGGGATAGGCTACAACCCTGTCTCACTCCCTTCCCAACCACTGGTTCCCTTTCATACCCCTCGACTCTTATAACTGCCATCTGTTTTCTGTACAAATTGTAAATACCCTTTCGCTCCCTGTATTTTACCACTGCCACCTTTAGAATTTGAAAGAGAGTATTCCAATCAACACTGCCAAAAGCTTTTTCTAAGTCTACAAAAGCTAGAAATGTAGGTTTGCCTTTCTTTAATCTTTCTTCTAAGACATGTCGTAGAGACAGTATTGCCTCACGTGTTCCAACATTTCTACGGAATCCAAACTGATCTTCCCCGAGGTCGGCTTCTATCAGTTTTTCCATTTGTCTGTAAAGAATTCGCGTTAGTATTTTGCAGCTGTGACTTATTAAACTGATAGTTCGGTAATTTTCACATGTCAACACCTGCTTTCTTTGGGATTGGAATTCTTATATTCTTCTTGAAGTCTGAGGATATTTCGCCTGTATCATACATCTTGCTCACCAGATAGTAGAGTTTTGTCAGGACTGGCTCTCCCAAGGCCGTCAGTAGTTCTAATGGAATGTTGTCTACTCCGGGGGCCTTGTTCCGGCTTAGGTCTTTCAGTGCTCTGTCAAACTCTTCACGCAGTATCATACCTCCCATTTCATCTTCATTTACATCCTCTTCCATTTCCATAATATTGTCCTCAAGTACATCGCCCTTGTATAGACCCTCTATATACTCCTTCCACCTTTCTGCTTTCCATTCTTTGCTTAGAACTGGTTTTCCATCTGAGCCCTTGATATTCATGCAAGTGGTTCTCTTTTCTCCAAATGTCTCTTTAATTTTCCTGTAGGCAGTATCTATCTTACCCCTAGTGAGATAAGCCTCTACATCCTTACATTTGTCCTCTAGTTGGACAAATTTGTCCTCTAGTTGTTGCATTTGTTTAGCCATTTTGCACTTCCTGTCGATCTCATTTTTGAGACGTTTCTACTCCTTTTTGCCTGCTTCATTTACTGCATTTTTATATTTTCTCCTTTCATCAATTAAATTCAATATTTCTTCTGTTACCCAAGGGTTTCTACTAGCCCTCGTCTTTTTACCTATTTGATTCTCTGCTGCCTTCACTATTTCATCCCTCAAAGCTACCCAAACTTCTTCTACTGTATTTCTTTCTCCATTTCTGTAAATTCTTCCTTTATGCTCTCCCTGAAACACTGTACAACCTCTGGTTCTTTCAGTTTATCCAGGTCCCATCTCCTTAAATTCCCACCCTTTTGCAGTTTCTTCAGTTTTAATCTACAGTTCATAACCAATAGATTGTGGTCAGAGTCCACATCTGCGCCTGGAAATGTCTACCAATTTAAAACCTGGTTCCTAAATCTCTGTCTTACCATTATATAATCTATCTGATACCTTTTAGTATCTCCAGGGTTCTTCCATGTATACAATCTTCTTTCATGATTCTTGAACCAAGTATTAGCTATGATTAAGTTATGCTCTGCGCAAAATTCTACCAGGCGGCTTCCTATTTCATTTATTAGCCCCAATCTATATTCACCTACTACGTTTCCTTCTCTCCCTTTTCCTACTACCGAATTCCAGTCACCCATGACTATTAAATTTTCGTCACCCTTCACTATCTGAATAATTTCTTTTATTTCATCATACATTTCTTCAATTTCTTCGTCATCTGCAGAGCTAGTTGGCAAATAAAATTGTACTACTGTAGTAGGTGTGGGCTTCGTGTCTATCTTGGCCACAATAATGCGTTCACTATGCTGTTTGTAGTAGCTTACCCGTACTCGTATTTTTTATTCATTATTAAACCTACTCCTGCATTACCACTATTTGATATTGTATTTATAACCCTGTATTCACCTGACCAAAAGTCTTGTTCCTCCGGCCACCGAACATCACTAATTCCCAATATATCTAACTTCAATCTATCCATTTCCCTTTTTAAACTTTCTAACCTACCTGCCCGATTAAGGGGTCTGACATTCCACGCTCCGATCCGTAGAACGCCAGTTTTCTTTCTCCTGATAACGACGCCCTCTTGAGTAGTCGCCGCCCGGAGATCCGAATGGGGGACTGTTTTACCTCCGGAATATTTTACCCAAGAGGGCGCCATCATCACTTAATCATACAGCAAAGCTGCATGCCCTCGGGAAAAATTACAGCTGTAGTTTCCCCTTGCTTTCAGCCGTTCGCAGTACCAGAACAGCAAGGCCATTTTCGTTAGCGTTACAAGGCCAGATCAGTCAATCATCCAGACTGTTGCCCCTGCAACTACTGAAAAGGCTGCTGCCCCTCTTCAGGAACCACACGTTTGTCTGGCCTCTCAACAGATACCCCTCCGTTGTGGTTGCACCTACGGTACGGCTATCTGTATCGTTGAGCACTCAAGCCTCCCCACCAACGGCAAGGTCCATGGTTCAGTGGGGGGACGTATCGCTACTAAATTCATACCGTTCGTCACTTGGCCTTGATTTCTGTCCAGAATCCGAAAGAAACTCTATACAGAGGCAGTTCTGTTCCAGGACGAAAGCTGTTAAGTCCACTGAGCCAGGACGTGACAGCAATGGGCGAAAATGGCTCTGAGCACTTTGGGACTTAACTTCTGAGGTCACAAGTCCCCTAGAACTTAGAACTACTTAAACGTAACTAACCTAAGGACATCACACACGTCCATGCCCGAGGCAGGATTCGAACCTGCGATCGTAGCGGCCGCGCGGTTCCAGACTGTAGCGCCTAGAACCGCTCGGCCACTCTGGCCGGCAGGCAGCAATGGGTTCGAGATCGAAATTCACTGCAAGAATCGTCAGGAAATGTAGTCTACTTACGAAAGAGATAGCCTTAAAAACCCACGATCGACCGATACTTCGCTGTTCATCGTCATTACGTCATCCGTGACAGATAGGGCGGATAAAGGAAATGGAGAATATCCAAAGAAGAGCGGCACGTTTCGTTACAAATCGTTCACTATGCGTGAAAGCGTCAAGAGATGAGCATCAAACTCCAGTGGCAGGCGCCATTAGAGAGGCATTATGTATCATGGCGTAGTTTACCGTTAAAATTACGTGAGCATACTTTCCTAGAAGAGGCAACCAATATAGTTTCCTCCAACGTATATCTCGCGAAAACCATGAAGATAAAATTAGAGAAATTCGACCTCACAGGAGGGTTTTTACTAAGAATCGTTCTTCCTGTGTACCTCTGACGACAGGAACAAAAAGAGGGGAAGCGATGGTGATACATAAAGCATTCTCCATCAAACACCATAAACTGGGTTGCAGGGCGTAGGTGTAGATCTAGAGGAGTGTACGTGGACCTTCTCACAGAACAAGCCGTAGGATATAGCCACTGACTTGAGTTTTAGAGCGAATGAACGGGATTATCTCGAACAAGTTTCGCAGAAACATAGCAGCCCACGAAACTTTTTGAAACCATATGAGGAACTGATGTTCTAGCGTATTTGCATTGAGAATAGTCTGTCTAGACTCGATGAATCTATGCAATTCTGAATTTCTGCTGTTAATCACTCCAAAAGCAGAGAAACAGAATATTAAGATACGATTTCATGGGACATAATGGTCTGTTCACGGTGTTACCTGAACTAATAGGAGGTGCGGCCTTCATGAGAGGAGACAGAGGCAGCCTCGATTATTACACCAAAATGAGGACTGCCAAATACGCAAGTCGACTGTAGAAATGAATCGCTGAACCATTTCAGAGCAGATACAATGAAAAATAATAATTTCTTCAAGAAATTCTAAAAATCAACGATTGCGGTGGAGCTGCAATGCCGTTCCCGAATCCGTTTTTACAAAAGATAACAGTTCGGAACAGAAAGTTATGGCGCGTCAAATATAAGACATGGAGCGGTGACCTTTGAAGACAAACTGTTGAATTACCTTTGGTACGGCTTTGACATATACGGAAAACTTTAGAAACTTAGCCTAAAGAGCATTTTTGTCCTACTGTAAAGGACATGGATCCATGCTCTTTTGAGCAGCACTTCTGATCATCATTATTACTCTTAAAAGGCAAATTGCTGCCAGTGATCAGGCCAGTACCTCGATATAGATTTTGTAGTCTTACAATGGTATAGTTTTTCACGCTGACAATTACCAACGCACGAAGGTAAAAGTTGTGAGTTATTGTTTGATGAAAAGGAACTTGAGCATCTTCCCTAAAACAGTGCGTTAGCCTGAGCGAGGTACTGTTAGGTTTCTGTTACTCGTATTAGGAATTAAGTTAAAAACCGTTTCTTTTCGCCCCTCTACTCTGCGACAAATAAATGATAACACAGTATTTCGCGAAAATAGTACTAAATTTCACTCTAGATTATTGTTCATGATTTAAATGAATCTGTACTAAAACGAATAAAATCTGTAATAAATGAATCATATGGTAAAACATGACTGATAAATATCTAACAGTTGTGTACCCCAGCAAACGTTCTATACCTTGGTCACAACAAATTCGAATGTTTTCTGTTAATCAGTAACAAAATCTAAAGTAGAGGGCTGTTAAATCTGTATTGAATTAAAATGGGTAGGCATGAAATAATGTCAGTTCTGGCATGAACAAAAGTATTAATGAATAATGCTGACTCACTTGTAAACTTTGACAAAGATATAGCCCACTACCATCAATAGTAAGAATAAACCTTGTGCCTGGCGAAGAAAATTAAATATGGGTACTAGCGAGGAAAAGCTAAGGTTTCCAGTCGGGTGACAGCGCTTAAGTTCCTCGTCGTTTCTACGACTATCATACCTTATTCATTGCCAGTATACAACGGAAAAGTCTGTAGTCATACATATGGAAACACTAAGTTATCTTTTTATAGAGGAATCTACTCATCTCTGAGAAGAAGAGATTCATAAGAAGGAACAACAAGAAGAATAAAACCTATGCATAATATGGCTAAAATATTTTCAAATTTATCGTAGTCATTCCCAGAACAGATTTCGCTTTTAGGGCTAAAATATCACAGTAAACTTACTAGTGGTATTGCGTTACTACCCCTATTATGTACGTTAGCCTGCATCTTTGTTAATGGTCATCATTATTTTCTACAGTATGAGAACTAAAAAATCATAATCAGTTTTATCCAGGCTATTGGGCCTGATCTGCATAATCCCAGACAATAGTTTTCACTGCCTTTAGGATTAAATGGACACAATAGGCCTCATGTCAAATTCTGATTAGTTTCATGGATTTTAAAATTATCGATATCCAATTTCATGGCTATTAATGTTATCTATGTCCGAATTTAGACTTATGCATAGGTTGTATCTTATGCGCTCGGCCTTCCTGTAACGTCAGCTTCATCAATAGTTATGCACTTCGGCTGTTCCTTTAACTGTCAGATATATTGCCCAGCTGGTAAAGATGAAGGGCAAGCGTATAGTACCATCTCCAGCGTACTGCTTCCTTCCATTCCTGGATACTGCAGCTGCAGAATCGTCCAAAACAAATCATACGGACACCTTATCCCACTCCACAGTGCGACTGTTCCTCATTTGCTGCCGACCTTAAAAGGAGACCGGAAAGTCGCTTCATCACTGAACACAATGCGTTGTGCGAAAGTATTATCACTGTGAATAGCAATAAGAATCTCATTACAAAATGCCACACGTTTGCGTTTGTCATCAGGACGCAGAGCTTGTAACAGCTGTAACCGACGTCTCAAAACACGCCAAACTGTTGTTGTAGGCAGTTGTAGCTCCCGACTGGCAAGACGAGTTGATTTTGGAGGACTACGTTGGAAAGCAGTCTGAATTCGTGCAACATTTTCTTCAGGAACACGAGAGCGGCCAGGACTCTTTCCTTTACATACACATCATGCGTCTAGAAACTGTCGATACCATCTGCGAATGTTCCACCCATTCGGAGAACCAATTTGGTACCTCAACCTGAAACGTCTTTGCACTGTAATCACGGAATTGCACTTCTCAAACTCGAGAACAAAAAATGATTTATCCGTCGGAGTAGCCATTTTAAAAATATGACGGTTACCAACCAAAACAGAAGACAACTGGCACCTAGCGGCTATTAATATAAACTAGACTATGTATTCGTTTCTCCAATAACCGAACCGAGGTGCAGCGATCGATAGTTTGGACAAAATAATACTTTGTCATACGTATATTCTTTTTGAAACAGCCTGTATATTGAAGCCGCCCGCACCGTAGTTGCATACGCGCGAGTTCTTTGGTTGGTTCTAACAACAAATTACCACGACTGTGAAAATTATCAATACTTCATGATTAATTTGTTCTTTACATAACACTTATCTTGAAAAACAGGAGGAAAAATTTTTTTCGTAACGAGGTTGGAAATAAAAAAGGGACGTACCGGTACGAGAACTTTCAGTTAGATCAGTATAGTCATTTCATTTATATTATTGTATCTACATTTGTGACAAGTATAATTTGTAGCCTTTGGAGCAGTCCACGAATCAGGATGATACTCATCGTAGAAATATGGAAACCAGTAATTATTGCGACATACAGCATGTGTGATGTACGCCGATTTTTTGCATGTAGGCTACACATCCCAATTCAAAAATAACAGCGAAGTGCATAGCTACAACAATCGAAGAAAGAATGATCTACGCTATTCTGGGTTAAATCTGACTTTGACAAAATGTTTTAACATTTGCCAAATAGCGTTAAAAGTTTGACAGACAGCCAACCAACATTTAAAAACAAATTAAAAGATTTTCTGAATTACAACTCCTTCTACTCAAAAGATGAATTTTTAGGTATGAAGTAGTAACTGTAAAAAAAATAATAAGTGTTATTATTAGACGACTTTTGTTAAAGCGACACGTCCCACATCATTACGTTAATGTATGTATGTATGTATGCATAATCTTTCAGTGTCTCTACTGAAAACCAAACTTGGGTAACGTTCGTAAACGGTCCTAGGTCTTCACACAATTTAGCGGCTTATAACGCATATCGAAGCATTTCATCGTATTAATACAGACGACTGATGGGGTACGACTGACTGAATTTTTATGCATTCTTCTCTAGAAACTATCCCTCTGTTCTTTTCGATGATGTGCGATCAATATATAGTCGTTTTCAAAGTTCTTCGCCTGCATGTAAAAATAAACGTCGCAAGGCTGCACCAGCGTAGTACATTTGGGAGGGCTTAATTTAGCACTGCACGTTGGCAAAATAATGTGGGAATGGATGAAAATGTATCTATCTACCTGTTGCCAGATTCGATCCAGGTACCGCTTACTCACTCCGCTGCGGTCTAGCGACCATACTAAGTATATCGAGAGGTCTAAAATTAAAGCTCGATTTTCTCGAAAACGGTTGGGAGTTGCATCCTCCTATTTACAAATGTTTAAGTCCTAGTCGTGCCCTATACAGGGTGTTACAAAAAGGTACGGCCAAACTTTCAGGAAACATTCCTCACACACAAAGAAAGAAAATATGTTATGTGGACATGTGTCCGGAAACGCTTACTTTCCATGTTAGAGCTCATTTTATTACTTCTCTTCAAATCACATTAATCATGGAATGGAAACACACAGCAACAGAACGTACCAGCGTGACTTCAAACACTTTGTTACAGGAAATGTTCAAAATGTCCTCCGTTAGCGAGGATACAAGCATCCACCCTCCGTCGCATGGAATCCTTGATGCGCTGATGCAGCTTTGGAGAATGGCGTATTTTATCACAGCCGTCCACAATACGAGCACGAAGAGTCTCTACATTTGGTACCGGGATTGCGTACACAAGAGCTTTCAAATGTTCCCATAAATGAAAGTCAAGAGGGTTGAGGTCAGGAGAGCGTAGAGGCCATGGAATTGGTCCGCCTCTACCAATCCATCGGTCACCGAATATGTTGCTGAGAAGCGTACGAACACTTCGACTGAAATGTGCAGGAGCTCCATCGCGCATGAACCACATGTTGTGTCGTACTTGTAAAGGCACATGTTCTAGCAGCACAGGTAGAGTATCCCGTATGAAATCATGATAACGTGCTCCATTGAGCGTAGGTGGACGAAACTAAAATGAGCTCTAACATGGAAATTAAGCGTTTCCGGACACAGGTCCACATAACATATTTTCTTTATTTGTGTGTAAGGAATGTTTCCAGAAAGTTTGGCCGTACCTTTTTGTAGCACCCTGTATACCATGTCATTATAAATCTTATCGGTGAGGAGTAGTTCGTAAGTTCTCCTTGCTATCTCGGAATATCTTGGCATAGAGCGATTTCCGCTACTGTTTGTTCAGGTGTTCCCGCACTGCCACAAGCGGAAGTAATGTTTCCCTGTTCTTGATTCTGTACTGCTACTCTGCGTACAAAAGACATCTACTACTTTGTGTCTAATTTCCAAACCTAATTCCCTCAGCGGCACTATATTTAACTCTACAACATTCCCCTGTCTCGGGCATGGATGTGTGTGATGTCCTTAGGTTAGTTAGGTTTAAGTAGTTCTAAGTTCTAGGCGACTGATGACCTCAGAAGTTAAGTCGCATAGTGCTCAGAGCCATTTTACAACATTCCATTATCCTTGTTCTAATTTTGTTGATATTTGCTTACAACGCCATTTTAAGACACTAAACATCCCGTTGAACTAACATTCCAAGTCAATTTTCGTCTCTGACAGAATTACATGCCGTCGGCAAAACCTCAAAAAAAAAATTTTCTCCTCCGTGAACTTTAATTCTTCTATGTTCGCAGCTTGGTGTATATATAGATTGAGTAACATCTGGGAGAACCTACAATCCTGTCTCCTCTCATCTCAACTACAGTCTTCCTTTACTGTTCTTTTACTTTTATATATAGCTTTTTGCTTCTTGTTATTTGATTCCCGCTACCTTCAAAATTTCAAAGAGCACAAACTAGTCAACAGTGTCAAAAGCTTTCTCTAAATCTATGAATGTTGTAACCGTGGCTGTTCCTTCCTTCAGTCTATCTTATAGGATAGGTCTTAGCGTCAATATTGCCTCACGTGTCCTTAGATTTCTCCGGAACCCAAAATAATCTTCTGCAGTGTGGGTTTCTACCATTCTTTCCATTCTTCTGTGAATGAGGAGGACTAAATCGAATCGGGGAGAGAAGAAATATCTCGCACAACTTCAACTTGACTAAAACAAAGGTTCATTTTGCAGCACAGTTCCTGAGGCATCATGGGATCACCAGTCTGGTAATAGTGGCCATTTTGAGGGTTAACAATTGTAGAGGGAGAGCAAGGTTTGACTAAACTACGCAGGTACAAATATGTGTAGTTTGCTGTAGTTACGTAGAGGCGACGGGACATGCATAGGATAGGTTACCTTGGACAGCTGCACCAAACCAGCCTTTGGACCGATGACCACTATAACAAAAACCTAAACAGATATCGCACACGAATTTCGTCCCAAAAGGTAAATGACATTTTTGGGTATGGGAAGGGCATACGACAAGAGCATCGAAACAAAACTAACTTGCGTAATGCTTGCTGACTTTCATCTCTGGCTCTTCGGATGACATTACGCCAGAGCGAGTGGTTGGCATTGTCAAGATTCGTCCTCCATTACCACCAGCAGTCGAGAGTGAACCTTTGACAAGGACAGCCCCTTGTGCTTGCGAAAGGCCAGTAAAATCATTAAACAAAGGTCAGCCGAAGATCCCGAGACGAAACTATTTACGACTATATGCCAACAAGCGGCCTCGAAAACCTCAACAATGAAAATAAGTGTTCAGTTGTCGATCTTTCGCAGATCCTACATTAAGAGGAACAACTATTGAGAGAGAGATCGGGGGGAGGGGCGGGAGGTGGGAGGGGGAAACCCGGGAAGGTACTTTTGCCACACGACTTTAACCTCTTCATATAAAAACCATATCAAAATCACAGTACCTCAGAACTGGACTTGGAAAGCTTCCGAAAAGAGCACTAGGCAAATATTATCGTCCGGCTTTCGTGAGCAGCCTGTTCATATTGCAGTTAAGCAAAACTGATTTTATAAGTTTTTATTTCCTGAGTTCTCTTTGGGCGTACGTCGTAATACTCTCTCCGCAAAGACGAAACCAATTTTTGTTCAGGCCTTGTCCAGTTGCAGCAGTCATCCGTCACTGTACTACCCTGATTACAATACGATTCAGAAGCAAACAAAGAAAATATCTTACACTCTATGCAGAATCGCCGGGATGTGGACCCATAAGATTCCCGGCCCAACCTAAGCCATTGGTCCATGATGCCACTTACCGGAGGATTCGCTCATGCCACAGTCTCATTTACCGTGAGTTCCTATTACTTGGCAGTGGTGTGTGTGGCGCAGGCTTCAAGGATTCCAAAAAACTGAAGAAAAGCAACGGAAGTGACTACCGCAGCGCGAGGCGACTTGTATTGCTGCCTACTGCGTGTTCACCTACTTGGCGCTGTGTCTAGTATGCGAAGCAAACTAGTTTGTTCGCGAGGAACGTGTATGTAGATGCCAAGGTCAAGGAAGCCCGGTTCACTAAAAGTTACGTAAGTATGGGATGGCAGAGGTCAACATTTTTCGTACTATTACTTTGGTGTTTGACAAATGATTTGTGTACAGGTATACAGTATGGAACGGTATAAACATATGGAAACATCAAAAACACAACACATTGCCATGTCTGACACGGAGTAGGATACCAACAGGCATTTAAAACAGCTTCCAGGCGTGTCGAAATGGATAAATACAGGTCCTGTGTCTTTTTCAAGGGAACCTTGTACCAGTCCTCCTGCAAAATATTGACAGGTTCAGATGCCGAAGATGGAAGCGGAGGGCGACCACACACCCTTCTCTACAGATGAGATCACAAAGGCTAAATAACATTGAGATCTGGTGACTTGTGGCTAGGGAGATGCGACGCTGCATCCTCGTGCTCACGAGATCAGTCCCGGATAACGCGAGCCGTGTGAACAGGGGTCCTGTCATCTTGGAATGCAACATCACCATTGGGGAACAAATTTGGTACAATGGGATGGACCTAACCAGCCAAAATGGTCTCATAAACCTTGGGAGTAATGTTACCTTGCAAAGTAATCATGAGACACATGGAATATCACGATATACTCTGAAACGCCAAAGAAGCTGGTACACGCATGCGTATCCAGACACAGAAATATGTAAGCAGGCAGAATACGGCGTTGCTGTCGGCAACGCCTATACAGGGTGGTCCAATGATCGTGACCGGGCCAAATATCTCACGAAATAAGCGTCAAACGAAAAAACTACAAGGAACGAAACTTGTATAGCTTGAAGGGGGAAACCAGATGGCGCTGTGGTTGGCCCGCTAGATGACACTGCCATAGGTAAAACGGATATCAACTGCGTTTTTTTTTTAAATACGAACCCCCATTTTTTATTACATATTCGTGTTAGTACGCAAAGAAATATGAGTGTTTTAGTTGGACCACTTTTTTCGCTTTGTGATAGATGACGCTGTAATAGTCACACAACAATTTTAGACGAACGGTTGGTAACAGGTAGGTTTTGTAAATTAAAATACAGAACGTAGGTAGGTTTGAACATTTTATTTCGGTTGTTGCAATGTGATACATGTACCTTTGGGAACTTATCATTTCTGAGAACGCATGCTGTTACAGCGTGATTACATCTACATTACCTGTAAATACCACATTAATGCAATAAATGCTCAAAATGATATCCGTCAACCTCAATGCATTTGGCAATACATGTAACGGCATTCCTCTCAACAGCGAGTAGTTCGCCTTCCGTAATGTTCGCACATGCATGACAATTCGCTGACGCATGTTATCAGGCGTTGTCGGTGGATCACGATAGCAAATATCCTTCAACTTTCCCCACAGAAAGAAATCCGGGGACGTCAGATCCGGTGAACGTGAGGGCCATGGTATGGTGCTTCGACGACCAATCCACCTGTCACGAAATATGCTATTCAATACCGCTTCAACCGCACGCGAGCTATGTCCCGGACATCCATATGTTGCAAGTACATCGCCATTCTGTCATGTAGTGAAACATCTTGTAGTAACATCGGTAGAACATTACGTAGGAAATCAGCATATATTGCACCATTTAGATTGCCATCGATAAAATGGGGGCCAATTATCCTTCGCCCCGTAACCCCGCACCATACATTAACCCGCCAAGGTCGCTGATGTTCCACTTGTCGCAGCCATCGTGGATTTTCCGTTGCCCAATAGTGCATATTATGCCGGTTTACGTTACCGCTGTTGGTGAATGACGCTTCGTCGCTAAATAGAACGCGTGTAAAAAATCTGTCATCGTCCCGTAATATATCTTGTGTCCAGTAGCAGAATTGTACACGACGTTCAAAGTCGTCGCCATGCGATTCCTGGTGCATAGAAATATGGTACGGGTGCAATCGATGTTGATGTAGCATTCTCAACACCGACGTTTTTGAGATTCCCGATTCTCGCGCAATTTGTCTGCTACTGATGTGCGGATTACCCGCGACAGCAGCTAAAACACCTACTTGGGCATCATCATTTGCTGCAGGTCGTTGCTGATGTTTCACATGTGGCTGAACACTTCCTGTTTCCTTAAATAACGTAACTATCCGGCGAACGCTCCGGACGCTTGGATGATGTCGTCCAGGATACCGAGCATCATGCATAGCACACGTCCGTTGGGCATTTTGATCACAATAGCCATACATCAACACGATATCGAACTTTTCCGCAATTGGTAAACGGTCCATTTTAACACGAGCAATGTATCACGAAGCAAATACCGTCCGCACTGGCGAAATGTTACGTGATACCACTTACTTATACGTTTGTGACTATTACAGCGCCATCTATCACAAAGTGAAAAATGTGGTCCAACTAAAACATTCATATTTCTTTACGTACTACACGAATATGTTAAAAAATGAGGCTTCATATTTAAAAAAAATATGCAGTTGATATCCATTTGACCTATGGCAGCGCCATCTGGCGGGCCAACCATAGCGCCATCTGGTTGCCCCCTTCAAGCTAGACGAGTTTCGTTCTTTGTAGTTTTTTCGTTTGATGCTTATTTCATGAGATATTTGGCCCGGTCACTATCAATGGACCACCCTGTATAAGACAAGAAGTGTCTGGCCGCAGTTCTTAGATCGGTTACTGCTGCTACAATGGCAGGTTATCAAGATAAGTGAGTTTGAACATGGTGTTAAATAGTCCGTGCACGGGCGATGGAACACAGTGTATCCGAGGTAGCAATGAAGTGGGGATTTTCCCGTACGACCATTTCCGAGAGTACCGTGAATATCAGGAATCCGGTAAAACATCAAATCTCCGACATCACCGCGGCCGGAAAAAGATCCTACAAGAACGGGACCAACGACGACTTATGAGAATCGTTCAACGTGACAGAAGTGCAACCCTTCCACAAATTGCTGCAGATTTCAATGCTGGGCCATCAACAAGTGTCAACGTGCGAACCATTCAATGAAACATCATCGATATGGGCTTTCGGAGCCGAGCTCCCACTCGTGTACCCTCGATGACTACGACACAAAGCTTTACGCCTCGCCTGGACCCGTCCACGCCGACATTGGACTGTTGAGGACTGGAAGCATGTTGCCTGGACGAACGAGTCTCGTTTCAAATTGTGTCGAGCGAATGGAATCATGAATACATGGACCCTGCATGTCAGCAGAGAAATGTTCAAGCTTGTGGAGGCTCTGTAATGGTGTGGGACGTGGGAAGTTCGAGTGATATGGGACCCCTGACACATCTAGATACGACTCTGACAGGTGCACGTGCGTAAGCATCCTGTCTGATCACCTGCGTCCATTCATTTCCATTGTGCATTCCGACGGACTCTGGCAATTCCAGCAGGACAATGCGATACCCCAGACGTCCAGAATTGATACAGAGTGGTTCCAGGAACACTCTTCTGAGTTTTAACACTTTCGCTGGCCACCAAACTCCCCAGACGTGAACATTATTGGGCATATCTGGGATGCCTTGCATCGTGCTATTCAGAAGAGATCTCCACTCCCTCGTACTCTTCCGGATTTATGGACAGCCCTCCAGGATTAATGGTGTCAATTCCCTCCAGAACCACTTCAGACATTAGTCGAGACCACTGCACGTCGTTTTGCGGCACTTCGGCGAGCTCGCGGGGGTCTTACACGATATTAGGCAAGTGTACCAGTTTCTTCGGCTCTTCAGTATAGTTGCCCAAACCATCAGCAAACCGCCACCACGAAAATTCGGCCAGAAGTTGGAAACAGTGTGGACCGAGAATCATGCGTCCAAACGACCTTCTCCCATTGCTCCATAGCCTAGGTTTTAGGGCTTCGGCACCACGTTTAGCTGTTACGGGCAGCTCGTCCTGCAGTTCCTTGCTTTGTATTGTTTGGATGCTGAAAAGAGTTCACCAGTGCTAAATTCAGTTCTGCGGTGCCTTCCGGGGCTGTCGTCCTCTTACTTTGCGTCACAATCCTCATCAATGACCGTGTGTCGCGATCACTCAACACACACTTTCGTCCGCGTTACGACTTAGCGGTTGATGTTTTTCTGCTTCCCCTGGATGTGGTATAAATCTCTGATACGTTGCCTCTTGCCCGCAAACACTTCGGCTACCTCGGTTACGAAAGCTCTCACCATACGAGCTCCAACAATTCGCTTAGCTCCAACATAATGCTTTCACGCCTACACAGAAACCAGTTCTGGCGACGACTGACATTTTCAATGTATTGAGGACGCATAGGTGCCGTTCGTGGTCAAATGCTGAATACTAACTTGTAGGCGTGGCTAGTATTTGCATGTATGTTCAAGCATACATTTCTCGTGTGTTTTCATATTTTTGTCCAATCCTTTTATGTTTTCAATAGCAGAGACATTTAAAAATCTTAAATAGAATTAATTCTTAGAAACCTAAATAGGAAATATTAATTTTCAAAAGGAAATACAGGAATATTCTGAGCTTGCCCGCTCAGAAATTTTTCACCTGGTCCATTCTTGAGTGGAATGAGCATCAGAGTATTTAGCTTACAACAATTTCTGTCCCGCAGTACAAAGGTTTTGTGCGGATGTCTCGCGGCAGAGGCCGCGCGGCACGCCTCGTGTAGCCGTTGGCTCAGCTGGCGGCCCTGCTGACCGCACCGCTACTGCGTGTACTGACCGAGTTTCTGCAGCGCGTGCTGTGGCCATATCTGCCACTGGTTATCAGCACGGCCAGCTGACGGAACATTTACGGCGCAACACTTGGCTAGGCTTTCTGTCTTTCAAGTCAGTCAGGCGAATGGTTTTTCCTCATTGCAAGTCTTATCCTGTATTTAATTTCCCATTTCCCTGTCGCTTCTGACACGAAACCGAAGCTTACGAACGCCGGTTCACCTAGCTCCGTTTTTCCGCATTCTGTGACGACCGCTTCGGTAAAAGGCCAACGTCATGCGACAGAAGCATGTTTTCATAGTTGGGATCAGTTATTGAAGAAGGCAGATAATTGGCGTATCCGTAGTTATATGAGTTATTGCAAATAAGTAAGAACATGTTTTCGGATGGTTTTTATTTACATCACTAACGGGAAAATATACGGGCTGAACCGAATTTCACCGACAAGTTTTCTGAGACCGTTCACGGATGTCTTATGAGTATTTTGGTATAAGGGTCTCTAGTAACTCGTTATAGAGTCGTTACTATAATTGCAATTTGAGTTATAAGGAGCATTTAAATGAAAGCGAGGCAGGTGGAAAAATGTAAACTCTTTATTGTTTCAGAAGTAATCCCATAACTGTTAATACATTTATCCCACTGTGAAACGCCGGTCGTGGTGGCCGAGCGGTTCTAGGCGCTTCAGTCCGGAACCGCGCGACTGCTACGGTCGCAGGTTCGAATCCTGCCTCGGGCATGGATATGAGGTTAGTTAAGTTTAAGTAGTTCTAAGTTCTAGGGGACTGATGACCTCAGTCCCATAGTGCTCAGAGCCATTTGAACCATTTTGAACCACTGTGAAAGAAGACAGAGCCTTCATTGAAAAATGTTTGCGGTTGCCTATGGAAACATGATTGTACGCAGGTTTGCACCTTTTCGTCCGAAGGAAGTCGATGGCTACGAATGTCTCTCTCCAAGACGCCAAAACTATAAAAATCGCTTGGGAACTGTGTGGAAGATGTGTAAGGGGTTCCCAGCGAAACTTCTGCAGCGCAATCGAAACAACCTTGGTGACATATGGACCCGCCTCTATATAGTTCCGATCTCTCCCCCTGCGTTGTCCATATTTCTGGAGCTCTGAAGAAAGACATTCGTGGCCATAGGTTTGCTTTGGACCAAGAGATCCACGTCTGGCCACAATCATGGTTCCTCAGGCAACCGCAAACATTTTTCCATGTTGGCACGGGCCGCCTTGTCTCACAGCGGGATAAATGTATTAACAGTTATGATGATCGATTTTGAAATAATAAACAGTTTACTTTCTTATTTCCATCTGCCTCGTTTTCAGTTGGTGCCTCTTGTATTTGGTTTGTTACCGCAATTAGCTTAGTTTCCGTGATTTTACAACTGTAAGAAAGCCTTTAATATACGATCATCAAACCGCACAACACAAAACACATAGTGAAGCAACAAACCTCAGATGCAAAATTATATTTACGGTATTATCGCTGCGGTAGCAACTCAGCGTAGCGGCGTTGTGCCGCTCTTCAACCACATTCATTGAACTTATCCACGAGATGCATGTCGGCAAACTCTTCGCTAATAAACCAATCTGCTCTGCGGTGTATCACTGTTAACGTACAAGTAACGATGACGGAGAACAAAAACAAAAAATGTCCAAATGTGTGCGAGTTCTTAAGGGACCAAACTGCAGAGGTCATCGGTCCCTAGACTTACCCACTACTTAAACTAACTTAAACTAACCTATGGTAAGAACAACTGACACACCCATGCCCGAGGGAGGACTCGAACCTCCGGCGGGAGGGGACGGACTCAGAAACGAGCAACAGTGAATGCAAATTTTAGGCGGAACAGTATAATGGGCAGTACTGTTGTCAATAGAATGGAGTAAATTTGTTTCCCAACAAGACACACAATGCACATTTGTTCTATTGGAATACAGATGCAAAGATAAATGGGTGTAATGAATCAGAGGAATTTCAACTTTCAGGGTGTCTCAAACCTTTTGGGTCAAATTGAAACACATGATAGTGGATCTTCAACCGATTATGTTGAGACAGGGAATTAATGGTCTAAAATGCATATTTATTGTGTTATGGGCATACGCAGCGCACACCGCAACATAGCTCATACTAACTGTTCGCAACGGCGCATTCTCTCAAAGATCCCCGTGTCTTTTGTACCAGGAGACAGGCATCTTGGACGCTAGCAAGCAGGTCTTCATCCGTTTCTAAGGGGTTTCATACACCAACAGCTTCACGTAATCCCAGAGGAAAAAGTCCACAAGTGTGAGATCCTGCGATAGTGCTGACCATGCGAGAGGACCTCCCCTTCCAGGCCAACGATGAGGCTACGTGTCATTCAGGACATTAATTTCGGACTGGGCTGGTGCACCGCCCAGTTGAAACCACACCCTTTCACGGACAACAAGGAGTACTGTCTCCGAGGATGGCGCTCGTCACATGACACGCGTGCTCTGAGCTAAGTTGTGTCAGTATGTCTGTTTGGTGGTCAGTGGCGTACGCTGTTTATCACCAGCTGCCTGTTCCAGTGCACAACAGACAACCGGGATCTCTACAAGAATGCGGCAGAACTGCTTGCCCCATTGCAATACATGCTCTGAGGCGCGGTTGTCGCTTTGAACAATTACTGCCGGCTGGAATGGCCGAGCGGTTCTAGGCGCGGGCGCTACAGTCTTGAACCGCGTGACCACTACGGTCGCAGGTTCGAATCCTGCCTCGGGCATGGATGTGTGTGATGTCCTTAGGTTAGTTGGGTTTAAGTAGTTCTAAGTTCTAGGGGACTGATGACCTCAGATGTTAAGTCCCATAGTGCTCAGAGCCATTTGAACCATTTAAACAATTACTATGAGCTGCGTTGTTGTTATCCAGCGTACGCTGTGTATCTCATAACATAATAAATATGCATTTCCTACCCTTGGTTCCCTATCTCAATATAATCGGCTTTGGACCCACTATCACCTGATTCAATTTGACCCAAAAGGTTTGGGACACCGTGTATTCTGTGACGAGCCATTGGAAAGTACATCTACATCTACAGTGCATGGGAAATGGTATGTCCCATCGTACCGGCAATTAAGGCTTTTTCCCGTTCCGTGAACGTATGGAGCGCGGGAAGAATGACCGTTTTTAAATGCCTCGGTGCGTTCTGTAATTAATCTAACCTTCTCCTCACGATCCTTATAGGAGTGATATGAAGGGAGGTCCTTACACCAAAATGCTCGAGAAATATCCCGAAACAACATCAGAAATTGTGTTGGCGATGTTCGACTTCACTCTATGTATGTGGAAATTACTATTGTAGGATGTAAGGTCCGCCAGTTAAGTGGAAATTACTGTTATCTGTAGAGGACTGTTATTTATATTTGAGGATATCTTTCGAAAGTACCTTAAGAGCGTGAGAAACGCCACTGGTTAGAAAATAATTGTACACATATTGAAGAAATTCCACACAATGACCGTAAATATGTTTCATTTCATCGCTAGAGAAAAAAAAAAATTCTTTGATTTCAGGCAACGACCTTGCCGCAGGAGACAATACATCCAAATGTATGACTATTCATATATAAGAAACTATTCGTAAGTTGACTTCAAGATATTTACTCAGCTAAATAGAAAACTTATGAGCAACAGTATTAAAAATGTTTCTTGCCCATAATATTTTGTTTTGTATCTTGAGATTATTACAGATAATTGAAATACACCATCAGAAGCAGGATTCTGGAAATAAGATTCTGCCTTGAACAAACACAAGTCCTCTTTGTTTAACACCTGAACACGGCAAAATTTTACCATCGTCAGTGGGTTCGTTTATTATCTTATTGTCACGTACTGTTATTTATGTGGCTGTCTGAGATTTGCAGTACATTATATAATAAAATCCAGATTGCTGCCATGGCAGTTAAATGATGTATTTATTATGATGTGTCCATTTCGGCTAGAATGCCATCTTCAGACTATCTGCGAAAATGATGATAATGTTTGGTTTGTGGGGCGTTCAACTGCGCGGTCGTCAGCGCCCGCACAAAGTTCCAATTTTTACACAGTCCATTTTCTTTTCACAATCCAATCTAGTCACTCTCACAAATGATGATGATGAAATGATAAGGACAACACAAACACCCAGACCCTGGGCAGAGAAAATCCCCAACCCGATCGGGATTCGAATCCGGGACCCCGTGATCCAGAGGCAGCGACGCTAAGACTATCTGCGAAAGTGACATAATATTTTATATTTTATTGTAATGTTAGTTAACCATATTTTCTGATAAACTGTGCAAATTTGGTAGTTTTTCAATACATCATCAGTAATCACTGTTACTCTGTATCATATTAAAACATGGTGTAGATTTACGACTCCTATGCTATGAGCTGTTTTGAGGTTTGCCCCTATTGTTTGATCTTTTCTTGTAATTTTTTATAATTTGACGCTTTGTCATATATGACAGAGGGTCCAACTATCAATCTGTCAAATCCGACGATAAAACTTCATATTTTACAAATTACAGTAAAGGACCATTAACAACGGGAGCAAACCACAGAATCGCTGATGATATATGGACGTAAGCACCACATTTTTATGCCAGAAAATATGATTAACAAACATAATAATAAAACAAAAAATTATATCTCACTTTCATAGATGGTCTGAAGATGGCATTATAACCGAAATGTATCCATCACAATAAATACATCATTAAACTACAATAGCAGTTACGTAAATTTTATTACATAATGTCTGTAAGAGATATCTTCTACGCCGCAGGCCAATTTGATGGTAAATTTAATGTTTTGTTCGAGTTTGTCGTTTTTTGTTGATTTCGCTTTTTCATGCCTCTACAAGGTATGTAACGAGTGCGAGGTACAAGGCCCAGCTTACACACCCTGTGGAGGCATGAGAAAGCGGAGTTAACAAAAGATGATAAACTGGATCAAAATATCAGCCGCACAGCAAATGTCATTCAGTCACATAAATATCAGTATGTGATACTTAGAAAATAAATGAACCCACTGACGATGATGAAAGTTCACAGAAACATGTTTGGGTTTTAAACAAGAAGAATTTGTGCTCGCTCAAGGAAGAACCGTATTTTAGTTATTACATATTAGAAAGCAAACTTGGAGCAGAAGTCAGCATCAACCACAAGATGAATAGAACTCTATTTTGACATCTACGGTGCAGCTGAAAGTCCATCACTTCTCACTGAGGGCCTAAACAGCGTCCAGTTTATAACTGGAATATTTCGAAATTGCGGTGAATACGTAGAAATTAAAGTGGGAGACTCCAGAACTAAATTTCAGAAAGCACTTACCCTAGATTTGGGCAGATTTTTTAGAGCGTTTTGGGATGGATTCATATTGGCAAGCGCAGGTGTGGAGCAGAGTATGTGCGATCCAGTACTTGCGAACGCGCCGAGTGGCAAACGAAGACTGTGAGCATAGATTATCGGGCGATCAGTGCTTCTGGCAACGTGGTTTTTAACGTCACCTCGTTCCCGTTGCGCCTCTGGTTGCGATCTTTTTAATCCTGGCGCCAATAGTTTTCTCCGTCTCTGACAGGTGGTGACACTGTGCTGCGGGCAGCTAGTACAGCCATCCTGCCGGCAGATGGTGACTGCGACTGTACCTGCAACTCGCGCAGTTACTTCAAGTCGCACTTCTTTTCACTGAGCTTTACAGAATTTACTCTACTACAGTAAAAAAAACTATTCAAAACGAAAGTTTGCATTTTGTCGTTTCAGCACTTCATGTTAACTTTAGAAGGAACGATATCTCTGTTGAACATGTACTTCCTTAGACAGCGCAAGCCGACAAGTGCTTCATGTTTGCAAGAGCCCTCACCAGTCAAATTTCGGTATGTTTTTTTTTATTTTTTTTATTTTTTTATTTAGTTTCCGGCCATTTTCTGATGAGGTGAAGATTTTCTAACGAAGCGGTCGTCAACGAACCCTCCATGAAGTTTCTTGAGTACAGAATGTTCAACTTCCAATAGAATCGGCACAACCGCCTTAATACTAGGTTTTAAGGAACGTGTACTACATACAGCACATAGTTACTGACGGTTGATCAATGAATGTTCCATTCCGCCAAGGTACTACTGAAATTTCCTGAAGGATTAAGAGTCTGCCCCAGACAAGGAATCGATGTACTGAACACTATTACATCAGTATTATTTCATTTGCAGATTAATAATTGTAGCTATTATGAGTAATATGTTTTTAGGTTGGTTGGTACCTCCAAGCAGCGTGGCACAAGTAAGCAATCAATGATCATTTTCCCCTAGGCAGCAGGTCAGGTATTGGAGTGTGGACGCATGGCCGCAAAACCGACAGTCTGTACTGAAGGCGTAGTCCACTTCGCGACACTGTTACATCCGTGCCGAAACCTTCAGATAGTAAATTATTTGATGTGTTTATGGGAAGACTCTTAAAACTACAGTACGTCACTGAAGTGGGTATATATTAATCACTACCTACACCCCCAGCATCCTACGTAAATGTACGATCTGCAACTAATATACAACTGTAACCAACGAAATTTCACTTTTTTTCTGTGTCTTTAATTTGAAGTGCTGAGCATGAAAATGGTCGTTGAGATGCAAGCTATGCTCTAGTTTTTTAGCTAGTCCACTTTTGCCGAATTACCCTTAAAATATCCGTATTTAGAGACCGTTGTAATGTCGCTGAAGGTAAAATCGATTCTCCTATAGTTTTTATAAAGTTACTGGAGATTCTCTTAAGACTGAACAGCAGTAATCAGCCAGTATTGGTGTACAGCAGTAATCAGTCAGCACTGGTATATTCCACTTTACCTTTGTACATTTCTTGCATCTCAGAATTTTCATGGAGGAAATGTTCTTCATTTTCGTCGCCTGCAGTTTTCGGGGTAGACGTCCTAGCCGCAACGCAAGAAGGGTAGCTTTCATGACGAGTTTCACCTTGGATTCCCATATCACTGCAGAATATTTTCGGATAGATCCTTGTAGTTGGTGCCTTCACACTTCTAAAGAAGTTGGCAGATTTCTTGAACAAAGAAATTAGCTGGTCAACTTCTCATTACCTGTAAAAATACGTCTGAATTATTAGAATGGTCAGCAGTAGGTGGATTGTTCGTGAGTATTTTGTGTAATATCGATGTAAGTAACTGTCTCGCAGGTCTGTCTGACTGATTCTGTTAAGTAACGGTTCATACTTGAAAGACTGTTCGGAGAGGATGTGGTGATATTATAGTGGTGCAGTCTAATGTTAGAAGTCGATTTTCGGTGATAAGTACTGTGACACGGAAAAATTACATCTCTTATTGTAGCTGGAGATAAGGATGTAAAAGGCCTATTACGTCATCCTTAAAATCACAAATCTACTCTACTTGTCAAATTGCTGATTGAATGCGAACTGTTGAGATAAAATTATTAAATAACCTTAAACCTCCAGAAGAGGTTCCCGAAGAAAACTGATCCTTCACTTACACTGTTTATATGGTTGCAGCAAATGCATAATGGTTCGTTGTTAGTGGGAGACGAAAGCGGTATGTGTGAAGGTAAGTGTGTACATCTGAGCTTCCCGACACTGGCGTCCCGTCCACGCATTAGAGCGACTCTGGGGCGGAAGCTACACGCACGTGGGACATGCCAGGCAGCCCAAAGCCAGCACCACGAAGACGAAAGAATATTGCACGTTCTTATTGTAATTCACCTCTGATGTTCCCTGTACGAAAAAAATAAACGGATTGAGGAGGCGTGGAAATATCATGCCAGCAATATGTGGAAGACAAATAGCTAAAGGTACTGCTACGCATTCTCTTAGAGCAAGTTCCTCTAATTTATAAATAAGACCCAAAAACTAAAGGAAGAAGATTCAAAATACATCTAATGTCTGGCCAAGAGCACTTAAAAAAAACTGCACATGGTGGGAACATAGAAAGAGGCTCTAAGTGCAGACTATGTGGTGCGGTGGATGAATTACCACCATATTTAATCTTCCGATGCGAAGCACTGAGGCCAAAAGAACAAAATACTTCAGTCATTAATTGCAGAAGAAACTGTGACTAATGGAGATCTAGTAAAGTGACGATTACTGGTTATTTTTTCTGGAATGTCAGGGAGAGATACCGAAAAATAAACTTAATTTCAGTGTGAACAACAGGGGTCTGAAGACCACTGTTCTTTTGTCTCCCTGGTTAGATCAAATGAAATCAAAAGAAAGAAGAGGGTTAGGAGAAAAATCATGTTTCTCACTAACTGAAACATTTGTGATCATTCATTTGACTATTTTATTGCCTCATGAACTTGTTCCAGCGCTCTATATGTCAATGACGTTATCTGCTTATATCTGATACACTCAAAGTCCTCGGAAATTTGAACAACATATTCTAACATTTCTCCTCTTTTACTACTTACATCATTACCACATTATTTTTGCTTCTTACCTCTGAATACAATCAACAAACAGAGCTTGTTTTCCAGATTTTTTCCCAAGTTCCTCTTAGTATGCCTTCTCGTCTGCCCAGCAGTTTGTTGCTGTCAGTTTCGTTCCTCTTCAGTAGTTTTCCACCAGTACCTTAATTTTATGGAATATCCTATTACAGATCTTCGAATTTTTTCGTGAACTAGAGAGAACCATTTGCGAACTAATGTACACTATCAGATCAAAAGTATGGAAACAACTTTTAGCTAACATTAATATGGGATGCGTCTACCCTTCTCCACCTTTCTGGTGCTGGGGACACTTTCAATAAAGTGTTCGAATATCTGTGGAGGAACGGCAGCCCATTCTTCCTCAAAAGCCAAAACCAGAAAAAGGTAGTGATGTTAGACGCTGACGTCTGGAACGAAGACGTTGTTCCACCTCATCCCAAAGGTGTTCCATTGAGTGCAAGTGGGGACTAAGGGTAGGCCAGTACTTTTCAGGAATGTTATTGTCCACAAACCACTGTCTCAGAGATGCTACTTCAAGACAGGGTGCATTATCACGCTGATACAATCACAGTATCCGAACATTTCGCTACTGAACGTAGCACACTATATTGTCAAACGTTATCATATTCTCCCGCAAAAAAGTTTTTCTTAAGGTAATAAAGGGACCATGCCACAACGACGAGAAACACCCCAATGCCTTAACATCTCCTCCCAAGAAATGTACAGTTAGCACTACACACGATGGCAGGTAACGATGTCCAGGCATTCGCCAAACCCTAAGCCTTCCATCGGATTGCCACTGGGTATAGTGTGATTCATCACCCCAACTACACTACCGCCCATTACAATTGCTACACCAAGAAGAAATGAAGATGATAAACGGGTATTCATTGGACAAATATATTATACTAGAACTGACATGTGATTACATTTTCACGAAATTTGGGTGCATAGATCCTGAGAAATCACTACTCTGATCAACCACTTCTGGCAGTAATAACGGCCTTGATACGCCTGGGCATTGAGTCAAACAGAGCTTGGATGGCGTGTACAGGTACAGCTGCGCATGCAGCTTCAACACGATACCACAGTTCATCAAGAGTAGTGACTAGCGTACAGTGACGGGCCAGTTACTCGGCCACCACTAACCAGACGTTTTCAATTGGTGAGAGACCTGGAGAATGTGCTGGCCAGGGCAGCAGTCAAACATTTTCTGTATCCGGAAAGGCCCGTACAGGACCTGCAACATGCGGTCGTGCATTATCCTGCTGAAATGTAGGGTTTCGCAGGGATCGAATAAAGGGTAGAGCCACGGGTCGTAACACATCTTAAATGTAACGTCCACTGTTCAAAGTGCCGTCAATGCGAGCAAGAGGTGACCGAGACGTGTAACCAATGGCACCCCATACCATCACGCCGGGTGGTACACCAGTATGGCGATGACGAATACGCTTCCAATGTGTGTACCGCGATGTCGCCAAACACGGATGCGACCATCATGATGCTGTAAACAGAACCTGGATTCATCCGAAAAGCTGACGTTTTGCCATTCGTGCACCCAGGTTCGTCGTTGAGTACACCATCGCAGGCGCTCCTGTCTGTGATGCAGCATCAAGGGTAACCGCAGCCATGGTCTCCGAGCTGATAGTCCATGCTGCTGCAAACGTCGTCGAACTGTTCGTGTAGATGGTTGTTGTCTTGCAAACGTCCCCATCTGTTGACTCAGCGATCGAGACGTAGCTGCACGATCCGTTACAGCCATGCGGATAAGATGCCTGTCATCTCGACTGCTAGTGATACGAGGCCGTTGGGATCCAGCACGGTGTTCCGTATTTACTGTCCTGAACCCACCGATCCCATATTCTGCTAACAGTCAATGGATCTCGACGCACGCGAGCAGCAATGTCGCGATAAGATAAACCGCAATTGCGGTAAGGTACAATCCGACCTTTATCAAAGTCGGAAACGTGATGGTACACATTTCTCCTCCTTATTCGAGGCATCACAACAACGTTTCACCAGGCAACGCCGGTCAACTGCCGTTTGTGTATGAGAAATCGGTTCGAAACTTCCCTCATGTCAGCACGTTGTAGGTGTCGCCACCGGCGCCAACCTTGTGTGAATGCTCTGAAAAGCTAATCATTTGCATATCACAGCATCTTCTTCCTGTCGGTAAAATTTCGCGTCTGTAGCACGTGATCTTCGTGGTGTAGCAATTTTAATGGCCAGTAGTGTAAATTGTTTCCAGTCATTCACTGCTCAGTGTCATCGCTCTTTACACTATCCAAGCGTGGCTTAGACTACATGCGTGGTTTATAAAGAGCTGCTCGATCATTGTGCTCCATCTTTTAAACTCTCTACGCGCAGTCACTGTGCTAGCTGGACTGTTGGTAGCACTTTGGAACTTATGGGTAATTCCTTCCGCTGTTTCTATGCGATTATTACAACCACCCTCCGCAATTAGACTGTTGTTTATTTGCAGTGTTACATTTACACGATCATTATATTTCAAAGTGCCATTATCAAGTGTTTCCTCCAGTGCACGTTTAGCTGGTCTTGAAGTAGTTTTAGTATTAATGTTAATGTAATTTGGTATCACTTGTTCAGTTGTGCATTTTTTGTTAAATCTAATACACTCAATATCTTTCAATAATTTTATCTTCAGCCGTTGGAAGCGAAGTACATTCCCAAATGCTTGGCTAGGCAGACATTTAATATTTTTTTTTTCATAATGCGGGGTCACAGTCATAGTTTAAAGAAATATATTATGACTGTGGCCCCGCATTATGAAAAAATTATTAAACCCTCCGCAAAGCTCGACAGTCCCTGCCCGTCTGCACATGAGCTATGCCTGTTCTCGGTTTATCTGTGGTTATACCTTTGCGAAGCCACTGATCACATCACCAACAGTCGACTGGTCAGCTGTAGAATGGTTGGAACGTCCCCAAAGTATTTGTTACTCATGTGGAATCGAATGACTAGTAGGCCTTCACGTCTGAAGTCACTGAGCTCTCCTGATAGCTGCTCTGCTGTTACTTCTTCTCTACCGCCAACAGAATACTCCCTGCCTCCTTTTACACCAGCGTGTCCGCCTCTCTCGCCATCTAGTGGACAATTTCGAATTACATATGACTGTCCGGAAACTTCTAATCAGATACAGCATTTTAACCAATTCTTCTAGCACTATTATTTCTAATAGTGAAACAGTATTAGGACGGACTCAATTAATTCCTTTTTATTTCGGTTCTGCACAGCATTATTTGTTAGACTTACCCTTCCTTCGAGCTGTAAACTGACTAACACATCCAGTTATAGCTTCACGTCTCGCTCGGGCCCGACAACACCGACATTGGACTGTTGATGACTGGAAACATGTTGCCTGGTCGGGCAACTCTTGTTTCAAATGTATCGAGTGGATGAACGTGTACGGGTATGGAGACGACATCATGAATCCACGGACCCTGCATGTCAGCAGGGGACTGTTTAACCTGGTGAAGGGTCTGTAAAGGTGTGAGGTGTGTGCAGTTGGACTGATAGGGGACTCCTGATACGTCTAAATGCGACTCTGACAGGTGACACGTACGTAAGCATCCTGTCTAATCACCTGCATCCATTCATGTCCATTGTGCATTCCGACGGACTTGGCCCATTACAGCAGGACAATACGACACCCCACACGTCCAGAACTGCTACAGAGTGACTCCAGGAACACTCTTCTGAGTTTAAACACTTCCGCTGGACACCAAACTCCCCAGACATGAACATTATTGAGTATATCTGGGATGCCTTGCAACGTGCACTCTTAGGGATTTATGGACAGCCCTGCAGGATTCATGGTGCCAGTTCCCTCCAGCACTACTTCAGACATTAGTCGAGTCGACGCCACGTCGTGTTGCGGTACTTCTGCGTGTTCTGCTGTTCAGCAGGTGTACCAGTTTCCTTGGCTCTTCTGTGTGTACTTGTACGTAGGAAACAATTTCGTTCTTCTTGTCCCGTGAAATTGCAGTACAAACATAATTTCCGTTGTGTCTGTATAGTATACTTATTAACGGTGTATTGTCAGTTTTTACTTATAACACATTTAATGGGAATACCATCAAAAACTGGCGGCTGCTCAGTGGACGAACAACGAATGTATGCTCATAAAATAAACAAACTTGTTATGGAACAGACTGGACTGGAAGACATAACTTCAGTGAATATGAAATGGAGAGGTTGGAACGTGTAGGCCTATGCAGGTGAGTGGATGGCCGTAGCGCCACGGATGTTTTTGGTAGATTCCGAAAGGCAAGAAAAAGGTAAGAGACAACAATTTAATGCGAGGTAGATAGATGGCACTGGAAAATATGCAATAGCAGCTTGGTTGTCCATAGTAGTGGATGGAGAAGTCGTTGAAAGACTTTCCAACATGGATGACCATTATGATGATGACGTGTGTGGCTGAGTGCTGTTGTACAGGATGATTCATAGGTGGGGAACAACGCCTCTAAAACAATAACAGGTGAGATAAACAGAAATTTAAAGTCAATTAGTATGGGATGGGAGAGGGGGAAAACCGATGAAGCTATGTTACCAACATAGCGACCATTTTGGAGGCTGCCATCTTTGACTCAACTAGCAATTTTCAAACGTAAGGGGCTTCGTGTGACATATCAAACAGATAGAGAGTTACACGAGGATTACACTGGTGCCTTTCATTTGAGTACTCATTCTCGAGTTACGACAGATGTTTCTTCCTTACGGCTGGTGCGAGAGCTGATGGCGTCAACACAAGCCAAAAGCATTGAGATCGTCCTGATATCAAGAGAGAGGGGCAACCATGTTATCGCAGAGGATTTCAGCTAACGCCATCCACACTGAACACTCATTACCCAAAGCGCGCTGGTGACACTAATCGCAAAATTACGTGAAACTGGCTCTTTTGCAGACAAACGGGCTGCTAGACGATCGAAAATGGTTACGAATGAAATAACATCAACCTCTATTCTGGCATCGTTCAGTAACGGTTCGGAGCAATATTCGCCGCATCTCGCAGAAACTGGGGTCAGTCGAACAAGGTTGCTTTTTTATGCTTTTGTTCAGATTCAGGTACATGTGATGGTCGATGTCGATGAGGAATGGGTGAAGCGGATAACAATAACCTTACAACGAGCTAGACAACACGACGAGGCCACCATGTAGCATCTGCCTTGCTCTGTGCCAAATGCGACATAACTCGAAAATGAATAAAGCTCTACCCAGACGTTGTCCATAACTCTGATTCCATTTGACAATCACAAGCTGCATCGAAGACGGGAGTTTCCAAAATGGCCACCAGGTTTTCCTCCACTTCTATGTCATATGACTTCATTTTAAATTTCTGTCTATCCACCTGCCTATATTTTAGATGTGTGGTTCTCCACTCACGAAGCATTCTATTAGTGTACTCATAAAATCAAGTTGGGCTGCCTTAATGTATGTACAGTAAAAACCATCGCCCTTTAGAACTGTATGCAACAGAGTTAAAGATGCACAGAGGTTGATCTTGATCGTAACCTCAGTGTACAGACCATTAACGTTTCGAACGGAGTTTCAGAGTGGTCCACGACACAACAAAACCATACACGTCCAGTTCTGTATTATAGACACTTCTTGATAATGGCCTAATGAGCAGGAAACAGGTTAGTAAGAAACAAATATCAGTGGAACAAAACGCATTTGTTACGCACTATCTTGTATGAGGGACAGCAGCAGTCATAAGTAGACATCTTGAACAATAACCTCTTGGTTGCTCTTGTAAATAATTTATTAAAGATCGGTTTTGTAGCCTAGAAGCTAATCATTAGGTTAAATATGGTGAATCATGACATTATAGTTGCAGCAAGGGCAGAACGGAACGTTTCTTGTCTATGAATAAATAACGCAAGTAACGTTCATAGTACGCTTGAGGAACCCGAAGATCCGCCAGTTGCATCACTTATTCATATATAGGTATGTTCCATCCCATCCATGTTGCAACTATGCAACTATAATGTCATGATTAACCAGGTGACTTCCATGTTACGAAATTAGTCGTTAAATAAAATATTTACAAGAGCTGCCAAGCGGTTATTATTCAAGGAGAAAGCGATTTTGGTCTGTTTTTCACTCTCAAATCCTCCCAGAACTATACCATTTTGGCTCTCTAGGTTTGAATTACGACCGCCCTCCTCTGTAGCCAGGCGATAGCTTAGAGGAGCATCCTGACAATTTTACAGTAGTTTCCGCGGACAGACTGCAAAATCCGCATTCGACTCTTGACACCTGCCATTATTCTTAAACTCTCAGAGGACAATGACTAGTTGTCCGAGACAGCTGTCCGGATGTGATACAATGTAAGCCCTTAAAACTGAAGTTCACTTAAAGGGGTAGTACTTTCTGAAAATTTAAAAAAATTGATTTTTGGTGGGATTGAAATGTTTTCTGGGATGCCTACATTATTGTAGTGTTCATCCCAAGTTCGCCATAAACTTCGTTGTAGAGTACCAAGACGATTTGCGAAAAAGTGTCTCCTGAAACTATTCAAATATCGACATCGCGACCAATGTGGCGTTATGGAAATTATGAACGTTCTCTAACTCGAGATTGGACCATCACGTTACAGCTTCTGCACAAGAGCGGACGAAAAGCGCACTGAACGAGCAGAGCAGCGGATGACAGAAGCTCTCAAAAAGGTCTTCAGGTCCATCACGTCCACGAAGAAGACGAAGGAGGACCTCCTTTTGGATATGGAAGGCTCGCTTTATAATCCGAGGATCGCTGAATAGAGACATGTTTAACTTAATAAAAAAATGTAACCCGAACTTTAAACGCGTTTTTCTCGAAATCGTATTTTGTTAAATTGACGAGAAATATAACATGAGAATGTTTCACACGACTTTGATCTGAATTTGGCGCCAGCATTCTAATTTGAATTCTCTGTCAGCGTACGTAGCCGTTTTTCGATGTCGGTGCACTCTTTCGTTTTGGACGAAAAACATTTTGTTAGAATTTTAAATTTTTCAATTATACTATATATGCTGATAGAAAAAATATTGAAAATGAATTACACAAAATTAGTTTGTTAGGTATCCATTAGGAGAGCTTTATGAATTTCCGTCTATGACCAACGTTCCGGCTGCAAGTCCATCTACCTGGTGCAGTGGTTAGGGAGAGCGCCAGACTTGGGTATAAAAAGATTTCTTAAATACAAAAGTGTTTAGAAATAAAACTGTATCATCCGATTAAGCATTACTTTTTATTTTACCTGAGAAACATCTCAAATCACCCATTTTTCAAGCTTTCAAAGAGGGCTACCCATTAATGAGTGGTGTCATTTTAAATAACTTCGGGTTTCTACGGAAATTGTCCTTTGAGATCTTTTTAATGCTGGACGTATTTATAGACAAGTTATCGGAATGCTTAACACATGAGGAAGTAATATAATAAATCTAAGACTTCTCCAAAAACTTAAAATTTTGTCTGCCTGTAGGTCCTCGTACACAAGCATCGACATGTATGTAATATTTCGCTGCTCCTGACGGGGACAGAAACGTTTTCGCTCAATTTCGTGAGTTAATTAATTATTTTTCTATTAAGTATGTCTGTGAGATTTTATCCGTTCTACTTACTATGATTATAGATATTTGCTGAACCCACTTAAGACAGAGAACAACAAGATACTCAGCGGAAAGTATGACCTACATTGCGCACGAGTTCTAAGCTACATGTAAACATGACCTAATAACTGAATATAGGTTTAAATTACCAGAAAAGTTCATTCTTTCGGAGAACAGTTCTTCCTCCAGTTTCTCAACATCGCGTTCGCAAATGCGGTGTTAAACCTGAAACATCAGCATCACCCGAGCTGTTTGCTTGGTATGCACGCAAGAAACTGCGACCGTTATCCGAGATACAACTACGTCCGTCCGTTGTCGGACGAGCTCGGCATTGTTTCTTAATGTCCGCAGTTGTTAGAATGGTGTCCATACTTTGCTTATTGTTTCTCTTTTTGTGTGTAAACTCTTGTGATGGTTCTGATTCTGCAATGGTTGCCTTGATAAGTGATGACCGTAGTTGCTTACGGTAACTGTAAATATAGTCCGTAGAAAATCATGGTTCTGCCCGTTTTAGTGCATGTGCGGTCACTGCTGATTTGTTCATTTCGCCTCTGCAAAGATGCCTTCTGAATTTGCTGTGGTGCTGTTACCCCTTTTTATTGTTCCTGTATGTTCTGTGGGCCAACCACAAGTAATTCATGTTGGTATTCACTTAGCGCGATGCGCTTTACGTTGTCAACTCAAATAATTTTCGACTAGTTAACGATATCTGTAATCTTTTTCCACCTAGACGAGAAGATCACGAGACGGCGAAACACAGATCAAACCAAATGACTTTCTGGAACGCAGCCGGCCCGCATCTCGTGGTCGTGCGGTAGCGTTCTCGCTTCCCACGCCCGGGTTCCCGGGTTCGATTCCCGGCGGGGTCAGGGATTTTCTCTGCCTCGTGATGGCTGGGTGTTGTGTGCTGTCCTTAGGTTAGTTAGGTTTAAGTAGTTCTAAGTTCTAGGAGACTGATGACCATAGCTGTTAAGTCGCATAGTGCTCAGAGCCATTTGAACCATTTTTTTTGGAACGCAGCCGGGTGACGTCGACAACCGTCGATATTTCGATAGGACCATTCAAAAATGGTTCAAATGGCTCTAAACACTAAGGTACTTAACATCTGAGGTCATCAGTCTCCTAGATTTAGAACTACTTAAACCTAACGACATCACACAAATCCATGCCCGAGGCAGGATTCGAACCTGCGACCGTAGCAGCAGCGCGGTTCCGGACTGAAGCGCTTAGAACCGCTCGGCCACAGCGGCCGGCTAGGACCACTCGCTGCCATTTTCAATGCAAAACTGCAGTAAGTAATGGTTGTGCAAGGGAACTTAAAACCTTGGTTTTCAGAGAAACACCGGAAAGACAATGCACACACACACACACACACACACACACACACACACACACACACATACACACATACATACACACCAAAGAAATAGTGAAATTAATAATAATGGATGAGATAACATAAACTTTGTCCCTCTGTTTTTTTTTTTTTTTTTTTTTTTTTTTTTTTTTTTTTTTTTTTTTTTTTTTTTTTTTACAAGGGAGAGATCAGGATACGATGCAGAATTTAAACAAAATTACCATCTTTCATAGGGTTACTTGTTAATTTAATTTCAATAGCTTCCTTAACAACACTATCCAATAGCTTCCTTAACAACACTATCCCAATAGCTGGAAGTGCATGCCAGAAACTCCGTGTTGTTATATTCCATAGGATGACCGGTGCCAAGACAATGTTCTGCAATGGCGGCTGTTGTAAACGTGTCAGCCACTTGTTATCAGTACATCAGATCCTCCACAGTCCTGATAGTCTGACCACTATATGACAAGCAGTAGCTGCAAGGAATACGGTAGACACCCGCCTTACGCAAACCAATATCATTCTTTACGGGACTTATCATAGATGGTGGTCGAAAAACACACTTCACATCATATTTCCACAAAATACGACCAATCATGTTCGAATTGCTCCTTGCGCAAGGCAATAAGGCCGTAGACTTAGGTGTCACCTCGGTATTATCTTCGCTTACCGGTGCACAGTTAGCCGATGGCGCAACGCACATCTGATCTGTCTTTCACTATAACCATTCTAACAAAAAGGTGACTTCGAGATGGGAATAACTCAGCTGACAAACTCTCAGGATCTGTGATGACATGGGCCCTGTGAACCAAGTTACGAAGTACCCCTTCCCGTTGAGCCGGATGGTGACAACTATAAGCCTGTAGCTACAAGTCAGCGGAAGTAGCGTCCTTTGCCCCAGTGTACCATCCACTTTCCTCCTGACCACCACATCAAGAAAGGGAAGACAGCCATCCTTTTCCACTTCCGTCGTGAATCAAACATTTGGGTAGCTCGAATTCAGGTACCCTAAAAAGTCGTTCAAATTCTCACTGCCATGAAGCCAAACAACAAAAGTATCGTCCATATATCTGAAAAAAGGTTTCAAGGCTGCCGAAATCCCATGCTATCAGGAACTTTTAATCAGGAGGCTGTTATTCTTTCTCTCAACACTTTTTGGCGGTCAGCACAGATCCTGCGATACGCTCAATCAGAGAGTAAACACTGCATCTTTAGAAAGTAATCCTGCTTGTCCAAAACAATGGTAGCATTGCCCGTGTCCGCAGGTGAGTCAACGTAAAGCAGTCCTCTCAGCTATTCGTTTTGCTTAAAAATGGCAGGGAGTGCTGCTGTCGAAATAACGGCGGTTGCCGACGAACTGACCCGGCAACATTCCCGTGAGTTTTCTGAACATTGTACGAGTATATGCTGGGAGAAATTCAGGCCTCACAGACCAAAACGTTTCCACAATTTCATTTATCATCAAAATACAGCACTAAATTTATTTTAATGGAACTATAGTTCTTTTGCGCCAATATAACAGATCTGTATGAGACGTATTCAGAGATGTAAACTTTTGGATGTCTGGTAAGAAAACTACTGTGTGAAAATACACAGAACATAGGGATTTTTGCGCTTGTGTTGCAACTGTTTGAATGTCGTGCTGCACGTAAGTTTTCTCTCCTGTCCCCATCGAGAGCGCCGTTAAAACAACTGCACAAAAATTCCCGTACGGTTTTCAACGTAGTTTTACTGAGTCATTTCTTGGCAAACCAGCAAGACTTGTTATCTCTAAACTAGTTCGGTACAGATCTGTTATACTGGTGCTGAAGCACTTGTTCGTTTCACAAAGAATAGCCTGTTCGATAATGTTGCAAAAACGTGTTGTCATTAGTTGATGAGCACTAGTTAAAATTCGTGTAGATGAAAAGGATACAAATATCTTTAAGGCGGCAAAAGGTGGAGTTAAATAAAATAAGGATGAGGACTTTGCACCAAGAGAGTACTTCAAACGAGTCTTCCTTTAATGGGTTCCACTGCCTTCCTCATATTTTCCTCTGCCCAATACTTTCTTTTCTTCCCAGCCATCTGCTGAAAAGAAATAAAAGACCTGTACCACTTGGCAAACGCTGCCGAACTGCCGAAACATGTAATGAATTATTGCATTTTTAAATGCTACTCACATTGCTACTCACAAGTTTCATTAAATATGATGTAGCACTAATAAAACTAAAATATCAAACTACTTACCATTCAGCTGTGATGCTGAGATTGGGTCACGAGCCAGTCTACAGTCATTGTTGACTGTATTCATTTGCCTGATCGCTTCTAGGGTTTCAGACGGCAGGGCGTTAAGTCCCTCCGCGTGGCAGCACTGAAAAGACCAGCATTTGTTTTATGGCGGTGTTCAAATGGTTAGTGCAGTGCACAGTGACACATATCAAAACTGTCTGATGCAACGAGTAACTGGTGCCAGGGGTAGTGGGTGCGTGAGCTACATGTTTATGCGCCGGTGCGATGCAATGATGTCCCCTGCCAGAGACAACCGTACGCGTTTGGTATCGCTTGATAAGGGCTGGTGTCTCCATATAGCTCATAATGCGCCTATCAGTTCGTGGCCCTTGGAGATTTCAACGCAGTTACCAGTTTTATCTCTAAGGAATCTCCCACACATGGCGATGAAACATTTGTAAACAGTTTTACACATCGAGCACGGCCTGTGAACCCGGAAGTATTGGATACAATCCTGCACTAATACATAACTTAATCTATAATAACAAAATAATTTTTTACGTGTGAAAGTTCATCATTTATTCACTTACTAATGGCTGCATTTGTTGCTATAGGTACACTTTTCTTCATAAGTTAGAGAGATTCTTCGATGAATTTTGCATAGCATACATACCACACTTACAGGTGTATGAAACTCTAGAATTTATTTAATTTATGAAAAAACGAATGATCTGTTGTATTTTAAACTTCATGTTTAGAAAAAACACAAATTTTGTAGTTAATTACCTCAATTTTTTCTATAGTTTTTAATAGATTTGGAAAATTCTAGAGTTTCATACACCTTTAAGTATGGTTTGTATGCTGTGCAAAATTCATCGAATCATCTCTCTTACTTATGAAGAAAAGTGTACCTAAAGCAACAAATGCTGCCATTAGTAAGTGAAAAAAAATTATGAAATTTCACATGTAAAAAAAAAAATACTTCGTTATGTTTTCGAACTTCCACTGCTATGAGTGTGAATTCTGAATCCCTCCTGGTCATGCTGACAAAGTTTTATGAATTTATTTGTAAAAGTATAGATATTAAAATGTCCTGTGGTGCCTCTCCTGCTCCAAGTCGGCCCGTTTGACGTCCTACCCCCCTTAACACGAGATTCTTCACAAAAATAAATAAATAAATAAATAAATAAATAATCCACAATATTCGAACTACTATGCAACATTATGAAAAGCCAGGTGTGTGCAAACTCAACTCATGTCCAAGGTTCTACATTGGACAAACTGGTAGCAACTTCACAACAAGATCAGAAGAATACATGGATTCAATCCGCCCGAACAATCCAAACGAAGCCTGTTTTGCCACACAGCTTGCCCAACACATTCTGCAAATAGCACATGACAAACCCATAAGGTACTTCATATTCAGTCTAAACAACCTAAGCAAATCCAGGTATGCTGAAAATCTTGCCCAACACAGTCATGCTGCCAGTAGCATAGGACAGAACCTTCAGGTACTTCACGTTGCTAACAAAGGCATAAAACTTAACCTTGAAGAAACTGAAATTTTCTTCAGCACACACATAGCATCAGACGACCTTCTCGATGACACTGAACTGAGAAATAAATTTTTCGTACATATATTCGAAGACTTACCCAAAAATGGTAAGCATAAAAATTTTAATGTTTAGATGGGATAAAAAAACGCTTTGTTATGTGACAAAAACGTCTCAGGTGCAGCTTTTCTCCTCCAGGAGTGTTTCACGAATAGTGGCTCCAGCTTCAACCAAACGGGTAGCCAGATTTTCTGGAGTGTCTATCGGTGTGTCTGGAGTGTCTACACCAAACGTTTCATCTCCAGTCACAAAAAGAAATCCATAGGTCAGCAAAAATTCTAGAACCATATCCATCAACGGCAGTTCGAACACCGTTCGAGGACTTCACTAGTGTCAAAATCTTCATGGAGACGTAGTGGGGATACTTTGAAATTTTTGTCACATAAAAAAGTATTTCCTTTTATCGTCACTAAGCACCCTAAAATTTTATACATACAATTTTGTTTATATCCTATTGTTGCAGCCACATCAATTCTATAGTAACTAGTCGAGTATATCGAGAATAGTAACGAAATTAGTTAATGGATTAGTTGATGTCAAAGAATTTCAACTAAAAAACACAGGGAGAAGAGGGGAGTGAATGAAGAGCATGTTTAGGTTTCCTTCGGCAAGTACTGTGACTTGTTGAAGGACAGAATACTAGGATTTAATGCACTGTCGTCGAGGTTAGCTGAGACGAAACCATGAAGAAGTAGTGGAAGAAATTAGCCATGTCCTTTTCTAAGGAGCCATTCCGGCGTTTGCTTAGGACCACTTACGGAAATCGTGGGAAACCCGTATCTGGACAGCTGTTTGAGTGATGGCACTCTAGAATTCAATTCCCACAAGGTTTGTCAACTTACTAAAGTTTGTCGACCTAAAGCTCTTCTTATTCATTACAACTTTTGTCCTGTCAATGTGTAAAGATAATAAAAAAGCAACTATTCATACTCGTAACAGGGAAAGTTTCACATGAAAAAAATTTCATTGGAAAATGACATTGAAAGGTGAAAGAGGGGGAAAGGCGAAGAACAGTTCGAATAATGAATAGCGCAGTTCCATAAACAGTTATTACAATGCATAGGAATAATCAGGCAGAGTGACCTTAAACACAAAGGGTGATCAAAAAGTTTCCGTTCGAAAGCCGTACAGTCCAGAATCGGTATGCCCATCAGGCAAAATCGCCGTGAGCACTGAGGAAACCATCCCGCCGGCGCACCAGGTTGAAGATTTCCGTTTGATGAAACACAGTATGCTGCGTGAAGAAGTCCGTAATTGCCCGTCACACATCCTAGTCCGACTGGAATCGTCGACTGTTCAACGTATTTTTTAAGGGACCGACGGCGTGATAATCGCACAGGGAGAGATAAGGAGCATAGGGCGTGTGTTCGAGTGCCTCCCACTCGAACTGATGTAACTTCTGCGTTAACGATATTTGCGATAAGGGGACGTGCTATCATGAAGCAGCAGCACCCCATGGCGCACCATTCCACAACGGTGGTTTTCGTCAGGCATGTTGCCCCACACACATTCTTCATTCTCCTTTAGATTTCTACCGGCATCTGTCCTTCGACAGCCAAGAAAAGAATAATAGTAGATTGACCCTGTTTGGACGCATTTGGTAATAACGTCGCCATATATACGCTGCAACTTTTCGATCGCCCGTTAGAGAGTCACCACAAAAATAAACTGTAAGAAAAGTAGATGTCAGGAGGAGACTTACTGGGCAAATTTAAGGAAATGTATTTCATCCACAAAGGAAGTGGCTTACAAAACACTTGTTGACCGATTCTTATGTTCTGCTCGTCCCTACCCCGGCTAATTAATACAACAAATAGAGAGGATCCACCTACGAGCGGGACGATAGCCATGGGATCGTTTAGTCGGCGCGGAAGTCTTACGGAGAAGCTCAGTAAAAAACGTTGGCAGACAAAAGAAGGGTCGTAGATCACCAAGGGCTTTACTTTTGAAATTCTAAGAGTAAACGTTCCAGGAAGAGTAGCAAGGTAGTACCTCTTCCCACCAACGTCTCATAAAATGACCACGAGGCTAAACTCAGAGAAATTAGATCGCATCCGTTCGTACATTCATTAGGAAAGGTGGGAAAAAATAGGGGTATTAAAGTAACCCTAGTAGAGTAGCTAGTGGAGTATAGATATATTCGAGGACGCATGGAAGCTCATGAACAGGATGAAATGCTTCCATAAGCAGTTGCTGGCTTGAAAAGGGCGAGAAATGAGGAGTCTCGTCCGACGTGCCCACCAGAATTTATTCAAGGTAGGAGACCTCGTACAAAAATGGAAGACGTGTACAAACTTCTGCCTTGTGGACGAATGATGGACCACACAATTCCAGGTAAGCGGGATAGGGGAAATTCGTCGAAAACAATTTTTTCTCACGTTGCCGCCGACAAGATCCCTTTTTTAGTCGGGTCTGTGAGGTTGTTTGCGACTGTGGGTCCGGCGGCAGTGAGCTCTGCGTGGGAAAAGCCTTTGGAAGTGCGGAGAGCGGGGGCAGAGGGTTGTCGGGTTGTCGTTCCCACGTCGAGGCGGCCACCCTCCCACCACGCTTCCGCTCCCTGCAGTGGCCACTCACCTCTACCTGGAAACAGCGCGGTTGCAATTCCTACCTCTTTCGGCAGCCATACTGGCATCTAAGGGTCACAATCATAAAACAGCGTTACGCGTTACTGTTCCATTAAAATGCCGCCTCTTGCGTTATTAGTCCAGAAAGTAGACACAAAAAAATACGGTAAAATCTGTGAAGTACTACATGTACAAAATTGTTTTCTCGAGTTCTATTCTCTCAGCCATTTAGTCGCCTTCAACTGCTTTATTCATCCTTTTATGGTCGTTTTGTTAACTATTGTAAAATATTCCTAACTTTCTGAACAGTTTCATTTTATGACAATTGTTCATTTCATGGAATATCTCAGAATCTCCTCATCTTGTAAGGTTTTAACAGATATGAAATACTCTCTATGTGTCTACATATGCATGGGTGCTCCGCAAATCACACGTTAAGTGCCTAGCAGACGGTTCATCGACCCCAGCTTCACAATAATTCTCTATTATGCCAATATCGAACAGTGCAGTAAAAATGAACGCCTGTATCTTTCTGTGCGAGTTCTGATTTCCCTTACTTTATTATGATGATCGTTTCTCCATATCCGTGCCAGCGTCAACAAAATATTTTCGGATTCGGAAGGGAAAGATGGTTATTGAAATTTCGTGAGAAGATTCCGCCGCAACGAAAAACGCCTTTGTTTTAATGACGTCCATCCCAAATCCTGTATCATGTCCGTGACACACTCCCCTATTTCGCGACGATACAAAACATGCTGCTCTTCTTTGAACTTTCTCGATCTAATCTATTACTCCTATCTGGTAAGGATCCCAGACCGCGCAGCAACACTCCAAAAGAGGGTGGACAAGCGTAGTACAGGTAGTCTGTTTAGTAGGTCTGATATATTTTTTAAGTGTTCTGCCAATGAAACGCAGTTCTTGGTTTGCCTTCCCAACAACATTTTCTGTGTTCTTTCCAATTTAAATTGTTTCTAATTGTAGTTCCTAGGTATTTAGATGAATCTACGGCCTTTAGATTAGACTGATTTATCGTTTAACAATATTACGGAAATGGAAGAGGATGTAGATGAAGATGAAATGGGAGATACGATACTGCGTGAAGAGTTTGACAGAGCACTGAAAGACCTGAGTCGAAACAAGGTCCCGGGAGTAGACAACATTCCATTAGAACCACTGACAGCCTTGGGAGAGCCAGTCCTGACAAAATTCTACCATCTGGTGAGCAAGATGTATGAGACAGGCGAAATACCCTCAGACTTCAAGAAGAATATAATAATCCCAATCCCAAAGAAAGCAGGTGTTGACAGATGTGAAAATTGCCGAACTATCAATTTAATAAGTCACAGCTGCAAAATACTATCACGAATTCTTTACAGACGAATGGAAAAACTGGTAGAAGCCGACCTCGGGGAAGATCAGTTTGGATTCCGTAGAAATATTGGAACACGTGAGGCAATACTGACCTTACGACTTATCTTAGAAGAAAGATTAAGGAAAGGCAAACCTACATTTCTAGCATTTGTAGACTTAGAGAAAGCTTTTCACAGTGTTGATTGGAATACTCTCTTTCAAATTCTAAAGGTGGCAGGGGTAAAATAAAGGGAGCGAAAGGGTATTTACCTTTTTTACAGAAACCAGATGGCAGTTATAAGAGTCGAGGGGCATGAAAGGGAAGCAGTGGTTGGGAAGGGAGTAAGACAGGGTTGTAGCCTCTCCCCGATGTTATTCAATCTGTATATTGAGCAAGCAGTAAAAGAAACAAAAGAAAAATTCGGAGTAGGTATTAAAATCCATGGAGAAGAAATAAAAACTTTGAGGTTCGCCGATGACATTGTAATTCTGGCAGAGACAGCAAAGGACCTGGAAGAAATGAACGGAATGGACAGTGTCTTGAAAGAAGGATATAAGATGAACATCAACAAAAGCAAAATGAGGATAATGGAATGTAGTCGAGTTAAGTCGGGTGATGCTGAGGGAATTAGATTAGGAAATGAGACACTTAAAGTAGTAAAGGATTTTTGCTATTTGGGGAGCAAAATAACTGATGATGGTCGAAGTAGAGAAGATATAAAATGTAGACTCGCAATGGCAAGGAGAAGAGAAATTTGTTAACACCGAGTATAGATTTAAGTGTCAAGAAGTCGTTTCTGAAAGTACACTCCTGGAAATTGAAATAAGAACACCGTGAATTCATTGTCCCAGGAAGGGGAAACTTTATTGACACATTCCTGGGGTCAGATACATCACATGATCAGACTGACAGAACCACAGGCACATAGACACAGGCAACAGAGCATGCACAATGTCGGCACTAGTACAGTGTATATCCACCTTTCGCAGCAATGCAGGCTGTTATTCTCCCATGGAGACGATCGTAGAGATGCTGGATGTAGTCCTGTGGAACGGCTTGCCATGCCATTTCCACCTGGCGCCTCAGTTGGACCAGCGTTCGTGCTGGACGTGCAGACCGCGTGAGACGACGCTTCATCCAGTCCCAAACATGCTCAATGGGGGACAGATTCGGAGATCTTGCTGGCCAGGGTAGTTGACTTACACCTTCTAGAGCACGTTGGGTGGCACGGGATACATGCGGACGTGCATTGTCCTGTTGGAACAGCAAGTTCCCTTGCCGGTCTAGGAATGGTAGAACGATGGGTTCGATGACGGTTTGGATGTACCGTGCACTATTCAGTGTCCCCTCGACGATCACCAGTGGTGTACGGCCAGTGTAGGAGATCGCTCCCCACACCATGATGCCGGGTGTTGGCCCTGTGTGCCTCGGTCGTATGCAGTCCTGATTGTGGCGCTCACCTGCACGGCGCCAAACACGCATACGACCATCATTGGCACCAAGGCAGAAGCGACTCTCATCGCTGAAGACGACACGTCTCCATTCGTCCCTCCATTCACGCCTGTCGCGACACCACTGGAGGCGGGCTGCACGATGTTGGGGCGTGAGCGGAAGACGGCCTAACGGTGTGCGGGACCGTAGCCCAGCTTCATGGAGACGGTTGCGAATGGTCCTCGCCGATGCCCCAGGAGCAACAGTGTCCCTAATTTGCTGGGAAGTGGCGGTGCGGTCCCCTACGGCACTGCGTAGGATCCTACGGTCTTGGCGTGCATCCGTGCGTCGCTGCGGTCCGGTCCCAGGTCGACGGGCACGTGCACCTTCCGCCGACCACTGGCGACAACATCGATGTACTGTGGAGACCTCACGCCCCACGTGTTGAGCAATTCGGCGGTACGTCCACCCGGCCTCCCGCATGCCCACTATACGCCCTCGCTCAAAGTCCGTCAACTGCACATACGGTTCACGTCCACTCTATCGCGGCATGCTACCAGTGTTAAAGACTGCGATGGAGCTCCGTATGCCACGGCAATCTGGCTGACACTGACGGCGGCGGTGCACAAATGCTGCGCAACTAGCGCCATTCGACGGCCAACACCGCGGTTCCTGGTGTGTCCGCTGTGCCGTGCGAGTGATCATTGCTTGTACAGCCCTCTCGCAGTGTCCGGAGCAAGTATGGTGGGTCTGACACACCGGTGTCAATGTGTTCTTTTTTCCATTTCCAGGAGTGTATTTGTATGGAGTGTAGTCATGTATCGAAGTGAAACATGGACGATAAATAGTTTGGACAAGAAGAGAATAGAAGCTTTCGAAATGTGGTGCTACAGAAGAATGCTGAAGATTAGATGGGTAGATCACATAACTAATGATGAAGTAATGAATAGGATTGGGGAGAAGAGGAGTTTGTGGCACAACTTGACAAAAAGAAGGGACCGGTTAGTAGGACATGTTCTGAGGTATCAAGGGATCACAAATTAGGATTGGAGGGCAGCGTGGAGGGTAAAAATCGTAGAGGGAGACCGAGAGATGAATACACAACGCAGATTCAGAAAGATGTAGGTTGCAGTAAGTACAGGGAGATGAAGAAGCTTGCACATGATAGGGTAGCATGGAGAGCTGCATCAGACCAGTCTCAGGATGAAGACGACGACAACAACAACATCGTGTAGCCGAAGTTTAGCGGATTTCTCTTAGCACTCACGTGGATGACCTCACACTTTTCATTATTTAGGGTCAATTGCCAATGTCCGCACCATTCAGATATCTTTTCTACATCGTTTTTTAATATCCTTTGATCTTCTGATGAGTTTATTAGACGATAAACGACAGCCTCATCTGCAAAACAACCTAAGACGACTGTTCAGATTGTTTCCTAAATCGTTTATATAGAAAAGAGACAATAGAGGGCCTATAACACCACCTTGGGGAACGACAGAAATCACTTTTGTTTTACTCGATGGCTTTGACCTGTCGACCTGACTCTGACGAACTGTGACCACTCTGACAGGAAATCACTAATCTGGTCACATAACTGAGACGATATTCCACAAGCCACTTGTGTGGTACAGCATCAAAAGCCTTTTGGAAATCTACGAGTAGAAATACGGAATCAGTTTGATATCCCTTGTGAACGGCATTCAATACTTCGTGTGTGTAAAGAGCTGCGTAGTTGTGTTTTACAAAAACGGTGTTTTCTAAATTCATGTTGACTGTGTGTCGATAGACCGTTCTCTACGAGATAATTCATAATGTTAGAACATAATATATGTTCCCAAATCCTGCTGCGTATCGACATTAATGATATGGGCCTGTTATTTAGTTGATGCCTCCTATCATCTTTCTTGGATATTGGTGTGACCTGTGTAACATTTCAGTCTTTTGGTATGGATCTTTCGGCAAGCGAGCGGTTGTATATGATTGTTCAGTATGGAGCTATTGCTATTAACTGGTATACAGTCTTGATCAGAAGACTTGCTTTTATCAAACGATTTAAGTTGCTTCACTACTCCGAGGATATCTACGAGGGTTGGAAGTTTAATAGTGGCAACTATTTATTTACAGCTCGTACAAAATAGATAAGTGTTTCAAAATTTTACTGACCTTCAGATTAGTCACCAGCATTGTGTCTAACCCGTTGCCAGCGATGTGGAAGCCGTAGGATACTCTTAGCAACGCCATTTGTGTTGACAGTTCGCGCGGCGTGGTCTGTTGCCCGACGAATTTGTAGCAGTTCTGAAGCGAATGCCGTGAAGTGTTTCCTTCAGTTTAGAAATCGAGTTGTACTTACGAGGGCTTAAGTCAGGGGAGTGCAGTAGGTGGTATAGCACTTAGCAGCCCCATCAGTCAAACAAATCAGTAACAGCTTGCACTGTACATGCTTGAAGATTGTCCTGCAAACTGATGGTCAGGTCCTGCAGAAAGTGTCATCACTTCTGTCTCTATGCTGTTCATTTTTTGAACACAACCTACGACCAGCTTAAAAATCGACGTCAGTGCCAGGTCTGACAATCGACATTCAACATAAACTAATGTAACGTATCACTCACAAAAGGAGGAAAAAACCCGTTATTGTTTGATTAGAGTATTTGCGATCAAATAATGGAAACAGTATCAATCGCAAAATATCTTTCAATATGAGTTGGTTGCAGCTTTAAATGGTACAATCCAATAAAACTAGTTATAGGGAAATCAGATGGCAAACAGAGATTCTTTAGAAAAATTCTGCGGCAATGTCATTCATCTATGAAAGAGGTAGCTTCAAATAAGTCAGTCGGCAGGTTCTTGAATTATGCTCTACATGGCAGCCATACGCACTACAGCTTCCACACACAATGCATTTCTGGCGCGTTGAGATCTCAGTTAAGGCCCTGACATAAAAAGATAGAGCCCTGATTATGAAACTGCGACTTTCAAACGTACATACACACAGTAAAAACAATGTAAAAGACAGCAGTTAGAGTTTTATTAAGTTTTTTATTTATTGCTCTTCAGTCTGTGAGCCGGCCGGAGTGGCCGAGCGGTTCTAGGCGCTACAGTCTGGAACCGCGCGACCGCTACGGTCGCAGGTTCGAATCCTGCCTCGGGCATGGATGTGTGTGACGTCCTTAGGTTAGTTAGGTTTAAGTAGTTCTAAGTTCTAGGGGACTGATGACCTCAGCAGTTAAGTCCCGTAGTGCTCAGACTTTTTTTTTCTTCAGTCTGTGATCATTAACTAGAAAGATTAGCGGAGGATATAGAGAAATTTGGAAGAATAGCAGCACGTCTCGTCACAGGATCGTCTAGTATGCATAAAGGAGTCAGGAAAATGCTAATCAAACTCAGGTAGCAGCTGTTTAGTATCCTGGAGAACTATACCGTTAAAATTACAAGACCGCACGTTTCAAGTAAAGTTAAACATTACATTATTTCCTACCACATAGGCCCACATGTCACAAAATGACCACAACACGAAAATTAACATCATACGCAGCAGGTTCACCGTCGGTTGGTCTTCCCACGCACCACTGTCAAATGGAACAAGGAAACGGGCAATTTTTTCTGTTTCTCCAAGTACACGACCGTCACACACAGTTAGATGGGTTACGAAGTATAAATGAAGCGATAAATGTAGAAAGCTTAATGTTCTCCAAGGTCGTGTTTTTGAAGTGTTACGGTGTGTTTTACTGCAGAAAACATACAGTGGACGCAGGTAAGTATACATTATACTGAGCTGTACGTCTTCTGATTACGGTAAGGTTATCATTTTACACTCAACGTTCTAGAATCATAGTAGGCTTCAGTGAATGACGCAACCCAGTGTCAAAGATAACGCTTACTATATGCATAATAGGTTTTTAAGTGAGCGCACAATCAACAGAAAAAGTTTTCGTTTCGCCTAGTCATCAGAGCTACCCCATTAGCTGGAAATACAGATTTTATTACCTCCAAAAACGTTCACAACAACGAACACAAACGAATAGCGGCCGTCGTGGCCGTAAATCTGTGATCACTACAAACATCCAAAGTTGCCTTATGAACAAGAACGGGAAAATATATATCCATCTAGAATTATTTCTGAAGTCGTAATAGACACTGATAAAACAAAAAGGAACAAAAAATTCATACGATATTAACTGAGGTGAGGAGGAGAGGGAAAAAGGAAATATCTTTCAATAGGAATCATCTGAATCGTACTTCATTTTATGATTCTTATTTTACTCATTAAATATCGCATAACACGATCAACATTAGAGCTTAGACAAAAATGATGTGCATCCAATACACAAATACCTCATTTCCAGAGTTTCTTTTCCGGTATATTTGTAGAATATGGTAGCTGCCTCCTTTTCCTTCTCCTATAATATCTCCGAAAAAATCTTAGAATGTCAGTACCCCTGCGATCGTCCTATTATTATGTTATTCTATTACCACGTGCGGTATTGCAGACTTCATATTCGCGAAAATTGCCAGAGCACACATTTTTTTGTAACATTCGCGAAGCTACAAGGGCTATATAGTGTCCTCACAGTACAGAGATTTTATGGAAAATTTCGGCTGCCAAATATAAAGCAGAAGATAAATTACAGTTATCGATGAAGTTGTGAGAGCATTAAAATGATGTTTACACTTAATTAGATGACCATCGTTACCTAAGTGACTTCCGAGAGTAAGGCGTCTCGAGTACACAGTGCCAACGACAAAGTGTGACGGTTACCTTATGCAGAAAGCATATGTTAGCTTATGCAGAAAGCATGTGTTAGAAGTTCTACTGCCACATCTCTCGTAAACTATTTGAAAGAGAAGAACAAAGGCTAGTTCTAAAATGGTTCACTTGGCTCTAAGCACTATGGGACTTAACATCTGTGGTCATCATTCCCCTAGACTTAGAACTACGTAAACCTAAGTAACCTAAGGAGATTACACACATCCATGCCCGAGGTAGGATTCGAACTAGCGACGATAGCACCCGCGTGGTTCCGGACTGAAGCGCCTAGATCCGCTCGGTCACAGCGGCCGGCTCTGGTGGTTCACTTTTACTCTCTGTCCCACAATATTAGATGTACACGTTTAGAGAAAACATGGGCCAAGGGTACTTTCCAGATTTCCTCCTTCCAAAGGTGAATCACGGTGTAGTCCCTGTAATTGTTTTCCTTCCCTCTTACGATCTCACCGAAGGAAACGCATCTGGCTAGGTCCCTGCGACCATTTTATATGACCACCATCGTTTAGTGTGACTCCGTCCGAATAGGTCTCGGAAGACCCTAACGGTATCGTTCATTGTGGTAGTAATTAATCCCAGTAGGTTGCTGGATGTTCTAAGATGATAATTCCCACTGTTGAAAATTAGCAAGGTAACTGTAATGACCATGAGGATGAAAAGAGACGACTATTATTATCCCCATCATTACACCATTTGAGTTCTATGGAGCTATTTTTTTTATATTGCCTCCTCCAGTAAGTATAAAGGACAGGGAACAATTTCTTTTCAAGAAATATTATAACATTTCATTAACTACTGCGCAGGGTGTACATCCATATTTTTCGACCACTATTAACAGTATTTCACAAAACTGTATGAGGTTAGGAGAAGAAGCCCACTGCGCCACCCGAAAGCATCGATGTGAGGGCCACTTTTCTGAGCAATAAACCGTTCAGTATCATCACAACTCACAGCATACCCATTCCATACCACAACCTTGCCATGCCTGCATTTGTTGCCTCTATACTGGACATTATTCTCTGTGCATTGGATCATAGCAGATGCACGGAACTAGGAGGGCTGAACACACAGGAACAGTGTCTCTACATAACTATCAGTTGTTTCATGTGTTCGTCAGTAGTAGGGTAGTTTTACGAGTTTTAACTTTTTTATGTTTCATTGGTACTCCCTATTCAGACCTGTAACATAAACCATGGGGATGGATCTGTGAGCGACAGTGTAGTGAGATGCCGCTTCCGTTACTACTACTATAATGTTATTATTATTATTACTGCAGTAGTTATAAATTTCATTTCGGGACCAATCCCTCTAAGAAATTATGTTTACAGGATTGCGTAATTTACACTGAGCATAGGCGAAAGAATTACGAATAAGAAACAGAAAAGCATTATGACTGGTAAATATAAGTGTGTCACTGACGAAACACATTGGGGCATTAGTAAAACTGGTAACTAAAACATTGCTAATAACAAGACATGCAGGAAATATGATTAGTATGGTGCTAAAGGACTGCACTGCTACAAATTTCGCGCAATCCAATGCGTAGTCACAATCAGCATCACGGGCTTTTCGATGGATTTTTCTGGAAGTCTTTATCGACGTATCACCTATTTCATACAATGACTGGAAGTATTTCGACATCAGTAAACTTCCACTTTTCCATTATTTGAACCCTGCTGACAAAGCTGGCATTGCCATCGTATTCACTTTGCCAATCTTCTATTAGAAACGAAAACAAGTGAAGTAAGAAAAACATCCATTTCCATGTGTTTGTGAAAACATCTTTGAAATTATGAAACAGTCATACAAAGGAAGGGACTGATGACCTTGTAGTTTGGTCCCTTTCTCTCCAAACCAACCAACCAACCATACAAAGAAATATGCATGTCGTGTAAATGTATAAGTACAGTATCAAAATTAAGAAACATGATCCCAGAGGTTCGAGTCCTCCCTCGGTCATGGGTGTGTGTATTGTTCTTAGCGTAAGTTAGTTTAAGTAGAGTGTAAGTCTAGGGACCGATGACCTAAGCAGTTTGGTCCCTTAGGAATTCACACACATTTGAACATTTGATCCCGGATTGTTTCTGTACGCTGTGCGCAGCTGCCTCGCGTGTCTAGAACGCGATTTTGTAAACGTCTAAATAGCAACGCCTCTTCATAACTCTATAGACGGCTATCGTTTTCGCCTACAACCGTTTGAACTTCGCAGTTGAAAACTGTCAAAAGCGCTGCGATGCGTCGGGCTTTTCCTTTAATTGACTGTAGGAGTGTCTTAGTAGTAAAGAAGTAATAAATTTAAAAGTCATACACAATGCGACATTTTTTTCACGTACCTTGATGTTTATGACGTCATATCTCCTGAACTATGTGTGGTACTATTAGATACCGGGTGATCAAAAAGACAGTATAAATTTGAAAACTGAATAAATCACGGAATAATGTAGACAGAGAAGTACAAATTGACACATGCTTGGAATGACATGGGATTTTATTAGAACCAAAAAAATACAAAAGTTCCAGAAATGTCCGACAGATGGCGCTTCATCTGATCAGAATACCAATAATTAGCATAACAAAGTACGACAAAGCAAAGATGATGTTCTTTGCAGGAAATGCTCAATATGTCCACCATCATTCCTCAACAATAGCTGTAGTCGAGGAATAATGTTGTGAACAGCGCTGTAAAGCATATCCGGAGTTATGGTGAGGCATTGGCGTCGGATGTTGTCTTTCAGCATCGCTAGAGATATCGATCGATCACGATACAATTGCGACTTCAGGTAACCCCAAAGCCAATAATCGCACGGACTGAGGTCTGGGGACCTGGGAGGCCAGGCATGACGAAAGTGGCGGCTGAGCACACGATCATCACCAAACGACGCGCGCAAGAGATCTTTCACGCGTCTAGCAATATGGGGTGGAGCGCCATCCTGCATAAACGACGTACGTTCCAGCAGGTGTTTATCAGCCAGGCTGGGGATGATGCGATTCTGTAACATATCGGCGTACACCTCACCCGTCACGGTAGCAGTTACAAAACCAGAATCACGCATTTCCTCGAAGAAAAAAGACCCGATAACGGTAGATGTGGTAAATCCGACCCATACCGTGACTTTCTCGTCATGCAATGGAGTTTCCACGACAGTTCTAGGATTTCCGGTAGCCCAAATTCTGCCGTTGTGGGCGTTGACAGACCCTCGGAGCGTGGAATGAGCTTCGTCGGTCCACAACACGTTACTCAACCAATCGTCATCTTCCGCCATCTTTTGAAACGCCCACACCGCAAATGCCCTCCGCTTCACTAAATCGCCAGATAACAGTTCATGATGCCGATGGTTTTTGTACGGATAGCATCGGAGGGTACGCCTAAGTGCCAACCAAACAGTAGTGTATGGAATACCGGTGCGACGTGCGACTCCACGAGCGCTGACTTCCCCGTGCATAGACGTCTCCATTTCTTCCTGAACTGTCTCAGTAGCATTACGCCTTGTGCTCGGTCGGCCACTACGGGGTCTATCGTCTAACAACCTGTGGCTTCGAACTTCGAAATCATTCTCGCCACAGCTGCATTTGTCAACGGACCTTTACCCGTTCGAATCCCCTTCCTATGGCGATAGGATCGTAACGCTGAACTAGCACATTCCCCATTCTGATAATACAGCTTCACTAAAAGCGCCTTTTCAGGTAACGTCAACCTGCTGCGACTGCTGGCGCATCTGATTCTCTCTCTCATTACAGCTCCTTTTATACACGATTGTCACGCGCAGTCACTGACGTTTTGCTGTCCAGTACCATCTGCCGGACATTTTGTGAACTTCGTTTTTTTGTTGTTGTTGTTGTTCTAATAAAACCCCATGTCATTCCAACCATGTGTGTCAATTTTTACCTCTCTATGTACATTATTCCGTGGTTTATTAAGTTTTCAAATTTATACTGACTTTTTGATCACCCGGTACTTTTGAAGGTACATTTAGCGCCATATGTTTGCGAAATTTATGGCGAATACGGTAAGTAGCACTGAAACAATACATTTAAACGTCACGCAAAATGCAGCAGTTTTGCACGCATCTCACTGTTTATGACGAAACATCTCTTGAATTTTAATAAGTACCCACACAGTCATTGTTGTCTGACAGTAAGGGATATGTATTCCTAGTTTGGTTGAAGCCGGGCCACTGGTTTAGTAGGAAATGGGTGAAAAACACACAAACAAATACATTTTTATAATACGGATCAATGTCTTGTTCGTATTTCTACGTTTTACATTACGTTATCTTCGAGTTTCTGATAACTGAAATGTGAATGAGGAGAGCAGTTCTCCGTTTCTGGTGTACAACAATGATACCTATTCTCGTTTCTGGTGTACAACAATTATATCTAGTCTATTAAGTTACACCACTCTTTCATTCAGAACGATACAATCAGCTTAGACCTAAAAATCTGTGTGGTCATAGCTAGGAGATATCATGTTTTCGAAGTAAGGCATTTCAATTTTTCAATGCACCGCGGTCTCCACGGTCTTTTCATATAACGTGGTGACTATCTGATAGCGTGTTCTGGACGAGTAATTTGCAACTGCCTGTGATGTGAGGAGTTGTTTCTGACAGAGCGCCACTCTTCACAGAAAGAATTCGTCTTGTCGGAGCATCTCATCCCGAATCACAGGTCACTATCTTTTGATTTCATTTTATCATATAGAATTTTGCAGCAAATAAGGAGGTGACTGACATCGTATGCTAGTTCTATGAATTAGTTCTGATGCCTTTTTTGTTGTGCGTTGTGCTATTAAACAGTGCACACACTCCTTAGAATCGTCAGGCGCATTTTCACTGACGTTTCTGCAATGTGTAGCTGGAGTAAGCCCAAAGTAATATCGCTCATCGTGTCTTCCATGCGACGCCCAGCGCGATGGAAAGCGTCTGTTCATTTCCCGTTAAAAATAAAATGATTTTTAAAGTGGAATTTTACATTCCAGTTCGGTAGAGCTGTCCCAAATTAGTCTATTGCGATATTTGTTTTACCGATATGTATTAATAGGGACAGTAGAACACGAAGAATAGCAGTACTTCAGCAACGACGGCCCGCGCTGACTGGTGCCACCATGCAGAAGTCTTGCTCAGTCGCAGCTGGAGTACCCGTTATTCGTCGTTAACTGTTCCTGTTAATTCTCGTCGATTAAACGAGTAACGCGCCAAGCTAATATGGGACCGCCTTATTGAATGGGCACGTAAAACTCCGATTTAAAAATCTTTCTGTTTGTAACGGAGAACAAACCCAAGTTTTCTGTGGACGCTGGCCGTCGTATGAAAGTCGTAATGGGTAGGATTTGTTTGCGCTGGCTCCACCTACACGTTGCAAAAACGAAACTGCAAATATCAGTCGAAACACAAGAGAAAATGCATCTGACAACCCATAGGAGAGAACAGAAGTGATTTCTGGCGTTCCCCAAGGTAGTGTTATAGGCCCTTTGCTGTTCCTTATCTAAAATAAACGATTTGGGAGACGATCTAAGCAAGCGTCTTAGGTTGTTTGCAGATGACGCTGTCGTTTACCGACTAATAAAGTCATCAGAAGATCAAAACAAATTGCAAAACGATTTAGGAAAGATATCTGAATGGTGCGAAAATTGGCAGTTGACCCTAAATAACGATAAGTGTGAGGTCATCCACATGAGTACTAAAAGGAATTCGTTAAACTTCGGTCACACGATAAATCAGTCTAATCTAAAAGCCGTGAATTCAACTAAATACCTAGGCATTACAATAACGAACAACTTAGATTGAACAGAACACATAGAAAATGTTGTGTGGAAGGCTAACCAAAGACTGCGTTTTATTGGCAAGACACTTGGATAATGTAACAGATCAGACCTACTAAGGAGACTGCCTACACTACGCTTGTCCGTCCTCTTTTAGAACACTTCTGCGCGGCCTGGGATCCTTACAGGATAGGACTGACGGAGTACATCGAAAAAGTTCAAAAAAGAGCAGCACGTTTTCTATTATTGAGAAATATGGGAGAGAGTGTCACAGAAATGATACAGGATTTGGGCTGGACATCATTAAAAGAAAGAAGTTTTTCGTTGCAACGGAATCTTCTCACGAAATTCCAATCACCAACTTTCTCCTTCGAATGCGAAAATATTTCGTTGACATCGACCTACATAAGGAGAAACGATCACCACGATAAAATAAGGGAAATCAGAGCTCGTACGGAAAGATACAGGTGTTAGTTCTTTCCGCGCGCTATACGAGATTGGAATAATAGAAAATTGTGAAAGTGGTCCGATAAATCCTCTGCCAGACACTTAAATGTTATTTGCAGAGTATCCATGTAGATGTAGCTGTAGAATCGCTGTGAATACTTCTCTGGAAAAAGGATTTATGATAATTTGTTGGCTAAAAGAGGATCCAACTCAGTTAAAAATTCCGTACAAATTATGACAAGGAGTCCATCGGGCCGTAGAGTCTCGATGAATTTTGATGCTTTCGCCGCTACTCTGTACAGATAGCCGTATCAGCTATCTTTTCAGTAAAACGGCATTAGAGTGGCAGCCATTATCTTAAAGTTATCTCTCTTTGCGAATATTTGACGACAGAACTGAACAATCCGACTTTCAGTTTGCAAACTGCACAAGCAACGACAATATGTAGCGTGAATATTTGGAGAAACAGTGTTACTCATACGATAGTATGATAGTGAATATTTGGAGAAACAGTGTAACTCATACAATAGTATGTCATACAGTTTGTGATGTCACACACACACTGCAACTCGCTATGAAGTGCATGGCAGAGGGTACGTAGTATGGCACCACATGTTTTTATTGTTTACCGTTCCCATCACGCATGGTGCACGGGAAGAACGACTACTTAAATGGCTGTGTTCACTCTCTAATGCGTCTAATATGGTTTCCGCGGTCTCAATGAGAGCGATATGCATGGAGCTGAAGTGTCTGTGACCATTCATGCTGCCCTTCTTTGTACAAGTTCTATCCCGTCCTATATGATATGAGTGTCACACACTTGAGTAATACTGTAAGATGGGAAGCACAAGTGATTTGTAAGCAGTCTCAGTTGTAGATTGATTGCATTTTCTCAGAATTCTACCAATGAACAGAAGACCGTTCCTACGACGGGCCTACGTAATCATCACATTTCAAATTCATATATATTTTTACACCCACGTATTTGTTTGAGCTGACTGATGCCAGTTTAGATTAGCTGATATTGTAGTCTCAAGAATCTACGTTACTTTGTTTTATAACGTTCACAATTTTACATTTCTGAATATATAAAATCACTTCCCAATCATTGTAACACTTTGGAATCTTGTGAAGATCTGCTTGGATCTTTGTGCTGTCTTTTCTCATATAAAACGTCACTACAGAAACCAAAATCGTCTACAAAAGTTGACTTTGGTATTAATATTGTCTGAGAGTCTTCAATATACAGGGTGTCCCAGCTATCTTGTCCACCCAAAATATCTCTGGAACAATAACAGCTATTGGAAAACGACTTTCACCGGTATCAATGTAGGGGCGGGGCCCATGAATGTACATATTTGGAAACATTCTAAAACGAAAGCATATGTGTTTTTTAACTCAAACTTATGTTTTTTTAAATGGACCTCCTATATTTTTTCTTCAGCAATCCATAGCATGACAAAGCACATACATAATGGCGTTGATTGCATCGCAATATTCCCATTATATCCCGAGATATTAAGACGCGAAGTTGACGCTTGAAACACCCGACATGCGCTGCTAGCGCACGTCCTGAGGCTCAGGCGTAAACCCCATGCTGCCCGTAATCGCGATGTGATGGACATGCGTAATCACAGTTCCATACTTATCAAGAGGTCCGAAACGAATAATACGGTCTGCTGCCATCCTGCATTAACGTCGTACATTCCAGCAGGTATTTATCCCATAGGGTCCGCAGCTCGTGGTCGTGCGGTAGCGTTCTCGCTTCCCACGCCCGGGTTCCCGGGTTCGATTCCCGGCGGGGTCAGGGATTTCCTCTGCCTCGTGATGACTGGGTGTTGTGTGCTGTCCTTAGGTTAGTTAGGTTTAAGTAGTTCTAAGTTCTAGGGGACTGATGACCATAGATGTTAAGTCCCATAGTGCTCAGAGCCATTTGAACCATTTATCCCATAGGCTAGGAGTGATGCGGTTCTGTAACATATCTGTGTACCGCAACGTTAGTCACAAAGTTAACTTCGCTTATCGTTAATCCGTTACTAAAAAGGTAATGCCGTTCAACGTCAAAACTTTACTTTACTGTAGATCTAGCGCAAGTGACAGTTAATCATTCACTCGTAATAGTAAAATTCATGTTGATGGTTTCAGTGAAACGAGCAAGTGGACTAAAAGTTTTCCCCTTGTTTAGGTAAAAATGTTTTGATTTGGGATGTTCAGGTAGGACATAGAAGATGAATGTAAACATGTTTAACCAATTAGTTTTATTATCACATAATTATCAATGTTATGTTTATCTAATGCGTTAAATGACAAATTGTTGCAAACAAATGTTTCTTAACATCACAGGGTAAAATGGCCCTTTTTAGAAACTTCCACTGTGATACCAGCACTACATACTAAACATAGCGTTCACATCTCATGCTCAAAGTGATGCCCATTGGCTTGCATACATAGGGTCACTCTGCGGATGAAGGATGCCGTACTTCGTGCTACTGTTTCCTCTTTGATGGCTACACAAGCATCAATAATGCGTTGCTTCATGTCCTCTGGTGTTGTTAGTTCATGTTGGTAAACAGCATCCTTCACTGCTCCCCAAAGAAAATAATCCAGCGGTGTAAGGTCCGGAGATCGGGCAGGCCACCTAACTGGGCCACCTCGTCCAATCCACCTACCAGGGAACTTACGGCTCAGAAGTCGTCGTGCTCGTAAGGCGTTATGTGCAGGGCATCCGTCATGCTGATACCACATGACCATTCTCCGGTTCAGAGGTACGGTGTCCAAGAGAACAGGAAGATGTGTCGTATAAATCTGGAGTATTGTCTGCCATTTTGGATGCCATTTATAAAGAAAGGTCCGATAATGGTATCTCCAATAATCCCACACCAAACATTAACTTTCCACGGACGTTGATGCTCTACCTGACGGAGCCATTTTGGATTGTCTGCGGACCAATAATGCATATTCCTCATATTGACAATTCCTTTGTTGGAGAATGATGCCTAGTCGGTAAAGAGAACATCTGCAAAAAAATTTTGATTAGTCAGAAGTTTTTGCTGAGCCCACCGACAAAATGTTACCCTATTGCGGAAGTCATTTCCATGAAGGTCCTGGTGTAAATGAACATGGTAAGGATGAAATTTAGGACGTTTAAGAATACGCTGTGCACTTGATTTCGACACACCAACTTCACGTTCAATTTGATGTGTGCTGATTTGAGGATTCACAGCTATGGTAGCGAGCACAGCAACTTCAGCACGTTGATCTGTGCGTGCTCTAGGACAATGTCGAGGTCTTGGATTTAAGCTTCCCGTTTCACGTAGACGAGATGTGAGACGACCAAACATCCGGCGCGAAGGCGATGACTTGTCGGGGAACCGTCTTCTGCACAGTCGTTCTGCCTGAACAGCATTTGGTCGACCTACAACAGGGTACAGTACAGGTATGTACAGTAGGGTAGAAAACAGACATATTAATTTAATAATCGCCGGCCGGGGTGGCCGAGCGGTTCTAGGCGCTACAGTCCGGAGCCGCGTGACCGCTACGGTCGCAGGTTCGAATCCTGCCTCGGGCATGGATGTGTGTGATGTCCTTAGGTTAGTTAGGTTTAAGTAGTTCTAAGTTCTAGGGGACTGATGACCATAGCAGTTAAGTCCCATAGTGCTCAGAGCCATTTGAACCATTTGAACTTAATAATCATAATGTTCGCTAACAGTACTATCAACAAACAAGCAATCTCATAACGTATTTCCCGTCAACGTACATTCTCCATAGATCAGCAGCATTTCTACCATATCTTCATGTGTGTACATTATACTGTACAGTATAAGTTCCACAACACAACGTTTATTTACAATGTGTACTACCTCCATGCCGTCACTAGATTACTCTGATTCACGACTACACTGGCAAGCGGTGTACTGCACGCCAAAGCAACAACAAATGGGATGCTCGGAGGGTGGTGGAATACAGGAGTTTGCATGGGTCGCAAATCATAAACAAGGCGAAGTGGTAACTGTGGCAGTAGTGGGAACTACGTTGGACACTTGACTAGGTAGAGCCAGGCCCTGCGCGACAGGCACAATGGGTCATATAACGCATTAGATAAACCTTATTTTGGGTGTGCAGGATAAATAAGACAACCTGATGGGTGTAAACCGATCGGTACTGGTTCATATTGTGTACGTAGATACGTAAAACGTGCAAGAGGGAAACCATTATGTGCTTATGAGAGTTGATGGCAGCAGACCGTATTATTCGTTTCGGACCTCTTGATAAGTATGGAGGTGTGATTACACATGTCAATCACATCGCGATTACGGGCAGCATGGGGTTCACGCCTGAGCCTCAGGACGTGCGCTAGCAGCGCATGTCAGGTGTTTCAAGCGTCAACTTCGCGTCTCAATATCTCGGGATGTAATGGGAATATTGCGATGAAATCAACGCCATTGTGTATGTGCTTTGTCATGCTATGGATTGCTGAAGAAAAAATATAGGAGGTCCATTTGAAAAAACATAAGTTTGTGTTAAAAAACACATATGCTTTCGTTTTAGAATGTTTCCAAATACGTACATTCATGGGCCCCAGCCCTACATTGATACCGGTGAAAGTCGTTTCCTAATAGCTGTTATTGTTCCAGAGATACTTTGGGTGGACAAGATAGGTGGGACACGCTGTATAACATCAACTGTCAGCCTCCCCATAGAGTACCTCGGGGCATGCATGAAGTTACCTCTACTTCTGTTGATGATTCTACATCCAAGGTAACTTGCTGCGTCCTCGCTACCAAGAAATCATGCATCGAATCATATATTTTATATGATACGTACTTTTGTTAATAAAGAATTACTTTTCATTCGATTTGTTTAAATACCACAGGGATGATGCAGTTGCTTACAGGATTCCGGAAGCTTACGTGACTTTTGCTAATGATGATGAGACATTTTTAACAGTTACCGAAGCGCGGGATACCTTTCTCAAGCTGTAGGTAGGAACAATAACTTTCGAAATACAAAAGCCGCAAAACATTGACGGAACAACACATGATAAGCAGAAGCGAGCGCTGTGACAGTTTACAGCAAATTACACACACATATTAGCACAATTATCCTTGTGAAACATTCTTAGAAACGAACATTATCATTATACGTCGAGCCGTTGTTCAGCAGCGCGCCAGACGCTCAGAAATATGAATACAAGCTATTGAAACGGTAGCTGCGATACTCTACACTCACAATCAGCGAAAAATGAATAATGAACATACCAGTATCTAAAGATGTGACACAGAAATATCAGATTATTTGCATGGGCGATGATTCAGAGTGCCAAATTGCTGGCAGTGGGAAATTCTAGCTAAACATAAATACGCTAAGCTCATAGTAACTGTACTTCAGTTGGTGAAACAACTGTCTACTGTTTTTTTATTATTAAGCATTTTAGGCGTGCCAGGACAACATCGACGAACACAGCTCATGCAATTAAATGAATCAACAAGGACTTGTAGTTAATGTGCTATGATTGGGTGGTCCAGCCTAAAAAATGCCAAATACGTTGGACGTGGTGACCGCTGGGTCTCACTGTAGGTGTCGGTGGTATGAGGAAGGTACACGTGGAATTCTTTGATTCGATACAGCGTCTAATGAGTGTTCTACAGTCGCTCACACCTTTACCTCGTTGCCATCCTAGCCTGTGATTTCCCTAAATTTTTCTCAGGCAAATGCCGGATGGTTCCTTTGAAAGGGCACGGCCGATTTCCTTCCCAATCCTTCCCTAACCCGAGCTTGCGCTCCGTCTCTAATGACCTAGTTGTCGACGGGACGTTAAACACTAACCACCACCACCACCATCCTAGCCTTACGTAGTTGGCAGACAGCACTGAGTTCAGCGTATGGTCGATGTCTGTATACTAAAACAAACGTTACGTGAGATGTTAACGACACACAGGTCAAAACTCAGAACAGCGAAGACCACACAGAATTACGACAACAATGCCTATGAAATTAATATTGAAACATTCGCAACCGATACTTTCGCATTTAATTTATTTATGCAACTATTTTCTGTGTTCCATCACACCAACTTCAGGCACATTGAAGAATGTAAATTGGAAGGAATCTTGACTCGTGTGCAGTCATAAAATGAGCCAGATTTCTGGTTTACACGACACTGTCCATTCGCTCATCTGTGCGGCTGGTCCCGGCGGAGGTTCGAGTCCCCCCTCGGGCATGGGTGTGTGCGTGTGTTTGTCTTTAGGATAATTTAGGTTAAGTAGTGTGTAAGCTTAGGGACTGATGACCTTAGCAGTTAAGTCCCATAAGATTTAACACACATTTGAACACCATTCGCTCATCACTGTCGATTGTTGGACGCTAGGACAGTGTCGTGTAAACCAGAAATCTAAGAACACCCGTTAAAGCTTTCCCTCACTGTCAACCTAGTTTGACTTAATGATAATTAAATCAAGACCCTAAGCTACCGACAGGCGTTGTTATACATCAACGGGGACAGTTGAAAATGTGTGCTCCGACCGGAACTCAAACCTGGGATCTGCTGCTTACATGGCAGACGACACTCTCCATCTGAGCCACCGAGGGCACAGAGGACAGTGTGACTGCAGGGATTTATCCCTTGCACGCTCCCCGTGAGACCCACATTCCCCACTTAATGTCTACACACTACATTCGTAGTGCCCCTGCCCATTACACTCGTTACTCGCGGCAGACATTCTTACCGAGTCCCGTTTGGGCAATGCATGTGCATCCAGTACAGAAGGAGGAAGTCAATGGCCGGTTAGCCTTAACTATATGAAGGTGGTACCTGTTCTTTCGGACATGTCCGAAAGAACAGATACCATCGGTGACCATGCAGCTCTCTTAGAATGAAATGATAATTAAATCAAGACTCAGATGGACAGAGTGTCTGCCATGTAAGCAGGAGATCCCGGGTTCGAGTCCCGGTCGGGGCACACATTTTCAACTGTCCCCGTTGATGTATATCAACGCCTGTCGACAGCTTAAGGTCTTGAGTTAATTATCATTTCATTCTAAGAAAGCTGCATGGTCACCGATGTACCATCTTCATATCGTCCGACTTAGTTGGCAGACAGCACTGACTTTACCATGCAGTGTGTTTTTGTACATGAAACCAGACGTGACATGTGGAGTTAACGAAGTACGAAACAAAACTCAACAAAGCGAAGACCACACAGAATTGCGACAATAATGTCTATGAAATGAAAACTGAAAAACCCGCAGCCGCCACTTTTGCATTTAATTTATTTATGCAATCAGTTCCCGTGTTTCATTACGCCATCTTAAAGCTCGTTGTCCAACGTAAATTGGGAGGAATCCTATTTCGTGCAGACATAACAGCAGCCAATTTTAAATAACTAATGTCCGTAGACCTCTACATAATATTGGCTCTTGTTATGACAGCACACGAGATTGAATTCCTCCCAATTTACTTTGGACACGGAGTCCGAAGACAGTGTTAACGGATCACCGAAACTGGTTGCATAAGTAAGTTAAACGTAAAAGTGGTGGTTGCAGATGTTTCAATTTTCATTTCATATTGAACAGCTGAAGTATTGGCAACCATTACAAGGATGGAGTAAAAACAAAAAATTGCCATGTACACTGCACTGTATGCTGCGCTTCCGTCATCTAGTAGCGGTAGGAACCGTTTGCCATACTCCGTCTCACGTCTCACAGCCGCAAATTCGTTCTCCAGTACTGTAGTGACAGACGCAGTTAGAGTGGCGAATGGTTGGGCTTGTGTTTAGTGATCCGAGCAGAGTATGTCTTGGCGCCACTGAAGGCCGTTTACTAGAGCGCCGTTCAGCAGAGGAGTGGAGTAGTATCAGACAACATCTAAGTGCGGAAACACGATGTGTCGAATCACGATCTACACTGATCTCACACCTGCAGTGTTGGTTGAGAGAAAAATGATCAACCGGCCACGGTAGCCGAACGGTTCTAGGCGCTTCAGTCCGGAACCGCGCGACTGCTACGGTAGCAGGTTCGTATCCTGCCTCGGGCATGGATGTGTGTGATGTCCTTAGGTTAGTTAGGTTTAAATAGCTCTAAGTTATAGGGGCTGATGACCTCAGATGTTAAGTCCCATGGTGCTCAGAGCCATTTGAACCATTTAGAACAATGATCACGATGTACACGGTGTTGGGGAGGAAAGGTCAATATTTTAAACAGTGATAGTATAAGTAATTCTGAACAAAAAATGTTATGTGAAGGTAGGTCCGCAAATACTTCGTTAGGTAGGTATGGGTATTGAAAGGAACTTTAACTCTGCAAAACTGATGTGCACAACGGGAAAATATACGCGATACATCTGAACCGTAATGCGATTTTCTTGCAAACAATGCACGGATAATATGCCATGTTTACGCTTGCAACCTACCACGTATTATGGTCATGTGACGTACGTAGTTCAATCACCCGTTGTTTGCGCACTTGGGCCGTGTAAGCCGCATTGTGTAGTGTACCGGCTACGGATAGGTTAGCTGTGTAGTGTATGGTGTTAACTGTGTTCGTACAAGCGCTGCTGACAATGCCACACATCTACAGTAATGAGGAATACGCAGATATGGTGTATGTTTATGGCTTCTGCGACGGTAGTGCTATGGCTGCAAGAGAATAATACCACAGGCGCTTTCCGACTCGATGATTACCAGATCACTTTGCGGGCAACAGGCTCTCTTCCAAGTAGACATTTTTCATCCGATCGTGCACGTCATGAAACTTTGCAAAAACAGGAAGAAATTATCGCAAGTGTTGAGCGAAGTCTCGGTACGAGCATACGAAGAATGTCCCTGCGTATGAATGTCCCACAGACACGTGTATGAGAAACATTACATGCGAAAAACCTGTATCCATTTCACATACAGCGTGTCCAAAATCTCCACGTTGGTGACAGTGCCCAACGACTTCAATTCTGTCACTGGGTAATTGAGATTAGTCATTTGCTTCCATACATACTATTCACTGACGAAGCACGCAATAAACATCGATTGTCACGGGAAAATATACACGCTTCAGTTGATAGCAATTTCCAAGTTCGTTTTGCCATAAATGTTTGGTAACCTTTTGATAGGTCCATTTATTATCAACCAGCGATTGCTGGAAGAGAGGTACCTGCATTTTTTGGAAAATTCATTTGTGGAACTATTGAAAGAGGTTCCTTTAGCCAAGCGAACTGGAATGTATTTTCAACATGACGGTGCCCCTGCACATGTTACCTTACGTGTGAGGGACCATCTCAACAGCATCTACCCTAATCGCTAGATTGGCCGTGGCGGTGCTTTTAACTACTGGCCTCCACGATCACCCGACCTTAGACCTTTAGATTTCTGTTTATGGGGTTGGATGAAATCAGAGGTGCACAAAGTGAAGGTAAATACACGAGATGGACTGCTTCGTCGCATCATGGACGCTGCTGGATTGATTAGGAACCAACCACAGGTAATTGAACAAGCAACACAACATGTTATCACCAGAACGTAAAAGTGCATTGACGTTCATGGTGCGATATTCGAACTTGCTCTGTGAACTGTACAATTTTGGAACAGTTCAGTGACTGGTAAGCACGGAGTGCTGATGAATGGTTTCGTGTTGTGTTCAGCGGTGAATAGCGGTACTGACTACCCTGGGTGACCATCGTCAGCGAGTATGCGGCCACCTGGGGAGTCCCACGCTCCGAAAGTTTTGGAGAGGCACAGTGGTATTACTTCTGAAGTCACGAAGTTGCTAGCCATCAGGTATGAATTCAGATCACAGTGGCAGCGACTGAGGGAACTATGAAGGCACAACGATATGTCATGGGCATCCTGCATCCTTATGTTACCTCGCAAGCAACAGCATCGTAGTGCCGTTCTTCATCAAGACAGTGCTCGCCCACACATGGCACGTGCGTCTATGAACTTTCCATGCAATATTGAGGCACTCCCACGGGCAGCTATCCAGGATAGGAAGTGCCAGTTATAACAGTTGTGGGCCATCTTGCTCAGGAAAGGATACAACGGCTTTATGACAACCTTCCCAATCGAATCAGTGCATGCATCTGGGACACAGCGAATGCAATGTAATACTGACGTGTGGACTCATGCTGCCAAGTGAAGAATTTAGCTCGATTTTGTAATCACTGAAATCGCATCATCACACATCCTCACTAACTAGTGAGTTTTCATTTAATTTCCTCCACCCTTTCTGAATGCTTCTCTTCTTTTGTCAGGCATTGTATTTATGTCGGTTTTAACAATGACAGTTTTTTTCTCATCGAATTCCAAAGGGTAATCGTTCCCTTGCATAGATATACACTGAAGAGCCAAAGAAACCGGTACACCTGCCTAATATCTTGTAGGGCCCTCGCGAGCACGCAGAAGTGCCACAACACGACGTGGCATGGACCAATGTCTGAAGTAGTGCTGGAGGGAACTGACACCATGAATCCTGCAGGACTGTCCATAAATCCGTAAGAGTACGAGGAGATGGAGATCTCTTCTGAACAGCACCTTGGAAGGTATCCCAAATGTGCTCAATAATGTTCATGTCTGGGGAGTTTGGTGGCCAGCGGAAGTGTTTAAACTCAGAATAATGTTCCTGGAGCTACTCTGTAGCAATTCTGGACTTGTGGGGTGTCGTATTGTTCTGCTGGAATTGCCCAAGTGCGTCGGAATGTACAACAGATATGAATGGATGCAGGTGATCAGACAGGATGCTTACGTACGTGTCACATGTCAGAGTCGTATCTAACGTATCACGGGCACCATATCACTCCAACTTCACACGCCCCACACCATTACAGAGTATCCACCAGCTTCAACAGTCCCCTGCTGACAAGAGGTTGTCTCCATACCCGCTCCATACAATCTGAAACGAGACTCGTCCGATCAGGCAACATGTTTCCAGTCATGAACAGCCCAATATGCCGATGTTGACGGGACCAGGCGACGCGTAAAGCTTTGTGTCGTGCAGTCATCAACGGTACATGAATTGGCCTTCGGCTCCGAAAGGCATTATAGATGATGTTTCACACGCTGACACTTGTTGATGGTCCAGCATTGAAATCTGCAGCAATTTGCGGAAGGGTTGCACTTCTGTCACGTTGAACGATTCTCTTCCGTCGTATAATCTTTTTACGGCCTCAGCGATGTCGGAAATTTGATGTTTCACCGCATTTCTAATATTCACGATACACTTGTGAAATGGTCGTACGGGAAAATCCCCACTACATCGCTACCTGGGAGATGCTGGGTGTTCCATCGCTCGTGCGCCGACTGTAACACCACGCTCAAACTCACTTAAATCCTGATAACATGCCATTGTAGCAGCAGTAACTGATCTAACAACTGCGCCAGACACTTGCCGCCCGCAGCGCCTTATTCTGCTTGTTTACATAGCTCTGTATTTGAAATACGTACGGCTACACCAGTTTCTTTGGCGCTTCAGTGTAAGAATACCAAGTTCGCTTCAGCATTACAAATTTCGAATAAAGCTGAGTTCATCAGTTTGATTTTATGTTTATCAAAAGTTCCAGAGAGGACGTCTAGCCTCTTAGCAGTTGTGTGTGCGAGTAAAATCTTTGCCTCGATATATCTCAAAACTTGTGTGAAGAGGCGAATACAATCTCCGTGTAAAAGATAAGAGTCGCCTGGTGTGGCGGGTATCAGCCGGACGTCACAGGGATGAAATCGGTGTTGGCGGTCGGCGGCCCTCCAGCTGGCGCGGCGGTGGCGCCTGTCAGTGCGAGTATCGGGACGTGGCGGCGCGTGCGCGGCAGACACGTGGGCGGAAGTCGACCGCCTCCACCTGCCCGAGGCGGCAGCTGCTCGCGGCCGCAGCTTCACTTTTGCAAAAACTTCTCTTCTCTGCAGGCGACAAGAGGGCCAATGGGAAAACGCAGCCACTGCAATTGCCGCAGTATTACCCTGCGTGACAAGTATCCTGTGTCCAGAATGAGATTTTCACTCTGCAGCGGAGTGTGCGCTGATATGAAACTTCCTGGCAGATTAAAACTGTGTGCCGGACCGAGACTCGAACTCGGGACCTTTGCCTTTCGCGGGCAAGTGCTCTACCAACTGAGCTACCCAAGCACGACTCACGCCCCGTCCTCACAGCTTTACTTCTGCCAGTACCTCGTCTGCTACCTTCCAAACTTAACAGAAGCTCTCTTGAAGGCCTTGCAGAACTAGCACTCCTGAAAGAAAGGATATTGCGGAGACATGGCTTAGCCACAGCCTGGGCAAAGGTCTCGAGTTCGAGTCTCGGTTCAGCACACAGTTTTAATCTGCCAGGAAGTTTCATATCAGTGCACACTCCGCTGCAGAGTGAAAATCTCATTCTGGAAACATCCTCCAGGCTGTGGCTAAGCCATGTCTCCGCAATATCCTTTCTTTCAGGAGTGCTAGTTCTGCAAGGTCCGCAGGAGGGCTTCTGTTAAGTTTGGAAGGTAGGAGACGAGGTACTGGCAGAAGCTGTGAGGACGGGGCGTGAGTCGTGCTTGGGTAGCTCAGTTGGTAGAGCACTTGCCCGCGAAAGGCAAAGGTACCGCGTTCGAGTCTCGGTCCGGCACACAGTTTTAATCTGCCAGGAAGTTTCAAGTCTCCTGTGTGTCAGTTGTGTTCTGGTAGCACGCTTGCAGTTTCAGTGAATACTTCTGAAAGGGACCTGCTCTGTGAACCCTTACCTCGCATCCGAAGCCTGGGGCGTCACTATTAGATTCAGAGCATCTCCTTTTATTCTTTAGCGTTGAGTACACTACATTATGCATGGCTCTTATTATGACAATTATGACAAAAGTTTCTGTGAGGCCGTTATCACTCACAAAATGTTGTTGTATTACGTAAATTATATAATTAAGTAACATGTTTCGAGGTACAAACATACCTTCAGGTTACAAAGGCAGTATTTTTGTATTGCCATTGTAGGCTGAAGATCAGTTTTGTACTAAGAAACACGTTACTTTATTAAATAACTTATGTTAGGTAACAACATCTTGTGACTGATAGTGGTCTGTGGAAAACTTTTTCATATCTTTTACAGTCACTGTCGATTAATAGTCAATAAAGATATTGTGTAATTAATTATTTTTCTATTGATGGCAAAACAGTAATCAGCTTGTCATAATGCAGAATGCACATCTGATATTTACAGATATTTTGGTGAAATACCTGTATATGGAATTTGATCGTTGATGACAGTAATGACCATTATTTGTAAAGAGTCCTACTGTTTACATTTTGTGACCGATGCCATCTAACTATTACTGACGATTTCAGATTATCTACGGTATGTTAAATATACTAACTTGAATTTTTATTGTATCTGTTGCTATATGCCGTCGAAACGAGTAGTAAACATTTTTATTATTTTTGGTCAATCAGCCACGTATCTTGGTGAATATGACGTTCTTTGGTTTTTATTAATGAGATGGCCTTAGCTCCAAGTAATGCTTTTTTATTTTACACTCCTGGAAATGGAAAAAAGAACACATTGACACCGGTGTGTCAGACCCACCATACTTGCTCCGGACACTGTGAGAGGGCTGTACAAGCAATGATCACACGCTCGGCACAGCGGACACACCAGGAACCGCGGTGTTGGCCGTCGAATGGCGCTAGCTGCGCAGCATTTGTGCACCGCCGCCGTCAGTGTCAGCCAGTTTGCCGTGGCATACGGAGCTCCATCGCAGTCTTTAACACTGGTAGCATGCCGCGACAGCGTGGACGTGAACCGTATGTGCAGTTGACGGACTTTGAGCGAGGGCGTATAGTGGGCATGCAGGAGGCCGGGTGGACGTACCGCCGAATTGCTCAACACGTGGGGTGTGAGGTCTCCACAGTACATCGATGTTGTCGCCAGTGGTCGGCGGAAGGTGCACGTGCCCGTCGACCTGGGACCGGACCGCAGCGACGCGCGGATGCACGCCAAGACCGTAGGATCCTACGCAGTGCCGTAGGGGACCGCACCGCCACTTCCCAGCAAATTAGGGACACTGTTGCTCCTGGGGTATCGGCGAGGACCATTCGCAACCGTCTCCATGAAGCTGGGCTACGGTCCCGCACACCGTTAGGCCGTCTTCCGCTCACGCCCCAACATCGTGCAGCCCGCCTCCAGTGGTGTCGCGACAGGCGTGAATGGAGGGACGAATGGAGACGTGTCGTCTTCAGCGATGAGAGTCGCTTCTGCCTTGGTGCCAATGATGGTCGTATGCGTGTTTGGCGCCGTGCAGGTGAGCGCCACAATCAGGACTGCATACGACCGAGGCACACAGGGCCAACACCCGGCATCATGGTGTGGGGAGCGATCTCCTACACTGGCCGTACACCACTGGTGATCGTCGAGGGGACACTGAATAGTGCACGGTACATCCAAACCGTCATCGAACCCATCGTTCTACCATTCCTAGACCGGCAAGGGAACTTGCTGTTCCAACAGGACAATGCACGTCCGCATGTATCCCGTGCCACCCAACGTGCTCTAGAAGGTGTAAGTCAACTACCCTGGCCAGCAAGATCTCCGGATCTGTCCCCCATTGAGCATGTTTGGAACTGGATGAAGCGTCGTCTCACGCGGTCTGCACGTCCAGCACGAACGCTGGTCCAACTGAGGCGCCAGGTGGAAATGGCATGGCAAGCCGTTCCACAGGACTACATCCAGCATCTCTACGATCGTCTCCATGGGAGAATAGCAGCCTGCATTGCTGCGAAAGGTGGATATACACTGTACTAGTGCCGACATTGTGCATGCTCTGTTGCCTGTGTCTATGTGCCTGTGGTTCTGTCAGTGTGATCATGTGATGTATCTGACCCCAGGAATGTGTCAATAAAGTTTCCCCTTCCTGGGACAATGAATTCACGGTGTTCTTATTTCAATTTCCAGGAGTGTATTACAGTGTTCTGCATGTGTAACGTTACGTTGTTTGAGAAGCTAACCTTTAATTGCTATTGCACTCTACGTAGTCAAGAAAATGTTAATAAGGCAAATACAGTACGTAAAACAGAGCTGTATGAACGTTTGCCCGAATTTACACATGGTGCTGTTATAGCGTTCATTCTTGAATCTCTTCAATTTACAAATGCAATTTCTGATTTTCAAAATTTTTCCCAAATATGCAGTATTTCATTTTCTACTATTTAACATTGAAAATCCAGTCTTTCTTTTAGATTGCATTATTTCACAGCCTATATATAAAGTTATGTATATATTCTCACTGTTGCTTTATGGTTTAATATTACAGTTCTTAAAGACATCGAAACATTAAAGAAATGAATGGTTGCAGTACTAAGCACGAGAATATCATGCCACTGTATAGTTAACAAAATATCTTTATATTTTCGTTTCTTTAACAGTACATCGCACACTGTTCCTAGTCTATATTTGAATTTCAAGAGTTCTGGGTTGTTCACGCTCATTACTCAATGAACAAATTCACCCGATAGTCATATTGTGTTTATGGACTGGAAATCACTTTACAACTCCCCATAGTACCTGTTCTATATGAATGTGTTGTATAGCCGTTCTTAGCATGATAGCAGGTCTTCCTCGAAGCCACTGCCAGACTTCTTTGGCTGTGCTGCATGTGTTCACCACGCATCACCCGTTGAGGGTGAAGAGACTTCTCGATCGCGAAATGCGGATTCACAATACCCTAAATGCGCGAATTTTCCTTATTTACGATCCATCCAAACGAAAGTGGGTTTCGTCGCTAAACCAAACCATATATACCATACTAATTCCCATCATGCCCCGCGGCCTACAGTGCAGTTTCAACGTCCTAACGTAAACTGTTCAGATTTATGACGATTTTATTTCATATAGTTCAGTAATTGTCACCCTGTAAATCTGTGTGTTAATGTGTGTTCCTTGTTACATTTTACACAGTTGGGTGAACCGGTTAGGTGAATAGCATGTAGCTGGCTACTTATTGGAATGGTTTTGCTGACAACTTTATACCACTTCCACCTGGTATCTGTTTTTAGTTGATGGATACTAACAGTTTTGCAAATCTCAGCCCAATTTAACAGACGGTACTCGTTCTGGATGGTGTCCGAAGATGTTGTGGCCGTACCATTTCCTTGCAGTGCGTTCTAGGACCATGGACTTATGACCCCCGTAGTAGAATTGTAAATAAATAAAGAAAACAAACAGAGAAATAACGGCGTTATCTAGAAGATTTAAACACTGCTTACACTGCTGTTTGCGACGTACTGTATTTATTTTTCCTCGTCTCCGACGATTAAGAAATCTGAGATAGGTTATCGTCGTAACAGTCAAGCGGAGAGCAAAAATTTCTTCCTTGAACGAACTGAAGCGAACGTATCCTCGGGTTCCAGCCCACATTCAAAACCTTACCACACGTTGCTTCAAATTTCATGGAGGGATGTTCCGTCTTTGCATCTAAATGGAAGACTGTTATTTGCCATACGCGTTTCGCTACTTTTAATTATGAAGCATCTTCAGTGACCTGTTTGTTTATATATATATGATAATATAATATGCAGTAGTTACAAGAATGTTGCTATGTTACGTTTTCTTGTGTTATTCTCTGCTTTTCAACTTAGAAGCAACTTCTGCAGCACATGTTTCGTGTGATCAAATTATCGTTTGGTGTTACGGTTTTCGGTGATGCTAGTCCATGTGTGTAGTCCTGGAGATATGTTTACTCGGTCTCCATATTCCAGATGTCCGATTTTCGGCGTCGTTTCACCCATACTGATTACAACACTTCACCTCCACTTTTCGCTGTTAAGTTGAACGTGTGTGTGTTTACCGGTGTAGTGATGCCAATTGTCTCTGTGTGTTTATCTTTCGTCTTTTGCTTCTGCTGTGTTAATGCAAAGTAATATCAATAGTACACACTAAAAGTTTCGAATCATTTATTAATTTAGAGGATACTGACAAACCCCTAACAATATCAATAGTACTATTCTTTTTCGAAAATATTGACGAACTTTCTAATCAATATCAATAGTGCACACTAATACAGTATATATGCATTTATTAATTTAGGAGATATTGACGAACTTTCTACTCATCGTGTGTTCCTTTGTTTTATATGTGTGTGTATGTGTGTGGGTGTATTTTGTTACCTGTGAATGTCACCATATCGAAAAAATTACAGTTATGTAATTAATATTTTCTTTGTGATTCTTCAGTTTCTCCCGGCGTATTTGTTGCTTGAACAGTCCACGGGTATACTGCCGGTTCATAGTGTCATAGTGCCCGTTGGACACTATGGACCGGCAGTATACCCGTGGACTGTTCGAGCAATATTTTTTCTTTTTTTGAAGGCAGATGTCTGCAACCCTGGTAATCCACTCGCCACAGTACAGTAGGACGCTGCTGTCTATCGATAATGTGTAGCTGGGCTGCGATACTCTATCTTGGGCCCTCTAGCGGTGTCTACGGCACTGGGATTTCAATGGGCACCAAGACTGCAGAATGATCTTTTTCATTCTTCAACGGAGTGTGCGCTGATTTGAAACTCCCTGGCAAATTAAAACTGTTTGCCAGACCGACACTCAAAACTGCGATCTTTGCCTTTCGCGAGCGAGTGCTCCACCCGCTTCGGCACACAATTTTAATCTGTCAGTAAGTTTCATATCAGTGTACACCTAGCTACAGAGTGAAAAGTCATTCTGGAAACAGTCTCCCAGGGTGTGGCTAAGCTATGTCTCCATAATATCTTCTTTTTCGAGGAGTGCTCCTTTCGCAAGTTTGGCAGACGTTCTCTGAAGTATAGAAGGTACAAGATGAGGCACTGGCGAAAGAACATCTGTGAAAATCAGTCGTGAGACCAGCTCGGGTAGTTGAGTTGATAGAGCACTTGTCCGCTAGAGGCAAAAGTCTGCCTGTAAGTTTCCAAGAAAATATTAATCATATAACTTCATTTGTTCGAGGTGATAATTAAAACTTTATGGCTTGTCTCCGTACATGTCGAAAAACTACCTCATAAGAATTTTCAGCATGCCTGAAGTTCGCTGACTTCTGAATTATAAGTCACATATCCGTAACTGCGGCAAGTGGACTTAATCGCAATGCACAATCGCGCAACACCGCCTTTCCTCCCAGTCTGAAGGTCAAAATAAGTTTGGCAATATCCAGCTACTGCAAGGAGCATGTATACTTGTCGGAAATAACATATTCGAGAATGTCTCAGTAACATGTTCATATCGTAGAATGTTCAGTTGACGACCTCGAACGGCAGGATGGAAAGAGCGGCACTTGTACTGGGGTGGAGGATGTGTCGGTTGTGGCGCTACGGGGCTGAGCGAGATATGTGGGCACGGGGAATGTCAGGACGGGACGAGAGAGAGCGGCGCGGCGGTGGAAATAACCCCAGAAGAGTCCCAGAGCGCCGATCTGACGGCGGGGGCTTCTTCCCACAAACGCCAGTCTATTATTATTCACAGAACAGAGATGTATCCCGCAGGCGCACACCTTTGGTCTCCCTGTTGTTCTTTCGCTTGTCGGTCCGTAACCGCAGATGGAAGACAGAAGGAGTTTCCAGGCGCATCAGTACACCGAAAACTACTACTAGTACGCACGAATTATCAAACTGTAGACAAGCATTAGCACTTTCTTCATACATCGCTAGTCTCGTCCCGTGTTTTATGCTTACTACAGTCATTCTTTCTCAGTTAATTTCTCTGATAAAATCTTCTCGGGTCATCAACCTTGAAGCAAGCTTTCAAAAAGTTTTCTACTCGCCAACTGTTGGGAATACTGACATTGTTATTGGGATAAATTCTAAATTTATCCAAAGTGATTAACAGCTACCACTGAAAACGTAAACCAGGTTATTCATAATGGAATCTGAAGCCCGATCCTCCTTAGCATAGGACCACAAATGGAGCAAAAGTATTTAAATCGCGAATGAAGACAATAAATACATAAATAAAACTTAGTCCCAGAAAAGGTTTTTAGAAGTAAAGTGAAAGGGCGAAGTAGCCATAATAACACTTACATTACGCCAAAAGAATTAATTGCAACTATTCAGCTGCTACATTAACGTAACAAATAGCAAAATATTTGATAAACGTAATAAGTATCGTGTCGTTCATCATACAAAATTCTCTGAGAATAATAACGAACAAATGAAACAATAATTTCACTTTAGTGGCAAGTTAATTAAAGGATACAGTGCCGTTATGCTATAAATTTCCGACCTTTTCTGCCCTTGTAAGTGTAGTGACTCGCAATGTTATGCAGCATTCAGGAATGTGACGAAATTTTTTGTGTCTTTTGTGTTGGACGAAACTACAGCGTCAAACAATATAATGGGTGGATTTTAATACATATCATCGTGCATGCATCGCTGCTAGCTGGAACTGCTACTTGATTGTAATCAAGTGGGGAAAAAAAAGCTAGGTGCACGTCGACGTCTTGTTGTAATTTGAAACTGATACCCTTTATTACAACTGCAATGACAAGGTTAAACAGCTAGAATTTTTTAAAATTAAAAGCACTTTGACGCTGAAAGTCTCTCTTCATTGATTCCAATCACGTTCTGAAGCTCTTTCCGACACGTTGGTTGGTAATTTGAATGTTTTAAGACAAGTAACTATTACATGCATCTATACCTCATAACTGCTTAACGTCTCACATTACAATAATACATTGTTGTCGCAATGGTCGTCGGCTGGAAGATTGGTTTCATGAAGCCCTCCAAGCTAGTCTAACCTGTACAAGCCTGTTCATTTCTGCAGAGCTGCTACTTTCTTACTGTAGTCAAGCAGTGGTGTGTCTCTATAATTCTCACTCTTTCCCCAATACTTATCTCTGTTAATAAACTGACAATGGCTGAAACAAGAGGATATAAAATTCAAATTGTCCGTAGCAAGAAAAGCTGTTCTGAAAAAGAGTAAGATTAGGTTGGTGCATAAGTTCGCAGCGGTTTTCTTTTGCTTCTTGGCATCCCGAATACTACGAGTTTATTTACCGGCTGTCAAGTTTTATTTGTAGTTCTCTGTTGTTATTCGAGTTTCATTCGAGTTGTTATTCATTTGGAGATGATGACTGGAGCTGTGGACGCTACGTGGAGAAATCGAAACATTTCCGGTATATTCTTCTGTTTGAATTCAATAGAGGGGTGACAGCAGCGGAGGCAACCAGAAACATTTGCGCCATGTATGCCATTGGGCAGAGTACGGCAAGAAAATGGTTTCCACGTTTTGAGGAGGATCGTTTTGGCATTACGTTCATGAAGACCTTCGCGGTTTGATGAAGGTCGTTAAACGCATTAATCCAAAATGATCCACATCAGTATACTCGAGACCTGGCAAATGTAATGAACTGTGATCATTCCACCATCGTGCGACATTTGTATGCAATGAGGAAGGTTCAAAAATCGGGTGTCACAAAAATCGGCGGGTGGCCATATGTGCATCTCTACTTGCTCGTCATCAATTGGCTCGCGAACAACACCGACCATTCCTATCCTGTATCGTCGCTGTGTAACCTCCCCCTCACTTTCCGACCTTAATGACAGTGAAAAATGAAACCGCGTGTACCTAATGGGAGTTTTGGAAAAGCAATCGTCACCGAAGTTAACCTGTCGGTAAAGAGGGAAGAAAGGGTTACATCTAAATGAAAGGAAATGTGCTAATGAAACTGGTGGAAATTAATTTTGAGAAGGGGTAAAGTTAATAAAGAAAGTAAATGTGCAGCCGTTACGTTAACAATTAACTAGCGGTAATTAGGTATTTGAGATTTGGGGGAAATTACGGTCGCCAGTTCTAAGGACAATTACTATAGTAACTGAAAAAGAAAGGTTATTACACATATAATTAGCACTAGAAGCGTGGCAACTGAAGGTTGACACGTGTAGTGTGAAAACTGAAAGTTTGTCAGAAGTAATAAATTTCGCTACACCCTGACTTAATTTAGCAAAAGAATTAATAAAACCGGAAAATCGAAAGTTAATTTAGTGACTGAAGTTAATAGTGAGCTTTCTTTCTGAAGCACATCGAAATTCAGTAAAATACGGTTAGTCTTGGGCTACCTCAACAATCATTTCAAAAGCTACTTGAATCTACGCAATTTAGAAAGAAGAGATTTAACTTTGAACTTGAATTAAATGATTCTGAACAATTAACAATAGTAAAATTTAGTACGTACCAAGCTGAGCTGCAGTCGCAGGTAAGCTAAAATATGGTAACAAAACTCGCACTCTTAATTTGTGCTTGTGTAATCTGAATATTGTAACCAGCTAACTGAACTTTGAAATTAAAGCAGTGAAATAGAATATTACTTTAATGCTGGCGTTTGAATTTCAATGACACTCGGGTTCATTCCGGAAAAGGAAGGGACCCTGCTTGGTAATGCAATTGGGACAATGAGCAACAAAGGTTCATGCTAAGTTGCTGTGATTATAGTTACGAAAATGGTACAGTTTGAAAAGCTGAGGTCTGCCATACAGTTCTAAAACTTTACTTGCTTCCAGTCTTCCTTGTTGGTTGATTGAAGGATTGAAGCCGTCGATCGAGGAGGTGGCGACAGTCACTCATTGTCGGCTGTCGCTGTTGCAGAAGCTGGATGTTGGCGCGCCTTCTTCTCGACACGGTCACCAGACGAAACGGGCTCTTGATGTGCGCTAGTTAATGTTTCCCGTCCGCGACACCATGTCAGAAACTATCATCGCAAGTCGAGCGCAATTACATGCTGCCAAACCCCGAAAGCGCGGCAACTCGCGGGAGCGTCACACAACACACCTGCTCCGCTCGCTACTCCCGCCACACTCCTTCTCTCAGCCCGCGCTCCACGCGGCAGAGTTAACCCTACCAAAGATCCTACACACTTTGATTCTTCACACGACCTATCGACGTAATCGTTCGATAGCAGTTTTCCCTAGGCAAGACCCAGCGTAAAAATACAAATAATATTTACGAAACAAACCAATTATACATCGACATAAATGCATAAATATACAAATAGTAAAACAATTACAATATACAAAGAGACAGAAATGTCATATCTTGAGGTAACAAAGCAAGGAAAAAAAAATAGTACAATAGATGGAAATAGGAGGATATGCATTTCCGGCGTTACACGTGCCCCACATTGTCTGAGGATGTTCGTGTAACGTAAACAGACTCAGAAAATGTCCCAAAAAAGAAACAGCGGAAATGCATATGCTCAAAACATCAAAAAAATTTAGCATTCGTCTAATTAACCATAACCCAATTTTTTAGACAATAATAATTGAGTGGAGACACTCCTAATCTTATTCCACTCTGTCATCTTACACAAAATAAAACAGGTTGACAACATATCAAAATTCATAGAAAACATAGAAAATGGTTTAGCTATTCCAAAATCATTAAAATTCGTAACACTATAAGAAATGGAATACTATTTGCAAAATTGATCAGAGTACATGGTCATAAAAAACAGGTATATCAAAATACGCAAACTAATAATTAATTACATAGAATACACAATTTTATGTAACATTTTCATAATTAATATTCTCGTCATGTCCAATTAACGCTAAACAAGAAAATAATATACAGCAGATCGAAGAAAACATAAATATTGACAGCAGAATTCTTTCACATCAGCTGCCCGGGTAAGAAAAGCAACTCCACATTCCGTACTCGCGAGTACAAAGAATGCCGACAGCGGTACAAATGCCGACAGCGACACAAGAGCCGATAGCGGCTTCGCCTCGCAAGTATTGTTGCGCCCGCCTGTGCGGCACGCTTGATCTCTCTCGCCTGCGTAACGGCATTTCCAGAACGTCCGTTTCACTGAATTCTTTCGGAAAAACTCACTCCCGAGTAATATCAAGGAGTCCATAAACACTATCACAGTGGATAACTCAACACTGTCCATCATCACACGCATGTACTAGCCTGAAACTTAAAACAGCGTCTAAGTACATCGGCAATGACTAATAAAAACACACTTTCATGAAATATTACAGAAAGTTACAAAATCATATTTACATTCCTTAATCTACTGTGACTCAGCTGAAAACTTAAAACTAGCAGCTTGGATTTTTCAGATGATTACTAATCAGTTACTCTTAAATCATTTAGTCAAAATTAATTGCTTATTAATTACAACTTCTTTAATGACCTCTAGGTCAGGCAAAAGCATCGTAACATGGCACATCCTTAAATCTTACACTCTATATTTACATACTGTACAAATTACCCATTGTGTGGTATTAATCGATCCTAGGTTGGTACAATTTCAAGTCTACAATATTCCGTATATCTAATCGTTTTCCAGAGCTTGGATACTCTAAGCAATAAGCATTTGTGTGAGGTATACCAATGACTTTATATGGTCCATTATAAACAAACTTAAATTTAGAGATTTCATTGTCTATCTCGCTCGATTTCTCATGAGCTTTTACAAGTACTAAGTCTCCGATTGCAAACTTAGCAAAACGCGCTTTTGCGTCATGACGACGTATGCGAGCATCGGCTTTTAGCTTCATTACTTCTCGCAAACGATCTTTTTTCACACCAATACTAATGTCAATCCGTAGAGGGAATTTGATTATCTCTTCCAATTCACTTTCTACACTTTTGTCACTGCCGAAATTCCTCACGTTACGGCAGTTCAAATTCATTCCTACGTAAATGTCATCCGGCCAGTTAACAATGTGTATAGGCTGGTATTGCTTACGCACACCGTCTCCTGCCTCGTCAAAACTAACTACTATCGTTTTATCTTGTGACGTACATGTCAAAGTTTTGCTTTCGCAATTAATCACTGCACGGTACTTTAATAGCCAATCTAACCCGATAATTACTTCCGTATTCAAGTCTGGCACGACGACAAACTCTTGTTCAAATCGTGCCCCACCTATCTCGAAGTTGACAAAATCTGTTTTGTGACCGGTTTACTGGCCTTCCCAGTAGCACCGATAATTTTCACTCCTGTTACTGGCATAACTACGATGCCAGGTCTGTCTTTCAGTAACTCAAATATTTTCCCAGATACAGCACTCAATTCTGCACCGGTGTCAATCAACACGTTTAGTTGTAGGTCATGTATATTAACAGACACTACTATCTGTCTACACTTGTCCTCGACTGTTTCTTTATTTTCCCACAGTAAATCCTCGTCTATATCCAGGTCATTCCAGAAAAAACCATCCGGCTTTGATCCTAAAACCGGCTTATCTGGCGGCTTTTTCAGTCTCTTTTCACATACAGTTTTAATTTCAACACGTTTGTCCTGAGGCTTAGTCTGTAGCTTCGCCTCCAATACCGAAACCTTTTCCTGTAACTCGTCAACTATTGAGTGTTGCTTTGCTATCAATTCATTAATCGTCACCTTCGTTGATTCCACTTTGGTCAGATTAATCTCATCCGCCAATCTACCTGGAGAAATGTGCCCAGTAGTATCTGCAATTACTTCCTCTGGATCTGCGCAACCCACACTGCTACCGTCTGACCGTATAACGTCAGCTCTAACCTCATACACGTTGTAATCTATGTGCTTTTCTACCAATCGTGTCCGGCTATCACAAAAATTTTCGCAATCTTTCTCCTTAATACTCTCGCAATGTTTAAACTGGAGGTTTGCGTCGGATGGGTCGGTTACTTTTACCACTGAAACTTTCGGTAAGGTCTGCCGGTTAGGGCCAGAACTTTCCGTTACTACTTCAACATCTAACTCCTGCGGGACGAAACACGACGAATCTTGCTCGTGCTCCCCCTTAACATCAGCTATTTCTAGTAAAGTCTGCCGATTAGGGCCAGAACTTTCTATCATTTCACAAACACTATCTTCCTGCGGGACGAGACGCGGCAAATCCTGCACGCGCTCCCCATAAACACTTCTCCCATACAGACCCCTATAATCTCTTAGTTCGTCGTATAAGCGACCGAACTGCCTTAACCAGACCTCATCCCTCTCTGCATCCCCTCGCTCGATGACGGACGTTTTATCCGACATCTGACCTTCTCTCAACAATTGCGAATCATTCTTAAACTCAATCTCCAGTTCCGCTGTGGGTATTACAGCTGCCACTTTATGATCGATTTCCGGAACACTACTTAAATTGTTCTCACTGACAGCGAATGTATTTTCTACTGCCGTGTATACAGCTGATCTACTACTTGTGGGCGCACTCTTTTCTCTTAACACTGGCACACTCTCCCGCCGTTGATTATTCCATACGGAATTTTCATAACGGCGACACCTGGGTTTTCTCTTGTTATTGGGCCGCCAAAATTTCTCCACGCCCGCTCGGCCCCTCACCGGCGCGGCTAATGGTTTCCCTGTCTCGTCCCAGCAGATACGCTCCCCGGATGCTGCTGAGGCGGCTGATCACACCCTCTGGCGTTATTACTATTCTGTGAAGCCCGTATCACGTTAGTATGATACTGGTTTCTGTCATTCCTGTTATTATTTGCATTGTACCGATTGTTATTACGGTCCGAACCATTATTGTTATTGCTGTGGTATGCATTATTCCCATGGTTATCATTGTTGTGGTTGATGTGGTACTCGTTGTTGTTACCACGGCCTCTACCACTGTCGCGATTATTGCGCCAATTGTCCTCGTCCTCAACTCTTTCCAGGAAATCATTCACTGTCCTATAATTGCTTCCTACGTAGCGTTTTGTATCATCTGGAAGCTTCTTGTAGAGTTCCCAGACTATTTCGGATTCCGTGCGGCGATCACGCAAATATTCCAACTTGCGGATCCAGCCCTCACAAAACTCCTTCATCGAGCCGCGCGAATTCGCATCGAAAGGCCTCGATACGACAAATTCGCGCCAGACACTTTGCTGTTTTTGCTCTGACCAGTATTCAGCCAGAAACAAATTTTTAAACTCGTCAAAAGTCAGGTTCGTAATGTTGAGGTTTAAGCCCCAACGCTTGGCATCACCAGCCAGCACATCAATAACCGCATTAATTTTTCTCTCATTAGTCCATGATCTGGGTAAAACTCTTTCACAATTTTTAATGAAATCCGTCGCGTGTATACCGCCTTTTTTCAAGGGGTCGAACCGCTCCTCTTTCGTCAACAATTCCGAACTATGTGCACAGATTGGCACATAGCTCTGTTTTTCGTCAAGTTTCTTTTCTAATTCCGACACTCTCGTAATTACTTGGCAAGTGGTTGTCGCAAGCGTTTCCACTTCCCTCTTTTTCTCTTCGCAGGTATTAGCCTGCTCCCTCACTTTAGTGTCTACTTCGGACACTAAAGCCTTTAAAGTTTCCACCTTCTGTTGATCCTCTTTTTTCACTAATTGAATTTGTTCCGTCACCTTATTCTCGATTACACTCTGCAACAACCAAAAAAACGTCATGGGTTTCTCAGCTGATTTAGACTAATTTTGGTGTTCTGAGTCCGAATATCACATTGATTTTGCTCTATCAGGTCAACTTTTTGAGATACAGCCATAGGCCTACATGACCATTTTTCCCTGAAATGTAAGCCTTTTTATAGGCTTCAATATGCTAATATTAGGGGTTTTAAGGGGATTATTCAGGACATATGAAAACAAAAGAAGCCTTTAAGATTGTAACAGTTAATCATTCCAATAGATGCCTTTTTTTCTTACTATAGTATAAAATGTATTCTAATTTTTATTGTCTGACAGTCAACTGCATATTTCTATTACTATTTCAGATTGATATGGCTTCTGCGCGACGTTCATGCATGAATAATCCAGACGTTTTCTGCTACATCTGCGGAGAATACACGCTTTCAGTGGACAGGAAGAACATCACGGGATTTGTGAAGAACGCCTACCAGGCTTACTTTCAAGTCAAGCTGGGTGACGAAGATAAGCCCTGGGCACCGCACACGGTCTGCAAGAAGTGCGTGGAATACCTCCGGCGGTGGATGAAGGGCACGAAAACTTCACTGAAGTTTGGGATTCCGATGGTTTGGAGGGAGCCCTTTGACCATGCATCGGATTGTTACTTCTGCGCCATCAATACTACTGGCATCAACCGGAAGAATCGGCACAGCCTCCAGTACCCCGACCTTCCATCTGCCCGCCGTCCAGTTGCTCACTGCGAAGAAATTCCTGTACCAGCGTTCACAGAGCTTCCTAACATCGACGACGAGGCCACCACTGCAGACGAGGGAGGATATATAGCAGACGAGGAGTATGAAGCACAAGATGGTCGGCAGCTCTTTTCACAATGTGAGCTTAATGATCTTGTTCGGGATCTCAGCTTGTCGAAGACTTCATCCGAGCTGTTGGCCTCCAGACTCAAAGAGAAAAATCTACTTGGCGAGGACGCGCGTATCACTTTCTTTCGTAGAAGGCATGAGGACTACATGGGCTACTTCTGCCAGGAGGAAGACCCAGTGTACTGCCGAGATGTCGCCGGTCTTCTTGTTAAACTCGGGGCTCCTACATACGATCCGAGAGATTGGCGACTCTTTATTGACAGTTGCAAGCGCTCTTTGAAGTGTGTGCTCCTCCACAACGGGAACGAGTTCGCCTCAATCCCTCTTGCTCACTCCACAACTCTCGTAGAGAAATATGAAGCAGTGAAGTACGTGCTCGACAAAATCCAATATGAGCAGCACCAATGGATCATCTGCGTCGACTTCAAGATAGTGAACTTTCTACTTGGTCAGCAGTCCGGGTTCACGAAATACCCATGCTTTATATGTATGTGGGACAGTCGAGACAGAGCCCAGCACTATGTAAAGAAAGTGTGGCCACCACGAGAGCAGTTAGTACCTGGTGCGAGAAACATCATAAACGAACCTCTTGTTGACCGGGAGAAGATATTGATCCCACCGCTACACATGAAGCTTGGGTTAATGAAACAGTTCACGCGTGCTCTGGACAAGGATGGGAGGTGCTTCCACTACCTGTGCCGAGCCTTTCCGCGACTGACCATTGAGAAGCTGAAGGCCGGCATTTTCGATGGGCCACAGGTACGGCAGCTCATAAAGGACACAGAGTTCGAAAACTCCATGAACACGTTAGAGTGCGCCGTGTGGAAATCGTTTGTGCAGGTGGTGAACAACTTCCTGGGGAACACGAAGGCAGCAAACCACGCCAGACTCATCAGCAGCGTGATAGAGGCCTTTCAAAAGCTCGGGTGTTTGATGAGTATAAAGATGCACTTCCTGTAATCATACATGGAGAAGTTTCCTGAAAACCTTGGGGCGATGAGCGACGAGCAGGGAGAAAGGTTCCATCAGGACATGCGCCAAATGGAGGATAGGTACCAGGGGAGGTGGGACGCAGTCATGATGGCGGACTACTGCTGGATGCTGAAGAGAGACAACCCAGCAGCTGCTCACAAACGGGAATCGAAGAAACGCCGATTCATGCCGTGAACTCTGAAATTTTGTGTCACGTAACGCTTATTGTTATACTAATATTATGATAAATATGCTTATTTAATTTGATGGAGTAAATAAAAACTTAATGAATTTGCATACGTTGACTTTTATTTCTTGAGGAAAACGGAAAAAATCTTCCGGGGTTTCTCAGCAGATGATACAAAGAAATTTGTTTTTTTACGAAAAATCGATTTTTAAAAATTTCTGTAGCAAAAAATCCTGACCTGATTGAACAAAACCAAGGTCATTTTCGGACTCAGGGCATCAAAATTAGTCTAATTCAGCGGGAAAACCCTAGACTTTTTAAAAAAAATCTTTTTTTGTTGCCCAGTGTTATCGGAGCAACTGCTTCTCCTACACTTTTCTCGATTCTGCTAATTTCGGAATCAAAACGAGTATTTATGCTCGCAATTTCCGCCTGAACGCCTATCATTTCCTGTTTAAGATTACCGATTTCGGTATTAATTACAACAATATCTTCTTTGATTTAATCAACTTTTGTATTAACAACTCCAACATTGTTGTTAACAACGTTAATAGCTTTGTTCTGATTGTCTAGCATCCGTTCAATTTTTTCAGACTGAGCTTCTTGCTTGGCAGCCTGAGCTTCTTGCTTGGCAGCCTGATCTTCTTGCTTGGCAGACAGAGCTTTAATTTCTGCCGATTGACTCTTGATTTCGTTAATCAAAACATTCAATAAATCAGTTAAATTCCCGGAAACTACCGGTTTTACTTCCGTAGCGGCTTCCTCTTTAATTGTCCCCCCGTATTCGTCATCAAGGGATTCACATTTGATTTTCACTTCCGATTCCGATACATTTTCTAAAGTGTGGAATTCCATTTCTGCTCTTTGTTGCGTTTCGGCGGTCGCGTCTTTCATGCTAGCCGCCTGCCCCTGAACAATGGGTACCGCGGTGCGCGTTTCCCACTGTTCGACCGATTGTTCCGTATCCAAGTCTACCAAATTTTGGCAATTGTTGCCTTCAGTCATTTTAATAATTTTCAATATAAATGCCAAACCTCAAATATAATTAGGATTACTCCCACTACTTATTCTCGCTGACGTAACGGCCTGTACGTAACCAGTACTTTGTTACGAGATTTGCACAATGCAAAATTCGTGTCCAGAACAACCTCAAATCCGGAGATTGTCCTGTCACGGTCGCCACGTGTAACCTCCCCCTCACTTTCCGACCTTAATGACAGTGAAAAATGAAACCGCGTGTACCTAATGGGAGTTTTGGAAAAGCAATCGTCACCGAAGTTAACCTGTCGGTAAAGAGGGAGGAAAGGGTTACATCTAAATGAAAGGAAATGTGCTAATGAAACTGGTGGAAATTAATTTTGAAAAGGGGTAAAGTTAATAAAGAAAGTAAATGTGCAGCCGTTACGTTAACAATTAACTAGCGGTAATTAGGTATTTGAGATTTGGGGGAAATCACGGTCGCCAGTCCTAAGGACAATTACTATAGTAACTGAAAAAGAAAGGTTATTACACATATAATTAGCACTAGAAGCGTGGCAACTGAAGGTTGACACGTGTAGTGTGAAAACTGAAAGTTTGTCAGAAGTAATAAATTTCGCTACACCCTGACTTAATTTAGCAAAAGAATTAATAAAACCGGAAAATCGAAAGTTAATTTAGTGACTGAAGTTAATAGTGAGCTTTCTTTCTGAAGCACATCGAAATTCAGTAAAATACGGTTAGTCTTGGGCTACCTCAACAATCATTTCAAAAGCTACTTGAATCTACGCAATTTAGAAAGAAGAGATTTAACTTTGAACTTGAATTAAATGATTCTGAACAATTAACAATAGTAAAATTTAGTACGTACCAAGCTGAGCTGCAGTCGCAGGTAAGCTAAAATATGGTAACAAAACTCGCACTCTTAATTTGTGCTTGTGTAATCTGAATATTGTAACCAGCTAACTGAACTTTGAAATTAAAGCAGTGAAATAGAATATTACTTTAATGCTGGCGTTTGAATTTCAATGACACTCGGGTTCATTCCGGAAAAGGAAGGGACCCTGCTTGGTAATGCAATTGGGACAATGAGCAACAAAGGTTCATGCTAAGTTGCTGTAATTATAGTTACGAAAATGGTACAGTTTGAAAAGCTGAGGTCTGCCATACAGTTCTAAAACTTTACTTGCTTCCAGTCTTCCTTGTTGGTTGATTGAAGGATTGAAGCCGTCGATCGAGGAGGTGGCGACAGTCACTCATTGTCGGCCGTCGCTGTTGCAGAAGCTGGATGTTGGCGCGCCTTCTTCTCGACACGGTCACCAGACGAAACGGGCTCTTGATGTGCGCTAGTTAATGTTTCCCGTCCGCGACACCATGTCAGAAACTATCATCGCAAGTCGAGCGCAATTACATGCTGCCAAACCCCGAAAGCGCGGCAACTCGCGGGAGCGTCACACAACACACCTACTCCACTCGCTACTCCCGCCACACTCCTTCTCTCAGCCCGCGCTCCACGCGGCAGAGTTAACCCAACCAAAGATCCTACACACTTTGATTCTTCACACGACCTATCGACGTAATCGTTCGATAGCTGTTTTCCCTAGGCAAGACCCAGCGTAAAAATACAAATAATATTTACGAAACAAACCAATTATACATCGACATAAATGCATAAATATACAAATAGTAAAACAATTACAATATACAAAGAGACAGAAATGTCATATCTTGAGGTAACAAAGGAAGGAAAAAAATTAGTACAATAGATGGAAATAGGAGGATATGCATTTCCGGCGTTACAGCTGGTGACGAGAAATGGTGTCTTTAGGAAAAGAAAGCAATGACAGTGCAAACAAAGCGACAACTCGCACGCATCTGCAAAACATAACGTTATGCATCTGGAGGAACAACGACGCTGTGTACTGCGATTTGCTGCCCAGAGGCATTTTTGCCAACAACTGAGACATCTTGCAGACGCAGTCCAAGAACAACGGTCGGGAAGACCGCTTGAAGTGATGGCACTCCACGATAAAGTCCGCACTAAAACACTATACAAGAATTGGGTTTGGATGTCATTCCGGGACGGCCGTGTTGTCCGAGCGGTTCTAGGCGCTACAGTCTGGAACCGCGCGACTGCTACGGTCGCAGGTTCGAATCCTGCCTCGGGCATGGATGTGAGTGATGTCCTTAAGTTAGTTAGGTTTAAGTAGTTCTAAGTTCTAGGGGACTGATAACCTCAGAAGTTAAGTCCCATAGTGCTCAGAGCCATTTGAACCATTTTGTCATTCCGGACCTACCTTATGCACTTGATCTTGCGCTCTCAGATTTTCATCTTTTCCGCTCTCTATCGAACAATCTTCGACGAACTACTTTTCCGGATGAAAATGCGCTCCTAACATGGCTCGGCGAGTTCTTCGCTTCAAACCACCACGTGAGTTCTACAGTCGCAGAATCGAAAAGGTACCCCAGCTTTGGTAGATTGTTCTAAATAGTGAAGGAGAACATATTATTAATGACTAAAGTCTCTGTTATAAGTACCTGTTGTGCTTATTAAACTTATGGAAAAACGCCATGAGCTTATGGTTCAAATGGGTCAAATGGCTCTGAGCACTATGGGACTTGACTGCTGAGGTGAGCATAATAGTCAAGAAGCTGTTCAAATATGGTGCTCCAGGAGAATGCTAAACATTAGATGGATATATCGTCGAAATAATCAAGAAGTTCGGCATGCATGGAAATGTTGAGAAATAACCTTATGGTGCAACGCGGCTAAAAAAAGGGATTGTCTGACTGCTCACATCCAAAGGTATCAGTGTGTAAGGTGGCTATAATTTCGCACCTAACAAGCAACCATCCACGTACTTTGCTGTGATCTACAAACACAATTACTTATCATGTGATAGGTTGTACATCCTATATATCAGTATGTAAAGGAGACTGACATTGTCACGTACGCCTTGTAAATAATTGTTAACGCTTATTGCATGAAAGGTGACAGAGTGTCTTTATTATCATACTAATAGAGGTTGGAGCGACAGTGGAAATGAAACGGCAGGCGGGACTCAAGCCCTGAGTGGAAGGCCCACACAGGTGTGTTGGTCCTGCTTAAACATAGGAAGTAGCAAGACGGACTTTGGGACACCTGATCGCTGGGGCACAACAGTGTCGCGACCGGCCAGTTTAGTAGCTGGACGGGAAGGATTATATTTCGGAAACTACGAAAATCTTGGACGCAGCTGAGAGAAACGAGGAAGAGTCACCTCCGAAACCACACAGGCTGGGTTATTTCCAAGGATTTTTGCTCAGAAGCGGACCATTGTACGAGTATAGGTTTTTCCTCGCAAACTTTCCGCGCTGGATGACAAAAGACTAAAATATGGTTTGTCGGCGTTCGGAAGAATCTGTAGAGAGGGAGAAGATTCCGTTGTTTCGGGAATATGATTCGTTTTTCGGAATTACGAGGGTGGGGAGCCGAGCCTTGCTGGGAGGCCAGCGGTGGAGAGACGAGGTCTTCCGTTGTGAGCGCCCGTGTGTGACGGCCGCTCAATATCAGCTTTTTTGGTACAGACGGACTTGCTGTCTTTGCTGTCAGGAGAATCTATAGTTAGAACAGTTAGGCACTGTACTGTTGCGAACCTATACGATTCTCGGCTTCGCCTCCGGGTTGGAAGTCGTCGCTGAGTACGCAGCGTTCAGTAATTGAGAGCACTTCCTCTGCCTATTCTTACGTTGAGACGTTATCTGAAATACGTCATTGTGGCTGGGAGTTCGCGTTTCGTGTCTGCAGAACACAGAGACGAGAAAGTATTAGAGTATATTAGTCAGAGGACCGCCTTCTGCCGTCCTAGTGTTTGAAAGAGTTTATTTGTGGCTGGAGTTCTTCCATCGTCGCAGGCGAGTACGAGAACCATCACTTCGACACACCGGACGTAGTACATGCGGTGATATTGCAAATTGCTTCAGCTTATTTGCGCTATAAAAGCTAAACAGCTGTGATCACGTTAGTTTATTTCTACTGAGGTTCCACACCACCGTAGATCATCTTTGAAGGTTGTGTCTTTTCTAGTGTTTGGTACGTAGATTATGTCAGTCATTTCACGTTATTGAAATTAGATCGTGCAGTCATAATAAGGGGCAGAGTTGAGCAATTGATTAGTAAATTTACTTAGGAAATGTAAACTTTGTAATATAAAGTTTTTTTTAATCTACAATAAACATATAAGCCGGAACAACGTTAATCATTTAGTAGTGTTAGTTGCCTTAATCATTCATTTATGTTTAGGTTGTAATTTATACGTTAGTCCATTAAGAGATCCTAAGATCTGCTTCAGGGGGTAGTCAGACAGGACCAAATCTTCATTTTAGCGTTTATTATTTTCCGTTGCGAACTTTTATTTTTACATCCGCCTGGAATAGCAGCTTGGAAGTGAACAGTCAGTCTGATTGTGGTCAGGAACGTTCATGGGCAAGTGAAAGAAGGAGAGGGGGGGGGGGGGGGAGAAGACAGTTGTAGAGGTAATCAAAGTTGGACTACAGAAACTGCTTCAGATGGCTGTAAGGTATAATGGTAATGTAGCAACGAAATAGCTTGCCAACGGGTAGTCCAGTGTACAGAGCTGCAGCAAACCAGTCTTCGAACTGGAGAGCACAACAATAGGTGTAATCTGGCTAACATGCGGCTGCTGCGATATCTGTTCTGCCTCTTATATCATTCGACTAAACTTATAGGGCACGTTTGCTCGCTGTTGCAGCAGAAAATTGGAGTAGTGCTTCTGCCGCCATGACGGAATTAAGGGCTGCACTTACGAGCAATTGGGTTTAGCGTCCTTTTGACGAAGAGGATATCAGACACGGAGCAAGAGCTTCAATTTGAGAATGATGTTACTCGCGTGCTTTTCGAAAGAACCGTACCGCAATTTACTGTAAGCGATTTATGGAAGTCACGGAAAAATTAAATCTTATAAGAGGGACGGCAATTTAAATCGGTGTCCGTCCGAATGCAAATCCATCTTCTTAACTACAGCGCCACAGCGTTTACTGCACCAGCACTGAGGCTAAGCTCAGAAGAACTGAAAAGTTTGCAGTAATGTAAGTGTAAATACGAAAATATCAGCGGTAAACACAAAAATAACAACGAAGTATTTAGAATAAAATTTAATACGCGGTCCAGTCATATTAATATGACCACTGCCTATCTTCGGTGCCAACGTGCTATAACCTCTGACAGACGGCAGGTGGCAGCACGAACAGCGGACGGTATATGAAGTGTGTCGGTAGGGGGGAGGGGGGTGGGGGGCTCTGCAGTCTTTGTCGTAATGCGGAAACGGAGTGATGCATCTGACGTCCATCGGGGCATCATCACTGGCTTTTGACTCAAGAGTGGAAGGGTTCGCGCATGCCGCCGTGATTAAAGTATACCGAGCACGACAAAATGACGCTACCAGAAAACGGCACCGAACCACGGGCAACAGACGACAGGAAATTTTTGGAAATTTGTGATAAGTTACTATGGACTAAACTGCTGGGGTCATCGGTCCCTAGGCTTATACAGTACTTAATCTAACTTAAACTAACTTACACTAAGGACAACACTCTCTCTCTCTCTCTCTCTCTCTCTCTCTCTCTCTCACACACACACACACACACACGCGCGCGCACGCACATGCCCGAGAGAGGACTCGAGCCTCCGACGGGGTGAGGCGCGCGAACCATGGCAAGGCGCCTGAGATCACGCGGCTATCCCGCGCAGCACAGACAACAGAGCTGAACGATGGCTGCGGAGATGTGAACCGTCGAACAGACGTGTAACTGTTGAGTAACTGACTGCCCAGATGAACCAAGGGGTTACCAACATAGTCTCCTCAAAGCCCATTCAGCGAACGTTGCTGCGTATGGGGCTCCGCAGCAGGCGCCTGGTTCATGCACCCACGATGGCGACGAAGGCTGCAGTTCACACGACAATACCGCAAGAGTGCCGATAGGTGGGCTTTCCAGATGAATCACGTTTTAGGCTACAGCGGGAACAGGGTGAAACGTCTGAAAGCAACGCCCTGCATTGAGTGACTGTTTCGTCGGTTCTTCGTAGAATATTTTACACATTATGAATTAAACTCATATAACACTGGAGGGATATTCTACAATATTTATTATTTGTTACACGAACCGGTTTCGGCTGTTACGTCATCATCACGTACGAAGATAAGTATGTTGTGCAGTGAAATAAATTTGGGTCAAAGAATTTGAACTAGTGCATCAACAGAGTATTTCAATTTGTAGTGATGAAAAATTTAATGTTGGAAGTAGGAATGAAACAAGCGGGGTTATTTCAGTCCAAGTGCGATGTAAGATTATTTGACTAAGATAAAACATGTGAAACACTAACCAATGAACTATACGTAAATTACAAGAGTTATACATGGAAGAAAATAATTGAACCATAAACTTTGGTGACATATTCCAAAGATGTGCCTGAACAAAATAATCTTGTCTCTAATACATCCTAAATTACGAACAGGTAAGATATAAAAGTGATTTTAAGCAGGTGAGTGATGCAGCTGTGATTATACAAAGAACATTTTTTAACACAACGAGAGAAATTATAGTCACTGAAGTAAAGAAAATGGGGCCTGTGAGTAAGACGGACAATTTACAACGTCGCCTGGATGAGATTATAAGTAGCATCTGCAGTTAGAAGTGGCGATAAGGGAACTGTGTCTGGTCATTCAGTACTGACCTTGGGTCGGTGGACATGTGTTGATTAATTTATATTATTTCAAGATAGTTCATCTTTCGTCCTTTATGGATGTTGTAACGATTCATGTTCAATATTTAAGTTTCTTCTGCCTGGCCCATTGATAAATGAATGCGAAATTTTCATGCTTCACAAAATTTATTGACATTAATTGACATCCGAACTGCGCAATCGTCATGTAAACAAAAGATGGACAGACTTCACTGATATCTTTGACTTCGAAAAGTAACTTCAAAACTGACTCCTCGCAGCATCGCTTTATACAGAATTTATAAAATAAAGCATTATTAATTTTATACAATTTTGATGTTAAAATTAAAATTTACAAAACGTACAGAAACTCATGTTACAGTCAAATAAGGTATATAATACAATATTGAATGACAATCTTTTAAAGTAATATCTTTAGTTTTCCATAAGAAAATCATTCTGAACTTTAATTACAATAATGTCTCTCGTATTATTTTAGTTACGCAATTAATTACAGTTTGGATTTGGTTACTAATATTTAATGGTAGTACAGAGCTCGTGCTTTACCCGATTACGTACACAAAATGCACAAATAAGTCCTCAAATTCTGGAAGCTGGAAAACTGTGAGATGTAAACAATTGGAGAGTTAATTAGAAATGTAATTACAATGAATATTAATTACAGAGGAAGACATAAAAATAAATAACAGATGAAAATACATCGCTGGGTAATAACTTTTAAGCTGTTTCTCAAGACAGTGAGGTCTCCTGTTACTGGATTTTTAGATTACCATTTTGTTAATTAGAAGCATTGATTTTTCATGCTAACATCTCTGCAGTCTCTAGTTCTTTATTTCTAAGGACTTATTACTTCAGTTTCTTGATTAGTTACTTAATTTAGTATATGTACATAATTTTGTCAATGACAACAATCCACCGATAATTGATAACGCACGTCCTTCCAGAACATTCCATAAGCTTTCGCAATGAATATCAAGTTTTTTATCAAATAGGACAGAATGCTATATATAAAGACACACATACAGGGCCTTAGGAAGTACTGAATATTGTCCGATAACTATCCGGATGCATATTTTAAAAAAAGGTGGTATCGGACATTTCATATGAGGTCTGGGGGAGGCTGTATCCTTATGTGATACAATACTTCAGGTTCCACTTTGTAAACACGGCCTTCATTAAGCAGGCTGACTGCAAATCTAGTCTCCTGTCCTAAGTTTCCAGCTTCTGTAGTGTTCTTTCAAGTGGGTACACATTACCCTGCCAGACGGGCAAGTTCCATATAGGACCAAGCTTAGTACTGAATGACCCTGCAACAATCTGCGTAAGGGTCCAGTCCAGTCCAGAGGAGGGAACGTTATAGTGGTAGGAATGCTCTCATAACTCTGGAAGGCACGATGGATCAACACTCTTATGCATCTATGCTTGGGGACCTTGTCCACCCATAAACGCAGTTTGTTTTTCTTCGGCACAATGGCGTCTACCAATAGAACAATGCAACGTGTTACACAGCTCGCAGTGCAGGATGAGTTCATTGTACTGCCATGGGCACGAAACTTCCCCGGTTTAAACTCAATCGAGAATGTATGGGACGACCACAATCACGCTGTTTGCGTCATGGGTCCACAGCCTAGAATCCTAGGGCAGCTGGCCTCGGCACTGAAATCGGCATGGCTCCACATCATTATCGGTATCTTCCAGAACCCCACTATCTTCCTACACGTCCGCAGTGGCCTGCGCTGCAAAAGGTGGCCGCGCGGTTAGAGGCGCCATTCACGGATTGCGCGGCCCCTCCCGCCGGAGGCTCGAGTCCTCCCTCGGGTTTGTGTTGCTCTTACCATAAGTTGGTATAAGTTAGTTTAAGTAGTGTGTAAGTCTAGGGACTGATGACCTCAGCAGTTTAGTCCCTTAGGAATTCACACACATTTAAACTTTTTCCCCCTCAAAAATTTGTTATTCATGCTTTTGACAGGTGGCCACATTTATGTGACTAGACAGTGTAGAAACCCACAAACACAATGCATCAACCTCACAGTAAGATTACAACTGAAAGCTTTTAAACATATGGATAACGAATATTGTGGATGATATCAGTACTGTACTAATGTCAAAACAACAATATCTGCAAATCTCTCTTCCGTCCACATGAAACCCCATGCGGAAAGCGGCTAACGAGACAAGAGTTTCAAAGTCAAGTGTCCAACGGATTTTGAAGTTAGGCATTTGGAAAAGAAAGGTGCATTCCAGTATCACTCCACGCGTCCGATGAAAGTGATCGTGATCACAAAACTAAGTTTTGTCGGTACGGCTTGGACCGTTAGCGGCATCCCAGACAAATCCGTATTAGCGATGAGAACAGATTCGAATTAAATGCTACAAGTAGGAGACACAACTGCAACTATTGTACGCTTCAGAATCAACTGTTAAGTTGATACGTGATCGGAGGCTTTCCCGGCGTATGTGTTGTTTCCAGGGCTCTCGGGTGTCGGCCGGATGCGATCGTTGAAGTCCCATTAGAACCACCTGATGATGGCGGAAAGGTTATTTGCCGAAATATCGTAAGACTTCAACGATCGCATTCGGCTGGACACCCGAGAGCCCTGGAAACAACTGTTAAGTTGCTCAGAAAGAATTTCAAATGTCATAATTACCAGATACAACTCCAACAAGCGTGTTATACTAAATCTATAACTCTGTGCGAACAGGCCTTGGAAGGCCCAACGGCACTGACCGACCGCCGTGTCACGCTCAGGCGATAGGCGTCGCTGGATGCGGATATGGAGGGACAGACGCCGATATGGATGGGCGTGTGCCCAGGACACTGCGCTCCCGGCCGCTGGCAGTCTTCGTGATCGGCCCCTCAATTCGCCTCACAAGAGCTGGGTGCAACCTGCTTGCCAACAGCGCGCGGAAGACCCATACGGTCACCCATCCAAGCAATAGCCAAGCCCAACATCGCTTTCTCTTTGTGATCTGACGGGAAACAGTATTGCCACTGTGAAGAGGCCTTTGCCAAACGTGTTATACAGCTGCAACTATTCTGAGCCTCATAACTGGTGTTCCTGAAGAGCATCATGTCAACCTAGCATGGATTACAATGTGGTATCGAACAACAACGTATCTCTAAGGACCATTCCTAATTGTTAATAACGTTGTTGCTACAGCTCGACTTAACGTGTTCCATGAAACTGTCTGGTTACGAAATTACGAATTATACTTCCAGAGAGGTTCAAATGGCTCTGAGCACTATGGGACTTAACATCTGAGATCATCAGTCCCCTAGAAATTAGAACTACTTAAACCTAAGTAACCTAAGGATATCATACACATCCATGCCTGAGGCAGGATTCGAACCTGAGACCGTAGCGGTCGCGCGGTTCCAGACTAAAGCGCCTAGAACCGCTCGGCCACACAAGCCGGCATACTTCCAGAGAGTTGCAGCTCTTCCATCTACCCACACCATGTAAGAACCTTCCGGTATCTCGATACAACTCTGCTATAGAAATGGATTGAGAGAAGACATCCTGTTGAAAACCCAGCACCCAATGGAGATACCATCAAGAGTATAAAATAAAAGTAAATGTCTTACATTTCTAAATAAAATTACTCATAAAAATTTTGACTCCACTGCCCTTCCTGGACTAAAATAATTACCAGTTCCAACATTTGCAAGCAGGCGTCATATAAGAGACTCGTGTCTTCGTGAATGAAATCAATCACTGTTCACTTACGCTCTTCTCACGATTGATCGGTGTTTGTAGAAAAACAGTAATAACCTGCGCGTCCGTCTTGACACATCATTTTGTTTATGATCTCCAAATTACTTACAGTGGCAATTCGCTGTCATATTGATTTCTTATTTTAAAACACACGATATGAAAATCGTTATGTTTATGAAAAAGGTAGTAATGATACATGTAATGTGTTTTACAACTGAAAATCATTTAACACGTCATCATCATCATCATCATCATGATCATCATCATGATGATCATCATCATCATCATCAGTGTTCTGCCTAAACGAAGGTTTCACGTGGTAGTTCTCCAGGCTGTCCGGTCTTCTGCCATCCTCTTCAGGTCTGCATAATTTCCTCTTCCAAAAAAATGGTTCAAATGGCTCTGAGCACTATGGGACTTAACTTCTAAGGGTCCCCTAGAACTTAGAACTACTTAAACCTAACTAACCTAAGGACATCACACACATCCACGCCCGAGGCAGGATTCGAACCTGCGACCGTAGCGGTCGCGCGGTTCCAGACTGTAGGCCTTTAACCGCTTGGCCAAAACGGCCGGCATTTCCTCTTCCCTTTATGTCGTCTATCACCTTGTATCTCATTCTTCCTCTCAGTCTTCTCCCACAAACCAATCCTTCCAAAGCATCTACTAGCAATCACTCCCTTCTCAATGAATGTCCCAACCAGTTCTTTTTCCTTTCTCTTACAATCTTCAGCAGACATCTTCTCTCACCAACCCTTTCCAATACTCTTTCATTACTCACTCTTTCCATCCAGCTCCTTCTCTCCATTCTCCTCCACATCCACATCTCAAATGCTTCTAACCTTTTTTCATCCTCTCGTCTCAGTGTCCATGTTTCTGCCCCATATAGTGCCACACTCCAGACAAAACATTTGCCAAGCCTTTTCCTTAGTCCTTTATCTAATTTGTCACATAAGAGTCTCCTCTTACAGGTATTCCTATAATTATTTCCCATATGGCCACAGGCCGTGTTCTTTGTCAACCGAGAAGATTTTAACGCATCGGGTCTTCACAAGCCATGTTCGACCAGAAACACTGCTGTTACACAAATCAGATCACTGAATCTGACCTTCCCGAGAAGAAGTGAAACGCGTTGCCCCCGCACTACTCCCGTTGAGTTTGGTAAGAGTCACAAGCAGATCGTTTGTACCGACACGAATGTTGGCCCCAACGTAGTGAAAACACTTGTGGCGAGTGGAGTGGCAGCACGTGGTGGGCGCTGGTTTTTTGCCGGTGTTTTGGTGGCGGTGCCCTCGCGACCCCCGTCACCAGTCGGTTTGTCAGGCGCCGGAAGCGATCCGGGCGTGCCGGCTGCCAGGCACGAGAAGTTTTGCAGCCCTCGCCACCATATGGCACGCGGCCGGACCAGCATTCTCCCCCACGTCCATTGCAGAAACATCATATAAATGCTAATCACATTTCCATTCAGATTTCAAGTTCCGCAAGGTCTTCAAGCCTACCTCAAGGGAAGGCATGCATTTCATAAAGGTACAGCCTACTCTGGCGTAAATAAATACGTCACTAAATGCAGTAAACGAATTCGGTCACAGAAAATTGTTCATGTAGATTGCACTGTATACAAATATCATACTGAAGATGCCACGACGACTGAGCCGTTCATGGTTCGTACTCGTGCCATGTAACTTTTCAATTTGTGAGGGTACAGTGCAATTTTTTCTTTGCGAGAGAGTGTTTAAGTTGGAGTAAGTCATGACATGCACAGCGGCACATGTGAAGTACTTATTTCTCAGCACCAACAGCTCAAAACAGGTAACCATTTTTGCAAAAAATTGTTCAAATTGCTCTGAGCACTATGGGACTTAACTGCTGAGGTCATCAGTCCCCTAGAACTACTTAAACCTAACTAACCTAGGGACATCACACACATCCATGCCTGAGGCAGGATTCGAACCTGGACCGTAGCGGTCTCGCGGTTCCAGACTAGCGCCCAGAACCGCTCGGCCACCCCGGCCAGCCATTTTTGCATTTTTACAAGTTCCTTATTAAATACTCATCATGTACTCTATCTACCAACTTGTCAGCGAATCCTAAGAAGTTCTGGTCTTACGTTAAATAAGTAAACGGATCGAAACCATCTGTCCAGACACTGTGTGACCATAATGCCACCGAAACACCAAACGATAGAAAGAGTCGAAATATTAAACGTCTTTTGCCAAAGCTTTTACACAGAGGAAGATCGCACTGTAGTCCCTCCTTTAAATCGCCACACGAAGGACAAAATTACAGATACCGAAATAAGTGACCAAGGGATACAAAAGCAACTGAAATCGCTCAATAGAACAAAGGCCACTGGACCTGACGGGATACCATTTTGAGTCTACACGGAGTATGCGAAAGAATCTGCCTCTCTTCCAGCAGCAGTGTACCGTTGGCTTCTAGATGAGCAAAGCGTTCCTATTGATTGGGAAAAAGCACTAGTAATTCCCGTTTTCACCAAGGGTCGTTGAACAGACGCACAAAAATGCAGCGCTGTATCTATAAAACAGGTCAGTTGTAGAATCTTGGGACATGTGTTATGCTGGTGTATTACCGCATTTTTGGAGGCAGAAAAATATCCGCAGTAGGAACTGACATGGTTTCCAAAAACAAAGATCTTGTGAAACCCAGCTCGCTCTGTCCGCTCACTAAACCCAGAAATCAGCAGATACAGACGTCCAGGTAAATGCCGTGTGCCCTGCCTTCCGGGAGGCATTCAATACTGTCCCGCATTGTTATCTAATGAACAAAATACGAGCGTACGGAATATCAGACCAAGTGTGTGACTCGATTAAAGAATTTTTAGCGAACAGAAAACAACATGTCATTCTGAACCGAGATAAGTCTTCAGACGTAAAAGTAACTTTGGGCCTGCTCCAGGGGAGTGCTAAAAACCATTACCTTATCACAGTAAATATAAACGCCCTAGTAGATAATGCCGGAAGTTTCATGAGTCTTTGCACGAACGATAGTGTTGTACACAGAGGAGTTACGACGCTAGAAAATCGTAGGCAAATGCAGGAAGACCTGCAGAGAATCGACGCTTGGTGTGGGGAGTAGCAACTGTGCTTGTTCCTTTCTTTTTACTCCTGTACAGAGAGAGAGAGAAGAAAAAAATAATAATTTCATTTTGTTTTATATCTTTGTGATTTAATGGTACACAGAAATCCTTAAGAAACAACGATTGCTTCAGCGGAACCAACTGTGAATTGTATGGTCATAATGCTATGACGTCATTATTGAGATAAGTGAAAGCGGTTTCCTGAAATCGAAAAAAGATTGACTATGCTGGCATTGTACTGCATCGATGAAACTATGTATTCGAGATCATTAATAATAATAATAACAATAATAATAATAATAATAATAATAATAAACTGTATAAATCTGAGTTGCGTGTCTTTGAACTCTCTACCCGCAACGAATTAATCTTTTTATTCAACATGCTACAACAGCGTATCACTGCTAACTAAGTAATTTTTTTTCCTTCTTTTAATAAGAAACCATCTAAATTTACATTCAACATCGGCGTTTGCGCGTATTTGGTGGCAATGAGTGCTGTGAATGACAATAAACACCGTTTCAATTATAAGTACCCCAGCGTTTCAGACATATTCTTGTGGCTGCGAAGGCGATCATTACTGTTTTACAGTGATTATTTAGGTATACGTTCTTCAAAACAATATAGAGAGTGAATCCGAAATACGTTATTGAAAACAATATAGAGAGTGAATCCGAAATGCACTGACATAATTTCGTAGCAGGTTGTTCGGCCATATTTTCTGAGTATTTTGGTGTCTTATTACACAGTAACTGAATTTTGTTTGTTTTCTCGTCCCTTCATCTTTGCATCTATACTGCACTGAAAATGTCTTTAAAACAGCTTAAATTTCGACGGTGTAGGTTGTGTGCTTCGTTACAAACAGGCTTTGTCCATTCACTCTACAGTACTTGCTGTTAACTGTAGTAACGCCCACTTTGCTCTTCACCCAGAAGCTTGCGGTTCTGTCCATACATGCCAACTTCCAAAAACAGAAATCCAGAAGATCCCAAGTCGCAAAAATTTAACGCGTGCATGCGTCGCAAGGTGTTCAAACAGAGCGAGAAAAGACTACACAGAAAGAGACTAAAGTTAACACATATAATGTAGGCTACATTTTAAGATCACTATTTTCGAACTCTGAATTAGGTACTTACACAAGTTACTTGCTGATGAGTGTTAATTTTTTGTCACTTAACATTGGGAACAGTTTACACACTACACAGAAATGAGCTTTTATACTCTTGATCTTGCCACCTACAATATGAACGACACCGTCAAAACTACTAAACTGAACATTTATTTACACTTATTTACAAAATTTTCTCAAGTTCACAGAATATTCCATCACAGGTTGCAAAGGAGAAATGAAGATGAGAAGCTTTCTTTGCTTTCTACAGAAATTCTGAAGTAAAACTATTAATGTAACCTGGACCGCTGATTCTTATTTTCAAAACAGAAATGGATGCTAGAGTCATCGACCTGCAAAATGAAACAATTTTCCTACGGCTATCCTTCACAATCGTATTGGAGACGTGTGTATCGGATTTAATATGATTTATTAATTCAGTTCTTCCCCTGTAAGCAATGTTTATATCACACGAACACATGGAACAGAACGCGAATGTTTCACCTTTCCATCACCGCATAATACACGGAAATTCAGGAGAATATGCATCCCTGAAAGACTGATGCTATCGTTTCTTAGTTGAACTTCTCACGAAAACACTAAATCGCACAAAAATTCGTCACACAGTTGCACGAATACCAGAACATACAGCAAACACCACACGAAGGCAAGCATAAACAAACCTTTCCCGCTAACATGCAGTCGAAGCACAAAGAGAATGCAGCAAAAAACTGTGCGATGTGATTCTCGATAGAACGTTCGATCCACTTTCGCCGGCAGTGTTTCAAACACATACAGTAAATGACAAAAGCGCAGCGATATTCTGGGAGAAGAGATTATCGATAACATTATCAGTGGACTTTCCGAAAATTTCAAACACTCGAATCTCAGAATAGTAGCTATTATCGAAAGTCAAAACTGAAATGTGATATGAATGCAGTGGGTGGGAAAAATCCCGGGATTTGGAAATCCGGAAAACCGGAAGATTACACTAATACCCGGAAATCTTCCCGGAAAACCGGAAAACTTGGCAGGTAAGTTATTCCCTAGTAAGAAACGTTAAGTTAAACTAAGCACTGAGATGCGTAATCATTCTGCGGAGGTTTTGGACTGCTGAGACAGATTGCCGGAATAGAGGCGTAGGTTGCCCCCACAAAGGATGACTCTTTTTCAGTTAGGGAGAATAGCCGTTTCGATATAATTCAGATACACCGTCGTGGTCCAGGGCTGAATGGAGTTTGTCATTAAGGCCGGCACTGTGAGTGAACTGAGCATGGCAAACTGGATGACCGTCCCGGGCAGAGATGGGAGCGATACGCGGTATTTGTAGCAGAATAGCTTTACAACTTGCTCCGCCGTGCATCCGGCTTAGCACTACTTCAGCAGGCGAGGACAGGTGGACCGCAGCTCGTCTTTGTTAGCCCCTGACTACGGTACCTTTAGAAAGACAACCAGGGACTGCCATGATCTCTCACAGACCACCACTTTTTCTATTTTACAGCTTATTTTTAGGATCTCGAATTTAGTATTTTGTTTATATTTGTCACAAGTGGTCATACAGGATTATCATAAGCCCATGAAATATCTCAGAAACTCGCTTCGCAGGCAATGGGTCATCAACAGTTGTTGTGGTCTTCAGTCCTGAGACTGTTTTGATGCAGCTCTCCATGCTACTCTGTCCTGTGCAAGCTTCTTCATCTCCCAGTACTTACTACAACCTACATCCTTCTGAATCTGCTTAGTGTATTCATCTATTGGTCTCCCTCTACGATTTTTACCCTCGACGCTGCCCTCCAGTACTAAATTTATGATCCCTTGATGCCTCAGAACATGTCCTACAAACAGGTCCCTTCTTCTTATCAAGTTGTGCCACAAACTCCTCCCCAATTCTATTCAATACCTCCTCATTAGTTATGTGATCTACCCATCTAATCTTCAGCATTCTTCTGTAGCACCATATTTCGAAAGCTTCTATTCTCTTCTTGTACAAACTATTTATCGTCCACGTTTCAGTTCCATATATGGTTACACTCCACACAAATACTTTTAGAAACGACTTCCTGGCACTTAAATTTATGCTCGATGTTAACAAATTTTTATTCTTCAGAAATGGTTTCCCTGCTATTGCCAGTCTACATTTTATATCCTCTCTACTTCGACCATCATCAGTTATTTTGCTCCCCAAATAGCAAAACTCCCTTACTATTTTAAGTGTCTCATTTCCTAATCTAATTCCCGCAGCATCACCTGATTTAATTCGACTACATTCTATTATCCTCGTTTTGCTTTTGTTGATGTTCATCTTATATCCTCCTTTCAAGACACTGCCCATTCCGTTCAATTACTCTTCCAAGTCCTTTGCTGTCTCTGACAGAATCACAATGTCATCGGCGAACCTCAAAGCTATTATTTCTTCTCCATGGATTTTAATACCTACTCCGAATTTTTCTTTTGTTTCCTTTACTGCTTGCTCAATATACAGATTGAATAACATCGGGGAGAGGCTACAACCCTGTCTCACTCCTTTCCCAACTGCTTCCCTTTCGTGCCCCTCGACTCTTATAACTGACATCTGGTTTCTGTACAAATTTTAAATAGCCGTTCGCTCCCTGTATTTTCCCCCGCCACCTTTAGAGTTTGAAAGAGAGTATTCCAGTCAACATTGTCAAAAGCTTTCTCTAAGTCTACAAATGCTAGAAACGTAGTTGTGCCTTTCTTTAATCTTTCTTCCAAGATAGTCGTGAGGTCAGTATTGCCTCACGTGTTCCAACATTTCTGCGGAATCCAAAGTGATCTTCCCCGAGGTCGGCTTCTACCAGTTTCTCCATTCGTCTGTAAAGAATTAGTGTTAGTATTTTGCAGCCATGGATCATTAAACTGATAGTTCGGTAATTTTCACATCTGTCAACACCTGCTTTCTTTGGGATTGGAATTGTTATATTCTTCTTGAAGTCTGAGGGTACTTCGCCTGTCTCATACATCTTGCTCACCAGATGGTAGAGTTTTGTCAGGACTAGCTCTCGAGCGAAACGTTTTCGACTGGCAAGCCAGTACAGAAGCAAAAAAGAGAAGGTCGAAAGACGGATGAAATATGTAGAAATGCTATACAAAGAAACACATGAAGTCAGTATTATGGATTTTTTTTTCCTTTTTTCATACTCCATTCCGAGAGCTAGAGCCGGCAGTTTTACATCCGCTTCATTATAAAAACGTGGCTCTCGACAGCCTTTTGCCAGAGAAGTTGTTAACTGAGCAGAGGCGTTACCAGTTGGGAAGAAATGCGAGGCCATTACCAGGGTCGGGATTCACCTGATTAACAAGGGAAAACTCCCAAAAATATTGGTCGGATTGGTCGATTACAAATGCTTTAGTATATTTCTGGGACAAAATTGCCTGTTGACCCAGATAAAAATAAATGTTGTTTTTCGGACGTACGTACGTTGTGTGTGTGTGTGTGTGTGTGTGTGTGTGTGTGTAAGGGGAATATTACGAAAACTGAAGTTGATGACAATGGGACATGAAACTGAGAGAGGAACTTGACAGAACACTGCCAGACTTAAATGCGACAAGGCCCCTGGAGTAGACAACATTACCTGAGAATTATTGAAAACTTTGAGAGAACACGTCATGACACAACTACTCCAACTTAGATGCGAGACATATTAAGATAGACGATATACTCCATAAATCAAGACGGACGGAATGATTTCAGTTTCGAAAAAGGTCGGAGCTGACACATGTGAACATTATAATAAGTCGTGGATATAAAATGCTGACACGAAGTATTTGCGGAGGTATGGAAAACTTGGTGGAATCCGACCTTGGGAAAGATCAGTTATGGTTCTGTAGAGACGTAGGAACACATGAAGCAAACTTGCCTCACGACTAATCTTAAAAGACAGACTGAAGAAAGGCCAACCTATGTTTAGCGTATTCATCGATTTAGAGAAAGCACGTGACAATGTTCACTTTCGAAACTATGGATGTTATGGAAATGGATGAGAGCTTGATGTCCACTTTCTACAAAAAAACATTATCTTAAAACTAATCAATACTTTTAGGAATTTTTCTGTTAAAGTGGCTAGAAATGTGTAACCTACAAACTTTATTTAAAAAACTATAATCTCGGTAGTTTCTGATAAAAGCTACCTTTCATATGAATAGCTTTGACATTATTTAAGATAGGGATTACCAACCTCCCCGGCTCCCTCCCCCCTTTATCGGGGAATATATAGCAAGCTGTCAGAATATACCAAGAAAAATTTATTCACGCATGCGCATAGGGCTCTGACTGGGAGTCTCCAAGTGACCAGTGTTTACGTTTCGCTATTTTGTTATTCTCTGTTTTTACTTCGTGTACAAATCTCAAGTCAAATGAAAACAAAACGGATTTTCGTGACTGGGAGCTATTAAGTGAATTAAAATACATTCACATAATCGCGGAAGACTAAAATAATATGTTATTAGTTCCATTTTATTTCTTATTTTATTTCCACGTTGTTAGCAGTATTTGTTGTCTTATACAACACTGAAGTTATTTTACCGGTATGTTAAAGAAATTTGGCTTTTATTGATCAATTAGAACGAACTGTTCTTTTCCGCTGAGGAAGTCAATTTATTTGGAACGAAGTATTTCATTCCATTATTGGTTAATTTCAACTGTTCGTTCAATTTGAAGGACACGTTTTCATTTCCTCGTGCGTATAGCGTTAACAGATCACATATTATACTGCAGTAAAAAGAGCCGAACATGATAGTATTCTAAAAAAAACTGGCATTCCTAAAATCACATGTATACAAGCTTAATATCAAGTACTACTTCAGTGTGAATGTAGACAAACGAGTGTAAACTTTAAGATGAATTATGATTTTTAGTGAGGTTTACGAAATTCCGATGCACTGATATCTTGTTTCTTTTACGACATAATGTACGATCTATTAATACTGTACGTACGATATACGTAAATGTTCACTTGAAGATGACTAAGTAGGTGAATTTGATCGTTAGTACGGAATAAAATACTTTGTTTCAAATATATTGACAGCTTTAGCAGAACAAAAGGGTTCTTTTGTTCTTTTACTAACCTGCCTTCCGCGAGACACAATGGTTTCCTATCATGAGACTTGAAACCTGTTTGGTACCTTCTGTACGACTCACGTTACTTCTTGATTTGTGTTGTTTACGTCTTAAATTTGGAAAACGTCATTCTTTGGTAAATTATAGACCGGCAGCATACGGCGTTTTATCGTTGTACAACATGTTCTGGTTGATAAATATGATATATTTTGGGAACAGTTTTTTCAGAACGTTATACACCTCATTTTTATCTTGGTTTCGTTAACGCAGACTCATAAAAGAACGAAAAAACTTTAGACCACATATTCAAAGAGTTATTTCGGTGCTGTTGCTGCTCTGCATAACTGACTGGTATTACAGATAAATGCTGAAAATTTAGTGAGGTAGAAATTAATTTAAATTTGGAACAACGTAGAATCATTTTCTTGAACTTTAACATCTAAGAACCGGAATTAAGAGTGATGTAGTGAAAACACAACAACACAACATGGTTTAATAGCATAATACAAATTGCGATTGCTCTCTCCACCTAGCGCAACGAAGAGCAGAAAGCCAGCAGATATAAGTAGAAGAGCTGCTTTTCCAGTATTCACATATTTCAGTCCTTAGCAGTTCTGCATTTTGATATAAACTCTGTCTGTTGGAAGCAGAAGCAAAAAATTAAATGCCCATACAAGACATAAAATGAATCTCAGTGTCCATACAACTTTGCCTTTATAAAAATGCCCTTTTCATCAAGATATTCAGTTGCAAAACTTACTACCACAAATACAATACATGCAACACTTCTGCACTCTGAAAGAGTCGTGTGCTTGCTCCAAGTGCAAGCGTAGGATTCATGACGTACAAGATTTAAAAAGTAGTCTGATTCCTAAATGCAAACAAAGGTAGACTGAAGGTAACACTTTTATACGCCAACGTCGCATTTTCCGATTTTAACTGCGTCTAGCTATACAAAAACTACTTCCTTTTGATATATCTTTGAAGCATCCGTGTATCTGAACATGACATTTTCTTAGTACGCGAATTATAATACGAAAACTTCCAAATACAGCATTTTAGTTTTGGGGCGATTGAATCCTGCGCAGCGTAAAAAAATAAACTGGGGTGGTGATTGGGGGGGGGGGGGGGGAGGTGTTGACAGCTAGAGCCATAGGAGACCAAGCAACGAAATTCCGGGTCCAAGTGGGACAAGAAGCATTTGAGCAGTCCAAACACCTAGCCAGGGGTTCATACGTCATCGTAGTTGCACATGCACAGTAACGATTGTTTTCTCGCGCCTGATAGTAGCTCTCAGGTAGCTGCTTAAAAGAACCTTCAGGCACTAAACTAGCATTCGAGAGGAGCTGGGCTCAAATCTAAGTCCAAGCGTCCCCATTACGCTTTCTGTTCTCCTCCAATTATTTCAGTCAATTAACAGACATATTTTTGATAATAGCTATGACCAGTTTCCTTCCTAATAATAGTCCATTTCGGCTGATTCTACACTACCACGAACGAGGGTATTTTCCCATTCCACTCACGTATGGATATTGGTCAGAATAAATACATAGCAGGCTGTAGTGCATTCAGACATTCCTCATATATGCTGGTTCTTGAAAGTTAACTTCCACGTGTAGCTGTAGCGTCTGCCGGTTCAGAGCTCTCAGCATTTTTCAACATCCTTCTATGGGTCATGCAAACATGTGACCATTCCAGTAGCCAACTTTGTATACGTTCTGAATAAAACCGTCTAAATACCTATTAAAATTTTTCCTTGTTTATTATAGCGTTTCAGATCAACAGGTATCTGCAATTAAGGTTAGAGGAACGTAAAGAAAGACAGCCATTTGCTACTCAGCAACGAAATACAAAGAATGAAAAATTAAAAATTTGGTGCGTGCCAATTAACATCGCTCTCGTAGGGCACGTTCCAGATTCTCCCTCTTCATGAAGCTGCTTTCCTAGAAATTTAAATTTAATAATCTGATTGCTTCATTCTTTACACTCTGTTTGGCAAATATACACATTTTAATGTATTGTTTGACTATGTTTCAGGGCGGCAGGACAAAGGCTTTTATTTATCGGACACTGGTAATTATAATAGTTACTTCTGCTTTTATAATTGCAACACCTTGTCAAAACGAAATGCATTTAATACCAAAGTTCACGTAGCTGTTATGTAGATATTATTGTGCAGCAGATTCAAGAAATACTTGTTGTTAATTTAACGAATTCTGCGTGGGCTAATTGGCGTTATCTGAATAGCTACTCTGATTAGTATGCAGTTACACTCATTTTGGAATGTTTATATTTTAAAAACAATCAGTCTTACTATGACTATGAAGAGAGAGAAAAATAAAGAATGAAATAATATTTAAAGATGACTTCCACCTCCCCCCCCCCCCCCCTTACACTAGTGCCCTGGCTGCTGGACCTTACATATGAGTGCGAACTTTTGAACCACGTGTTAGCCGATGCCCCGATTAGGCGCACGTTTTAACACTGACACTGAACGTTGTTCTCGAAGTATTCTTAAGAATAAAGTTTAATTTTTTAATTTTTTGCCGTTTGTACCTTGTTGTTGTACACAAAATAGTTCAGATATGTGATGATGGTAGTAGCAGAGAAACGGCGTAACAAAGAAAGAAAATTTTTAACGGCGATCTAAACGGTTTCATTAATAAAATATTCACAATGATGGCGGACTCACAGGGGAAATTCGTTTCCTTTATCAACAATTTTTTACACGTTCAATATCACCTATTAGACCCATTTTTCTAGAATTGGTAGCATAAGTAATTTGTGTGCTATCTTCTTTGTTGACTGATTGCGTTTTCACAATATCTCATCAATAAACGAGATCTGCCACTTGCTTTACCTACGAGTAAGCCTGTGTAGCCATTCCACTTCATACAACGCAAATTACACGTAAGTATTTTTATGAGTTGGATGATTCTAATTGTGACTCGTTGATATTGTAACCGTACGTTACAACTTTTTTCGATTAGTGAATTGCACAAACATTTCTAAACATTTAAAGCAAGTTTCCAGTATTTATATCAAAAGCAAGTTTCCAGTATTTGTAGCACTTTTTAATCTTATTATCATCTGACAACATCTGTGCAGCCTTTTTAGACAGTAAGTTACTTTATTACACACACTGAATCATCTGATAAAACTTTGAGGTGACTGTCAATATTGCCAACAAAGTAATTAATATACAACATGAACAACAAATTCTGCATCCTCCCTACCCTAAATCCTCGCTCAGTCACAAATTTTGTTTGATATCCCACATGATCGTACTTTCGTTAGTAAGCGTTGACGTATTGAGCCAAATGTTTTTCAAAAGTCACGAAATTCTGCGTATTCATTATTTCCTTGATTCATGCCTTTTAGGATCAAGTTGAGTTTCGAATAACTAATGTTGATTCATTGCGTTCGAGATACGCCAGTACGTCTGTTCTTGTTTGCTTTCTTCACCTTACGCAGTGATAGTCGGTGCTTCATTACGATCATGTCGCAGCACACTGTTCGTAAATGTATAGTGAATCCTCCCTCCTAACCCTGCTAAATTCTTATGCTGCCTCACAAAACAAGTTTGTGAAACTATAGGACTGCAAGGGAGGCTACAACAGAAATACTACTTAGAAATAGTCTGAATAATCTTTGCAAAATATAACTGTTTAACTTGCGCACTGTTTAGTTTTAGAGAAGAACTTTTATCGGTTTTTTATCGTCATTTTGTAAACAATGATATGTTAAGATTTTCCTAAAAACTGGATAAGGTTGAATCCCAAACTGTGACAAAATACTTCATTTTAAATATTTTAACGGCAACGAGTTACGAGTGTAGTTATATTCGCGATTGTTATACGTTTTCGGCTATTAATAGTGGGCTACTGCATTTGAGCGTAGTGATGCTTCTTTGGAAGATGATGAACGCTCAGGGCGTCCGAGAATCTGTGCTGACGAAACTTGCGCAAATTCGCAATGCCGTGTTCAGTGAAGGCGACTGACGGCACGTGAGATCGACGACGTTGCAAAAATCTCAAAGGGCAGGCTTTAGACTCGTTAAAACACTATTACAGCCGATAAGCCATATCATGAGATGTAAGATACATTCATCAATAAACGCCAGAGTCGAAGGAGTAGTGGAAAGTGGGCTGGAAAACGGCCCTGCAAAACTACAGACCAGTATCTTTAACATCGTTTGACCAATATCCCCAACTTCGGTTTGCTGCAGAATCCTTGAACATATTTTCAGTTCGAATGTACCAAATTTTCTTGGGACCGAGAAGCTTATATCCAGGGATCAGCAGGGTTTTAGAAGCCATCGTTCGTTGGAAACCTAGTTGACCTTTTCTCACATGATATACTGCGAACTATAGATGAAGGGCAACAGACACATTCCATATTTCTAGATTTCCGGAAAGCATTTGACACGATGCCCCACTGCAGACTTCTAATGAAGGTACGAGCATATAGAATAGGTTCTCAGGTATGTGAGTGGCTCAAGGACTGCTTAAGTAATAGAACCCAGTTTGTTGTCCTTGACGGCGAGTGTTCATCAGAGACAAGGGCATCGTCAGGAGCGCCCCAGGGAGGTGTGACAGGGTCGCTATTATTTTCTGTGTACATAAATGATCTGACAGACAGGGTGAGAAGCAATCTGTGCTTTTTCGCTGACTATGCTGTGGAGTACGGTAAGGCGTCGAAGATGAGTGAGGGTAGGAGGATACAAGATGACTTGGACACAATTTCTAGCTGTTGTGATTACTGGGAGCTAGCTCTAAATGTAGAAACATGTAAGTTAATGGGGACGAGTAGGAAAAACAAACCCATAATGTTGGGACACAGCGTTAGTAGTGTCCTGCGTGACACCTTCACGTCGTTTAAATATCTGGGGGTAATGTTGCAAAGCGATATCGAATGGAACGAGTATGTGAGGTTGCGGTAGAGAATGTGAATGGTCGGCTTCGGTTCATTGGGAAAATTTTGGAAAGTATGTTTCATCTCTATAGCAGACCGCAATAGGACGCCAGAGCTACCTGTTCTTGAGTACTGATCGAGTGTTTGGGATCCGTACCAGGTCGAATTAAAGGAAGGCGTCGCAGCAATTCAAAGGCAGACTGCTAGGTTTGTTAGCGGTAGGTTCGAACAACACGCAAGGGATAGAGAGACGCTACGGGAACTCAAATGGAAATCACTGGAGGGAAGGCGACGTTCTTTTCAAGAAACACAGTTCCATGCGGCTTTTCGCGGATGATGCTGTAGTATACAGAGAAGTTGCAGCATTAGAAAATTGCAGCGAAATGCAGGAAGATCTGCAGCGGATAGGCACTTGCTGCAGGGAGTGGCAACTGATCCTTAACATAGACAAATGTAATGTATTGCGAATACATAAAAGAAGGATCCTTTATTGTATGATTATATGATAGCGGAACAAACACTGGTAGCAGTTACTTCTGTAAAATATCTGGGGGTATGCGTCGGGAACGATTTGAAGTGGAATGATCACATAAAATTAATTGTTGGTAAGGCGGGTGCCAGGTTGAGATTCATTGGGAGAGTCCTTAGAAAATGTAGTCCATCAACAAAGGAGGTGCTTACTCGTTCGACCTATACTTGAGTATTGCTCATCAGTGTGGGATCCGTACCAGGTCGGGTTGACAGAGGAGATAAGGAAGATCCAAAGAAGAGCGGCGCGTTTCGTCACAGGGTTATTTGATAACCGTGATAGCGTTACGGAGATTTTTAGCAAACTCAAGTGGCAGACTCTGCAAGAGAGGCGCTCTGCATCGCGGTGTAGCTTGCTCGCCAGGTTTCGAGAGGGTGCGTTTCTGGATGAGGTATCGAATATATTGCTTCCCCCTACTTATACCTCCCGAGGAGATCATAAATGTAAAATTAGAGAGATTCGAGCGTGCACGTAGGCTTTCCGGCTGTCGTTCTGCCCGCGAACCATACGCGACTGAAACAGGAAAGGGAGGTAATGACAGTGGCACGTAAAGTGCCCTCCGCCACACACCGTTGGGTGGCTTGCGGAGTATAAATATAGATGTAGATGTAGAAAATTTACAGAACCAGCATTTGAAGCTGACTGAAGAACGACTCTACTGCCGCCACCATACATTGCGGATAAAGACTACCAAGATAACATGCGAAAAATTAGGGCTCGTATGGACGCATATGGACAGTCGTTCTCCTCTCACTCTATTTCCAAGTGTAACAGGAAAGCAAGTAACTAATACTGGTACAGAGTACCCTTTACCACGCACCAGGCCGTGGCTTTCGGAGTATGTATGTAGATGGAGATGTAGTTGCAGACGAATGTGTGCCACAGAAAATAAAGATAGTTCCATCTGCAGGACAAGTCACGGCTATGGTTTCTTGCGGTTCTCATTAGGTGACACACACTGGCTACTTCTACATACAAGGTCAGACCATCAGAGCTGATTAATATGCCAATTGTTGGACAAACTGCAGATTGCATTTGAAATAAACATCCAAATCTTGCAAAGAAGAAGGTTCCCTTCCATAACAGTAACGCCCTCTTACACACATGCCGAATCGCTGCTGTAAAACTGAATTATACTCGTTTCGAAGTGCTTCCATATTCATCGTATCCGCTGTATTTGACTCTCAGAACCTGCTGATGCACCTGGCTGGACGAAGTTTCTCATCAAAAAATGAGGTTGAGATACTGACTTTGGACACATAGGTAAATTTTATTTTACGAAAGGTATTAACAACTTTGAAAGTTGTTGAACAAGAAGTGCCTATGTTGAAAAATATAAGAAATAAAAACACTATTCTTAAATGTGTTCCTTTGTCATGCTGAGAACTTTCTGAACCTCCTTCGTGAGTGGGTGGGCAAAGGACAACCAGAAATATATGTTAAAGCGTCCAGCAAAGTTAAGGTGGCAACTGGTATGAAAGTAGGAGAAATGACAATGATTGGAATATGTAAAGTAGGTTTGTTTTATGATAAAAGTCCGTCGACTGCCTGTATTTAGGTGTCCTAGGTTTTCACTTCCGATATGTACACAGGAGCGAAAGTTCTATCGTCAGGCTTCCCAAAATTCGTATTTTATAGCGCTATAGTTTGCTTTTTACCAGCGCTAATATGTTTCGCCGTTTACATAATATCAGGTGCATCTGCATTACTAAGTCATGACGGGAAGTATGAAGCAAATGCTGTAAACCACAATGATGGATCTTTCGCTCCGAAACATTTATAGGAAATGAAAACCTCGAAAAACATTACAGTCATTGGAACTATACTTATAAAATTTGCATCTCTCACTGTCTCTGCGTGACACGTTAAACCATCGAGGATTCGTTAAGATATCTGTATATATAACGTAGTTAATCAGTTTGCTCTGTGCGGCACACCTCTCACTGGGAAGTGGGGAAAAATGACGGAAGTTCTTAGTTGTGGTTTCATTTTTGGGAGAGGTCAAACAGCGGGGTCATCGGTCCCATCGGATTAGGGAAGGATGGGGAAGGAAGTCGGCCGTGCCCTTTCAAAGGAACCATCCCGGCATTTGCCAGAAGCGATTTAGGGAAATCACGGAAAACCTAAATCAGGATGGCCGGACGCGGGTTTGAACCGTCGTCCTCCCGAATGCGAGTCCAGTGGAAAGAAGTTGGGTTCAGCCGGTATAACAGCATTAAATTTCTATGACAAAGAAATTTGATCAATGATTCATGATATTTCTTTGACTAAGATCTTTGACGTGGCGCAACAGCGGGTATTATACTTTCATAGTCCCTTCAGAATGGTCGACGAAGACTTGTTACTATGCTCCGCAATTGCTTCTATTAAAATTACATTTTAACACATTCAGAACTAACTTGTAAGACCGATTTTTACATTCCTGGGCTATTCTTGGGCATTAGCTACTGTTTTTTCTCATAAAAGACCTTTTAGTCCCGATTTTGCGTCTATACCTTGCGTGTAACTATCAGGTTTCTCTTTCGCTGCTGCGACGTTTAGTCCTCTAACATACCCATCCTAACATACCCATCCGCCTGTGGCGCTTCCTTCTTTATTGCATACCTGCGTTTAGCAGAATTCCTATTCACTTTGAGCCACCACTGCTGCATCATCGTATTGTGCTAATTTTCTGTTCTTAACAAACAACAACAGTTCTTTAATTCCCTCTTCAATGAACGAATAAACATCAATGGCGACAATGTACTTGCCTTATATCATTCCTAATTTTGACTGCTTATAAACCTTTCAGTGCAGATTGTTCTAATTCTATGAAGAATGAAAGTTGGTTTCCACCTCCCCGCCTAAAAAGCAAAACGTTTTATTTAATTCCTCATTAACAAAAACATCTTTCCATATTTAGAGCGCCACAATAAGCTACGTAATATGCCCTCCTTTGCATTTTAAATGTGCTCTTCCGCCCCATACACTCAACACAGTTCTTTTGCCCTGTGTTTATTTAACACATGCCAACCGCTTAGCGAAGTTGCAGAAGAACATGGGGGTTTCGTGACATTGTCTTGGAATTTGGTTAACATAGGAAATTAGCTATCTGCTTGCAGTAAGCAGAAGACGATCGCTTTTGTTGATCAAAGGGACGGTGAGGCACTAGATTTTATCAAATTTATTTGACGAAAGGCAACATTTGACAAAAGTTCCTCATTGTACTACGTCAAATATGTTTGACAAACCAACTTCGTCAAAGAAATTAGAGCGCAAAATAATCCACGAGACTGGAGACTAAAACGATAGAAGAGCGGGAACACGCAGCAGTAACAGAACTTTGGGCAGTCCGTGACAAGCGTGGGACGCGACCAAGTTGTGTCTGTTGAATGGCGTGACGTTGGAGCCGGCTGCGCGTCAAATCCCGCAGGAGAATGGTTAAGTCCCCGGGGACTACTGCCCTTGCCGCCCCGGGCCGTGGTCGACCCGCTGTGCGTGCAACTCTTGCCGCGCCGGACAGCTGTCAAGGGGTGTTTTATAGCCCTTGCGGGATCGCACAATGGCCTCCGCCGGCCGAACTCTTTTGCCGAATGTTACCAAAGGAGTTTTGCGAACTGTGCGTCTTTGTCCCGCCCCTGCGTGACCTTGCCTTGCGGAAACAAGAGCGGTCGCTCCGACTGCCAAAGCACCCTCTGGCAGCCCTTGTCCAACACAAAGCTTCCGGCCCACCACGTGGAAGACACTGACCCTGATTCGTTACGCCGGCATCACTGAGCTGCTAATACTTAAAAGCAATGTATGGCACCATGGCAATACGACGACTGATATGGTCCGCTGAAGCGGCAAAAAACAGTCCTAATTTAAGCTGCCTGTGAAACTGCTACATGCCAATGCACTTCTCTTTAGTATTCTAACAACCGAACCATGCGTACCTTGATTATCCATATAAATATGGACAAGCAAATCTCCTGATATGTTAGAATCAAATACCTGACCTTTACCAACGTTGTCACTCTCTGAGGAACGTCAAATTCAGTACCACCGATTTTAAATAAGACTCAGTTTCCAGAATGAGATTTTCACTCTGCAGCGGAGTGTGCGCTGATATGAAACTTCCTAGCAAATTAAAACTGTGTGCCGGACCGAGACTCGCACTCGAAACCTCTGCCTTTCGCGGGCAAGTGCTCTACCAACTGAGCTACCCAAACACAACTCAGGCCCCGTCCTCACAGCTTTACTTCTGCCAGTACCTCGTCTCCTACCTTCCAAACTTTACAGAAGCTCTCCTGCGAACCTTGCAGAACTAGCACTCCTGAAAGAAAGGATGTTGCGGAGAGCACTTGCCCGCGAAAGGCAAAGGTCCCGAGTTCGAGTCTCGGTCCGGCACACAGTTTTAATCTGCCAGGAAGTTTCATATCAGCGCACACTCCGCTGCAGAGTGAAAATCTCATTCTGGAAACATCCTCCAGGCTGTGGCTAAGTCATGTCTCCGCAATATCTTTTCTTTCAGAAGTGCTAGTTCTGCAAGGTTCGCAGGAGAGCTTCTGTAAAGTTTGGAAGGTAGGAGACGAGGTACTGGCAGAAGTAAAGCTGTGAGGACGGGGCGTGAGTCGTGCTTGGGTAGCTTAGTTGGTAGAACACTTGCCCGCGAAAGGCAAAGGTCCCGAGTGCGAGTCTCGGTCCGGCACACAGTTTTAATCTGCCAGGAAGTTTCATATCAGCGCACACTCCGCTGCAGAGTGAAAATCTCATTCTGGAAACATCCTCCAGGCTGTGGCTAAGTCATGTCTCCGCAATATCTTTTCTTTCAGAAGTGCTAGTTCTGCAAGGTTCGCAGGAGAGCTTCTGTAAAGTTTGGAAGGTAGGAGACGAGGTACTGGCAGAAGTAAAGCTGTGAGGACGGGGCGTGAGTCGTGCTTGGGTAGCTTAGTTGGTAGAACACTTGCCCGCGAAAGGCAAAGGTCCCGAGTGCGAGTCTCGGTCCGGCACACAGTTTTAATCTGCCAGGAAGTTTCATATCAGCGCACACTCCGCTGCAGAGTGAAAATCTCATTCTGGAAACATCCTCCAGGCTGTGGCTAAGTCATGTCTCCGCAATATCCTTTCTTTCAGGAGTGCTAGTTCTGCAAGGATCGCAGGATAGCTTCTGTAAAGTTTGGAAGGTAGGAGACGAGGTACTGGCAGAAGTAAAGCTGTGAGGACGGGGCGTGAGTCGTGCTTGGGTAGCTTAGTTGGTAGAACACTTACCCGCGAAAGGCAAAAGTCCCGAGTGCAAGTCTCGGTCCGGCACACAGTTTTAATCTGCCAGGAAGTTTGAATACTCAGTTTCGTCGCGGTAGAATTAATGCCATATGAAATGAACTTATTACAAGCAGTAACAGGAGTAGTAAATTCCTGAGATCGAACATAATCTTGACACAATAAAACATTAAAAAATTTAAAAAAAATAATACATCAATTTCGTATAAAAGCCTGCTAAAATTACTCCGCCTCTTCTTATTACGTCTGTGAAACAGTGAAGTAAGATGAATGACTAAAGTGTTTAGCATGTAAGTAAAGAAGTCATCAATATCAACACTGGTTTGATCGATAAGGGTTTGTTAAATTAACTTAACTTCCAGTTGTGCTTGAGTGAACGTGACAACCACACTAAAACAAAACACTTTCCTGGTATTCTGCAAAATATTATTTACTTGATCGCGAACTGGCTTTCGACATGACCTGACGACGGCTTAATAATCCAAAAATCGGCCTGTGATCAGATAAACAATATTTTTGATAACATCAGGAAAGTGTTCCCTTCTTAATATCTTTATTAAATTACTGGAAATTTTACCACGCTAAAATTGCTTCCTCATACGTCTTTGAAACGGTAAAGCAAGCTGAATGACTAAGTGTTTAGTGTGTAAGTAAAGAAATCATCAGTACCAATGCTAGTTTGATTAACTGAACTTCCAGTCAATACTTTTAGAGAACATCACAACAATAACATTAAAACCAAACACTTTACTGACGTCCTGCAAAATATTATTTATTTAATCAAGAACCGACTTTCGGCATCACCTGACGATGGCTTAACAAGCCAAAACCCAGTCTGTGATCAAATAAACGATGTTTTCCACAACATGAGGGAAGTGTTTCCTTTTTAATATCATTATTGAATTATTGTAGGCGACATGGTCTTGTGTCCTCTGACCTCACCTAACCAAGTATGGAATCCAAACCAAGAGCAACATGTGTTTTTCACATAGACAAAGCAGTGCCAGATGTGAAAGTAACATTACGTAGCAGAAAAAAAAAATCCTGAGACCACTAAAACTGCCTTTGGAATCCCGATTCTTCTGATTTATAGTCTGACATCCACCAAGTCATTAAGTGCTGTTGATTTTTTTATATACAGAATTAACGCACGAATTAAACTTTCACCTTAATTTTAGTATATTGTCTACATTTTTATGACAGCAAGTTACAGTAAAACGAATTGTCCCCTATAGAAGTGAGTAAATAATATTCCGTACTTCATGTCAAAGAAGAGCTTATCACGACTACTCCTTTTGGAAAGGATCTGTCAAGTTTGTGGTGTGTATTAGCTTTCTTTAAGTATTGATAAAACATCGTCTTTGCCACAGAGTCTATCAGCACACATAAGCACGATGTTTTTACGTAAAATTCCTTGAAATCAAGGAAAAGCCTAACCACTCTGAAGTAGTGTTATTAGTATTATTTTTTTAAACAAGTCCGAGTTGAATATTATTAATCAGTTCAGAAATATAGTTAAATAACGTTATGGGTCTTAAGATGGCCGACAACAATATGAATAGGATCTGCGCTCCTCGCGCGGTATTTAAAATATTCACAGAGACTTCTTAAAGCGTAAGCTGGTGGGGTTAGCAAATACTACAATAAGACAGCATAAAATTAGGTAAAATTTCGTCTATTGCTTGAAATTAACAGATTACACTTCAGCAATCACGTCTGGCCTCCGGTACGCTCAAGATACAACATCAGAAATCAAAGAAGAAGAAGAAGAAGGAGTGAGAACAAAAAAATAATCAGAGGATTTGTTCTAAGAATGACAATGGTCGCAGATATTAGTTTTCCGTACAACAGTTCTTTATAGGTCATGACACATTTAATTAATATTTTTTGTAATATTTTTGTAAAGAAAGTTCGTCGTTATCAGTTTTTGACACTTTATAACTCGTAACGAAGTTTTTCGCGGTAAATAAAGTTCACTTTCACGAAAGGTTATCGCACAAGTGTCTGCTCCAGGAGGCATGCAGTACAAGTTTCCCATCAAGAAACTGTTAGTCCAGAACACTGAGATGCTCGAAGAGGAAACTTCATCACTTAAAAATACTCATCTACTTACGAGGAACTGCCATTTCCTCCCCACAATAAGACATATTTGTGATTTTCGTCGAACTTAAATGTGTACAGCTGCTTGAACTACAAAAAGTTTAATGTGTCATTTAGCCGCCGACAAGGTCATTAGCTTCCGCAGTCCACATGGTAAAAGGTAATGCAAGCAGATCATCGTCCCCTTAATGTCTTTTAGGAAAAAACGTAGGAAACCTAAATCGTTCTGATCTAAAACTGAAGCTACTAAGTACATCCGATGCAAATGGCGAAAGTGAAGCCGACTTCTTGTTTCTCTAAATGAATGTATCTAATCAGAAACATTTGAATGGAGCAATCTATAAATCACTCAAGTGGGTGCGTTATCATCCTTCCAGTCAGCCTTGTCCTCGTTAATTTTACAGTACGAGTAGGTAATCGTTACGGAGACAAAAATATAGGCCTGGAGTTCAAATCTCCGTCTGAACAGAATTTAAGGAGACTATTCCTAGTCCAGTGATACCAGTATTTTACCTCTGGATCTAACGTATCGCACACCACATCCTTATTATACATAATTGCAACGAAGAGGACAGATAAAGTATTTCGAACCAGTCAGACTTCTAGTCGAGGATTTTCTGCACATGATTTGATATTTTTAATCCACTCAGTAGCTGTCATGAGAGCAAAATCTCAGTTAATAACCTAGAAAACCAAGATAACCATGACGCCGTACAGAATGACTGTTCGGGGGTTCCGTCACAGGATAATTTTAAGCAATGAGCTGACATTAGACGGTAAGGTTCGAGGAATAAGTCGGAGACGTTCGATGTATGACAGACATGACCCTAAACGTCCTGTCAAAGTAAAGATTGCTTCTGCTTGTAATGGAACTGGACAATGGCCCTTCTTCTGTCATGTAGTGGAGTACTCGATAGTGCGATAAATTCACACCATAGAACCATGTCAAAACTCAAATCCTGTATTTCGTATACTTTTAAGGATATATTAACGAGGTTGTTCTGTACATTTATATCCAAACTGTGTGTTCGAATATGAATCCAGCATAGATGATAATGATTTTGATATTTTTCGAAGAACGCAATCACTTACTATATACTGAATTTATTTCGAAATTTATTTAATATTAATTCAGTTTTAAGATACTCTGATTAAAATTGTTAATTATAAACTTCCAAATCAATTTCAAAGATTCGACATAGGGCTATTTGCGTCGAATAACGAGAATTAAAAGCTCTGTACACCCGCACCAACTTACATAACGTACATATTTTCAACAAAAAATCTGAACATCCTCGAGCAAACAGAATAATCTCTGATTGTTGAACCAACAAAGACGTCGAAATACATCGACTGAAGACAAGATAAATAATTACAATCAGTTAATTATTTTTATCACAATCTTCAGTTATGAATAATTGAAGCTGTGCTATTATTTGTTCTCAGCGAACGGATTACGCAAATATAACGAAAGAAGTTATTTGAGAAGTTTTAGAAACAAAAAAAAGCGCTGTAGATACGAGTACACGGCTTAGACGCTCGTGACTGAATATAAAATCATGATAGAAGCTGCGAAACAAATCGAAACAAGACGCGCGCAACGCCAAAATAAGCATTCCCGCTCTATTTTGTGAAGTGTGTGAAATCCGACAGCACTGTGGAAAAAACTGCCAAGTTTCGGCACAGGAAAGTACGATCTGATACTGTTTCTCAGGCATCTGCAAGTTGAATTGAGCAAATTTTCCTCAACGACAGAAATCCGTCTCAAACAGCGACAAATTATCAGCGACGGATAGCACCTACGCATGAGACAGTAGGTAATGATGAAGTGAGCATAGAGCACATCACTCCAAATGAAGCCGTTTGCGTTGTGGTGTTAACGGTAGCCTATGCATGGAACATAAATTCTTTAGTCCGATTGCTGGTTGTCTCCGGAGAATGTTGCAGGGAGTCCATTACCCTTGTTCTCAGGGAGGAGGAGCAAATGTGGAGGGGTTGCTATGTGCTTGGTGCACAAGTCGACGATCCTCGCTTGTTGTGGTCAGACAGAGTCGATCCAAATCTTGACAAGCATGCATGGCCTCACTTTTCCGTGCAGTCTAACATCGGATCATTGTTACATCAGAATGCCCACAAATCTGGATATTGCACGATTCGATCAGCCATCCAAATCGAGACTGTCAGCAAGGACCCTTTCAAACTCTGTCAGGCACTGACAAAGCTGTCTCAAACGAGGCCGCGCGAGGTAGCCACGTGGTCTGGGGCGTCTTGCCACAGTTCGCGCGGCTCCCGCCGTCCAAGGTTCGGGTCATCCCTCGGCCATGGGTGTGTGTGTTGTCCTTAGCGTTAAGTTAGTTTACGTTAGATTCCAAGTAGTGTGCAAGCCTAGGGACCGATGACCACAGCAGTTTGGTCCCATAGGAACTTACCACCAATTTCCAATTTGTCTCAAACGCGTAGCATCTCCGTGTCCTCCACGGTGATCACTTGACATGTGACGCTGTTCACGTCCTTTGTATACCGTACCAGACCTGGTAGCAGCACTGTATACGAACAAAATTAATACATTCTGATCGCCGCTCTACCTGTCACAGAGAATGGCAACTCTAATCGTGTACACACCTGCCGATGGTGTGTATATGTATGAAGTTAGATTGACGTCCGATCAAGGTAACGGAACTGAGGCGGCACAGCTGATCAGACAGCGCTTCAAGACCGAAGACAGCCGAGTCATACAATCTTTGGACCTGTGTATCGTCGGGCTGCCGAAACACGACCCACAGCAGCACAGTCTATAGATCGAGCAAGACCATGTGTTACCCGCACACTGACAGGAAGAACACGTTCGACAGGCTGTCGTAGAAGAGCCCGGTATCAGTGCAAGACAAGTGGCATTGCCATTTGGTGCATCTCCAAGTTCAGCATAGTGGATACTTCACGAGCAAGTCATGTAGATATCCGTTTCGTCTTCAACGTGTGCAAGGCTGTACGCCTGCTGATCACCCACCAATGGAGAACTTTTGCCGACAATCTGTTGTTTGTCCCTCAAGATTTGTTTATAGACGAGGCAACGTTCGGAGGAAATGTAATATCAAATTTCTACAGCCAACAGCTATGGGCCAATCGCACTCTCATGCTATATACAGTACAGGTTAGACATCAGCAGCACTTTAAGATTAACGTGTGAGCTGGATGTGTAGATGACTGGTAGGGCCATACGTTCTCCCAGCACGTCTTCTAGGCGCAGTCTACAGGTGTGTTATTCAGATTTTATTCAGAATAGTCTCTGTATGTCCATCTTTCTACAGATTATTTCGGGACCCCGGCTGTTTAGTACAGAATGTCAAATCAAACACCTTTCATCCGTCAAAATTTTCAAATTGTTATTTTATTGTGCTACCAGTTTCGGCGATATATTGCGCCATCTTCAGGCCCCCTGACCGCCGTGTAGGACAATAGGAGTCAGGATTCAATGGCTGGTATCCGTAGATTTTTTAGGCAGACATCCCCTGCAAACAAGAAGAAACATGTGGTTTATGGAAGATGGAGCTACAGCACATTTCAGTCTCACTGTTCACGATGCTCTGGCTAGCATTTACTATGACGGATGGATAGGTAGAGGAGGACCAGTTCCATGGCCTGCACGTTTCATCGAACTCTTGTCTTCGGATTATTGTTTCTGGGGGCTCCTTAAACAACTGGCCTACGCAGCACACCTCCCAGATGCAGAAACTCTTCGTCAACGTATCGTGGAAGCCTGCGAAACCATTCGAAACCGTCAGGGAGTATTTGAAACAGCGCAGCAGTCCATGATTCAGCGAGTGCATGAGTGTTTAGAAGCAAGATGAGGGTATTTCGAGCATTTATTATGAATTTGTGTGTTGATCAACGCTAGTCACCTAGATTGCAAATTTTCTTTAATAGCTCGACGACGAACGATTTCAGAACCTATGTTTACCTAAACTTTTTTTTTGTATTGGTGTAATGAACCTATCCTCTAAGTTTGTAACGGTGTTAATGATATTTTAGAAACACCCAACGAAGTGTCTCCTAACCTTTGTACCCCATCGAGGCTGTTTGTAGAGATCTAAGTTGTGTACAGGGAATTGACATCGTTAGGAACTTATTAGGAAACGCAAAGAGACAAGCAGATGATCAGCAGATGGTGCAAGGTAAATTCTAAGCTCAAACAAATTTGATGTCACGCACATAAATAGACGATGAAATCTGATACCGTTAAATTATGCTGTCTGCGTTGGGAACGCTATAATCTGTCGGAAACTTCAAGCATCTAGTACTACCAGTTCGGAGAGATTAAGTGTGGAACAATCACATACGTCCTGCTGTGAGGAAAAACAGATGCTATACTCAGATTTACTGGTGTACTCGATGCATGAAAGAGGCCGCTAACTAAACCCCCTTCGACGATTTGTGGTTGTTGTTAGTGGGCGAAGGATCCTTACTGAGTCGTATCTTCGAAACAGATTCGATGTAGAGCTGCGCTACTCGTCATGGGATTGTTTAATCATCGAACTGCATTGAGAGACGTCACGTGGACAAAGGGATGCTTAGCGGAATGCCTTACCCGCAAAATTCCGAGAGCGCACATTTCAAAACCGATCCTTGGCTAGTTAGAGAAATTCGGGGACTCGCAGAAAGCCGCTGAAAGTCCATCCCATGCACCATCAGTCAGTAGAACAGCAGTGGGAGAAAATGACACTGGTGCACTATGTATCCTCTACCACACACCGTACGACGGCGTGCGCAGTACAGATCTAGAAATCCAAATGGAGATTTGTCTCTCGTTGCAGCGGTTTGAAATACAATGATGACCACGTTCTTAATGGCGTGTTGGAACGCAATACAGCAGCGATTCTGCGTTTGTAGAATTCGAAATTCCTTGGTAGGTTTCCGGAGGTAGGTGGTCAAAATGACTACGCACATGTCACGCGATTTCCGTCAATTATTACGGGCCGGTGGTATGCGGGTGAGGAGCTGGTGCCCGATATCGTCCCAGATGTATTCCATCGGGTTCACATCTGCTTTTTCCCCAAACCACTGAAGCACCATATTGGCCTTCCACCACAGACAGTCATCCTGCCGAAAGATGTTATCACCCTATGGAAAGGCATAACTCGTGAAGGAATATAGTTAGACTACAACTACGCTCACGTACTCCACAGATGATCATCGTGCTCTCGATTACTACCAGAGGTCTCATGGAAGTTCAGTTGAGTGTCCCGCGAGGCATAATACTGCTGCCACCGGCGTGCATTCGTGGCGCGGAGCGTGTTTCATGCAGCCATTCGCTTGGATGATGGCGTTATCCGGACATGACCATCGATCTGATGTAGCAAGACACGCGACTCATTCGAGCAGTGTAACATTAAGTTCACAACATGTCAGGCAAACGTGACGTCGTAAATCTGTGCACTTCACTATGTTAAATGGTGGCGTGTTGTTGGTTGGTTGGTTGGTTGGTTTGGGGAAGGAGACCAGACCGGTCTCATCGGATTAGGGAAGGAAGTCGGCCGTGCCCTTTCAGAGGAACCATCCCGGCATTTGCCTGGAGTGATTTATGGAAATCACGGAAAACCTAAATCAGGATGGCCGGACGCGGCATTGAACCGTCGTCCTCCCGAATGCGAGTCCAGTGTCTAACCACTGCGCCACCTCGCTCGGTGGTGGCGTGTGGGATAAAGCTTTTGCACAGTATATTTCCACACGGTCCAGTCATACTGATGCGACCACCTGTCAAACGACTGAATAACCACCCTTTGCAGCGAGGACTGGCAGGAAGAGAGCCAGTAAGGCTCAGAAAAATGTTTCAAATGGCTCCAAGCACTATGGGACTTAACATCTGAGGTCATAACTCCCCCAGACTTAGAACTACTTAGACCTAAGGACATCAGACACGACAATGCCCGAGGCAGGATTCGAAACTGCGACCGTAGCAGCAGCGCGGTTCCGGACTGAAGTGCCTACAACCGCTCACCCATGGCGGCCGGCTCAGTGCGGTTCTGAAAGGTACCGATAGGGATGTGGAACCATGCCGACTCCAGTGCTGTGACCAGCTGCGCTAGGTTTGTTGGTTGAGCATCCATGGCGCGAACAGCCCAATCGACGTCGTCCCATAGATTCTCGAGTGGGTTTAACCCTGGCGAGTCTGATGGCGACAGGACCAAGGCAAACTCATCTTGGCGCTTTTCGAACAACGCGGGCTGTGTGCCATGATTCAAAAATGGTTCAAATGCCTCTGAGCACTATGGGACTTAACATCTGAGGTTATCAGTACCCTAGAACTTAGAACTAATTAAACCTAACTAACCTATGGACAACACACACATCCATGCCCGAGGCAGTATTGGAACCTGCGACCGTAGCGGTCGCGCGGTTCCAGACTGAAGCGCCTAGAACCCCATGGCCACTGCGGCCGGCTGTGTGATATGCTGCATTTTCCTGCTGGTAGAGGCTATAGTGCCGAGGAAAAAACCAAACTGCATGTAGGGGTAAATATGGTCCGCAAGGAAACACGTATACTTGTCTTGATCCACTGTGCCTTGCAGAACGATGACATCACCCAGAGAATGCCACGAAAACATTTCGCAGACCACAACACTCCCTCCTCCGGATGTTCCACGCCGTGCACACCAACGGCTATCTGTCAGAGAACAAGCTGAGGTATTGGCGTCCAAATCCGAGGTTTCGTCGCCGATAAAAGAGGTCAGCATGGGTGCATGAACCAGCCGCCTACTGCGGATGCCCGTACGCAGCAACATGCGCTGAGCGGTCATTCAGGAAACACTGTTGGCAGTTTCTTGGTTCAGCTGGGTGGTCAGTTGCTCAACAGCTGCACCTTTACTCGGTCGTACTCATCTCCATAGCCGTCGTTCACCCCTTCCATCTGTGGCCCGTGGTGCACCACAGTTGCCTCAGCGCCCACAGTTGCCTCAGTGCCGGTTTTGGATAGCGCCATTTTACCACGCGTGGTGTAATTTAACCACTTTCCACCTCCGTAGCGTGGCGGTAGCGTTTCCGCCTACCACGCGATGGGTCCGGGTTCGATTCTCGGCAGCGGACTGGGTTTTGTGTGCCCTTCATTATCATTTTCATCATCATTGACCCGCAAGTCGCTGAAGTGGCGTCAACTAAATAGGACTTGCAATACGGCGGCCGAACTCCCTCGCATGGGGCCTCCCGGCCAACAATGCCATACGATCATTTCATTTGATTTAACCACTAAGGCACGCAAGCAATTTACAGACCTAGCCGTTTCGGAAAAGCTTCCACCCTCGGCACATAAGCCGATGATCAAGCCCTTCTAGACATCAGACAAATTTATTCTTTTCCGCATTACGACAACGACTGCACTGTTTTCCGCGTCCCCCGACGCATCTTATATACCCTCCACTGCTAGTGCTGCCACCTGCCTTCTGTGAGTGGTTACTGCACGCTGACGCCGAACAAAGACGGTGCTCATATTAATGTGACTGGACTGTGTGTTAGATTCTTTTGGCGGCAGGAAGGGCATCCGGCCACACCTTCAACTACCATTGCCACATCCGATTAACCCTGCCGAACCTGCGTATCCGCGGGAAAACCGGCACAAGCAAAAGAAAAAAAAAAGACTCTGTATTATATTCTTTGCGCTAACATCTACACTATGCAAATCACCCCTGTTGTATCACACATTATGTTTCTTCCAATTCATTCGCGCTCGGAGCGAGGATTGTCTATGCTCTGTAAATAGTCTAGTCTTGTCTTGGCGGTCCATACAAGAGCGATATGTAGGTGTTAGGAGTATATTGCTACATTCTTTACTTAATACTGGATAGTGAAACTTAGCAAATGGGATGCAGTGGGACATATGGCCTCTTATCTTCAAGCGTCTGGCAGTTCAGGTTTTCAAGGAACTCCTTGACAGTCTAGCATGCATCAAACAAAGCTACGAGCATTCGTGCTGACCTTTGTATTTTTCAATCTAACAGTGCCCCACACAGCACAAATTGAAACTCAAGGGGCTCTGACTGACTATAGTACGAGCTTGTACTTGATGCTGAGTACTCTGTAGCGACGTTTCTGGAAGATGACAACTTCGATTTTGCGCAGACGGTAGAAGCTCTTCTAGACACGGTTGAACCACGCAGTGCAACCTCAGCAAAAACCAGGGACCCAGCGAAGCACCTAATTTCGGCATTCCTGGTTGACAGATCCGCCGGACGTTTGAAAAGGAGGGGGGGCCGTGTTACAGATGTGGTGTTTTCCCCGTGCCAGTGCAGCCAGGAGAAAGGCTCTCCCGGGACAGAGCAGGGCAGATAAATGGGTAGCGGCAGCTTTGTTATCAGTTTTTCCCTCGCGGAGAGAGTCCACTTTCTTTTGTCCGCCAGGTCGCGCCCTGACCTGGAGCAGCGGCGGCGTCCGCCGTCACAGGGGGCCACCCGGGCTGCCCCAGCACCTTGCTGCGCTGCTCTCAGCCCACACGTCGGCTGGGCTCAGGCGGCACAAGCAGGAGGCCGGCGGAGATGTCATTCAATGTACCTACCCCTCAACTGGTAATTCCTGTTGCGGTGACGTTTCTAGATAATTTAATGTAACGACACTGATCAGAAACTAGCGACAACCAAAATTTTGCATGTCCGTCTTCTACATTCATATCCACATTACTACTCCTCAAATCACACTAAGGTGTCTGGCAGAGGATTCATCGAACTACCTTCACAATAATTCTCTGTTATTTCACTGTCGAACAGCGCGCGGAAAAAAGGAACACCTATACCTTTCCGTGCTAGCTCTGATTTTCCTTAATTTATTATGATGATCGGCCGGCCGTAGTGGCCGAGCGGTTCTAGGCGCTTCAGTCTGGAACCGCGCCACCGCTACGGTCGCAGGTTCGAATCCTGCCTCGGGCATGGATGTGTGTGATGTCCTTAGGTTAGTTAGGTTTAACTAGTTCTAAGTTCTAGGGGACTGATGACCTAAGATGTTAAGTCCCATAGTGCTCAGAGCCATTTGAACCATATTATGATGATCGTTTCTTCCTGTCTAGGTCGGCGTCAACAAATTATTTTCGCATTCGGCGGAGAAAGTTGGTGATTGAAATTTCGTGAGAGACTCCCGCCGCAACGCGAAACCGCTTTGTTTTTATGATGGACACCCCAAATCCTTTACCATGTCCGTGACACTCTCTCCCCTATTTCTCGATAATACAAAACGTGTTGCTCTTCTTTGAACATTCTCGATGTACTCCGTTAATCCTATCTGGTAAGGATCACAGACCGCGCTGCAGTACTCCAAAATAGGACAGACAAACGTTGTGTAGGCAGTCTCTGTAGTAGATCTGTTGCATCTTCTAAGTGTTCTGCCCATAAAACGTAGTCTTTAGCTCGCCTTCCCCACAGCTTTTTCTATGTGTTCTTTCAATTTAAGTTGTTCGTGATTCCTAGGTATTCAGTTGAATTTACGGCCTTTATATTTGATTGATTTTTCGTGCAACTGAAGTTTAGCGGATTCCTTTTAGCACTCATTTGGATGACTTCACATTCTTCATTATTCCCCTGCTGCTACAGAGTACGAACTTTTTCAATTATGAAGTTCGTATAACGCGCACCTGAAATGTGACCTACTTTCCGCCACACACGTTTCTCTCTGTCTTGTTAATGAAGCAGATTCAACTGGCGTAAATAATATACATGTCGAGGAGATACATAAACAACATGCAGAGGCTATCCATGTGTTACAAAGTTCTGCGTGGCAGCAATAAACAACACTGTGTGTCATATTTTGTAACGTCAATATACCGAACATATTAGGTGGATGTAAAAGCAATTTCGTTTAGTGATCGACATCCAATTAAAAATAATTTTTCTTAATCATAAATCATACCTAATGTATGTTCAAAACAGCAGAAAGGGTGTTAAGGAATTGTCAAGGGCCAATAGGGAAGCATAATTTTCTCTTGAGGTTATATCTTGACATATTCTGGTAGCTGGGACATAGACATAGTTTATTTACTAGGTTTGATCACCTAATAGTTTCCTCTGGACTTGAAGAGGAATGTCGTCGATTCATTCGTTTTCTACGTTCTATATTTTCGGAAGTGTTACATGTACAAATATGATTGATGTATGAATAGAAACAAACTCTCCGAGTTTGCATTGTACCCACCAATTGGCGTAACGAGTGCAGTATCTTGTCAAAATGGTGGCAAAACAAGCAACGAGTTTTTGTGTTCAGCGACGAAGCACCCTCCCATTTATCTAGAAACGTTAATCGCCACAATGGGGGAGTGTGAGTCACTGAAAATCCTCATGAAATTGTGGTGCAAGAAAGAGATTCGCAAACGTTAATGTTATATCTGCAGTGTCACAGACGAAGCTGTATGGGTTGTTTTTCTCCTGTGAGAAGATTGTGACGGATACCTCTTATCTTGATTACTATTACTGATTGCCGCTTACGGGAAGTTCATGATCCAGATAGACGGGGCACGCCTTCATTGGAGCATCGATGTTCGTTGTTATTAAAACGACAAACTTCATGCTGATGGACTGGACGTAGTGGTGAAGATGATTTGGCCCTATTCCCTTAGCCCCCCAGGTCGTGTTACCGAACGCTACTTTTTCCTTTGCAAGAACATCTAGGAGCCGTGTTTACGTACCGCCACTGCCAAGAACACTGCTCAGAAAACGCATCAATACTGCTGTGGTGACCACTGACAGGCTACTGCTGCATAAGGTATGGAACGAAGCTGACTATTTTCTGAGTTTACGGTTCTAGTCATGCACCAATCATATTTATACATGCAATACTTCGATAAATACAGGGCTTTGAAACCTATGCTTTCGACACCACAGTGCATTATTAGCGTGGCCCTGTTGCACATGGTATGCTGCAGCCTTCCTCCGACCGTTGAACTGATTCACCAAGCAAGTTATAGAGAGACCTACATTATAACATGGACCCCGAACCTCGGCGCAACTCGCCAGTTTTCGTATCAACAAACATTTCCAGAGATGAAAGACGTGATAAGTGTCATATAAAGTCCTAAGTGTGATCGGGACGTTTGGATTGATAATCTGGCACTTTCCTACAGAGGGGCCGAGCTAAACAGATACACCTTACACAAATTAAAACACCACCACTCATCACGTTTGCATGTTGGTTCAAATGGCTCTGAGCACTATGGGACTTAACATCTGTGGTCATCAGTCCCCTAGAACGCAGAACTACTTAAACCAAACCAACCTACATCACACACACCCATGCCCGAGGCAGGATTCGAACCTGCGACCGTAGCGGTCACGCGGTTCCAGACTGAAGCGCCTAGAACCGCACGGCCACACCGGCCGGTTTGCATGTTGATTATGAAATAGAGACAATATACGGGAGCAATAACACATCTAAAGATGGATGACAGTCTGATTACTTACACGAAAACAGATGTTGGCGTAGGTAAAGTATACTCTCGCGGACTGGGGACTCACTCGTAAATTTGTACTGATAGGGAGGAAACAGCCTTCGAAATAATAAACGAAACTGGACACTACACAAGATGTTGCAGTAACCAACATTTCAGCATGCATAAGACACAAGAAACTTCCATATCACACAGAACAGAACGTCCTAAGGAAAAACTTTATCTGTTATTGTGTTGAGAAGCAAATAAAAAAAAATCAGCAAATGTGGAAAGTAAAGTTTACATGTAGCTGAAATGTTTTACCGGGGTAGTGTTCAATAAAAGACAAACAAAAGAATGAGACTGACAATAAATGAGTGTTCAATTAAAGCTCGATACACAAAAAGTATACAGTTTTCTATTCTTCACGTTTTACTCTCCAAAGTGGCTCTGAGCACTATGGGACTTAACATCTGAGGTCATCAGTCCCCTAGAACTTAGAACTACTTAAACCTAACTAACCTAAGGACATCACACACGTCCGTGCCCGAAGGAGGATTCGAACCTGCTAACGCTGTGGTCGCGCGGTTCAAGACGGAAGCGCCTAGAACCGCTCGGTCACTCCGGTCGGCCACTCTATCGAATGAGCACGTAAAATTCCATTTTAAAAATCATTTTTGTTGTAACGGTAACAAACCAACGGCTTACGATGACACTCGGCGTCGCATGAGAGACGTGATGAGCGGAAATTTTGCGGGTGGATTCGATCTATACGTTGCAGAAACGGAATTGAAAATATCTGCCTATTAATCTTAAATTATTTCCGGTCTTTTGTATTGTAGATTCTAGGAATAGATATTTTTATACTTCTACCAACCTGTTGACTGTGTTTCCATAAAATCAAGGAAAACAGTGGAAAAAAACATCCGGCGCAGAACTTGTCTTCTCAATAGGTTTTGTACAGTACGAACAGTACGATTCCCATTCACCAGAGAAACGCAACGATTTAATTAAAATGAAATACACTTTCTGGGTGGCAGGTTCCGTCTGCAATAACCGGTAACAGTAATCCACTAAAAGACAAATATTCAAGTAAATAAATAAACAGAAAAACAATCGTATTAATAAAACTTGATTTCAATGCATGTGAGTGATTGTGCCTGATGGAAAGTAAAAACCCGTCCTCTTAACTGAAGTAATAGACGACGGGGAGTTAAAATTACTTTAGATTGTACGCTGTTAGTTCGAACAGTTACATAGAAATCTAGAGTAAGGGAATGGTGATATGCGAAAAGAACCGACTCACGGATAGAGTAGAAATCTGGATTGGAATCGGCGTAGATCGACAGAGAAAACCAGTGTTGTTAACTTTTACATCGAGTACACCGCAGCATTATCTCCTTCTTTACGCCACACTTATCGGAAGTTTTTAACACGCAGCTCACACTTTTGTATGAGACAACATAATTTGCCGCTATGCTGTAACATACACTCCTGGAAATTGAAATAAGAACACCGTCAATTCATTGTCCCAGGAAGGGGAAACTTTATTGACACATTCCTGGGGTCAGATACATCACATGATCACACTGACAGAACCACAGGCAACAGAGCATGCACAATGTCGGCACTAGTACAGTGTATATCCACCTTTCGCAGCAATGCAGGCTGCTATTCTCCCATGGAGACGATCGTAGAGATGCTGGATGTAGTCCTGTGGAACGGCTTGCCATGCCATTTCCACCTGGCGCCTCAGTTGGACCAGCGTCCGTGCTGGACGTGCAGACCGCGTGAGACGACGCTTCATCCAGTCCCAAACATGCTCAATGGGGGACAGATCCGGAGATCTTGCTGGCCAGGGTAGTTGACTTACACCTTCTAGAGCACGTTGGGTGGCACGGGATACATGCGGACGTGCATTGTCCTGTTGGAACAGCAAGTTCCCTTGCCGGTCTAGGAATGGTAGAACGATGGGTTCGATGACGGTTTGGATGTACCGTGCACTATTCAGTGTCCCCTCGACGATCACCAGTGGTGTACGGCCAGTGTAGGAGATCGCTCCCCACACCATGATGCCGGGTGTTGGCCCTGTGTGCCTCGGTCGTATGCAGTCCTGATTGTGGCGCTCACCTGCACGGCGCCAAACACGCATACGACCATCATTGGCACCAAGGCAGAAGCGACTCTCATCGCTGAAGACGACACGTCTCCATTCGTCCCTCCATTCACGCCTGTCGCGACACCACTGGAGGCGGGCTGCACGATGTTGGGGCGTGAGCGGAAGACGGCCTAACGTGTGCGGGACCGTAGCCCAGCTTCATGGAGACGGTTGCGAATGGTCCTCGCCGATACCCCAGGAGCAACAGTGTCCCTAATTAGCTGGGAAGTGGCGGTGCGGTCCCCTACGGCACTGCGTAGGATCCTACGGTCTTGGCATGCATCCGTGCGTCGCTGCGGTCCGGTCCCAGGTCGACGGGCACGTGCACCTTCCGCCGACCACTGGCGACAACATCGATGTACTGTGGAGACCTCACGCCCCACGTGTTGAGCAATTCGGCGGTACGTCCACCCGGCCTCCCGCATGCTCACTATACGCCCTCGCTCAAAGTCCGTCAACTGCACATACGGTTCACGTCCACGCTGTCGCGGCATGCTACCAGTGTTAAAGACTGCGATGGAGCTCCGTATGCCACGGCAAACTGGCTGACACTGACGGCGGCGGTGCACAAATGCTGCGCAGCTATCGCCATTCGACGGCCAACACTGCGGTTCCTGGTGTGTCCGCTGTGCCGTGCGTGTGACCATTGCTTGTACAGCCCTCTCGCAGTGTCCGGAGCAAGTATGGTGGGTCTGACACACCGGTGTCAATGTGTTCTTTTTTCCATTTCCAGGAGTGTATGTAGCAGAGTCCTGCAATACATTGCAACCTTGCATACAGTGGCGCTCCTTGGAACTAGGAAAAAATTTTTTCATTAATGACACACTGGGTTTTGAATTACGATGGTGAGAAAAATAAACATCTCTTTCGCATAATATATTACAAACCGTGAACTCTGGTACATCAGCAACGCTTCGTCTTTATACCGAAAGTTATTCGACAGTGAGCTAATTGAAAGATCGTTAAGGAGCTTCTGTTAATGTATGTAACTGGCTGGAATAATTCTGGGCGCATAAAACACCGGACGGAATGGACACGGAGCCGGCCGCTGTGGCCGAGCGGTTCTAGGCACTTCAGTCGGGAATCGCCCTGCTGCTACGGCCGCAGTTTCGAATCCTTTTCCTTAGGTTAGTTAGGTTGAAGTAGTTCTAAGTCTAGGGGCTGATGACCTCAGATGTTAAGTCCCATAGTGCTTAGAGCCATGTTGTTGTTGTGGTCTTCAGTCCTGAGACTGGTTTGATGCAGCTCTCCATGCTACTCTATCCTGTGCAAGCTTCTTCATCTCCCAGTGCCTACTGCAGCCTACATCCTTCTGAATCTGCTTGGTGTATTCATCCCTTGGTCTCCCTCTATGATTTCTACCCTCCACGCTGCCCTCAAATACTAAATTGGTGATCCCTTGATGCCTCAGAACATGTCCTACCAACCGATCCCTTCTTCTAGTCAAGTTGTGCCACAAACTTCTCTTCTCCCCAATCCTATTCTACACCTCCTCATTAGTTATGCGATCTATCCATCTAATCTTCAGCATTCTTCTGTAGCAAAAAAATGGCTCTGAGCACTATGGGACTCAACTGCTGTGGTCATAAGTCCCCTAGAACTTAGAACTACTTAAACCTAACTAACCTAAGGACATAACACACATCCATGCCCGAGGCAGGATCGAACCTGCGATCGTAGCGGTCGTGCGGTTCCAGACTGTAGCGCCTATAAGCGCTTGGCCACTCCGGCCGGCTCTTCTGTAGCACCACATTTCGAAAGCTTCTATTCTCTTCTTGTCAAAACTGTTTATCGTCCATGTTTCACTTCCATACATGGCTACACTCCATACAAATACTTTCAGAAACGACTTCCTAACACTTAAATCAATACTCGATGTTGACAAATTTCTCTTCTTCAGAAACGCTTTCCTTCCCATTGCCAGTCTACATTTTATATCCTCTCTACTTCGACCATCATCAGTTATTTTGCTCCCAAAATAGCAAAACTCCTTGACTACTTTAAGTGTCTCATTTCCTAATCTAATTCCCGCAGCATCACCCGACTTAATTCGACTACATTCCATTATCCTCCTTTTGCTTCTGTTGATGTTCATCTTATATCCTCCCTTCAAGACACCATCCATTCCGTTCAACTGCTCTTCCAAGTCCTTTGCTGTCTCTGACAGAATTACAATGTCATCGGCGAACCTCAAAGTTTTTATTTCTTCTCCATGGATTTTAATACCTACTCAAAATTTTTCTTTTGTTTCCTTCACTGCTTGCTCAATATACAGATTGAATAACATCGGGGAGAGGCTACAACCCTGTCTCACTCCCTTCCCAACCACTGCTTCCCTTTCATGCCCCTCAACTCTTATAACTGCCATTTGGTTTCTATACAAATTGTAAATAGCCTTTCGCTCCCTGTATTTTACCCCTGCCACCTTCAAAATTTGAAAGAGAGTATTCCAGTCAACACTGTGAAAAGCTTTCTCTAAGTATACAAATGCTAGAAACGTAGGTTTGCCTTTTTTTAATCTAGCTTCTAAGATAAGCCGTAAGGTCAGTATTGCCTCACGTGTTCCAATATTTCTACGGATTCCAAACTGATCTTCCCCAAGGTCGGCTTCTACTAATTTTTCCATTCGTCTGTAAAGAATTCGCGTTAGTATTTTGCAGCCGTGACTTATTAAACTGATAGTTCGGTAATTTTCACATCTGTCAACACCTGCTTTCTTTGGGATTGGGATTATTATATTCTTCTTGAAGTCCGAGGGTATTTCGCCTGTATCATACATCTTGCTCACCAGATGGTAGAGTTTTGTCAGGATTGGCTCTACCAAGGCCGTCAGTAGTTATAATGGAATGTTGTCTACTCCCGGGGCCTTGTTTCGCGGTGGTGGTGGTGGTGTGTTGGGGCTTATGGGCGCTCAACATCGAGGTCATCAGCGCCCTGACACATATTAAAAGGAACGAATGTGGACAGACCTAAGAAAACTAAAGCGCACACTCAAAGAAAGCAGGAAAAGAAGGAAAATGCTACATAAGAAAGTAAAACCTAAGGAAAGGGGAAACATAGCAACAAAAATGTCACAGGAAATTGTTATTGGCTGGCCACTTACATAAAATATGGGCGAGCTTCTCACACAGTGAGCAAATTAAAATCTTCTCCCTAAAATCTTTGTAAAAACATTTGACAGGGCACAGAACTTTAAAACTTTAACCATATTCGTCCGAGTGTTGCCTAAAAGAGATGGCAGGTCCGCTGGCAAGTCAGCCGCGACCCGCTGGTCAGAAAATAAAACGCAATCCAATAAAACGTGGCGCACAGTGACCTGGACGCCACAAGCACCACACATTGGAGGGTCCTCTCGCCGGAGAAGGAAGCCATGCGTCATAGGGCTGTGGCCTATTCGAAGCCGAGTGAGGAGAACTTCGTCCCGTCGATGGGGCTGAAAGGAAGTACACCACACACGCGTTGTGGGCTTGACTATACGGAGCTTATTGTCAGTCACTTCCAGCCACTCATCCTCCCACTGTCGCATGACCCGTGAGCTCAACAGCGAGGTGAGTGCGTGCAAGGGGATAGCACACTGAGATACTTGTGGATCGAGACACGCCTCCTTGGCTGCGAGATCTGCCCTTTCATTCCCAGCAATGCCGACATGCCCCGGAACCCAGCAAAAAGCTACAACCTTCCCCAGTCGCTGTATTCGGAGGAGGGCATCCTGGATGGTCTGGACTATTTTGTCTGCCGGATACAAACGTTGCAATGAGTGAAGGGCACTGAGTGAATCGGAACAGACAAGAAATTTAGGAGAGTAAGAATGTCTCATGTGCTCCAGTGCCCGCAAGATCGCAGACAATTCTGCATCAAAGACAGTAAAAGTCTGAGGCAGTCGGACCTTGAGGACACGATATGGAAAAACAACTGAGCAACCAACAGAATCCCCTTGTTTCGACCCATCCGTAAAAACAGCTACATAGTCGTGGTGCTCAGATAAAATGGCAGAAAATGCTGCATTAAAAACGGTGGCAGGAGTGCAATCTCTCTTGTACTGCAATAAATCTAATATCACTCTGGGCCTCTTCAGTAACCAGGGTGGCAGGCGGTTAAAACCTTGGATTTGGGGTTGTACAGACTCCACACCGTGGGACTCTAGTACACGTTGCACACGGATCCCAAACGGCAACGTAGCCCGGGGACGGCGGGAAAAAAGGCGGTCCAGAGGTGGATGGGCAACAAGACGGTGAGCAGGCGAGCTGGGAGCTGCAAGAAACTTACAAGCCTGGCGCACCAGCAGGAGCTGCCGCCGGATGCTAAGTGGCGGTTCGCCAGACTCAGCACAGAGGCTGGGTACGGGACTGGTCCGATAAGCACCCGTGGCCAGTCGGATCCCAGCATGGTGAACAGCATCAAGGATCCGCAAATAAGATGGCCTCGCTGACCCATATACTGTGCAGCCATAGTCCAGCCGTAAACGCATTTCGTAGTGAACATGTCCTGCGATTGCAGTTACAGTGAATTGAATGAGAAGGAAAGTGCTACTCCAGAATGATTACTCATTCGCATTCCAAAAATACTTATTGGGTGGTGTGGCGTGATGGAAATGCGACATTAAGAGTTGCAATAGTGTTATTCAAACTGCTCGAGAGCCACGACGACTACAACCGCGCACAAGTGTCTGCTGACAGATTAAGAGGCAGAAAATAGTTTGTTACCTGAAGGGCAAAGCTACAGAGGATATATATGAGACATCTACAAACAAAGGAGAACACGCGGAAGAAATGACCATTAAAGATGTCGGCAGCTAACGTCAATTCATTGCAAAGCTCGGCGCGTAATTCTGCTCATATTACTTATTACTACTATTCATGATGCTCATGTTGTTCTGAATGCATTAACGGATTTGTTGTTACATAATGATTCTGACAAAAACAAGCTAATGTTCTGTGAAGCTGAAAACCTTGTAATACTTAGTGTGACACAGTATATTGAAAGGTCTCTGTTGGATTCCTTTCATGTTAATTTCTTAAATATGTTGTCATTTACGGCAAAAATTCCTCTTCTAATTTTACTGTGGTGTTTCTATCTGGGAGGAGACTGAGCAGCGAAATGTGTTACTTTTACACATAAAGAAGAACGATCTATCACACTACTAAACTTTAAAGCACAGTTTATATGTAATTCATGTCACACAGTCTCATACGGATCCTACATCCGCTTTCTTTTATATACCGTATACGATAAGATACTGTCATCCCCCTTCCCTTCTGTGTGAGATGATGAATGAGCAAATGTATTTCTAGTTGCATGCTTGAGGGTAGCAGACAAGCCTGTCTGCTAGAGAACAGTAGGACCAACGTCGGAACAGGTAGCTACCCTTTCTAAAAGCAAAGAGGTTTCTATCCTTAGTATGGTCCTGTCTGTCCCTTGTCATGTTGGTATAGGAAGCTGCCCCTCTGGCCACTTCCGTTTGTATTTGTGAGCCACCCTCAAGGAGGGACCAGGTCAGTCTGTCCGTGGCGAGCGTCTGAAGTGGTAAGATCTCCGGCTAAGCGCGTGTCTGCTAAGTCCGTAGGACAATGGATTTCTTAAGTTCAGCCTAACTGAAAATTTAATCACTTTTATTTCAGGTTTAGCTCTAAAATATCTAATGTTATCTTAAATTGCAACGCAATGTAATTCGCGTGTGAAGTTCAGAATATCTTCCGGTAGTTGCTTTGTCACTACTTTGTGAGTAAAGTGGAACCACGTGTTGATCAGTAACTCTAACTAAGATCATCAATCTTAAATGCGAATGTGCGTGAGATTATAACGTCTCGTCTTGACAATATTTTTCAATATAGCAAATTTTCTTTATGTTCAACCCACGTGGGATGTACTTTGTGAGACCAGTACCACGTGCTTATACAGTTGTTTGACCCATCAGGTTAATAGTAAGACGATAGTAACCAGTTCGAGGTTTTTCTTTAGTAAATCGCGTTTCGATGTAATTTATTTTAATTATCAAAATTATTGTGGAGTTACACTCTTTGTGTAAACCAAGTTGACCACGTGAAGCATGTGGTGTAAGCATCAAATAGCCCTCAGCTATTCTTTTCGGGAAGATTTCACAGAGAGTTAGTATGAATTTATTATACCAGTGTGTGGTAATTACACGACGGACAGGATTGTGCTACGAATGTAACTTCTTTGGGTGAAAATTGAATCGGTTGGTTGTGGTTAATTTTCTCTTGCATATGTTTCAACGTTCTTCGTGTGTTATTTTATGAATGCAGTGTTGTACGCAGTCTCCCAATCTTGGCTCCCTATTTGATGTGTTCCGTAAGATTACAAACTCACATTTTCACAATCCTAAATAAGGCACCAGCTTAATTATGACTCACGTTTAATATGCTGAAATTTCAATGATCAATGTTAAAATAAATTTCCAAATATAACCTGATTTATTTCTTTTTACTTAAATTCTCTTTATATATATATATATATATATATATATATATATATATATATATATATATCACTGGATGTCGTATGACTATTAAAAGATCATAATTAATGTTAGTCTGGTTGGGAATTTGGTAAGCTAGACTGGATACCTGGTGAAACAGTTGCGCAGTAATGCAAGGTTAACTTCCCCAGACAGCTCACAGCTTTTAACCCGCTTTTATTGTCTATCAGTTCCGCTTACATAACAAATTTAAGCAACAACGTTACAATATGTAGACTAAATTTTCAAGTACTGCACTAAGTTTTTTGTCAACTATTTACGAGTAATGGGCTTGTTGATGGGCATTACATTCCAATGGTTTTTTTTTTTATGTTGAACAGTAAGAAAACTTCATCTTCCCAGAATGGCTTTACATCAGTTGTTCATAAATGTGATAATCTAGATCTGAAATTATCTCCATCAACAATGTTTTCATATTTCGAAGAAAGTAATATGAAAGTAGGAATTGAAGTGTTGATTGATGTAAGAATACAAAGATGTAACTTTCATCTAACACAGAGCTAGATGTAAATTCCATCTAACACACAGCTGGCGGCAACAGATACAAGCGCGGGGACTTGTACATGACAAAGTTTCTGTCTTGTGTCTTTGGTTTGCCAATGATAGATCCTTATGTGATTGTTGAGGCCTTATATCAACAATACCAGATTGAAAAAGTATAATTTCTTTGTGACTACTTAGTGGATACGTATACAGACGAAAGAGCTCTCATTCTTCCATCCTTGTGGAGAGTGACCCAGCAATGCCTGTGAAGGTGTCCAAAGCAACTACAAAAATCAGTTCTACTCTACAGATTTCTTGAGGTACTGAGGCAAATTTGAACCCAAAATTTCAATCAAATCCTCAAAAACAAAACAAAAAAGGAAAGGTCTAGTAAGGCTTTAAAATTCGCTCATGATGCAGCAAGTGACAGACTCCAAAGCTGGTAATTTACAAGAATGCAACACGTGAAATCAATTTCCTATAAAATAGAACCTAGAAGTAATAACTAAAATGAAAAATATTGCCAATTTCCAAAAAATGGTTCAAATGGCTCTGATCACTATGGGACTTAACATCTTAGGTCATCAGTCCCCTAGAACTTAGAACTACTTAAACCTAACTAACCTAAGGACATCACACACATCCATGCCCGAGGCAGGATTCGAACCTGCGACCGTAGCAGTCCCGCGGTACCGGAATGTAGCGCCTAGAAACGCACGGCCACCACGGCCGGCTATTGCCAATTTTAAAAATGGACGTACGTAGTAGGCTCGTACGACAATAAATTTATAAATATGTTTAAAAATACAACGAATAGGTATAAAAATTACTAACTCACATTTAAGCATTTGACCTCGACATGCATTCCTTGTTACTTACAACAGACGAGAAAAAGGTTTTTACAGCTTCGACTACAAGCGTGTACATAGCTGTCTGCTTTGAATGAAAGGAGTGGGCCGACCGCGGAAGTGGTAGGTCTTGCCCTCCAGGAAGACGCTTAAGCGTCCGGGAGGTATGGGTTTTATTTTTCTAACAGCGGCAGGCGTGGGGCGTGCGCCCATTGCAAAGGCGTGTATTCATCACATCGCCGTCCCAGTCACTGCTGTCGGTTTTCTATAACAGTATCTCTTTTCCTCCCTAAAGCAGTTGCTCACATGTCTTTCGAAGTCCTTTACTAGTTCAAAAATGGTTCAAATGGCTCTGAGCACTATGGGACATAACATCTGAGGTCATCAGTCCCCTAGAACTTAGAACTACTTAAACCTAACTAACCTAAGGACATCACACACATCCATTCCGAGACAGGTTTCGAACCTGCGACCGTAGCAGTCACGCGTTTCCGGACTGAAACACCTAGAACCGCTCGGCCACAGCGGCCGGCTAAATGTAAAACAACGAAGACCTTGCACTGAAGAGCAGATACACAAAATTGGAAATAGCTTCTCGCCAGCACAAGAACATACAGTATGTACCTCTCAACAAGTCTCAATTGATGTTTAATTGTGATATTACACCTGTCGTAACAGGACCTTCCGTATAGCAAACCCTTGAACAAAGGCATCCCAAGCTAACTTTTTATCACCTATCAGGCTGACGTTGAAATATTCATTTTTGAATAGTTTGCGTACCCGGGCCCCATGTAAATCCCCTCTTTTACTTTCGCATCACTAAGACGTGAAAATTTCTCGTGCAAATAGAGAAATGGTTTCCTTATTTTGTCCAAGGTCTTTACGAATGAAGAGCAGGGGGAGCTATGTTCTTGGATTCGACAAGTTCTTCGTGCATAACATTGTGTTTTCCTGGTTCAAAAAAATGGTTCAAATGGCTCTGAGCACTATGGGACTTAACTTCTGAGGTCATCAGTCCTCTAGAACTTAGAACTACTTAAACCTAACTAACATAAGGAGATCACACACATCCATGCCCGAGGCAGGATTCGAACCTGCGACCGTAGCTGTCGCGCGGTTCCATACTGTAGCGCCTAGAACCGCTCGGCCACTTCATCCGGCTTGCCTGGTTCAAGTGATTGACGCCAAGGCCAGTCTTTCTTTTTATAGTAAAGTGCTTTGGCGCCGCTATACCAGAGGCACAGCAGGAAGCAACAGAATTTGATGTAGCCGTGTTGTAGCCCAAGTAATATGGCTATGACTTTCAGATCACCGAAAATCTGCCATTTAAATTTGTCATAGTACAACCGCAATAACATTTTTTTTTCATGTTGTCACATGTTTATTTCATGTAAGGCCAATCGGAATGGATGGTAACACGTTGCCATTACGCTGTAACACACACTTGAGACTTGCTTTGGAGGAGTCGATGAACAGCCTCCGCTGATCTCTTTTATGTACCAAGGAAAATCTCCAAACAGCTGTACGTTTTGAGAAGTTATTTTGCCGGCCGCGGTAGCCGAGCGGTTCTAGGCTCTTCAGTCTAGAACCGCGCGGCTGCTGCGGTCGCAGGTTCGAATCCTGCCTCGGGCATGGATGTGTGTGATGTCCTTCGGTTTAAGTAGTTCTAAGTCTAAGGGACTGATGACCTCCGATGTTAAGTCCCATAGTGCCTAGAGCCAGTTGAACCATTTGAGAAGTTATTTTATTTAGACAACCAGTTTCGGCATCTCAGTAATGCCATCTTGAAGCCACTATGCACTCCAAGTACATACAGTCAGATATATCGATATTTGCATACTGCGGCCATCGATATCTGGATTCCGCGAATTTGCTTTTGGAGTGTTTACTTCGAAGACTTGTCATCGATATAACTGATCGTCAATGCATGGAGTGCATAGGGGCTTGAAGATGGCATTACTGAGAAGCCGAAACTGGTTGTCAAAATAAAAATTACTTCTCAAACATAAGGCTGTTCGGCTATTTTCCTTGATGAATATTTGACTGGCTGCGATTGACAGAGACCATTTTTATAGTCAATGTCCATATCTGCCATTATTCCCTGTATGTCACTACAGAAGACAAACTTCTTATCACTTTCGAAAATGGAAGGAATGGCGTACGGCGGTTACGGAATGCAGCCACATATACCGTATTATCAAGACAGTTCCGCTATTGTAGTCTAGACACCAACAGTTTAACTTTTTCGGTAATTCCAGATCTTTCACTAGGTCATTAAGGTCACACTGTGTTATCATGTGTACATTCATCGTTACACAAAAATCCAGCTCTTTCGAAGAACAGGGTTTTGAAGGTGATGGTGCAGCCCTCGTCACTATCACAGTCTGGTGGGACAGAAACAGGCAGCCCGTCTCCGTGAGGCACTGGTCGCAAGTTCGACACTATGTTAGCATATGTCAACGAAGAGTTTTTCTACTTGGAAATTACCTATGTTAATGGAGTAGTCATATAAAAAAACAATCATTCACATGGTTTAATGGTTCTCGTGAGATCATTGGTATAGTAAAGCACAGGGAAGATCTTTTACGATTGAGCCACAATGAAGACTTGAGAGACGAGTACATGAGGAGCTCAGGGCTGTACAGCCAAAGTACAGTGTGTACGCCTTCCTAATATATGGCGTTATTAGCCTTCTTTACCATTTCAATGCAGGCTGTCCGCAAATGTTACAAAAATTGTCAGTATTGTTTACCGATTGGGGAGGCGTATTGAATCACAGGAATTACAACGACCACATGCACTAACTGCAGTTCAGTGACAGAGTCTTCAAACAAACGAACAGAACACAACTTGAAAGTACTCTTATAAACATGCTCCGTTCCTAACTCTCCCCCCCCCCTCCCCTCTTTAGCCCGGGCTAAAACTAGCCACAAAATTTACACAGCTATTGTTGCCTGAAACTTCATCACTCTGTCTATAATCAGCTGTATTACGAACCCTATATGAGAATGGATTGACAATGAATGCTAATACAGTATAATTATAAATAAATGCACTCCTCCCTTTAACTTGGAAACGGAAGCTAATTCGAGTTTTTCGTTGTCGTTTTCGTTATCAACGTGGTCGATAGGTTAACGAACATTTATTTCATCCCACTTACATTTACACTCTTGGTTAGTGTATGAAATTTTCTTTACAAATAACGCTATAAAAAGATATAATGATCTCAGAGGAAACAATGCCACGCCGAAACACACACACACACACACACACACACAAGAGAGAGAGGGGGGGATGGAGGGATAAAGAGGCGGGGAAGTATGGAGGGCGGGAGAGGGAACGCACTGAGAATTTCATCGAAGGCACCGATGAGCCAATTAACATGTATCTTTCATGTTCTACGAAGTACAGCATATATTTCGTGTATATACTTCAGGGCTAATAATAAGTTCCTATAAAGAAAATCGATTTTGATCTTCGAACATAGAAGAATGCACGCGGAAATAAAGTTTGTGTACCAACAGCAAACTTCTGTTTATGAAACGGTCATAATAAATGTACATACATTGTTAGTGTTTTGAACCCTGAACATAGTTCTCTGAATAAACTGCAAGAGTACTGAACATTTCGTTGTTCCGATATTGTTCGATGGTAAACTTTCACTTGTCGTTGTGGCTGTTTTGCTTCTCAGTCCAGCTCGGTAACATGTAAGGGACAGTCAAATGAAAACGACACAGGAGGGAAAAAGCAAGTAAATTGTTTATTATTTCAAAAGTAACCACCACTAGCTGTTAATACATCTATCCCACTGTGAGACAAGTCGGACAGTGCCCTGTGGAAAAATGTTTGCGCTTGCCTAAGGAACCCCTGTTGTACCCAGGCATGCAAATCTTCGTCCACAGCAAATCGACGGCCACGAATATCTAAAACTATGGAAATCGCATGGAGAGAGATCGGGACTGTATAGACCTTCCCAATGCAATGTCTGCAGCGTAGTCGAAACAACCTTAGCAACATGTGGGCCCGTCCAAAGACGTTCGTGGCCGTCGATTTGCTGCGGACGAAGATGTGCACGTCTGGGTAAACTCATGCTTCCAGAGCCAAACTCAAACGATTATACACGAGGAGAATGATCGACTTGTCTCACAATGGGATAAATGTGTTAACAGATGTAGCGATCACTTTTGCGATAGTAAACAGTTTGCTTAATTTTTCCATCTGTCTCGATTTTATTTGACTGCCTCGTACATTAAACGTATGCTGAGGAGAACGTCAGGCACAACAGAAATATTTCGGTGTTGATGTGATATTATGGTACCAACTGTTCTATCAAAGATTTTTGCTGTGGCAGCTCTCCCCTTTTTGTGTTCCAAATTTACCCACATTAAGTAATAACATTCGCAGATGAGTCGCACAGACCTACTTGAAAATTCTGCATGAACTCTTGTCCTCTTAGAATTGTGAGGTGTTTCCGCATGAGGTATTCAACTGGAGACTTAGGAATGAGACAGTCTTGCAATAAAATGAATATTGCTATAACAATAAATTGAGAAGACTTGTGTATTTTAAATGAGTATAGCTATTTCTGGAGCTTCTCTGACATTCATTTGACATTAGAAACCGTGAAAACTGCAACTATTAACGCTAATTCTTGCAAATCAAGTAATCTTCAAACAACTGGAACATGATAAAAGCGAACTGTAGATCTATAGAAAATGTGTAGAAGGTAAGATATTGGAATCGTCTGTCCTCTAAATTACTGTGAAATATATGTAAAAAATGGTTCAAATGGCTCTGAGCACTATGGGACTTAACATCTGAGGTCATCAGTCCCCTAGAACTTAGAACTACTTAAACCTAACCAACCTAAGGACATCACACACATCCATGCCCGAGGCAGGATTCGAACCTGCGACCGTAGCGGTCGTGCGGTTACTAGTGCTCCCACCAAGGTGCATTCCTTGGACTATCAGGAATCGAATCCGCTCCTTCCTGTGATAGCCAGAAACGCTGACCGCTCCACTATGAAGGTAGACCTTACGGACAATTGACTTTTTCAACCCACATACATCAATGAATATACACAAAAACACAACTTAACCAGTAACTAAGTTTCAAGATTTTCGTTTAAATAATAAATTCGTGCTGTAACTGATGAATCGACGCACTAATCTGCACCTGAAAACAATAAATTTTAGTATTTAAACGTTCTTTATTCTTGTGTCCCCCCCCCCCCCCCCCATGAACCATGGACCTTGCCGTTGGTGGGGAGGCTTGCGTGCCTCAGCGATACAGATAGCCGTACCGTAGGTACAACCACAACGGAGGGGTATCTGTTGAGAGGCCAGACAAACGTGTGGTTGCTGAAGAGGGGCAGCAGCCTTTTCAGTAGTTGCAGGGGCAACAGTCTGGATGATTGACTCATCTGGCCTTGTAACAATAACCAAAACGGCATTGCTGTGCTGGTACTGCGAACGGCTGAAAGCAAGGGGAAACTACGGCCGTAATTTTTCCCGAGGGCATGCAGCTTTACTGTGTGATTAAATGATGATGGCGTCTTCTTGGGTAAAATATTCCGGAGGTAAAATAGTCCCCTATTCGGATCTCCGGGCGGGGACTACTCAAGAGGATGTCGTTATCAGGAGAAAGAAAACTGGCGTTCTACGGATCGGAGCGTGGAATGTCAGATCCCTTAATCGGGCAGGTAGGTTAGAAAATTTAAAAAGGGAAATGGATAGGTTAAAGTTAGATATAGTGGGAATTAGTGAAGTTCGGTGGCAGGAGGAACAAGACCTCTGGTCAGGTGACTACAGGGTTATAAACACAAAGTCAAATAGGGGTAATGCAGGAGTAGGTTTAATAATGAATAGGAAAATAGGAATGCGGGTAAGCTACTACAAACAGCATAGTGAACGCATTATTGTGGCCAAGATAGACACGAAGCCCACGCCTACAACAGTAGTACAAGTCTATATGCCAACTAGCTCTGCAGATGACGAAGAAATTGAAGAAATGTATGATGAAATAAAAGAAATTATTCAGACAGTGAAGGGAGACGAAAATTTAATAGTCATGGGTGACTGGAATTCGAGTGTAGGAAAAGGGAGAGAAGGAAACATAGTAGGTGAATATGGATTGGGGCTAAGAAATGAAAGAGGAAGCCGCCTGGTAGAATTTTGCACAGAGCACAACTTAATCATAGCTAACACTTGGTTTAAGAATCATGATAGAAGGTTGTATACATGGAAGAACCCTGGAGATACTAAAAGGTATCAGATAGATTATATAATGGTAAGACAGAGATTTAGGAACCATGTTTTAAATTGTAAGACATTTCCAGGGGCAGATGTGGACTCCGACCACAATCTATTGGTTATGACCTGTAGATTAAAACTGAAGAAACTGCAAAAAGGTGGGAATTTAAGGAGATGGGACCTGGATAAACTGAAAGAACCAGAGGTTGTACAGAGTTTCAGGGAGAGCATAAGGGAACAATTGACAGGAATGGGGGAAAGAAATACAGTAGAAGAAGAATGGGTAGCTTTGAGGGATGAAGTAGTGAAGGCAGAAGAGAATCAAGTAGGTAAAAAGACGAGGGTTAGTAGAAATCCTTCGGTAACAGAAGAAATATTGAATTTAATTGATGAAAGGAGAAAATATAAAAATGCAGTAAATGAAGCAGGCAAAAAGGAATACAAACGTCTCAAAAATGAGATCGACAGGAAGTGCAGAATGGCTAAGCAGGGATGGCTAGAGGACAAATGTAAGGATGTAGAGGCTTATCTCACTAGGGGTAAGATAGGTACTGCCTACAGGAAAATTAAAGAGACCTTTGGAGATAAGAGAACCACTTGTATGAACATCAAGAGGTCAGATGGAAACCCAGTTCTAAGCAAAGAAGGGAAAGCAGAAAGGTGGAAGGAGTATATAGAGGGTCTATACAAGGGCGTTGGGATTTCCCTAAATCGCTTCAGGCAAATGCCGGGATGGTTCCTTTGAAAGGGCACGGCCGATTTCCTTCCCCATCCTTCCCTTACCCGAGCTTGCGCTTCGTCTCTAATGACCTCGTTGTCGACGGGACGTTAAACACTAATCTCCTCCCCAAGGGCGATGTACTTGAGGACAATATTATGGAAATGGAAGAGGATGTAGATGAAGATGAAATGGGAGATACGATACTGCGTGAAGAGTTTGACAGAGCACTGAAAGACCTGAGTCGAAACAAGGCCCCCGGAGTAGACAACATTCAAGTAGAACTAATGACGGCCTTGGGAGAGCCAGTCCTGACAAAACTCTACCATCTGGTGAGCAAGATGTATGAAACAGGCGAAATACCCTCAGACTTCAAGAAGAATATAATCATTCCAATCCCAAAGAAAGCAGGTGTTGACAGATGTGAAAATTACCGAACAATCAGTTTAATAAGCCACAGCTGCAAAATACTAACACGAATTCTTTACAGACGAATGGAAAAACTAGTAGAAGCCGACCTCGGGGAAGATCAGTTTGGATTCCGTAGAAATACTGGAACACGTGAGGCAATACTGACCTTACGACTTATCTTAGAAGAAAGATTAAGGAAAGGCAAACCTACGTTTCTAGCATTTGTAGACTTAGAGAAAGCTTTTGACAATGTTGACTGGAATACTCTCTTTCAAATTCTAAAGGTGGTAGGGGTAAAATACAGGGAGCGAAAGGCTATTTACAATTTGTACAGAAACCAGATGGCAGTTATAAGAGTCGAGGGGCATGAGAGGGAAGCAGCGGTTGGGAAGGGAGTGAGACAGGGTTGTAGCCTCTCCCCAATGTTATTCAATCTGTATATTGAGCAAGCAGTAAAGGAAACAAAAGAAAGATTTGGAGTAGGTATTAAAATCCATGGAGAAGAAATAAAAACTTTGAGGTTCGCCGATGACATTGTAATTCTGTCAGAGACAGCAAAGGACTTGGAAGAGCAGTTGAACGGAATGGATGGTGTCTTGAAGGGAGGATATAAGATGAACATCAACAAAAGCAAAACTAGGATAATGGAATGTAGTCGAATCAAGTCGGGTGATGCTGAGGGTATTAGATTAGGAAATGAGACACTTAAAGTAGTAAAGGAGTTTTGCTATTTGGGGAGCAAAATAACTGATGATGGTCGAAGTAGAGAGGATATAAAATGTAGACTGGCAATGGCAAGGAAAGCGTTTCTGAAGAAGAGAAATTTGTTAACATCGGGTATAGATTTAAGTGTCAGGAAGTCATTTCTGAAAGTATTTGTATGGAGTGTAGCCATGTATGGAAGTGAAACATGGACGGTAAATAGTTTGGACAAGAAGAGAATAGAAGCTTTTGAAATGTGGTGCTACAGAAGAATGCTGAAGATTAGATGGGTAGATCACATAACTAATGAGGAAGTATTGAATAGGATTGGGGAGAAGAGAAGTTTGTGGCACAACTTGACCAGAAGAAGGGATCGGTTGGTAGGACATGTTCTGAGGCATCAAGGGATCACCAATTTAGTATTGGAAGGCAGCGTGGAGGGTAAAAATCGTAGGGGGTTACCAAGAGATGAATACACTAAGCAGATTCAGAAGGATGTAGATTGCAGTAGGTACTGGGAGATGAAGAAGCTTGCACAGGATAGAGTAGCATGGAGAGCTGCATCAAACCAGTCTCAGGACTGAAGACAACAACAACAACTTCTTCTTGTAGAGCATCTGCACTTCAGTTTTTATCCATTTCTCTTCAGCACATGTAGTTACTGTTAGTGTCCAATGTGTTACATATTTTATTTCCACTTTCACATATGTAGGCACCAAACTATCAGTAATGCATATGCACACTTTTTTGCTGTGTTATTTTGCCAGCTTCGGGGGAGCATTTCTGAACTGATCCGAGCCTTGATCGCCTGATTGCGCTATACAATGAGGTGACCAAAGACATGGTGTACCTCCTAACACCGTGTCTGAAGTCCCCTGCAGAAATACTGAGCCATGCTGTCTCTATGACCATACATAATTCTGAAAGTGTTGTTGGTGCACGAACCGATCTCTAGATTATGAATGTTCGATGGGATTCATGTCGGCCGATCTGGGTGGCCAAATCATTCGTTCGAATTGTCAAGAATGTTCTTCAGTTCAAACCAGTCGCGAACAACTGTGGTCAACCGACATGGTGCACTGTCATCAACAAATATTCCATCGTTGTTTTGGGAACATAAAGTCCACGAGTGACTGCGAATGGTTTCCAAGTAGCCGAATACAACCATTTTCAGTCAATGATCTGTCAGTTGGACCGAGGACCCAGTCCATTCCCACACCATTACGGAGTCACCACAGCTTTACGAAGTGCTCTGTTGATAACTTGGGTCCATTGCTTCGTGGGGTCTGCGCCACACTCGAACTCTACCGTCAGCTCTTACCAAGTGAAATCGGAACTCAGCTGACCAGGCCACAGTTTTCCAGTCGAATGTGTCCAAACAATATGGTCACGAGGCCAAGAGAGGCGCGCAGGCGGTGTCGTGCTGTTAACAAAGGCACTCGGGTCGGTCGTCTGCTGTCATAGCCCATTAACGCAGAATTTCGCCGCACTTTGCTAACGAAAACGTTCGTCGTACATCCCACATTCAGTCCCGTTGGCTACTGAGTTGTCAGTGGTGAGAGGTATTGCCTGAAATTTGGTGTTGTCGGCACACTCCTTACACTATGGATCTCAGAATACTGAATTCCCTAACGATTTCCGAAACTGAATAGCCTACGCGTCTAGCTCCAACTACAATTCCGTGTTCAAAGTCTGTTAATTCCCGCCGGAAACCTTTTCACATGAAATGACGTGAGTACAAATGACAGCTTAGCCATGCACTGCCCTTTTATAGCTTGTGTACTCGATACTACCGCCATCTGCAAATGTACACTCTTTGACATAAAACTCGACCGGCGGCCGGCCGCTTCAGAGGCTAAGTCCGCGCCGATCGCGACATGGGACGAAGAAACTGGCCAACTCGCTAATTCTCTAAGTCCGGTTATCTGTACAATCTGACAACACTGTAGACTGCGGCACTTCCTGGAGGAAAACTTGTCCCAAGATAGAGAGACTCTGGGCTGATTACGCCTGTGGTCTAGTGGTAGCGTGCGTTGTTTGTGTTCATAATGTCAGTGGATCGAGAGCAGCTGGCATAAAATATTTTTATAGCCTCTTCTCTCTGAATGCTGAAGACGTGAATGTAATGGTAGCGCAGATTCAATCTATTTCGCTTTGTGACACACCGATATCAAAATTTTATCTAGTAACGATTTTGCGGCAGATTTCCTGCAGACTGTCCTCCTCTGGACGCCGTATGCGGCAAAGCTCCGGGATCCATTTGCTGGCTACTGGCAGCGGCCGTGGCGACAGCAGCGGCGCTGCACTCCCCCGTTCTTTATCGAAAGCGCCTGCTACCGCTCATCGCTTTTGATGATTTAAAACGCTTTATTATTAAATGTTGCTCCACAGAAAATTTCTACAATTTCCATTCACGCTCAAAAGCAACGGAGACAGACGCCCTGATTAGTAGGCGGGTAATCGGCAAGAGCTGAGTATGGCCCGAAATTAATTTTATAGACTGGGACGAAATTAAACCACCTCACTACATTCGATGAATTTATAAATGCTTCATACCTCGTTTCTTTTCCTTTCAAACTTAATTATTTGTGCAACTTTTGGTCAATGTTTGGATGTTTTCGTCAAGCCAGAGTGAGCGTCTGTGGTGTAAAGTGTATTACAGTTCTTGTTTCATTGCTTATGGTAAGTCTATGCGATAAACTGTGTGAATACCTTGCAATGCATGCTCTGTAGCAGTGCAGGCACACTGCACATTTGGAGTTCCATGTATGGGTTCATGAAGTATTTATTGTTGATCGGAAGTGATAGTTAAGGTCATCAGATTTAAACCAGAAAAATTTGTCGTTTTGAAGGTTTCAGAGAACGGAAAGGAATTGCTAACGCCGGTGTTAGAAAACGTCTACAGTTAAATGCTATTGCAAAAATTTAGAAGATGTGAACTATATTAATGAACATGTGCACTTCATAAACAACCTTCTGACATGTTAGACCTATATGACGAACAAAGCTCAAATTTATATCGTTGACAGTCGGTTTGAATCTTTTCAGAACCTATTTTACAGTGAAGCACCTTGGAATTTGCAAAGCAGAAATCCATGATATTAACTTAATTTACTAAGTCGAAATCGGACGAAGATTGATGTTTAAAGGCATTCTTCAGATTTCGCATAAGAAATTTTTACTAGCAGTTTGCAACTCCATTAATTAAAATGGAAAATAAAAGGTTTTAGTCAGCGGCTTCTACCGTGATTCGAACTTACAGTACAAGCACTGCAACGCACAAGGGAACCTCTGAGCTAACGACATACTGGCGGCCAGAGGCGGACTATAGTCACTGCGATGTTGCCTGAGCCTCAAAACGCAACCTTAAACACAGAAACAGAGGAGGTGGAGATTACTGTTTTAACGTCCCGTCGACAACGATGTCATTAGAGACGGAGCACAAGCTCGGATTAGGGAAGGATGGGGATGGAAATTGGCCGTGCCCTTCCTAAGGAACCATCCCGGCATTTGCCTGAAGCGATTTAGGGAAATCATTGAAAACCTAAATCAGGATGGCCGGGCGCGGGATTGCACCGTCGTCCTCCCGAATGCACACACAAACAGGTGTTACTTATGTGAAGAACGCCGTTCTTGGAGTCCAGAAATTAAATATACTTTCTAATTGTGTCATCTTGCAGTGGATTATATCGTACGAGTCTTCGATGTGGAAAACGAATGTCAAGTGAATTTAGCGAGGTAACGCCGACCTACACCCGGAAGTAAATGCACTATCAGAGTGTTGACAAATACTTGCTACGACGCTGCCATTTCTCGGCTCTCTGACGAGGCAGCTCTTCAGCGAAATGCTTGCCGTGATTCTCCGATACGGTTCTTCAGAGTGGAGACGCGCGCGCACGTTTGGTTTTTATGCGGCGTTCTCCCCTGATGGTTTCTGACGTCGCCTTGTGGGCTATGTATACATATGAGACATTCAATTATCATTAATCCAGAATGATACAAGTTTCAGCTTCCGGCGTGGAAGAAGGCTGTTGACGCCGACATTATATCATTTCAACGTAGGGAAAGCAAAACGGATCATTCAATGTTTCTCATTCAACATAAAGCATGTGAGATAAATTTCCGTAACGTTCATAATCATCTAAAAATACAAACGAAGTAAAAATACACCGGAAGCTTATTCGAATTGAATATAATGTAAGATACCAAACGCTTTGCACCTCGATGTCGAATTTGTCCACTTGCAATCGTTTGCAGCATGCACATAGAATGTCATGATTACCACGAGAATGAAGAAATATGTTGGTAAGGATGGAAGCAAGAAGAGACGCAGTCAACAAATATTCTATTCCTCATGGCATTCATTTCATTTGACACGTAAGAAGAGGTATAGCGGGAATTTACTTTCGTTAACACGAAAGATATGCCGCACATATTGATAACGAGGAAGTCTGCGTCTTCATACGTTTCCTCCTTGAAATCTGTACGCTCTATTATATACTAAGTAGCCCGATCATTGTTTCAGTAATGTTACCCTCTTGTTTGACCCCGTAACGATGAACAGATTCCAAATGCATGTCTCTGCGTGAAAGTAGCTGTTCGAACCCTTCCTGGGTTGTTTTTTGTGTTTTATTGCTTGGAATTCCTGAAGCAGACCACTATGCCTTCCACCCTCGTGGGTTAGGTCTCAAAACTAAACCGCTTTGTATCCAATGGCATAATTTATTCATACAGCATCAGCATAAGACTCTTGCGAGTGAGAGAATGACAATAACAATCGTAACAAGAACAAGCAAATAATGAATGATGTTTATTCCAACGCAGAACGAGAATGGCTTTAAATATAAAAATCTATATCTATATCCATATCTACTGATCTTTGAGTTGGCACAATGAAAATATATTCTTAGCATTTAGTTACTGAATTTAGTTCTGGATGTTTGCAGAGAAAAGGAAAAGTCGGTACTTCTCGCTAGTGTAATATAATTTGAACCAGCAACTACCCTTTCCTTAGAACACGACTCAAGCAGGTCCTCAAGTAGGCACTGCTGCACTCTGTTCCCTGACATTGCTCTGATGACGGTTAATGCAGATAGTTCCGATTATGAAATACAAAACGTATTGCACGTTAGTTCCTAGGATAGTAACATTAAATTTGCGTTGTAGACGGCACATGAACGTGACGACTATCCATATTACTCATCAATATAAAAAGACAATATTTTGGGAATTTAGCAGGATTACTCAAAATGAATTCTGAAATTGGGTGACTGACCGCACAGGTACTAAACGTCGTCAAGAGTATACGATGTCCTAATCGCATTAGGAATATGAAGATCGTCTTCGACAGCTCGCAACTTTCACATTGCTATCTCCACCCTACTCCAGACAGCTCTCGGTGGAGTTGCACTACGTTGCCGATGTTATGGAAGGCCTTCAAACCGACAACAGACCACATATTGAAAAATACAAGCGAATTCTCTTGCAGCGTAAGCTTATTGTAACTAATCTAAAAATTATTGGAGAGGAACATTGTCCTATTCAAAAAAGTAAAATGTTACACACTGTTGACGTCAAACGGACATTCTCTATGTCCTGTCTTGTGTCCTACTCATCTATAATATCAAGTGTACTATGAAAATGATTATATATAATGGATTATAAGGTAATGCATTGATACCAGATGGTGGGGGCCGGCCGATGTGGCCGTGCGGTTCTAGGCGCTTCAGTCTGGAACCGCGTGACCGCTACGGTCGCAGGTTCGAATCCTGCCTCGGGGATGGATGTGGGTGATGTCCTTAGGTTAGTTAGGTTTAAGTAGTTCTAAGTTCTAGGGGACTGATGACCTTAGAAGTTAAGTCCCATAGTGCTCAGAGCCATTTGAACTATTTAACACAAAATGACATTAAAAATTTAAGTTATTCACGAGCAGCTAGTTGAGAATATGTATGAACATTAAATGACACGACGAACCGTCTTGTTCTGCATATGGATTCAAACCCAGCTCATGCAGACTAAGCAAAGATTTCGTGACTGACGGAAACTAACAGTCATTCCTGATTAGGCATACAGAGAGTGATATACCTCGATTTTAGACAGTATCAGTTAGCAAATATCAACTTTAAATTGCATAACGCAAACATTTTTAACAGACGCGAATTCCTACCCAGCATCTATTGTCCCTGTTAACGAACTACGAGAGATGTTAAATATTACTTCTTCACAAGTAACTTACTTGAAATGCCGTGAGGTAAAGCTGTGTGTTGGACACGGATTCGAACCCGGAACCTAATCGGATTGCTATCGAAGCACAGTCAAATGTGACATATCGGAATTTCGCGGCAGTAACTAGATGTTATAACTGAAATGACGAGACGAAAAATTAATTTTTTCCTTCCCAGGACTCCAACCCGACACCTATCGCTGTTATATTCTAGAGAAAACTAACGTTAAATATGGGTTTGTTGCACCAGCAGTGACATGTGAGCATGTTTGAACTGAAATAATATGACGAAGAGTTCAGCGCTCACTGGGAATAGAGCCCCACACATATCGTTGTTGACTACACACAAAGAGACGTCAGCTACCGAATTTTTCTCCACCAGCTGCTCAGAATAGCATCTTGAACTTACAGTCATCTCGCAAATAGTTCTGTGTCTCACTGGGAGTTAAAAACGTCAGATATCGTTAGTGTGACAGCGAATGAAAATACATTAAAAATCAAAATTATTATCCACCAGCAGACAGGTGTTCTCACGCTAGAGCTTGATAATACATAATTAAATCTTTAGTGCCGGGCCAGGATTCGATCCCATTCACGCATAATATGTGAAGGTGTTGAGGAATCTGCAGTTTTGAACAAACAACAAATTGTAGCCGAGCTGTATTGCCACGAAGGGATCAAATTCCGCGTTAAGGGCGGTCTGAGTTGCATTCCCAGTTCAGAACCAATTTTATCGACATACAGAAGCTCAAATAAAAGATGGAATAAGTGTCCTGTGACCATACATAGCGTTTGTGTCGTCACTTGAAATAAATAACTAGTATAAGAAAGGTTACTGGTGGTAGAGTTTCTACATGTCGCCACTCCAGACTTTATTGTGGTTCAACCTACCGTCTACTTGGTAAAGAAGGAATATCATCTTTAATGTGAATTTTCAGACCACGCAGCCATTATATCTCCTTCACTTGGTGTAGCCAGGAGAGAATGGAATCTGTCTCTCCCTATCTAAAATCATTGACAGAAGTGGGAATCGAACCCAGACCATAGGTATAACAACCTACCATCCGTCCAACAGACCACGAAATCCTCTTCTCTGCGAGTCATTTTTCTATCGTAACGCAGTTGCGCCACACTGGATGAGAATTCTGACACACAGGCTCCCTGTAGTAATTTGCAGCATGTTCAGTAAATTCATTTACTTGGTTGACCCAATCACCATGAACTAGCTGCCTCGGCTACCCAGTGCATACATTCGACTATTTTGTAATCACAGAAATAAAATCACGTTACTGCCACCTACACACAACTGCCAACATTGTAGGATGCAGAAGTTTAAATAAGAAGTGTTCCTTTTCACTTGAGCTATTCTTATGCGCTATCCGTTACTAGAAAACGTCGTTCAGTCCAAAAGAAAAGCTGTAACTGTTTGTCTCTCAGAAGTCAAGACATGGCCATATGCATAATCTCACAGTGCTGTGGAATCCAAAAGTTCTGGAGGAATAGTTGCCGAGCTCTGGAGCTGTTGTAGTTCCGTGTCAGCTTGTAGCATGGATAAGATGTCGCGAGTTCGAATACATTCAGTGCTACATTTTTTAAAACGCAATTCTGCTCTCTGCTGAAGTTATCAATCTAATGGAACTTTGAACATAATTCCCTTCACTTCTCAACCCAAAGTAGTCGCATGTGGAAAAAGGACTAACTACTGTGACATTTTGTCCTATTCAGGTTTAATAGACAGCAGGCAGCAGATGCATCTCGAAGATGTGCAAGGAGAGCGCATCGTGCCGTAATATGTCAGAAAAGTATTTTCTACATTAGCCGTCGTGTGGTAGTGATATTTTATTCTTCTTCAAACTTTGACTGACAGCTTTAACTCAGAACAAATTTTCTACATGCATGTAATCAATAAACTGCATGTGCATTGTCAGACTGTCATAGGTAACATCAGAGAATTCGCATATATCGTTGATGATTAATTTCTCTCTCATGTTTACTATTGTTTTAACAACACTAAAGGAAACCTTACGAAAATTGTGCACTGTATTATAAGAAATGAAATAAAACTAACGATGATAACCTTACGACGAAAGTATCTGTACACAAGCATGCCTCTATCGACACGAATTAGTAAAATACTACTCACTTAGATTTTGATTGGGTCTGTGTTTAATTGGTATGCTGTGTCATACTCAAGAGGTATGCAAATGTGGCATTTCATAAATATAGTTACGTATTCCTAGAAACCCAAAATTCGCTTGTCAGCAGCGGAAAGAGGCGTTACCTGTTGTGCAGCATTGTAAGTTTTTCAACATTGCACTATGAGCTGAAAGCATTCCGTAGACAGGGAAAAAACCTGTTCTTGGGAAACTACTTCCATAGTGACCAAAAGGCACTAAATGATGTTCAAGCACTTGTGTTACAGCAGCAGTATGAATAAAATGATATTAATAATAACAGTAATAATCGAATTATCCGGCAACTTCCCACTTCACAGTGGATTTTCTCGAACTAAGAAATTTGCTGAATTTGTGAAAAATCAAAATGGCTTCACATCCAGCCTATGATGCCTAGAAGAGTCTTTACATCCTGCTGACATGAGAATAGCATAATCTCTGCGTCAGAAGCTTGCTTCTACTTGACCATTTAATAGACTCGCATTTTTTCCACCGTGACTAATTTTGTAAGCTAAGCACGTCATCCGTTACAGCACACTCCTGGGGCTGGGTAATGTGGCCACAATGGTCTGGTGGAACGAGCTATCACAGGTGCAATGCGTGGGTTCAGGCATTTACTTTTAAGAGGCACAAACAGATTTATTTTACCTCTGGTAACCTCAAGAGAAAGACGTTATAATCCAGAATCCGCATTAAACATCACGTTCCTTCATTACCAACTGGGCAGAGCCGGTTTACGTTGGGAAATGACACAGCGGAAGTCATGGTAAAAAGAAATACAGTCGCCAGTAAGCTTACTTACATTAGAAAATTTTATTTTATTTGATGAACCGATAGCCATTTAAAGGGACAGGGCTCTTATTTTACTTGTACTTGATTGAACTAGAGACGTTTAAAAATTTGGTGCTGGACTGTGATTCGAATTCGTATCTCCTCTTTCGAGGATCTGAATCTCTCGGAACAGTATAGTTCAGTCATTTCGTTCCTTTTCCCAAGACTGCAATCTTCTCTATGTCTCCTCCAAAGGTAAGTATGTGGGTCTGAAACCTGATCCAGTACAAAAATATTCATTATTTCATTTCTAGCTTTATCAAGTGCACACCCACCTGCTAGTGAAAATTAACGCGCAATTTCAATGTCTGTTCCTGTGTTGCCAACAATCGCAACAGGTGTCGTTATTTCTGGTCAAACACGCACACATCTTACTGTTCATGAGTAAGCAACTGATACTTAAGCTATATTCGTGGATGCGCGGTAGGTGTGCAGTTCGATTGTCGCTTAGGCACAAAAGTTTGTATCCTTATTTTAGATTCAGACACCTAGCGGCTCGTAAGAAAAACCGATACGTAACATTTGATTTTTCTTAGTTAACAATCGGATTACGTGTTGGGTTCGTATCTCCGTCACAGAACTTCACATCATGCACTTCATCTTTAAATGCATGCACACTTTGTTACTTCAGAATGGAGGTATATCAGACATCGATAACAGGGATGAAAGGGTCTTGATAGGAGTCACGGTTTATTACAAAAATTGTCGTCTTTTATTTTCAAGTTTAGATTTGGTTACTGGTATTGGCAAAACTTTCGGTAATTCATGACTCTTCATGGCTAATCATCAATATGATGTGATTAGATTAGATTAGATTACATTAGATTAACTCTTGTTCCATAGATCATGAATACGACATTTCGTAATGATGTGGAACGTGTCATTTTAATGAAAGATTTCTTTAAATACCATGATTCAATTTCTATACAACAATTTTTTACACTCTCTCTCATTGCTTTTTATTTCTCTCTCTCTCTCTCTCTCTCTTCTCTCTCTCTCTCTCTCTCTCTCTCTCTCACACACACACACACACACACACACACACACACATTCTTTTTTATTTTTATTTGTATGTTCTGCTCGACTACCGGCGAGGCAGGAAAACGCCTGTGAGTGACTTTCTTAGTTTTGAGTGCACTTACGAAAGAAATATAAAAACAACAATGAGAGTTACTGATTTATGATGCTCAGTTTGCAGTCAGTTCTGAGTATTATTAGTAACTACGCTCCAGTCCCTAAACCTAGTTACAGAAAGCGAATCAGACGCATTACGTATTCCAGGCCGTAGCAGCCGCGACTTGGAGACACCAGCTATGGTCACTTCCCAGACCGCTGTAGGATCACATCGGTTCGTCTTCTTCCTGCTGGTACTGTAACTGAGATTTGGCAACAAGGCAACGTACGTATGGCAACTCTGTGATCGACGAGTTACTTCCTGGTGTGCACGGAATTAAGCCTCAAAGTTCACTTGATTTTACCTGTCATTTCCATTGACTAATCTGAGTTATTATAGCTTGAAGGGTAACAAAAGATTGAAAATTTACGGTTTTCAGCCCAAGAAAGTCGTTGCAGGTGGAAATCGCAACTAATCTCGACCTTTAAATAGCGGTTTACGAGTTCTAGTTACTATTGCCGTCGTAATAGGAAGCTGAGACCCATACCTCCTCGCCAGCTCTGTGGTAACATGCTGACATGTGAAACAGCGTCTGTTACAGTTCGCAGTTCCAGTCTCACTGACTGAAACGTTTTTATCCCTCCTGTGAAAGAGCTACAAGCAGTCAGATCAAACATCAATAAGGAAATCGCAAGAAAATGCTTTCAGCTCATAGCGCAATGTTGAAAAACTTACAATGCTGCACAACAGGTAACGCCTCTTTCCGCTGCTGACAAGCGAATTTTGGGTTTCTAGGAATACGTAACTATATTTATGAAATGCCACATTTGCATACCTCTTGAGTATGACACAGCATACCAATTAAACACAGACCCAATCAAAATCTAAGTGAGTAGTATTTTACTAATTCGTGTCGATAGAGGCATGCTTGTGTACAGATACTTTCGTCGTAAGGTTATCATCGTTAGTTTTATTTCATTTCTTATAATACAGTGCACAATTTTCGTAAGGTTTCCTTTAGTGTTGTTAAAACAATAGTAAACATGAGAGAGAAATTAATCATCAACGATATATGCGAATTCTCTGATGTTACCTATGACAGTCTGACAATGCACATGCAGTTTATTGATTACATGCATGTAGAAAATTTGTTCTGAGTTAAAGCTGCCAATCAAAGTTTGAAGAAGAATAAAATATCACTACCACACGACGGCTAATGTAGAAAATACTTTTCTGACATATTATGGCACGATGCGCTCTCCCTGCACATCTTCGAGATGCATCTGCTGCCTGCTGTCTATTAAACCTGAATAGGACAAAATGTCACAGTAGTTAGTCCTTTTTCCACATGCGACTACTTTGGGTTGAGAAGTGAAGGGAATTATGTTCAAAGTTCCATTAGATTGATAACTTCAGCAGAGAGCAGAATTGCGTTTTAAAAAATGTAGCACTGAATGTATTCGAACTCGCGACATCTTATCTATGCTACAAGCTGACACGGAACTACAACAGCTCCAGAGCTCGGCAACTATTCCTCCAGAACTTTTGGATTCCACAGCACTGTGAGATTATGCATATGGCCATGTCTTGACTTCTGAGAGACAAACAGTTACAGCTTTTCTTTTGGACTGAACGACGTTTTCTAGTAACGGATAGCGCATAAGAATAGCTCAAGTGAAAAGGAACACTTCTTATTTAAACTTCTGCATCCTACAATGTTGGCAGTTGTGTGTAGGTGGCAGTAACGTGATTTTATTTCTGTGATTACAAAATAGTCGAATGTATGCACTGGGTAGCCGAGGCAGCTAGTTCATGGTGATTGGGTCAACCAAGTAAATGAATTTACTGAACATGCTGCAAATTACTACAGGGAGCCTGTGTGTCAGAATTCTCATCCAGTGTGGCGCAACTGCGTTACGATAGAAAAATGACTCGCAGAGAAGAGGATTTCGTGGTCTGTTGGACGGATGGTAGGTTGTTATACCTATGGTCTGGGTTCGATTCCCACTTCTGTCAATGATTTTAGATAGGGAGAGACAGATTCCATTCTCTCCTGGCTACACCAAGTGAAGGAGATATAATGGCTGCGTGGTCTGAAAATTCACATTAAAGATGATATTCCTTCTTTACCAAGTAGACGGTAGGTTGAACCACAATAAAGTCTGGAGTGGCGACATGTAGAAACTCTACCACCAGTAACCTTTCTTATACTAGTTATTTATTTCAAGTGACGACACAAACGCTATGTATGGTCACAGGACACTTATTCCATCTTTTATTTGAGCTTCTGTATGTCGATAAAATTGGTTCTGAACTGGGAATGCAACTCAGACCGCCCTTAACGCGGAATTTGATCCCTTCGTGGCAATACAGCTCGGCTACAATTTGTTGTTTGTTCAAAACTGCAGATTCCTCAACACCTTCACATATTATGCGTGAATGGGATCGAATCCTGGCCCGGCACTAAAGATTTAATTATGTATTATCAAGCTCTAGCGTGAGAACACCTGTCTGCTGGTGGATAATAATTTTGATTTTTAATGTATTTTCATTCGCTGTCACACTAACGATATCTGACGTTTTTAACTCCCAGTGAGACACAGAACTATTTGCGAGATGACTGAAAGTTCAAGATGCTATTCTGAGCAGCTGGTGGAGAAAAATTCGGTAGCTGACGTCTCTTTGTGTGTAGTCAACAACGATATGTGTGGGGCTCTATTCCCAGTGAGCGCTGAACTCTTCGTCATATTATTTCAGTTCAAACATGCTCACATGTCACTGCTGGTGCAACAAACCCATATTTAACGTTAGTTTTCTCTAGAATATAACAGCGATAGGTGTCGGGTTGGAGTCCTGGGAAGGAAAAAATTAATTTTTCGTCTCGTCATTTCAGTTATAACATCTAGTTACTGCCGCGAAATTCCGATATGTCACATTTGACTGTGCTTCGATAGCAATCCGATTAGGTTCCGGGTTCGAATCCGTGTCCAACACACAGCTTTACCTCACGGCATTTCAAGTAAGTTACTTGTGAAGAAGTAATATTTAACATCTCTCGTAGTTCGTTAACAGGGACAATAGATGCTGGGTAGGAATTCGCGTCTGTTAAAAATGTTTGCGTTATGCAATTTAAAGTTGATATTTGCTAACTGATACTGTCTAAAATCGAGGTATATCACTCTCTGTATGCCTAATCAGGAATGACTGTTAGTTTCCGTCAGTCACGAAATCTTTGCTTAGTCTGCATGAGCTGGGTTTGAATCCATATGCAGAACAAGACGGTTCGTCGTGTCATTTAATGTTCATACATATTCTCAACTAGCTGCTCGTGAATAACTTAAATTTTTAATGTCATTTTGTGTTAAATAGTTCAAATGGCTCTGAGCACTATGGGACTTAACTTCTAAGGTCATCAGTCCCCTAGAACTTAGAACTACTTAAACCTAACTAACCTAAGGACATCACCCACATCCATCCCCGAGGCAGGATTCGAACCTGCGACCGTAGCGGTCACGCGGTTCCAGACTGAAGCGCCTAGAACCGCACGGCCACATCGGCCGGCCCCCACCATCTGGTATCAATGCATTACCTTATAATCCATTATATATAATCATTTTCATAGTACACTTGATATTATAGATGAGTAGGACACAAGACAGGACATAGAGAATGTCCGTTTGACGTCAACAGTGTGTAACATTTTACTTTTTTGAATAGGACAATGTTCCTCTCCAATAATTTTTAGATTAGTTACAATAAGCTTACGCTGCAAGAGAATTCGCTTGTATTTTTCAATATGTGGTCTGTTGTCGGTTTGAAGGCCTTCCATAACATCGGCAACGTAGTGCAACTCCACCGAGAGCTGTCTGGAGTAGGGTGGAGATAGCAATGTGAAAGTTGCGAGCTGTCGAAGACGATCTTCATATTCCTAATGCGATTAGGACATCGTATACTCTTGACGACGTTTAGTACCTGTGCGGTCAGTCACCCAATTTCAGAATTCATTTTGAGTAATCCTGCTAAATTCCCAAAATATTGTCTTTTTATATTGATGAGTAATATGGATAGTCGTCACGTTCATGTGCCGTCTACAACGCAAATTTAATGTTACTATCCTAGGAACTAACGTGCAATACGTTTTGTATTTCATAATCGGAACTATCTGCATTAACCGTCATCAGAGCAATGTCAGGGAACAGAGTGCAGCAGTGCCTACTTGAGGACCTGCTTGAGTCGTGTTCTAAGGAAAGGGTAGTTGCTGGTTCAAATTATATTACACTAGCGAGAAGTACCGACTTTTCCTTTTCTCTGCAAACATCCAGAACTAAATTCAGTAACTAAATGCTAAGAATATATTTTCATTGTGCCAACTCAAAGATCAGTAGATATGGATATAGATATAGATTTTTATATTTAAAGCCATTCTCGTTCTGCGTTGGAATAAACATCATTCATTATTTGCTTGTTCTTGTTACGATTGTTATTGTCATTCTCTCACTCGCAAGAGTCTTATGCTGATGCTGTATGAATAAATTATGCCATTGGATACAAAGCGGTTTAGTTTTGAGACCTAACCCACGAGGGTGGAAGGCATAGTGGTCTGCTTCAGGAATTCCAAGCAATAAAACACAAAAAACAACCCAGGAAGGGTTCGAACAGCTACTTTCACGCAGAGACATGCATTTGGAATCTGTTCATCGTTACGGGGTCAAACAAGAGGGTAACATTACTGAAACAATGATCGGGCTACTTAGTATATAATAGAGCGTACAGATTTCAAGGAGGAAACGTATGAAGACGCAGACTTCCTCGTTATCAATATGTGCGGCATATCTTTCGTGTTAACGAAAGTAAATTCCCGCTATACCTCTTCTTACGTGTCAAATGAAATGAATGCCATGAGGAATAGAATATTTGTTGACTGCGTCTCTTCTTGCTTCCATCCTTACCAACATATTTCTTCATTCTCGTGGTAATCATGACATTCTATGTGCATGCTGCAAACGATTGCAAGTGGACAAATTCGACATCGAGGTGCAAAGCGTTTGGTATCTTACATTATATTCAATTCGAATAAGCTTCCGGTGTATTTTTACTTCGTTTGTATTTTTAGATGATTATGAACGTTACGGAAATTTATCTCACATGCTTTATGTTGAATGAGAAACATTGAATGATCCGTTTTGCTTTCCCTACGTTGAAATGATATAATGTCGGCGTCAACAGCCTTCTTCCACGCCGGAAGCTGAAACTTGTATCATTCTGGATTAATGATAATTGAATGTCTCATATGTATACATAGCCCACAAGGCGACGTCAGAAACCATCAGGGGAGAACGCCGCATAAAAACCAAACGTGCGCGCGAGTCTCCACTCTGAAGAACCGTATCGGAGAATCACGGCAAGCATTTCGCTGAAGAGCTGCCTCGTCAGAGAGCCGAGAAATGGCAGCGTCGTAGCAAGTATTTGTCAACACTCTGATAGTGCATTTACTTCCGGGTGTAGGTCGGCGTTACCTCGCTAAATTCACTTGACATTCGTTTTCCACATCGAAGACTCGTACGATATAATCCACTGCAAGATGACACAATTAGAAAGTATATTTAATTTCTGGACTCCAAGAACGGCGTTCTTCACATAAGTAACACCTGTTTGTGTGTGCATTCGGGAGGACGACGGTGCAATCCCGCGCCCGGCCATCCTGATTTAGGTTTTCAATGATTTCCCTAAATCGCTTCAGGCAAATGCCGGGATGGTTCCTTAGGAAGGGCACGGCCAATTTCCATCCCCATCCTTCCCTAATCCGAGCTTGTGCTCCGTCTCTAATGACATCGTTGTCGACGGGACGTTAAAACAGTAATCTCCACCTCCTCTGTTTCTGTGTTTAAGGTTGCGTTTTGAGGCTCAGGCAACATCGCAGTGACTATAGTCCGCCTCTGGCCGCCAGTATGTCGTTAGCTCAGAGGTTCCCTTGTGCGTTGCAGTGCTTGTACTGTAAGTTCGAATCACGGTAGAAGCCGCTGACTAAAACCTTTTATTTTCCATTTTAATTAATGGAGTTGCAAACTGCTAGTAAAAATTTCTTATGCGAAATCTGAAGAATGCCTTTAAACATCAATCTTCGTCCGATTTCGACTTAGTAAATTAAGTTAATATCATGGATTTCTGCTTTGCAAATTCCAAGGTGCTTCACTGTAAAATAGGTTCTGAAAAGATTCAAACCGACTGTCAACGATATAAATTTGAGCTTTGTTCGTCATATAGGTCTAACATGTCAGAAGGTTGTTTATGAAGTGCACATGTTCATTAATATAGTTCACATCTTCTAAATTTTTGCAATAGCATTTAACTGTAGACGTTTTCTAACACCGGCGTTAGCAATTCCTTTCCGTTCTCTGAAACCTTCAAAACGACAATTTTTTCTGGTTTAAATCTGATGACCTTAACTATCACTTCCGATCAACAATAAATACTTCATGAACCCATACATGGAACTCCAAATGTGCAGTGTGCCTGCACTGCTACAGAGCATGCATTGCAAGGTATTCACACAGTTTATCGCATAGACTTACCATAAGCAATGAAACAAGAACTGTAATACACTTTACACCACAGACGCTCACTCTGGCTTGACGAAAACATCCAAACATTGACCAAAAGTTGCACAAATAATTAAGTTTGAAAGGAAAAGAAACGAGGTATGAAGCATTTATAAATTCATCGAATGTAGTGAGGTGGTTTAATTTCGTCCCAGTCTATAAAATTAATTTCGGGCCATACTCAGCTCTTGCCGATTACCCGCCTACTAATCAGGGCGTCTGTCTCCGTTGCTTTTGAGCGTGAATGGAAATTGTAGAAATTTTCTGTGGAGCAACATTTAATAATAAAGCGTTTTAAATCATCAAAAGCGATGAGCGGTAGCAGGCGCTTTCGATAAAGAACGGGGGAGTGCAGCGCCGCTGCTGTCGCCACGGCCGCTGCCAGTAGCCAACAAATGGATCCCGGAGCTTTGCCGCATACGGCGTCCAGAGGAGGACAGTCTGCAGGAAATCTGCCGCAAAATCGTTACTAGATAAAATTTTGATATCGGTGTGTCACAAAGCGAAATAGATTGAATCTGCGCTACCATTACATTCACGTCTTCAGCATTCAGACAGAAGAGGCTATAAAAATATTTTATGCCAGCTGCTCTCGATCCACTGACATTATGAACACAAACAACGCACGCTACCATTAGACCACAGGCGCAATCAGCCTAGAGTCTCTCTATCTTGGGACAAGTTTTCCTCCAGGAAGTGCCACAGTCTACAGTGTTGCCAGATTGTGCAGATAACCGGACTTAGAGAATTAGCGAGTTGGCCAGTTTTTTTGTCCCATGTCGCGATCGGCGCGGATTTAGCCTCTGAAGCGGCCGGCCGCCGGTCGAGTTTTATATCAAAGAGTGTACATATCTCTATAACATGATTTGTTACCTCAGTGTAAAACACAAATGTTTGTGTTTGTAGGCTGTGTCAGCGAAGGTTTTAAATATAAATAAAAACTTAATGTAACCGGAGACTAAATTTTAAGTTTTTGACGTGAAAAAGTCATTCACTCGCCTGTCGAACTTTGTTTTGCGATAAAATACCGTCAGATTTGAACCGTTAATAACTACGAGACTAATATAAACGAAGTTGAGCCCACAACGGATGGGTCATGTCTGTACATGTTTTGTGGCATCGTTGTACTAGTGTTGGCGCATGCACGTGGTTCTTATAAATTAACTTTGTATAAGATTATAAATTGGTGTAGCGTGCAAACGTGCTTAATTAACACATGGATTCGGGTGTCATTGTGTAGAACTTTCTGAGTGCTTCTTGGACAGAAAGTGATACAATGAAAGTATTCGACGGAATATAAGAGAAAATCGGCATTAAATCGAAATAACAAAGTAACTGAGGGCAAATACGGGGAAATTTCTCGTCGAAAGAAATACAAAACGCGTAAAAGGTCCAGTGCTGACCGAATGCGAGAGGTACCGCAGCGTCGAAAAGGAAATGAAAAGACGGTGCAAAGTGATTACATGGCTGGCCTATCGGGTATATTAATGCACAGTATTATATCGAGCCCACTGAAGCTCATGTCATGTACGCCTATGATCTGCTTCTAGCGACTGTCTATTTTATCAAAGATGTCACTGCTGATCGTTCTGACCACGTCGATGATGATACTATGCACACTCTTAAATATCCCTTGATAAACTTGTTCATCATGAGCTCACAGGCCCTTACTACATACAATAAACTTCTGATTTATCTATTCTGAAATCATTATACCACCCTGTGTAACCATTGTATGAAAGAGACTGACAATAAAACTATATATTAGCACGGAACATTTCTTTTGATTTTATCCTGACATTTTCACGTAAGTCTATGGTGCGAATCCGAACTGCGCACAGCGAAGTTTTTTAATTATTTGTGAAACAAAAAGTCGCGAATCAGCTTACCAAACATGCATACGTATAATTTCAAAGAACGATTGTATTATAACTAAAACATCAAAGTTTACTTATTTGGTATATCAAAACGTGGACGAACATACAAGCATCACCCTGATTAAAGAGTTTATTCGAACACTTTGTAAGATCTACTTACTGCTGGTCTGGGGTGTTTCGATGAGTTATTCATTGAAAACAATGTCGGAGTTCAGTGATTTCCAAAATGGAGAACGTCGGTTGGGTGGGGGGCATAACAAGGTGTTCCGCACGAGTTAATGTTATGCAGCGCCCCTCGTGACGTGACCCTTGAATATCGGGACCCACGTGTCAGTCGCGTGCAGACTCCCTATTGGCAAAAAGCGCGCGACTCGCAGCTACTCGGAGGGGCCGCGCCCTGCCCTCGGCACGAGATTACACGGGGCGCCGTTTTAGGGATGAGAGTGGGGCCGCGAAAAACCCAGAGGCGAGGGTGAGGCGCGGCTAGGGACGCTCAAAAAGCCTGCATTCCCCTGCTCAGGGCTGAGGGGGAAAAGAATGGCACGCGTCAGCCACTGGCGGTCGAGTAGGGGCCAGCCGGCTCGCTATAACGCACAAACACTCCGCACCGCGACTTCACCCAATGATGTGGTACTGTGGCTACGACATTGCGCACATATTGGGAAGGACTGGGAAAATATATTCTTCATTGTTTACGTTTATCACTTCAACCAAACTGTAGCACTGTTAAATTATAGAGGACCAAATGCAATTGCGCGTTCAGCCGCAGTGAAATGGTGCAAAAAATTTGACCGAAGCTCCACAGACGTGGGTGATTCCGATCGGGGAGGAAGGTCATCGACATCGACCATAGTTAACAATGTCTAGGCAGTCGACGATTTGATTCTCAGTAATGGCAGAGTAAAATACAGGGAACGAAAGGCTATTTACAATTTGTACAGAAAGCAGATGGCAGTTATAAGAGTCGAGGGACATCAAAGGGAAGCAGTGGTTGGGAAGGAAGTGGAACAGGGTTGTAGCCTCTCCCCGATGCTATTCAATCTGTATATTGAGTAAGCAGTAAAGGAAACAAAAAAAAAGTTCGGAGTAGGTTTTAAAATCCATGGAGAAGAAATAAAAACTTTGAGGTTCGCCGATGACATTGTAATTCTGTCAGAAACAGCAAAGGACTTGGAAGAGCAGTTGAGCGTAATGGACAGTGTCTTGAAAGGAGGGTATAAGATGAACATCAACAAAAGCAAAACAAGGATAATGGAATGTAGTCGGGTGATGCTGAGGAATTAGATTAGGAAATGAGACACTTAAAGTAGTAAAGGAGTTTTGCTATTTTGGGAGCAAAATAACTGATGATAGTCGAAGTAGAGACGATATAAAACGTACACCGGCAATGGCAAGGAAAGCGTTTATGAAGAAGAGAAATTTGTTAACATCGAGTATAGATTTAAGTGACAGGAAGTCGTTTCTGAAAGTATTTGTATGGAGTGTAGCCATGTATGCAAGTGAAACGTGGACCATTAATAGCTTAGACAAGAAGAGAATAGAAGCTTTAGAAATATGGTGCTACAGAAGAATGCTGAAGATTAGATGGGTAGATCACATAACTAATGAGGAGGTACTGAATAGAATTGGGGAGAAGAGGAGTTTGTGGCACAACTTGACCAGAACACGGGATCGCTTGGTACGACATGTTCTGAGGCATCAAGGGATCACCAATATAGTACTGGAGGGAAGCGTGGAGAGTAAAAATCGCAGAGGGAGACCAAGAGATGAACACACTAAGCAGATTCAGAAGGATGTAGGCTGCAGTAGGTACTGGGAGATGAAGAAGCTTGCACAGGATAAAGTAGCATGGAGAGCTGCATCAAACCAGTCTCAAGACTGAAGACCACAACAACAACAACAACAACAATGGCAGAGTGACAATGGTGGACATTGCTGAGGAGATGCGCATGTCAATAGGAAGTGCGCGGTCCATAGAATGGTTCCGTGACCAAGGAGCGGATTTTCATCGTCGAGGAACTGAACAACTGATAGAGCGTTCCGGCGTTACTTGGTGACTCTGCTGAAAAGTAGATTCGTGTAGGCCTGTCTATATCACTTTGAAGTGTAGTTCAGTATTAAATAAAAATCACTTGGCCTGACATAATAATGTGCAAGTTACAACGACTCCACTCGTACAACTCTAAACACATTCGAGGTGTAGAATAAGGGAGCGTAAGATTCCTAGTGAGTTTCTTTGGTTATATCTTGGATAATTCAAAAAATATTCAAAATATTAGAGAAAAACGAAACTCCCTGGCAGATTAAAACTGTGTGCCCGACCGAGACTCGAACTCGGGACCTTTGCCTTTCGCGGGCAAGTGCTCTACCATCTGAGCTACCAAAGCACGACTCACGCCCGGTCCTCACAGCTTTAATTCTGCCAGTATCTCGTCTCGTTTGTTTATTGATGAATACTACCTCAAAATACTGTTAATTTTTAAGAAATACCTTTGAAGCAAATAAGTCTGTCAAATATGTACTGTTCCTCAACTCGGTTGTTAAGAAAACGTGGTACCATTGGCACACATGAAGGGCTACTGCATTTGTGAGAGGAACATTTTTCATACGACCACGCCTAGCTTAAATTGAGCCAGATTCTACTTAGGCCTCAGAATTTACGTTCCCACATCCTCAATAACTGGTGGATTCGTCCTCTTCATTTTCAGCTCTCCTTCTTCCGGAAAAACTTGTAAAAAGTTGTGGCTGAATATTTTCAAACTGCGGCAGTTTCTTGATATTTGTTCCTTTTCTTTTGTCCCTAGCAGTTTTACCATGCCAAAAATGAGGAAATTTTGTATGATCAAGCATACTCGGCGAACAACTGTTGCGTAGTCTAGGCTTCCCAGGTAGCATTTTAGAGAACCGCGCCTACACTATGTGATCAAAAGTATCCGAACACCCCCAAAACATGCGTTTTACGTATTAGGTGCATTTTGCTGCCGCCTACTGCCAGGTACTCCATCAGCGACCTCAGTAGTCATTAGACATGGAGAGAGTACCGATGGGGCGCTCCGCGGAACTCACGGACTTCGAACGTGGTCAGGTGACTGGGTGTCACTTGTGTCATACGTCTGTACGCGAGATTTTCAAATTCCTGAACATCCCTATGTCCACTGTTTCCGATGTAATAGTGAATTGGAAACATGAAGGGACACGTACAGCACAAAAGCGTACAGGCCGACCTCGTCTGTTGACTAACAGAGACCGACGACAGTTGAAGAGGGTCGTAATGTGTAACAGGCAGATATCTATCCAGGCCATTACACAGGAGTTTCAGACTGCATCAGGATCCACTGAAAGTACTATGACTGTTTGGCGGAAGGTGAGAAAACTTTGGATTTCATGGTCGAGCGGCTGCTCGTAAGCCACACACCACGCCGGTAAACGCCAAACGACGCCTCGCTTGGTGTTAGGAGCGTAAACATTGGGCGACTGGACAGTGGAAAAACGTTGTGTGGAGTGACGAATCATGATACACAATGTGGTGATCCGATGGCAGAGTGTGGGTATGGCGAATGCCCGGTGAACGTCATCTGCCAGCGCGTGTAGTGCCAACAGTAAAATTCGGAGGCGGTGGTGTTATGGTGTGGTCATGTTTTTCATGCTGGGGGCTTGCGCTCCTTGTTTTTTTGCGTGACACTATCACAGCACAGGCCTACATTGATGTTTTAAGCACCTCCCTGCTTCCCACTGTTGAAGAGCAATTCGGGGATGGCGACTGCATCTTTCAACACGATCGAGCACCTGTTCATAATGCACGGCTTGTGGCGGAGTGGTTACACGACAATAACATTCCTGTAATGGACTGACTTGCACAGAGTCCTGACCTGAATCCCACAGAACACCTTTGGGGTGTTTTGGAACGCCGACTTCGTGCCAGGACTCACCGACCCACATCAATACCTCTCTTCAGTGCAGCACTCCGTGAAGAATGGGCTGCCATTCCCCAAGGAACCTTCCAGCACCTGACTGTGAACGTATGCCGGCGAGAGTGGAAGCTGTTATCAAGGCTAAGGGTGGAACAACACCATACTGAATTCTAGCATTACCGATGGAGGGCGCCACGAACTTGTACGTCATTTTCAGCCAGGTGTCCGGATACTTTTGATCACATAGTGTAGGAGCTGACACCATTCACACAAGGATCTGCAACCCGTGTAGTTTGCTTCAAATTAATTGCACTGTACTGTGATGAGGGGCAAAAAGCTTTATTTACATGAATTCAGAGAAAACACAAGGTTTTAATTTCCAAATGTTATCTAAATATTAAGACCACCAGTTTTTACCTTTTAAACTGGAAATGAAGTTGATCAGATTATGATTTCTACAACTGCTGTTGTAGAAACACTGCATTATCACATCAACAACCAACAGCGGTGGTACCAACTGTATGAAATACCCTGTGTACTCTTAATCGATTGCGTACTCTATTCTCACTTACGCAGTTTTTTCACATTTCTTATTTTTTATTTTAAAAATTGTCTCTATTACTATTAAAATGTAAATAATTAAATAGGGTGTCACAGGAAAACGATAAACCGTGAAAGTAGTAGCAGTATCCTTGAGCAATTTATAGAAACGTCTCTCTGTCCAAAACTCCTTGGCATTTAGAAATCATGGGGCGGTGGAACTGTCCACTATGTATATTTTCCGAGAAGGCGATTTATAACAAAAATTTATAACCAGTTGGTTCACGTAATCTAAAACCTTTTAAAATACTAGTTCTAAAGACACCCCATTCAAATTCGTAGTTAGCCATCTTTGTGTACTGCGACAGCATTAAACCGGACTGATCTAATCCATTAGGCACCCATTCAAGGTCACTTCCGACTAAAATAGAAGCAAAAACGATGCTCTTGTGGACGTGAGACTGAATTATATCACATTTGTCAACTTACGATAGCAGATAAATTACGTTTACGAGGCGTAGAAAAAGTGATTAAGGAGTGTCAAAAGAAAGAAGAGATGTGGCGATATGTCGGAGCAGTTCCCTCAAAGCCTCTGCCTTTTCCTTCCGGAGCAACTGTCACGTTTGTAGTAAGTTCGATTTCGATACGACCACGGTACCATAACTAAGTTCAGCATCTCATGCGAAAACAGATGGATGAAGGACAGAAAAAACAGAAGTTTAATGCCAGGTAGATTAGTATATTATTCTACCAGATATTTCCTCAACTGGCCTAATGTTCTTCGTATGTTTCTATTGTTGTTGTTGTCATCTTTGTGGTTTTCAGCTCCAAGTCTGCTGTGATGCAATGCTTCATGCTAGTTTATTCTGTGGAAGTCTCTTCATTTCTGGTTAAGTATTACAACCCAAATACATTTTGTGTTCTTCTATAATTTTTATGCCCCACACTTCTCTCCATTGACTATTCATTGATGTCTCGGAATGTGTCTTTTCACTGATTCCCTCTTGTAATAAAGTTGTGCCCTAAATTTCTTTTCCCTTCAATGCGATCAATACCTTATCATTATTTATACGATCCACCCATCTAATTTTCAACGTTCTTTAGTAGTGCCCCAGATTTCAGAAGCTTCTATTATCTTCTTGTCTGTAATGCTCATTATCCACGGTTCATTTCCATATAAGGCTACACTCCAGACAAATACATTCAGAAAAGATCTCCTAACACTCAAACTTATAGCAGACGTCAAAAAATATCTTCTTCCCAGAAAAGCATTCTTTCTCTTGCCAGCCTGTATTTTATACACACTCTGCTTTGTCCATCGTTGTCTTGATGCCCAAATAGTATAACTCTCGATAACTTTTGCGTCTCATTTCCTAATCTCATTTAGCCAGGATCAGCTTACTTAATCTGACTAGACTTCAATGCCCTTATTTCAATGTTGTTAATATTCATCTCATGAGCTCTTTTCAACACGCTATCTATTTTACTCAATAGATATTCCAGGTCCTTTGCCTTACAGAGTTAGCATATTATCAACAGGCTTGAAATTTTTATTACTTCTTCCTGAACATGAATTCCCTTTCCAAATTTTGTCTCTGGTTCTGTTTACCGCTTGTTTAATGTGCACTTTGAATAACGCAGGCGATAGGCTACAGCCCTTCTTTGCTTCTTTACTATCGTGTCCTTCGACTCTTATAATTGCAGCGTGGAATCTGTTAAAGTTCTAGATAACATTTCGTTCCCACATTTTATCCATGTTACCTTCAGAATTTTAAAGAGTGTATTCGAGTAGATGTTTTCAAAAGCTTTGTTGAATCTACAAAAACTATAATCGTAGGTTTAGCTTTCTTCAACCTATCTTCTAAGTCGTCGCGTCAGTATCGTTTGGCGCGTTTTTACATTTTCTACTTTTCTCTGGTTTTCCCAAGGATCTCAATAATTGTGAAGGCATGTCGTCTACTCCAGGTGCCTTGTTTTGACTTAAGTCTTTCAGAGCTCTCTCGTCCTCTTTTCGCAGCATCACATCTTTCTTCTTTCTTCATCTTCTTCCTTTTCTTTTTCCGTTATACTGTCTTGAAATTTGTTCCCTTTGTATAGTTCCTCTCTTTAGTCCTTCCATCTTCCAGACTTCCCTTCTTTGTTTATTACTAGCTTTCCATCTGAGCTATCGATATTCGTACAACTGCTTCCCTTTTCTCTCAATTACCCCATACACGGTATCTACGTTACCTGCAGTCACACAGAACTCAACAGTTTTACATTTCTGGTCTAGACGTTCTTACTTCGCCATTTAGCACATTATGTCAGTCTAATATTTTTGGCATCTGCTTTGCCTCCCTTTAGCCTAATCCATTTTATTCGTTCGAAAATTAAGTTCAATATCTCGTATTATATCACAGCATTTATACTGGATTTTGTCTTTTTGGTTATTTGAGCCACTGCAGCCCTCCGTATTTCATTCTTCTGTGTTACCTATACATCTTGTATTTGATTCTTTTCTCCTGTTTCAGTTAGTAGCTTTGTAATGCTTCCTTTGATATTCAGAACAAATCTGGTTCTTTCAACAATCTGTCCAAATAAAAACAGGGAGATCCATTATAGCCAGAGTACGAGATGCCTATCAATGTCTCTTCACGGGCATTTTTGTTGCTGGGAAAAAGTTTCATATGCCTAATCTAAAAACTGTCTCACCCAGTTAGTTACGGTGGAATCTGCAGTATGGTGGGGAGTATATTGGAATCAAAACCACTGCTTGGTCTCTCTCTCTCTCTCTCTCTCTCTGTGTGTGTGTGTGTGTGTGTGTGTGTGAGAGAGAGAGAGAGAGAAATTCCCTACCACAGGCACCAACCCTCTAAACACATACAGTATAATATCTGGACCCATTTCTTTCTAGTGAACTATCCTTGCAGCAAGAATGTAATTTGTGTATGATTGTGGAAAACAGCCTATAATCACTGGTACGAATTCATAGTGCCATTTTAGCTATAAAATGCAATCTCCCATTAACCAGAAAGATTTCGCGTTTACAAACGGCAGAGATTTTCTCTTCACATTCTGCTTCCACACGGCGCCACAGGATGGCCTTAAAATCGTACACGCAAAATAAACATTTTCTTCTCCTACAGTCTATCTGTTTACGATGTTGGTGGCCCTCGTAACTATATCACATTTGTGCTTGTCCGAAATAGTTCCTCGCTCGTCTGTGAACTCCACGCCCTTAAGTTTCCGTGAAAAGATACTGTTCTTCTTAATCGTGCTCTTTAACGAGGTATCTTTTCTTAAAGATGTCCTGCACAGTTTTATCAGTTTCCATTCCTCAATACATGGCCAAGATATTTTAGTTTTCTGGATTTTGCTGTGTTTAGAGTTTTTTTTTCTTTCTTCACTAGGCAGGGAATGTTGTTGTTAGTAATTTTATCTGTCAATGGTATTAGTATTCTCCAGTACAGCCAAATGATTCAAGTCGTTTGTCCGTCGTCTTGGTCACAATCCAGGTCTCAGCTCCATAGAAAAGGATGGTGAATACATATCCATGTAGAACTGAGAGGTGGTGGCTCTTTAACACATTAGTAATTTTACAAAACTCGGTTCTCGTTTTCTCACCACGGACTCTAATTTCTTTGGAGTTATCCCATTGGCTGTTAATGTTAATTCCCAGTTACACGAAGTCTTTACTTGTTCAAAAAGTTTACCCTTAACATTTAGATGATAGCTTGGTACGTATTCCTTGACGATGACCATTAATTTTGTTTCACGAACGTCGATTTTTAGACCATATCGCTCACTACTATCATCAATTCTGGATACAAAATGTTTATGAATACTTAAGTTGTCGGCAAATATTACATTATGATCAGAATAGCTGATATTGTCCAGCTTCTCTCCATTCAAGAAGGTTCCTTCTTCGACATTTTCAAGGGATACTTTGCAGGTATACTCCAAATAAACATCAGTGTCGAAAAATACAGCAATGTCTCACTCCTCGGCATATCTTTAATGTGTCACATTTGTATTTTTCTACTCTAACAGCAGCATATTGATTCCAACACAAATTACGATCCGCTGCCTTTGACATCTATTGCACTATCTTTTAACACTTGGGTCATCTTGCAATGCTACCAAAGGCCTTTTGATAATCAATAAAGCCGGCATAAACGTCACCGTTCATGTATCTACACCTCTGAAATAAGCTTTCAATGCAGCACAGAGCTTCTCGAGTACTGACAGCTTTTCTGAAGCCAAACTGCGTGGGTGCCATTTGTTTTTCACAAACTTTGTTCTATTCTTTTGTGAATAAATTTTAGATATACTTTCAGGAGATGGCTCATAAAATTTATTGCGCTGAAATCATTACATTTTTTAGCCTCTCGTTGCTTTGACAATATTACAAGCACAGATTCAAGCCATTTTTGAGGAATGATATCTGGATTATAAATTTTATTGAATTGTTTTATCAACCCATCTATTTGTTCTTCGCCAGTCAACATAAGGAATTCAGAATATATCCCATCTTGTCCTGTTGCTTTTCCAGCTTTCATTGCCCTTACTTCTGACCTCATTTGTTCTGCTATATATCTGGCCCCTATCTCCAACAACTTCAGGTGGATCTGACCTATCATCATGAAAAAGTTCTTTCGGATAGTTCCTTCAAGCACGTATTGTTTCTTTTTTATCGATGATACGCTTACTATCAGTATAAACTAATGAAGATGAGGGTTCTGCACAGTAGTTTCCACTCATTTCTTGTGCTTTCTTACAAACATAGAGTTGTAATATTTACCTTGTAAAGTTTCATTCCCTGAACATTTTTGTTTCAGTTCTTCTTCTTTTCCTTTTCTGATTTTGTCCTTGATAATTTTTCTCGGTCTTCTGTGTTCACCTGGGTTTGCTTAGCTCTTTCTTCTTTGACCCATTGTTGTTGTTGTGGTCTTCAGTCCTGAGACTGGTTTGATGCAGCTTTCCATGCTACTCTATCCTGTGCAAGCTTCTTCATCTCCCAGTACCTACTGCAACCTACATCCTTCTGAATCTGCTTAGTGTATTCATCTCTTGGTCTCCCCCTACGATTTTTACCCTCCACGCTGCCCTCCAATACTAAATTGGTGATCCCTTGATGCCTCAGAACATGTCCTACCAACCGATCCCTTCTTCTGGTCAAGTTGTGCCACAAACTTCTCTTCTCCCCAATCCTATTCAATACTTTCTCATTAGTTATGTGATCTACCCATCTAATATTCAGCATTCTTCTGTAGCACCACATTTCGAAAGCTTCTATTCTCTTCTTGTCCAAACTATTTACCGTCCATGTTTCACTTCCATACATGGCTACACTCCATACAAATACTTTCAGAAATGACTTCCTGACACTTAAATCTATACTCGATGTTAACAAATTTCTCTTCTTCAGAAACGCTTTCCTTGCCATTGCCAGTCTACATTTTATATCCTCTCTACTTCGACCATCATCAGTTATTTTGCTTCCCAAACAGCAAAACTCCTTTACTACTTTAAGTGTCTCATTTCCTAATCTAATACCCTCAACATCAACCGACTTAATTCGACTACATTCCATTATCCTCGTTTTGCTTTTGTTGATGTTCATCTTATATCCTCCCTTCAAGACACCATCCATTCCGTTCAACTGCTCTTCCAAGTCCTTTGCTGTCTCTGACAGAATTACAATGTCATCGGCGAACCTCAACGTTTTTATTTCTTCTCCATGGATTTTAATACCTACTCCGAATTTTTCTTTTGTTTGCTTTACTGCTTGCTCAATATACAGATTGAATAACATCGGGGAGAGGCTACAACCCTGTCTTACTCCCTTCCCAACCACTGCTTCCCTTTCCTGTCCCTCGACTCTTATAACTGTCATCTGGTTTCTGTACAAATTGTAAATAGCCTTTCGCTCCCTGTATTTTACCCCTGCCACCTTTAGAATTTGAAAGAGAGTATTCCAGTCAACAAATGCTAGAAACGTAGGTTTGCCTTTCATTAATCTATTTTCTAAGATAAGTCGTAAGGTCAGTATTGCCTCACGTGTTCCAGTATTTCTACGGAATCCAAACTGATCTTCCCCGAGGTCGGCTTCTACTATTTTTTCCATTCGTCTGTAAAGAATTCGTGTTAGTATTTTGCAACTGTGGCTTATTAAACTGATTGTTCTGTAACCATCAGTTGTAACATTTCGTCAGTTATCCATCACTTTCTTGTTCTTGTTTTAGACTGCAACATTTCTTTTTTGATAGTTTTGACATAAACTAGTAATCATTTCTTCTACCTTCTCAACATCAGATGGTGCTCTGAGAGCTTCGTTCATTTTGTCTTCCACCTCACCTTTTACCGACGGTTCTTTGAATTTTGTTACATCATATTTTCTTTTCTTTTTGAGTCTGTTCAGTTTTATCCTGAAAACTCCAACTAAAAGTTTGTGGTCTGACTATAGGTCAGCTCCAAGACACGTTTTTACTGAAGAAAACAGTTACTATATCTTTCATTTACTACTATACTGTCAATCTGATTTCGGATGATGTTATCAGGGCTATTTTTCGTTGATTTCTAGGTGTTGTCTTCTTGGTAGGAATTCGAAAAATGTGTTACGTATTCCATACTCACGTTCAAGAGCAAAAGTGCTTACTCTGTTATAAAATTGATTTCTTTCATCAAGCCCATGAGGGCCTGGTTAGCCAGACGGCCTTTCCCTACTGTGACATTAAAATTTTTCATGATTGTCAATTATGTAGTTTTGGTCATTTATGTACGACATCTGAAATCTGAGAATATAATTCTTCTGTTGCTTCATCACTATGCTGAATAGTAGTGGCATATATTTATGCAATATTTAGGATACATCCAACATCTAGGATATATTAATCCGAACTGAATGCGCCTAATGATTGTGGAACAGTACTCCAAACGTGTAAGAGAATCGTAAACAAATTGACTGTTCACATGTATTTCATAAATTCAATAACATTCAAGATTTTTCTACAAATATATTTCTTACCTCCCGTTTACTCTACCTTTTTGCAATGTCTCTTTTTAGTTTTTAGGGTTCTACACCTCAAACGGTAAAAACGGAACCAGTATAAGAGTGCTTCGTTGTCCACCTCTCTCTGTCCATCCGTTAAGAATCCTTTTCCTAGGAACTAGTAAAAGTATCAAGTTGAAATTTATGTCAAATACACTCCTGGAAATGGAAAAAAGAACACATTGACACCGGTGTGTCAGACCCACCATACTTGCTCCGGACACTGCGAGAGGGCTGTACAAGCAATGATCACACGCACGGCACAGCGGACACACCAGGAACCGCGGTGTTGGCCGTCGAATGGCGATAGCTGCGCAGCATTTGTGCACCGCCGCCGTCAGTGTCAGCCAGTTTGCCGTGGCATACGGAGCTCCATCGCAGTCTTTAACACTGGTAGCATGCCGCGACAGCGTGGACGTGAACCGTATGTGCAGTTGACGGACTTTGAGCGAGGGCGTATAGTGGGCATGCTGGAGGCCGGGTGGACGTACCGCCGAATTGCTCAACACGTGGGGCGTGAGGTCTCCACAGTACATCGATGTTGTCGCCAGTGGTCGGCGGAAGGTGCACGTGCCCGTCGACCTGGGACCGTACCGCAGCGACGCACGGATGCACGCCAAGGCCGTAGGATCCTACGCAGTGCCGTAGGGGACCGCACCGCCACTTCCCAGCAAATTAGGGACACTGTTGCTCCTGGGGTATCGGCGAGGACCATTCGCAACCGTCTCCATGAAGCTGGGCTACGGTCCCGCACACCGTTAGGCCGTCTTCCGCTCACGCCCCAACATCGTGCAGCCCGCCTCCAGTGGTGTCGCGACAGGCGTGAATGGAGGGACGAATGGAGACGTGTCGTCTTCAGCGATGAGAGTCGCTTCTGCCTTGGTGCCAATGATGGTCGTATGTGTGTTTGGCGCCGTGCAGGTGAGCGCCACAATCAGGACTGCATACGACCGAGGCACACAGGGCCAACACCCGGCATCATGGTGTGGGGAGCGATCTCCTACACTGGCCGTACACCACTGGTGATCGTCGAGGGGATACTGAATAGTGCACGGTACATCCAAACCGTCATCGAACCCATCGTTCTACCATTCCTAGACCGGCAAGGGAAGTTGCTGTTCCAACAGGACAATGCACGTCCGCATGTATCCCGTGCCACCCAACGTGCTCTACAAGGTGTAAGTCAACTACCCTGGCCAGCAAGATCTCCGGATCTGTCCCCCATTGAGCATGTTTGGGACTGGATGAAGCGTCGTCTCACGCGGTCTGCACGTCCAGCACGAACGCTGGTCCAACTGAGGCGCCAGGTGGAAATGGCATGGCAAGCCGTTCCACAGGACTACATCCAGCACCTCTACGATCGTCTCCATGGGAGAATAGCAGCCTGCATTGCTGCGAAAGGTGGATATACACTGTACTAGTGCCGACATTGTGCATGCTCTGTTGCCTGTGTCTATGTGGCTGTGGTTCTGTCAGTGTGATCATGCGATGTATCTGACCCCAGGAATGTGTCAATAAAGTTTCCCCTTCCTGGGACAATGAATTCACGGTGTTCTTATTTCAATTTCCAGGAGTGTACTAAGGTCTATGATCACTTGACGGTGTCAAAAATTTATACTTCGAGTCAATGCTATCAAAAGATACGGTCATTGATATTCGCAAACTCACTCTTAAAAACCTATAGACTAGATGAACTGTCCATACGCTTAATTAAGTTTGTACTGAACACCCAGAGAGCGAGTCCTACTCGTCACTACTAATACAGACCACTTCACTCCTGCTCTCTGACTACTTCTGCCTTAGAATCCTTCTAAATTTAATAATTTCCTTCTGGACCTTTCTTTCCGCTTTTTCTACTGCTATTACGTTACATATTTCCAAATCTCTTTTTAACACACCGGAGTCAGCTCATTGCTAACTTCTTTTGTCAGAGATACTTTAAGATTTGTTTTGTCGGCCTGTTCCCATCCAGCCTATAGAAACGTCCAAAAAACATCACTCTTCTTTTCTTCATTGTTTCAATTGTTTTTCCTGTATTTTAATATAATTCCCTATTACTTCTAATTTCCAGTCTTCTGTGCTTCGTAATGATCCTAAAATTTCCCTCAAGCATGTTCTCTTTAATATTTTTAGTTTTCATTCTGTGCTAGGCATCCATTTGCATAGAAGCATTTTGGTATTACATGTCATACTGGATTACCTTTTGCGTTTAAGTATATTAAGAGGTCGGATTGATTCAATCCTAAGCCACAAGAAGTAAATTTTATAGGAGAGCAAAATAAAGATTTGGAAAATCTCTAAGTTAATAAATTTTAATGGCTTAAAATACGCTTACATTACTGCACCATGTGTTGAAAAATCAACAAACCGCTTTCCATAGATACATCTATATATACTCGGTCGATATATTGAAAATTGTTTTCGAGAGATTGAGACTTAGTCTTGAATCATCCTGACCTGTTCATATATTTATTAAAAAGTCACGGCCAATGTTTTTGTGAGGCTTAACTGGCACCGGCTGTTTTCTAGTCAGCTCTGTATCGCCCTTGCTGTTACGCATTAGGGCCTGCACCTTCCCCGCGTCTCGAGAAGCGCCGCTTTTTTGTGGTAACCGCAGTATATAGCACTTGTACAGGCAGCGTGCAGCACTTGCCACTCCACAGGCAACAAACGGCCGGGGCAAGGTGTCATGTAACAGGTGAAGGGCTGAGCTGGGGCAAAGAGGGAACACTCCCCTCGCAGAGAGCTTAAAAAAAGGACGGGCCAACCTGTTCACAAAGGCGGAAGGGGATGTTTTAATAAAACGGGGGCCTCCCCACTTCCTGCGGGAGGTGGCGGGTCAGGTGCGAAAAGTCGAAACGGCGATTAAAGGGATCAGCGGGGGCAAGTGCGGGCCGTGTTTTTTCAGGCTGCCTGCACCCGCCGCGCCCCCTGCTTTTTGTGGGCTCCTGCCGGGGACGAGCAGCAGGGAGCGCCCTCAAGAATGCGCTCCCGACCGAAAAAACAGCGCCGCCTAAAGCGTGAACTACTCGCTCACAAACAAACACCGCAAAACTCTCCTCACCTCCCAGTAATAATTCAGCTCGCACATCGGGCGGCAGGTAGCATACAAGGGGGGAAGGGGGAGCGGAGGGGGGAGGGGTACTGAGCTTTAGTTATCACTTCGGAAAAATTACTATCTTTTTTGTTTGTTTGTAGGTAAATATTGATTACAAATGACAATAATAACTTAGCTAGTACTCACGTAATACCTAGAGTCGCCAAGTCATCTTAGACATTCAGCGACGTGGCTGTAGCTCAGTCCAGGGGTTCTCAAACATAAATTATTTTGTCCCCTCCCCCTATTTTTCTTCCGTTCCTCAGCATTTCTCATACTTGATACGAAAAAAGTCCACATTCTCTATTTACTTCTGTCTAATTAATGTAATTATCCATTACAACAGTAACAATAATTATTCGAGCACATGAGAGTTAAACATATTTAAAAAATTGTCATACATTCGTGTAATTCAAAGGTGGTGAATGTTAACAATTACAACAGTTCATAAATGACAACAGTTCATAAATGAGCGTGGGCGCTGATGACCACGCTGTTTAGCGCCCGAAAACCTCAAACCCCCCACACACACACATAGATGACCGTGGCTGTGTGTGCACTTAATGGAACTGAACAAGTATGTGTGTTTCACTACTTAGATATTTATTCAAAAATTAGTTCACAAATTATACGGTTCAGGTTTAACTGTTTCCACCTATACCGCTTTTAATTCATTTACAAGGTTTCAATAATTGAGAGATAACGACGCACAAATGACGACAGCATAATATTCGGCATAAACAAGAGTACAAATGGACACGGTTCAAAATTTGATAATTTCCTGGTATACGCGTTCAGTGAGATGTGTGTGCTTGAATATGTGAAGAAAGCAGATAGAATCCTGGTTCGATCTTTGAAACAGCAGTTCACAGACCCTCTTCCAGCTGACGTTGAGACCGATGTTTCGTCTTGATTCAGGCCACTGCGGAAAATACTGACTCCCACAGGTAAATATATGCGAAGGGTAATATCACGTCTACTGCCCTTCTTGCTAAATTGGGCTATTCATTTCGAGTCTGCCCCCAAAAATTTTCAAGAGACTTCAATTTAAATTAATTTCAAAGTGTTCTATCAATTGAGATTTCTACTAGTCCTACTGTTTCATTGTTGACCAGTGATTTGTTACGATCTTATCGAACGGATTGTGGATCCAGTCATACTCAGACGAAGGTTCTGGAAATTTATCCTCGAACTGTTGCCGTGGGTTTTCGGAATATACTACGCCAATGCTACTAATTTTACATACATCCACATTATTTTCCTTCACGAAATCATTCAGACAAGAAAACATCTCGCTGATACCCTTCTCCATCCGGATTTTGCACACACCAAGTTTCCTTTTAAACGCAAGTACATTCTCACTTACGAAGATGATATTAGTGTTTAGGCCTTGAAGTGATAAGTGAAGATCATTCACTTTCTCAAAAACGTCATCTATGTAGTACACACAATACTAGAAACCATTTTTCATCCGGAAACAGAGCGTTCTGTAGGAAAAGACGATATCAATTCTACAATGCGACGAAGAACTTACCCACAACACAATAAAGGTACTTATGCGCGCAGATGTGTAACACGCATTGTGTGAATTTTAGAGAAAGAGAAACAGAACATAATTTTGCCATGTAGCCCGTTTTAATTCCAGTCCATGCTGCTGCTCCATAGGTACATATACCAACAGTTTGTCCATGACAGATCCCTATCAACAAAACAGGGATTAACAATGAAAAAAATATCTGCGTCTTTAGTCCTCCCTCTCAATATTTACAAAATCGATAATTCTCGAGCATTTCATTTTCGTAACAGTAACGTACGGAAACACGAAGCTGGAAAATATTTCTGATATCAGTACTGTCATCAGGTTGCAGGGCGAATTCTGACCTATCATGAAGACGTGGTAGCAAATGATTTTTCATCATGTGAGAGTGGTATCGACTCCAGACTGTCACCAAACCTTTCTCCAGGCATGATTTCGCACGCTTAGACGGCTACGGGAACAATTCATTTCTCATCAATAACGTGTGGTCACTTGGATTTGCAAGTAAATAGGATACCTCTAGGGATGCTCTTCGGCCTTCCTTAGGAACTGGTATCTGTTTTTGAAGAATTTGACATTTCCTTTCAGTTGTTGCTTAGAAAATTCGACGGGTCTATTTACATTGTCTGGATGTTCTGTGTGTAGGTGTCTAGTTTTATAGGCTTCAGTCTATCGTTGCCTAAAATCTCCAAACAAAGAACACATTTCGAGGGAAAATCCACTATCTATATACCTCCGTATGAGCCCTAATTTCTCGTATCTCATCTTCGTAGTCCCTACATGAAATGTATGTTTGCGGCAGTAGGACCGTTCTGCAGTCAGCTTCAAATGCCAGTTATTTGCTAAGGGTACCAGACTGCAGAACATTAAGAGAATCGGTCGTACGAGTGAACCTGTTATTTAAGTATCAATGATTTTTGTGACTTGTGTTCACTCTGGCAATGATACAATTTCCTTTAAATGTATCCTCGTTAAAGAAAACCCATGGAAGGCTGTATATACTGGAACAGCTGGCGAAGTTCACAAAAAGGTATCGCTTAATGCAGTTACATCCCTTTCCTGGCTAAGAATACTCTTCCTGATAGAGCCTAATCTCAATCAACTCGACAACGAAGTCTTCTCGGGTCATCAGCCGAGACAAGGCGTTGCTCTGCGGCGAAGTTTCAACAAGTTTCCTACTAGTCTGATTGGAACAGAGTAAGATGCGAAAGAAGAATGTAATTTGATTAAATTCGAATCTATTTCGTTATTAGAACTGCATACCTTCGAAGAGGAAGAGATGGTATGTAACGTGGTGACTGGGTGTTGTGTGCTGTCCTTAGGTTAGTTAGGTTTAAGCAGTTCTAGGGGACTGATGACCATAGATGTTAAGTCCCATAGTGCTCAGAGCCATTTGAACCATTTTTGACGGTATGTGAATCGCTTTCATGGGATCACTCCCACTAAAAATCAATCACTCATCCATCGGAATGGAGAACTTATACCACTTTCTTTCAAATCCGGTTAGCTACTTCCACTGAACACGCACTACAATTCAACTTACAGCGAACGCACTATCCTTGAACTGACTCCAGGAGCCTGGAAGAAATCGAGTGTACAGTCACAATGACTGTGATCAACAATATGTGCTTGCAGTCCGTCCTGCCAGGAAGTGGCGGTCACATTGTATGTAGTATGAAATATTACTTTCTGCATTCCCCGCTTCTCAACCCAGCGGCGTTGGGGGGGGGGGGGGGGGGGGGGGGGGGCGTACAGTGAAAGAAGACCTCTGATCGCTAGCAGTGTTGCTGCTGGTTTTCGAAGTGCAAATGGCTGCTCCTTGACTGACTAAAAACCATAACTGTTGAACAATGCTGAACATAGATTGTACTGAAATTTGGGGTATGAACCGTCCAAGATCTAGAAGTTACTGAACAAGAGGCATCATAAAATCAAGTACGCACTGTGAACTGACAGATGGTGGAGGTTTGTGCAGAATTTTGCTAACTATTTCTTAACGTAAAGTAGCTACTGTATGAGTTTGTTTCGGGGTTGCTTCTTTTTAACTAAGAAGAAGTTTACCAAGCTGAATTTTTGCGACAGTTAGTTATTTATAAACACGAAGAAATGGAGCTTAACGACCCATGCATTTCTGGAAGAGAATACCACAAATTGTACAGATTCGCACTTATCCATAAGAGACGTAAAAACGGGATTACTTAGTAAACCTAAATTGTTTCAACAACGGTTAAATTAGTTTCGCACTATATTAACGAATAGTGAGAAGTGAGAAAAAACGGATTATACTCGTAGTTATTTAAGGCGAGTCAAAGTCAGTATCTCAAAGACAATTCACAGCTTGTGTATATTCAGTGAAAAAGCAATGTCCATTAATAAAACCTCAATACTTCTTAGGGGTAAACCACAGTAAAATTTCATCCCACCTTTACCAAAAATCATCCATGCCTTAAGAAATCGCTTCACAGTGAACCATTGATATCAGAAGAGCTAATCATTTGCTTAACAATTAATGTTAACAAGACAACACACCAGATGTCTGCCGATTTTATGTAGCGCATTATTTTTGTAATATGTTATCTGGTCTTAAAGCGTTTACATATAAATGTGTCAACATTTCCCACTAGCTGAAAAGGACCCGCTTCACTTGGTCTTCCTTATTTATTTTTTGAATTAGAAAATTAGGTTATTAATAAGAAGAAAACTAAAGATGAAGCTTCTGATGGCTGCAGTCGCATCACAACTGTTGTTTGCCGAAACGAGTGTCTGTACGTTAAAAAAATAGTCGTCCAGAACCTATTAGGATGCAGAGCTCTGTTACGTTGGAACGACTATTTTGATGATCTTACCTGAAACAAGTGATACAAACGGCTCTTCACAGTTTCGCTTAAGATTCTGCAAGAGGCAGACTTCAGACTGTGTTAATTTAATAGAGTCTAACAACTACGTTTAATGGGCAAACAACATATTAAAAAGAAATTTGTCTGCACTTTACCTCAACCTGAACAGCGTCGTATTGCACCGGTGTTTATGAGTAACTAATTTTGCTTACGAAGACATGAATGTGGCATCTAACATTCACTGGCTTCTACAGTGTCCTTTCCGATTCTTTCTGTCAACGTGTTAACTCTGACACAAGATCGTTCTGTAAGACTTGTGAAGGCGGGACGGAGGTGCAGTCGCAGTACATCCACTTAAAGCCACCGACCTCTCCGTACGGCCGCCTGCCTCACCCACTGGTGCGTGCTAATTCTCATCGATCTGGGGTGAAGGACATCGCATTAATGGGCAAACACGGTTAACATACAGGCTACTAGCCGGTAAGTGAAGGATGAGGTTACGATACGTATGTAGAGCACCCGAGTGAAAAGGTACCTTCCAATAGCCTCATCTGTATAAATTCCTAACAACTAATACTGAACGTAGAAAAGTTTCATTTCTTTATCTTGAAAAAATCTTGATGATTAACATTTCTTACATTCAACACCACAGCAACACCTTGTATTAAAATTATGAAAGAATGATTTACAATTAAAAAGAAATACTGTGAAGTCTCCTGAAGCACTGTATGTGTGAATGCAGACGCAGTTACTTGAAGCTGACTATTCCGGGTATTGAGATCAGAGATACAAATACACGGACGGAAAAAATTAGCAACACCGAGAAGGAGTTGTGAGACACAAATGAAAGTTAGTAGGCGTTTATCTACATCTGGAAGACGATGTCGATTAAAACTTTGGGCCAGTCGCATAAGAATGGCGCTAACTCCACAATGAAGACGCAAATAAAATTTGCTTCAAATACACACTGTAACGGGCGTTAGCGTAAGTTACTGTTTAGACTGGACGTGGGAGCTGATGGTAGTCAAGAATGCCCTAAGGCGACAAAGACGCCGTTGTCAACTTCTCACCGTGTTTGAACGATATCGTGTAACAGGCCTGTGAGAACATGAATGATGCTGTAGTATACAGAGAAGTTGCAGCTTTAGAAAATTGTAGCGAAATACAGAGATCTGCAGCGGATAGGCACTTGGTGCAGGGAGTGGCAACTGATCCTTAACATAGACAAATGTAATGTATTGCGAATACATAGAAAGAAGGATCCTTTATTGTATGATTATATGATAGCTGAACAAACACTGGTAGCAGTTACTTCTGTAAAATATCTGGGAGTATATGCGTACGGAACGATTTGAAGTGGAATGATCATATAAAATTAATTGTTGGTAAGGCGGGTACCAGTTTGAGATTCATTGGGAGAGTCCATAGAAAATGTAGTCCAACAACAAAGGAGGTGGCTTACAAAACACTCGTTCGACCTATACTTGAGTATTGCTCATCAGTGTGGGATCCGTACCAGATCGGATTGACTGAGGAGATAGAGAAGATCCAAAGAAGAGCGGCGCGTTTCGTCACAGGGTTATTTGGTAACCGTGATAGCGTTACGGAGATGTTTAGCAAACTCAAGTGACAGACTCTGCAAGAGAGGCGCTCTGCATCGCGGTGTAGCTTGCTCGCCAGGTTTCGAGAGGGTGCGTTTCTGGATGAGGTATCGAATATATTGCTTCCCCCTACTTATACCTCCCAAAGAGATCACGAATGTAAAATTAGAGAGATTCGAGCGCGCACGGAGGCTTTCAGACAGTCTTTCTTCCCGCGAACCATACGCGACTGGAACAGAAAAGGGAGGTAATGACAGTAGCACGTAAAGTGCCCTCCGCCACACACCGTTGGTTGGCTTGCGGAGTATAGATGTAGATGTAGATGTCCATTCTGCGATATTGCAGAAAGATTTGGCAGGAATGTAGCCACCGTAAATGAGTGCTGGTAGCGGTGGCCACGAGAATATACAATCGCAATAACACCAGGCTGCGGAAGGCCACGCGCCATTATCGAGAAGGAAGACCATCGTGTTCGGCGCATGGCTCCAGCGCGTTGTATTGCACCTGCAGCTGCAATAAGACCAGCAGTTGGCAGCGCAGTGACACAGCGAACTGTTACAAATCGGTTACTTCAAGGATAGCTCCGTGCCAGACGACCTGTAGCGTGTATTCCACTGACCCCAAACCACCGTCATTTGCAACTTTAAAGGTGTCAAGCGAGAGGTCACTGAAGGTGTGGTTGTGATGAAAGATGGTTCTGCTTTGCTGCCAGTGATGACTGTGTGTTGGTTAGAAGGAAGCCAGCTGAGGGCCTGCAATCAAAAAATGTTCAAATGTGTGTGAAATCTTATGGGACTTAATTGCTAAGGTCACCAGTCCCTAAGCTTACACACTACTTAACCTAAATTATCCTAAGGACAAACACACATCCATGCCCGAGGGAGGACTCGAACCTCCACCGGGACCAGCCGCACAGTCCGGGTGAGTGAAATCAACCTGTCTGCGTGCTGGAGAACTCGACCTACGCCTTGAGTTACGACGTGGGGTGCGATTACGTGTGGCAGCAGGAGCACTCTCGTGGTTATCCCAGGCGCCCTGACTGCAAATTTTACGTCAATGTGGCTGTTCGAACTGTTGTTCTGCCATTCACGAATAGCATTCCAGTGGGTGTGTTCCAACTGCCCACATACGCTAGTATGATCCGACATGCTCTACAGAGTGTCGACATGTTTCCTTACTCTGCTCGATCACCACATCCTTCTCCAATCGAGTACATATGAGACATCATTGGACGACAACTCCATCGTCATCCACAAGCAGCATTAACCAAACTGACATCCGGCACCAGTACAACACAATTCGTGCACGTTTCCAATGTCCTGAGCGTTGCTTAACTCTGCAAGCTTACAACCGCAAAATAACGGTTGTAGAATGAAATTAGTGTCACGGTCATTCTAAATGAGTCAGTGATATCGTTGTAAGAAATCAGTATTATGTCAACTGGCTGTATTTTGTCTACTTTTCTTTCCCCAAGTGTCAGTTATAACTATTATGTAAGTTAAATTGCGTGTATTACGAATTATTAGCTGAAACGTTATAATACTATACTCAGTACATATTTCGCAGAAAATGTTTATTAACACACGACGTAGGCATTGGTTTATCACCCAATTTATTGGAGTGACCAGGAGAGGAAAAAATATTGTTACAGCGCAAGTCAAATCTGTGCGAATGTGAAACTTCGACGTCTCTCAACGCTACGCAACGCCTTAACAGCACATTCGTAGAGTGAAAATGATTGATATAAGCTTGCTGCAGTTAAAACTGGACGAAATATATAAACAGTTCAGATGGGTGCTGTAACTCAGATACTTAATTTTTTAAGTTCTTTGAAGTTCTGGAATTCTTCACAAGAACAGAATAAGAGTGTATAATCCTTTCAGCGTGCTAAGTGAATTCAGTAGAACGTACGCTTTTATACTATTCATAATACTTTATTACTGAAATCGACACAGGTGGACCGTCAAATCAACAGTAAACCCAGAGGTCCACAACTCCCGCACTTACTGTATATACATTTTCAAACTATTAATTGATTGTATTACAATTTTTACAGATTACAACTAACAATTATCACTTTCAGTTATTTTGACGTACGAACAAATATGTTACAATTTCGCTTATTTGTTTCATACATACAATTTGTCCAAGAAACAATGTTATCACATGGATTTACGTCAAATAAGCAGACCGAACAATGGTTTAAATAACTTCATTAACTACTCGATAACGAAATTAAGAATAGTGTTCGTACCATGTTGTCGATATACATATGATTTTAGTATTTTATCAGCGTTATCATCTTTTACACAGAAAATATCTCTTGATGATTTGTTTACATATACTGGGTTTCATTACTTCGTAAAGTCTCATCATTATTTCGAAAATTAATGAACTTCGTTACGTATATAAGTCATGTTGTTGTTGTTGTTGTTGTGGTCTTCAGTCCTGAGACTGGTTTGATGCAGCTCTCCATGCTACTCTATCCTGTGCAAGCTTCTTCATCTCCCAGTACCTACTGCAACCTACATCCTTCTGAATCTGCTTGGTGTATTCATCTCTTGGTCTCCCTCTACGATTTTTACCCTCCACGCTGCCCTTCAATACTAAATTGTTGATCCCTTGATGCCTCATAACATGTCCTACCAACCGATCCCTTCTTCTGGTCAAGTTGTGCCACAAACTTCTCTTCTCCCCAATCCTATTCAATACTTCCTCATTAGTTATGTGATCTACCCATCTAATCTTCAGCATTCTTCTGTAGCACCACATTTCAAAAGCTTCTATTCTCTTCTTGTCCAAACTATTTACCGTCCATGTTTCACTTCCATACATGGCTACACTCCATACAAATACTTTCAGAAATGACTTCCTGACACTTAAATCTATACTCGATGTTAACAAATTTCTCTTCTTCAGAAACGCTTTCCTTGCCATTGCCAGTCTACATTTTATATCCTCTCTACTTCGACCATCATCAGTTATTTTGCTCCCCAAATAGCAAAACTCCTTACTACTTTAAGTGTCTCATTTCCTAATCTAATACCCTCAGCATCACCCGACTTAATTCAACTACATTCCATTATCCTCGTTTTGCTTTTGTTGATGTTCATCTTATATCCTCCCTTCAAGACACTATCCATTCCGTTCAACTGCTCTTCCAAGTCCTTTGCTGTCTCTGACAGAATTACAATGTCATCGGCGAACCTCAACGTTTTTATTTCTTCTCCATGGATTTTAATACCTACTCCGAATTTTTCTTTTGTTTCCTTTACTGCTTGCTCAATATACAGATTGAATAACATCGGGGAGAGGCTACAACTCTGTCTTACTCCCTTCCCAACCACTGCTTCCCTTTCATGTCCCTCGACTCTTATAACTGCCATCTGGTTTCTGTACAAATTGTAAATAGCCTTTCGCTCCCTGTATTTTACCCCTGCCACCTTTAGAATTTGAAAGAGAGTATTCCAGTCAACATTGTCAAAAGCTTTCTCTAAGTCTACAAATGCTAGAAACGTAGGTTTGCCTTTCCTTAATCTTTCTTCTAAGATAAGTCGTAAGGCCAGTATTGCCTCACGTGTTCCAGAATTTCTACGGAATCCAAACTGATCTTCCCCGAGGTCGGCTTCTACCAGTTTTTCCATTCGTCTGTAAAGAATTCGTAAGTCATACAGATAAATGTTAGTAGTATATATGTTATATTACAACTTGCACCGCAGATGATAAAGAGACTGAAGAAATGTATGATGAGATAAAAGAAATTATTCAGATAGTTAAGGGAGACCAAAATATAATTGTGTTGGGGGACTGAAATTCGATAGTAGGAAAAGGAAGGTAAGGAAAAATAGTTGGTGAATATGAACGGGAGGGGATAGGAATGGAAGAGGAAGCAGCATGATAGAATTTTGCACAGAGCATAATTTGATCATCGTTAACACTTGGTTTAAGAATCATGAAAGAAGACTGTGTACATGGAAGAGACCTGCACACATCAGAAGCTTTCGGACTGATTATATAATGGTAAGAGAGAGATTTCAGAACCAGATTTCAGATTGTAATTTCGGAACCAGATTTCAGATTGTAAGACATTTCCAGGGGCAGATATGGACTCTGGACTGCATTTTATTGGTTATAAGCTGTAGATTAAAACTGAATAAATTGGGAGCAGTTAAGAAATTAAGGGAAATGGACAACCTGAAAAAACGGAGATTGTTGAGAGTTTCAGAGCGGGCGTTACGCAACGGCTGAGTAGAACAGGGGAAAGGAATACAGTAGAAGATCAATGGGTAGCTTTGAGGGATGAAATAGTGAAGGCAACAGATGATCAAATAGGTAAAAAGACAAAGCCTAGTAGAAACCCTTAGATAACACAGGAGATAGCGAATCTAACTGAAGAAAGGAGAAAATATAAAAAAAGAAGCAAATTAAGCACGCGAAATTGAATACAAACGTCTATAAAGTGAGATTGACAGGAAGTGCAAAATGGCTAAACAGGAATGGCTAGAGGACAAATGTAAGGATCTAAAATACTCCACTACGGGAAAAATAGATACCGCCTAAATGTAAGTGAAAATAGATACCGCCTACAGGAAAATGAAAGAGGCCTTTGGACAGAAAAGAAGCAGTTGTATGAACATCAAGAGCTCAGCTGGAAAACCAGTCCTAAGGAAAGATGGGATAGGTGAAAGGTAGAAGGAGTATGTACAGGTTCTATACAAGGGACATGAACTTGAAGGCAATATTATAGAAACGGGTGAGGACGTAGATGAAGATGAGATGGGAAATGTGATACTACGAGAAGTATTGGACAGAGCACTGAAAGACCTTAGTGTTAAAATGGACCCCCGGGAGTAGACGACATTCCGTCAGAACTACTGATAGCCTTGGGAGAGTAGTCATTGCGTGCACGATGTACGAGACAGGCGAAATACCCTCAGACTTCAAGAAGAATGTGGCAATACCAGCTCCAAAGAAATCACTTGCTGATAGGTGTTAAAATTACCGAGCTATCAGTTTAATAAGTCATAGTTGTAAAATACTAATACGAATTCTTTACAGAATAATGGAGAACTAGTAAAAGCCGACCCTGGGGAAGATCAGTTTGGATTTCGGAGAAATGTAGGTACACGCGAGACAATGACTGACCGTACAAGCACGCGAAGCAATACTGACCCATAGAGTAAATATTTCTGGAGTGAGCATTCACATGCGCAGAACAGATTTTGTGTTGTCAACATACATTGCCGGCCTGGTCACGTGATCTCGGGACGTCGTGTGTTTGTCCGTATAACGCCCTGTATATTTAGAATGTCACTACATCCCTAGTACAGGCGGATTCTTTTCGTACGTGTCGTGGATTGTTTATATATGTTGCGCAGACATTTTAACAGTATCCATTTGATACCGGGAATAAACCAGCTACGTAACTTTTAAGGGCAAGTGATGTTCATTTCTGCTTCTTTGCGATAGGTGTCACAGTTCAGACGCACTCGATTTTTGGAAGTTTTCGGTATGATACGGCACTTTATAGTATTACAGAGCCTGTCGTACATTTTTGCAGTGATAGTCTTTCAAAACGACTTGACAGTACGCTAGTACTTTTGCAGGTGTCCGAAAAACACCGAATTTGCCACACATTAACGATTATACCCCTGCTAATTCGTCCTTTTTTTCTGCTATTTCTGCGTATTTATTTTCTCGTTTTTGCGACCTCAAGCACAATTTTTCTTACTGGTGACACTTTGAAGTATTTATTTAACGTATTTTACGTACTTGCTCCCAGTTTATTAAATAAGTAGTAGACTGAGTGAGAAGGGGGGAGAAAAGGCGATCGGAGAATAAATGTACTGTAAAGCAAATACAGTTGGTCATGTAATAGTCAACCCATATAACACCATTAAGGGAAGTGGCAAGTGACACAAATGAAAGAGTTTGGGGAGATGTTTACTAATATTTTACGCTTGTTAATCAAATTGTGAAGAAAATAAATTGAATGTAAAGTACACCAAAGAAGATGAATGTGCACTTTGATTAGCTACACTAATGTGTTTTTTATTTGATTTGTGCAGAAAATGTATCTAAGCTGAATGCAGAAATTTCACACAATACAACTTATCATATCTACAAATTCCATTTTGTTCACAGTCCTTAATTTCAATAAACATTAGCATATATTTAACTTAATGTTTACTTTCAATTTTCTGTGCTCTAATAAGTACACACACACAGAGCGAGAGAGTTCTACTTCTTAATGTTGCCAATGCTGGTGGGTTTTTCTGCAAAGGGGGCATTATTTTATGAACAATTTGCTTTTGAATAAAACACAAAACTTTATTCATGTTACACTGCACCACATAGCAAATATACATCAGTTTAAAATAAACAAACTGACCATAAATCATATTTACACATTCCATTTCCTTCACAGTCCATTTCAATTTCCCATTAGCATATGTTTAACGTCAGGGTTGCTTTCAAATTTCTGTAATCTAAAAAGTACACACACACACACACACACACACACACACACACACACAGAGAGAGAGAGAGAGAGAGAGAGAGAGAGAGAGAGAGAGAGTTCTACTTCTCAATTTTGTCAATGCAGGTTGAGTGATTCTGACAAGGGTGCATTATTTTATTAACCTTTTTTTATAAAACATAAAACTTTACTCATCTTACACAGTACCACATGGCAAATTTCAGATTTAAACTGACCATAAATCATCCAGGTGTGGGCTATTATGGAAAGAGCCCAATTTCTACCAGTCTATTTTGAAGTTCACAGCTGTCAAATAAAACAGACATTTCTGGAACAGTAGTACTCAATTGCCTTTCATGTGTGTGAATACCAGCATGGAAGTCACTATAAGGAATGATTACTGCAAGTGACCAAAGGCTTTGTTCAACAATGTTAAACTCCTCACAAATAATTGATTTAAAACATTTATATAAAAGGCAACCAAAACAATAAAATACATGAAAATAGTCATTCAACTTTCTAAATATTGTGTGCACCATTTTAAAATAAATTTGGCCTATTCCATATCTTCAAATACGTGATAAATGTATGTTCCGCACAGCAATATACTTTAACAGCAATCAACTGAAAATATTCCTTTATGTACTTTATTTTTTATTGATCGTGTATGTCACGTACTGTACAGGAAAGAATATCTTGACATGTGACAGGTGGCAAAAAATGTTGTAATTACAGATTATGAAAAACTGTAATTATTCATCTACTGTTCACATACCCCAATACTAGTGCCCCTTGAAATGGACCAACTTATTACTAAGGGACCTGATTCTGTTGTTTTGTAGCAATGCTGTTATTTCTTTGGCTATGTGCCTTAACCTAACATTGATATAAGTCACCAAAATCAGCTTAAGTAAAAAGTATCTGTGGTTACCCATTGGTTCTTGTTGAAGAATGTGCTGCATCAAACCACAAAATATGTTTGCATGTTGCAGTTCACTACGACATTTAATAACAATGATATTCACGAGGCCTTTCTGGGTCAGTTGACCTCCTGCCTCCACCAATCTGACATGGCTCTCAGCACACTTGCACACTTTAACAACATCTTGAGAAGGAAAAACAAATTCTCCCAAATTTTTCCTTGAAATGAATGCATAATGTTCACTGCTGCTATCATGGAGGGATTCCACACACACACTCTGCAATGCAGTGCTTTCGAAATCTTTCTTACGACAAAACCGGAAATGTATTCCACAATGTCGTTCACATAGCCAGTGAACGTATTTTGTGGAGCACTTGCTGTCACTGCATACAAATGATCATCCTCTGGCAATTGCTCTACTGATTCCCAACACAAATCAGTATTTGGCATATCACTTATTTTTGCTGAACTTGCATTGAGCACCGTTGTCTCATCCAATGGAACACAATTCGCAAATGCAGAAGAAGTCACTTGATGGTGAACAAGCAACCGCTTGTAAGCTGCTGCAAATTGTTTTGCTGTGGGGTTGTTATTAAAACCACCTTTACTTCTAATAAAACTAAAAAACATTTCTAGATGATCTTGGCTGAATTTGTACGTCAGTAAAAGCTCTAATTTCTGTGTTTTTATCAAATCGCTATACAAATTGAGCACACTTCTTATTGTCACCAGAAATCCTAGGAAACCTGATTTCCTATTTGAGTCTTGTATTTTCACTCCATTAGGCCGGTGCAAGGACTTAATATAATTTTCAGCTTCATTAAGGAATTGAAATACCCCAGAAAAATTTTGTAGTGACATTGGAGATTTCAAGCCTCTGCTTAAATGATGACGGCTACTGAGTATATCAAACAAGCCATCAAAAATTTTTAGGAACTTAACTGTTGCTTCAGCACCTAGAAATTTTGGATCACACCTGTCCTTCTCCATATATTCAAGGGCTGTAGCCACACTGCTGCTGAGAGTTTGTGCAGCAAGTTTCACTTTCATTTTCTCCCTCTCCCACTGAACATGTCTTGCCCTTAACTTAGTTGCTGCAAAAAGACCTTCTTTTACTTGTAATTCTTGCAGTTTTACAATGTAATCCCAACTGACTACATTGGACTCAGAGTCTAAAATAAACTGTCTAGAAGCTAAAGTATTCCTCACTAACTTCAGCATGTGACAAATGTCCAGTACAATATATATCTTTTTACCAGTTCCCTTGTGGATGAAATAATTTTGAAAGCCTCCACTATTTACATCCAGATTAGCACCTAGCATATGAGCCATGGTTAAATTGCAACTAGCACCAGCAAATGTCAGAGAAACAACTTCCAAACCAATATCTGCAATAAAATCCAGTGCTAAATTGATGAAGTTTGCCCTCTCAGAAGCTCCCAAACCATTGATAAGAAAATAGCCAATTGGTATTTTCCAGTGTCCATTAATAGAATTTAGCATGAAAACCCATGCTTCTTTTGCAACTGGAAGCTTATCGTTATCCAGATCTGTCCCATAATCTATGTAGCCGTTGAACTTTTGCCCATCCCATTCTACATGTTGCTTAATCGCAATTTCATCCACCATCATCGCACAATATATTTTGAGCCCCTTACTTGACGCTTCAGCAACTTTTGCTTTTAAAGCAGTTATAGCTTCTGAAGTAAAGCCAGCTGACGCATTAACAGCATTATACCACTTTCTCAAAGTGGCCTCATGAGGCAAAGCAGGGTCAAAAGTTTTTCTTACATAATTGTAAGCTTTTGTAGAATAGAACTGAAGTGTCAGAGCAAATGTTCTTAGTTCTGGTGCATATCGTCCCTTTTCCTTGCCCGACAAAGCCCTCTTGACCAATTCTTTCGAAGGTCCTGGGAGTGAGACCTGAAAAAACACAAACTTATCAAATACTTGTTAATACGACACAATCATAATATTTACCTCTAAAACTTGACACACATCATCTGAAATATTTGTTTTTGCCTTTAACTCATCAAGCAAAGAAGACAAGGAAGTTACTTTCTTCTTCCTCCGTGTGTTCTGAATTCTCAGAATATCAATCCTTCGCTTTTGTGCAGCTACTTGCTTCTTTGCAATAGACAGCGCTTTTTTCGCGTTTGTTTGAGAATCCATATCTTCTGGTGTGAAGTCTCCAACATAACTATAGTAAACAATTTTTATGTAGGTTAATGACCTATACTAAACAATTTTTATGTAGGTTGATGAAAAACACACTGCCTATCTTTTTTTGAAAAATGCAGTATATTCAGTTTTGTACTGTCACAAATACAATAGATGCAGGTATAAAACTCTTTGACAATCTATTCATGAAAATAAAGTTTTCTGACAGGTAACAGAAGTTTTTCAAATGTACATTGAAGGCATTTCTCCTTAACAGCTCCTTCCATGCCATGAATTTATTCTTCAGTACAGTTAAAGTTTTTAAATAAAACCTGTACATTACCAGCATGTACCCATGTAAATATTACATTTTAATTTTTTAAGTTGTATACAAGTATTCTACGTATATATTTTTTCACATGTTTCACATCACAAGGTTTATCATGAATTTGAGCTATGGAACAAATAGGCCTAACTACGGTATTAGTTAGAAATATTTTACTTCTTTTACTTTACCTTTTCCTGCTTACTGACATGGAGGGCATGGAGTCAGGTGACAAATTCTCACTTTCAACATCCACAACGGGCTCATCTTGACGTTTTGCACTATTGTCATGACAAGTTTGTCAAGGTTTCTGAGTGTAAAGATGAAACAGACACCTCAGTGTACAAACCTATGCCAAATAATGCAGAATGAAACACATTTCTCAGTGAAAGAAAGTAGCAAATATGATAACCACAAGTTATATATACGAACCTGACAAATTTCGTTTAACAGGTGGTTTTCGTGTGGGTGCTTTCGGTAGTAGGTGCAGTGGAAAATTAAAAATAGTTGGTATAGCATCTACCTTCAGCCACACACGCCCAAATTTATCTCTGTCGAAACTTTCCTCTTCAAAGTGTTTTGAACACACTTTGGAATATTTTGTGGGGACAAAATTACTCCGCCTTATTTTCTGAAGCCACATCTTGACTCTTTGTTCATCCTTCGGGAAACTAAAATATAAATCACACATAATCATTCTCCATGTCCTAGACACACTTAACATGGTCTCCTACTGTAACTTTATAGCAAACAAAAAGGTTTGGGCACACATATTATACGAAGACAATTACAGACTACTACTCTATTGAATTTATCTGTCTCCCGTCCTTAAAATCTATATACATAATCGACAAGTCACTGATAAATGCATTGAGGATAGTATTTGCTGAAACAACTAACCATTCTCTTTCCTGTTCCACTAGCAAATTTACGAGGGGAAGCGATTGTTTGTAAGCTTTTGTACGAGCCGTAATATCTATCATATAGTCAAAAAATCGCAGAAAAATAGGTCTACAGAATCAAGACTAAATTATAATGCGTCTCGAAATTTTTAAACATATACAGTGTCTCTTACTAATATGATAACTATAATTAGAGCTACATGGTATGTACCCATGAAAAGTTACTGTCCCTCCTTTCAAATATTTTTCTCTGCATCCGTAGCAACAACAGTAATTCACCATCGCTATTTCTCTATCAACAAACGGTGAAAACACAACAAAAACTCTTGATATTATAAACTTCAAACTCTGTGGTAAGCATACACGCACAGCGACGTCCCGAAACCGTCAGAGACATCACAGGACTTGGAACAGCAGCAGAACGGAATGGACAGAATCTTGAAAGGAGAATATAATACGAACATTTAAAAAAGAAAAACAACGTTAATGCAATGTAGTCGATTTAAATCAGATGATGCTCTGGGAATTAGATTAGGAAACGAGACACTTAAAGTAGTAGTTGAGTTTTGCTATTTGTGCGGCAAATGGCCGAAGTAGAAAAGATATAAAATGTACACTGGCAATGGCAAGAAAAGCGTTTCTGAAGAAGAGAATTTTGTTAACATTGAATATAGACTTAAGTGTTAGGAAGTCTTTTCTGAAGGTCTTTGTGTGGATTGTAGCCATGTATGAAAGTGAAATAGTTTAGTCAAGAAGAGAGTAGAAGTGTGGTGCTACAGGAGAATGCTCAAGATTAGATGGACAGATCACGTAATTAAGAGGAGGCACTGAATACAATTGGGGAGACAACGGCTCGGTTGATAGGACATATTCTGAGACATTAAGGGATCACCAATTTAGTGCTGGAGGGAAGTCTGTGTGTGTGTGTGTGTGTGTGTGTGTGTGTGAGTGGGGGGGGGGGGGTGCTCCACAACTCTATAATGGTTGCCGTAATCACCTCAGCCACTTGGACACGCTTTCCGTCAGACCTAAATTTTAACCTTCCCGCTCACCACACTGTAATAACTGCTGCCCATTTCCTTTACATTGCTTTCACCCATATTATTCACCTTGTGTAATGTTCATTTATGACAGAAAGTATTTCAGATGGTAATGTTCACCATGTCTATAGTGTTCCATTAGCTACAGATGTCCCATAAGTGGTACTCACATAGCTCATCCAGTTCAAGTAACTCCATTTCTCGACAGGAACTCTGTGCATGTTTCAGTGTTGAAAGTGGTAGAGCGAGACCAAGAGATGTACACAGTAAGCAGATTCAGAACGATGTAGACTGGAATAGTTACTCGGAGATGAAGTGGCTTGCAAAGGATAGAGCAGCATTTAGAGCTGCGTCAAACCAGTCTGCGGACTGAAGACAACGACAGCAACATGTTAATCCAAACTTTGTTTCATGTATTTTGGCTGACAAGCGAAAGTGAGCAACACGGTATAACACGATTTCATTATATCTAATCAGAACCGAATGCGATACTTTCAGATATTCCTACCAATTGACCGAGTTCTACAGGTTTGGTATGTTGGTATTTCATAACCATCTACGTCTTATATTAATGATAAAGTAGAGATTACTCGTCCCGAAATTATTATCTTGTTATGTGGAATGTGGGCGATCACTTCTCCTTAATGAACCGAAGTTGTGGTAGTGGCCTGTGCAATATGCCTTCCATACTGGTCTGATACGTATAACCATAAAATATTATTTGACAGACACAGTTACTTCTGAGGCGTCCTTAGAAGAGAAAGGTTTGACAAAATTTAAGGCATTGTTATAATCATAAAGAACCTAGAATGGAAACTGAGTTGGTTTCAATATCTTCCTCCACCCGTTTACCTACAAGGGAAGTAGTTAAACTGTACTTGACAGTTTAACAGTAGCGTTTTGTCTTCAACTCGTATTCAACTTTTTTAAAATTTCGTCCAGTCTAATACATTCATCGTCCAGACGATTTGCATATTCTTGTTTTCCTAAGTGTAGCTACAATCCGAAAGTAAAGCAGAAAATGCAGGTTTTGGATTTTGTATTCATGTTATGTTTATCTTTCTTATAGAAGGGCAGATTATGAGCATCACTTAGTTTTTGGTTGGATCCTGCTCAAAACTGAACTTGGCAGGATGCAATATTGATTCACAGTTCAAAATTTTATTCCACCCATTTACAAGAGAGTTTTTCTTATTGGCAGTTCGCTCGCGCTCCCTGTTCTTACTACCACCGATAGTGTTTGAGTCGTTCACGTTTTTCTGACATCCTTACATTGGCAACGTTGACTGCATGTCTTGTTAAGATCATTTCTAATTGTTTAGTTTTATATATTTAGACATAGACTCCTGTGCCAAGTATTTTGTACTGATAAGATGCACTTTCCACATCACGTCTTATTTTTTGTATCTGATTTATATTTGACCAACACTTTGTTAAAAGTCATATTCGACCTATAGTCTAGTGTTGAAGTCAACTGGTTTCGGTGTCAGACCAGTAAGTAAACTGCATTTTAAAAATGATAATTAACGGTTTATGTTCCCACTCAGATTTCTGCCGTATATTAAGCGTTCAAATAAAGCTAACGTGCTATTTACATGCTTGTCTACCGTGCTGTAAATCTCCTAATACATCGAATGCCGGTGAACTGTTTTCCCGAATATTAATACATGTTTTGCCAGTCACTGACTGAAATCGAGTTTAAACACCGACATGATCACTTAAACACGAATTCGAGAACTGATCGGCACCAGGAGTAAATCAGCAATATATAAAGATCTATGTGTAATCTTTAAGTTCCACCAATCTAACGCGTTTTATTACTTGCTTACAAAATACAGAACAAGAGCAAAGGAAAGGCTTATCTGTGACAACATGACCTATGAACAGCGAGGTCGCCTTCTTCTGTTGATTTGATGTGGACGAACTCGTGCTCGGCGAAACTGGAGAAGCAAATACAAACACCGATAGCAGGCAAAAATGAATCATGGTGATAAGCAATCCATTCGTGTTTGAAATGGGGTTTGCTTAACTACACACTGTGCTGGCACAAAATGAGTCCGACTAACGGACACTCTCTCGCACCAAACCCAACGTGGCTTAGTCTTTAAGTGACTTTCTTCAGAAAGTAACGCACTAAATGTTCAAACTATGTAATCAATTTTCTTGCGCAATTCTCACAGGATGTTGTATCTCATGCAGAGCATGAAGATGTAGGGGTATTTTTCTCTCTTTATTCTTTCCTAGTTTTAATAACGGAGAGGCGTAACGTCTTTTTCTCAGTCTGGAACTGTTTTACTTCATCCAGTGGTTGGATGTCACTGCACCGTCATTTATGCGAAGATTCGAGCAAATGTTTCGTATAGTATCTGTATGTGGATCTTATGAGTTTTGTTCTGTAATTTGTGCTTCTGAGTGAATAAAGGGGCTAACTAGGAAACTGTTCTAGAAGGGTGAAGGAAACAGTCTAAAACGATGCTCATGCTGTGTGTGTGTGTGTGTGTGTGTGTGTGTGTGTGTGTGTGTGTGTTTAAAGCAAACTGAAGGTCGATTATGTGTCCAACATACGCTGAATTGCGGTTATGTGAATTCGCAGACACATTATAAGTTTGGACGTCTCCCATAAAGCAACAAAAAGGAAACTAATTACAAATGAAATAGGGAAAAAACAATTAAAATTCAACGTGACAAAATGAATTCCATACACATTAAAAAAAATTGTTGTATGTGTGTGTTCCGCATCTCCTCCTAAAACACTGGACCGATTTCAAACAAACTTGGTGCACATATCCCTTGCTGTAATGAGTTTCTTTTGGCGGAAATCCAGAGCATCTCAGATATTAATAGGCGCTTGAAGAATGTCTACGGTGACCCGGTAGTGAACAAAAGCATAGTGAGTCGTTGGGCGAGGCGTCATACTCGCAACAAGGCCATGCAAACCTGTCCTATCTCCGGAGTGCCGATCGGCCGCTCATTGTTGTGACTCCTGGACTTCAGCGTGTTCGTCGCCACAGAAATACGTACGAATTTGAGTATCTTCAACATTTCGCGGCCCTGTCGGCAACTGTATGAGTATTAATTTTAATTTTAATAATCAACAGCCTCTGTTGCACCGTTTACCAAGAATTTACCTAGGTTTCAGTCGGGATAACTCAACTTTCTTCAGAATAATAGTAACAACCGTTTGTCCATAGTGGACATCGTCAACCTAAAACTACAAATCCTTACCGTCAAACTGTAAAAACTTACTTGAAACTGCCTCGGCCTCACTTCGCAGTTCCAGTACAGCACTCGTGGCTGCCGTATCGCGGTCGCGAAGTGGGGCCGACGCAGTTTCAGATAAGTTTTTACAGTCTGATGATAATTTATGGATTTATAGTTTCAGCTTGACGATGTCCACTATGGACAAACGGTAGTTACTGTTATTCTGAAGAAGGTTGGGCTATCCCAACTGAAACCTAGGTAAATTCTAGGTAAAACGGCGCAACTGAGACTGTTGATTACTAAAATAAAAAATTAAAAGAAACGAACTTCTCTTTCTCCGTGACAACACGAGGGCTCACACAAGTCTGCGCACACGACAGGACTTACAAAACTTCACTGGACTGTTCTTCCTCGTCCACCCTACAGCCCGGATCTCGCAACTCCCGACTTCCTTCTGTTCGGCCCAGTGAAGCATGCACTCTGCGAAAAGCAATAAGCTGGTGACGGAGAAGTTATTGATGCAGCAAAACGTTGGCCCCGATGTCGACCAATAGGGTGGTACCATGCGGGCATAGAAGCCCTCACAGTAAGGTGGCACAAGGCTGTCGCACTAAACGGAGATTATGTTGAAAAATAAGAGTGTTGTAAACCAAAGAGTGGGAATAATATGATGTATTGGAATACTGAACAAAACCAAACTGCTTTCAGAAACAAAAATGTGTTTGCATTACTTATTAACGCCCCTCGTACAAGACGCGAAACGTTTCCAAGAACTACAGGAAGAAATGTGATCCAACGGACTGCGAAAGAATGAATGAAATGTAGGAAATATCTTTCTCCTCTGTAATGGCTCAAACAACCAATTCGGAGGGGAACCTACAGCGTAACGTGGAGTCCGAAATGTAGACTTATAAAATAAACAAGCTTTACCAGGCATGAGGACGGAGAGATTCCAGGGAACGTCTCTGGAAATTTAGGGTTTACCATCTCACCGATGACAAAGCCATCTGAGACGGAGCACAAGCTCAGACTGTCGAAGAAAATCCGCCTTTCAAGAAAATTTGCCTTAAGCGATCTAGGGAATCATGGAAAACCTAAATCTGGGTGACCAGACGGGGATTTGAAAAGCATTCCTCCCGAGAAAGTGTGCAATGTCTTACCGTAGCGCCACCCCGCAAGGTCGGTCTCTGGAGTATCGAGGCCGTTCTTAAACACTCGGCAGCAGCCGAAGGGACGCATTATCATGTGACTCGCGTTTCAGTTCCGTGTCGGGCCATCAGATTTGTATTCTTGGTTTCCCCTAAAATCGAGGGAAGATACGCCGGAATGGTGTCTTTGAGAAGATCGTGGCTGACTTCCTTCTATGTTCTTTTATATAATCCGAGCTTTTACTCCACTTGTCCTCGTTGTCGATGGAACATTAAAGATTAACCTTCTGTCCTTTCTTTTAACCACCCTTAACAATAACCCACGTTCTTTGACACATGACCTTCCAAACGGATTGGATGTACTCCTTCGCTTAGCGTTAAATTTCGTATTTTAATGCACGTTCCATTTTTGTTATTTGAACATGTTATAAAGCCTTAACTTTGAATTTTCTCTCTACATTGCACAAAGTTAAATTACATCTTACGATTACTAAAAGTTATATATTGTAGCACGGTAATATGTAACATTCGTTTTATCACTCTGCACCGGCGCCCGATTTTATTTACAACGAAACGAAACCAGCACTTTTAACATACCCAGAAAAAAAAATTGAACGGAAAAGGTCTTTGAAGAGTGCCGACAATCACCGTCACGTCGAAACTCTACAGTCATTCATCGCTCGGACTCCGAGGCAAGTTAGTAGCAACCAGTGATCACCCAAAAAATGGTTCAAATGGCTCTGAGCACTATGGGACTTAACATCTATGGTCATCAGTCCCCTAGAACTTAGAACTACTTAAACCTAACTAACCTAAGGACAGCACACAACACCCAGCCATCACGAGGCAGAGAAAATCCCTGACCCCGCCGGGAATCGAACCCGGGAACCCGGGCGTGGGAAGCGAGAACGCTATCGCACGACCACGAGATGCGAGCGTGATCACCCACTGGTGAATGTTACCCATTTTCAGAACCCTGTACCATAACCTTAAGAGTCACTTGCTAACACTTCTCTTGGTGGCGTGGAACAACAGAATGGTCAGAATATAGTAATTAGTATACAGTATCACTGGCACATTGGAATTTATAAGCCTTCGGTTCCGGATGGCAAGCATCCATTATCAAGTTTCAAATAGTGATGAAGCTCTATCACTTCGACACTGAGTGAAACTTGGCAATGGACGCTTGCCATCCAAAACTGGACGTCAATAAATTATGCTGTATACTATGTACTACACTGCGCAACACAATTAAAGGCTCACTTTTCGAAACCCCGTAAATATCTGACACTGCGACGCGGAAGTTTGTCTCAAAGGTGTCTACAATCTTTCTTTGTAATGGTACAAACGCGTAGCGTCCTGTAATGACACTCTCGTGCTCAGGGATGCTCCAAACAGCAAGTTGTCGACAAATGCGAAAAAAAAGCAGAGCTCAGAATCTCGTGTGAGGTGGAAGGTGTGTTAATGATGTCACATTGGCACCAAATTTCACCACAATTCTGCCCTACGCCACCGTGGACGTGCCGCACGATGGAAATATCGTCACATCCCCTCTTACCCACAATTAGCACCTTCTTTTGATGCCTCTGCGATGAAGAGGGACTACACAGAAAACGGGGCTGAACTTGACAGCCAATGACGAAAGGATCAATAAACTACAAAAAGCATACAGATTCACATGGAACCATTATAATAAAAGAAGTATTTCCATCAACGCCAAATTAAGAGAATACAGTAATCTTACTAGAGGCCTTGTAAGCCTCAGAAACAGCAGCAATCAAGAGAAGAACGAAAATTAATGAGATGGAAAAACAAGAGAGGATAATACTGAGAAAGACCTACGGGCCGGTTCTCAAGGTGGGGGTCTGGATAAAGAGACTGGGGGTCTGGATAAAGAGACCGAGAAAAAACGGTACGGACAGACAGAGACGATTACAAACAACAACATGAAAAGAAGGGCAAAGTTCTATGGACACATACATAGGATGAACGAAAATAGAGTGACCAAGAAGATTTTTAATATAGTGACAACTAATTCAGTGAAAACCAGCTAGGTAAATGAAACCATGGAAGACCACAAGAAACTGAACATCTCCACAGAAGGCACGACAGACAGGGAAAAATACAGAGAAAAAAAATCAGAAAACACAAATTTTATCAAGTGTCCAAAGAGAAGAAAACAGATAAGAAGAGGACAGAAAAGAAGCAAAAACACATTGGATATGTGAGAGGTTTTTGCGAAGAAAACAGAAAGATATACAAAAAAACCTTGAAAATTTATGTATTTTAGCGTTTACTTTAAGAAGGAATTTACGATAATAATTATGATAAGATCAATATAGATAAGAGCCAAACATATGACATGTCGGATGAATACAAAATATCACGTAGTAAATGCGATACATTTTATATTGGGCAAACAGGAAGAAACTTGAAAACGAGATTTACGAAACAATTGATTGTTAGTGAAATCAATCCCACAGCATTCAGAGCTCATTTAAAAGTATACTATCACTTTGCTAATAGCATTAACAATAAATCAGAAAAAGGCAGATTATTAAATATTCTAGAAGAAATTGAAATATACACCAGCATGACAAAAGAACCGAACACAATACTTTAAATATATCTACAAGGCTATTCTGCAAATCACACTTGGGTACCTGGCACAGGGTTCATCGAACAATCTTCGCACTAATACATTAATTCTCTATTATTCCACTCTCGAACAGCCCGCGGAAAAAAAGAACATCTATACCTCTCCGTGCGAACTCTGATGTTCCTTAGTTTATTATGATGATCGCTTCTCCCTATTAGGTCGGCATCATCAAAAATTTTCGAATTCGGAGGAGAAATTTGATGATTGAAATTTGGTGTGAAGATCCTGCCGCAACGAAAAACGCCTTTGTTTTAATGCTTTCCAACCCAAATCCTGTATCATGTCCGTGACACTCTCTCCATTATTTCTCGGTAATACAAAACGCGCTGCCCATCTATGAATTTTCTCGATGTACTCTGTCAATCCTGTCTAGTAAGGATCCCGTACCGCGAAGCAGTATTCCAGAAGAGGTCGGATAAGATTAGTGTGGGCAGTATCTTTAGTAGATCTGTGGCCAATTGGTTTTGATCTTCTGATGGCTTTACCAGGCAATAAACGACAGCGTCATCTACAAACAACCTAAGACGCCTTCTCAGACTGTCTCCAAAAAGATAAGGAACAGCAGGAGCCTGTAACACTACCCTGAGGAATGCCAGAAATCACTTCTGTTTTACTCGATGACTTCCCGTCAATTACTACGAACTGTGGCCTCTCTGACAGGAAATCAAGGATCGACTGTCATTCATAATGTTAGAACACATTACATGTTCCAAAGTTCTGCTGCATATTGACGTTGATGAAATACGCCTGTAATTTAGTGGATTATCCGACAGTCTTTCTTGAAGATTGTTGAGATCTGTGCAACTTTCCACTCATTGATTACGGATCTTTCGTCGAGCGAGCTATTGCAGCAGCCCACTCTGAAAGAAAGCTAACATAAGAGTATGGGCCGGAAGACTTGCTTTTATTAAGTGATTTAAGTTGCTTCACTACTTCGAGAGTATCTGCTTCTTGCTTCACTACTTCGAGGGTATCTGCTTCTAAGTTTCTCATGTCAGCAGCTGTTGTTGATTCCAATTCTGGAGTAAACACTTCGCCTTCTTTCGTGAAGGAATTTCGGAAGGCTTGATACGAATCCTGGAATAAATACTTCGTCTTCTTTGATGAAGGAATTCGGAAGGCTGTGTTTAGTAACTCTGCTGCAGCAGCACGCTCATCGATAGTATTTCCATTGCTATAGTGCAGAGAAGGCATTGATTGTTTCCTCCCGTTAGCACGTTTTACATACGACCAGACTGTCTTTGGATTTTCTGCCAGGTTTCGAGACAAAGTTTCTTTGCGGAAACTATTTTAAGCATATCGCTTTTGAAGTCGGCGCTAAATTTTGAGCTTCTGTAAAAGATCGCCAATCATGGGGGTTTTGCATTCTTTTAAGTTTCACATGCTTTTTTCGTTGTTTCTATATAGTGTTCTAACATGGTTTGTGTATGAAGAGGGATCAGCTCCCTCGTTTGTTAATTTATTTGGTATAAATCTTTTCAACTGCTGTCAATACAATTTCTTTGAATTCAAGACTCGTCTGGTCTAGACTTACATTGTTGATCTGGAAGTAACGGAGATTGTCTCTCAGAAAATTGTCTCTCAGGAGGTGTCACTCGAAATTTTTACCTGCTTTTTTAATAGACGTATTTTTCGTTGATTTTTGGTGGCTTTGGGAGTTAGGGTATTCAGTCGCGCTACGACAACTCTTGTCTTCATTAATTCCTGTACTAGATTGACGCTCGTTACTGGCTCAGGATTATTTGTTGCTAAGAGGTCAAGTGTGTTTTCGAAACGGTTGACTATTCGTGTGGATTCCTGAACTAACTGCTCAATTTCGGACGACGTTTTATGCGTACCTCCGGATTTAAACACGTATTTTCGCCAACATATCGAGGGTAAAGACTCAAGTTTTCTTCGAACCTTTTCAAGTTGTATTCGAACCTTTCAGCAGTTGTATCATCTGAGTTGGGAAGTCGGTAAAAAGATTCACTTATTATTTTATTCGGCTTGCCAACAATGACCTCTACCCATACTAACTCACAGGACTATCTACTTCAATTTCGCTACAAGATAAACTACTTCTAACAACAAACATGCCACCGACTACATTTAGCCTATACTTCATAAACACCGTTAGTTCCTTCGCAAAAAATTTGACTGAATTTATTTCCAGCTTTAGCCGGCTTTCAGTGCGTAAAACGATTTGAGCACCAGTGCCTTCTATTAGCGCTTGGAGCTCTGGTTCTTTCCCAACACATCTACGACAATTTACAGCTGTTATATGAATGGTTCCTAGATCTATGTTTTTCCTGTGTTCGACCTGCACCTTCTGAGACGGAATCCCTTTCTGCGTTTCCCCGAGACGCTCTAACCTAAAAAACCGTCCAGTCCACGCTAAACAGCCCCCGCTACCAGTGTAGCCGCCTCCTGCGTGTAATGGACTCCTGACTTATTTAGCGGAACCCGGAATCCCACCACCCAAGGGTGCAAGTCGAGGAATCTGCATCATACACCGTCGCAGAACCGTCTGAGCCTCTGACTCAGATCCTCAATTCGGCTCTGTACCAGAGGTCCGCAATCGCTCCTGTCGACTAGGCTGCAAATGGTGAGCTCCGCTTTCCGCTCACAAGCAAGACTGGCAGCCTTTTAACGTTTCAGATAACCGCTCGAAACAGGAGAGAATCTCTTGCGATCCAATGCGACACACATCATGGTACCGAGGTGAGCTACCATCTGCATTTGGTTACATCATGTGCTTTTCATGGAATCCGGCCCGTGACTGCCAAGATCTTGCAGCCTGAAAGTTTTCCTCTGAAACAGGAGAAGCGACTGCATCTGGCTGGTGACATTGTCCGCCACATACAGCACCTGGAACCTGTTTGTCAGACTAACCAGAGAGGTCTTACGTTCGGCCCGCCGCAAAGTCTTTCGTAGCCTGCCACGCCCCCAGGTGAGCTCCCTCTCTACCACGGTTGAGGACTCAACCTCATGCGATCAGTAACTGGGCTGGTCACCGGTGCGGACATGAGGGCTGTGCTGGGCGTCCGTTGGATCCCCACGGCCTGTCCACAACAGCGACGTCCATCCAAACAACCGACTATCGACATGCGCTGCGAACTAGAAGTCACTGACGAAAACGCCAGAACTGTGTATAGTAATTTAGATTTACATGCAGAGATTCAAAAACTACAGTACCAAGGCACACAGGTGAGACTACGTAATTCGCTCCTGGTTAGGAACTAGTGAAAGGTTGCAAAAGAGGTTACTTTCCGCCACAAACGAAATCGCAAGAACTGTGCATAGTAAATATTAAATACATAATTCGCTCCTTGTTAGGAACTCGTAAAATATCACAAAACCAGTTACTTCCCTGTTCCCAGAATGAGATTTTCACTCTGCAGCGGAGTGTGCGCTGATATGAAACTTCCTGGCAGATTAAAACTGTGTGCCCGACCGAGACTCGAGCTTGGACCTTTGCCTTTCTTTCAGGAGTGCTAGTTCTGCAAGGTTCGCGGGAGAGCTTCTGTGAAGTTTGGAAGGTAGGACACGAGATACTGGCAGAAGTAAAGCTGTGAGTACCGGGCGTGAGTCGTGCTTCGGTAGCTCAGATGGTAGAGCACTTGCCCGCGAAAGGCAAAGGTCCCGAGTTCGAGTCTCGGTCGGGCACACAGTTTTAATCTGCCAGGAAGTTTCATATCAGCGCACACTCCGCTGCAGAGTGAAAATCTCATTCTGGAAACATCCCCGGGGCTGTGGCTAAACCATGTCTCCGCAGTATCCTTTCTTTCAGGAGTGCTAGTTCTGCAAGGTTCGCAGGAGAGCTTCTGTAAAGTTTGGAAGGTAGGAGACGAGGTACTGGCAGAAGTAAAGCTGTGAGTACCGGGCGAAAGTCGTGCTTCGGTAGCTCAGATGGTAGAGCACTTGCCCGCGAAAGGCAAAGGTCCCGAGTTCGAGTCTCGGTCGGGCACACAGTTTTAATCTGCCAGGTAGTTTACTTCCCTGTTGCTGTTGTTGTTCGGCCGGCAGCTGCCGCCTGACTGACTTAATGATTTGAGTTGAGGAATAGGATGTGTATACAAAATTTCAGCAGTGTTTTAACCGAGTAATTTTGGTTTGAAGTGCATGTCCTGCACGTAAAGTTGTTAATTTGACGTGATATGTTGGATTATTTGGAATTTTATATCTTTTGTATATTCTACCTTCACGTATCATTTTATTATATGAATGCATACATCTTAGAAACAATAAAAGATGAGTAATGAAGACTCTTTGATCTGTTAGTTTCATGTTTACACTACATGAAAGTTATGTCAAGCGTGATCAATAATTGACGCTGCCTAAGATTTGACAGTCCGCCCTCGTGGTCTCGCGGTAGCGTTCTCGCTTCCCGAGCACGGGGTCCCGGTTTCGATTCCCGGCGGGGTCAGGGATTTTTCCTGCCTCGAGATGACTGGGTGTTGTTGTGTCGTCTTCATCATCATCATTCATCCCCATTACGGTCGGAGCAAGGCAACGGCAAACCACCTCCATTAGGACCTTGCCTAGTAAGGCGGTGCGGGTCTCCCGCATCGTTCCCCTACGCTCTGTAAAGAAGCATGGGACTTCATTTCCATTTTTTTTCAAGATTTGACAGCCGTTTAACATACACGACAACCTGTATATTATGTGATAGGACGTATTTCATATTCTGCCGTATTACCTGACACGCACGGCACTCCTGTAGAGGTACATAATGCGAGCAGTCTTATATTCCTGCTACTACATATACAGTTGTAATTTAAGGAAATTATGTACATACAGTTGTTTGTTCCTCTATCTTAGATGCCACTGATGATGCGCTAGAAACCCGAAAACCGGTTTTGGCAAGTAAACATTTCCGGTACAGGTCATCGTGTGTAGAAGACGTCCTTTAACAACTTACATTCGAATAGTTATCCAGTGAGCTATAAATTGATGTGAAAATGTATTCATTTAAGAATAACTTTGTACAGACACAAATATACTCAACAACTGACGTAAACGTAGGTATTCTGTGCTTGCAAGCGACACCTGAAAATGAGCGCATAGTGCTAAGTGTTCAAAATGCACTGTGAGCCACTGCATTCGCTGACACAGCCTGCGTTATTGCTGGTTTAGCCTCTAGCAGTGCTTGTAGAAGTACTACTTTATTGCTACACGGACGTACTAAAAAAGAAATGAAATACTTAAAGCGGGAAGTCGGCAAATTCTGTCGGTTGGTAGGATCTTCGCCTATTGATAATTATCCAGTTTGGCCGTTAACATATTTTTCTACATATACCTATGCTTTGCCAATAACGATTTTAGTTTCCAGGTAAATCACACAATTCAAAGTAACCAACCTTACAGCCACACTGCCTATATTTTCTCACTGCTTGATAATATTCTCAAGCCAGCTACAAGGAACGTAAGTGAATTCCAGTTTAGTTGCTTTTAGCGGTAACAATTCACGGAAGGTAAGAACAAAAACGAAAACAAATTCACACATCAACAACCACAGAGTTAATAATCGGGAGTAAATAGCTAATATTCGTAGGAAAGAGCTGGTCTGAATCAAATTAATAAAAGTTACCTAAGCTGACGCCAATAACTCGCTATTCTGGCTTTGTTGTTAATAAAATGAGGAAGAACAATCAGAAATACACTACAGAAGGTGGAGCGACGCGTCAGAGAGGCCAGTCTTGGCGCGTTTTAGCCACTCTTGTAACCACATCCATCATAATGAAATTTTATGTTGTCAAAGTGGAGCAAGCGATCGATTTTGAATATTACTTTCTTATTCACAGCTGCCCTGTTCAAATAACATCCATCACAATGAAAATTATGCGTCGTCGAAGTGGAGCAAGCGAACAGTTTCGAAAATTACTTTCTTATTCACAGTTGTCTTGATCGCGGTTGGTGTACTTGATAATTCTACCGGTTTCGGCTCGTATGAGTCATCACCATAGCGAGTATGTTGATACGAAAGTAATACGTCAAACTATGACGTCACACGCCCGTCGTGGTCGCTTGAAACCGCATGGTTGGTAAATGACCGAGGTGATGGCTAAACCATCATTTGACGTCTTAATTTCGTAACAAGATGCTGGTTATCGTAATGATTCATATGAGCCGAAACCGGTGGACAGTCAAGTCCACCAAGTGCGACGAAGACAACTGAATAAAACAGTAATATCGATCGCAGACAATACAATGCAACGCGCTGTCGTGTCACTGTGTGTGTAGGAGGCTGTGGTGTGCAGTGTCAGTCAGCAGCAGAGGCGTCCGCGGTGGAGCGGCCAGCATTTCGCGCAGAAAGGTGTGGGGAGCCGCGACCCCTGCGTGGGCGGACTAATGAAACAGAGCCGCCCGCGCAGCGCGGGGGCGGAGGCGATGTTTTTACTCGCGGGGGAGAAATCCGCGAGGGTGTGGGCATGACTCACGGCCGGATCGATCATGTAAAGTACGCCAGCCAATGGCAGGCCGGCGACGCCACCCCCTCCCCTCCACGCGTCCGCCACGCCGGGGCGGGGGATTTTTTTATCCCAGTACGCTCGCTGCACGATGCGCATTGCGCTGGTCATGGCCCAGAGCTAACGGTGCTGCAACAGTATCTTCTATTCCACTGTGTCTTCCTTCTTGTACTTTTTTACTGCTGTCTTCTCCTTACTCAGCTATTAATTAATGTCGAAGGAAAGGGCAAAGGCAATTAAATACTCGCTTAATGTCTATCCGAATAGGTAAGTCACTGGAATGAGAAACTGCTAGTAAATATAACTCAATGCATAATTCTGAATGGGGAGACGTCCTAGGAGGCGACGGCTGCAGCCGGCCTACGTCAAGGCTACGCCCACCATATAACACAACAGTTTAACATAGACTTCTCCCTTCGTCATCGTCGTGGTGCGCGTAGTAAACCACTCTTAGTCGACCTTAAGCCGTTCAGTTAAGAAAATTGGTAGTACACAACATGGCGGATCGTACTTTCTCCAACCAATCAAAATTTTATCCTCTACAACTCACATAGACAGAGTGATCACAAATTCCCAATACCCCCTGTCGCTTATCCACATACCCATACAGGGTCGCACTGTATTAATCTGGGACAACTTGGTTCAGGTAGTGCGACTATTCTTTATTGTTTATTCCAGACTGACTGTGGGTACACCACCGTTTTCGTAACAAAGTGATTCTCCTCCATGCATCCTGTGAAATTCTCAACATTACTGTCGTGATGACAGTACACGTACATGGAACAGCATCCTTCTACATCTACACAGATACTCCGCAAGATACCGTACGGTGCGTGGTAGAGAAAAACGACTCCATATGAGCCCTAATTTCTCGTATCTTACCTTCGTGGACCTTGTGTACAATGTATGTTGGCGGCGGTAGCCAGCTTCAAATACCGATTCTCTAAATTTTCTCAGTACTGTTTCCCGAAAAGAACGTCACCTTCCCTCCACTGATTCCCGTTGGAGTTCCCGAAGCATCTCAGTAACACTTAGGCCTATGTGTTGTTCGAACCACCCGATAACAAATCTAGCAGCCAGATTCTGAATTGCTTCAATGTCTTCCTTCAATTCGACCTGATACGGATCCCAAATACCCGAGCAGTACTCAAGAATAGGTCGCACCAGCGTCTTCTATGCCGTCTCCTTTACCGGTGAACCACTCTTTACTAAAATTCTCCCAATACACCGAATTCGACCATTCGCCTTTCCCACCACAGTTCCCACACGTTCGTTCCATTTCATATCGCTTTGCAACGTTATACCCAGATATTTTAACGACTTGACTGTCAAGCCGGATGCTAGTAATACTGTATCCGAACGTTACGGGTTGGTTCTTCCTACTCATTGGCATTAACTTATATTTTTCCACACTTAGAGTGAAACGTCCCCTTTGAAAAATTATGAATGACTGTGTTGGTAAATCTCGTACGTTATTTGATTTTCAAACAGCTGAGCAAAACTGAACGTACTCAGACATTTCTCTCTTTACGTATTCTGATCATTACTAAATTGACACACAATATTTTTAGCGCAACGCAATCTGACTTTCAATAATCCCCACAAAAGAATGGCCCTGACTAACAATCACCTATACCTTTCATGAATCACTTACCTCACAAAAATCTTCGTTACTCGAACTACTGCAATACAGCGAGCGCCAATACTGCCAGCTAAATAAAAGTTTCTAACTACTGAAGGCACTAACTACTGATAGGCATAGTTAGCAAAGGAAACATTTTGATAGAGAACAAACAATGTATTTACCTTAATAGCGTTCAAAAGTCATTGTATATATATATATATATATATATATATATATATATATATATATATATATATATATATATATATGCGTGTGTGTGTGTGTGTGTGAGACATCAAATTAAACAGATTTCTTTTTGAAACTTCCTGGCAGATTAACACACGTCCAGATCGTCCACTCAATACCCTGGCCGCACCTCCAACCAACTGCCCTACACTACACAAGCGAATATTCCAACAGTGAGTCCAACCAGCCACAGACTGCACACAGCACAATGAGTGATTTTCACACAGAGCGCTAAGTGGCGTTACCAACATAAAAACCTAAACAGCCTACTTACAAGGGTTAACTGCTACTCATCACACCAACTAGAAATTTTGTCTAAATCGTCTTGTATCTTCCTACAGTTACTCAACTTCGACACCTTACCGTACACTACAGCATCATCAGCAAACAACCCCAGATAGGTGCCCACCCTGTCCGCCAAATCATTTATGTTTATAGAGAATAACAGCCATTCCATCACACTTCCCTGGAGCACCCCTGTCGAGACTCTTGTCTCACCGTCCTGCAGTGGGACACTGTGTCAAACGCCTTCCGGAAATTCAGAAATATGGAATCTGCTTGTTACCCTTCATCCACAGTTCGCAGTATCTCATGTGCGAAAAGGGCAAGCTGAGTTTTGCAGGAGCGATACTTTTGAAAACCACGCTGATTCGTGGATATAAGCTTCTCAGTCTCAAGAAAGTTCATTGTATTCCAAATGAGAATATGTTCAAGGGTTCTGCAGCAAATCGGAGTTAGGGATACTGGTCTGTAATTTTGCGGTTTCCTTTCTTTACCCTTCCTGTAACTGCAGTCTCCTGTATACTGGAGTCACCTGCACATTTTTCCAGTCGCTTGGGACTTTGTGCCGGGCGTGAGATTCACGATAAATTCAGGTTAGGTAAGGAGCCAATGCCGTAGAGTACTCTTTGAGAAATCGAATTGGGGTTCCATCCGGACTTGGAGATTTATTTGCTTTCAAATCTTTGTTGTTTCTCTACGCCAGGGATGTTTATTACTACGTTGCCCATACAAGAGTCTGTCCGATTGTAAATGACGGTATGTCTGTACGATTCTCCTGCGTGAACGACTTCTTGAACGTGAAATTTAGAACTTCGGCTTTCGTATTATTATCTTCAACTGCAACGCCAGACTTATCAACAAGGGACTGAATGGAAGCCTCAGACCCGCTTAACAATCTTTCGCAGAGCCATAATTTTCTCGGGTTCTCCGCCAGATCTTTTCCTAAGGTGTGACGGTGCTAGTTTTGTATGTCTCGCACATAGGTCTTTTCACAGAGGCATGAATCTCAACTAACCTTTGCTTGTTATTTCTGCGTTCTCTTGTCAACCGGAAGTGCAACAGCCTCTACTTTCTCATTATCTTCCGAATTTCGTTGTTAAACCGTGGTGAGTCTTTTCCATCCTTTATCTACTTACTAGGCACATATGTCTTCAGATCACGATTTACAAACTGCTTAAGCTTTACCCATAATTCCTCTACGTCCATCCTATTGGAACTAAGTGATGTCAGTCCACTGTCTAAGTGAGATGCTAACAACAGTTTATCTGCTGTGTCTAACAGAAACACTCACATAGCCACAGTTGTCATAATGACATTATGGTGGTTAATCCCCGTGTCTATACTGACATTGTCGATAAAGTCCGGCCAGTTTGAAGCTACGAGGTCTAAGATATTACCACTGCGTGCGGGCTGCCGAGCTAGCTGCCCAAGGCAGTTTTCAGGAAACGTGTTTCAAAGTATTCCGTACGTTCAGATGTTCAAATGTGTGTGTATTGCTAAGGGGCCAAACTGCTGAGGTCATCAGTCTCTAGACTTACACACTACTTAAACTAACTTACGCTAAGGACAACCAACACACACATGCATGGCCGTGGGAGGACTCGAACCTCCGGCGGGAGGGTTCAAATGGTTCAAATGGCTCTGAGCACTATGGGACTCAACATCTTAGGTCATAAGTCCCCTAGAACTTAGAACTACTTAAACAAAAATGGTTCAAATGGTTCTAAGCACTATGAGACTCAACTGCTGAGGTCATTAGTCCCCTAGAACTTAGAACTAGTTAAAACTAACTAACCTAAGGACATCACACACATCCATGCCCGAGGCAGGATTCGAACCTGCGACCGCAGCGGTCTCGCGGTTCCAGACTGCAGCGCCAGAACCGCGCGGCTACTTCGACCGGCAGAACTACTTAAACCTAACTAACCTAAGGACATCACACACACCCATGCCCGAGGCAGGATTCGAACCTGCGACCGTAGCAGTCCCGCGGTTCCGGACTGCAGCGCCAGAACCGCACGGCCACCGCGGCCGGCCCGGCGGGAGGGACCGCGCGATTCGTGCATGCCGGCCGCGGTGGTCTCGCGGTTCTAGGCGCTCAGTCCGGAACCGCGCGACTGCTACGGTCGCAGGTTCGAATCCTGCCTCGGGCATGGATGTGTGTGATGTCCTTAGGTTAGTTAGGTTTAAGTAGTTCTAAGTTCTAGGGGACTGATGACCACAGATGTTAAGTCCCATAGTGCTCAGAGTTATCTGAACCATTTGATTCGTGCATGGCGCCTCTAACCGCACGGCCACTCCCGCGCGGCTATTCCATATGACTGTCTGTGTCCTCCGGTATGAATCCACGGACATGCCAGTCTATACTCGGTAGGTTAAAGTCGCCTCCAACTAGTATTGCATGATCTGTGTATTTTGCGCAACTGAACACAGACTTTCTTTGAATGACTCTAGAACTGCCATAACGGAATCGGGTGGCCGGTAAAAACATCCAACAATTAATTTGGTTTCACCTAGATATGTTATACGCCGCAAGCCACACTCAACTTCGACCTAAATAGAGACAATATTTTTGTCAACTGCAATGAAGACTCCTCGTCCTCTGGACCTAATCTGTCTTCGCGATATACGTTCCATGACTCACTAAACATCCCAGAACCTTCTATTTCAGGTTACAGTCAGCTCTCGGTCCCAAGAATAATTTGAGCGCGAGAACTTTCCTGAAGAGCAGTAAATTCGCGAACTTTATCGTGAATACTTGCAAGCTTCTTACTTTCAATTACTATCAAGACTTCAATGAAAATGGCAAAGGTAATGTTAATCGGAACACTAGGAAGGTTGTGGTCTAAATAACAATAGACTTATTATTCTTAACATCACAAGACAAAAAAGATGGCTAAAGAAACGGCACACAATCATTTTTTTATTGGACAAACGCTTTGAGTGATATGTGGTCTATGGTGAACAAAGTGATAGGGTGGGGATCAACACACGATGCTAACCAAAACTAATCGCTTTACCTGACTTCATACATTCCATGAAGAAAAATATGATTCGAAAGAACAGGTGGCTGAGAAGCATATATTGGAGCCCTACGCCGTAGAAGCAAATACTTTACGCTCCTACTGCTCAGGGCGGCACGCCACGATGCATTCGGCGACTGAAGGCATGGACGGCAGCAATCTTTTGTTAATGGCGGCGCGCCCGAAAAAAAATGCAAGTACGCCGTCTTGCGTTCGGCTAATTCGGAACGCAAGTACTTCCCTGTGAGCTTCTGAAACCCCAGTGGATTCCAGTGTGCAGGTGGACCCGTTTGCTGGTCTGCCAAACCAATTTGACTCCGTGCCACGACTACGCGCGACGGAATATGTCAAATGTTTAGACGGCCAACTCAAAACAAGTAAGTACACCCATGCATCACTCGTTGTGTGCGTGATGCTAGAAGTAGTATCTCTGACGGTTCAGATGGCGACTGGCACAAGCTCTAAGTGGCACAGTAGCAAAGGACAAAAGTCCCACCGTTTAGATAAGGACTTGACGGTTCTTTACTAGCGAAGTGCCAGTACAAGAGTGACCACTTCTCTGTCTGTCAACTTTCCTCGCCAGCTCGGTAGCCCAGCACATTTACATCTTAGACTACTCCCACATTAGCCGAAGCCAATCACGAGCTGGAGTGTGGGACTCGTAGCTGGGAGACCGCCCCTTGCTCTGCATACACAGATTTGACCAATCAGCGACTTTAAAAATTAATTGGGAGAAAAAGAAAAAAAGATGCAGCTTCACGGCCTCCTTCCCACGCGTTTACACCGTGTCTTTTGCTAAAACTGTGAACACCGTGTCTTTTGCTAAAAGTGTGACCTGGATGGAACCACAGCCCTCCATAAAAAGTTCGTTATCTCCCCTGCTGCGTCCATTCCGAACTTTCGAAAGAACGGCCATAAACTCGCTAAAGGCCACGTGCCTTCACAAACATGTTTTGCAGCAGAGTCTGGACGTCTGGGCGCGACTGACCTGTCCCACGGAAATTCGCATAAACACACAGTCGTCTCATCAGCTTCCTACCTAACAAGGGCCCATCCTCTGCTTTATTGCTGGTCATCAAGGCATTGCCCATAGCAGCGGCGACTCCTTGGCGCTGGTCAGCCTACATGGACGCGGCCGCCGACCGAACGGCGCCAACCAACGTGTCTGCACAATGAGACCAAGGAGCTAGGCAGTGCGACACTGTTTTTACCCAGGTTCCGTAGGAAAAACGTTCCCCTCAGCCTTCAGGCGCCGATGCTTTTACTGCAGTCGTTTAAATCGGCACCCTCTTCCTTTGAATGCAGGTAAAGCTTACCACTTTTCAGTCACTAGAGCACACAAGCAAGATCTTTTAACTACTGCGAACCATTTCAGCACTTTGTCACGTAGAAGAAGGTGTAATTAGGTGAATGACGAGCTCTAAATTCACTTAGCGAAGGTTTATTCAGCACTTACACATACAAGAGCGCAGAGCGAACTGCCTCCGGCCAGAAAACATACAGTATATATACAGCTACAGAACATTCCAGTACAATGATTCTTGACATTTGTGGATACTTCTAGAATGTACTCAAACCGAAAACATAATTAAAATTTTACAGTCCAGGTGAGTTTTGAACTCACGACCTTCCATGCAACAGTTTTTTTTAATCTCATTTTGTTCCTTGCTCGTCCCGGACGTCATAAGACATCCGTTTACGTTCGTTGTTGATCCATTAACTCAGTTTTTTTTTATGACAGAGGGCAGCTAACCCTCTGACCGAACACGCTGAGCTACCGTGCCGGCTTTTTTTCCCGTGATTGTTCGTTGCACATGGTCGTAGCGGACGTCACGTGACATCCGTTGAAGTTCGTTGCTCATCCATCCCTCAGTCTTTTTATTACAGAGAGCACACAGCCGTCTGACCGAACACGCTGAGCTACCGTGCCGGCTAACAGTTTAGTATCATAACCACTACACCGCAGTGCTACTCAGCCTCTGCAGCGACAATATGAATGAAGTCAGATCATATCCAGTATAGCAACCAAGCAATAAAGCTCAACTTCCCTAAGAACATAGCACAGCATAACACAATATCAGAAGTGAGAGTGCCTTGTAATCTTTCATACTTCACACACAAAATTTTGACAGTCGAAGTGTCTTTACTCTGAACGCTGTTTGACTTCCCTTGCTGCGTATCTACTGGTGAGTGTTCATCAGAGCACCTCAAACTACCGTCTAGCCTGAAAGACCCTCATGTGCACTCTACAAGTGCTCTGCTACCCGAGTAGCTGCTTTCTTTGTGTAGTGCAACCCTGACCTATCAAGGGGGGTGCTACAAATCCCCACACGATAGCACAGGTCTAGATATCTGCAGCCAAGCCCTATCAACTGAGGATGACCTCAGAACCCATGCAACAAGCGTCTTTGATGCCAACGTGTGCCACAAATTGCAAACGACTGCACTCTGAACGCTCGATTCCGCTGGCAAGGCCACCTCCACATCCCGGGTGAGGCCTCCCGGCAGACATACCGAGTGCGCATTGGTTTTCTTTCCAGCCCTGAACGCGATCTTCTAAGGGGCTCCGTAACACGCCTAACATTGGAGCTCCCTAGTAAACCCCTCTCCCCGTGTGCCTGCTCAGACCCTGCTGGAGAGGCCACATGCCCACTTACAGGGCGAATGGGCTAGGTCAGACGGCCAGTCACCTCATTGGTCCTCCGCCTCCAGCGACGCAAACATGTTACCACCCGCCACTCACCCTGCTATGAGGGCGGATCCACCGTGTCGGGTACATCAGGAAGTGCCTCTGGTGCAGAGCACTTGGGCAAAACAAGCGACAACTGAGGTGTCCCATGTGATAAGCCAGATTCTCCGCCACCCCTACACCCCAATGTAGCAGCCGGAAGGTGACTGTCAGTAGCCAAGAGGCATTCAGTTGTTCAAGAACTGCGGCCAGCTCCTCCTGCATCACCACACAGCATTCAGACACGCTAACCAACCTAGCAAGACTAACTGAAGAGATAAACTATAAAAGCAGGCAGAATCCTAGAGATGCAACTTGCTACCATCCTGACGTGTCACCACTGGACGCTGATGCGTTAATGAGTTCTGTAGCTGGCTTTTCAGTGAAAAACCATTGCGCAAAAAACTGAATGCATTCTCCCTCACAAAAATACTTGGTTGAACCTCCTAACACAGAAAAGCACACACGAAATTTAATAAATGAATAAAAGGAAAAGTTCGTCAACTGTCTCGTAACGTGTAGGAGCAACCTTCTGTTTAATGACCCCCCATAGTGCATTGCCGCTATATGACAGAGCAGGACTTCTCGATGGCCACTCCAAACGTACAGGCAAGTGGACAGAATCACCTAGGAGCAATAGGTATATTACTTCAGTTTCTGTAACAAAAGGCATGTAACCGTGGTCTAGGGGTAGCGTCTTTGGTTCATAATCAAAACGTCTTCAGTCCCGGGTTCGATCCCCGCCACTGCCTAAATTTTGATAAATAATCAGCATTGGCGGCCGAAGACTTCCGGCATAAGAAGTCAGCCTCATTCTGCCAACGGCCTTGTAAAAGAGGGCGGATAGAGGTTCAGGGCACTCTCTTGTCCTAGGCGGAAGAATCAGCAATGATCAACGACATGAGGATGCCGAAGGCAATGGAAACCACTGCATTAAAGACACGTAACGTGTATCCACAAGATATGTGGCCTGTATTTGAAGAAGTGTCATGATGATCTCTCCATTGGCAAAAGATTCCGGAATAGTCCCCCATTCGGATCTCCGGGAGGGGACTGCCAAGGGGGAGGTTACCATGAGAAAAAGATTGAGTAATCAACGAAAGGATAACGTTCTACGAGTCGGGGCGTGGAATGTCAGAAGCTTGAACGTGGTAGGGAAACTAGAAAATCTCAAAAGGGAAATGCAAATGCTCAGTCTAGATATAGTAGGGGTCAGTGAAGTGAAGTGGAAGGAAGACAAGGATTTCTGACCAGATGAGTATCGGGTAATATAAACAGCAGCAGAAAATGGTATAACAGGTGTAGGATTCGTTATGAATAGGAAGGTAGGGCAGAGGGTGTGTTACTGTGAACAGTTCACTGACCGGGTTGTTCTAATCATAATCGACAGCAGACCAACACCGACAACGATAGTTCAGGTATACATGCCGACGTCGCAAGCTGAAGATGAACAGATAGAGAAAGTGTATGAGGATATTGAAAGGGTAATGCAGTATGTAAACGGGGACGAAAATCTAATAGTCATGGGCGACTGGAATGCAGTTGTAAGGGAAGGAGTAGAAGAAAAGGTTACAGGAGAATATGAGCTTGGGACAAGGAATGAAAGAGGAGAAAGACTAATTGAGTTCTGTAACAAGTTTCAGCTAATAATAGCGAATAACCTGTTCAAGAATCACAAGAGGAGGAGGTATACTTGGAAAAGGCCGGGAGATACGGGAAGATTTCAATTAGATTACATCATGGTCAGACAGAGATTCCGAAATCAGATACTGGATTGTAAGGCGTACCCAGGAGCAGATATAGACTCAGATTACAATATAGTAGTGATGAAGAGTAGGCTGAAGTTCAAGACATTAGTGAGGAAGAATCAATACGCAAAGAAGTGGGATACGGAAGTACTAAGGAATGACGAGATACGTTTGAAGTTCTCTAACGCTATAGATACAGCAATAAGGAATAGCGCAGTAGGCAGTACAATTGAAGAGGAATGGACATCTCTAAAAAGGGCCATCACAGAAGTTGGGAAGGAAAACATAGGTACAAAGAAGTTAGCTGCGAAGAAACCATGGGTAACAGAAGAAATACTTCAGTTGATTGATGAAAGGAGGAAGTACAAACATATTCCGGGAAAATCAGGAATACAGATATACAAGTCGCTGAGGAATGAAATAAATAGGAAGTGCAGGGAAGCTAAGACGAAATGGCTGCAGGAAAAATGTGAAGACATCGAAAAAGATATGATTGTCGGAAGGACAGACTCAGCATACAGGAAAGTCAAAACAACCTTTGGTGACATTAAAAGCAACGGTGGTAACATTAAGAGTGCAACGGGAATTCCACTGTTAAATGCAGAGGAGAGAGCAGATAGGTGGAAAGAATACATTGAAAGCCTCTATGAGGGTGAAGATTTGTCTGATGTGATAGAAGAAGAAACAGGAGTCGATTTAGAAGAGATAGGGGATCCAGTATTAGAATCGGAATTTAAAAGAGCTTTGGAGGACTTACGGTCAAATAAGGCAGAAGGGATAGATAACATTCCATCAGAATTTCTAAAATCATTGGGGGAAGTGGCAACAAAACGACTATTCACGTTGGTGTGTAGAATATATGAGTCTGGCGATATACCATCTGACTTTCGGAAAAGCATCATCCACACAATTCCGAAGACGGCAAGAGCTGACAAGTGCGAGAATTATCGCACAATCAGCTTAACAGCTCATGCATCGAAGCTGCTTACAAGAATAATATACAGAAGAATGGAAAAGAAAATTGAGAATGCGCTAGGGGACGATCAGTTTGGCTTTAGGAAAAGTAAAGAGACGAGAGAGGCAATTCTGACGTTACGGCTAATAATGGAAGCAAGGCTAAAGAAAAATCAAGACACTTTCATAGGATTTGTCGACCTGGAAAAAGCGTTCGACAATATAAAAAGGTGCAAGCTGTTCGAGATTCTGAAAAAAGTAGGGGTAAGCTATAGGGAGAGACGGGTCATATACAATATGTACAACAACCAAGAGGGAATAATAAGAGTGGACGATCAAGAACGAAGTGCTCGTATTAAGAAGGGTCTAAGAGAAGACTGTAGCCTTTCGCCCCTACTCTTCAATCTGTACATCGAGGAAGCAATGATGGAAATAAAAGAAAGGTTCAGGAGTGGAATTAAAATACAAGGTATTAAGAAGGGTCTAAGACAAACTGTAGCCTTTCGCCCCTACTCTTCAATCTGTACATCGAGGAAGCAATGATGGAAAAAAAAGAAAGGTTAGGAGTGTAATTAAAATACAAGGTGAAAGGATATCAATGATACGATTCGCTGATGACATTGCTATGCTGAGTTAAAGTGAAGAAGAATTAAATGATCTGCTGAACGGAATGAACAGTCTAATGAGTACACAGTATGGTTTGAGAGTAAATCGGAGAAAGACGAAGGTAATGAGAAGTAGTAGAAATGAGAACAGCGAGAAACTTAACATCAGGATTGATGGTCACGAAGTCAATGAAGTTAAGGAATTCTGCTACCTAGGCAGTAAAATAACCAATGACGGACGGAGCAAGGAGGACATCAAAAGCAGACTCGCTATGGCAAAAATGTCATTTCTGGCCAAGAGAAGTCTACTAATATCAAATACCGGCCTTAATTTCAGGAAGATATTTCTGAGGATGTACGACTGGAGTACAGCATTGTATGGTAGTGAAACATGGACTGTGGGAAAACCGGAACAGAAGAGAATCGAAGCATTTGAGATGTGGTGCTATAGACGAATGTTGAAAATTAGGTGGACTCATAAGGTAAGGAATGAGGAGGTTCTACGCAGAATCGGAGAGGAAAGGAATATGTGAGAAACACTGATAAGGAGAAGGGACAGGATGATAGGACATCTGCTAAGACATGAGGGAATGACTTCCATGGTACTAGAGGGAGCTGTAGAGGGCAAAAACTGTAGAGGAAGACAGAGATTGGAATACGGCAAGCAAATAATTGAGGACGTAGGTTGCAAGTGCTACTCTGAAATGAAGAGGCTAGCACAGGAAAGGAATTCATGGCGGGCCGCATCAAACCAGCCAGTAGACTGATGACAAAAAAAAAAAAAATAATAATAATAATAATAATAATAATAAAAATGTTAGATCACCAGTCACTTTGATTTTTGCACTCACTCCTTGGCCTTTAAGCCATACAGCGACGGACTCACATTAATTTTATTTTACGATGAGTCCCGGTCCTCACTACAAATGGCATATTAGAAGTGAAATACGACCTATTCATGTCCCGGTTGCACACCTCGTTTACTTGAAAGGTGCGGTAAGCAATGATATCTCTACTACTGAAAGTCTCCAGTCCTGCAACAGTTTCACGGTAGCTCCAGGATACCGCACAATAGCAGCAGCTGGCCAATCATTGAGCTGTACCTTTCTGCACCAGTGTAAAATTCAGAACTGCCCCATTGTAAAATTCAGAACACATCCACAAAACATGGATGGCCCTTGCTGAACAACTTGCGTTCCAATATTATTATCTGTCGTAATTACTACATTGCCAATGGCCTTATAGACCGTCAGGCGAGAACGCACTTCGTTCTAATTGCCATATTTCTCACTGCAGCGTCAAGGGACCTGTCAAGGTGGAGGAGACCTCGGAAGAGGAGTGCCCGTCTTATACCTCGGGTATATGGATTGAGGACACGGATGAGGATGGAATGACTGGTTCGCCGCTTTGCTCGTCGTCTAAGAAAAATTGAAAAGGGCCGCCGAATTCGGTAGAGGACCAAGTATATGATCACTCGCTTTCTGGCAACAGTGAAGCCAATGTTAGTGTTTGTGAAGAGGTTCCATCACAATTGTCTCATGACATTTAAGCATGGTGATAGTGACTAAGATAATTCATTCCAGTCGGTTCCAAATATTAAATACAACCGACTTGACACCTGCATATAGTTATTTTTATTGTAATTATTATGGAGTTACAGTTTCGAAAGTATGGCTTACATTTCATAGTTTTAATGCAATGATAGTAATGGAAGACGGTAGTCATGAAGACGTTGACGGTGATGAGCCGGATGCTGATCCGAAGACAAACTAACACGGTAAGATCTAGGTGTTCCATTTTTTTTTCGCGCGCTGTACGAGATGGAATAACAAGTAATTATTGTGAAGGTGGTTCGATGAACCCTCTGCCAGGCACTTAAATGTGATTTGCAGAGTAGCCATGTAGATGTAGAAGTTAACGTGAGCGATTAGTCTGATAATTAACCTGTCGGTTGGAAACCGATAACTCCGCTATTTATATAAACATATAGCACTATAAAAATTGGCTGGCTGCTTTTATCTTCTCTGCAAGAATCAACCTGTATTTTGTACACAGCCAAGTGCTCAGAACGTCAGTTTTCGAAACAATAGCATATAGTGAGCAGCTCTGTTACACTTTCGTTTGAAGTATATAGATTTATTACTTTTTTCAGGTTCGGAGCGTTCTGATTCTGCAGCTCTATGTTCAATTATTACGTCCACGATCGGTTTCGTCCTCATTATTTGGTCATTTTCAGGTGGAAATCGTACGAAAGTATAGCTACTTCATTCTTCAAAGCAAGATCCAACATAAAAAACATGGATTAGCTACGGGATCTCCGACAGCAAGTACACTAGCAGATATTCACGTTTATTAACTGGAAAATACATCCTCCAAGAATCGCCCTGAATTTAACACTTGTATAGCGTACTACAAACGCTGTTTTGATGTCGTTAACGTCTTATTCAGTGGTCCATACCAAGACCAAGTTGCAAATGCCCGTGGTAAAATGCATTATAATGTCAGTTTTACAGTCGAATAAGGAAGAAGACAAGAGTTTAACGTCCCGTCGACAACAAGGTCATTAGGGACGGAATAGAAGCTTGGATTAGGGAAGAGCGGGGAAGGAAATAGGCCATACCTTCTCAAAGGAACCATCCCAGAAATCGGCATTTGCCTTAAGCGATTTAGGGAAACCACGGAAAACCTAAATCCGGATAACCGAACGGGGATTTGAACCGTCATCCTCCTGAAAACAAAACCTGTTAGGTTTATACAGTCGAGCATCAGCGGGGTAACAGTATTGATTTTTTAGGTCTTTCCATTGCCATGAGTCAACTAAGACACGTTTTTGAAGTTTATCAGAAACCTGTATCTTCCGACGACATTACTCCTGCCACATTTTGTAATCCTACTCAACCGAAAAAGGTCTTCGTTCGTTCTGCAATAAACAGACTCCTCAAACTGCCACTACATGATTATTAAGTAAAAAAGGAACTTAGCGGTTTGCGAAATAAAGCCTGGAGTAACGGCTAGCCGGCCGAAGTGGCCGTGCGGTTAAAGGCGCTGCAGTCTGGAAACGCAAGACCGCTACGGTCGCAGGTTCGAATCCTGCCTCGGGCATGGATGTGTGTGATGTCCTTAGGTTAGTTAGGTTTAACTAGTTCTAAGTTCTAGGGGACTAATGACCTCAGAAGTTGAGTCCCATAGTGCTCAGAGCCATTTGAACCATTCCCTGGAGTAACGGCTATCACAGCAGGATCGTTGATGAAATTCATAATTTTACGGAGTCTAAACGAGGTTCTACATAAAAACAATTTCTAGCGTTTCCTTTCTATGGACAGGTCGCATACAGACTCACCAATCTTTTCAAAGCTAACCACATCGGAGAACAAACGGGAAGGAATTTTAAAACGCGGTGCAAGGAAACAACAGAAGTAAAAACAAAAAAGCACAAGAAATAGATGCACCTTCGCAGCTCACCTCGTACACGATAGTCACGAGCTGCACAGTGTCGGAGACAATCTCGTAATCCTTCATACAATGAAGAAAGGGTACTTCATGGACATATATAAAGAAATACATGGACATATATGAAGAAATAGAAATTTACGCACAAGTGAAAAAAAATTGAAGGAAAAGAAGCTCAACGAGCAATGCACATTAAGAACATCTTTTTTACTGGACATCTTGCGCCTCCTTATAGACAACTTCCCTTAAACATAGTCCGCAAGTTCGTAACTGTGTCTAGCAGTTTGTAAACATACTTTGTAGGAATGTCCACGATGCGTCCAAGCTACGCTAGCGCCTTCTAGTTCCCTATATTTTAATTTTTGGACGCTAGAGGACGTAACTTGTTTCCACTCGACTTGGATGCCCAGTCCACTGCAACTCTTTTATACTTTTATTAAATCTAACAGGTCTTTTAGCCTTTTATTTGCGGAGCATAAAATTTTAAATTTCGAAAATGTGTGAATATAGTACTTCTTAACGCTAAACACGCCAATACTTTCAACGTATCGAAGTGTACAGTTTTCATAATCCTGGGCAGATAACTTTTTAAATCTACCTGACTTTTACTTATTTTATCTGACACTGCTTCTCTGTATCACAATATAAGTTACATATTCTTCCTGTACGTATTATACCTTAACAATGGCAGTTTCAGATACACTTGAAAAGCCTGACATAAAGGCCGAAATCGGTCATGGACTTAATAAATTAGCAACTGGAGTGGCTTTTCATTAACTATACGGATTTTCTATAACTCTAGAGGCGCATCTCTCAAGTCCAGCGTCTGCTAACAGGCCTACTTCATTCGGCCCTACAATATTAAGACGTACCCTAAAACAGTCGCACTGACATCCTGTAGTCGTTCTCCTCAACAGACGCACTCCACTTTCCCAAAATACACGAACACACCAAAGTATTTCGTTACCTAAGCCTAATAGTGATTTCACGTGTACTCTTCATCTAGTATCGTATCGTAGTCCAAATAACGTCTGTAGTCCTTCGAGTACACTAGCAGACATTACAAAATTATTACGGAATGCAGACAGATGTCGGCCAGTGTGGCCTCGCGGTTCTAGGCGCTTCAGTCTGGAACCGCGCGACCGCTACGGTCGCAGGTTCGAATCCTGCCTTGGGCATGGATGTGTGTGATGTCCTTAGGTTAGTTAGGTTTAAGTAGTTCTAAGTTCTAGGGGACTGATGACCTCAGATGTTAAGTCCCATAGTGCTCAGAGCCATTTGAACCATTTTTGCAGAGAGATGCTGTCGGATAATCCGCACCTAATGGAAACCTGGCAGAAGACGCTAAATATGACTAAACATAATGTAATGCGCGTAAATAGACACAGAGATCCGATAACATAGTCAAAGTTAGCAACCTAAAACGTCAAGTATCCAGCAGTGAATACCAAAAAGGTCGAACGATTCTATAAAGCTAGCCTTTTGACTGGCAGCCACTAAATTAATATGTAAAGGAATAATACTAAGATAGTCATCTTTGGAGAAAGTCTCTTACGAAATAATCTCTTGGTTAATAGCTTTCTTTTCTTTCTAAAACCCAGCAGTGACATTACTTTTAATCAAAACTACTTCCAGAACCTGTGGCAATTTGCATCTGACCGCGCGGCAATAATAAATCGTCTCTCTCTCTCTCTCTCTCTCCCCCTGTCTGTCTCATCTGATAATGAAGCGATATGGTGTTTACAGACTTTAAGAAAGAAAAAAAACCTAACATCTAGGTAATTAAATTTCCATTACGAGTAAAAATCATAACCCACTGTTCCTTTGTATAAAAACAATGCGATAATTTTTAAAAAACCGAACGCTTGAAATCCAGACTTATTTTTAAATCGCTGTGTCCAATGAGCAACACGACTAATCTTAATTCGCCGATATACTTAGTTTCTTTCTGTCCTGAAATCTCGTCATATGCTTCATTAACCATTTTTTTATCTTTTTCTGTTCGAGTGTTTAATATTAGCGCTTGATTGACATAAATCAATTATTGCTCGTTAAAAACTGAATTCGTTTCTATCCTCTACAATAACCTCTGAGACGTCTTTTTCTTAAATTTTTGAAAGATCCTATATTGATAGAACCTTCAAAGTCGGAAAGAGGTGCTCTAGCAAGATTAGCAGAAATGCACGTCGGCGAAACGTATGAACTCATACTCAGTGATCAGGTACTCGTCTTCCGGTTCCGGGTATCTTCAACTCAGATACAAGAAAAGGTGAAAGGCCACCCTTTAAAATAACCATTATATGGGTTATCTGCAGCTGACAAGCTCGTCAGAGAAGTTGTCACGCAGTAGCGAAGGGAAGTCGTGTAATGTTACGCCCCGTTCTTCACCCACTGATCATTTATGTAGTGTGTTTTGAAGATTAAAAAACCACAAGCTCATGACAAGTCTGGAAACAGTCTAGATGCACGAAATGTCAGGCTGGAATAATGCCGCTTGTCGAGATATTCTGGTTCACTGTGTATAGTTCGCTGCACGCACATAAAAGAGTGGCGTCAGAAGCGTTGTGCCCTTGTGTTTCTTCCTCTGACGTGAAGTTCATAGCGAGTCACGGAATTTTTCTTTAAAGTACCCACTGGCAGTAAGATAATGCCTTTTAAGGTAAACAGATTTCTTCCTGCATATACTCATTTCATTCGAAATGGGTTGAGCAAGTTATACATTGTGACAGACAAGAAGTGAGTCAGTACATACACTAGTGTAACGTGCCTAAATTTCCTCTAAAGGTTTCGTTAATTCACGTAAACTATACTTAATGTTGTCGGGCTACAATAATAAGAGGCGTTTAAATGTAACCCGGTCACTAGCGTAAAGTAACGGTAACAATTTATTTAACCCAAAAATGTAGTTATACACAGTACACATACTCGAAAAATTTTGGCACAATTATCCCATTGCGACACTAGCCGGTCGATTCCATCCTTGAAGAAGCTAGTAGGCTGTCGGATCCAGGCCTGGACCCAGTCACACACTTCGTCGTCCGTTGCGAATCGATGTCCACGAATAGCTTGTTTTAGAGGTCCAAACACATGAAAGTCACACGGTGAATCGTCGGGACTGTACGGTGGATATTCCAGCGTTATCCACCGAAACTGCTGCAATGTCGTCTTCAGCGCATTGGCCGTGTGTGGGCGGGCGCTATCATGCAGGAGGATAACGCCATTGGACAACATGCCTCGGCGTTTCGACTTGATGACTCGTGTAAGGTTCTGTAAAGGGGCTTGATTACGCTGGTAATTGATGATGGTTCCTCGTTGCAGGAACTCGACAAGCAGTGGACCCTTGTGGTAAAAAAAGACGGACATCATGACCTTACCAGAACTGGTGTGGACGGCCTTTGATTTCTGTGGAGGTGTTGAAGTCGCATGTTTCCACTGCTTGCTCTGACGCTTGCTTTCTGGTTCAAAATGGCGACACCATGTTTCGTCACCTGTGACAATACGCGACAGAAAGCCGTATTCCTCCTCATTATAACGTTCCAGATGACTCAAAGACAGCGCCATTCAAGTATTGCGCTGTTCGGCGGTCAGTTGGTGGGGAACCCACTGCGCACAGATTTTTCGAAAGTTCAAGTGTTGAAGCATTATGGTGTGGACGGTGCCCACGCTAATACCCAGTAATCAATGGATCTCGTCCACGGTGATTTTGCGGCTGTCCAAGACTAAAGCATCCACTTCCGCAACAATTTCCGGTGTGATGACACGAGGAGCCTGTCCGGGACGAGCATCGTCTTCCAGTGACTCGCGCCCCTCAAGGAATCGTTTGCCCCATTCCACAACACTTGAACAACTCAGACTGTACTCACCGAATACAGACTTCATCCGTCGATACATTTCAAGGCCTTCAATTCCCTCCGCCGCCAAAAATCGAACCACTCCTCGTTGTTCCTGCTTAATCGCCTGCATGTTCGGTAGTGGACGATAACTTGTGTGACCACCTTCTCTTCGGCGTGAAACCATACTGGCGCCATGGAACATCAAGTGGTGCGCACGCGTCAGTCTCTCTATCAATAGATACCCGCAGCTACGTGGTACCACCTTAGGTGTAGACGCACTGACTAGGTTTCATTTGAATGAACCTCATACATTATTGATTCTCCAACCCACAGCTGCCGGCCGAAGTGGCCGAGCGGTTCTAGGCGCTACAGTCTGGAACCCCGCGACCGCTACGGTCGCAGGTTCGAATCCTGCCTCGGGTTAGTTAGGTTTAAGTAGTTCTAAGTTCTAGGGGACTGATAACCTCAGAATTTGAGTCCCATAGCGCTCAGAGCCATTTGAACCATTTGAACAGAAAAAAGCATTGTAACAGTATCCAGATTATATGGAAGTTCATCAAGTACTGTCAGGTAGTTTGCCAATTTTTGATAATATCAAGTGGGTAATTTTTTCTATTTATCATGTGACGTAAAATGTAGGTGTCTTTCAGTGTTCATTGTAGAAGTTTGACCTACGCATCTCAACAATGTACAGACTTCTGAGTTCACGAAAAATTATGATCCGTTTTCCACTATATTTCGTGTTGAGGAAGACGTACCGTCCATTTATCGCTTTCAAATAAAACAATTAAATATTAGTAATACTGTTACGTCTTACTTTCTCGGAGATAACCATTACCGCATAGATTAGCATTGTGTGGATTAATGTAACCCTTCGTTTTGCTCTCACTACCTCGTAGTTCCGGCTGTGTAGCCAGTTTTATACAGTCCAACCCACCAAAAGGACTCATGTGGATTACATTTCCTACTACCATGTAACTTGATTTGCTTCGTCTATAATCCAAGTATGTCCATTCGATGGGTTATAGGTCAACTACACAACCATCTGAAAATGGCTGCACAGCCAAAACTACGTAGCAGTGAATTTAAAATAAATAAATATTTTGATCCAATCAACGACAGACTGTGGAGCAGAATACGATCATTCAGAAAACTTGATGTGTCTATGGAGTGTATTCCAACTAATGTATTACTTCCTTAAGCTGTGTCGTCAAATAGTGGATGGCAGCTAAATGGCAAAAAAGTGGAACACTTGGTCTGTTGCTAATGGCTATTAAGTAAGCTTGTATTGCGTCATTAAATTTGCGGCACTGGTATAAAGACTGCACGTGTTTCGGTGGGAAAGTTCGAGAGACAGCAAAAATGCCTCTAACGTCCGACGTCAACAATGCCCAAGTACATTGTGCACTGGTACGTCAGTAATGTTATCAGGGAATTAAGTTAATCACGATTTTACGATAGCAGCAACTCGAATCTCAGAGGTGCAGGACATAGAACTGCGGGTTGGTTGAAATGGCTCTGAGCACTATGGGACTTAATTTTTGAGGTCATCACTCCCCTAGAACTTAGAACTACTTAAACCTAACTAACCTAAGGACATCACACACATCAATGCCCGAGGCAGAATTCGAACCTGCGACCGTAGCGGTCGCGCTGTTCCAGACTGAAGCGCCTACAACCGCTCGTGCTCTGCCAAGTCCTTGGCCGTCTCCGGCAGAATAACAATGTCACTGGCAAACCTTAAATTGTTTATTTCTTGTCTTTGAACTTTAATTTCTTTTGCAAGTTTGTCATTGGTTTCTTTTACTGCTTGATCACGTATAGACTGAATATCACCGGGATACGCTACAGTCTTGTGTCACTACCTTCTCAACCACTGCTTTCCTTTCTTGCCTCTCGACTCTTGTAGGTGCAGTCTTTTTTCTGTACAAGCTATAAGTACTCTTTAGCTCCCTGTAATTAATTCCTGCTTCTAAGAGAATTTCAGAGAGGGCTGTACGCTGTAAGACATCGTTATTAGGAAAGATGAGGGATGGACGAAAAATTCAGTGGGTATAGTTAAAGTTTTTATTCAAAACTAAGCACCAGAGGCCTAAACTCAACTATCCACTATTTCACGAGCCGAAGGATTCCATGTTCGCAGAATTGCAGTGGCTGTGACAGGAGTCAGTCCTCACCGAGTCCATCAGTTCGTCGTCCGAGTTGAAGCACTTTTCTTAGGTTTTTAGCGGAACAGAGGCACGGAAGTCGCAGGGCGACATGTCCGTCCGGGCTATACGGCGGATATTCAAGCTGCTCCCCCTTGAACTTGGTAATTATACTTTGTAGAGTCTTAAACACACTGGGACGCGCGTTATCGTGGAACAGAATCACTCCCTCCGTGAGCAACTCAGCTCAGACCTTTTGCTCTTGATGGACTTGTGCAGGCCACGGCGAGAGAGCGGCCTGAGCTAGTGAGGTGTGCGCATCGCTGCCGCTGCGCGCCATGCTTACTCGACCGTTGAGAGTTTGTGAAGAAGTTTCTGTGCTGTGGGCTCCGCGGGAAGCAAATTGTCGTGTGTCGTTTTCACAACGCCTGCAGATTGTCGTGTTCTGCGCCCTGCAGCATGGGAAAGAAGTACGCGCAGAGAAAACCTGCTGCTACGAAGGATCCTTAGGTTGTGCAACTCACTGAGTCCGCCAACCAAGCAAGGAAGCCCCGAGAAGACGAGTTGCGGCCTGTCCCCCCTTTGTACGTCAAGTGCAAAGGCGGGTAGACATTATGAAGAATTGCGCCAAGGACGAGGTGGTCTACGAGTCTGTCGATACAGACTCGCTGATCTGCGTTCGGGCCGCAAACGGGGCTGACCACAGGGCGATCAAGGTCGCAGTGGCCGACCAATCGTCGGCGCGCCGCCAGCGCGTGAGAAGGCACCTTCCGTTGGAAGGAAGAAGACGACGAAGGCACTCCTAAGGGGGTTACCTTGGTGCTGTGACGAGGCAGCGTTGCGGGAAGGGCTGCTGCGAGCTGGGTTTGGTAACGCAACCGCAAGGTTGCACAACCGGACCAACAAGAAGAGGGCGCGCCGTCTATGCCGTGACCGTGCAAAGGGCCGACGGCGAGAGCGACATCTTCCGCTTGCGGAAGTTGCTGGGCTTCCCGGTTACGCCCGTCGCCAGCTGGCGCGGCTGCCCGGCTTTGTCAAGCCGCAACCGTCCGAAGGCGGCGAGGCTGCCGCGGCCGCAACGACGCAGCGGAAGAAGAGAAGATGACGTTGGCAACGACATAGGGCGCAGACCAGACCGGTCCAGGGACAGCGCAAAAGCAGCACCACCTAACCCCCCGGGGGAAGACCGCCCGGCGACGGGCAGTCGGAATGCAGCTCGCGCCCCCGAGAAGAACTGTAGCCTCGAACTCGGCACCGCCATGAAGGAGGCCAATGCAGCCTTCAAAGCCGTCATGGTGGCAGAGAAGGCTGCCTTCGCAGCCGCCGTGGCTGCAGAGAAGGAAGAAGCCTTGAGGCAACTGCGTGCAGTCTTCGCCCAAGGCCTCCGTGCAGCAGTACCTGCGAACACTCCTGCGAGCTCGCAGAAGGACGTTCGCGTGCCTGTCCCAGCGGATGCCCCAGCAGCACCGCAGGTGAAAGGTGCAAAGAAGACAACCGCCGTCCCAGCGGTATCGGCGGCGACGCCGTCCGCCGCGGGGGCGGCCCACGCAAGGGACCGAGAAGCCAAGGAGGCAGCCCTCATCGCGCAAGCGTGAGCGAGCGGCATGCATTTCTCTGACACTCAAGCGGCGCAGCTCACCGAACAAGCGGAACTGCTCGAGGTCCAGATACGGCAGAGCTGCACCATGCAGCAGAGGAGGACGCCGAACGGCTGTGGGCTGCCGCTTTTCAGCACCAGCCTGATGAAGCTGCGCCAAGTCACTGACGACACGGCGCAGTAGAGGGCGGAATGGCAACGCATGCGTTGCCGCACTGAATTCCTTTGTTACAGGGACGAAGCCACTGCAGCAGGCCCAGGAGAATCCACACGAGCCCAGCTGCAGCACCAGGACTGACCCAGCTATAATGAACACGCAGCGACACAGCAGCAGCAGCGCTCATCTCCTCGACAGGACTGATCATTCTATGACAATCTGGCATTGCTTCTATGGTTCTGATGCATGATACCCAACCACTAACATAACCTTACCTTGCACGATCTGTCGCAGATAGCAAGAAACCGCTACTGCCCTTACTACCCAACCTGACACTGTCGCAGAGGTTTTTTTTCCCTAGGCACTTGCCTTGACACTTTTTCCCTCTGCCCTTAAAACCACTCTTCTTTCAAGCTAGATTCTATCAAACTTTTTCGACCACTTTTATCATCCAGATGCGCCCGTATTAATGGATAATCTTATCCAGATGTACGGATAACATCGCAGTTCCTCGTTCCTGCGATATCCTCGATTCTAAATACTAACAATGCAGAGGTGACAGTAGACCTTTTGAGTTGGTCACCATGCTTCGATGCTTGTGCGAGCGTGGAGGGGCTCCCACCTTTACACACACAAACACACACACACACACACACACACACACACACACACACACACACACACACATACCAAAAAAAAACCTTATGATTTTTCTGTGCTCCAGGAATTCGTGAATACAGAACCCCGGACATCGAAAAAGACGGTGAGAGTCAAGGAGCCTGCTGAGGACAGAGCTTTGATTTTTGTAGGCGTGAAGCAATGACACATGCTTCCATTTTACGTAATCTCAAAGCAGCATATGCAACTTTCAACCGGTTTGGTTCTTATGACGTTTCCTACATTTTCATTTGAACACGCCTTATACTTGTAAGCAAAAAGTCATTCTATAAAGGACTTTGTGTTATGCATATACAAGAAAGTAGTTTTATATTCATGAGCCAAGACTGAAACAAAAAGTCTTAACGATTGCAAAGCCGCACCACCGTTACCTAGAGACAACGGTTATCGATGAAACAAGTGATTTTCGGTACTATTGGTTTATTTCGAAGACAGTTCAACTTGATTGTTAAAACCACTAAAAAGTAACTCGTTTCTGAAATAACCGATTTTCAGTGTTTTATTCCTATTATTTCTTGTCTCTCAGTTTGAAGATACACAGAATCGAAATACTAAATTAAACAGGTAACGAAAAGAAAACTTAGTCCATCCACCGTTCGCTTCTTTGCTCGAATGTGATAAGTGGTTGAACACTGTAGAAAAATCACCAGTATTCTGGTACTGATCCCAATGTTTTGAAACTCTTCCAAAAAGTCTTGTAATCTAGGATCATACCACTATTTGTGCATTACGAATATCAGTGCCAAAGGGTGAAGGACTCTGTTTTTCGTGCTACAAGCAGATAGTGGCATATTGTGCAGACGTAGGCAGCAGATCAGCTACTTCTGTTTTTATTGCAATCTGTGATTGAAAACCAGTTTTAAAAAATGGTCAAATGGCTCTGAGCACTATGCGACTTAACTTCTGAGGTCATCAGTCGAATAGAACTTAGAACTAATTAAATCTAACTAACCTAAGGACATCACACACATCCATGCCCGAGGCAGGATTCGAACCTGCGACCGTAGCGGTCGCTCGGCTCCAGACTGTAGCGCCTAGAGCCGCACGGCCACTCCGGCCAGCAAACCAGTTTTAAGTTTTCCCCTTATTATATAATATCGAAAGTATGTTATGGCTTCTCCCGTATTTAATCTTTTAAAGCTTCAGTCTGGAACCGCGCGATCCTGCCTTGGGCATGGATGTGTGTGATGTCCCTAGGTTAGTTAGGTTTAAGTAGTTCTAAATTCTAGGAGACTGGTGACCTCAGATGATAAGTCCCATAGTGGTCAGAGCCATTTGAACCATTTGGAAGCAAATGGAGCATTGTACTTCACTGATCACTTCATAAAATGCTTCCAGACTAAGGATGGTTCCATTCTTTAATACGACTCATATCCGACGACGACAGCGAGAAACTACCGTACAGTCCAGATGGGGCAATCATTGCATACTGCAACATCTAATAGGCCACTCCACGTGGTAACAGGTACAGTATTGTCTCATCTATGCTGTACCATTTCTTATGCCGTGTGTTTGTTGCTCGTTTCTACCGCCGTTATTATTAAAATAGCTCTGATAGTGTTTTCCTATTTGCTATAATAACGTAATATTCCACACCAATGGCAATTTTATGAATAAATATTATTCGTTTTTTTAACGTTTATTCAAAAACCAAAATTTTAGTACTGCTACTATGGAAAGTTGATATTTCGGTTTTTGTATCCGGTTATTTGTAAAAAAAATTAAAAAAACACATTTTATGACCGAGAGCAAACAAATACCGAAAAATATCGGTTATTCAGAACTAAAATAGCCGTATCTGTTTCAACCGATCGGTTTTTCCCGTTCCTACATTTACCTGCTGTCGTCCTACCAAAAAGAGTGCTCTGTGTATTTCACTGTGCCACTGCTTAAAAAATGCCGTAGTCGGTCTCTTTGACATATTACGGTTTCCCTCAAACGCTTGACTCCGATCCGCTTCCGCGCGCCGTTCAGTCAGGACGCGATTACACGCAGGGCAGCGTAGCGTCACGCAGGCCGCGCAGCTCCGCGATACATTTAAAGCAGGGCGCTGAGGGGTGGGGTGGGTGAGCAGGGAGCAGGCGCGTGCTGGCGCACCCCGCGACCCTGCCAATTTTTTTGGCCGCCTCTCGAGGGACGGGCGGCCCGCAAATGAGAGCCACATGCTCATAGCTTCCGGGGCTTGTTTTGGAGGAAGCGCCCGGGTATTTTGGGCGGCCCTCCCTCCCCCGGGGTCAGCTGCGCTCCCTAAATCACGGCGCACAATAGCACGTGCCTCTGCCTCTACCTCTACCTCTACCTCTGCGTCAACTGTCTACCCGCCGTACTCCGGGGAACCGGTCTGCACACGTTTCTCCCAACTTCCTATTTCCATAGCTCTTGAGAGAAAAAACGTACTTATTTTCAGCCATAATGGCTATGTTTGTGAACCGTGACTGTGTGGGATAATTACTTTTTTCAAGTTTCTGCTACCAGTCATTTTTTATTTTCTACTTAATCTAACATAATTCAACGCGTTTCGAACATGTTTTGTCATCCTCAGGCGTTTATACATACAGACATACATACATAGAGAAATGTTACTTAAAAATAAACAGTCTTAAACTAGATTAATCTAGAACACTTTGTGTATTGTTTTTTACTGTAGCTACTGGTGCGGCATTTGGGTGGAAGGAGGGGGGCACTGTATGGCTAGAAATCGAAATCAGTGATGTCTTCTGCTGGTTTTCTTCTTTGTGGTTGACATGTATATCACAGCCTGTATAGGATGCAGATAGATTTGCATCCTATACAGGCTGTGATATACATGTCAACCACAAAGAAGAAAACCAGCAGAAGACATCACTGATTTCGATTTCTAGCCACACAGTGCCCCCCTCCTTCCACCCAAATGCCGCACCAGTAGCTACAGTAAAAAACAACACACAAAGTGTTCTAGATTAATCTAGTTTAAGACTGTTTATTTTTAAGTAACATTTCTCTATGTATGTATGTCTGTATGTATAAACGCCTGAGGATGACCAAACATGTTCGAAACGCGTTGCATTATGTTAAATTAAGCATAAAACAAAAATTGACTGTTCGCAGAAACTTGAAATAAATAATTAAAAACCATACTCCATACGTTCGATTTGTCTTACCAATACTTTGTGAGCGAGTTGGCGTGCAGCTTAAGACAATCCACTCAGTGAATCACGGCAACGAGGTAATCTAAGAAAGATTACCCCAAGAAACGGACAGAAACATTACTAATACTTTTTTCTTTTCTTTTCTCTTTTTTAGGAAGAGAGGCATACAAAAATACAATTGGAGCGCTAGAGGACAGGAATCAATAGCAGATTATGTGGTGGTCAACAGGATGTTCGTATTTTGTGAGGTGGTGACATTTCTAGGACCACTGCATAGTAGTAACAAAACTAGGTATGCTCGCGAGATGAAAGAAGACAAAAACTGTTGATACAAGAAGAGAAGAAAGTTTTACGGTCTATCTGTTACAGGACTAGAGCATAAAACATCTGCAGCACAAGAGACTGTCTGTTTTAGGCAACAAAGATTCAAACACAAGTTATAGTTCAGACATCGAGTGGGAAAACATAAAATTATGTATTGAAGAGATTGCAAATGAATCATTAGGAAAAAAGAACAAGAAAATAACTAACGCGGGACTTAGAGCATGGAACGAAGATATCACAAAAGCAACTGAGGAAAAGAAACAAACAGATCAGATACACTTACAGGCTTAGCCGAGCGGTCTAGGGCGCTGCAGTCATGAACTGTGCGCTGGTCCCGGCGGAAGTTCGAATCCTCCCTCGGGCATGGGTGTGTGTGTTTGTCCTTAGGATAATTTAGATTAAGTAGTGTGTAAGCTTAGGGACTGATGACCTTAGCAGTTAAGTCCCATAAGATTTCACACACATTTTTGAACACTTACAGGCGAAAACAGAATCTGCGAAACAAGAATATAAGAGAAAAAAGAATAACGCAAAAACCACTGTCGGGAAAACAAATGATGAATCGTGCAAGAACTTTCTGAGCAAAACTAAACACGTCACCCGTGAAAAACAGACTACAGCCTGCCAGAAGATAAATCATTTAATTAAAAGTGAAAAATAGACGACCTAATTATAATACCAGAAAGTAAATGGATTGGACATTATGAACATCTCTGGTGTAATGAAAACCAAGAACTATAGGAGGTCCTCCTGAAATAGATAAACCGTATGACGGCGATCTCGTAACGACCCAAGAACTAAACGAGGTCCTGAATCATACGAAAAACCGGAATGCAACTGGACCAGACGGGATAAATGTGGAATTAGTTAAATACAGGGGATTATTTTTAAAGCTCGAACTTCTTCATTTATACAGTATGTGTTGGCAATAACGCCACATCTCAAAATCATGGACAATTGCAGACGTCATATCAATCTTTATAAAAAGTAAACAAAATGAATGCAATAATTATCGTGGTATTAACAGTAGCGGACACATTGAGTTTAGGAATTTAAACAAGAAATCCTTCGACCATATAGATAGGAAAATCTTATGGAACTTATTACACAAGAATGGATATCTTCGGCAAGTAATGAAGGTGACAGAAAGCCTATATAGAGATAGAAAAATAAGGATACAGCCAAGGTATGCTGTATCAGAAGACATACTAATAAACCAAGGTTTGGATAAGAGTGTAGCTTATCACCTACTCTTTTTATGTGTTAACTGACAATATGATTGAAACATGGAAAAAACAAATTGACCTAAGCTTGAGATTATCACATGACATATTTTTAATGCGACGATTTTTGCAGACGCCTCGCAATCATACAGGATCATTTATAGAGTGACTCAAATTTCTAAACAACATAATATGAAAACATCAATTTCAAAACAGAAGTGATGACTTTTAAAGGGACAAAACCGCTTAGGACTAACATTGTAACAGGAAACAAAACCATTAAACAAATTAGTCACTTCGGTTACCTGGGAAACACTACAAGCTACGAGAATGAACTGGACACTGACAACAAAATGCAGAAATATGACATGGTAAACGGAACAATCAATAGAATATTGAGAAATAAAGTCAGAAAAGACACAAAAATCAAGTTTCATAGAGTAATGGCCACCCCCACATTGCTACTTGGAAGTAAAACTTGGACAATTGCCGAAAAGCAAAAAAGCAGAATCCAAGAGGCAAAAACGAAATTTCTTAAGAGGAGTTGAGGGCTGTACAAGATTACATAGACTAAGAAACGAAGGCATAACAACAGGGCTTGGGATATATGCTGTAAATGAGAAGATCAAGTCTAATCGACAGAGCTGGCTCCAACATCTACGAATTGTGCCACATTCAAAATTATCAGAGCAAGCCTTACAAAATCAGCAACAAACTCTACGAACAAGGGCATTATCAGATCCTACTTCGTTGCACAATATGCGCGCCTGCCTGATACATGTCTGCCCATGCCAAATAAGTGGAAATGGCACAGGAGTGCCGTAAACAATCCGCATTGACACAGTCAGCCGAGTATCTCCTTCCTGTCCACCAACTACATGGTGTACTTTCAATCGCCTATGCTCTAAGAGTTGAAACATCAAGTAGCAATGTCCAAAACTGGAATTTCTTTTTATCGCCAACTGCGACTGCGGAGAAACGCAAACTGTGGACCACATATTCTGCTGCCGGCTCCAACTCGTGTCCTACACGAACGAAGACATCGCTGGTACATGTGAACAGCAATACCTCTGACTTTGGTGCGTATGTGGCACAAAAGCGATACAATGAACTTTGCCCACTATGCCACATACACAAGATGCACTAGGGATTATTTACAATGTAAAATGAAGCTGGAGGCTTAAGATACGTGCTCGAAAATGACCCAAAGTTGAAACTGGCCGATCGCACGGCTAACAAAAAGCCTACGTGGACCGTATTTTCATTCTCAATAGACGATGAGGCTGCGGACACCTACAAAAATAAAATTTTATTATGACGTCACTCAACGGTCCGCTTATACTAAGTTCGCAGCGTTTTTGTTTCGCATGTTGGTATTCCGGGTGCTATGGGTTTATTTATCGACTGTCACTTTTTATTTGTGGTTTACTGTTGCTGTTTAAGTTTACATACTGTCATTTTGTCATTCCGATTTTTCAAAAATATGTTCACTTTGTAGCGCGCATCTTTCTGAACAGTTTGTTACAGGGTAGCAATTATTGAACTATATGAAAAAGACACAAATTAATTAGAAGCTACGACAAGTACACACTTTATTCAACATCTAAACATCACTACAGATATTCGGATTTAGGTTATGACATGTTCGATGATGTGGCGCAAACGAATTGCGGAATTCTGCATGACACGCTGAAGTGTCAACCGTGCAATTTGAACGTCCTAACTCAAGCTGTCAGAAGTTATGACAATTTTATTTAATTTTATTTCATATACTTCAACAATTATCATCCTGTATATAAAACATAAATGTTCGAGGAAATGTCAGACATTTTATTTGGTCTTAAAGTGTGCCAAAGTGCAGTGCCACGCCTCTTCAGGCAGCATTCTTCTATCGGATGTCACTGTAGTTCGTTCTGTGGAATTGAAACATGTATATTTTGTAATGGAAGCCATCAAACCGATATTCAGGACAGTGGAAATTAAATGGCCTATAGAGCCTCTCCCGCTCCCTGTCGGCCGCTTTGACATCCTATCCCCACAAAAATAAATAAATAAATAAATAAAAAAAACCGAACTCACAATTAATACTGGGTGACATTATTTGTAATCGGGAGAATAAGAACTCTTCAGAAAAATTTGCACTCTCTATTGCTTACTAGCTAATAACTTTCTCTTTTGCGTAACATAAAATTAAATATAAGTAACATAAAACCAGTTAAGACAAAAGACAAACGAGACAGTATACATTTCTTCAATCCTTAGGTCCCATCATTTTTTCCTCTCTAATCCTGCTTGAGCTTTACAAGGCAAGCTTTCCTTTCTGCGAAAGAATCTGTTACCTCATCAAAGACCGTCAAACGTTTTGCTGCATGTAAACTCACAATGTCGTTGGCTAATTCATAATAAGCTGTTAACACGAATTATACACAAGACTGGTAAGGTTTCTCGATTTCATTACGTCTATTTTGTCACTATCTGCTAGATAAAACGAAATAGGCCTTTCTAATCTTGCAGCAATTGTAACACATGCCAAATAAAGCCAGACTGTTTTGGCAAGTGGTCATTTTTATCTACCTTATCTGCGTAGATAACACGACATAATATAATTCACGTCTGACAAATAACAGATGCCCTTTAGTACTACTATAAGCATAAATTTTTACGTGAGGAAATAGTTTCATGTTTCATTCAAACGCTCCAGTTTCTCAAACATGAGATCGAAAAGTAGTATCACGAATTTTTTGTGTAAATTTGAAATCGTCATGTTCTTCCATATAATTTGTGTGATTTCCCCGCTTCTTCTCTTTCCTCGTTCTAACAAACAATCTTATCATCACTAATTCTTTAACTATTCCTGCCATTATCAAAACTTATTCTCCGGTTAACTTCACTAACCCCGCCAGAATCACCGATTTAATTATCCCCCGTTTATTCTCCGGTTAGGCGTTATTACGTGTTCGTACAACGCGTTTTCAGCGCTGTCCCAAGAATAGAACTTAAGCGGCTGTTAAAACGGGACTGTACAACCGGTCTTAGTAGTGCAACGACGTGGCAAAAATTTTCTGTCAAAATTTCATTTACTTGGATGCACCGGGACGATAATACATAATCTTTTCTACCTGTTATTCCGGCTAGTCGTCTAGTCTGAATCTATGGCTTTCGCTAAAAACAATGCTGATCATTCACACACCCAGTCAACCACATAAACAAACAGCGATTGGCATTTTAGTTGCCTTGGGCATTCACCCGTTCGGGTTTATTCGGCTCGGATCGTATAACCCTGTCCCCATCGGTTTGCGGGAAAATTTTTTATTTCTAGATGCGATGGCAATTCCCCTGGCAGAGACGTCAGGTACACTATGCCCACATTCAAAAATCATTTAATGATTCGTTCAGAAATCAATTTAGAATGTGTTCAAAAATAAACAGAGATGCGTTTCAAAATAATATGAATAATAGATAAACCAATGTGCGCTGGATGATAGGCCCTTTTTGAAACATGGTTTCTTTTCTACAAGGTTTTTTTCTTCAAGAATATGAAATTGGCGACCTCAATTTTCCGCCTAGGGCAGATACCCGGATTGCCCCCCCCCCCCCCCCATCCCCCTGCAGATTCTGGCCTGAATGGAGCTGTGGATCCTAGAAAATGGAATGCCAAATGGAGAAGTCGCAACATTTCCGACGTATCTTCTGTTTAAGTTCAATAGAGGCTAGGGTTGCCATCCTTCCCGCTACATCGGGACCGTCACCGTTATGGACGTTTCACCGTTATGGACCTTCTCGTCCTAACAAGACCCAATTTTGTCGCGATTTTGCAAAACACTGTTACGAGCTAGGCTCAAATGCTGAAATGAATATGTAAAAGGGAAAAAAGACTTGCTGAAAAACGTGAAATCTCCCGAAAACTATGGTGTACCAACTACATGTGCCGCAACAAGTTTCATGTAATTGCGTTCTAAATAGAAGTAATTATATTACACGAGGTCCCAGCTAGTTATGGCAACCGTAGTAGAGGGGAAACAGCAGCAGAGGCAGTCAGAAACATTTGCGCCGTATGTGGGGGTAACGCCATTGGACAAGCAGCTAAGGAAACGGTTTTCTCTTTTTAAAAAATGGTTCCAATGGCTCTGAGCACTAAGTGACTTAACTTCTGAGGTCATCAGGCCCCTAGAACTTAGAACTACTTAAATCTAACTAACCTAAGGACATCACACACGTCCATGCCCGAGGCAGGATTCGAACCTGCGACAGTAGCGGTCGCGCGGTTCCAGACTGAAGCGTCTAGAACCGCTCGACCACACCGGCCGGCGGCTGTTAAGTTTTTTATTTTGGTAACGCCACGTAGCATTCTGTATGAAAATCACTGACTGTGCTGTGTGCAGTCTGTGGCTGGTTGGCATTATTGCAATATTCGCTCTTGTAGTGTTGGGCAGTTGAATGTGAACAGCGCGTAGGGTTGCGCAGTTGGAGGTCAGCCGGTAGCAGTGGTGGATGTGGGCAGAGAGATGGCAGAATTTTGAGAGCGGACGATCTGGACGTGTGTCCATCAGGAACACTATTAAGCTAAATACATTGTTTGTTCTCTATCAAAATCTTTCATTTGCTAATTATGCGTATCAGTAGTTAGAATCTTTTATTTAGCTAGAAGTATTGGCGCTCGCTGTATTGCAGTAGTTCGAGTAACGAAGATTTTTGTGAAGTAAGTGATTAATGAAAGGTGTAGGTTATTCTTAGTCACGGTCATTCTTTTGTAGGGATTATTGAAAGTCAGATTGCGTAGCGCTAAAAATATTGTGTGTCAGTTTAGTGTTGATCAGAATAAGTAAAGAGAGAAACGTCTGAGTACGTTCAGTTTTGCTCAGCTGTTTGAAAATCAAATAACGTTGAGGTTTACCGGCACAGTAATACACAATTTTCTAAGGGGAAGTTTCAGTTGTACTCGAGAACTGGTAAATGTGATGAACTGTGGCAAAAGTGATGAGCTGTAATCATTCTACCATCGTACGACATTTGCATGCTACTGTGAAGGTTCAAAAATAGGAAGCATAGGTACCGCATGCTCTAAGCGAAAATCGCAAAAATCAATGGGCGGTCATGTGTGCATCTCTGCGTGCTCCTCATCAATTGGCTCGTGAACAACACCGATCCTTCCGATCTTGTATCGTTACTAGTGACGAGAAATGGCGTCTTTATGCTAACATAACAAAAGAACGGAATTGCTGACCGCAAGCAGCAAAGACCTGCGCGAATCCACAAAAGATAATGTTATGCAAATGGTTCAAATGGCTGTGAGCACTATGGGACTTAACATCTGAGGTCATCAGTCTCCTAGAACTTAGAACTACTTAAACCTAACTAACCTAAGGACATCACACACATCCATGCCGGAGGCGGGATTCGAACCTGTGACCGTAGCAGTCGCGCGGTTCCGGACTGAAGCGCCTAGAACCGCTCGGCCACCGTGGACGGCTAATGTTATACGTCTGGTGGAAGAGCGATGCTGTGGTGTACTATGAACTGGTTCGCAGAGGTATAACCATCACTGCTGGAATTTTTGTCAACAACTGAGATGTCTTGTAGACGCAATTCAAAATAACGACCAGGAAGACTGTGGGTAAAGTGATGCTACTCCACGATAACGCCTCCGGATGAAAATGTACTCCGAACATGGCTTGACGAGTTCTTCGCCTCAAAACGACGCGATTTTTGCAAACGCGGTATCGAAAAGTAAATCCAGCGCAGGCATTCTGTTACAAACAGTGAAAGAAAATGTATTATTGATGACTAAAGCCTCTGTTATGTGTATCTGCTGTGATTATTAAACTTATGGAAAACCGCTACGAACTTATGCGCCAACCTTATGATATCCTTCCGCATTTAACGTTTTCTGAAGTGCAATAAGGGGACCACACCCTAACCCGGTAAGACACCCCCATATCGTAACTTCGCTTCCGTACTTCGATGTTGGCACTACACATGATAGCACGTAACGTTCTCCAACCATTATACAAACCAAAATCCTTCATTCGGACTGCCACAGGGTACAGCGTGATTCTTCACTCCAAATCACTTGTTTCCAATCATCCGCTGTCTAGTACCGTCACTCTTTAGATCACCTCAAGCGCCACTTGGCACGGAGTACAGAAATGAGTGGCTTGTGAGGCGCTGCCCGATTTTAACTTCCTACGCACAGTCGGCTAATAATGGAGGCAAGGCTAAAGAAAAATCAAGACACTTTCATAGGATTTGTCGACCTGGAAAAAGCGTTCAACAACATAAAATGGTGCAAGCTGTTCGAGATTCTGAAAAAAGTAGGGGTAAGCTATAGGGAGAGACGGGCCATATACAATATGTACAACAACCAAGAGGGAATAATAGGAGTGGACGATCAAGAACGAAGTGCTCGTATTAAGAAGGGTGTACGACAAGGCTGTAGCCTTTCGCCCCTACTCTTCAATCTGTACATCGAGGAAGCAATGCTGGAAACAAAAGAAAGGTTCAGGAGTGGAATTAAAATACAAGGTGAAAGGATATCAAAGATACGATTCGCTGATGACGTTGCTATCCTGAGTGAAAGTGAAGAAGAATTAAATGATCTGCTGAACGGAATGAACAGTCTAATGAGTAAACAGTATGGTTTGAGAGTAAATCGGAGAAAGATGAAGGTAATGAGAAGTAGTAGAAATGAGAACAGCGAGAAACTTAACATCAGGATTGATGGTCACGAAGTCAATGAAGTTAAGGAAATCTGCTACCTAGGCAGTAAAATAACCAATGACGGACGGAGCAAGGAGGACATCAAAAGCAGACTCGCTATGGCAAAAAAGGCATTTCTGGCCAAGAGAAGTCTACTAATATCAAATACCGGCCTTAATTTGAGGAAGAAATTTCTGAGGATGTACGTCTGGAGTACAGCATTGTATGGTAGTGAAACATGGACTGTGGGAAAACCGGAACAGAAGAGAATCGAAGCATTTGAGATGTGGTGCTATAGACGAGTGTTGAAAATTAGGTGGACTGATAAGGTAAGGAATGAGGAGGTTCTACGCAGAATCGGAGAGGAAAGGAATATGTGGAAAACACTGATCCGCGGGACTGCTACGGTCGCAGGTTCGAATCCTGCCTCGGGCATGGATGTGTGTGATGTCCTTAGGTTAGTTAGGTTTAAGTAGTTCTAAGTTCTAGGGGACTGATGACCACAGAAGTTATGTCCCATAGTGCTCAGAGCCATTTGAACCATTTGAACCAAAACACTGATAAGGCGAAGGGGCAGGATGATAGGACATCTGATAAGACATGAGGGAATGACTTCCATGGTAGCAGAGGGAGCTGTAGAGGGCAAAAACTGTAGAGGAAGACAGAAATTGGAATACGTCAAGCAAATAATTGAGGACGTAGGTTGCAAGTGCTACTCTGAGATGAGGAGGTTAGCACAGGAAAGAAATTCGTGGCGGGCCGCATCAAACCAGCCAGTAGACTGATTAAAAATAAATAAATAAATAAATAAATAAATAAACCGGACAGTCATTGCGCAAAATGGGCTGCTGGTAACACTTTGTGACACGCGAGTGATTCTTTCCGCTGACTTAGTGCTATATTTTGCAACTCTTCCCTGCCCATCAGTACTTCTGCTCTGCCTGGTCTTAGTTTCGCTGTGGTTGTTCTTCGCGTTTCCACTTCACAAACTGATCACCAACAGCCGGCTTGAGCAACTTTAGAAGCGTTGAAATATCAGTGACGTGAAATTCAGTGGCTGGTCCACTTCCGAAATCACTAAGCTCGCCTGACCGATCCATTCTATTGTTACTGCTTCTCTACTCACTAGTCGCTTAATTGGCGAGCATTACTTGCTTGGTATGTGTGCAGGTTAAACATTAAAACGTTATTCTTGCTGAACCTCTCGATGTGGTGTTATGATTACCTGAATTGCTGGGTTGGCGTCAGGTGATGTGGAGGTGCTTGCCCTCAGGCCGCTGCGGAAAAAATGATTGCTGCGATAGGTCCGGCCTACGTGTTGTCGACATGTGACGTTGTGCTGACAACACGACACTCCGAACCTTCTTTTATACTGACGGGTCTGACTCCCGTCTCCCGTGGTCAGTCCCGTGTTACATAGGGGTGTCTGGATACTTTTGATCAAATAGTGTAGATGGCAGTCAATACAATATATTGACATTTGGAGAAAGATGGTGATTGTCATTCCGTGAAAAGATTTCGCTGCAACGAAACACGCATTTGTTTTAATGATTGCCAACTTCACTTGCTTCTCATATTGCCTTTGTTGCCATGATTGCTACCCAAGTCGCGTGTCACATCCACGACACTGTCCCCCCTGTTCCGTGATAATACGAGCTGTGCGTGCTTGGATCTTAATTGTGAGGCTTTACCTATTGCGGATGTGTGTTATTACACCCTATGGAAAGCATGAAAGTGAGAGACAAAACCGCAGCAAAGCATGGCAAAGGACGCGCAGGTATTCGGTCATGAAATTGGTGCAAGTGTCAATCTTTTCGACAAATTTATGACGTAATAAAATGGATATTTTCAATACCGTTCAAAGTTTGGTAGATAAAACAGACTTTAGAGTTCAGTAGAGGAACAGAGACTAACTGATCTACACATGTCAACGCGTTTCATCTCGCTAATATAATACATTTACTTTTCCGTTGTCACTGTACAATCATTAAATATCAGTGATGCAGACGAGATCACTGACATCATCTTCCGCGGGCTGCCATTGGCTGGTTGGTTTTCCGTGAACGCGCTAGTGAGACCCGACACAAAGGCAGTACATGACACTGGTCTTCCCTACTCTAGCTAGGTGACATGCTTCAGACAAAATACGTAATTAGGTCATTTACTACTTAGACCCTAATACTTAAAGTACATTACATAAAGTAAAAGAACCGAAGATAGCACAAACTGACCCAACGTCACGCTGCCATCCAGCACTGTAATGCGTCGAAGAGTTTGGGACACTACGACGGGATGACTAAATACAGATTCACAGCAACAAATGTGTGAAGGAAGTATCACATTAAATCGCCACTGAGGATGCTTTAAAGTAGAAGAACTGACACGCGAAGGGGAATCAGAAATTAATCGCAGATACAGACCTTTAGAGTAAGAAGATAGTAATATATCTGTTGTATTACCGTGCCGCTTCACTTAATTTTTCATTTTGCTATCAACGAAGACATCAGAAACGGTACTGTGGTTCCTCGCTTCGCGACTGGTCTGAAACGACACTTGCAAAGCAATGGCACGCGGGTCACGGACGCAAGCTGCACCGCATAATGGCGCGACAATGCGGTGACGCATTACCGTAGCGGGCAACATCAGTGCTGCCGCGCGCTTCCCCGCGTTATCTTCCGGGTGGGTGCCTAGCGGACGTCTTCCGCCAGCGCGGCACATGGGGCAGCAGCTGACGAACTTCCGGATGCGCTGTCCCCAGGGTCTCGCGCTCGGACGCATTCGTTAAAAGCCTCAAACAACCCCTGCGACCTCGCACCTTCTGCTCTCCGCTGCCGCCGACGCTAACTGCGACCCACACGCTAGCGGCACTCTAAATATACTGCGCCTCTACGTACATATCGTTTCAATAATACAGTATACTGGATCAAAGTACACGCAGAGATACTTGGAATCTCAACGTAGCCTGTCACGGATGTCAAAATCGCCAAACGCATGGGACGTAGTAAGTGAAACACAAACAGTTACACTACCTGATCAGAAGTACAGTCCCACGCCGCGTTGGAGGTCGGCACTGCGCTTGGTCCAGACACAGGGCATGGACTCGACTAATGTCTGAAGTAGTGCTGGAGGAACTGACGCCATGAATCCTGAAAGGCTGTCCATAAATTCTTAAGAGTGCGAGGGGGTGGGGATCTCTTCTGAACGTGCTGTTCAGGCTGTTGCAAGGCATCCCCAATAATTCCAGAATGAGATTTTCACTCTGCAGCGGAGTGTGCGCTGATATGAAACTTCCTGGCAGATTAAAACTGTGTGCCCGACCGAGACTCGAACTCGGGACCTTTGCCAGGAAGTTTCATTCCCAATAATGTTCATGTCAAGGGAGCTTCGTGGCAAGCGAAGTGTTTAAAATAAGAATAGTGTTCCTGGAGCCACTCTCAATAATGTTCATGTCTGGGGAGCTTCGTGGCAAGCGAAGTGTTTAAAATAAGAATAGTGTTTCTGGAGCCACTCTGTGGCAATTCTGGTCGTGTGGGGTGTCGCATTGTCCAGCTGGAATTCCAAGTCTGTCGGAATTCACAATGGGCATGAATGGATGAAGGTGATCAGACAGGATGCTTAGGTACGTGTCACCTGTCAGAGTCGTATCTGGACGTATCAGGGATCCCGTATCACTACAACTGCATACGCCCCGCACCAATACAGAGCCTCCACCAGCTTGAACTGCCCGTGGATTCTTGAGGTTCTCTACATAGCCGTACACGTCCATCCGCTCAATACAATTTGAAACAAGACTCGTCCGACAAGGTAACACGTTTCCAGTCCAATGTCGATGTTGACAAGATCAGGCGAGGCATAAAGTTTTGTGTCGTGCAGTCATCAACGGTATACGAGTGGACCTTCGGCTCGAGAAGCCCATATCGATGACGATTCGTTGAATGGTTCGCACTCTGACACTTAATGGCCCAGTATTGAAATCTGCAGCAACTTGCGGAAGGGTTGCACTTGTGTCACGTTGAACGATTCTCTTCAGACGTCGTTGGTCCCGTTCTTGCAGCATCTTTCTCCGGCCGCAGCATTCCTGATATTCACAGCACACTCGTGAAGTGGTCGTATGGGAAAATCCACACTTCATAGCTAGCTCGGAGATGCTGTCCCCATCACTCATTCACTGACTATAACACCACGTTCAAACTCACGTAAATCTTGAAAACCTGCCATGGTAGCAGCAGTAACCGATCTAACAACTGCGCCAGACACTTGTCTTAATAGGCTTTGCCGACCACAGTGCCGTATTCTGCCTTTTCACATATCTCTGTATTTGAATAGCGCATGCCTATAACAGTGTCTTTGGCCCTTCAGTGTAGTTGAACCGTTTACCGTCCGAGGGCACCACTAAACAGCAAGGAGACTCGCGCAGTACTTTCGGTTTAAACAGCACAGCAGCTAGTGTCTGATCGTAGGCCGATTTCTGCTCGAAGCCGGAGCCAAAGTTTAAAAGTCCCAAGAAATTCCGTTCAAGATTTGCAAAAAGTGTATTAATAATTTTTATAAATATAATATAAGCAACTTAATGAGATGATTAAAATTATCTAGCAACCTATCAGAAATAAAAACACTCTGAAATAAAGTCAGTTATAATATTTATTTGCTTTAAAAATACTTGAACAAATACAACTCGAAATATTATAGCCAAATGAATCTTATATTTCCATTAGCGTTTTGATGTCTATCAATGAAAAAGAATTAATAATCGAAGTCAAATAGTTTTATGTTGTAAGCTAGAAACTTTAATGTGTCCATATTTTCACAAATCACCTGACCGCATATACAGTGACGTATTCTGCCTTTTTACATATATCTGTATTTGAAAAGGCATGCCTATAACAGTTTCTTTGGCCCCTCAGTGTAGTTGAACCGCTCTGAACAATTGTTCACTAGGAACACTAGTAAGAGGGTCAGATAAATATTTAACTGCAATTGGGCTTAGAGACGTATATGGCCTAGAAGCCCAATATTCGTAAAGATGTGTGTGTGTGTGTGTGTGTGTGTGTGTGTGTGTGTGTTGTGTGCGTGTATGTGTGAATTTCTAAGGGACCAACTGTTGAGGTCATCGGTCCCCAGATTTACACACTACTTAAACTAACTTACACTAAGAACAATACACACATCCATGCCCGAGGGAGGACTCGAACCTCCGGGGGGAGGGGCCGCACGATCGGTGACATGGCGCCTCAAACCACGCGGCCACTCCTCACGCCCTATTCGCAAATGTCAGCAGTCCTCAGAAGCAAAGGTTCTTTTAAAAAACATGTCAGATGTTCTTCAAAATGAGGGTAGTGATGTTCCAAATCCAACTCGTTACCATTTGCGACAGGCAATGCAATTTATCACGTCAATCCCAAAAACCATCATCATTTTTTGAGGATGCATTTTCGATATCTGCATCTGACGATGAACAGGAAGGTCTAGGCTCATGAACATCTACGTTCATCCGAGCTATTTTTAATATTTGTATTGGTCTGTTTTATTGGTAAGGCACTACCACGAGACAGTGATTTACTACATTCGTTACAAGTTGCTTTATCTTTCTTTTTTCAAAAATATTCCCAGGTGGTATTTAGTCTCACAGAAGCTATTATGAACCTGAAAGAAAAGATGATAAACAAATCTTTCAACAATCACACCAACCATCTCTAGCTCCAAACTAAGCCGAAGCTTGCGCTATGGCCACTAGACAGCGTAATAAAGGTAGTTAAATACATGAAAAAAATCCATACTATTGGCATAAATGCTCGTCGTCATCACATCCACGTTTACCCACGGGATTCGAACCCGCAACCCCTACGCTTAGTAGTTAGGAGCGCGAGCCACTAGACCAGTGTGGCCGCGAATATGAACCTTTGCTTAATGTAAAAACTGTAATACATGCACGTTTAAGGGTACGATCACAGTGCAACTAACATCGATCGTCATATTATTTTCGATAGACGTCGACCGATATCGTCCGCCAGTTGGATGGTCACAGTGCTTCCGATCGCACTGGTCGATTACAAAGGTTTCCGTATGTTCGCTTCGCCATCAGCAAATCTGGTCCACGAAATGGATATTCCACAACATTTTTTGCAAGTTTTACGCCAAAATACAGATTAATAATTCGCAACGGCGAAGTTATTCTTACTATAACAAAAAGTGGTAAATCTTGTGCGCTGTTTCAACTTTTCTAAAATTACATATTTCTTGGGGTTTTGAAAGGTTCATTTTTTATTATTACTAATATCATTTTTTTATTATTATAACTTTTCCGGTCTGCTCTTTGTGCCAGGAGGTGGCTGCATGTCTTGAGAATTTATTGTTCGGTCTAAAATTCTCACAAACAACAGCCGACGATGTTGACACAAAACACACATTTTTTTTGCAAAAAGAAAATATGTGAGGTGAAAAAATACACCATTTCACAATTTGTTCAAGCTATCTGACTGAATAAAAGGGTGTAACATCCGAGCGTCTATCGTCTTTAACATATAAGTACGTGAAGATGAAGAAAAACAGAACCTCGTATTTTGGTTCTTCAAGTGTATAGAGCAGTAGAATACGCAACACAACACGAGTATGTCAGATATGAGTCCTCTTGTAACCAAATAAATGCTCTTTGGTTTAAAACTGACAATTTGTTTCGTTATTTTGCAGATGACTTGTCGTATTAGGACTGAAAACTCTTCATTCCTGGAGAGAACAATGACGTAAGATCCTAATCTTCCAATAGATAAATGTAAACGGACACAAGAAGAATATTTTGAGCAGCCCGTACACAAAAATGCATTTAATTTCAGAAATTAAATAGAATATGGTGCCTATTGACAATTGCAGAACAGTGATGAACATATATCGCAATGAATCAAAAATTATGGCTCCAAAAAGCGACGCAAATCGTTGTTTCATTAGGTGTAAATAAAAATGAGTGATGTGGAGTTCTTGTGCGTTAGTGCGTGCACCTCTGCGTGCGATGTATCTCGATTGCGAACAACGAACCCATTCATTATCATACTATTATTAAAACCCTTTCCGATCCCATCATCTTCAAAAAACTGCCAATACTTTCATCTAGATCGACTGCACTATGTCTACTACATATACCTCTATAGTGTGCAAATGACCTAATGTTCGTCAATACCTACTTCAATAGCAGAAGAGAACAACTTATGTACAGGAGCGGTGACCATAAAAGTCGGTTAGATTACTTGTTGTCCAGAAGGAAACACGTAAAGGAAATAAAGAATACCAAGGTTACACACAGTGAAAGTGTAGCTGCGCAACACAAACTCGTAGTGGCCGATTATGAAATGGTAGTGGGGAAAAGACGTAAATGTACCAAGCGAGGAGACGAAGAAAAAAGTGGTGAAAACTGAGAGATGAGGTGTTGCGAGAAAAAACTCAAGGAAACAGTATGAACAGAAGTGAAATTACCAGAGGATGTACAGGAGTGGTGGAGTTATAATCGCAATGTAATTTACAAAAGCTGGAAAACATGTGCTGGGTGTAACAACAGGAAAGGGACCACCAAAAGATAAGGAGGCATGGTGGTGGAATGAGGAGGTTCAGAAAGCGATAAAAATGAAGAAAGATGCAAAAAAATCAATGGGACAAGAGGAAGACAGGAGGATAGGGAAGCCTGTAAGACTGCAAAAAAGATGGCAAAAAGAGCAGTAGCAAAAGCAAGGGCTGCGGCAATGGAAGAGGCGTATGAAGAGCTGGAAAGAAAAGGGACGGCAGGCAGCATCTGCGGATCGCTACAGCAAGAGATAAGGGGACCATGAGCATAACACCAATGAGGAAGATAAAGGACGAATCAGGTGTAGTATTACACGAAAATGTTGAATGGGTGGTGGGAGTACTTCGAAAGGCTATTGAATGAGGAAAATGTACAAGAGAAGTATGAGGATGGAGATTTAAATGAAGGAATGGCTCAAAGTATTAGTAGGGAAGAAGTCAAACACTCTATGAAGAAAAAGAAAAATGGGAAGGCCCTAGGGGCAGATCAAATCCCAATATAAGCATGGATAAGTCTGGCAGACCAGGAAACTGATATTCTCCGAGATCTAATACAGAAGATCTGGAAAGAAGAAAGAATGCAGCATTCGTAGAGAAGAATTTTAAAAGGATGGGGCCCCTCCACGCCAACACCGACGTGGTGACCAAACCAAAAGTTCTACTGTCACCTCCGTATAACATTTTAGTTTTTGAATCAGAAGTCACAGGTGTCGGGTTCCGCTGGATAGGTCAGGAGTCCACTACGCGCAACAAGCGGCTACACGGGTAGCAGGGGTTGTGTGGCGTGGGCTGGGCGGTTTTTTTTTAGGTTAGATGGCCTCGGGCAAGCACAGAAAGGGCAACAGCCTCAGCGGGTGCGGGGCAAAGTCAGGACATGCGGGGACAAAGCAGCAATCGGTATTGTAATTGTAAACTGTCGAAGCTGCGTTGGTAAAGTACCGGAACTTAAAGCGCTGATGGAAAGCACCGAAGCTGAAATCGTTATAGGTACAGAAAGCTGGCTGAAGCCAGAGATAAATTCTGCTGAAATTTTTACAAAGGTACAGACGGTGTTTAGAAAGGATAGATTGCATGCAACCGGTGGTGGAGCGTTCGTCGCTGTCAGTAGTAGTTTATCCTGTAGTGAAGTAGAAGTGGATAGTTCCTGTGAATTATTATGGGTGGAGGTTACACTCAACAACCGAGCTAGGTTAATAATTGGCTCCTATTACCGACCCCCCGACTCAGCAGCATTAGTGGCAGAACAACTGAGAGAAAATTTGGAATACATTTCACATAAATTTTCTCAGCATGTTATAGTCTTAGGTGGAGATTTCAATTTACCAGATATAGACTGGGACACTCAGATGTTTAGGACGGGTGGTAGGGACAGAGCATCGAGTGACATTATACTGAGTGCACTATCCGAAAATTACCTCGAGCAATTAAACAGAGAACCGACTCGTGGAGATAACATCTTGGACCTACTGACAACAAACAGACCCGAACTTTTCGACTCTGTAAGTGCAGAACAGGGAATCAGTGATCATAAGGCCGTTGCAGCATCCCTGAATATGGAAGTTAATAGGAATATAAAAAAGGGGAGGAAGGTTTATCTGTTTAGCAAGAGTAATAAAAGGCAGATTTCAGACTACCTAACAGATCAAAACGAAAATTTCTGTTCCGACACTGACAATGTTGAGTGTTTATGGAAAAAGTTCAAGGCAATCGTAAAATGCGTTTTAGACAGGTACGTGCCGAGTAAAACTGTGAGGTACGGGAAAAACCCACCGTGGTACAACAACAAAGTTAGGAAACTACTGCGAAAGCAAAGAGAGCTTCACTCCAAGTTTAAACGCAGCCAAAACCTCTCAGACAAACAGAAGCTAAACGATGTCAAAGTTAGCGTAAGGAGGGCTATGCGTGAAGCGTTCAGTGAATTCGAAAGTAAAATAATAGGTACCGACTTGACAGAAAATCCTAGGAAGTTCTGGTCTTACGTTAAATCAGTAAGTGGCTCGAAACAGCATGTCCAGACACTCCGGGATGATGATGGCATTGAAACAGAGGATGACAAGCGTAAAGCTGAAATACTAAACACCTTTTTCCAAAGCGGTTTCACAGAGGAAGACCGCACTGCAGTTCCTTCTCTAAATCCTCGCACAAACGAAAAAATGGCTGACATCGAAATAAGTGTCCAAGGAATAGAAAAGCAACTGGAATCACTCAACAGAGGAAAGTCCACTGGACCTGACGGGATACCAAGTCGATTCTACACAGAGTACGCGAAAGAACTTGCCCCCCTTCTAACAGCCGTGTACCGCAAGTCTCTAGAGGAACGGAAGGTTCCAAATTATTGGAAAAGAGCACAGGTAGTCCCAGTCTTCAAGAAGGGTCGTCGAGCAGATGCGTAAGACTATAGACCTATATCTCTGACGTCGATCTGTTGTAGAATTTTAGAACATGTTTTTTGCTCGAGTATCATGTCGTTTCTGGAAAGTCAGAATCTACTATGTAGGAATCAACATGGATTCCGGAAACAACGATCGTGTGAGACCCAACTCGCTTTATTTGTTCATGAGACCCAGAAAATATTAGATACAGGCTCCCAGGTAGATGCTATTTTTTTTTACTTCCGGAAGGCGATCGATACAGTTCCGCAGTGTCGCCTGATAAACTAAGTAAGAGCCTACGGAATATCAGACCAGCTGTGTGGCTGGATTGAAGAGATTTTAGCAAACAGAACACAGCATGTTGTTATCAACGGAGAGACGTCTACAGACGTTAAAGTAACCTCTGGCGTGCCACAGGGGATTGTTATGGGACCATTGCTTTTCACAATATATATAAATGACCTAGTAGATAGTGTCGGAAGTTCCATGCGGCTTTTCGCGGATGATGCTGCAGTATACAGAGAAGTTGCAGCATTAGAAAATTGCAGCGAAATGCAGGAAGATCTGCAGCGGATAGGCACTTGGTGCAGGGAGTGGCAACTGACCCTTAACATAGACAAATGTAATGTATTGCGAATACATAGAAAGAAGGATCCTTTATTGTATGATTATATGATAGCGGAACAAACACTGGTAGCAGTTACTTCTGTAAAAATCTGGGATTATGCGTGCGGAACGATTTGAAGTGGAATGATCATATAAAATTAATTGTTGGTAAGGAGGGTACCAGGTTGAGATTCATTGGGAGAGTCCTTAGAAAATGTAGTCCATCTACAAAGGAGGTGGCTTACAAAACACTCGTTCGACCTATACTTGAGTATTGCTCATCAGTGTGGGATCCGTACCAGATCGGGTTGACGGAGGAGATAGAGAAGATTCAAAGAAGAGCGGCGCGTTTTGTCACAGGGTTATTTGGTAACCGTGACAGCGTTACGGAGATGTTTAACAAACTCAAGTGGTAGACTCTGCAAGAGATGCGCTCTGCATCGCGGTGTAGCTTGCTCGCCAGGTTTCGAGAGGGTGCGTTTCTGGAAGAGGTATCGAATATATTGCTTCCCCCTACTTATACCTCCCGAGGAGATCACGAATGTAAAATTAGAGAGATTAGAGCGCGCACAGAGGCTTTCAGACAGTCGTTCTTCCCGCGAACCATACGCGACTGGAACAGGAAAGGGAGGTAATGACAGTGGCACGTAAAGTGCCCTCCGCCACACACCGTTGGGTGGCTTGCGGAGTATAAATGTAGATGTAGATGCGGGCTGTGATGCTATTAATGCGTCTGGGTGAGATTACTCATTTACATGGTCCATCAGAAGATAGAAAGTGGACGAAAGAGATCGAAGGGTAGCAGTTCTAACAAGGAAACCTCCCCATCGCACCCCCCTCAGATTTAGTTATAAGCTGGCACAGTGGATAAGCCTTGAAAAACTGAACACAGATCGATCGAGAAAACAGGAAGAAATTGTGTGCAACTATGAAAAAAATAAGGAAAATATACGAACTGAGTAGTTGACGCGCAGCATAATTAACATCAAGGACCCTGTCAGCTCAGGAGCGCCGTGGTCCCGTGGTTAGCGTGAGCAACTGCGGAACATGAGGTCATTGGATCAAGTCTTTCCTCGAGTGAAAAACTTCCTTTTTTAATTTTCGCAAAGTTATGATCTGTCCGTTCGATCATTGACGTCTCTGTTCACTGTAATAAGTTTAGTGTCTGTGTTTTGCGACCGCACCGCAAAACCGTGCGATTAGTAGACGAAAGGACGTGCCTCTCCAATGGGAACCGAAAACATTTGATTGCAAGGTTATAGGTCAACCGATTCCTCCACAGGAAAACACGTCTGATATATTCCATACGACACTGGTGACGGCATGTTGTCGACCCACCTAACTTGTACACTTGGCGAATGGGTAAAAAAATTCTTCTACCTTGCCCGATTTAGGTTTTCTTGTGGATGTGATAATCACTCCCAAGAAAGTGATGAAAACATAAGAGTTTGTCACATAAACTGAAAATAAAAAATTAAAATTTTCACTGAAAGGAGGACTTAAACCAAGGACTTTTCGTTCCGCAGTTGCTCACGCTAACCACGGGACCACGGCGCTCCTGGTATCGTGGAGTCCTTGATGTTAATTATGTTGCGCATCAACTATTCAGTTTGTACATTTTCTTTATTTTTTCATAGTTCCAAATAACTTCTTCCTGTTTTCTTGATTGATCTGTGTTCAGTTTTTCAAGGCCTATCCACTGTGCCAACTTATAACTAAATCTGAGGGGGGTGCGATGGGGAGGTTCCCTTGTAAGGGCAAAGGAAAGAACGCGCCAAGGCAAAAAACCTCTGCGACAGTAGGACACGTAGTAAGGGCAGTAGCGGCTTGCTAGCTGCGAAAGTGCATGCAAGGTGAGGTTATGCTAGTGTGAGGTATCGTGCATCGTTACCTATGTCGCTGCGTGCTCTTTATAGCTGGGTCAGTCCGGGTGCTGCAGTTGGCCTCTTGTGGATTCTCCCGGGCCTGCTGCAGCTCTGCCGCAGCTGAGCCTCGAGCAGGTCTGCTTGCTCGGTGAGCTGCGCCGCATCAGCGTCGGAATAATGCACGCCGGTCGCTCGCGCCTGCGCGATGATGGCTGCCTTTTTGGCCGCCGATACCGTTGGAGCAGCAGTTGTTTTCTTTGCACCTTTCACCTGCGGTGCTGCAGGGGCGGCCGCTGGGGCAGGCACGCGAACATCCTTCTGCGAGGTCGCAGGAATGTTCGCAGGGATTCGAACCCCTTCTGCTGCAATGAGGCCTTGGGCAAAGACTGAACGCAGTTGCCTCAAGGCCTCTCTGCAGCCACGGCGGCTGCGAAGGCAGCCCTCTCTGCTGCCATGACGGCTGCAGTGGCCTCCTTCACGGCGGTGCTGAGGTCGTGGGTCGTGGCCACAGTTCTCCTCGGGGGGGGGGGGGGGGCGGTCGCGGTCGTCCCCACTCCTGGCAGGTGGAGCTACTTCTGCGCTGTCCCTCAGCTGGGCCGGGCTGGTCTGCGCCCTACGTCGTTGCCGACGTCGTCTCTTCTTCCGCTGCGTCGGTGCGGCCGCGGCCGTTTGAGAAAGCCGGGCAGCCGCGCCAGCTGGCGACGTGCGGGCCGCCACACCGGACGCAAGTCGGCAGAACGTGACTGCCGCGGTGGCAGGCGCGGCTGTCGTGCTCGCCGGAGCACTTGATCCACCGCGCCACGTTGCGGCAATACTTCGCCACATGGCCCTCGCCCTTTGAAACCGGGAAGCCCAGCAGCTTCCGCAAGCCGAAGATGTCGCTCTCGCCGTCGGCCGTTTGCACGGTCACGGCATAGAGCGGCGCCCTCTTCTTGTTGGTCCGGTTGTGCAACCTTGCGGTTGCGTTACCAAACCCAGCTCGCAGCAGCCCTTCCCGGACCGCTGCCTCGTCACAGCACCAAGGCAACCCCCTTAGGAGTGCCTTCGTCGTCTTCCTCCTTCCAGCGGAAGGTGCCTTCTCACGCGCTGGCGGCGCGTCGACAATGTGGTCGGCCACTGCGACCTTGATCGTCCTGTGGTCAGCCCCGTCTGCAGCCCGAACGCAGATCAGCGAGTCTGTGTCGACAGACTCGTAGACCACCTCGTTCTTGGCGCAATTCGTCATTAAGTCGAACAGCGTCCACCCGCCTTTGCACTTGACGTACAAAGGGGGAACAGGCCGCGACTCGTCTTCTCGAGAATTCCATGCATGGTCGGCAGACTCAGTGAGTTGCACAACCGAAGGACCCTTCGTAGCAGCAGGTTCCTTTGCGCGTACTTCCTTCCCATGTTGTGGGGAGCAGAACACGATAATCTGCTGGCGTTGTTAAAGCAACACAAGACAATTTGCTTCCCGCGGCGCCCACAGCACAGAACTTCTTCACGAGCTCACAACGGCCGAGTAAGCGTAGCGCGCACGGCAGCGATGCGCACACCTCACTAGCTCAGGCCGCTCTGCGTGGAGAAGCAGAATACTGGTTCCCATATATAACGGTAAAGGGGATATCCAAAACTGTGGCAATTACAGAAGGATAAAACTGATCTCTCACACAATGAAGATCTGGGAAAGCGGCACAGAGAAGTACAAGCCGAACTGCATACGGCTTTTATCGATCTTGAGAAGGCATACGACAGAGTGCCGAGGCAAGAGATATGGAGACGTCTGAGAAGTAAATGTTTGCCAGGAAACTATGTCAGGGTGATAGCAATGACACAAGTCAAGGGCAGTGCAGGTGCAACAAAGGTATTTCCTTCACGGCGGTGAAGGGATCTGCTCTCAGGCCATATCTCTTTGACCTTGTCATGGATGAACTAGTCAAAAATGTGAAAAAAGAGGCACCTTGAAGCATGATGCTTGATGTTGTAATCTGTGAACCCACCCATGAGGCACTTCAAGACAAGCTTGAACAGTGGAGAAAAGCTCTAGAGGAAAGGGGAATGAGAATTAGCAGGGTGAAATCAGAGTCTATGTGTACGAAAGATGCCAAAGATCTATGTATTAACCTGCAAGGAGAACAACTGACGCTGGTCAATAAATTTGAATACCTAAGCTCTGACATGCAAAGTGATGGAGGACTGGAGGCCGAAGTATAGAACAGGACAAATAGTGGGTGGATGAACTGGAGGAAACTGAACGGAGTACTGTGTGATAAGGAGGTTAGCTGCAGAATGAAAGGAAAGCTTTAAGTCTGTGGTGAGGCCTGCGATAGTGCATAGCGCAGAAACTTGGCCAATTACAAGAGCAAAAAAGATGGAAGTGGCAGAAATGAGAATGTTAAGGCGGATGAGTGGGGTCACACAAAAGGATAGACTAAGGAATGAGTACATCAGGGGAACAGTGAAAGTGGGGCCCATAGCGAAGAAGATCCAAGAAATTAGGCTAAGATGGTATGGACATGTGCAGAGAAGAGGGGAGCACTACGTAGGGAGAAGAGTTGAAGACCTAGAAATCGAAGGATCAAGGAGGAGAGGAAGACCGAAACTGAGATGGAAAGACAAGAAAGCAGGGGACCAACGGGAGATATGATGGCTCAGAGAAGAAGCAATGAATGGGCATTTACGGAAGAGAAGGATCCAGCAAGGCAACGCTGACCCCACATGACGTGGGAAAAGGCTGAGATGATGTGATAATGATGATGATGATGATGACTGTGCAAAACCATTGTGAATTGCATGACAGAAGCACAGAAGGTACCAGTTATTAGGGTCTTTTCCCTTTCCATCCACATATAGAGCGTGGAGAGAAAGATTGTTTAAATGCCTCCATGAGTGCTATAATTAGTCCGACCTTGTTATCACGATACCTATGGGAGAGATATGTAGGGGAGGCGGTTGCAGTATATTCCTAGAGTGGCCATTTAAAGCCGGTTCTTGAAACTTTGTGCGTAGGCCTTAATCTTCAAGAACCTGCCAGTTAAGTTTCTTCAGCATCTTAGAGACATTCTCCCATGGATCAAAGAAACCTGTGACCATTCGTGCTCCCATTCTCCATATACGTTCAGTATACCTTGGTAGTCCTATGTGGTATGGGTCCCACACACTTGAGCAATATTCTAGGATGGGTCATACGAGTAATTTCTAAGGAATCTCATTTCTATACTAATTGCATTTCTCCAGTATTCTACCAATAAACCGAAGTCTACCACCTGCTTTACTCACGATTCAGCCTATGTGCTCATCCCATTTCGTATTCCTACAAAGTGTTACACGCAGGTATTTGTATGAGTTAAGCTATTCCACCTGTGATTCGCTGATACTAAAGTCATAGGACACTACTTTTTTTCGCAGCATTTTATAATCCTAAACATTTCAACCAAGTTGGCAATCCTTGCACCGCTTTGAAATCTTGTCAAGATCTGGAAATTTATGCAGTTTCTTACATACAGTACTTCATTACAGATAACTTCATCATCTGCAAAAAGTTTGAGGTTACTATTAATATTGTCCGCAAGGTCATTAATATAAAAAACGAACAGAAAGGATCCTAACACACTGCCCTTCGGCACACCCGAAATTGCTTCTGCATCTACTGATGACTCCATCCAAGCCAACTTGCTACGTCTTTCCTACCAGAAAGTCCTCAATCCAGTCACAAATTTCTCTTGATACCCCGATACAACATTGGTTTTGATAATAAGCGTAGATGTGATAATGAGTCAAATGCTTTTCGGAAATCATGAAATACTTCGTTTCTCTGGCTGCCTTGATCCAAAGTTTTCAGTATCTCATGTGAGAAAAGTGCGAGTTGGATATCACCTGATTGGAGTTTTCAGAATCCACGTTTCCTGGCATGGAGCAAATCATTCTGTTCGAGACAACTCGTTATGTTTGAACTCAGAATATGTTCTAAGATTCTACAATAAATAGCTTTTTTGCAGCACCAGTGGCGCTGTTTCTACCTAAAGTATCTACTTTCGAATTTCATTACCTTCATAAACAACACCGTATAGCTGTTCAATGTAGTGTGTACGAGTGTCCAAGGCACCTACTCGGCTTTCCCAACGGGTATCAAAGAGGTTTCATAGGCAGTTTTGATACATATTCCTGCAGAACATCCCATCAGTACGTAGATGATGGAAAGAAACTGAAAACGTCTCGAACTGTACTGAGAAAGTAGACTGCAACAGAATGTGATAGCGCTGCATCTTTCAAGAGAGGGATTAACTAGTGAGTTCCAACTGAACCAATTTTTTCTTCAAAGTTGTCTTCTTTAATTTTTGAACTCTAATATTTTTCCCTTTCTCACTCGAGCCTTTATCATATCCTTGGCTTCGCATATTTGTCAAGGGAATCTACCGTTTTACCAACTCGATTAAGAGAACATTGTTCACACATTCACCAGTAGTATTTGTAATTGGAATGAAGACAAAGAAATGTTCTCGTCACGAGGCTATGATTGAACAAAAGGAACGGCCACTGACATCGGTAATAACGATACGTCAGCAGTACAGAAACAACGGAAAAAGCATGCCAAATTTAAATAAGCGCAAAGTCCCTAAGATTGGCAAAGCTTTACCGAAGCGCGGACTTCGGTGCGAGATGCTTATGATACGAGGGCAGTTCAATAAGTAATGCAACACATTTTTTACTCGGCCAATTTTGGTTGAAAAAACCGGAAATTTCTTGTGGAATATTTTCAAACATTTCCGCTTCGTCTCGTATAGTTTCATTGACTTCCGACAGGTGGCAGCGCTGTACGGAGCTGTTAAAATGGCGTCTGTAACGGATGTGCGTTGCAAACAACGGGCAGTGATCGAGTTTCTTTTGGCGGAAAACCAGGGCATCTCAGATATTCATAGGCGCTTGCAGAATGTCTACGGTGATCTGTCAGTGGACAAAAGCACGGTGAGTCGTTGGGCAAAGCGTGTGTCATCATCGCCGCAAGGTCAAGCAAGACTGTCTGATCTCCCGCGTGTGGGCCGGCCGTGCACAGCTGTGACTCCTGCAATGGCGGAGCGTGCGAACACACTCGTTCGAGATGATCGACGGATCACCATCAAACAACTCAGTGCTCAACTTGACATCTCTGTTGGTAGTGCTGTCACAATTGTTCACAAAAATCTGAACGAACTTCTCCTTCTTCATGACAACGCAAGACCTCACACAAGTCTTCGCACCCGAGAGGAGCTCACAAAACTTCAGTGGACTGTTTTTCCTCATGCACCCTACAGCCCCGATCTCGCACCGTCGGGTTTCCATATGTTTGGCCCAATGAAGGACGCAATCCGTGGGAGGCGCTACGCGGATGATGAAGAAGTTATTGATGCAGTACGACGTTGGCTCCGACATCGACCAGTGGAATGGTACCGTGCAGGCATACAGGCCCTCATTTCAAGGTGGCGTAAGGCCGTAGCATTGAATGGAGATTACGTTGAAAAATAGTGTTGTGTAGCTAAAAGATTGGGGAATAACCTGTTGTATTTCAGTGCTGAATAAAACAACCCCTGTTTCAGAAAAAAAAATGTGTTGCATTACTTATTGAACTGCTCTCGTATTTTCCACAACGATAGTTGGCTTCGAAACAGGCCACAAAAACCAAAAAAATTCTGGTCGTATGTGAAATATGCTAGCGGCAAGACACAATCAATTCCTTCTCTGCGCGATTACAATGGAAATACCATCGATGACAGTCCTGCTAAAGCAGAGTTACTAAACACAGCCTTCCAAAATTCCTTCACCAAAGAAGATGAAGTAAATATTCCAGAATCCGAATCAAGAACAGTTGCCGACATGAGTAACTTAGAAGTAGATATTCCCGGAGTAGTGAAGCAGCTTAAATTACTTATCAATAAAAGCAAGTCTTCCGGCCAAGATTGTGTACTAATTGGGTTCGTTTCAGAGTGTGCTAATGCAACAGCCCCATACTTAACAATCATAAATAACCAATCGCTCGACGAAAGACACTACGTACCTAAAGACTGAGAGGTTGCATAGTTCACACCAACATTCAAGAAAGGCAATAGGAGTAATCCACTAAATTACGGGACCGTATCATTCCAGAAGGCTTTTGGCACTGTACCTCACAAGCGGCTAGCAATCAAATTGCATGCTTATGAAATATATTATGCTACTGGATTCGTGATTCCCTGTTCACAGCCAGCCGGAGTGGCCGAGCGGTTCTAGGTGCTACAGTCTGGAACCGAGCAACCGCTACGGTCGCAGGTTCGAATCCTGCCTCGGGCATGGATGTGTGTGATGTCCTTAGGTTAGTTAGGTTTAAGTAGTTCTAAGTTCTAGGGGACTGATGACCTCAGAAATTAAGTCCCATAGTGGTCAGAGCCATTTTGAACCCTGTTCACACTTCGTAGTAACTGACGGAAAGTCACCGAACCATGGAGTAAAACGAAAGTGTTCCTTATCTACATAAACGATTTAGGAGCCAATCTGAGCAGCTGTCTTAGGTTGTTTGCAGATGATGCTGTCGTTCATTGTCTAGTAAATCGTCTAGTACCGTCATCAGCAGATCAAAGCAAATCACAAAACGATGTAGTTAAGATACTGTACGGTGCGAAAGTTGGCAATTGACCCTAAATAATGAAAAGTGTGAGGTCATCCACATGAGTGCTAAAATGAATCCGTTAAACTTCGGTTAAATGTAAATCAATCAAATCTAATGGCCACAATTCAACTAAATACCTAGGAATTACAATTACAAACAACTTAAATTGGAAGGAACACACAGAAAATGTGGGGAAGGCGAGCCTAATACTGCGTTTTTTTGGCGGAACACTTAGAAGATGCAACAGATCTACTAAAGAGACTGCCTACATTACGCTTGTCTGTCCTCTTTCCGAGTACTACTGCGAAGTGTGGAATCCTTGCCAGACAGGATTAACGGAGTATATAGAGAAAGTTCAAAGAATGGCAGCACGCTTTGCATTATTGAGAAATAGGAGAGAGACTGTCACGGACACGATACAGGATCTGGGGTGCCCATCATTAAAACAAGCGGAAGTCTCTCACCAACTTTCTCCTCCGAATGCGAAAATATTTTGTTGATAAAATAAAGGAAATCAGAGCTCGTAGGGAAGGATGTAGATGTTAGTTTTTTTCCGCGCGCTGTTCGATAGTGGAATAATAGAGAATTACTGTGTAGGTGTCTCGATCAACCCTCTCTTAGGCAGTTATGCCCGAGGCAGTTATGCCCGTAGCGGTCACGCGGTTCCAGACTGTAGCGCCTAGAACCGCTCGGCCACACCATCCGGCTGGATGTAGATGTACAGTCTAAAATAAATGAGTGGTATGTAGCTTTCTAAGTTCATTTAGCTTTCTAAGTTCATTTAAAACGTAATCTTGGATACGTATTGATAACAAAGTGGAGCCTTCGTTTTGTATTACTTTACTAAAATAACAAACATTGGTTTCATGAGAACTTACTCTTCCCAAATGCTCTATCAACACAATATCAGACGTGGTGGTGTGTACTATTGTTTTTAAGAAATTCCCGCTATTTTCTTCGAAGAAAATATCTGTTGTTCCTCGAAATGCCAACCCTCTGTCCCCCTCAGTAACTGTGGTACGCAGAGCAACGTTTTTAGTATCTCATACCAGTATACAGTCGCAGGCTGAATGAGTCTCCGAATTTGTTCATCAAGGATTTTACCTAGACGAAAAGGCAAATGTGATTTTTGCCATCATTGGTATGCAAGTTAGTTAACAGCGTTTGGGCATTTTTCGTGTTGGGCTAGAAATCCGGACACGTTTTCACAGTCTGAAAACCTTGACGAACCTATAAGCGCGGTAATTTCAGTAATGAAAAGCTTGTAACAAAGACAAATACTGAATTTTATGAAACAGAACAAATGAACCACTCTCTGGGGATTTCTTGACTGTGAGATAATTTTCTTTTGTAGTCTATCGGAGGAAATCTGTCTGTCTCTTATCAACAGAAAAGCTAACATCAGTCAGGGATTCTTTCTACAAGAGTCTGTCACAGATAATTTTCTTTTGTGGTCTATCGGAGGAAATCTATCTTTCTCTTATCAACAGAAAAGTTAACATCAGTTAGGGATTCTTTGTACAGGAGTCTGTCACACGAAAACAGTTATTTTATTTGGCCATTTCCGCAGTCAGCCTGTAAGTTAACACCGTTTGGTGCATATGCTCCTCCTTGTAGTTATAAAATGCACTTCTTTTAAGATTTTAAATAAACTGACTATCAGCTCATCAAGAAGGTGAGGAATTAATATTCTATGCACGACTGATGAGCGTGAGAACGAGCCGTATAGCCGAGAGCGTTAAAGCGCCTGTTTCCAAGGGGCATCCGGCCACCAACTACCACTAATTGCCACAATCCATATAGCAATGCTGACTACGTACAGAAACGGGAACAGGAAAACAACTAATTGAAAGTTTGTTTGTTGATTCAAAGTATCTTAATATAGTGGTAATCATAAAGCTCTGAGCGTATTCTTTTGTTTAGCTGAACGTAGATGTCTACTGAGCCTTGGACGTCACAAAATTCTGCAAAAAATTAGCTTGTAGCCTAAGCTAAAGTACAATATACAGATATTTTTGGTTTTGAAAAGGAAAAGAAAGCTTAGAAACATATTCATTTCCCATGTGATATAGCAGTCTTTTTATTTTCGTTTCTAGTTTTTTTCTGATGTTTACTTGGTACCTCCGTTCTTTCTTCGTTAATGTACATTGATGACATTTCGCCTCTCCTCTGGAATTACTTAGTTCGTTTTACTTTTTAACTGAACTGTGGAAGTGAACATGGAAAATGAAGAAGAGGAAAGTATCACCTTCAGCCAAATGTCTCATTCAACGAAGAAAAGGAAGAGAACAGGTCGACTTTCCGACGTGAGAAAAAAACTTTTATCACCCACCCTTGAATTAGGGCCAGATTGTAAATGTTCCAAGCTGAAATGTTTTCAGAGTACCACTGACGCAGAACGTGGGTATATTATATATAATTATAACAAAATGACTGTGAATGAACAGTATGCTTACTTGGCAGGCCTAATTAATGTAAATAGTATATCGCAAAAGAGACCTAGGCAACCAGAAAATAAAGCTAAATTTCGTGACAACAGTTATTCATATGTTGTAAGAGTGAAATGTTTGTTCTAAAACCTTTACATCTTTTCACTTTACATCTTTTATGGAATATCTAAAAAAAAAAAAAAAGTAGAAGTATTACAACGTTATCTGAAAAAAGGTGAGAGTCCCAACGATGGTCGAGGCCAACACTTTAATCGGAAGCATCGTGTGACATCGGAGGCACTTGACGCAGTTCGCCAACACATTAGCTTATTTAAAAGTGAACGAAGCCGTTACAGCTTGAAAACCTCTAAGGAAGTGTATCTCCCACCAGATCTAAACATCAGTAATATGTGTTAGTTATTTAAGAAATCATACCCTACTCGATCTGTGTCGTATGAAGAATATAAACTTGTTTTCAATACAGAATTTAACGTCGGTTTCGGGTACCCTAGAATGGACACTTGTAGTTTCTGTGATAGGCATGCTGCCGAAATTCGAACTGTTGAACATGCTTTGAAATAGTACCCGGAAAACAGCTCAGAAAGGGCGAGAGCAGAAAAAAATCAGTCAACTGTCAAGGGCGAAAAAACTATACTTATTAAAATCTGACATGTTTTATATTCGTAAAAGAAGTTCTACAGCAAACAGCAGGGCATCAAAAGAATGTGAAAATATTACTATGGATTTCCAGAAGAACTTACCTTTCCTTAACAACACAACTAACGACGTGGACTACAAGAGACAGTTAACGTGATTCTTGATCCCTCTGTTAAAAAATTATTTTCAGACTCTTGAGAGGGGCAGAACAAGAACTGGACTATTTTCCGCCTGCTGCATTACATCGTCCATCACGTCAAGAGACTTGACACGTGAAAATGACATTTCCAATCCGTGGCTACTTGTACCTCGAATGTGATCGTTCAAAAAATGTTCATATGTGTGTGAAATCTTATGGGACTTAACTGCTAAAGTCATCAGTGCCTAAGCTTACACACTACTTAACCTAAATTATCCTAAGGACAAACACACACACACAGCCATGCCTGAGGGAGGACTCGAACCTCCTTCGGGACCAGCCGCACAGTCCATGACTGCAGCGCCCAAGAACGCTCGGCTAATCCCGCGCGGCGAATGTGATCGTAACATGGCCAGTATCAACCAAATAAAATGGGTTGAAATGCCGAAAGACTGGATAAAGGTGCGGTTCTAGGCGCTACAGTCTGGAACCGCGCGACCGCTACGGTCTCAGTTTCGAATCCTGCCTCGGTCATGGATGTGTGTGATGTCCTTAGGTTAGTTAGGTTTAAGTAGTTCTAAGTTCTAGGAGACTGATGACCTCAGAAGTTAAGTCCCATAGTGCTCAGAGCCATTTGAACCATTTGGATAGAGGAAATAGAGAGCGCAAGAGCAAAACCCTCATCTTTTCATGTTGTCAAAGTAGACGGAGTTTGTAAGAGAATGGTCTACACACCTCGATCAGTTGTATTTCAAGAAATGCCCATTTCCTTCTAGACCGGTAAGAGAATTAGTGGCTGCAAAAGATATCTCCAATACTTGGAATACAGAAGTACATTCCATGGCCATTGGGATCGCCATGTAATCAACAAGCCACTTATAGTTCCAACAGAACAACCTCAGCCTCAAGGAGAGTTCTTTCTACCTGTCTATGCATGTAAGAGTGAGTGTTTTTTGTTTCATCCTTATTTTTATCATCATTTTTATGACATTATTTACTTAAAGAAGTTTTTATTTTAAATCTTGTGAACAACTACACCTACATTTACTTTTTAAAACATCTACAAGGTGTTTTTCTTGTAGGTGTACAACCTATTACTTGTGACAAGTATGCACACCTACAACAGTTTTGCGGAGAAGAGGCTAGGCAGTTTTTTCCCAGCTGCCAAAACTGGAAAAAGGACAAAAGCGTAACAAGAAACTGTGTCATCAAGATGACACTGTTTTTTTTTTTTTTTTCAATACCAATAAGTGCAAGTGCTAAGAAGCAGACCCAGAGAGGAAATGAATAAACAATTAATGAAAACAGTTTACAAAGAAATTGTCTGGGCCTACAAAGTTTTGTTCTGTTTATAAAGAATTAATTCTAGTCTATAATTTTCTATCTTACGACTTTTATATGGTTTTTTCGTAACTAATGAATTTTTGCACATCCTTTTGTTACATTTTTAATGATACCTTAAATAATACTGGTAGTTAGTTCTGATTGTACTAGGTTCAACGAAGTTAAAGAATTAGCGAGATTTACTGACATTCCCCCTTTTATAATGACTTACCCCCTTTTTTCCTACAAAAAATTGAAGTTATTCGATGTAATATTTTCTTTCAGTTGTTATAGTACATTTACACAAAAATCTTGTAGAGGAATCTAACGACTGTAAGTAAGGCTACACTAAACATAAATTTCAAGAGGACTGGCTAAAAATTGCATTTTTTTACAGAAGGTTTGGTGTTAAAATCTTTCCTGGAAAATTAAGAAGAACTGACTTACAACCCCCCACCTTTTCCCGTGGACCGTTCATATAGAAACCTGGCTTGTCCTAACCAAAGAAAGGTTTAACTATTTCCGTAGACTTCCTCCCTAAATACAGGGTGTTTCAAAAATGACCGGTATATTTGAAACGGCAATAAAAACTAAACGAGCAGCGATAGAAATACACCGTTTGTTGCAATATGCTTGGGACAACAGTACATTTTCAGGCAGACAAACTTTCGAAATTACAGTAGTTACAATTTTCAACAACAGATGGCGCTGCGGTCTGGGAAACTCTATAGTACGATATTTTCCACATATCCACCATGCGTAGCAATAATATGGCGTAGTCTCTGAATGAAATTACCCGAAACCTTTGACAACGTGTCTGGCGGAATGGCTTCACATGCAGATGAGATATACTGCTTCAGCTGTTCAATTGTTTCTGGATTCTGGGGGTACACCTGGTCTTTCAAGTGTCCCCACAGAAAGAAGCCACAGGGGTTCATGTCTGGCGAATAGGGAGGCCAATCCACGCCGCCTCCTGTATGTTTCGGATAGCCCAAAGCAATCACACGATCATCGAAATATTCATTCAGGAAATTAAAAACGTCGGCCGTGCGATGTGGCCGGGCACCATCTTGCATAAACCACGAGGTGTTCGCAGTGTCGTCTAAGGCAGTTTGTACCGCCACACATTCACGAAGAATGTCCAGATAGCGTGATGCAGTAATCGTTTCGGATCTGAAAAATGGGCCAATGATTCCTTTGGAAGAAATGGCGGCCCAGACCAGTACTTTTTGAGGATGCAGGGACAATGGGACTGCAACATGGGGCTTTTCGGTTCCCCATATGCGCCAGTTCTGTTTATTGACGAAGCCGTGCAACATGGGGCTTTTCGGTTCCCCATATGCGCCAGTTCTGTTTATTGACGAAGCCGTCCAGGTAAAAATAAGCTTCGTCAGTAAACCAAATGCTGCCCACATGCATATCGCCGTCATCAATCCTGTGCACTATATCGTTAGCGAATGTCTCTCGTGCAGCAATGGTAGCGGCGCTGAGGGGTTGCCGCGTTTGAATTTTGTATGGATAGAGGTGTAAACTCTGGCACATGAGACGATACGTGGACGTTGGCGTCATTTGGACCGCAGCTGCAACACGGCGAACAGAAACCCGAGGTCGCTGTTGGATCACCTGCTGCACTAGCTGCGCGTTGCCCTCTGTGGTTGCCGTACGCGGTCGCCCTACCTTTCCAGCACGTTCATCCGTCACATTCCCAGTCCGTTGAAATTTTTCAAACAGATCCTTTATTGTATCGCTTTTCGGTCCTTTGGTTACATTAAACCTCTGTTGAAAACTTCGTCTTGTTGCAACAACACTGTGTTCTAGGCGGTGGAATTCCAACACCAGAAAAATCCTCTGATCTAAGGAATACACCATGTTGTCCACAGCACACTTGCACGTTGTGAACAGCACACGCTTACAGCAGGAAGACGACGTACAGAATGGCGCACCCACAGACTGCGTTGTCTTCTATATCTTTCACATCACTTGCAGCGCCATCTGTTATTGAAAATTGTAACTACTGTAATTTCGAAAGTTTGTCCGCCTGAAAATGTACTGTTGTCCCAAGCATATTGCAACAAACGGTGTATTTCTATCGCTGCTCGTTTAGTTTTTATTGCCGTTTCAAATATACCGGTCATTTTTGAAACACCCTGTACTATGTGTACGGAATGTGTGACGTACCGCTACAGCGCACGAGATGCAGCTGTGCCGGCCCATATCACGGTACACCGTTGACAAGGAGACCACATGGCAAATGGATTTTTGTAATTTTATATTTATGGTAAGTTCAGAACTGAAATATATGTCCTCCTTAGTCGTTCCATGCAACTCTCGAAAATCTTCTCTGAAATTTTCCGAGAGACTTTAATAAACTAAAGGAAGGTAGATTTCTTTTTCGAAGGACAGCGTGGCTATGGGGTAGAATGGTTCCCTGCTGCGTGGGGGACGGGGTTCGATTCCCAGCAAGTGCAAATTTTTAAACAGAGATGCATGTCCTACGAGCACTTCTGTGAAGCGTAAAACGTATATAAAGGTGAAAAAAATCAGTAGCGCATGAGGCAGGTAATCGCTCGATCGCAGTTTCGACTCTCGTTTCGGTCATTTTTTTTTCTTTTTTCGTTCAGTTCGAATACCTACGCCACTTAAATACAAAATTCAGCAAAAATATGCTAATTAACACATATCGAATTGACATTTCTATGAAAAACACGTGTCTTCTTATTTATAATTATATATTGCACAGAAAACTCCAGTTTTCATTGCAAATATAAATTCTGAACTATCGAACTTTTTACAAAAGGTTAGACAGTTTAATTTTAAAAAATATAAATTAATTTTTTTCGTGTTTATGTGTTTTACACTTAACGGAAATGGTCGTTGAAGAAGCATCTTTGTTTAGAAATATACGACAACCGGGAATCAAACACAGACATCCCACATGGCTGCTATATGGCTCGTCGGAAGAAAGAAGACCCTCCTTAACTGGTATTAAAGGCTCTCAGAAAAATTCAAAGTCGATTTCCTAGAGATTTTTTGAGAGTTTTGTCGAACTGCTTTGGGGGATCGATATTTGGGTCCTGAACTTCACGTATCGTAGTTTTTTTTTTCTTTTCTTTTTTAACACAAAAATCCGTCTGCCGTGTGGTCTTGTGAGCCAAACAGCTTCCTTGAAAAGCCTGCAGCACTATTTCAAACTCGCTGTCTCACAGTAGATGACCGAGCGATCATAACAGTAAAAATTATGTATTGTCAACTTACTTTTTACTACGTTTTTCACACGAAACTGATGTGTATAGCTCTAATACCTATTCTTTAGTGATGTTAAATACTACTAAGTGCAAATAACATATTTAAGCCCCAAAAACTAACTTTTTGTGTTGGGTACAAGGACTGCAACAAATGCCTGACGCCTAAAGTGTTAACATGAAATGATACATGTAGCGCAGGATATCCGTATTTTTCATGATGCACCAGAGATTTTCACGAGGTAGACGTAGTGGATCGAGGTAGACGTTTGCTTACAAAGCACTCACGAAGCTGCGCTTTTGTGAAGGCTGTGTAGTATGGAGGGCTCAATATTTGCGAGCCAGATGGTCAATTTTAAACGTCATATTAGTTTTACTTCTTTGAAGACAAATCTCTATCTACTGGTTATCATATTAAAAAATTAAACTAGTAAAATTCAATTCTCCCTAAAAATTTCGTAATATTTTAGAAACAAGAGACTACTTTCGGGTGCAGGTAAAAAAAAAAAATAATCTCTTACCGGCATCAGAAATGGTTTCAGTCGCGAAAAGACAGTTGTAGTTGTGAGGAGGTCATCACATAAATTCACTATATTTGTACTTGCAAAAATATCAAATTTACAAGATTTTTCACTGCTTGTAGAAAGCGATGTAAAAATACTTTCTTAACATTAGCTTGTATTTCTTATTTATTTTCCTTTCTTTCTTATGCTTTCCTTTTTCAATAATATGAGCCAGATTTATTTTTTAATTTTTATTGTTCTTCCAGATGTATTTTAAACAGTTGGTTCTTTGTTACAAAGACTATAAAATGTATAGGAAAAGCTGTACGGTCTACTGAAGATGGAAAGACGACATAAAACTAATCACAGGTAAAGTATATGCAAGAATGGGAAGAATTCCACACACAAGTGAGGGAGCTCACAAAATTCCCTTTCAACCAATACTTGAACTAGCGGAAAAATGCTTCTACCGGAGCACGAAAAATGCGAATATGTTCCTGTTTATTTTAAAAGGCTCTGACTGGAAAGTGGGGTACCAGATGCCTCATTCCACCTTCCTCAGTATCACTAAAAATTGTCCCAAAAATTTTAGCATCGAAATATATTCGCGCTTTTTTTTTACGAACAACTCACCTCAAACTTCCACGATCTCCCCTAATAGTAACTCATTCACAACCACTAATCATCGCTGTAAGTCGCGCATACCGATCCACTCCCAGCTGCCCGTACATACTCATATTCATTCATTCAACCCAACTCATGGTCATTATTATCTCTTTATGTGTCTGACATAGTCTCCTATGCTACAGACACACAGTACCCTCATTCTGTCCCACTACTACAGTCTCCTACCAGTATCACTGTCTCCCTCTTGCTCTCTCTTACTGCTAATATCTCATTCCTTTCTTCCGTCCTGCTGCTGCTGTCTCTTCTCACTGTCTTCATCTCTCTCATCCTCGTTGTCATTATCATATACTCTGTCTCTAATTATCACTGGCTTTCATTCACTCCCGCTTTCTCTTTATAGCTCTCCCCCTGGCACTGTCTCCTTCACTCTTTTCCTAGCACTATTCTGTTACTATGAACTACACTGAGGCGACAAAAGTCATGGGATACCTTCGAACATCGTGTCAGGCCTCATTTTGTCTGGCGTAGTACAGCAACTCAACGTGGCTAGGACTCAACAAGTCACTGGAATTCCCCTGTACAAATACTGGGCCATTCGGACTCCACTGCCATCCATAATTGCGGAAGTGTTGCCAGTGAAGTGACCTCTCGATTATGTCCCTTAAATGTTCAATAGGATTCTTGTCGGATGATCTGGCTAGCCAAATCATTCGCTTGAATTGTCCAGAATGTTCTTCAAACCAATCGCGAACAATTGTGGTTGGTGGCATGGAACATTGTCCTTCATAAAATTTGCATCATTGACGTCCATGAATGGCTGCAAATCGTCTCCAAGAGATTCAATTGAGCCAGAGAAAGTAGTCCATTCCGTGTAAAATCAGACCACACCATTATAGAGCAAACACCAGCTCGACGACTTGGGTCCACTGCTTCGTGCGGACTGTGCCACATTCGAACCCTACCAGCAGCTCTTACCATGGTCACGAGGTCACGTGAGGAGCTGCAGGCGATGTCGTGCTGTTAGCAAAGGCACTTGCGCCGGTCGTCTACTGCCACAGCCCGTTAAAGCCGAATTTCGCAGCTCTGTCTAACGGATACGTTCGTCGTACGTTCCACACTGATTTCTGCGATTATTTCACGCTGTTTTGTTTGTCTGTCAGCACTAACAACTCTACACAAACGCCGCCAGAATATTTGGGAAAATTTTTAAAGGTGCTGAGGAAGGTAGAATGAGGCAACTGGTAACCCACTTTTCAGTTAGAGTTTTTAAGTAAACAGGAACATATCTGAATTTTTTGTACTCCGATAGAAACATTTTTCCACCGGTTCCCTTCTGTTACCTGCTCCAGCAGAGCACGTAACTCCTTGGGAAAACAAATGTATTGGTCATTAAAATTTAGACATCGTCATTTTTTCTGTTTTGTCGATTCTTAGTTGCTTCAAAATTCGTGAAGGAATGTTCCGTCTAATTGAAGGCAGTTTGTTTATTGCCATACGCGCGTAGTTTCTTTTATTTGTGAAGCATCTTCAGTGTCCTGTGATACATGCTTCTTTTCATACATATCAAAAATTTATTATGTGGTACTTACAATATGTTGCTATGTTACATTTTGTCATGCTATTCTCTTGTTGTTGTTTTTTTTTTTTTTTTAAGGTTAGAATCAACTATTGTAGAACAAATTTCGCGATGTGAAATTTTCGTTCGTTGTTGCTTACGATTTCCAGCATTTTTGTAGTCCTGGAGATGTGTTCATTAGTTGGCTGATTTCCTGCGATCTTTTACCCACATCTGATTCAAGTGTGTGTGTGTGGGCAAGAGCGCGCATGTGTGTATTTTGTTGTGTGAGTGACACTTCTCTGCCTCGTGATGACTGGGTGTTGTGAGATGTCCTTAGGTTAGTTAGGTTTAAGTAGTTCTAAGTTCTAGGGGACTGATGACCATAGATGTTAAGTCCCATAGTGCTCAGAGCCATTTTTTTGAGTGACATCCTTTTTTTAAGTGGATATTTGTGTGTGTGTGCTTAAAACTAATTTTACACCTCAGATCGGATTTTAAGTGCAAAAATATTTTACATGGGCTTCAGTACTACAACATGGAACCCTTTGATAATAATAGACACTTTGTAGCATATTTCTCCGTGATACGTCACTTTATAAGCTACGTTTTCGCCTCACACCGGATTTCGTGTGCGTATTTTATGTACACAGGTAGGATAAATTTGAACCTCTGTATCTCTGAAATAGATAAAGATATCAAGAAAATTTTCAAGGTTGTTCGAGATCGGTATCTTAGAAATATATCGTAAAAATTTCGACTATTTCCTGTGCATAACTGTCTTGGAATACTCGGCTGGGTTTTGGTCCACTGGTGACAGCAAAAATATAGTAAAAACCCCTTTTTTGCGGTTTTCCGAGGAACTGCCCATGAACTAGAGTCACATCAAGCCCATTGCAGTCAACATCAAATGCATAAAGAACTAACAGATTTGCTCCACTTGTCTAAGCAGGAGGAAATGTGTAATATTCATACTTTGACCCCGCCCTGCACGATATTGACACTAAGATTATCCTTCTGTTGGATACACAAATTGTCCAGAACACTTGACCCAACCTATTTATCACTAATAGAACCGGAGGTATTAGCACCGGGAAATCCCATTTTTATGCGTAGCGTTTTGGGATATATTACGTAAGAATGCTGTCGCATGCATACCGATATTGCTCGTAAGTCTGGGATCCGTACAAGATAGTACTGTTTGGAAAACAGAGTAGATACAAAGAAAAGCAGTGCGTCTTGTTACAGGTTCATTTCGAAAGCGTCACGGAGATGATCAGCCAAGCCAAGTGGTCGACGCTGCAAGAGAGGCGTTATGCATCACTGCATGATTTACAGTTAAAATTCCAATAGTGTACGTTCCCATAAGAGTCAATCAATATGTTTGCTTCCTCCTGCGTATACCTCGTGTAAAGACCATAAAAATACGAGTAGAGACGGTGTGTAATATATTAATACTTGTAAAATCAGAGAGATTCTAGTTCAGACGGTGGCTAACCAACTATCGTTCTTCCCGCGAACCATTCGCGACTGGAAAACGGGGAAGTAACAGAGGTAAACAAACCACCCTGTGCCAAACACCGCAAGGTGGATTTCGGAGTATATATATATATATATATATATATATATATATATATATATATATATATATATATATATATAGGGTGATTCCGCGATGATGTTACAAACTTTCTGGGATGCATCGATTTGAGATAAGGCTTCCTGGTCTGGAACCGACCGAGCAGAATGTTATAAGCGAGAATTGTTCTGATACCTATGGCAGAGGAACGCATGTACTGTTACTACTGTACGGTAGGCAACCTTTAGAGTTGGAAGTATGGACCAAAACAAGAACAAAATGTTCAGTAAACAAAGGTTCTAAAGAGCATACCTTAACAGTTAAGAACACTTGTTCATCTTTGCTACTGTGAAACACATCTCTTCTCCTGAACAAGATGTTAAAGCTCTTACGATATGCATTTTAGAGCCCTTGTTTGCTAAACAATTTTTTTATTGCTTTGGTCTGTACCACTTCCTACCTAAATGTGGAAACCAAGTAGCTTGCAATAAGAAAAATGTGTTTCACAGTATCGAATACGAACAAATGCTCGTAGCTCTTAAGGTATGCGTTTCAGAGCCAATGTTTGATAGCTATTTTTTTTATTGGTTCGGTCCATGCTACCGCCTCTAAAAGTTTCCTATCCTATAATCTTAGCAACAATAGTACCGCAACATGTATTCCGCTGTCGGAGGTATTAGAACAATTTACTCTTTTAACTTTCGACTCGGTCTCTTCCGGACCAGGGTCATTTTCCTCAAACTGATGCATTTATCTTCTTGTATCATCCCTGAAAGTTTGTAACATCATCACGGAAACCGAACGAATAGCACGTTCGGCGACACCTCTGGCGGGCCACTTGAGTTTGCGTGCGCAGTGGCCTGATTGGCTAACTTCAATGCTTAATGACTCGGCGCAAACTCCTCTGCACCCTGCAGAGCCCTTAAAAACTTGCCAGACGCTTTATATATCATGGAAGTGAGTGCTCTGTAACACTTCCTTTGGATTCACCCGAAGTTACTTTCAGATCTGAGTTGGATTGGGTTGTTGTGGGGGAGGAGGCCAGACACCAAGGTCATCAGTCTCATCGGATTAGGGACGGACGGGAAAGGAAGTCGGCAGTGCCTTTTCAAAGACACCATCCCGACATTTACCTGGAGCGATTTATGGAAAGCACGGAAAACCTAAATCAGGATGACCGGACGCGGTATTGAACCGTCGTCCTCCCGTATGCGAGTCCAGTGTGATAACCACTGCACCACCTCACACGGTCTCTTTCAGATCCGACGATTTCACTTCGTTGAGAATGTCATTGTATGGTATCAGTCACCAAGTTAGTCAAAACGGATTGTTTTCGAACTGCCTGCTCAAGCAGGCACAGAAGGTGGGAATGTACAATGCGGGCGATCGAGCTAAGATCGACTTTGTCGAAATTTATTCAGTTACAGTAATTCGAGAGAAACGATGATGTTGGAGATCTAAAATTGAAAGACACTTTAGGAAAGACGCCTAATTATTCGAATGTGGTTAACACTGCATACTGCACGCAAGATCACTAGAACAAAATGGGCTACAGTTCCGGGTAAACGCCAAAAACATTAAACCAGTACGACTGGCTTCTGAACACCATTCTGAGTTGTATGCTACTTTGTTCGATAAGAGTTGGCGAACATAGAGAAACCACTGGTAGCGAAACTTTGTAAAACGCAACGTGACTCATCTGCTTAGTTGTTTTGAAATTAGAAGCAACTAGTGGAAGTGCAGCTTTCAGCTGATCACTTTTCTGGAGACTAGAGATCTACTCTGTAGGAATCAGCATGGGTTTCGAAAAAGACGGTCATGTGAAACCCAGCTCGCGCTATTCGTCCACGAGACTCAGAGGGCCATAGACACGGGTTCACAGGTAGATGCCGTGTTTCTTGACTTCCGCAAGGCGTTCGATACAGTTCCCCACAGTCGTTTATTGAACAAAGTAAGAGCATATGGACTATCAGACCAATTGTGTGATTGGATTGAGGAGTTCCTAGATAACAGGACGCAGCATGTTATTCTCAATGGAGAGAAGTCTTCCGAAGTAAGAGTAATTTCAGGTGTGCCGCAGGGGAGTGTCATAGGACCGTTGCTGTTCACAATATACATAAATGACCTGGTGGATGACATCGGAAGTTCACTGAGGCTTTTTGCAGATGATGCTGTGGTGTATCGAGAGGTTGTAACAATGGAAAATTGTACTGAAATGCAGGAGGATCTGCAGCGAATTGACGCATGGTGCAGGGAATGGCAACTGAATCTCAATGTAGACAAGTGTAATGTGCTGCGGATACACAGAAAGATAGATCCTTTATCATTTAGCTACAAAATAGCAGGTCAGCAACTGGAAGCAGTTAATACCATAAATTATCTGGGAGTACGCATTAGGAGTGATTTAAAATGGAATGATCATATAATGTTGATTGTCGGTAAAGCAGATGCCAGACTGAGATTCATTGGAAGAATCCTAAGGAAATGCAATCCGAAAACAAAGGAAGTAGGTTACAGTACGCTTGTTCGCCCACTGCTTGAATACTGCTCAGCAGTGTGGGATCCGTACCAGATAGGGTTGATACAAGACATAGAGAAGATCCAACGGAGAGCAGCGCGCTTCGTTACAGGATCATTTAGTAATCGCGAAAGCGTTACGGAGATGATAGATAAACTCCAGTGGAAGACTCTGCAGGAGAGACGCTCAGTAGCTCGGTACGGGCTTTTGTCAAAGTTTCGAGAACATACCTTCACCGAAGAGTCAAGCAGTATATTGCTCCCTCCTACGTATATCTCGCGAAGAGACCATGAGGATAAAATCAGTGAGATTAGAGCCCACACAGAGGCATACCGACAATCCTTCTTTCCACGAACAATACGAGATTGGAATAGAAGGGAGAACCGATAGAGGTACTGAAGGTACCCTCCGCCACACACCGTCAGGTGGCTTGCGGAGTATGGATGTAGATGTAGATGTAGAAGAGTTCGCGAGAACCAAAAGCGTTACGATCGAAAATAGAAAGCAACTAGCGGCCAGTGCAGCTGCGGATAATTGGAAGCGTTCGAGAGAATAGCGTTACGAGACAGTAGATGAACACAGCAGCCACAGCAAGATCTATTTTGCTTCATGAATTTCTGTTTAAATACTGGTTGCAAGGGAAAAAAACTACACCACAGCCACACATTCAAATGATCTATGAGCATGTAACTAACTAACTAACTAACTTTCATTCTTCACCTTTAAAACGAGCTAAATGGCAGCGTTGCGTCTACTTTCAGCCGAGTTAATAGAGTTTGAAATTAACTCGACAGGAACTGTCGTTCATTTAGATGCGATCACCTCCCCAGACTCGGCATCGATTTGAAACACTTTTTACGTGGATTCGAGCACTTTTCAGAAATGTTTCAAGACCTATAAATGAAAAGGAGACATCTCAAATATGAACTATCTATCGTAAAACGTTATGGAATAGGGTCACCTTTCAAAAGGATTTAGAACTAATGACAGAGTGAGACAGCGATTTTTCGTATTCCTACCACTTTTAATAGTGACATGCATGACCTTCAGAGGGAGTGTAAAACACAATAATATCCGCATTTTATTGATACGACACAGTACTAAACACATCAAAAAAGTTTGCATCACCCCGGTCCCAGAACTCCTGAAGATAGACGTTGACTGTGGATTATTGTATCACAGACAAAGTCCCTTTGTTCAGAGATGTCACTAAACCCGCCCAAAGATGTACACAACCATGCACGAGCAGCGCCTATTAGATGGAGGGGTTCCGACAGCCGATCACTTCCAGTCATTCTACCAAGAAGGAGGTACACGGATCATGTTTTCTGTAGTTCAACCATGCCTAGACGGTCAATACCGCGGTTCGATCGCGTCCGCATTGTTACTTTGTCGCAGGAAGGGCTCTCAATAAGGGAAGCGTCCAGGTGTCTCGGAGTGAACTAAAACGATGGTTGGTTGGTTGGTTGGTTTGGGGAAGGAGACCAGACAGCGTGGTCATCGGCCTCATCGGATTAGGGAAGGATTGGGAAGGAAGTCGGCCGTGCCCTTTCAGAGGAACCATTCCGGCATTTGCCTGGAGCGATTTAGGGAAATCACGGAAAACCTAAATCAGGATGGCCGGACGCGGGATTGAACCGTCGTCCTCCCGAATGCGAGTCCAGTGTCTAACCACTGCGCCACCCCGCTCGGTCTAAAACGATGTTGCTCGGACATGGAGGAGATACAGAGAGACGGGAACTGTGGATGATATGCCTCACTCGGGCCGCCCAAGGGCTACTACGCACGGATGGCCGCTACCTACTGATTATGGCTCGGAGGAACCATGACAGCAACGCCGCTATGTTGAATAATGTTATTCGTGCAGCCACAGGACGTCGTCTTATGATTTAAACTGTGCGCAATAGGCTGCATGATGCGCAACTTCACTACCGAAGTCCATGGCGAGGTCCATCTTTGCAACCACGACACCATGCAGCGCGGTACAGGTGGCCCAACAACATGCCGAGTGGGCTGCTCAGGATTAGCATCACGTTCTCTTCACCGATAAGTGTCGCATATACCTACAACCAGACGATCGTCGGAGACGTGTTTGAAGGCAACCCGGTAAGGCTCAACGCCTTACACTGTCCAGCGAGTGCAGCAAGGTAGAGGTTCCCTGTTGTTTTGGGCTGCCATTATGTGGGACCGACGTGACGCTGGTGGTCATGGAAGACGCCGTAACGGCTGTACGATATGTGAATGCCATCCTCCGACCGACAGTGCAATCGTATCGGCAGCATGTTGGCGAGGCATTCGTCTTCATGGACTACAGTTCGCGCCCCCATGGTGCACATCTTGTGGATGACTTCCTTCAGGATAACGACATCGCTCGACTAGAATGGCCAGCATGTTCTCCAGACATGAGCTCTATCGAACATGCCTGGGATAGATTGAAAAGGGCTGTTTATGGACGATATGACCCACCAACCACTCTGAGGGATCTACGCCGGATGGTTGTTGAGGAATGGGACAATCTGGACCAACAGTGCCTTGATGAACTTGTGGATAGTATGCCACGACGAATACAGGCTTGCATCAATGCAAGAGGACATGCTACAGGTATTAGAGGTACCGGTGTGTACAGCAATCAGGACCACCACCTCTGAAGGTATCGCTGTATGGCGGTACAACATGCAATGTGTAGTTTTCATGAGCAATAAAACGAGCGGAAATGATGTTTATTTGTTGATCTCTGTGCCAATTTTCTGCACAAGTTCCGGAACTCTCGGGACCGAGGTGATGCAAAACTTTTTTTGATGTGTTTATTTCATATGTCGACGACAAATAATTACAGTGCAAAATGCTTACAAATAGTAATGCAGAAACTGTCTTTACTCAGTCAAGAATAAGGGTTGACAATGCTTAAAAACAAAAGTCGTGACTTCATAATGTAAAATTCTAATGCGCACCTAAGCATGTTTCGAAAGTCACACCCTCTAGCATGCTTCATATATTTAGTATTGGATCCCCTGTCAATTACAAAACTAATGACTTAATAAAACCATAACTTGGTATACATATGCAGACAAATACAAAAATTTCTGGAGCTCAACCCAAGGAAGGAAATGAGGAAAAACTAATGGAGGTGTTCACTTGCTATAAACATTAAAAATTTTGACACTCACGAATTACGAAACTACGAGACAGCAGTCCACCGAGATAAGATATCCTTGAGCTAATAATAGTACTTTCTGGAAGATAAGATAAGCAACGAAGACATACGAAGGGGAATAAAATATATACAGTGTAAACTTTGGGAGTGAATGAGTTTGGAAAGCGCTGGAATTATCATTCAACCCCTATGTCGATGAGGTGACTCACCAAGATAACTTGGGAGATATCGACACACCGATAAACGAAGCGGAGAGAACAACAAAATTACAACACCACAGCAGACTGTTTTGCCTGACCTTTGAATGAATGGGGCAGATATTAGCTTTGGTTCCTCTATTGGCCCATATTCTTTCTCTTTTCAATGTAGTCTGGCACGTGGTCTGTCGCGTACAAAAAGCCTCACGATGTTTTCGAAGGAGATAGTTCTGCATGGCGTCACGCATCCCCGTCATGATGCTAAGTCACCGTTCCCTTTGTTACGAGCTGAAACTCCATATTCTGGGTTGTATGCTTGAAAAAGGCACCATGTGCTCGTGTTCACCCTGGTGTGACTCTGTGATTGACATACGCCAAGATATTCTCCCAAAGAACACGCATTGTCTTCGTTGGTCTTCGTTGATTCTGCAATACACTAGACTGTTGAATGATCCCATATTTGTACCTGCGTGTGCAGAGATTCAGTGTGATTACAGACACACAATGTTAAGTACATTATTTGTTTTTTATCTGCCAGCAGTGTGCTGTCAATATCTGTGCGAAGATTCAAAACTATCGATAGTCGTTGATGTCATTAAAGTAACAGACCCCAAGGAAATAAACTATGATGCGTTCCAAAATAATTCTAAATTTAACTCGATTTAACTTAAAGAAGTAAAAGAAACTATAGAATCTGTCGTTTGGTACTCTACAAGTGGGAGATTTTTCTGAGTGTGTTGGTTCAATTAAGCAGACAGTGGTACATCATTGTTTTCAGTTGAGTTTCTAATTAAAATTCTATTCCCTTGTAATACCGATGGAAACAAATCAAGTGATGTTCAAAGCGGAATAGAATGAGAAGTGTTGGTCTGAAAAATCAGAAACATTAGGTCGAATACATAAATACAAAAACTTGCTCGAAAGAAATCATCTGCACTTTATGACGATATCACATGGCTCTTTCTCCATGTAGAGGATCACTTTGCTACGAAGGGCGTTCAACAAGTAATGCAACACATTTTTCCTCGGCTAATTTCGGTTGAAAAAAATGCGGAATTAGTGCTGAGACATTGTGGAATATTCCCTCTTCAGCCCTTATAGTTTCATAAAGTTATGACAGGTAACGTCTGGTGTCTGCAATGGAGGTGCGTTCCGAGCGGAAAGCTGTCATAGATATTGTTTTGGTGGAAAATCAGACCATCGCAGAAATTCATCTGTTGCAGAATGTCTACGACGACCTGGCAGTGAACAGAAGCAAAGTGAGTCTTTGGGCGAGGTGTCTATCATCATCGCAACAAGGTCACGCAAACCTGTCGAACTTGCCACGTGCCGTCTGGCCACACACTGTAATGTTGGAACGTGCAAATACTCTCAGTCGAGTTGGTCGACGATCACAATCGAACATCTCGCTGCACAACTGGACGTCTCTGTTGACAGTGTTGACACACTCGTCCACCAGTTGGGGTGCTCAAAGGTGTGTGACCGCTGCGTTCCTCGCCACCTAACAGAAGACCGTGAAGAACAACAAAGGGCCATCTGTGCCAGGGTGCTTTTGTGCTTTTATCAGTGGGGGGGATGTCTTAGGGGGTTAGTAGAATTATATATGTTACTAGCTTGGACCGTGGCGTTACGCATGGTTAAATAGCTATTTATAAATAGATGTTATTGCCGAAACTCACTATTGACGCGTATGCAGTATCAGAAAAGCCATCCCTTGTTATATCTTTAAAAGTACATTATAGGTAAAGCTTATTTACAAAATCATCTACATACGGGTACAGATATACGAGGGGAATTCAAAAAGTAGAGGCACATTTGTGAAAAGTTGGACTTATTCTGATGATAGAAAACTGAAACATATTAATAGTAAGACTTATTAAAAATTTTCAGTGTTCGGCTCCACAAATTTAAATTATTTATAAAGTTTTACTGCAGTGCGTGGGAAAGAAACATCCCAGGTTGGGATGCATAAAGTAAAACCAGAGGAGGGGATGGTCTGATGCAGAGGGGGGGGAAATCCCTCCCACCCCCCCCTGCAAATCGCACACTGATCTGTGCGGAACTGAAGGATGCACTCCCCGGGAAGAAGTATGTGGATGATGGTGAGGTTACTGAAGCAGCAAGACGTTGGGTCGAACGTCGACCGGCAGGGTGGTACCATCCGGGTATACAGTCCCTCACAGTAAGGTGGCGTAAGACCGTCGCAATGATCGAAGATTATGTTGGAATACAGAGTTCTGAAGCCCGAAGAGTGGGGAATAATATAGTGTGCTGGAATCCTGATTAAAATCAACTTGCTTTCAGGAAACAAACGTGTTGCATTACTTATGGAACGTCCCTCGTATGTTCTCTTTAAGGCATTCGGAGGCACAAAGCAACTTGAAACAAGGGGCAAATGGTTCAAATGGCTCTGAGCACTATGGGACTTAACTTGTGAGGGCATCAGTCCCCTAGAACTTAGAACTACTTAAACCTAACTAACCTAAGGATATCACACACATCAATGCCCGAGGCAGGATTCGAACCTGCGACTGTAGCAGTCGCGCGGTTCCAGACTGTAGCGCCTAGAACCGCTTGCCACCTCGGCCGGCAAACAAGGGGCAAGCACGATAGCTGAGCACGGAGGTTTTATAGTACAGGGTGATTATAATTCAAGTTCCAATTTCAAAACGCTGTACGAAGAAACGAACCATTGCTCAAAATGGTGACAAATCTGAACAGAACGTTATCGAAGAAGGGAGAAACATTATGGGGAAAAAACGAAAATTTTACCACTCGATGGCGCTGTAAGCGGCGGTATATCCAAAATAAAAGACGCGGGGTGCACGGCTGTTCCTCAGTTTATCAGAGGCGCTCGGCATAGCTTAGACAGCAGATCAGGCGCTGCTGGTAAGGCTCTTTTACAAGAACGGCGACTGTGTGCCGGTAGCTTTTCAGAAGTTCCGGACACTAAAAGGTATGAATATAAGGGTTGGTCCGATGTCTGCCAAGAGTATGGAGAAAATGATCACGAAATTTGAAACGACAGATTCTTTTGAAGTCCAATTTGGCAGAGGGAGAAAAACAATTGATCCGACGTCAGTAGAAGACGTGACCACGTAGCACTGCAGGTGTGGTAGATCGGTGCTGTGCAAACATGCAGTGCACGGGGCACTTCCCGATCTTTGGCCATGCCTGTAAGAACGGGGCATAAAACTGTACGAAACATCGTGCACTGCTGTCTACACAAAATTACCCATGTTCAGGAGTTGCTTCATGGTGACCTAAGAGTAAGACAAACGCTTGCTCTAGAATTTCACGCTCGCAGGGAGTGGAGAAGGAATGGGCGTAGAACATTCTGTGGACACATGAAGCCCATTTCCATGTCCATACACATAATTTCAGAAAACGGGTAACGAAAATTCAACTGGCACATCAACCGGTGCCACATCATTCTGCAAAGGAGACTTACTAGACAGTAGTCCGGGTTGACGGCATCGCACAGGGCCGTACTTTTGCGAAGATATGTGTCCTGCGGGTCTTGTTATCTGCCCTGTCAGTGTTAAACGCTGCTAGAGTCTTCTGCGCACTAACGTCATCTCAACCCTTCAACAGCGTGGATTTGTGGGTACGATTCTACATCTACATCTACATTTACATGACTACTCAGCAATTCTGAGTGCTTGGCAGAGGGTTCATCGAACCACAATCATACTATCTCTCTACCATTCCACTCCCGAACAGCGCGCGGGAAAAACGAACACCTAAACCTTTCTGTTCGAGCTCTGATTTCTCTTATTTTATTTTGATGATCATTCCTACCTATGTAGGTTGGGCTCAACAAAATATTTTCGCGTTCGGAAAGAAAGTTGGTGACTGAAATTTCGTAAATAGATCTCGCCGCGACGAAAAACGTCTTTGCTTTAATGACTTCCATCCCAACTCGCGTATCATATCTGCCACACTCTCTCCCCTATTACGTGATAATACAAAACGAGCTCTCTTTTTTGCAGCCTTTCGATGTCCTTCGTCAATCCCACCTGGTAAGGATCCCACACCTCGCAGCAATATTCTAACAGAGGACAAACGAGTGTAGTGTAAGCTGTCTCTTTAGTGGACTTGTTGCATCTTCTAAGTGTCCTGCCAATGAAACGCAACCTTTGGCTCGCCTTCCCCACAATATTATCTATGTGGTCTTTCCAACTGAAGTTGTTCGTAATTTTAACACCCAGGTACTTAGTTGAATTGACAGCCTTGAGAATTGTACTATTTATCGAATAATCGAATTCCAACGGATTTCTTTTGGAACTCATGTGGATCACCTCACACTTTTCGTTATTTAGCGTCAACTGCCACCTGCCACACCATGCAACAATCTTTTCTAAATCGCTTTGCAATTGATACTGGTCTTCGGATGACTTTACTGGACGGTAAATTACAGCATCATCTGCGAACAACCTAAGAGAACTGCTCAGATTGTCACCCAGGTCATTTATATAGATAAGGAACAGCAGAGGTCCCAGGACGCTTCCCTGGGGAACACCTGATATCACTTCAGTTTTACTCGATCCAGTCGCACAACTGAGACGATACCCCATAGGCCCGCAGCTTGATTAGAAGTAGCTTGTGAGGAACGGTGCCAAAAGCTTTCCCGAAATCTAGAAAAATTTTAGCCAATCTTATTTTTATGTAAGACGGCGCCCCTCTGTTCAATGCACAGCCAGTGAAGCAGCTGCTGCAGAGGCATTTTTGAAATGCTAGAACTATCAGCCGTCATTTCCCTACAGCCTGGCCGTTCAGATCACGGGATTTTAATCCGTATGACTTCTGGCTGTGGGATTGTCCGAAAAAAAAAAGAAAAAAAATGGTTCAAGTGGCTCTGAGCACTATGGGACTTAACATCTCAGGTCAACAGTCCCCTAGAACTTAGAACTACTTAAACCTAACTAACCTACGGACATCACACACATCCACGGCCGAGGCAGGATTCGAACCTGCGGTCGCGCGGTTCCAGACTGAAGCGCCTAGAAACGCTCGGCCACCAGCGGCCGGCGGTTGTCTGAACTATGCTGTGTTCATTACAAATGTAGCTGATCTGAAGGCCCGCATTGCGCAACGCATTCTGAGACAATCCAATCTGTTGTGGAACATGCTGTCTCTCGATTTCAACCTGTGGCAGAAAAGGTGGACAGCTCCAATCTCATAACGACTGAAAACCGTTGTTGCTTTTTAGGCGGTTTTTGGCCTCAGGGCAATTAAAAACTGATTTTCCCCATGCGATGTGGCACGACCTTGCTGAGCCGTGGCTGGCTCGAGTCATCCTTGTCGTGGATTAAATCTTGGTTGCAGTCCAGTGGTTTTGTATCTCCTGTAATTATCGCGATAATGATGCTGCCCTCTCCGTGAGTGGCAGCAGCAGCGTGTATCGATATCAGTAGTGCTGTACTATCTTTGGTGTGGCGGATATAGTTTCCGGCTGGGCGGTATGTGACCAGTCGGTCAGTTGGCGTGGAGCAGCAAGCAAGTCCCAGTCGCGCGGAGTTGGGCCGGAGCCGCTGGCGGCGTACACGCGCGATTGGAGTGTGAGATAGTGCTTGTGAGTGCTACGAAGTTCGTCGCCCACCAATCTTGGACATGAAAGTTGAGTCCCCACCTAACCTACTACAACTGTTTGTTTTTCTTCGTTTGATCCTTCTTGTCGTTTTGGGACACTCTCGCGAGCAGCAATGTGTGTGTATTGAAGTCGGCTAAGATTCCAGATGTCTTACTGTGGAGTTTAACTTAATTTAATTTATTCTCTGTTACTGAATTTGACCAGCGGTATCTCCTGCCTTGTAGCCGTTGACGTTCCGGTTACCTGCCCTGATCGTTGACGTAATTTTCGGCGGTGTATTTTCCTCGTCGTGTTGTTGCTGTCCAGTGCAGTGTGTAGTCCGACAGCCGAGATGTTGTTGGTAGTTGTGGGTGCCAATATTCTGTGTGCAGTTGTGGTCGTTTTGCTGGCTGCGTCGAGCGGAACTGATTTACTTGACTGGTCGGTCGGCTGTCTGTCGGTTGACTTGCCTTCAGATTAATAAGTCATTGGACAGGCTGCCCGTCTCACATAAACGGGCGTTAGCGTTACAAACCCAGGCCGACCCTTGGAAACTTCTGAGCGCCATTCCTTGTGTGCTACATAATAATTTCCCTGTTTGGGTTTCAGTTACTTGGTTGACGTGAGGCCTTCAGCCGAGTTTTAATATTTCTTAAATTAATGTTCTTGTTTTGCCCTCTTGCGTGAAATTTTTTAAGATAAGGCCTTCTGCCTTTTTAATCGAAACTCTTTTCTAGGCCTTTAGCCGTTGAATATATTTGGTTGATATGTGGCCTTCAGCCAAGTTTAATATCTCTTAAATTAATGTTCTTGTCTTGCCCTTACGGCATAAGATTGTTATACTTTTGTAAGAGGCCTTCAGCCGAATTTTGCATGACATGTTTTAAGATAAGGCCTTCTGGCTTTTGATTGAAACTCTTCTTATTGCTTAATATGTGGCCTCCAGCCAAATTCCATTCAAATTAAATTGCTAAGACCTTCAGCCTGTTTAGATTGAAGAATTAGAAAACATTTTTTTGGGTGAAACCTCCAGAAGAACCTTGCGTTTTAATTTCTTGCTTAGGCCTTGTGTCTTGATTTTGAGTGTGGCCTACAGCCGATTTAAAGTTAATCAAGGGAGGTCGGTTAAAGTTTTAAGTGTTTTGCTTCCATGTTGTAATACTGTGTGTTGATAAATAAAGTTTGTATGTTGAGTGCAACTGACAGGAACTCATTTTGGCCCCATTCCACAACCTAATCCGCTCTGTCCTGCTAGCTCAGGCATTTCACTTGCCATTGTGGAGGGGTTTATTTAACAAGCAGTGCCACAACTGTTGAATATCCAAAACCATGCGGTCATCCGGTTTAATGTCCAACTCAGTCCATAGTAGTCGTATTGCGATACATCTCTCATTTGTAACCGAACCCATTTACTTTGTGACAATTACAGCACCGTCTAGTGGTAATATTTTCGTTAAATTTCTTTGTTTCCATAAAGTATTCCCCGTCTTCGATAATACCCCGTTCAAATTTGACGTCATTCTTAACAGTGGTTCTTTTGTTTACAGCGTTTAGAAACCGGAGCTTTAATTATAATCACCCTATATATCGTGTATGTCCGCTTAGGTAGCTGAGTGGTGAGCGTATATGACAGCCATGTAGAGGACCAGGCTTTGATTCCCTTACTGCCAGGGGTTTTTCCTTAGTGGGAGGATTGGTAAAGGGTGCACTCAGTCTCGTGATGCCAACTGAGAAGCTATGTGACCGCGTAGTAGCGGTTCCAAGGTCTGGCAAGTCTGCAAAACGGCTGGGAGAGCTGTGTGCCAGCCACATACAGCTCCATACCACAGCCGCATGACGCCGCAAGGCAGGGGTTAACACGGCGGCCGGTAGACAGCCCTTGGGCCTTCACGGGCTGGCGACGAGCTCGTTAAGGCATTCGTAAAAATGATAGCACAGAGCACAAATTTATTACCTATCTACAGTTCTCATATCAATGAATGTCAGGACCAAAATCTGCAACATAGTTGTGCTAAGGTATTCTAGTGACTAGGAAATATTTGATTTATTATAATCTCAGTAATGGATCGCAAATGTATATCAATCAGGTTATTAAATTCAGTTAACGATGACCATCTTCAGACCTGAGTAGATACAGTATACTACATGTATCGTGTCAGTCCATATATACAGGGTGTACCTCCAAAGAGTCGTCAGGCACATTTTCCCTGGTGTTTTGGCAGATTTCGTTTTTGCAATCTATAGATAAGAGTCAGTCCAGACAAATACTGCTCATCCCATACTTCATGCGACATCCAGTGTCGACGGAAAGTATCGGTTTGTTTCCCATTAAAAACAAAATGATTTTGAAAGGGTAAGTTTATGTGCTCATTAGATAGAGCTGTAGTAAATTAATCTCGTGCGGTATTTGTTTTATGGACGTGTATTAACAAGGATAGAAAACTGGAAATATAACCGGTATTCCAGCAGCGATTGAGCGGCACTGCTTTTTGGAGGTAGCAGTCAGCGCGGGCCAGGGCGGTAACGTCGTTCCCCGAATACTGATCGTGTTTTACTGACACTTTTAATACACATCGATAAAACAAATATGGAATTAGACTAAAGTGGGACCGCCTTATCAAAACTGGCTCTTAAAATTCCCCTTTAAAAATCTGTTTTGTTTGTAATGGGTAACAAACCGACAGTTTCCGCCGACACTGGGTGTCGCATCAAAGTCATTATGAGCAGTATTTGCTTTGGTTTACTCACGCTACATGTAACAAAAACGCAAGTGCTACATACACAATTAGCCACACAAGCTTCGTCAGCAAGTTACAAATTTTGGGCACTACGACCATCACTCAAGATCCATGCCGACACTTGGAGGAAACAAGTTATACTGCATCTACTTAGGTCTGAAGGTGATCATCGTTGACTGAAATTAATAACCTGATTGATAATCATTTGTGGTCCCTGACTGGACTTATAATAAATAAATTACGTCAAGGACGTTCTGATGCTGGCACATAAATTTACATGTATACACCACAAACAACCACACGTTTCGATGTAGGGCAGGGTTTCCCAAACAATGTTTAGTGCTCCGCGAAAAACTATTAGCAATATGGCTTTCTTCGATATGTTTTCTTATCTTTTAAAAATTGTATTATATTTCAGTGTATTAGGTATGATTTAAAATGGAAATATCCACTGAATAAAACAAGTGTTTCGCATTTTTTTAAAATTTTGTTAGTTTTATTAACCTCCAAAATAAACATGCTGTTCCATCAATGTACCAAGATTGTGAAAGTGTTCCAGCAGAGGAAAACTTTGGAAACCCTGACGCAGGGTACTCATGGCATCTCTATCATTTCCCCTGCCTTTTTTCCATTCGTGGGAAGAACGGCTGTTGGTAAAATTCCGTAAGAGCTCTGTTTTCTCTCATTTCCACGTTTTAATCATTTCGTGACACATATATGGTAGGAAATGTTTCCCGACTCTTTTTATACATTTACACCTACATACGTACTTCGCAAGCCACTGCACGTTGCATGGCGGAGGATGCTCTGTCCCACTACTAGACATTTCCTTTTCTGTTCCAATCGCAGAGCGAGGGAAAAAAGGCTATCTATACAGGGCTATTACAAATGATTGAAGCGATTTCATAAATTCACTGTAGCTCCAATCATTGACATATGGTCACGACACACTACAGATACGTAGAAAAACTCAAAGTTTTGTTCGGCTGAAGCCGCACTTCAGGTTTCTGCCGCCAGAGCGCTCGAGAGCGCAGTGAGACAAAATGGTGACAGGAGCCGAGAAAGCGTATGTCGTGCTTGAAATGCACTCACATCAGTCAGTCATAACAGTGCAACGACACTTCAGGACGAAGTTCAAGAAAGATCCACCAACTGCTAACTCCATTCGGCGATGGTATGCGCAGTTTAAAGCTTCTGGATGCCTCTGTAAGGGGAAATCAACGGGTCGGGCTGCAGTGAGCGAAGAAACGGTTGAACGCGTGCGGGCAAGTTTCACGCGTAGCCCGCGGAAGTCGACGAATAAAGCAAGCAGGGAGCTAAACGTACCACACCGACGGTTTCGAAAATCTTACGGAAAAGGCTAAAGCAGAAGCATTTCTAAAACAGGAGATTGGAAAACCGATGGATCGGGCGTGGTGGAGATCATGATCAACAATTCATGTCTGGCCTCCGCGCTCTCCCGACTTAACCCCATGCGATTTCTTTCTGTGGGGTTATGTGAAAGATTCAGTGTTTAAACCTCCTCTACCAAGAAACGTGCCAGAACTGCGAGCTCGCATCAACGATGCTTTCGAACTCATTGATGGGGACATGCTGCGCCGAGTGTGGGAGGAACTTGATTATCGGCTTGATGTCTGCCGAATCACTAAAGGGGCACATATCGAACATTTGTGAATGCCTAAAAAAACTTTTTGAGTTTTTGTATGTGTCTGCAAAGCATTGTGAAAATATCTCAAATAATAAAGTTATTGTAGAGCTGTGAAATCGCTTCAATCATTTGTAATAACCCTGTACGCCTCCGCAGGAGGCCTAATTTCTCTTATCTTATCCTCGTGGTCCTTACACAAAATGTTCATTGGCAGCAGTAGAATCGTTATGTAGTAAGCTTCAGATGCCGGTTCTCTAAATTTTCTCAACAGTGCTCCTCGAAAAGAACGTCGCCCTCCCTCTAGGGATTCCCATTTGAGCTCCCGAAGCATTTACGCAATACGCAGGTGTTGCTCGAATCTACCAGTAACAAATTTAGCAACCCACCTCTGAATTGTTTCGATGTCTTCGTTTAATCTGGTTCAACTGGTTCAAATGGCTCTAAGTACTATGGGACAACATCTGAGGTCATCAGTCCCCTAGACTTACAACTACTTAAACCTAACTAACCTACGGACATCACACACACCCATGCAGGATTCGAACCTGCGGCCATAGCAGCAGCGCGGTTCCGGACTGAAGCGCCTAGAACCGCTCGGCGACAGCGGCCGACGTTTAATCTGGTGTGGATGCCAATCACTATAACAGTACTCTAGAATAGGTCGCACTAACTTCCTATGTGCGGTCTCCTTTACAGGTGAACCACTCTTTCCTAAAATCCTCCCAATAAATCCGAAGTCGACCATTCGGCTTCCCTACTACAACCCTCAGATGCTCGTTCCATTTCATATCGTTTCACAACGTTGCGCCCAGATATTTAAACGACGTTACTGTGTCAGGCAGGACATTGCTGTATCAGAAGATTACGGGTTCGTTTCACCTACTCAACTGCATTAACTTATATTGCTATACATTTAGAGCTGGCTGCTATTCATCACACCTACTAGAAATTTTGTCTGAGCCTTCTTGTATATTCCTACATCTACATCTACATCTACATCTATACTCCGCGAGCCACCTTACGGTGTGTGGCGGAGGGTACTTATTGTACCACTATCTGATCCCCCCTTCCCTGTTCCATTCACGAATTGTGCGTGGGAAGAACGACTGCTTGTAAGTCTCCGTATTTGCTCTAATTTCTCGGATCTTTTCGTTGTGATCATTACGCGAGATATATGTGGGCGGTAGTAATATGTTGCCCATCTCTTCCCGGAATGTGCTCTCTCGTAATTTCGATAATAAACCTCTCCGTATTGCGTAACGCCTTTCTTGAAGTGTCCGCCACTGGAGCTTGTTCAGCATCTCCGTAACGCTCTCGCGCTGACTAAATGTCCCCATGACGAATCGCGCTGCTTTTCGCTGGATCATGTCTATCTCTTCTATTAATCCAACCTGGTAAGGGTCCCATACTGATGAGCAATACTCAAGAATCGGACGAACAAGCGTTTTGTAAGCTACTTCTTTCGTCGATGAGTCACATTTTCTTAGAATTCTTCCTATGAATCTCAACCTGGCGCCTGCTTTTCCCACTATTTGTTTTATGTGATCATTCCACTTCAGATCGCTCCGGATAGTAACTCCTAAGTATTTTACGGTCGTTACCGCTTCCAATGATTTACCACCTATGGCATAATCGTACTGGAATGGATTTCTGCCCCTATGTATGCGCATTATATTACATTTATCTACGTTTAGGGAAAGCTGCCAGCTGTCGCACCATGCATTAATCCTCTGCAGGTCTTCCTGGAGTACGTACGAGTCTTCTGATGTTGCTACTTTCTTGTAGACAACCGTGTCATCTGCAAATAGCCTCACGGAGCTACCGATGTTGTCAACTAAGTCATTTATGTATATTGTAAACAATAAAGGTCCTATCACGCTTCCTTGCGGTACTCCCGAAATTACCTCTACATCTGCAGATTTTGAACCGTTAAGAATGACATGTTGAGTTCTTTCTTCTAGGAAATCCTGAATCCAATCACAAACCTGGTCCGATATTCCGTAAGCTCGTATTTTTTTCATTAAACGTAAGTGCGGAACCGTATCAAATGCCTTCCTGAAGTCCAGGAATACGGCATCAATCTGCTCGCCAGTGTCTACGGCACTGTGAATTTCTTGGGCAAATAGGGCGAGCTGAGTTTCACATGATCTCTGTTTGCGGAATCCATGTTGGTTATGATGAAGGAGATTTGTATTATCTAAGAACGTCATAATACGAGAACACAAAACATGTTCCATTATTCTACAACAGATTGACGTAAGCGAAATAGGCCTATAATTATTCGCATCTGATTTATGACCCTTCTTGAAAATGGGAACGACCTGCGCTTTCTTCCAGTCGCTAGGTACTTTACGTTCTTCCAGCGATCTACGATAAATTGCTGATAGAAAGGGGGCAAGTTCTTTAGCATAATCACTGTAGAATCTTAAGGGTATCTCGTCTGGTCCGGATGCTTTTCCGCTACTAAGTGATAGCAGTTGTTTTTCAATTCCGATATCGTTTATTTCAATATTTTCCATTTTGGCGTCCGTGCGACGGCTGAAGTCAGGGACCGTGTTACGATTTTCCGCAGTGAAACAGTTTCGGAACACTGAATTCAGTATTTCTGCCTTTCTTCGGTCGTCCTCTGTTTCGGTGCCATCGTGGTCAACGAGTGACTGAATAGGGGATTTAGATCCGCTTACCGATTTTACATATGACCAAAACTTTTTAGGGTTCTTGTTTAGATTGTTTGCCAATGTTTTATGTTCGAATTCGTTGAATGCTTCTCTCATTGCTCTCTTTACGCTCTTTTTCGCTTCGTTCAGCTTTTCCTTATCAGCTATGATTCGACTACTCTTAAACCTATGATGAAGCTTTCTTTGTTTCCGTAGTACCTTTCGTACATGATTGTTATACCACGGTGGATCTTTCCCCTCGCTTTGGACCTTAGTCGGTACGAACTTATCTAAGGCGTACTGGACGATGTTTCTGAATTTTTTCCATTTTTGTTCCACATCCTCTTCCTCAGAAATGAACGTTTGATGGTGGTCACTCAGATATTCTGCGATTTGTGCCCTATCACTCTTGTTAAGCAAATATATTTTCCTTCCTTTCTTGGCATTTCTTATTACACTTGTAGTCATTGATGCAACCACTGACTTATGATCACTGATACCCTCTTCTACATTCACGGAGTCGAAAAGTTCCGGTCTATTTGTTGCTATGAGGTCTAAAACGTTAGCTTCACGAGTTGGTTCTCTAACTATCTGCTCGAAGTAATTCTCGGACAAGGCAGTCAGGATAATGTCACAAGAGTCTCTGTCCCTGGCTCCAGTTCTGATTGTGTGACTATCCCATTCTATACCTGGTAGATTGAAGTCTCCCCCTATTACAATAGTATGATCACGAAACTTCTTCACGACGTTCTGCAGGTTCTCTCTGAGGCGCTCAACTACTACGGTTGCTGATGCAGGTGGTCTATAGAAGCATCCGACTATCATATCTGACCCACCTTTGATACTTAGCTTAACCCAGATTATTTCACATTCGCATTCGCTAATAACTTCACTGGATATTATTGAATTCTTTACTGCTATAAACACTCCTCCACCATTGGCGTTTATCCTATCCTTGCGGTATATATTCCATTCTGTGTCTAGGATTTCGTTACTGTTCACTTCCGGTTTTAACCAACTTTCCGTTCCTAATACTATATGCGCACTATTTCCTTCAATAAGAGATACTAATTCAGGAACCTTGCCCTGGATACTCCTGCAGTTTACCAATATTACGTTAACTTTTCCTGTTTTTGGTCTCTGAGGACGGACGTTCTTTATCAACGATGATAATGTCCTCTCTGGTAAGCCGTCAGGTATTTTATCGTTTCGCCCAAGGGGGGGTCCCTCTAACCTAAAAAACCCCCGTGTGCACGCCACACGTACTCTGCTACCCTAGTAGCTGCTTCCGGTGTGTAGTGCACGCCTGACCTGTCTAGTGGGGCCCTACAGTTCTCCACCCAATAACGGAGGTCGATGAATTTGCAACCATTATAGTCGCAGAGTCGTCTGAGCCTCTGGTTTAGACCCTCCACACGGCTCCAAACCAGAGGACCGCGATCGACTCTGGGCACTATGCTGCAGATATTAAGCTTAGCTTGCACTCCGCGTGCGATGCTGGTTGTCTTCACCAAATCAGCCAGCCGCCGGAAGGAACCAAGGATGGCCTCAGAACCCAAGCGGCAGGCGTCATTCGTTCCGACATGTGCTACTATCTGCAGCCGGTCACACCCAGTGCGTTCAATAGCTGCCGGAAGGGCCTCCTCCACATTACGGACGAGACCCCCCGGCAAGCACACCGAGTGCACACTGGCATTCTTCCCCGACCTACCCGCTATTTTCCTGAGGGGCTCCATAACCCGCCTAACGTTGGAGCTCCCTATAACTAATAGGCCCGCCCTCTGTGACTGTCGGGACCTTGCCGGAGAATCGGCCACTGGCCCAACAGGCGAGGCATCCTGTGGTGGCTCGGAAACGATGTCATCACCACTAGGAAGCACCCCGTACCTGTTGGAAAGGGGTAAGGCAGCTGCCACGCGGCCAGATCCCACCTTCGCCTTTCGGCCAGGCACGCGAGAGCCCACCACTGTCCGCCATTCACCCTGGAGTGATGGCTGACCGGTAAGATGCTCACTGCCGGAAGACGCAGCGACATCAGGGGTTCCATGTGATTCCAAGGCCACCGAAGTAGGCATAGGTCTCACCACAGTTGCCCCAACGCCACTACGAGCCGACGCCTGCGCCTCGAGCTCGATGAGCCTAACAGACAAAGCCTCCACCTGCCCCCGAAGAGTGGCCAATTCTCCTTGCGTCCGCTCACAACAACCACAGTCCCTACACATGACTATGTTTACCCTACCCTATACGGTGACAAATTCCCAAGATAATCTTCTGATGAGCTACTCTGATAATCAAGAAACACTCACTGAAATACGAGACGCGAAAACTACGCTAGGTTTTCCCAGAAAAACTATTTAAAAGCTAAGCGCAGCAAATAAGTACAAAAACGCTTTATACAAACAGTACTGTGCTGCTGCTGGTGCTCTCGCTCTCGCTGTCACAAGACAACTGCTGATTCAAGTGACTAGTGGCTAACGGCCGCGAAACAAACAAATGACGGTTTTAGGGCGCTTTCTGTTCTAAACGATCAAGAAATCTAACACGGAAACTACGTAAAGTTTTATCAAGAACTGTTAGTTACTATGCAGAGCAGATAAACACAAATAGAATCCCTTCCTTAGTGGAAGGTCGTAAACAAAATGCAAAATAAACGCTTTATACAAACAGTACTGTGCTGCTGCTGGTGCTCTCGCTCTCGCTGTCACAAGACAACTGCTGATTCAAGTGACTAGTGGCTAACGGCCGCGAAACAAACAAATGACGGTTTTAGGGCGCTTTCTGTTCTAAACGATCAAGAAATCTAACACGGAAACTACGTAAAGTTTTATCAAGAACTGTTAGTTACTATGCAGAGCAGATAAACACAAATAGAATCCCTTCCTTAGTGGAAGGTCGTAAACAAAACGCAAAATAAACGCTTTATACAAACAGTACTGTGCTGCTGCTGGTGCTCTCGCTCTCGCTGTCACAAGACAGTCACTCGACGAAGACGCCTTCCCGTACATCACAGTGTCATTAGCGAATAGCTGCAGATTGCTACCCACCCTGTACGTCGGATCATTTTTGTATATAGCGGTCCTAGCACATTTCCCTGTGGCACTCCTGATGATACTCTTGTCTCTGATGAACACTCCGCCGTCGAGGGCAAATACTGGCTTCTACTGCTTAAGAAGTCTTCGAGCCACTCACGTATCTGGCAGCCTATCCTATGTGCACATACCTCCGTTAACATTCTGCAGAGCGGCACTGTGTCAGTTACTTTTCGGAAATCTGGAATCTGCCTATTGCCATTCATCCATAGTTCGCAGTATATAATGTGAGAAAAGGGCAAGCTCAGTTTCGCGCGAGCATGTTTTCTAAAACCGTAATCATTCCTGGACATAAGCTTCTCGGTCTCAATGATACATAATTTACTATTTGTTCCTCGAGCCTCTATGCAACACACACCTCCTCTCCTGCAGCTTTTTGCACTATAGTTCGTTGATTATCACCGTAACGCTCTCGCGACTAATAAAACCATCCCATGATGAAACATGCCAGTCTTCTGTAGATCTTCTTTACATATTCTATTGATCCAGCCTGACAAGCGTGCCTGATTGATGTGTAACATCAAGAACCGATTTTACAAGTGTTGTGCTACCCACATCTTTTGTAGTTGAATTAAATTTCCTTAGGATTCTTCCTATGAACCTGTCAGTCATCTGCTTTTCTTACAATTAGTTACAGGTTATCATTCCAGTTATGTTCAGTTTACTTCGAGGTATTTCACGGTTTTTTCTATTAACACTGACTTTTCGTCAACAGCGTAATCGAACAGTAATGGATCTCTTCATCTTTTTGTGCACAATACGCGACATTTATTTACCGCCAGTACCTGCATCGGTGATCGATCTTCCCCAGGTCTTCCTTCATTTCACTACAGTGTTCTGGCGTTGCAACCCTTCTATAGACAAGAACATCGTCTGCGAACGGCGTCGTAGAGCGTCCAACGTTATCCACTAGATTTTTTTTACGTACATTGTAAACAGTGACGGTCCTGTAACACTAAGTCGGCGTGTTCCTGAAACTACCTTTACGTCTGTCACTTTCGTCCTGTAAAGACCAAGCTGTTGAATCCTATCTGCCAGAAAGTTCTGATTCCAGTCATAAATCTGATCCAATAATACGCAAACGATTTTGTTCAATAAATGGCATTGAGGAACTGTATCGAATGCCTTTAGAAGTCAAGGAACACGGCGTCAATCTATTTGCCATTATCTATAGTGCTCTGGAATTCATTGCGAGCGAGCTGTGTTTTCTCACATCTCTGCTTATGAAATCCATATTGATTTCTACAGAGGGGACTTTTGCCCCAAAAAATGTCAAAACGCGTGAGAATATGAGGTTCTATTTCGTTTCGGCGTCTACGTCTTAATAAGACACAGTAGACAAGAAACCTACTTAAAGCGATGAAGAGGAACTCTTGTGATCATTTCATATTTATTCGTAAATAAAATATCTGGTCACCTTGCGAGAAGATATGCAGTTATGGGATGTGTTACACAGGTGACTCGAATTACATTTTGTATTTGGAATTAATGCGTAGCTACGCCTTCTAAGTGGCACCTCATGGGGAGCGAACCGGACAGTCTTTCGGCATTTGTATCGACCCTTAGCCCGATTGAAGCTGGACTATGGATGGATTGTGTATTCATCGACACGACTGTCTATTTTAAGTCGGCTTAAACACGATTTACCATCGCATAATCTGTTTGGCTACTGGTGTGTTAATCCACCAGTCCAGTTACGAGACTCTTCGCAGAAGCTGCCGAATTACAGCTTCCATTCCGGCACGTCTTCCTTTGCAAAAACGCTTGTCGATTGTCCTGTATGTCCAGCCACTCACCTTATGCTTCCTTTTCTGGTAACGCCCTTGACCGCCGATATGAGTTTCCTTGTCGCCTCCTGGAGTTCGCAGTCGTATTCCACCACGACAGCTTCATCTCGCATTACGTTCCTGTGACGTGTAAGCTCACCCTCCCCCCCCCCCTCCCTCCCCACCGCTCAGTGCGAAGGTCCGTGCCCTTCTTAGACTTACTTTCCAAAGAACACTATTCCGGCTTTCATAACTAGCTCTACATTTCTGACGTTTACAATGCAGTTTGGTGAGAGCTTCGTCATTTACATTGATGGCTCTAAGGCGACCGCGGTACAGCACCCGCCTATATTGTCGGTGAAGAGGTTTTCATTAATCGTCTTTTAGACCAGTGCTCCATTTTTACTGAAGAGCTGTTTGCCCTATGTAGGGGTACCTTGTACATCCAGCGACACGGAATGTCTAGACATGTTGTATGCTCTGATCCTCTCAAGGCTGTCTATAGCTTCTGTGCGATGAACACGTACTACTAACCTTTGGTAAATCTCGCTCGCTAATGTGACACCAACGTGTCGTTCATATGGCTCCCTGCTGATCCTGTTGGCAGGGCTGCAACTCTACATCTTTTAACAATTCTGTTAAATGAGAATACAGGAACGGAGATTTTTTTTTACACCGTAATGTATTAAATCTGTTAATACTCAGTTTACTGAGCTCAGTTTATATGGATATATCTGACAACTGTTGTTTTTTATGTCTGATACTGGCCATAAGGGTGATGCTCAAAAGCCACAAAAAAAAAAAAAAAAAAAAAAAAAAAAAAAAAAAAAAAAAAAAAAAAACGGTCTCCTTGGACGATGTCGGCGTTGCTATACATAAAATATTCTATCACTCTGGTACGAACACTGGTTGTATTTCCGCGAGAACAGTTCGAGGTACATTAAACCCGTCCCTACAGATTGAAAGACTTCCTCTTGTCTATCTCAACGGGAGGAGGTAATTTTAACAAGACCGTGTATGTAGCGGTCAAAATCTTTTCAGCCACTGTGGATTGTTATGTGGCGACCTCATAATTCCTTGTTCTCTCTGTAACGAACTACTGATAGTGCGCTGATTTCTAACCAAGTGTCAGTTTTTTAACCCGATATGCTGTAATGTGTGTTTGTAGCCCGAGTTATCCGATGTTTTAGCGTATACATCACAGTCTGTAGAGCCCTTTCTACTACTTACTTGTCGCCACATCGCGAAAGTGATCGACCGAAGAAACTAGTTGTCCCAGAAACTTTTCGCGAAAGACCTATCGGAAAAAAAGGGGGTGAGGTCTTGTGATTCAAGTAATATGGTATGTACTGTCTTTTGCGGCTGTAATAAAAATCTTATTTAGAACATACTCCTTTCGCTTGATTTTAAAACATCTTCATTGGTCTCTCTGTAATACTGCAGCTTTCCTTACAAATATGCTTGCCATGATCGTGGACAGTTCTCATGTATTAATTCATTACTGCTACGGAGCAGTAAGTAAGTATTTTGTGTTGATGTTGCGTAATGCAACAGTGTCTGGTAATTTCTACGTTCCTGCTGTTGTGTGTGTGTGTGTGTGTGTGTGTGTGAGAGAGAGAGAGAGAGAGAGAGACTACGGAAGAGAAACCTAAAACAAAAGAAAAGACAACATTTACCGTTGTAATTTTTCATTTAGACCGAGCGAGGTGGCGCAGTGGTTAGACACTGGACTCGAATTCGGGAGGACGACGGTTCAATCCCGCGTCCGGCTATCCTGATTTAGGTTTTCCGTGATTTCCCTAAATCACTCTAGGCAAATGCCGGGATGGTTCCTCTGAAGGGCACGGCCGACTTCCTTCCCCATCCTTCCCTAATCCGATGAGACCGATGACCACAATGTCTGGTCTCCTTCCCCAAACCTACCAACCAACCAATTTTTCATTTTACCAACCCTTTGATTTTTTTCTTTGCATTTTAACTACCGATCCAAGTGTAGTGTCATTATTCATTACAGTTCTAACATTCAGAAACTAATGCCTTTCGGACTACAATGTGTGACCTCACTTCAAGAAATACAGAGCGCTTTCCCTAGAAAATGGTCCTTTTCAAGTCACGAATTGGGCGCTTATGACTTCAGCCGTTTTGCATCATAAAGTCCCAACAAAACAAACAAGCCATCTGTATCTGGCGAAAGGATCATCAGAATAAGATGAGAGACTACGGCTTCTTTAGAGGCACTCAACCAATTTCCCTCGCTCAATACGCGAATGGAATAGACAGAATATCAGTAACGCCGTGCACTATAGAGTGGACTGCGGAGTGTATATGTGGATACATATAGTCTCGTGACATGTCATTTGGGCGTGAGCAGCTGGCAAGTGTAGCCCGCGAAGAGGCCAGCCTCGGTGCTCCGGAAGCTCACATAACTCGAGCACGCGATCGATAAGAGAACGGAAAAGCTTTAGTCTCCGGGGAGCGAGCGAGACTCAAGCTTCTCGGTTATTAGTTACTGGTCAGACACGTCCTCTGAGGAGGGGCTGAGCGCCAGTCAGAACGAGAGAAGCTATAAAGAGAGTCTGTAACACTACCGCCCTGTCGGACGTGCGTTAGCTCAATAAAGCCTGTACTGTAATAAGTTCACGGGCTTCACCTTGTAAACAAGGATTTAGTACATAAAATGACCGCGTGTACCTAATGGAAGCAAGATCGAACCTATATTCAGTCAGTAACTACAGTGATGCGTCAAGCTAATGTAAAGTATAATTACGCGTTCGCGTGGACAAGAAGTACACACAGTAGATATTACCAATGATTAATATTTCGGTCGCCAGCCTAATTAGGCATTGAGTGAGTTTTTCCCTGTACAAGTAGTTGCAGGTACAAACATAATGGCACGTAGTACTGTTGCGTTATATGACAAAGTTTGGAACCAGAAAGAATCTACTGAACTAAGGTTTCCTTCTTTTGTACTAATTTGGACGAGCTATAACTACACAACACCACACAGCAATGATTACTACGAACTGCATTTTGTATATTGATCAGACTGAAATCGGGCATAGATTACCCTAGAATTAGCAATTTTGAAAACACACATACAATGTCACTATTAAAATTGGAAAAAACGCTAATACACTTAGGTTTAATATAGAACTTAACTTTACTGTTCAAATCCGATCAGTACACTTCAATATGTGCAAGAATGGGCAAGAGAAGGGGGGGGGGGGCTTGAAACTGTTATGGTCGTTATACTGAAACTAGTAAGTCCTGAAGGTAAATTAACACTCAAAATTATCAATCTGTGGATAACTACTCTTTTCTTTTAATTCTGAATTAATTGTCATTATTTCTGTCACACATAAATTAAATAGCATCGCTAGCTCAATTCAAAATTTATCTTTCAATTTAGTCACACTGTTGTTCTTTACTAACATCTGCGTTAACAAACCTAAATTTAAACGTCTTTATAGCATAGATTGGTCTGCAGATAATTTAATACTAACTGTAAACTTGCAGTTCGGGATACTCGGGTTGCACAATATGTGGTAAGGACCCTGTCTAGGTCAATGATAAGGACAAGTAATGGCTAAGGCAATTCTGGTAAAAGTCACGTTATTATTGAACAGTTAAAACAGTTTCGACACTGGTCCACACAGATACACTTCTAAAGATGAAACAAATGTTTGACCTGTGCACGTCGGTGCGGCGGGTGGCGGGCAGCGATATAGCGGGCAGCACAGCACACATACAAGCACGGCTAAGGCTCTCACAGTATCGGCACTTTCCTTCTTCTTAGCGTCGTGATCTTTCCAATTTTGTGCCCAAGGATATAGCCATGCCAAGTGGTCGTCGGAATCGGCCCATCCGAGGCTTAATGGAATTCACTTTTCCTGGATAGCCTCCTCGGTACAGTACATGTTCCTCTGACCGAAGCCCAACTCCGACTGTAATACTGAGCCCGTTGTGCCGAACCGCGCCAGTGTGCGTTTTCCCGCGCTCGCCTGCATCCACCTTTTCCCGCTCCCCTACAGGTAGGGTATTCACCACAGGTTTTCTACTACCATATTTTAATACATTACCTACGTATGGACCAAGTGTATAAATTACAATTTTCACATTTTACAATAGTTTTAACATTACATACATTTCCCTTTGGTTATCAAATTGCTTGAAATCTAATATAAATAATAACATTCATTTCAAAAGTTGTTTACAGTTTCTTTAACATGACACGAAAAGAAAAAGAAATTCAAAACATTACTTATATTACTTTACATAAATTCAGAAAGAAAAATTTATCTAAATTCATAAAGAAAAAAAATTATTATAGGTACAGTTGTTATTGTTACAAGTCCTCGTGCACACGAACGCAACCTAGCGCCGTTGTGGGACAACAACAGAGTTACTTAATTTCTTATTTTATGAAGCCTCTTGTTACACAATCTTACTGTAACAGAACACGGTACAAACTGTACTTGTCATTTTTGAATCAGTAATGCACATATTTATTTCTTCTAACATTCTCTCGTAACTTGAGTGTCTAAAACAAGGTAACGCTGAGTCTGCTGAAAGTGGGTAACTCTTCTTATGCTGATGGTGTAAGACACACCTTCGTAAAACAGCGTCCGTAAGAGCATATATGATTCGGTGTAAATCACGACCGCATAGCTCCGTAACTTCCCAGTACGTTTTTTTCTGAAGTGACGACGTGAAAGAATGTACGTATATAGCTGTATACGGAAAGGTCGCATTAACTTTGTGAAAAAAAAAATACCCGCAGATGATCAGCGCTTGATGCAAAAACTGGGTCCTGATCCGCAGTTTAAGTGAAGTAATATCTCACAGATAGCAGTTCTAGCACGAGACGGAACCGTTTTAGACAAGTCACATCAAGGGAAAATTAACTGTATGTCTCTTTTCGTTTACTGTCGTGCCCTTAATATTCATTTGGTTTATGCCATCGTATGTTGGCATTTCAAATTTTCAATGTACATGGTGTTCGGAAATTCCTGTTTCAAACTTCTAGGACTTGTAAATGGGAGTGAGTAAACAGTATTTTGAATATGAACCCATGTCCGGAAATGTACTGTTTCCGTTCTACGACGGTTTCAATTCAGATGTGTTACGCGTCCACGGGTGCTGAGGGAAAGAGAAAAGTCTCAGCGATGCTTGTCCTGTTATGCAACAGCGTAGACAAGATGACGTGTACTATGTCAGATGGTCCCCTGATGTCACTTAACGTTTGCCTTGCTGCGAGATCTATTCAATGCCTGTGCGTCTCCGATACACTAAACATGGGTAGAGGTTTTCAGAATGCTCAGTCAAGCTCCTTGTGTATGGCGAATCTCGATGTAAAGGAAAAGCAAGACCTACTGAATCACGTTGACGAGAACCCGTCAAACAGTACTCCAACAACTGCACGTGCAATGAGTGTTCGTCACAGTATCGTCTGGGATGTTCTGCGTGAGCAACAGCTATATCCGTCCCACTCACGAAGGGTACACGCTACGAGTCCAGCCGATTTCCACAACGCGTTGCCTACTGCACGTTGTTCCTGCACCGCTGCAGTGACACACCCCTGCTTCAACGTCGAGTTCTAGTCACAGAAGAATATAAGCTCACTAGCGATTGTCTTATGCATTCGCTAAACAGCCATGTCTGGTCAGACAAGACTCTCGTGCCACGCATTTTCGGGAATTTCAGCACCAGTTTGGTTTTAACGTGTGGGCAAGTATTCTGGACGGTCTTGTGATTTGGCCATTCCTCCATTCACTCAACTTAACTGGTCCCTCATACTTGATTTTCCTACAAAACATACTGCACACGTTCTTGGAAGCTGTCTCATTGAATGTCCGTCGGGAAATGTGGTTTCAGCATGATGGTGCACCACCTCATTTCTCAGGTGCAGTTAGAAGACATCTCACAGACGATATGGTGAAAGATGGATAGGCCGAGATGGTCTAACCGCGTGGCCTCTTCTATCGCCGGATTTAGCTCCTACGGCTTACTTCTTGCGGGATCGTATGCAAAGGCAGAGGAAGATATGCTGGCTCGAGTTCTGGTCGCTGCTCTAGAAACTGAAGAGACGCCAGGTGGAATGGCGATTGTGTACCAGAACATGCTTCGAAGGTATAATGTCCGTAACAACATTGGTATCGCCACATCGAGCCGCTGCTGTTAAGCATCAGTCCTGTTCTGAAAGTATAGTATGCTGCGTTCATCTTGTTTTGGAATAACGTAAACGCGTAATGTTAAAGTGTTAATACGAACAAATGTGCTTACGTGATAAACTGAGGTTTCGTTATGTTTCCTTTCGAATTGTTTCCTAATAATTATACTGCGTCACGCCTAATTCAGTTCCTCAAGAAGAAGTATATGAGTTGAATACCTGAACTAAAACCGTCGTAGAACGGAAACAGTACGTTTCCGGACATGGGTTCCTGTTCAAAACATTATGTATTCACACTCCTCTACAAGTCCTAGAAGTTTGTAATGGTAATTTCCGAACACCCTGTATATTTAAATATGCGAGTTTTTCTTCTGATTCCCAAATGCTTCAAGAAGGAATTAAATTTAAGACGTAGTTGTTAAGATCTCCCTCTAGTTGTTATGCACTATTAAATACGTTTTCTAACTATTTCAGTATGTATTGTATATATGCTTGTTAATTTGCGTGAAATATTGCGCTTACTTTGTGTGAAAGTATTCATTGACACTCACAAGTGTTCTGTAAACTCCAAAATTTGAACTACTGAATTGACCAATCTATTTTGTTACTTCATCTATGCAAGTTATTGTAAGCAACATCCATTTGAAGCTACTTACTGTATTCAGGCAATGGTCTCCCTTTACAGTTTTTATCCCCCACACTTCTTTCTAATACCAAACTGACGAGTCCTTAACGCCGCATGATGTGTCCTAATAATCAGTCCCTTCTTTAGTCAGGCTGTCCCATAAATTTCGTTTTTCTTCAATTCTGTTCAGTATCTTCTCATTAACACTAAACGGTGGATCCCCTTATACGTGAGTGGACAGGTCAGTTCAAAGGTTGGAGGAAGGTTAACGACACACCATCTCTAATAGGACAATGCCTAGTAAAGCACAGAGGTATTCAAATCAAACTTCAGACTCAACCTAGAGTCTCATTAGTTATTAGATTTACCATCCAATCTTCAGGATTCTTCTGCAACAGCAAATTTCAAAAGCTTTTCGTCTCTTCTCGTCTAAACTGTTTATCGACCATGTTTCACTTCCATACAAGGCTACAACCCATAGAAATACCTTCAGAAACTTCCTAACACTTGAAATTATATTAGATGTAAAGAAAGTGTAATATTCACAAGTGTTTTTCTCGCTATAGCCAATATGCATATTATATCCTCCCCACTCCCGCCATAGCCAGTTATTTTTGATAAATAACAAAATCCATCGACTATTTTTAGTGACTCATTTCCTATACTAATTACGATACCTACGCTTGATTTGAGAAAATATCCATGTTTTATGTTTGTTGATGCTCATCTTATGAGGAGCGTTGAATAAGTAATGCAAAACATTATTTTTTTCTGAAAGCAGGTTGGTTTTATTTAGGGTTTCGATACACCATACTATTCCCCACTCTCCTGGCTACAAAACCCTAATTTTCAACATAATCTCCGATCTATGCGACGGCCTTACGCCACCTTACTCGTAGAGCCTGAATGCCCGCATGGTACCACTCCACCGTTCGACGTCAGAGCCAACGTCTTCCTGCATCAATATCCTCCCCATCATGCACGTGTCGTTTCCCGCGGAGTGCATCCTTCACTGGGCCAAACGGATGGAAGGTGCGAGATCCGGGCTGTACGGTGGATGAGGAAGAACAGTGGGTGTGCAGACTTGTGCGAGACATTATGTTGTCATGGAGAAGTTGGTGTGCATTTTTGTGGCGACGAACATACTGAAGTTGTTTCTTTAATTTCCCGAGGGTACGGCAAAACACTTCAGAGTTAATAGTTGCACCATCTGGGAGGACGTCAAATATAATAACCCCTTCAGGGTATCAGAAGACCTCCGCTATGACTATGCCGGCTAAGTGTGCGGCTTTGAACTTTTAATTGGGGGAAGCGGTGGAGTGGTGCCACTCCATGAATTGCCGTTTTGTCTCCTGAACCCATGTTTTATCACCCGTGACGGTGTTCGTCAAAAGTTCTCACTATCAGCCTCGTAAAGCGCACACAATTCTGCACAGACGGTCCTTCATTGCTCTTTATGGGCTTCTGTTAGGCGGCGTGGAATCCAGCGGGCACACCTACTTAATGGTTCAAATGGCTCTGAGCACTATGCGACTTAACTTCTGAGGTCATCAGTCGCCTAGAAATAATTAAACCTAACTAACCTAAGGACATCGCACACATCCATGCCCGAGGCAGGATTCGAACCTGCGACCGTAGCGGTCGCTCGGTTCCAGACTGTAGCGCCTAGCACCGCACGACCACTCCGGCCGGCGGCACACCTACTGAGTACCCCAATTGGTGGACGTGTGTGTGAGCACTACCAGCAGACGCGTACAGTTGAGCAGCGAGGTGTTTTACTGTGACAGTTCGACCACCTACAACGAGCCGTCCGCACGTTTCAACACTGCAGGAGTCACACCTGTGTGTGGCCAGCTGGCACGCGGGAGATCTGACGGGTTTACGTGACCTTGTTGCGATGGTGACAGACGCCTCTCCCAACGACACACCGTGCTTTTGTTCACTGCAAGGTCTCCGTAGACATTTTGCAAGCGCCTATGAATATGTGCGATGCTCTAGTCTTCCGCCCCTCCGTTACAGGCGCCATTTTGAAGGCTACATATAGCGCCGCCGGAACTTCATGACACTGTAGGGGCCGAAGCGGGAATACTCCACGACGTCCTACAACAAATTTCGTATTTTTTCAACCGAAACTGGCCGAGAAAAAACGTGTTGCATTACTTATTTAACGCTCCTCATATAATCTCTTTACAACAAAACCATCTATTTCACTCAGCTGCTCTTCCAAGTTCTTTGCCGTCAGCAAATCTCGAAGTTTTGATTTCTTCTCTCTGGACTTTAATTCCCTTGCCAAACTCTTCCCTGGATTCCTTCACAGTTTGTTCCATGTGCACCTTCAATAACATTAGGAATAGGCTACAATCTCGTCCCGCTCTCTCATCATCTACTACTTCCCTTTCGTCTTTGAGTCTTGTTTAACTGCAGTCTGGTTTCTGAACAATCTGTTTAAATGGTTCAAATGGCTCTCAGCACTATGGACTTACCTTCTGAGGTCATTAGTCCCCTAGAACTTAGAACTACTTAAACCTAACTAACCTAAGGACAGCACACACATCCATGCCCGAGGCAGTATTCGAACCTGCGACCGTAGCGGTCGCGCGGTTCCAGACTGTAGCGCCTAGAACCGCTCGGCCACTCCGGCCGGCCTGAACAATCTGTAGATAACTTTTCGCTCCCTGCAGGTTGTCCCTGCTATCTTCACAATTTCAAAGAAAATTGTCCAACCATCATGGTCAAAACCTTCCTCTAAATCTAGAAATGCAATTAACGTGGGTTTGCCCTTTTTTACCCTCTCTTCCACGGTAAGTGATAGATACAGTATTGTCACGCGTGTTCTTACTTTCCTCCCGAATCCAAATTGATCTTTCCGGCCTCGGCTGCATACAATTCGTGTCAGTGTTTTGCAACCATGTTTCATTAAACTGAATGTTCAGTAATATGCACACCAGTCAGAACCACCCATTTTTTGGAACTGCAATTACAACATTCATCTTGAATGTCTGAGGATATTTTGCCTGTCTGACAGATCTTGCACACGAGGTGGAATAGTTTTGTCCTGTCTCACTCTCCAACTATCTAAATAATTATGTAGGAATGTCGCCCACACTAGGGACCTTCTTTCGAAAGGCTTTTCTCTGGTCTGTCAGATTCTTCTCTCAATTTCATACCTCTCATCCCATCTTCGTCTACTTCCTGATCGCTTTCTACAATATTGTCTTGAGGTTTACTTCCCTTCTACAGCTCCTCTCTCTCTCTCTCTCTCTCCCTCTCTCTCTTTATATATATATACTGGCTTGCCACCACCTGAGCTCCTGATGTTCATATAGCTGCTTCCCTTTTCTCCAAAGGTTCCTTTTATTTTCCCACAGGCGACATCTGTCTTTTCCCTAGCCACTCACGCTTCTGCAACCTTGAATTTGTCATCTGGACATATCTGCTTAGGAGGATTGTGTCCATAAGTCGTTGTGCTTTCCTCGATAGTTCCAGCAGAGTATTGAGGGTCATATTCACACTATAACTATTTCAGCTTCAGTACTGTGATTGGTATTATTCTCCGTTGTGCCGATAGCGTGTCCGCAACACCATCAATAAACTAAATCTTTCCAACGCTTCGCCGGCCGGGATGGCCGAGCGGTTCTAGGCGCTACAGTCTGGAACCGCGTGACCGCTACGGTCGCAGGTTCGAATCCTGCCTCGGGTATGTATGTGTGTGATGTCCTTAGGTTAGTTAGGTTTAATTAGTTGTAAGTTCTAGGCGACTGATGACCTCAGACGTTACGTCGCATATTGCTCAGAGCCATTTGTTATCTTTGTCTTTCCTGTAAATTTACTGTATTTAAACTTGCCAAACACTTATTGAACTGTTAAACGTGTTTTGTCCCTGAGTGTGCCATTTTCGCGAGTGAACAGCCCGAAAACAGCTTTGATAATAATACTCTCCAGATAGTCATCCTTGAAAAGTCTCGCACATTATAGTGTCCTCAACGAAACAGCCGTATATCTGTCACAGCCAAATCACTTTACCAAAGCCGACGAAGTTTTGGAGAGCTTCTTATTCGCTAACAACAATTTATCCATTTTAGTGGCAGTTGAGCTCTGTGACTGTGGATTATATTATTTTAATAATCACAGCAACCTACCACTTTCTCACGTATTTTTATTAAAGGTAATACGCATTTCGGGCTTTCATCCACTTTAATACATATTTTAGGCTTCAGTCAGTACATGGTTACAACATCGACAGCAAACTGGTCGCTGGCGCTGACTTTCTACCCGGCTTGTTGTCATTCCGATTCTAACACTTACCGGATGTGGCACAAATACTTCTTTACTTAAAAAAAGGGGGGGAGCAATATCTGCCATGTTGCCCACTACCTGTCATTTATAGCAGTTAGAACAATTTTCGTTTATAGAAACTGTAATTATTTATAGAAGCCTCGATTAAAGTCCAATTTTTCCTACTCCACTGGCGAATTTCTTGACGGAACCAATAGACGAACAAATGATTAATAATGCTACATAATGTGTGGTTTATACAATATACGATTTTTTTTTACATCGCAGATGCAGTAACATTACCTCCTTCTCCCCCTCTTCTCTTTGGCAAGTAACTGAAAATAGATATCGTTTTAGACTCAAAATTTTTTTGTACTTATCCTGTTATTGGTTCTGTTAACAGAGTTAGTTTATTTCGGCACGTTCATGAACGGACATCTCAAATGATTTGTATGATGAGGACGGTAGTGTGAAGCTCCTGATTGATTGACGTTGGGTGGGATGTTGGCGCGCGGAGGGGGGGGGGGGGGGGGAGGAGGGCAGCAGCGGCATACCACATAATAGCTTTATTATATATATAGCTTTATAGCTATATTTTATAATAGCTTATATTATATATTATTACCATCCCATATATTACCATAATATACCATATAATATATGGTATATTATTATTATAGGTATAATAGCTTTATTATATATATATATACCACATAATCCTTTCCTCTCCTATCAGTTGAGCTGCAAACCAGCCATAAGCTGTAGTTTAACCACAGATTTTAAATATCGATCGTTTATATGCAATAATATACGTATAATTAACACACTTTGATATATTAAGTATTTTACATTTTTGTGATTTGTAAAATTCAATTTCAATGCTAGGCTAAAAACGCACAATGCCCTGAGATTTTATGAACTTCCTTAAATTCCCTAACGTTTCCTTGATTTTTTTCAGATAAAATGTAATTCCCCGAGAATTGCAGGTATTCCAGAAGAATAGCCACCCTGCTTTTCGAATCTTAAAATGTTACCTTTGGAAATAATTTATTTTTTAATTTTTATGTCTTCATGTGTGCCCTACCGAGCAATATCAAGTGTGAGGTCTATCTTAATTGTTCGTCCACGTTGCATCAAAGAGACAGCGATCAGAACTCCTGCTATACTGGCAGTGAAAGGCGGCGGAGTGCGGGCGAGGGCTGCATTGTGCATTCCCGGGATGAAGAGCCGGGAGCAGGTAGGCGCGCAGTCCTCTACCCCTCTGCCTCTCGCCTCTGCCTGGAACGTGTTTTCGCATAACTGCCTATCCCGTTAGCTTACTGTATCGAGCGGGTATTTTTCGCTCATTCCAGGAAACGCGTCACTGCCGGCACACTTGAGGTGCCCCTGCAACAGCTCACGTTGGAAGCGCTCCGCTTCTTGCAGAAATACTCGACACACAAAAATCGAGTATGTAACTGAACCATAGACTTACCTTGGATTAACGTGACGCAACCACGGTTCAGAAATACTTCTAAAATTCAGTGCTAGGAGATAATAGAAGCAGGGGTTGAGAAATTTGGCTTCAACATCAGTTACATATATTATTTTATATGACCAGTACATTTAGAGTCTGTGACGTTATGTATCCAGTGCAAGCTGGTGGAATTAAGGTGGATCCACGTCACGGAACAGAACGTGGAACTAAATGTTCCACTGTACATTTTAAATGGGAGTACTCACCCTGAGCAACAACGGTACGTCACCGTCAGTGTCAAGGATTCTCTGGAAGAAACTCCCCTCGATGATACTGACGGGAGGCAGTGACATTATCCCCGAACATTGGCAGATAATCTATACTCTTCACGATCACTAATATTGCTGCAGCGGATTTTTTGCTGTTAGGTTTTTTAAACATGTATTTCATTACTTGCTTTGATTTCTTCATAAATTACGAAACCGGCATGAGGACTCCATGCATTTTTCTTACGTGTTTTTTGCCACAAAAGGGGCCATATACCGGAAAGTGAAAAGATTCCGGCTTTATAGTTACTGGTCGAAGAAAACGCCTATTGGTGCATTAATAACTACATAATCAGATGAAAAAGAGTTTGTTGTAAAACCCGCCGGCCGGAGTGGCCGAGCGGTTAAAGGCGCTACAGTCTGGAACCGCACGACCGCTACGGTCGCAGGTTCGAATCCTGCCTCGGGCATGGCTGTGTGTGATGTCCTTAGGTTAGTTAGGTTTAAGTAGTTCTAAGTTCTAGGGGACTTATGACCACAGCAGTTGAGTCCCATAGTGCTCAGAGCCATTTTTTGTTGTAAAACTGCTTCATCGGTGAAAAAGTCAACCTGTTTATGGTGAAAAATATAGTTTTTCGACATCATTTGGTGATTACAAAGAAAAGCAGATGTATAAGTAAAAACGTGCTATTTAATTCTTTCTAAATACCGTCTGATGCGTTTGTTATGTACATATCTTGTCCAGCAAATAAACATTGATGTTTTCAAATGATTGTACCAGTAGTCGTCAAACTGCGTCCTGCGGGCCGGATGCGGCCCGAATCAAGTGTTCGTGAGGCCCGAGGTTCTCAGTCGTATTTTACAATAATATGCTTCTAGCAACTAACAGCAGAATCCAAAAATGTCAGCTAGCGTTAAGTGTTTCGGAAAGTGTATTTTTCTTGCTCAGTAACAAACAAAAATACAGAGACAGCAATACTTTAAAGTGAGCTTAATTTGAAATCACATTGGTAAATTCGGCCGTAAGCTAAGTAAAGTTTGCCGCTTACGTCAAGGGAAGAGAGGTATGTAGTGCGACCACTGCGGAATTAACGGAAGTGAGAGGGAGAATATTTTATTCTTTGTTCAAATGTGGTGCATGGAATAAATTAAGACTGTTGTAATAAAATGCAATGAGTAAAAAAAATTGACTTTTCAAACATTCAGTAAACATTTGTGATCACGTCTCATACTGCAACTACTTTTAGGAATTAATATAACACACTTATTCATGTAGGTTACCAATTAATAGTAAACCAATAGGGGAAGCTGCGGTAAAGTGGCCAAGACGAGACACGTGGCAACTGCATATTTTTTTTCCTGAACACTGCTGCTGCCTGCCAAGAAGCGGTCAGACTATAATGCGATTAAAATTACTTAATAATTGACACTTCACGCGTTGGAACTGGTTTTCTCCGGTCAAAGCGCTCAATATCACTCCCGAACCGTTCGCTGCTGCAAACCACCACACCATTTACTTCACTTCTAATTCCTTGACCGGCTTTCTTTCTTGACGTGTTTGGATCCCGAATTCTGGGTCTGGCCCGTTTAGTTAGTATTTCATCACGCGTGTTAATCACACCAAAAACAACACACACACACACACACACACACACACACACACACATACATACACACACACACACGCACACACACACACACAACACAACGACTCTATCGAAACACAAACAGCAATAACCAAACACTACTGGAGACTTCCGCACAAGACACGATTCGGCGTCATTTATACAGTTCTTATAACCACAGAGATCGGCTTACATTAGACAAACTTCGTTCGACATTGCGTGAAGCCGAATTTTTGAAGTCTACCGATTAATCGTTGTGACTGGGACACCAGCGTTTTGCAATGCGATGCCCTAGCGTAATCAGGGCCGGCCTTAGCCATCCAGGTGCCCCGGGCGAGTCGTCCAGTTGGCGCCCTTTATTGTATAAATAGCGAACCTGGCAGTGCTTTGCAACACGGTATTTGACTGTTTTCTAGAAATCGTCTTAAGTGGTTAATGGCGTCATCTTATGATCATAACATGGTTTTTTCCATCGTAAATTTGAGTATTTTATTTTTTTTAAATGGAAATGAAATCCAAATAATCTGAAAGCCCGTTAAGACGCTCCATGTGAGTCTTGTGTAGCCTGTGACGCCAGTCCAGCATGCTGCTGTCGCTGCCGTAACAGTCAGTATAGCAGTGATATATTGTTTGGGCATTCACGTTTTGGGAAATTGTCTAAAAATATTGCGTAGTACTGCACTGTACATCTACAAAAACTCCAGAAAATTGTTTTTGCGTGTTCCAAACAAAGAAAAGATGCGTAAAATGTGGTTGAAACAGGCTCGTATATTCCAAATATTTCTTTTCTTTTCTGAAGCACCCCTGTACTAAAGCGAACAAAACAAAACAAAAATTATTCAAATTGGTCAAGCCATTTCTTTGTTTTGGTGAGACTAACACACAACAATTGATTTTTATATATAGGAGGTAATATGTATAACGAAAAAACACTAATTTTGAATTGGGTACCATATTTTTATTGAATTTAATATAACTGTAAGCCATAAACCTATATTTTCTGTTAGTCATCTGAACACAAAACATATTACGCCTAATGAAAAACAATTATAAACGACTAAAATTTTACTTTTCTCGCTTTTCTGTCGGCAAAGTCTCTGATCAGATTAGCAAAGTCCAGGTTTTCTGCAACTTCATTTTCAATGGACAGTGAGGCCAAACTGGTTAGTCTTGTTTGAGACATTGTAGACCGCAAGTACGTTTTTATCAACTTCAGTTTGGAAAAACTGCGTTCGCCGCTTGCGACAGTCACTGGTATTGTTAGCAAAATACGTAACGTTATCCAGATGTTGGGATATAACTCTTGAAGATTATGCTTTTTTATGAAGTTTAAGGCTTCAATAGGCGTTGCCTGGCTGTCTTCGAGATAGTGTTGCAGGCCTAAAATTTCGTCGCACAGCAAATTTCCATCAATATCTGACTTCATGTTGACAGTTAACTTTTCTTGTAATTTAGAACAGCATTGTATTAGTTCTTCTTTATTTTGATTGTTTTCAATGTCAAACAAGAAACTCCACGTCGCAGAAAATTCTTGCATCTGTTCAAATCTTTCTTTCATGGATATGTGCACGGTGTCCAACAGTGCATTGAAAAACTCTACTTTAAACTTCTTTTTTTGGGTCAGTTATTTGATCATCAACAGCCTCTTCACCCGGCCTGCGTTTAATACGTCTTAATAGCATTTGTGGTTTAAATGATGGCTGCGTATCAAGATCCGAAGCCAGTTCAGTTGCTGTTACAATAGCTTGTTCGAAACCTGTTTGTCTATGTTGTTGTGGTCTTCAGTCCTGAGACTGGTTTGATGCAGCTCTCCATGCTACTCTATCCTGTGCAAGCTTCTTCATCTCCCAGTATCTACTGCAACCTACATCCTTCTGAATCTGCTTAGTGTATTCATCTCTTGGTCTCCCTCTACGATTTTTACCCTCCACACTGCCCTCCAATGCTAAATTTGTGATCCCTTGATGCCTCAAAACATGTCCTACCAACCGATCCCTTCTTCTAGTCAAGTTGTGCCACAAACTTCTCTTCTCCCCAATCCTATTCAATACCTCCTCATTAGTTACGTGATCTACCCACCTTATCTTCAGCATTCTTCTGTAGCACCACATTTCGAAAGCTTCTATTCTCTTCTTGTCCAAACTAGTTATCGTCCACGTTTCACTTCCATACATGGCTACACTCCATACAAATACTTTCAGAAACGACTTCCTGACACTTAAATCTATACTCGATGTTAACAAATTCCTCTTCTTGAGAAACGCTTTCCTTGCCATTGCCAGTCTACATTTTATATCCTCTCTACTTCGACCATCATCGGTTATTTTACTCCCTAAATAGCAAAACTCCTTTACTACTTTAAGTGTCTCATTTCCTAATCTAATTCCCTCAGCATCACCCGACTTAATTTGACTACATTCCATTATCCTCGTTTTGCTTTTGTTGATGTTCATCTTATATCCTCCTTTCAAGACACTGTCCATTCCGTTCAACTGCTCTTCCAAGTCCTTTGCTGTCTGACAGAATTACAATGTCATCGGCGAACCTCAAAGTTTTTACTTCTTCTCCCTGAACTTTAATACCTACTCCGAATTTTTCTTTTGTTTCCTTTACTGCTTGCTCAATATACAGATTGAATAACATCGGGGAGAGGCTACAACCCTGTCTTACTCCTTTCCCAACCACTGCTTCCCTTTCATGCCCCTCGACTCTTATAACTGCCGTCTGGTTTCTGTACAAACTGTAAATAGCCTTTCGCTCCCTGTATTTTACCCCTGCCACCTTCAGAATTTGAAAGAGAGTATTCCAGTTAACATTGTCAAAAGCTTTCTCTAAGTCTACAAATGCTAGAAATGTAGGTTTGCCTTTTCTTAATCTTTCTTCTAAGATAAGTCGTAAGGTCAGTATTGCCTCACGTGTTCCAACATTTCTACGGAATCCGAACTGATCTTCCCCGAGGTCAGCTTCTACTAGTTTTTCCATTCGTCTGTAAAGAATTCGCGTTAGTATTTTGCAGCTGTGACTTATTAAACTGATAGTTCGGTAATTTTCACATCTGTCAACACCTGCTTTCTTTGGGATTGGAATTATTATATTCTTCTTGAAGTCTGAGGGTATTTCGCCTGTCTCATACATCGTGCTCACCAGATGGTAGAGTTTTTTCATGACTGGCTCTCCCGAGGACATCAGTAGTTCAAATGGAATGTTGTCTACTCCCGGGGCCTTGTTTCGACTCAGGTCTTTCAGTGCTCTGTCAAACTCTTCACGCAGTATCTTATCTCCCATTTCGTCTTCATCTACATCCTCTTCCATTTCCATAATATTGTCCTCAAGTACATCGCCCTTGTATAAACCCTCTATATACTCCTTCCACCTTTCTGCCTTCCCTTCTTTGCTTAGAACTGGGTTGCCATCTGAGCTCTTGATATTCATACAAGTGGTTCTCTTCTCTCCAAAGGTCTCTTTAATTTTCCTGTAGGCAGTATCTATCTTACCCCTAGTGAGACAAGCCTCTACATCCTTACATTTGTCCTCTAGCCATCCCTGCTTAGCCATTTTGCACTTCCTGTCGATATCATTTTTGAGACGTTTGTATTCCTTTTTGCCTGCTTCATTTACTGCATTTTTATATTTTCTCCTTTCATCAATTAAATTCAATATTTCTTCTGTTACCCAAGGATTTCTATTAGCCCTCGTCTTTTTACCTACTTGATCCTCTGCTGCCTTCACTACTTCATCCCTCAGAGCTACCCATTCTTCTTCTACTGTATTTCTTTCCCCCATTCCTGTCAATTGTTCCCTTATGCTCTCCCTGAAACTCTCTACAACCTCTGGTTCTTTCAGTTTATCCAGGTCCCATCTCCTTAAATTCCCACCTTTTTGCAGTTTCTTCAGTTTCAATCTGCAGTTCATAACCAATAGATTGTGGTCAGAATCCACATCTGCCCCAGGAAATGTCTTACAATTTAAAACCTGGTTCCTAAATCTCTGTCTTACCATTATATAATCTATCTGATACCTTTTAGTATCTCCAGGATTCTTCCAGGTATACAACCTTCTTTTATGATTCTTGAACCAAGTATTGGCTATGATTAAGTTATGCTCTGTGCAAAATTCTACAAGGCGGCTTCCTCTTTCATTCCTTCCCCCCAATCCATATTCACCTACTATGTTTCCTTCTCTCCCTTTTCCTACTGACGAATTCCAGTCACCCATGACTATTAAATTTTCGTCTCCCATCACTACCTGAATAATTTCTTTTATCTCGTCATACATTTCATCTATTTCTTCATCATCTGCAGAGGTAGTTGGCATATAAACTTGTACTACTGTAGTAGGCATGGGCTTTGTGTCTATCTTGGCCACAATAATGCGTTCACTATGCTGTTTGTAGTAGCTAACCCGCACTCCTATTTTTTTATTCATTATTAAACCTACTCCTGCATTACCCCTATTTGATTTTGTATTTATAACCCTGTAATCACCTGACCAAAAGTCTTGTTCCTCCTGCCACCGAACTTCACTAATTCCCACTATATCTAACTTTAACCTATCCATTTCCCTTTTTAAATTTTCTAACCTACCTGCCCGATTAAGGGATCTGACATTCCACGCTCCGATCCGTAGAACGCCAGTTTTCTTTCTCCTGATAACGACGTCCTCCTGAGTAGTCCCCGCCCGGAGATCCGAATGGGGGACTATTTTACCTCCGGAATATTTTACCCAAGAGGACGCCATCATCATTTAATCATACAGTAGAGCTGCATGTCCTCGGGAAAAATTACGGCCGTAGTTTCCCCTTGCTTTCAGCCGTTCGCAGTACCAGCACAGCAAGGCCGTTTTGGTTAATGTTACAAGGCCAGATCAGTCAATCATCCAGACTGTTGCCCCTGCAACTACTGAAAAGGCTGCTGCCCCTCTTCAGGAACCACATGTTTGTCTGGCCTCTCAACAGATACCCCTCCGTTGTGGTTGTACCTACGGTACGGCCATCTGTATCGCTGAGGCACGCAAGCCTCCCCACCAACGGCAAGGTCCATGGTTCATGGGGGGTTTGTCTATATGTTTCCAAATAAGGGCAACATTTGTCAAGGATTCCCATAAACTCGACAAAGTTGATTGTGGGTGACTGACTTGCTTTACTCACAACGTTAATTTGAAACAGAACATCATACCATGTCACGAGAGAAACAATGAAGCTGAAGTCTTTTAATTGTCCTCCTAGTGTTGTCGCTTCGTGTGACACCGCGGCATCGCTTTGTTCAGTAGCATCGGCCAAGGAAACCAAAGCGTCATGTATTTCGCATAATTGATAACGGACCGCTTTGACGCTATCAATTCGAGCTTCCCAGCGTGTGTCACTTACATTTTTCAGGGTGTGTATCTTCAAATGGTCGGTCAAAATTTTCCATCTATTTACCGATCCAGCAAATAGATTAAACATTTTTTGTAACATTCCGAACAGTGTCACGGATTTTACTGATGATTTTGCCGCATCACACAATACCAAATTATAACTATGGCATCCACATGGCACAAAAAAAGCTAGTGGATTTAACTTCTTAATTCTGTTCTGGACGCCTTTATTTTTCCCCTTCATGTTCGCGCCGTTATCGTAGCCGTGTCCCCTGCAGTCATTAATGTTAAGGTCAAGATCACTCAATGTTTTTAAAATGCTTTCTGTGAGACCTTCACCGGTTGTATCATCTATTTGCAGAAATGAGATGAAATGTTCTTTTACACTTGCGCCATCCTCTGTTATGTCGGCCCATCTTAAAGTTATCGAAAGTTGTTCTTTGTGGCTTATATCTGGAGTACAGTCAGCTATAACATAACGTGTGATGCCATGAGTTCTATTAATTCATTTTGTATATTTTTGCCGCAATAATGGTCAGCCAAATCACCACTCAATGCCAGTCTGACGTGCTCTTCCATGATTGGATCAAACTTTGCCAATAACTGTACAAGACCTAAGAATTTTCCATTATTTGGGGTAAATAATTTATCTGATAACCCTCTGAATGCCGTATTATTTTCAGCCAAATACAAAGTAATGTGCATCAATCTTTGAAGCACATTGCTCCATCGTAAACTTTCTTTAGAAATTAGCTTTTGTTCTTCCTTATCAATAGTTAATCCAGCTTTAAACCTGATTTCAGCTTCAGTCCATTGAGTAAATGCTTTTTTGTGGTTAGGACTATTTTCATGCAGTTTCAGAGCTTCACTTAAATGTTTCCAATTTCTGAAACCCACAGTGGTAGTCAAATTAGTAGTTGATTTTAAATCAAACAGTCGACAACAAAAGCAAAAGACACTGTCGTTTGATACAGAATAAACTAGCCACCGTCGTCTGATAGTTTTCTTGTGTAATGAGTTGAAGAGAAATGACGGCCATTTTCATCTTTTGGAAAGTTATTTAGACATACTTGTGAGGGTCCACATATTATAATGCGATCTATATCTCTAGCATTAAGTACTTTTGGACACGTACCTACATCAGAAACATTGTATTCTTTTATTGCAAGAACGTTGATACTTTCATCGACCACAGATGTCATGTGTTGATTTTGACTTGGAGAAATGTCAAAGGATTCATGCAAAGATGTACTGCGCTGGTCAATTTGATCACCTTCAATAGGTGATTGTATATTTTTTGTGTATAATTGTTCACAGTCTGAAGAAACATTTGCTGATACATGGACTTTTGATTCAATATCTGAAGTATTTGCCTTAGAATTTCCTTTAAGGTACTTATAAATATTCATGTGCTTTTTAGTTTCTTCAAGAACTTTTTCTTTTTCAGCTTTTCTTTTCCGATTTTCTGAACCAGAAAGCTTTTTTTTAATCATTTCCTTCTCTTCTGGCATGATTTAATAATTTGACAAATTATTGCTTGGACACTGCTCTATTTCGCGACCACAATATTCGATCTATAACAAATAAAGAAATTCAGCTATCAGTAGACGTAACTAGAAAAAAACCTGAACTGAAAGATAAAAATGTTTTTCGCACTTACCAGAAAATTAAAATGTTGACACAGTCACGACACTCGTTTCACTCACAATTATTCCGCCACGAAAACATGACCGCTGCCTCCGACTCTTACTGACAATTACTGACATGCGGGTGCAAATCGTAGCGCTGCCAAGATATGCAGTCTAACAAACATTGTGTGGCGCTGTATTATTTCAGTACGTTAGGGGAGAATTCTCTATGAATGAAGTGCACGCATTGCATGATCTATTAATTAATGTACATGAGTCATTAAGTCACAAATATTCGATATAAATACATTCGTATTAATTAAATCATAATGTAATGTATATTTCACAGTCTGTATTTTCTTTTATTTGGAGCGACCGGTAGTTTCTGTTGTGAACGAGAGATGGTGCGGCTGCATGGGCTCTTCCTTGTTGCAGTTCTTGAAACAAATAAGAGAGGCGCTTTGGTAGAGCCCGTGCTAGCCCGCGTCAAACATGGATGGTTGCAGACAATACGAAGATTGCATTCAGCATGATTTCTCTTCTGCTACCCCGAATTCATCGCGCATTCGTGAGATTAGTGACGTATGTTGAATGAGACTGAATAATATTTTAGTTCCGCAAAATGGGTGATTGTAAATTGTAATTTTTTTTTTTACATGCGTTTAGTACGTGGCGCCCCTTGGGCCCCGGCGCCCTGGGCGACCGCCCGGGTCGCCCTACCCTAAAGCCGGCGCTGAGCGTAATGGTTAGCATATAAACTACACGTGTAAAAGGACGAAGGCTCTTGTCCCGTCAAATGCCACCGATTTTTCTTTTATTTTTTCTAAATCTAATCAAAAGTCTTTATCGTTTTTATTCAATTACTCGGTTTAAATGTATTTTTTTTAATTTCTAATACTTTACTGCATCATTTTTATCACCGTACTAACTTTTTCATTTGCTCTTATTTTTCTTCCTACCACTCTTTTTTCTTTTAGAATCTGCTTGTGTCGCCTGTAATATACAAGCAACCGGGACTGCTCATCAGTTGGTTACGCGGCTCGCTTCCCGTGTAGCCAGTATGAGGATAGTTTCAGGTAACCAATAACAGCGAGAAATTACATTTTGCTTTTACTGCTAAAACTGAAATTTTACTGCGGGAAATGGTAAAGCAAACAAATATATCATGACATTTTTATGCCTTGAATTTACTCGTAGAGGTTAGCCTTAAGCGCCGTGAACAAAGTGATCATGATTTTAGTTCTGCCACAGACTGTTCATCGTTGTTTTCTTGGATACACTGCACATCCCGAGGTTGTGGTTAGATTAGGACGTGAGTTTAAATTCGACGCCACAAAACCCGTCGACTGCCACAGTTTAGTCATTGGTCACTTAAAATCAATTGTCGACAGACGTCCGCCTGCTTAGCTGAGTGGTAACGTGCTTGCTTATCATGCAGCGGGCCCGGTTTCGATTCCCGGCCGGGGTGGAGATATTCTCCGCTCGTGGACTGGGTGTTGTGTTGTCATCATCATTTCATCCGTATCACCGGCGCGCAAGTCGCCCAAAGTGGCGTCGACTGAAATAAGACTTGCACTCGGTGGCCGAACTTCCCCGAATGGGGCCTCCCGGCCAACAATGCCATACGATCATTTCATTTCAGTTGTTGACAGAGCATCTCCTATTGCCGGCCGCGGTGGCCGAGCGGTTATAGGCGCTACAGTCTGGAACCGCGCGACCGCTACGGTCGCAGGTTCGAATCCTGCCTTGGGCATGGATGTGTGTGTTGTCCTCTGTGCTACACATTAACAGCATTCTTGAAGTGACCTTCCGTGTTTGCGTGTAGCTTGTAAAACAGCGGTATCCAACAGTGGATGTTCCATCGCTCTAGCGGCGAGTGACAGACATCAACTATCAAGTAAATATACATTGAGGTGACAAGTCTCGGGATGGCGATATGCACATATGCAGTATCGCTTACACAGGGTATAAAAGGGTAGTGGCGGAGCTGTAGTTTGTGCTCAGGTGATTCGTGTGAAGAGGTTTCCGGCGCGATTATGGCTGCACGACGGGAATTAACAGGCTTTGAACCCGGAATGGTAGTTTGAGCAAGACGCATGGGACATTTCGGAAATCCTTACGGAATTCAGTATTCCGAGATCCACAGTGTCAAGAGTGTGTCGAGAATACCAAATTTCAAGTATTACCTCTCGTTACTATAACAACGCTGAGGCCAACGGCCTTCATTTAACGACCGAAAGAAGCAGCGTTTGCGTAGAGTTGTTAATGCTAGCAACTATAGTACTTACACACTCCGCCACTGTTAAGGTGAGACTGACAGAAGAAGCTTGTTCCGTAATATTTTAGTAAAAGCCTTTTGTGAGTCGTCACCTGTAAGGTAAGTCATTTACTGTATTCGTATTACCTCATCTGTATGTAAAGTAACAATATTTTACAATACCGATGTTCAAACAACGTCTTTTGGGATCCGGCCTTGTTATTTGTTGCAGTTTGATAGTTTCTTTTGTGGATCATTACCGCAAACGTGCCGTCCGATCGGGGTAAGTGGCCGCGCCACTCGTCGATAAAAGAGACCAAGTGTTCATCCCAGAGTTAGTTACTTCCAAAAAACAAGCGTCATACAACAGATAAAACTGACTTCTAAACCCCTTTTATAAACATTCCCTTCTATCCATTTGTGAAAATTTTAAATTAATTTACATCATTCAAAAACATCTCCTTTCTGTCATATTTGGCCTAATAGAAAAGGACGATTGAAAACGGTCTGCTGCAGCCGCTTGGTATTCTTTCAGATACTTGGACGTGGAGATAAAATGTACATTCAAAATGTATAAGACGTAAGCTTATATCAATAACCGTGGTGGGGAAAATTGAAAATTGGAAATTTGTGGTAAGGTCTTATGGGACCAAACTGCTGAGGTCATCGGCTTCTAAGCCTACACACTACTTACTCTCTTAATCTAACTTCAACTAACTTACAGTATGGACAATACATATATCCATGCCCATGGGAGGACTCGAACCTCCAATGGGGGGAGCCGGGGAAAATTGAATTTTTCTCTGAGTGGCCACTTTAACCCCCCCCCCCCCTCCTCCACCCACTTACCATGCGGTCCGAGGTGTCACTCTACAATGTCAGGCCGGCCGGAGTGGACGTGCGGTTCTAGGCGCTACAGTCTGGAACCGAGCGACCGCTACGGTCGCAGGTTCGAATCCTGCCTGGGGCATGGATGTGTGTGATGTCCTTAGGTTAGTTGGGTTTCCGTTTGATAACCAGTGGTTTGTACGATCATTTTCCTTCTTTCAGTTTCCAGCAGTGCGTAGAATTTACCGACATTTGTCAGGGATGCTAGTTAGCAATTTTTCGTTTACCGTTAGTAAAATCCATAATTCTTGTTACTACTTTGTTGTTATTTTTCGACTTTTTGTGAGGTCCCTTACAATCCCTCTTTCGCCGTTCAGTACTTATCTGTACGATCATACGTTATGCTCAATGTTATGTCTAGCGTGAACACAGCACCATTTCACGATGCTGTACATTTCCGTGATGGTCCGTTGAGTTTTATGAATCCTCCTTTCTAAAGCTGTTAGTTCACAATACAGTATCACAGGCGCTTAGCTAACAATAAAATCTTAAAAGTGAAAGGAGACACAAAAAATTGGCGTGGAAGTGAATTTCTGCAAGTAATGTTCGTGAACAGCACTTATTTTAAATGAAGTAATATGTACTCTGTCACGCAACCATCGTACATAAACTAAAATAGCCAAGCAAATAAACTATAACAAACTAATCATGGCAGCCATATTGGACCACCTGAGACTTCCACATTAACTAGAAACATAATCCAACAAAATAAAATCTAGTGCTCACATAAGAACAGACTTCCCTGGGAAAAGAGACAGAGAGAGAGAGAGAGAGAGAGAGAGAGAGAGAGAGAGAGAGAGAGACAGTACACACTGAGACGACAAAAGTTATCCGATAGCTCCTAATATCGTGTCGGACTTCATTTTACCCAGCGTAGTGCAGCAACTCGACTATACATGGATTCAGTAAGTCGTTGGAAGGCCCTTCAGAAATTTTGAGCCAACTGCCTCAATAGCCGTCCATAATTGCGAAAGTGTTGCCGGTGCAGAATTTTGTGCACGAGCTGTCCTCTCCATATGTTCCTTAAATGTACGATGGGTGATCTGGTGATCTGGATGCCAAATCATTCGCTCGAATTGTCCGGAATGTTCTTCAAACCACTCGTGATCGATTGTGGCCTGGTGACATGGCGGACTGCCATCCATAAAAAATCCATCGTTGTTTGGGATCCATGACTAGCTGAAATTGCCTCCAAATAGTCGAACATAACCATTCCCAGTCAGTGATCAATTGAGTTGTACCAGGGGACCCAATCCATTCCACGTAAACACAGCCCACACGATTATGGAGCCACCGCCAGCTTGCACAGTAGCTTGTGCCAACTTGGTTGGCTCCAGGGCTTCGTGGGATCTGCGCCACACTCGGAACACTACCATAAGCTCTTACCAACCGAAATCAGGACTTATCTAACCAGATCACCATTTTTCAGTTCCCAAATCGGGACTTATCTGACCAGATTACCGTTTTTCAGTTCCTAACCGAGATGGTCACGAGCTCAGGAGAGGCGCCGCAGGCGATGTCGTGATAACAGCAAAGGTACTCACGTCAGCCTTCTGCTGCCGTAGCCCATTAACGCCAAATTTCGCCGCACTGTCCTAATGGATACGTTCGTCGTACGTCCCACATTGATTTCTGCGGTTATTTCACACAGTGCTGCTGCTTCTCTCTTAGCACTAACAACTCTTCGCAAACGCCGCTGCTCTCGGTCGTTAAATGAAGGCCGTTGGCCATAGCGTTGTCCGTGGCGAGAGGTAATACTTGAAATTTAGTATTCTCGACACACTCTTGACACTGAGGATCTCGGAATACTGAATTCCGTAACGATTATCGAAATGTCCCATTCGTCTTGCTCAAACTACCATTCCGGGTCCAAAGCCTGTTAATTCCCGTCGTGCGGTCATAATCACGCCGGAGACCTCTTCACACGAATCACCTGAGTTCAAGTGACAGCTCCGCCATTGCCCTTTTACACCTTGTGAAAGCGATACTGTATATGTGCATATCGCCATCCCGTGACTTTTGTTACCTCAGTGTATATTTACTGTTGTATACAGGCGCGTACATCGTAACGAAGACACAGCCACTGCGATAGTAGAATATAAGAGAACTAAATTGGAGTTCTTAAACTGAAAAAGGCATGAAATGAGCAGTACCAGTAATGGACACAGGAAAGATGAAGCTGAAGGATTTTGCGGATCAGTTATTATTAATAATATTTATCGGAAACATAGTTTTAGGTGTAAGACATGTATAAAATTGAGTTATTGGGGTTTGAACAAGTACTGACACATGAATAATCTTTTTCACATCAGTGACAAGAATTGAGAACCACACATCAGTGACAAGAGTTGAGAACTACTTCACAATAAAAATTGCCAGATGCTTGAAGAAATATTCAATTAGTTAGCAAAACTTTAGACAAAGCGCAAAGAATGTTAGTAAACTTTAGGATTTTCTAAGATAAATGCCAAAATATCTCGCAGGCCATGTTAACCATTAAGCTAGAGAAGGTAGTATAAACGTTTCGCTTGTACATCACGTCCAAACAACAAGCGTAGTCTCTGGAACTTTTAAGTCATGATGGAGACACTTTTAAGCATCCGTCAGGCATCGGTATTAGGTCCAACATTTTCCACATTGCTCCTCAGTAACGTGGTATAAGTTTCGTCACACTGAAAATAGACGGTAGGGTAACGACCTCGTGTTACATGTAATTTCAAACCCATTAAACTTGACAACAGACATCGGAATGTCAATGCGCAGCTCTGAACATCATCATTATAGACACAGAACATAGGTTAAAGTTCAACCCAACCGAAACCCACGTGGTTGTGGCTGAACATTCTAGGCTCATTTGTGTTTATTTTTCAAGAGCTCCTCTTGTCTCCAGCTCAAAATAGGATAAAAAAATTCCTCTCTCAGCGAAGAATCTAGGAGTGATATTACCCGAAAATATTAACTTCGCTGAACACGCAGCCACAACCTGCATGAAGACACTTACATTTCTTCACACACAATATAATAAAAACACATAGTTCTTCCTGTGGACTGAAACACTGACTACAAGGCATTTGTAGTTCAATGGTCGGCAGCAGTGATATTATCCTGGAAAGTAGTTTCTAAGGAAAGCTCACGGAGCTTGGAGCTGGTGATCAACACCTGCGTACGACATACGCAACAGTGAGTGTCATTTTGATCTTATCTCATCATCACATCAATAGACAGCCTGCCTAGGTGCTGCCAAGGACATATATTTTCATATACTTTCCCTGTTTTAACTTCTGGTCAACGTATACAGTCTCTCTCTTGTCTCACCTCGATCTTAATGCTGTTCTCAGAGTAGTACACCAACACCAGTCTCCTTCAGACAACGGCTGCTTCTACCACACGCCATCACACAATTATCTTTTGTAAAGCCGGCCGGGGTGGCCGAGCGGTTAAAGGTGCTACAGTCTGGAACCGCACGACCGCTACGGTCGCAGGTTCGAATCCTGCCTCTGGCATGGATGTGTGTGATGTCCTTAGGTTAGTTAGGTTTAAGTAGTTCTAAGTTCTAGGGGACTTATGACCACAGCAGTTGAGTCCCATAGTGCTCAGAGCCATTTGAACCATCTTTTGTAAAATCCATTCTGTAGTACGTATCTGACCCTACAGTTGTGCGCCTCACAATGTTAAAGAACGAATCCACGCCTCTAGTTTCATAAGAATGACTAAAAACTGCTTCATGAAGCAACAATGAGGTTTTCCCCATTAAAACACCGTTTATCCCATTATAAATCCTTTGCCACGGATTTGTCCTATTTTTCACAGCCAGTAGCCGCAGCAGTCTTATCTATTCTCCTTGGAAATCACTAATGCCACAAAACACACTTGTACCTTCCTCGTTCTAATGATAGTCGCGGCTCTCGTTTGGAAAGAAAGAAATAAAACCCTAATCTTTTTTTTTTTTTTAGAATCGCATATACTAAAGTTATCACTACCACCACTACTATTAAACTACAATACAATACAATCATAATAATTTTCAGTTAAATAGTACTCTTGAAACATCTGTGTCGGTGGAGTCTGACGTAAGAAAGTTAATGGAAGTCCTAATATGACCAGCTTAAATAAATAAAAATAAGCAGTCCACCGTGCCACGCCAGATCTATGAACAGTAAAATGTTACATTTATCCTTTTATTCTTTCTTTTTCCTAGCTCTTATCCCGTGTAGTACGGATCCGCCTTCCAGGATTTGGCAAATTTTATTTTATAGTTTAACTTTACTGCCGACTACCCTTCCCGACGTCACAGTTATCAAGGTAATCTAAGAGAGGAAAGTCATTTACTTCATTGTTTGCTAATAGTGTAAACTTCCTTCTGTGTGTGATCGCATTTCAACCGTTTGTGTATCGTAAAAGTTTGAGGCGGAAAGCGGGAACCAGTCCAGCATTTGCCTATGTACGGTTTTGTAACTGTTCCGTCGGAACTAAGTGTAACAACTTACTAAAGTCCAGAGATCTCCATCGCGCAGGCATAACAGTGGTAAAATTAAATTGAGTGTAACATTTATGTAGCCGTACAGACAGTATTATTAACACAAACAGGTGACACCTGCAGCCGTCTTACATATTACACAATTCTTTACGGCAAATATTGACAAAATATTAACACACTTGTCCCTCCCTCCCCCTCTCCCCACACCCACAATTCTTAATATGGCAGATCGTAGGTATAAGTTGTATTACAGGTTGGAAGTCTGATGGTAGTCAGAAGACCATGACGTCGGCAGTAAACTGAAACGTTGTGATGCTGCGAGGTCCGCTGTATACTACGTTCAGTAACAGACGACATTGGGTGTCCGTTATTTCAGGAAGTTACGTTCAGTAACAGACGACATTGGGTGTCCGTTATTTCATGAAGTCAATGTCACCTTTATCTTCGCACTCACAAAATGGCGATCCATCCTGCCAATTTCAATTATTTAACGCGTCCATGACTGGCTTCTCTCTCTCTTTTCCCTTTTTATATAAAATCTTCACAGTACTACGATTCGTTTCGCATATCAATAGAAACGATATATGCAAAAATTTCTATGCTGTGCGAGCGAATGTCAGAAAACGAGCACCACACACCTAGGATCTTGCTTATATATCAGCGCTTTTAGATTAATGTTTAGAGATTCACCTCCTACGCTAGGGCTTCATAAATTCGTTAGAAAATACAAATTTAGTTTATCCTTAGGCGCCTGGTGCTCTTAGAAATCTTTTCACACGCTCAGGAATACAAATCTCCGCACATTAAGTATAAGAAATACAACTAATACCATTATCTGCAACAGCTGTGGAGTGATAGCCATAACGCTGAATACACGATTGGATTGCAGGGTTTAGCAGAGATGGATTAACTCCTGGCAAAGCCACCACAATTTACTACGTACTGGGGATCTAATTTTCCACACAGATGCTGTGATGTCAGAACTGTCGATACTTCCATCTAACAGTGTCGTACCGGAGTTAGTGCCCGTCCTCGACGACGTCGGTGTTCACGAATGGTAAAAACTCATAAAATGTAATGCTGCCTAACACAGTACACGCAAATGTTAGTTTCAACTACTAGCCGCCGTAACAAACCTAACACGATAAAGTTCGCAATCGTACGGAAAATATGTATATTATGAACCATCGCTTTATTAATACACAGACCAAAGAAAGTTTTGCATCACCCGCGTTTCCAGAACTCCTGAAGATAGACGTTGACTGTAGATATTGTATCACAGACACAGTCCCTTTGACTGTTCAGAGATATCACTAAACCCACCCCAAGATGTAAACAACCATGCACGAGCAGCGCCTATTAGACGTAGGGGGTCCGACAGCCGATCAGTTCCAGTCATTCCACCAGGAAGGAGGTACACGGCTCGTGTTGTGTGTAGTTCAACCATGCCTAGACGGTCAATATCGCGGTTCGATCGCGTCCGCATTGTTACTTTATGCCAGGAAGCGCTATCAACAAGGGAAATGTCCAGGCGTTTCGGACTGAACCAAAACGATTTGTTCGGATATGGAGGAGATTCAGAGAGACGGGAACAGTCGATGACATGCCTCACTCAGGCCGCCCAAGGGCTACTACTGCAGTGGATGACCGCTACCTACAGATTATGGCTCGGAGGAGCCCTGACAGCAACGCCACCATGTTGAATAATGCTTTTCGTGCAGCCACAGGACGTCGTGTTACGACACAAACTGTGCACAATAGGCTGCATGATGCGTAACTTCACTCCCAACGTCCATAGCGAGGTCCATCTTTGCAACCACGACACCATGAAACGCGGTACAGTTGGTGCAACAACATGCCGAATGAGCGCTCAGGATTGGCATCATGTTCTCTTCACCGGTAAGTGTCGCATTTGCCTACAACCAGACAATCGTCGGAGACGTGTTTGGAGACAACCCGGTCAGGCTGAACGCCTTAAACACACTGTTCAGCAGGAGCAAGAAGGTGGAGGTTCCCTGCTGTTTTGGGGTGGCATTATGTGAGGCCGACGTACGCCGCTGGTGGTCATGGAAGGCGCCGTAACGGGTGTACGATACGTGAATGCCATCCTCCGACCGACAGTGCAACCATATCGCCAGCATATTGGAGAGGCATTCGTCTTTATGAATTCGCGCCCCCATCGTGCACATCTTGTGAATGACTTCCTTCAGGATAACGATGTCGACTAGAGTGGCCAGCATGTTTTCCAGACATGAACCCTAGCGAATGTGCCTGGGATAGATTGAAATGAGCTGTTTATGGGGGATCTACGCCGAATCGCCTTTGAGGAGTTGGGCAATCTGGACCAACAGTGTCTTGATGAAGATGTGGATAGTATACCATGACGAAGCCATGCATTAACGCAAGAGGACATGCTGCTGGATATCAGAGGTACCGGTGAGTACAGCAATCTGTCCACCACCTCTGAAGTTTCGCTGTATGGTGGTACAAATTGCAAAATGGTTCAAATGGCTCTGAGCACTATGGTACTTAACATCTATGGTCATCAGTCCCCTAGAACTTAGAGAACTACTTAAACCTAACTAACCTAAGGACATCACACAACACCCAGTCATCACGAGGCAGAGAAAATCCCTGACCCCGCCGGGAATCGAACCCAGGAACCCGGGCGCGGGAAGCGAGAACGCTACCGCACGACCACGAGCTGCGGACTACAACATGCAATGTATGGTTTTCATGAGTAATAAAAAGGGCGGAAGTGATGTTTATGTTGATCTGTATTCTAATTTTGTGCACATGTCCCGGAAATCTGAGGACCGAGGTGATGCAAAACTTTATTGATGTGTGTATTGACAGATGTCTGTCCCTCAAGTCCGACGGCTGTGTGTAGGCTGACACTGTCAACAGTTACATCTGTAACATGAATAATGGATTACAAAAGGAGTATGTTCTTCAATCCGTATTTCCTTGAATTTAACTTTGACTTTCGCGAAGGTTCATGGCCAACTTTCAACTCTAACTTCGGCATCCCAAATGGAATAGGCCGTTTAACCTGTACATTTTTCATATGCTATTGTGCTGTTTAATGTAACGGAAGTATCTCGCCATAAAGTGACTGGCAACGCCTTCAGTATAACAGCAAAATCGACTTTTCCGTTAACACGGGAAAAAAAGCATTTTTACATTGTGGATGAGGACCATTACAACTGAGACAAATAAAGATTTTCAAAAATAGGTGCACGAGACGCTTTTTGTGCTAGTAGAATTTTTATTTTCCCATTACTGGTTGCAAGTCGTCTAGTGGCTCATCTTCAGATGCTACACAGTTCTCAGTGATTGTTTATAGCATTGTGGAGGTCGATGTGTAAAGTTATTTGAACCTGTAGGATTAAACCTAGTGCACTAATCAATTTGGAAAATACTGTTTATATTCTTCATTTATGTTTGTTAGAGGGCAACACACAATCTTTGCTGCCGGAAACACCTCCCGCGTGCTGGGTTTTCGTGTTTTACCAAGCATTTCGGAGTTGTTACCTGTATACTGCTGTGTAATCAGCAAAACCGTTCGTTTTTACGGTCTTAATAACGCTTATTTTAGATAATAACAACTTGTGGATCATGTTTCGCAACGGAAGAAGTGCTGATTCTATCCTATGCTTACCTACTAGAAAAGAGGGTAGATATAAGAAACATGAAACTACACAATGTTTACAATTTTACTTTACTGATGATATTCATGTAATTACGACACACGTGCACATAGATCGAAATGTACAGTTTGCCTTCTCATATGCTTGATACTGTGTATTGTATATAATAGCTGATGTTTCTGCTTGCAGTGCTGCGTAGTAGCTTGTGATACTTTTGTACGCCACACAAAACATTTTCCCATTAACTATGAATTGATAATTCAAGGTTTTGTTACAATTTGTACAAAAGACTTAAAGCAGCATTTCAATGCGAGGTCAGTTCTTTCATTTATGACGTCAGTTCTCTTCGGCCACTTTTATTTCCTTTTTGAAAACACTTTTAGACGCTCATTACAGCTTTCCACCTACAGCAGTAAGCTGTTCTGACATTCGGAAACCTCATGGGAAGTAAATCACAGAAGCAAACACGTCACGGGCACAATTTATTCCGCAGAGAAATAAAATGGGGAAACTGACTTATTGGACGACACTTTTATATGACATGACTAGCTCTAGTTGTGATTCATCAACCCATTATTGCGTCTTATGGAGTGAACGCATTGACAAATCGCTTCATTAAGCAAACTGAACGGCTGAATACGTAATGTATTTACTATTTTTACATGTTCTTCAAAATCTGGTTTCCGTTAACATGTGCCTCAGTACTGTTTCTGGTTGGTCATACAGGGCCTGACAAGTAGGTACGGCCAGACTTTCAGGAACATTCTTCAGACTTAGAGGAATTAAATATGTTATGTGGACACGGGTCCGAAAAAACTTGATAACCACTTTCTACTCCTCTTAATAACCTCTGTAACCACGGGAAACACATAGAAACAGAATGTACCAGCGCTACATGAAAAGTTTCCTTTCATGATATATTCAAAATACCCCCCTGGTTACATTTGGTTAGTACGTACACTAACGACAAGACCACCCGGCAATCGTAATTTTGTAATTTTTGTATTTATGGTACGTGAATTTCAATCTACCATAGCATATATGAATCTATCATAGCAATTCAATGCAACTCTCAAAAATTCTCGAGAAAATCGACTTTGACCATTTCTGAGGAACATTAACTAACTGAAATAAAGGAAACTTTTTCAGGGCAGGCCGCGCGGCTCACTAGATAGCATCGGAGAATGTTACTTGGTGTAACTGACTGATGCGGCGCAATGGTTAGCACAGTGGCCCCGTATTCGGCAGGAGAACACTTCAAACCCGCGACCGGCCATCAAGATTTATGTTTTCCGTGATTTCCCTAAATCGCTCCTGGTAAATGCCGGGATAGTTCCTTTGAAAGAGTACGGCCGATTTGCTTCTCCAGCCTTGAAACGATCCGAGCTTGCGCTCCCTCTCTCATGACCTCGACACACTTGACCCAATGATCCTTTTTGGTATTTGCCTAATCAATGAATCGCTGGGTGCAATCTCACTATAGTCTTTTTTTGTGTATTTTTGCGTTCCTTTCCAGTACGTATATCATTTAAATATAAAATTAATCAAATACGTGTTAATTAACACATATCCAAACCATTTTTAATGAAATATGCATGTCTTTTGTTTCTAATTACATCTCGCACACATTCCAAATATAAATTCTAATTTACTGACATTGTAGAAAAGATTATTAACACTGAGAGTTTAAATTAAAATACATTACATTGATGATCTTATATCAAATACCGATGATTAAGGATTTATATTTGGAACGAAAAATGAAATTTTGCGTGTGATGTGTAATTAGAAACAAGAAAACGTAGAGACAGGAACCATCGGTAAATTGTCGTAGCTGTGTTGGGAAAGTACCAGAGCTCCAACAGCTAATAGAAAGCACTGATGCTCAAATCGTTAATGGCACTGAAAGCTAACTAAAGCCGGAGATAAGTTCAGCCGATATTTTTGCGAAAAACCTAACAGTATTCCGAAAGGATAGGTGAAAGACAGGTGGCGGTAGCGTGTTTGTTCCTGTTAGAAGTAGTTTATCTTGTCACGAAGCTGAAGTAGATAGTTCCTGGAGTTAGTATGGGCAGACCTCATTCTTGGCAACCGGCATAAAATAATAATTTGTTCGTTTTACCGACCTCCCAATTCGGATGATACAATTGCTGAAAGGTTCAAAGAAAACTTGAGTTTTATTTCAAACACGTACCCGGCTAACACTATTTTAGTTGGTGGTGATTTTAATTTACCCTCGATCTGTTGGCGAAAATACATGTGCAATTCCGGAGATACGCATAAAACATCATCCGAAATTGTCCTAAACGCATTTCCTGAGAATTATTTCGAACAGTTAGTTCATGAGTCCACACCAATAGTAAACGGTTGTGAAAACACACTTGACCTCTTAACAAAAAAATAACGAGCATCAAAACGGATATAGGGATTAGTGAGCACAGGACTGTCGTAGCAAGACTGAATATTGTAACCCCCAAATCCTCCAAAAATAACGACAAATATACCTATTCAAAACAGCAGATAAAAATTCACTTGCTGGTCGTGAGAGACAATCTCCACTCCTGCCAAATTAACAATGTAAGTGTAGACCAGATGTGGCTTGAATCCAAAGAAATAGTATCGGCAACAGAAGAGAGATTTATACCGAAGAAATTAACAAACGACAGAGCTGATTCCCTATGGTACACAAAATGGGTCAGAACAATGTTGCAGAAACAACGAAAAAAACATGCCAAATTTAAACGCATGCAAAATCTCAAAGATTGGCGATCTTTTACATAAGCTCGAAATTTAGCGGGGACTTTAATGCGAGATACTTATAACAGTTCCCACAACGAAACTTTGTCTCGAAACCTGGCAGAAAATCCAAAGAGATCGTGTGTGAAGTATGCTAGTGGAAAGACGCAATCAATGCTTTCTCTACGCGACAGCAATGGAGATACTATCGAAGACAGTGCTTCCAATGCAGGGTTACTAAACACAGCCGTTCAAAATTCCTTCACCAAAGGAGACGAAGTAAATATTCCAGGATTCGAATCAAGAACAGCTGCCAACGTGAGTAATATAGAAGTAAATAACTTCGGAGTAGTGAAACTACTTGAATCAGTTAATGAAAGCAAGTCTTCTGTTCCAGATTGTATGCCAGTCAGGTTCCTTTCAGAGTATGCTGATGCAATAACTCCATACTTAATAGTCATATACAACCGTTCGACGAAAGATACGTACCCAAAGACTGGAAAGTTGCACAGTTCACACCAATATTCAAGAAAGGTAGTAGGAGTAATCCCCTAAATTACAGGCCCATATCATTAACGTCGATACGCGGCAGGATTTTAGAACATATATTGTGTTCAGACATTATGAATTACATCGAAGGAAACAGCCTATTGACACACAGTCGCCGGCTGTGCTGGCAGAGCGGTTCTAGGCGCTTCGGTCTGGAACCGCGCGACCGCTACGGTCGCAGGTTCGAATCCTGCCTCGGGCATGGATGTGTGTGATGTCTTTAGGTTAGTTCGGTTTAAGTACTTCTAAGTTCCACGGGACTGATGACCTCAGCTGTTAAGTCCCATAGTGCTCAGAGCAATTTGATTTGACACACAGTCAACACAGATTTAGGAAACATCGTTATTGTGAAACACAACTAGCTCTTTTCTCGCACGAAGTGTTGAGTGCTATTGAGAAGGGATTTCAAATTCATTCCGTATTTCTGGATTTCCGGAAGGCTTATGACAGTGTATATAGAAACGGCTTGTAGTGAAATTGCGTGCTTATGGAAGATCGTCTCAGTTATGTGACTGTCAGGTAGGTGACAGTGCGTAGTAATTGACAGAAAGTCACCGAGTAAAACAGAAGTGATTTCTGGGATTCCTCAACGTAGTGTTATAGGCCCTTTGCTATTCCTTATCTATATAAATGATTTGGGAGACAATCTGACCAGTCGTTTTAGGTCGTTTGCAGATGATGCAGTCGTTTATCGACTAATAAAGTCATCAGAAGATAAAACAAACTGAAAAACGATTTAGAAAAGGTATCTGTATAGTGCGAAAATTGGCAGTTGACCCTAAATAAGGAAAAGTGTGAGGTCATTCACATGTGTGCTAAAAGGAATCCGTTCAACTTCGGTTACAGGATAAATCAGTCAAATCTAAAGGCCGTAAATTCAGCTAAATACCTAGGAATTACAATTATGAACAATTGGAAGGAGCACATAGAAAATGTTGCGGGGAAGGCTAACCAAACATTGCGTTTTATTGGCGGGACACTTAGAAAAGTAACATATCTACTAAAAAGGCTGTCTACGCTACGCTTGTCCGTCCTTTTAAAATACTGCTGTGCGGTGTGGGAATCTTACCAGATTGTACTGGCGGAGTACATCGAAAAAGTTCAAAGAAGAGCAGCACGTTCTGTGTTATCGAGAAATAGGGGAGAGAGTGTCACTGAAATGATACAGGATTTGGGATGGACATCATTAAAACAAAGGCGATTTTCGTTGTGGAGGAATCTTCTCACGAAATTCTGTTCACCAACTTTCTCCTCCGAATACAAAAATATTTTGATGACGCCAACCTATATAGGGAGAAACGATCACCATGATAAAATAATGGAAATCAGAGCTCGCACGGAAAGATATAGGTGTTCGTTCTTTCCGCGCGCTATACGAGATTGGAATAAGAGAATTGTGAAGGTGGTTCGATGAACGCTCGGGCAGGCGCTTAAATGTTGTTTGCAAAGTATCCATGTAGATGTAAATGTAGGTTTTTGATAAGAAATAATGATTAGAAACGTGTTAATTAGCATATATTTAATGACTATTATATTTAAAAGGTGTCCGAAACAGAATTGAAAAAAAAGACCACAGGTAGGTTCGGAATGGCAATCCTTTGATTACCCGATTACTATTCTTTAACACGAAAGCCACGCGACCCGCCCTAAAAATCATCTTGTTTGTTGAAGTACAGCTTCAAAGACGATTTTCTTGAGAATTGATGAGAGTTGAATCCAACTATTTTAGGTGACCGCTATTTGAGTTCAGAACTTCATGAACTATGAACATAAAGAATTACAAAAATTCGATTGCCGAGGAGTTTTCCTCTAAGTCGAAATCTTAGGTTCACCGCCACTAGTGTTTGTTGTTCCAATGGAACGAAGATAATGTTGGCACGTGATTCACTTCACTGCTTGTGCTGATATTCGAATAATATCATTGCTTACTACTAGCATCCAGCACTTAGCATCAACTGTTTAGTGTTCAATAAGGGACTTGGTTTCCGGTAAAGTGCAATGGATGTGTTTTCAAATGGGGATTTGGCAGGTGTCCGTTTGTTGTACGGATTAGCAGATGGTAATGGCCGTGGCACTCAACGTTTGTATCGGGAGAGACTTCCAGAACGACTGCGCACTGACAGGAGGACTTTTGAAGCAAGTGACCGTCGTCTTATGGAGCATGGGACGTTTAAGACCCATTACTCGCGACTGGTGGAATCCTGGAAAGACGTGGACATCACAGCCGGAGGAGGAACTTCTTCGTGAAGCTGACGACAACCCTAATGTCAGCATAAGACAATAGCTGCAACAAGTAATGTTGACAATGAGACTGTCTGGAGAGTGATACATGAGAAAAAGCTGTATCTGTGTCATGTACAGCGGGTACAGTCACGACCAGCAGCTGATTTTCCCGCACGGGTACACTTTTACGAATGGTTTATTTAACAATGCGTCAATCCGCACTTGAGTCCAAATGCGCTGTTCATGGATGAGGCTTTGTTTCAACGTGATCAGACAGTAAATTTTCACAATGGGCGCGAGAATCCTCACGAAACTGTGCAATCACGTAATCAACGAAGATTTTTTATCAACGTTTGGGCCGGCATTGTTGGTGACTGTTCGGACTTCGTGTTCTAACCAGGCTGAACATAGAAACTTACCACTGCTTTACTGAAGAATAGAGTACTCTACCTGTTCTGCTAGAACACATGCTTTTACGAGTGCGACCACGAACGTAAGGTAAGGTAGAGCACACTGAAGCAACAACGTGTATAGGAATGGAATGGAAGGAATCAGTAATAAACGGTGCGATGGGACGTACCCTTAGTCATGTACTTCACAGTGTTTCTCAGTGTATACATATGCGGCAGCTGGAAAAATAGTAAGTAAACTGTTTATTATTTCAAAAGTAACTGCCATAACTCATAATACAGTTCATCCAAGTGTGAGACAATACGGTCAATGCCTTCCCGGTTGCAGTTGCCTGCGGAACCATGACTGTTCCAGGGCGTGCATCTCTTCACCCGAAGCAAATCTACAATCAAAAATGCCTTTTATCAGTGCTCCAAAAACATTGAAATCGTGTGAGGAGAGATCGGGACTGTATGAAGGAAGTGTAAGGGCTTCCCAGCGAAACCTCCGCAGCACAGTCGAAACAACACGCACCCAGCACCTGGAAAGTCACGATAACTTTTTCATTGAAGGACCCGCTTATTATTGACTTTCTGGGACACGGCGCCACAGTTAAGATAGAGAGGTACGCAGACATTTTGAAAAAAACTTTAGTGCCCCATCAAGGATAAACGCCCCATTCTGTTCCAGGATCATGCTTGCCCAAATGTTGACAAAGTTGTTTCGACGGCGCTGCAAAAAAAAGTTTCACTGGGAAGCCCTTATACATCCTCCATACAGTTCCGATTCCTCCCCTTGCGATTTCCACATTTTTGAAGCCCTGTAAAAACATTCTTGGCCGTCGATTTGCTCAGGACGAAGTGGTGCACGCCTGGGTACAATCATGATACCGTAGGCACCCGCCAACATTCTTCCACGAAGGCACTGACCGTCTTGTGTCAAACTGGCATAAATGCATTAACAGTCATAGCGATTACTTTTGAAATAATTAACAGTTTACTTACTTTTTCCTTATCTGTCTTGTTTTCATTTGACAATTTCTTTATGTAGATGAAAGGGACTGACAAATACTTCCGAGTGGTTGTGTAATGTGGATAACTACTGTTTGTCACGTATGCCTTTATAGGACAGTTGGAGATTTGGGCCCAGGAACGCCAGTCGTCGAGCTCCAGCTGAAGAAAGAGTGCGCGTGGCTGCGGCGAGGTTAAGTGTGGGAGACGACACGCTGTGTCCCGGAGACCGATCGCCGGGGAGAGAGAGACCCGCTGCTTCCAGGAACCGATCGATGTGCCAGCGCTCGGCCTGCTGCAGCCTATTCGCTGCCCTTCGCTGCACCCACATCACCAAACTCACCACGACCTATTTCTGTTTAGTTGTTTCATCAGTAAACGGTACGATGAGTGCGTTCGTGATGGTATTTTTAATTATTTTTATAAAAATAGGTACCTATCACTAACTTTATGTAATTTTTCTTTATTACATTTTATTGTTTCTTACCATTAACGGTTCCGAATGTTTGTTCATCATCAGATGGCTGCACTGTTCTTATGGTGTAACCTCCCCACAAAATAAATTCCGTAACCTCCAAATAGTAAAAACAATATAATTATTTATACATTTCAGTGTAACCTCCCAACAGAAAACTTCCGTAACCTAACAATAATACAATATGACTAACTTGTCAATAAAATTATCGCTCACTTATAACCTTTCAATAATTGACTGTGAATTTAAACTGGTAAATTTTGGACGTCAGCAGTGCTGCGTCATGGCCCTGAAAGATCATTCTGAATAAATAGAAAATACTTACCTCAATAAGGTCTACGGATAACGCATATATATCTGCTCCTATAAGAAATTTTTTCTGGCACAGCCCTGTGCAATGCTGGCCGATAGATTTGTCATGTATAAAAAGAAACAACTGATTTTTCTTTTCAATAAACGGGATGACCAATGATTGGAGAAATTAGTAAATTCTTTAAATTGAAATGAATGATTGTCAAAAGTTACTTTATATGAGAAAGATTATTATTAAGAGATTTTTTTAAACATTTACATGGCACTTGATATAACAATACTACATATGCGCGAGGCTGCTTTTACCTTATATCGTTCAGGCTCCGCCATCGCTCCCCCACGACCGGCCCAGCCAACTCGATACACACGACTGCTCGCTAGCAACTTACTCCTACTGCTACACAGTTCCTACTGTAGTCAACACTGCTCTTTGGTCTCAGATTCTCTTACAGCTTACATATCGCAGGCAGCGCGTGAGCAATCCATCGAAATTACATCCGCTCGAGTGCGCTAGCAACAAATTCCTTAATCATGGACCTCTTACAATGGGCCGAACTGTTAGTCACATGTTTAACACCCAAAAGTGAAAACATTTCAAATCGATAAGAAATTGAAACTAAGATAAACTGAAGATTGAATAGTAAGCCTATGAACTTGAACTAGTCGCTTTGAAGGCTTCCATTCTTTTCCGCGTAGCATGAAATATTGCTTTCAATAAACATAGCGGAATCAATACTTTGTGTGTTTTTTAATCACAGCCACGAATTCACAGAGTTAGAGTGGGTCACCATTTGTAATGCACATCCTGATTATGCATTAACATTATGTGTTCTAAATGTGACGATAACAAGCAAAGACGGTGAAAAACAAAGATACATGTTGTTTATATTATCCTCAAATGGTTCAAATGTATCTCTGCACTATGGGACTTAACATCTAAGGTCATCAGTCCCCTATAAATGGTTCAAATGGCTCTGAGCACTATGGGACTCAACTGCTGTGGTCATAAGTCCCCTAGAACTTAGAACTACTTAAACCGAACTAACCTAAGGACAGCACACAACACCCAGCCATCACGAGGCAGAGAAAATCCCTGACCCCGCCGGGAATCGAACCCGGGAACCCGGGCGTGGGAGGCGAGAACGCTACCGCACGACCACGAGATGCGGGCAGTCCCCTATAACTTAGAACTACTTAAACCTAACTAACCTAAGGACATCACACACATCCATGCCCGAGGCAGGATTCGAACCAGGGACCGTAGCCGTCGCGCGGTTCCACACTGAAGCGCCTCGAACCGCTCGTCCACTCCGGCCGGCTATTAACCTCAATGATGTGTTAAGAGAGATAACAATGATGTAGACATGTTGTTGGCAATAGCAAATATACACTCCTGGAAATTGAAATAAGAACACCGTGAATTCATTGTCCCAGGAAGGGGAAACTTTATTGACACATTCCTGGGGTCAGATACATTACATGATCACACTGACAGAACCACAGGCACATAGACACACGCAACAGAGCATGCACAATGTCGGCACTAGTACAGTGTATATCCACCTTTCGCAGCAATGCAGGCTGCTATTCTCCCATGGAGACGATCGTAGAGATGCTGGATGTAGTCCTGTGGAACGGCTTGCCATGCCATTTCCACCTGGCGCCTCAGTTGGACCAGCGTTCGTGCTGGACGTGCAGACCGCGTGAGACGACGCTTCATCCAGTCCCAAACATGCTCAATGGGGGACAGATCCGGAGATCTTGCTGGCCAGGGTAGTTGACTTACACCTTCTAGAGCACGTTGGGTGGCACGGGATACATGCGGACGTGCATTGTCCTGTTGGAACAGCAAGTTTCCTTGCCGGTCTAGGAATGGTAGAACGATGGGTTCGATGACGGTTTGGATGTACCGTGCACTATTCAGTGTCCCCTCGACGATCACCAGTGGTGTACGGCCAGTGTAGGAGATCGCTCCCCACACCATGATGCCGGGTGTTGGCCCTGTGTGCCTCGGTCGTATGCAGTCCTGATTGTGGCGCTCACCTGCACGGCGCCAAACACGCATACGACCATCATTGGCACCAAGGCAGAAGCGACTCTCATCGCTGAAGACGACACGTCTCCATTCGTCCCTCCATTCACGCCTGTCGCGACACCACTGGAGGCGGGCTGCACGATGTTGGGGCGTGAGCGGAAGACGGCCTAACGGTGTGCGGGACCGTAGCCCAGCTTCATGGAGACGGTTGCGAATGGTCCTCGCCGATACCCCAGGAGCAACAGTGTCCCTAATTTGCTGGGAAGTGACGGTGCGGTCCCCTACGGCACTGCGTAGGATCCTACGGTCTTGGCGTGCATCCGTGCGTCGCTGCGGTCCGGTTCCAGGTCGACGGGCACGTGCACCTTCCGCCGACCACTGGCGACAACATCGATGTACTGTGGAGACCTCACGCCCCACGTGTTGAGCAATTCGGCGGTACGTCCACCTGGCCTCCCGCATGCCCACTATACGCCCTCGCTCAAAGTCCGTCAACTGCACATACGGTTCACGTCCACGCTGTCGCGGCATGCTACCAGTGTTAAAGACTGCGATGGAGCTCCGTAGGAGCGATGCTTTCTAAAGTCGTGCTGATGCATGGACGGCAACTTCTCCGTCTCAAGGAAATTCATTATATTCGAACTGAGAATATGTTCGAGAATCGTGCAACAAACCGATGTTAAGGATAATTGGTCTGTAATTTTGAGGATCCGTCCTTCTACCCACAAGTGTTCACGACAGTAGTACGCCAACATGTGACCAGCTTCGGCGTTTTAGAGGTTCTCGTTTCCAGCAGTAGCGCCACAACAAAGTGCCCTTTGTCAAAACCACTTATGTAAGTGGATTTCCACATTTGTTGCCCATATCTTCGTTATAATGACTGCCCATTCGTCTCTCTTCCCCTTACATTTTTTCCTTACTTCGTCACTTGCCCGCAACACCACCAGGAGGCTTTCAGCCTCGCAGTGGACAGCAGTCACAGGATTTTCTACATCTACATCTACATCTACATCTACATCATACTCCGCAATCCACCATACGGTGTGTGACGGAAGGTACCTCGTACCACAACTAGCATCTTCTCTCCTTGTTCCACTCCCAAACAGAACGAGGGAAAAATGACTGCCTATATGCCTCTGTACGAGCCCTAATCTCTCTTATCTTATCTTATCTTTGTGGTCTTCCCGCGAAATATAAGTTGGCGGCAGTAAAATTGCACTGCAGTCAGCCTCAAATGCTGGTTCTCCAAATTTCATCAGTAGCGATTCACGAAAAGAACGCCTCCTTTCCTCCAGAGACTCCCACCCGAGTTCCTGAAGCATTTCCGTAACACTCGCGTGATGATCATTCCTACGAGTAACAAATCTAGCAGCCCGCCTCTGAATTGCTTCTATGTCCTCCCTCAATCCGACCTGGTAGGGATACCAAACGTTCGAGCAGTACTCAAGAATAGGTTGTATTAGTGTTTTATAAGCGGTCTGCAACTGCCTAGTAAACAGGTGATCCCAGGTTAGAGTCGCGGTCCGGCACACTTTTCACTCGTCGCCGCTGATTCCGTGTTAAGTCTTGATGAATAATTCCTTCCCTTACCCTTCCGCTCCTTTGTCCCCCCTCCACCTTCAATACACATAATTTCTATTCTGTTGTCTTCAAATCTGATCACTAAATTTTGTGAAGTTATCTGTCACTTTATTGTTTTCACGTCGTATTCCTTTATAAGATCTACTCGCACTTTCTACAGTCGAGAAATCATTGCTTATCGGAAATTTCAGATTCGTGAGGTGTATAGCAGAGACATCGGTACATCTTATCATACGTCTACAATGCCCCTGATTGTTAGGACGAGGAATCATCGGAAAATAAATGAGTCGGAGTCTGTATCAATATGGGTTAAAGATTCTCTTAAAAGTAGCAAGATTAAAGTTGTTGGTGATTTCACACATTATTATAGATTCAATAAAGTACTAAAGGACGTAGTGCTTTGTAATGGAAGTTTCAGCAAGACTACAGGAAACATACGTACTGACACACTGCCTCCAAGATATTTTTAAGCACTCTTAGTGGTAACAATGTAACAATTCTTTGCAGTCTCTTCAGAATCTGTGTTGGACGTATGTTGCTAATTAACGAGTAACCAGTACATAAAATTTTCCATTCGAAGTTCGCAGATTGAAATCTGAGCAAGACCTACAAAATTATGGCTGAATTACGTTCTATAGAAAGTGTTGCGACTGAATACGTGAAAATTTGTTTTCAAGCCACAGATAAACAGTATATAGAGAGCGCACAATGTAAACAAGATAGTAACGCTCTCTGAATATCCGAAAGAGCCATCCCTCCACAAAATTGCTGCTGAGAAGGTGCACCACGGATTGGACTGGGCATGTAAGAATATAGGAGGTCTTAGGTCTGCAGCGAAACGTATAATGTAATAGTATGACATGCTGTTCAACAACTACTCTTCCCTGCACATACATCATTGCGTTTACATTGATGAGGTCAAAATATTGTGATCACCTGCTTAGCAACTTGTTTGTACGTCTTTCGAACGAAATACATCGCTGATTCTGCGTATCAGGGATCCGACAGTTTGTTGGCAGCTTTGTGGAGGTACGAAGCATTATATGTCTACGCACAGGTCATGTAACTCACGTAAACAAGTGGCAGTTAATTTGAGTACGCGGTGATGGTGCCCGATACCAAGGAAGATGGGATTTCAATCAATTTAATTTGGTCGCCGAGACATCGACGTGAGTTCACTATCTACATTTACATCTACATACATACTCCGCAATCCACAATACGGTGCGTGGCGGAGGGTACCTCGTACCACAACTAGCATCTTCTCTCCCTGTTTTCCCCCCAAACAGAATGAGGGAAAAATGACTGCCTATATGCCTCTGTACGAGCCCTAATCTCTCTTATCTTATCTTTGTGTCTTTCCGAGAAATGTAAGTTGGCGGCAGTAAAGCTGTACTGCAGTCAGCTTCAAATGCTGGTTCTCTAAATTTCCTCAGTAGCGATTCACGAAAAGAACGCCTCCTTTCCTCTAGAGACTCCCACCTGAGTTCCTGAAGCATTTCCGTAACACTCGCGTGATGATCAAACCTACCAGTAACAATTCTAGCAGCCCGCCTCTGAATTGCTTCTATGTCCTCCCTCAATCCGACCTGATAGGGAACCCAAGCGCTCGAGCAATACTCAAGAATAGGTCGTATTAATGTTTTATAGGCGGTCTCCTTTACAAATGAACCACATCTTCCCAAAATTCTACCATTAGCCGAAGACGACTACCCACCTTCCCCACAACTGCCATGCTTGTCCCACTTCATATCGCTCTGCAATGTTACGCCCAAATATTTAATCGACGTGACTGTGTCAAGCGCTACACTACTAATGGAGTATTCAAACATTACATTAGATGATTTCCTATTCATCTGCATTAATTTAAATTTATCTATATTTAGAGTTAGCTGCCATTCTTTACACCAATCACAAATCCTGTCCGAGTCATCTTGGATCCTCCTACAGTCACTCAACGACGACACCTTCCCGTACACCACAGCATCATCAGCAAACAGCCGCACATTGCTATCCACCCTATCCAAAAGATCATTTATGTAGATAGAAAACAACAGCGGACCTACCACACTTCCCTGGGGCACTCCAGATGATACCGTGACCTCCGATGAACACTCACCATCGTGGACAACGTACTGGGTTCTATTACTTAAGAAATAATGCTCCTCAAACCACTGTAGTACGTTTCTGTCTTCAAATAGGGACAATTATAACAATGAAAGATGACAACGCCGTCGGGGAAGACGTCAAGCATGAATGGATGCAGGTGTTTCGCATCCGTCAGCGTGCCTTCGATTACTACCAGAGGTCCCATGCAAGCGGAGGAAAATGTCTCCCATAGCATAATACTGCTCCCACCAGACTGCGTCCTTGGAGCGCTGCACGTTTCGAGCCAACGTTCACCCCGATGACGAAGTTTGTAAAGACGACCATCGACCTAGTGTAGCAAAAATATGAATTCAATCGGAGAGCCGACACATTTCCATTGATCGGTGGTCGAATCCCGCTGGTCCCGTGCCCACTACAATAATGTAATTGACGATGTCGTTGGGTCAACGAGTGAGCAGGTGGGGGTGGTCTGCTGCGGAACTCCATGTTCAACAATTTACGATGAACAGAGTGCACCAGCATTGTGCTCTTTCGGCCGAAATGCTACAGATCATTATCTATCCTACTTTACAGAGCAGACAAGCCTCCGAACCCCACATTCTGTGAAGAGTCGTGGACGTCCAACCATTTACAGCCTGTCCTACCTCTTTCCGTAGCTGCTCACGACATTAGCACGCGAATATTCGACCAGTTTCTCCGTTTTCGAGTCGTTCACCGGCTTTGCGTAACAATAATCTGCCCTTTTCAAATACGCGTATCTCAAAGGATTTCTCCATTTGCAGCCTATATCTTCGCTAGGGTGATCCTCCGTCCGTGTCTGCTGCGCTTACATACAGGGTGGCAATTGAGGTGTTGAGATCAGAAACGGGACTTGTCATCATTTTTGTGTTATATGAGTTATTACTATAGTTGGTATTTTCACAGTCTGTTGGTTCTAAAATGGGATTTGTTCAGTGTTTTTTTCCCTGTCAAAACCAGTGTTTAAATCACTTTTCGTGCAGAAAGAGGGCTTGTCCCAGAGGCAAGTCCCTATACTGCACGAAAGAACGTGAGGCCAGCACTGTAGTAATTTGCAGTAATCAGCTGTGAGACTTCAAAATGGCTTCGGTGATGGAACCGTCAGACGAGTCCGAAGACGATTTACATCAATTTAGAAGGAAGAAAAGATGCCTCGAATTGTGGAAGAGAAATGTGATTAAACAAAAGAAGGTCAAGGTTTTGGAGCGTACCAACTGGAAAGGAAGCATTATTCCTAGGAGGGAAACAGGTGCAGATTGCAGGTAAATAGTCATACAATGTTCATTATTTGAATTGTCTGTACATAATGTAATATTCTATAGCAGAGGCAAGTTGTGTAGAAACATTGTACTAAAATGTGAATATAAACTCCTTTCATGGACGCAGAGTTTCAATTTATGTTTTAGTTGTAACACAGGAAATCGGTAAAAATATGTTATTCGCCGAGTATATAGGTTAATAATACGCTAATATATGTTTACAGATGCCGGCGTAAATTTTTTGAGAAGTTCTCGTTTGCTGAGAAGGAACTATTGTTGACAGAAATCAACAATACGCCCAACAAAGATTGACAGGATGTGTACTTGAGTTCTCACATTTTTCCCTTCATTCCAAAAGCAAGGAGACCACGCCCAAATTCCATTACCAATCGTGGAAGGAGAGCAAACTATTATTATAAGTTAACTGGCATGACAACTGTAATATTATTTTATTAACCATTTCGTTCCCGAATTATGTACATATTTGATCCACGTTCTGTAAAATCTTTATGGCAAATAGTTAAGGCATATATTTAATAGGGTTACAGTATTACGATTAAGTAGATTTTTGTTTTATGATACTAATTCACTTGTATCTGCAGGTTAAAGTTGGCTTCAAGGAAACTATGGTATGCTAGAAAGCTTTTATTGCACTCCATGGCATAACAAAACGCCGAGTGGAGAGACTGTGCCGCTGAAATCAAGGAGGAGTGACTTCGCCACATGATGGTCACGGTAGACACCAAAACCATTATTCCGTTCCAGAAAATACCAACGTCATGATAGCGGAATTCATTGAGTCGTTTCCAGTAAGGGTAGCTCATTATGAACGTTGTGTTAGGAAGAAGAGATACCTCTCAAGTTCTTTATCTGTGAAAACCATGTGGGAAATGTTTCTTGAAAAATACGACCCCGAAATGTACATAATTTATAGGTCTCAAAGTAACACTACTCACCTAGGGTTGTTCAAACCAAAGGTACGGTATCGGAATTTTTGTGATTATTTCACGAATCATTACAACTATGGCTTTGTCGTCCTCGGTGAAAGACTTCCATGTAAAATTGAAGGAGGGAACTACCCTGCTATCAAGATTGCAGCGCAAAATGAGTTGAAACTCCATAAGCTTCGGCCATGTCAGTTCTATGATAACATGGCACGTTGTGAAAAACTTGTACAAGGAGAAGAAGTGGGAAAATCAGATTTCAAGCAGAACGTGCCTATTCCACAAATACCGGTAACTGATAAGTTCTATTTGCGGCAGCCATCGGTTTTTATATTTGGTATTCATACATTTTATGATAACAAAACTTTCATTTATATGTTTTATGAAGTAATAGCTAAGAAGGATCCTTATGCCGTGGTTTCTCTCCTTACGGATTTCATAACTAAACATGTGGCCTCTAGTGTGAAAACGTTGTATGCATTTTCAGATGCCTGTACAGGACAGAATAGGAATTGCACAATGGTTCAATTTTGGTACACTTTAGTTCGTAGTGGTAGGTTTTCCACATGTTCCCAACCCGTGGGCATTCCTACAATGCCTGTGATAGGAACTTAACAAGTCTGGAATTACGGAAAAGCGAACAGGACGCAGTGTATACTCCCCACCAATGGTTCACAGTACTACAGAAAGCAAAGTAACGCATGCATATTGAACTATGCACACAAGCGCGTTTCTTGACTATCAGAAATATCTAGATGCATTTTCTAAGAAGTCTGTAACTGTGAAAGGAAAAAATGGTCTGTTACACGTTACAAACTATTTTGAGTACACTGACCAGTCGAAATGCGTCTCTTTTTCACCCAATAGCAGTGGAATGGTGAAATATGATATTCGTCTGGTTAAGGCTGGGACAGTCCCTCATTTGCATAATGTGCCGAAAGCATACATGGACGTCATTCCACTGAAACCTGAGAAACAGAAGGATATTGCACGCATGACTGACGTTATCTCTTTGCAGTTTCGTATTTTGATGGCCTTCTAAAGCAATGCGACATTAATAAACTGACTGGTGGAGAGCCAGTGTGGCCGAGCGGTTCTAGGCACTTCAGTCTGGAACCGCGCCAATGAATCTGAAAGTGAAGTTTGGAACAATGATCAAGAGTAACAATATTATCAATATATATCTCTTTCATTATAAAAAGGGGCTGTTTAGTAAGTAAAACATGTGGAATTAACTCTCCCATGTTACATGTGTATGACCATGCTGAAATGATTAAAAATAATATTTTGCTTGTAGATGTATTTTGTTTCGTTATACAATATTTCAGTACAATGCATGTTGTTTAAATAAAAAAGGGGATATGTCAGTAATTTTCTATTACCATTTTCTATTAGTTGCCTTCATCCTATGATTACAGATTGTTGGGATAACACTGCATTCTTCCTCATGAGTCTGTGGGACTAACTATAAGGTTTGGGAATAACGCTATTCAGAATTATACACTTTTTTCAACATATCTCAGGACATCGATTGAGTGCCATACCTCCTTTTTGATCTCAACGCCTCAATTATTGAACCACCTGAAATAAAATCGTTATAACTTCTGAACGGTTTGCGTTAGGACGTTTAAACTGCGCAGTTGGCCGCGGGGCATGTTGGGAATCAGTATGCACATGCATAGTTTGGTTTAGTAACGAAGGCAACTTTCATTTGGATGGGTTCGTCAATAAGCAAAATCGGCGCCTTTGGGGGACTGAGAATCCGCATTTTGCGATCGAGAAGTCTCCTCACCCATAACAGGGGACTGTGTGGTGGGCAATTTCCCCTCACGGAATAATCGGTGCGATATTCCTTGATTGCACGATAACTACTGAACGGTAAGTGAAGGTTTGGGAAGATGATTTCATCCCCATTATCCAAACTTACCCTGATTTCGACAAGATGTGGTTCATGCAAGCCGGCCAGTGTGGCCGAGCGGTTCTAGGCGCTTCAGTCCGGAACCGCGCGACCACTACGGTCGCAGGTTTCTCATCCTGCCTCGGGCATGGATGTGTGTGATGTCCTTAGGTTAGTTAGGTTTAAGAAGTTCTAAGTTCTAGGGGACTGATGACCTCTGATGTTAAGTCCCATAGTGCTCAGAGCCATTTGAACGCTGAACCCTTTTTTTCCATGCAAGACATAGCTCGAACCAAGCAGGAGAGTGTTTCATATGCTGGAGGACCACTTTGGGGACCGCATTCTGTCTCTGGTGTACCCAGAGACAACTGGCATGAGCCTCGATTGGCCACCATATTCTCCGGATCTGAACACATGCGACTCCTTTTTGTAGGGCTATATTAATGACAAGGTGTACCGCAATCACCACAAAACCATCGCTGAGCTGAAAACAGCATTGAGTAGGTCATCAACAGTATCGTTTTTCCGACACCTCAGTGGTTCATGCAGAATTTCGCTATTCGTCTGTGCCACATCATGGCCAATGATGGCAGGCATATCGAACATGTCAGAACCTAAATCTGAATATGTGTAGTGACGTTTACATACTGAATAAAGAATGTGCACGCCGTAGTTTGTAACTAATTTACGTTTTTTTCACATAGTGCAATAATTGTCACCGTGTTCTTATGTCGCACCACGCCCCGTGCCCGCAACCTTACCAGGCGGCATCCAACGTCGGGTTGGGCAGTTGTCGTAATGTTTTGGATCATCAGTGTATATGTCTATGACCACATGAATATGTTCTGAAAATATCGGCAAAGAACTTGAGGCGGATACTTTCTAATTTACGTCACTAGTCAGCATCCTTACTGCTCGATTTTGCTACAAAAGACAAGTTCTCTGCATTATCCAATCACTGTTCTTTCGAAGAAGGTGCTCCCTGACACGAAGACTGTCTTTTAAATTTTTAGTAGTACCTTGTAAGAAAATTTTCGTACAAATGATTTTATTCTTTCTGAGAATACTCGGCATGCGTCTGCAGCAGTTGTAGAAATATTTTCCCAATCTGATATTAGCAACTCAAAGTTTTGGAAGGATTTAAAAACTTCTTGAGATGATGAAACTCGCTGCCCACGCAATTTTTGCTGGTGTAAGGAGGCGAAAAGTAATTGACAGACGATAAATTTAGTGAATACAGGCAATGAGATACACAATCTGATCAAAAGTATCCGAAGACCTGTTGGTGCATATTAATATGGGGTTTCTCCATTCTTCGCCTTTATAACGGCCTGAACTCTACTGGAGACACTTCCAACGATGTGTCTGAATGTCTGTGGAGGAATGGCAACCCAGGCGTTCTCAGGAACCGAAACCATAAAAGGCAGAGATGTTGGGCACTGGGGGCTGGAGCGAAGTCGACGTTCTAACTCCACCATAAGGTGTTCGCTTGGGTTCAGGTCGGGACCCTGAGCAGGCCAGCCCATTTGAGATATGTTTTTGTCCATAAACCATTGTGTCACAGACTGCTTCATCATAGGGTGCACTGTCATGCTGTTACAACTAATGATCGTCTCCGACCTGCTGCTCTACCTTACGCGGTATCGAATACTGTAGAATGTTTCCAGAATGAGATTTTCACTCTGCAGCGGAGTGTGCGCTGATATGAAACTTCCTGGCAGATTAAAACTGTGTGCCCGACCGAGACTCGAACTCGGGACCTTTGCCTTTCGCGGGCAAGTGCTCTACCAACTGAGCTACCGAAGCACGACTCACGCCCGGTACTCACAGCTTTACTTCTGCCAGTACCTCGTCTCCTACCTTCCAAACTTTACAGAAGCTCTCCTGCGAAACTTGCAGAACTAGCACTCCTGAAAGAAAGGATATTGCGGAGACATGGCTTAGCCACAGCCTGGGGGATGTTTCCAGAATGAGATTTTCACTCTGCAGCGGAGTGTGCGCTGATATGAAACTTCTCATTCTGGAAACATCCCCCAGGCTGTGGCTAAGCCATGTCTCCGCAATATCCTTTCTTTCAGGAGTGCTAGTTCTGCAAGTTTCGCAGGAGAGCTTCTGTAAAGTTTGGAAGGTAGGAGACGAGGTACTGGCAGAAGTAAAGCTGTGAGTACCGGACGTGAGTCGTGCTTCGGTAGCTCAGTTGGTAGAGCACTTGCCCGCGAAAGGCAAAGGTCCCGAGTTCGAGTCTCAATCGGGCACACAGTTTTAATCTGCCAGGAAGTTTCTGTAGAATGTTTTCATATCCTTTGGCATTTAACGTTTTTTTGAGCGCAATGAGGGGTCCACACCCCAGCCACGAAAGACATCACCATTTCGTAACGCCACCTACCCCGTACTTCACTGTTGGCACTAAACATGACGGTAGGTAATGTTACCCAGGCATTCCCCAAACCCGAACTATTCCATGGGACTGCGGCAGAGTATAGCGTGCTTCATCACTCCAAATCTCTTGTCCCCATTCAGCTACTACGAGGAGCTGCTCGACTATCGTACTCTCTACGCACAGTCATTGCGCTAGCTGTACTGCTGGTAGAATTTTGGAACTAGAGATTGATTCCTTCTGCCGATTTCCTGCGATTTTTTACAACGACCCTCCGCAATGCTCGACGGTCCCCGTCCTTCAGTAAATGAGGCCAGCCTGGTCTTGGTTTATCTATGACTGCTCCCTTCGCGTTTCCACTTCATAATCGAATCGCCAGCAGTCGACGTCGGCAACTTTAGAAAGGGCTGATTTGGTACTCCGATGACATCCAATGACTTGTCCACTTCCTAAGTCAATGAGCTCCCCTGAGGGACCCATTCTGCAGGCACTGCTTCTCTAATGACAACACCATACTTCCCTCCTACTATTACAATGGCGGGCCTGCCTTTCGTCACATCTAGTGATCAGCCTCACATCGCATAGGAGTGACTGGATACTTTTCATCAGATAGTGTTTTAATGGAGACACCTGTTACTGTTTTTTTATGCTGCGCTTATGTATCCATTTTCTTTAGACATATGTATAAGTGTGTTACTGCAATATGCTCTCGAAAATTCAAAAAATACGACGTCTGCAACTTAAGTTTTCATAAAGACAATGGAAGGAGAACATGTTTTGGTGACTGTAGTTTTATTGTTCATCAAAACATTGCAACTAAAATTTTTTACACCTTCACATGCTTTCGAGCCAGTGCCAGAAACACATTTTCCAATTTGACTCCGGAACCACGAAACAGTTTACTTCGAAAATTTAAGAGCTTCTTCGGATGTGACTATCGTTGGCCGCGCATTTTTTTGTTTGACGTGAGGTTACAAAAAGAAAAAAATGAGACGTTAGGTCGTTAATCAGGTGAAAATGGCAGCGGCGTCTCTCCATCAGCGTTTGACGTTCTGCTTCACATCGTGCACTGTCATGACTGTGAATGTTGTGACTTTTTCTATTGTTTTTCCACTTTTCGTCAGTGACTTGCGGCAATTAAATTTTTTGTATATCATCCAGCGTCGACTGTTCTTCGATCTTATAATGAAATGACTGGAACATGTCCATTGTAAGCAAAGAAAGAAGCGATTACTTTCTTGGAAACTTTTGTTAGTTTAAGTTCCTTGGTGTAATTATTTGAGAAACTGACACAAGTTTTATCCCCCCCCCCTCCCCTTCCCATTTGATGGTCTGTATTCCTGCTGCGTACAGCATTTGTAGCGCAAAGACTTTTCTCTGACCTATAACAGGCGTGCGGAAGCAACAACTGCAGCCTTGTCCAACCCCTGACAATGAGAGGAGTTGCTTAATAAAATTTAATACACATTTCCGACGAAAAGAGTCGATAACATTAATTTTTCGATAAATTATGTTATAGATATTTACTCCGACAATCTGAGATCACCGATGGTTTACCTAAGCAGAGAACTATTGTCTCATGGTGGTGGAGAATTTTTCCGAGCCGTAGGTTAATTATTTCTAACAATCTGCAAGGTCGGAAAATTCCGCACAGGTTTCAGATCCGTTACTTTGAATTTAAAGCCACGACTACGTTAAGGCGCAAGGATACCAGATCTATCCGCCTTCGTAGAATTGTCGTCGCTTCGGTCTCCCCAACCCCTGAGCAGGGAGGACAGGTTCTGGGGCTGGAGGAAACGATATTGTTGTTGCCACCATTGCTAGGTTGGCTATGGGGTCCACTTTCTGCAGGTGGATGTCTACTGTCATGCGGCATCTGAACTGACATGAGTTACTTGAGACTCTCTCCACACCTCAGTCGATTGCAGCCCTAACGCGGTTGTCGCCGTCATTTTCATGTCTGTGTGCATGCTTCCTGATATTGGCAACAGCCATGGACTGAGCCGTCCGTGTTAGTACTACAGTTACTCAGTATGAAGTTCATGTTAATTTCGGCCTTGATTTCCTAGTGATGCTTGTGCTAGCATCTCCATCGACAGGTATGACGAGGCTATCCATGCTGACGCGATACATTACTTCGTGCTGCTCCTGATTGGGCATCATATAGACGCAGGTCTCTTGGATATTAATTATTTCCAACGTAATTAATGAGTTTCACACTCTCTCTCACTAAAAAGGGACTGGTCGAGTTGTCATGCTCTATTTTTCAGTAATAACTGTTACCATAAGTTGCGACATGGTCGCGGATTTAAACAGTGATCCAGGAAGTGTAGAATGCGTTTCTTTTATTTCCGCTAGTTATCACAAAACATTTGGTCCTGAAACTACCGGCTTCAGTCAGCAACGACCATCTTCAGATTTGTTTTATAGCTTGCCCTAAAATAATAAAGACATAGTGGAATCATCAGAAAATACACATAAAATCAGCATCAAATTTTAAATATTTGCGACGATGCAATGCTGATTCTGGATGTATTTTGTGACGATGTCACTACGGCTTTATTATTTCAGGACAAGTTACAAAACAGATCTGAAGATGATCATTGCTGACTGAAATCGGTAGTCTAGGGACCAAAAGTTTTGTGATCAATCATTGGCGGAAATGAAGGAAATTCATTCTACGATTCCTATTATTTTGTCTTGACCTGCAGCAAGACGCTTACATGCAAGGTTGTTGCTTAAACTGTCTGTGGATTAACCGCATAAATGTAACAGTCTACCTTGCATTTCATGCGTTTTATGCTCAAACTCACATTTCATGTGTTTTGTGGTCAACATATCTGCATTTTTAACAGATTTGGCCGTCATCTTTTTTGTAGTCCCTTTTTGCACAATATCAAAAAGTATAGCTACCACAAGTCCCTCCTAGACGAGACAGAGTCCTGTGCCATCACGGTCGACTCGACGGAAAACTGGTAGGTGAGACTAATTATTCCAGCTATTCTGCCTGACACCTTGTACTGTCATGATGGAGACCGCTGCGACTTTTTCTACTGTTTGTTCCAGTTTTCATCAATGAGTTGAAGCAAAGGAATTGTTGTATATTGGCCAGCGTTAAATGCTGTTTATCGTCGTTCCACATCACTTCAGCTACTATCAGGAGCCGGCTCTACACACTGTTTTCTACAAAACAATCTAGTTTGCTGCCCGAAATTCGTCGCTGGGAGAAGCACGACCACAACGATATTCTGCAAAGCAATTGTAAGCAGTCATCACAGAAGGTGATTCATTGCCAAAAGTTGTATGAAGCGTTTCGAGGTGTCAGATCTTGTCGACCAGATATTAATCAAAAAATTTAAAAAGGCGTTTCGTTGCACTGTTGTTGAGTTAGAGAAAATCCTAAAAGGAAACTTCTTGTGAGATTCCATTTCTAACAGCGCTGAATGGTCAATTGTAATATACTGAATGGTGACCACCGTCAGTTATAAATACATGTGTGAATACCTGCGCAAGTTATAGCGTCGATATGGAACGAAAACTTCATTCGTGTACAAACCGCACATCGATCACTATTAAGCGAAACCAAATCAGAAGATGCCTTCAAGAGTGTTTCTAGACGTAGCTATAAGAACAGCTGACATCAATTGCATCTGGCGGGTCCACGTGAACTAGTGTGGGCGACGGCCTGACTGGCTAGCTTCAATGCTTATTAACTCGGAAGTGACAACGTATCGAATCCTTTAGTGAGTAATTACTATTCAGCACGACCTACAATCCAACGCCCTTACAAACTTTGGCACGAGTACTAATTTCCTATGGGGATTTATTTAAAGTGAGAATAACTGTTTAGAGACGTGCATACTGCGGAAGCAGTGACTGAGCCTGTCATAAGGTTAGGGCTGCTCAAATTCCGTATATATTCAGTGGACTGTCTGACAGCACACTCCCACACTGCAGGTTTATCTAACATTAGTCTCGCAGAAATATGACCAAGCAGTCACATAAATTACTCCTACGATATTAACTATTTATGTGATTCTACTTTTTTTTCAACCCATAATGCGCCTCTTAGTAGTATGATAATCATAATTAGATCTTGGTGGCTCTCACCTCTGGAATGTGACTTTTCCCCTTTTGGCGTATTACGACTTGTATTCGCCGCAGCAACAATTGTTCACCGTCGTTGTTCCTAATAAATAAGCGTGTAAGAACAAGGCACAGAAGTGTAATATTGAAATTTCAATACAAGCTCGAAGTGTAAACAAACAGCATCATTCATCAGTTAAGTGACTATTTCGGTTTAATGTTGGCTACATGCGCTATGCTCACTCCATAGATATTCCTGCTTTATAGATAACACGCAAGTACTTATACTAACGGACAACGACGAATATCCTATTTCACTATAATATTACGTTTCGGATTTCCTAGTTCTTAAGCAGAAATGGGCACTCAGGTCATGTTACCAGTATTTTTATACAGCATGAATCACCTAAAACGTGCACCGCAAATATTGCGGAAACGGAAAGAGCTATTGATGAACTGTTTTCACAGAATGGATTGGTAGTCTGGGGCTCGTACTGGTTCAAATGGCTCTGAGCACTTTGGGACTTAACATATGAGGTCAACAGTCCCCTAGAACTTAGAACTACCTAAACCTAACTAACCTAAGGATATCACACACATCCATGCCCGAGGCAGGATTCGAACCTGCGACCGTAGCGGTCGCGCAGTTCCAGACTGTATCGCCTAGAACCGCTCGGCCACCCCGGCCGGCCTCCGGACTGAAGCACCTAGAACCGCTCGGCCACAACAGCCGGCGTGCTCGTACTATTAGCCAATAAACAGACTGTAATAATACTTAGAAAGTATATTTTTGTGCAAACACGTACTTATTAAACGGAACAATGCCTATTGACATTAACAAACTAAAAGTAGGGTAAATTAGAATGTCAGTGGTGTTTGTTGCAGGATTCTGGTGCGAATCGTTTATGAGATACCGTATTTTGTAAAGTTCCCAAGCCGGTCCTGGTACAATACTTGTGGTAGCACACACAAGTGCTTACACTAGTTATGTGGATTCTGACCAGTAACGAGACAACTGGCCATCACAGGTTGTGTTCAAAATTACCACTGGCAGCGGAAATACACGCTTCCAGTCTGGTGTGGGACGACTGTTCGTGCTAGCGTTGTAGCGGAGACGTCGGAGCAGGCTGCAGTAACACGTCGTTGCATATTATCGAGTGTAGGTGGTATGTCCCTACAGACAACGTGTTTCAGCTTTGTCTACAGAAGTCAAACACGGGGAATTGCTCGGCTAAGGTACAGGTCCTCTGTGTTGCAAACTGTTCGCGAAGACATCCTGTAGTAATTCGTGCACTATGGGCTGGGCAACCCTCATGTTGGTGCCACAGGTTACTCCTAGTCTGCAAAGGAACGTGTTCTACCATCTGTGGAAGACGGTCTATGACACACGGGCCTATGAGCTGATGGTTCACTACCCCCCACTACACGTTTACACTCCATTGACGTTAATGTTCCACCTGACGAAGTCAACAATGATTGTCAACAGACCAATAGTGCATGTCTTGGTAGTTTACCTGACCATGATTGGTAAATGTGGCTTCATCACCAAATAAGATACACGATACAGCTGGAGTAACATGGCTTAACGTTCCTCTACAGAAGCTAACACGATTCTCATAATCGTTTCCATGCAGCTCTTGATGGAGATATGTGTGATAGGGATTGAACCTACTTCGATGAAAAACGCGTAGGGCCTAGGATACTTAATTGCCTGGTGCCACTTCCTAGTGCGATTGCGCGAGAGCTAAAGTGCGGATCAACTGCAACAGCAGCAAGAACACTAATTTCCCGCTTTCCTTTTGTTACGTTTCTAGGTGTAGCACTACCACTTCCACGTAACTGGTTGAAGAGGTTAAATGATTTCCTACATCGTAGAAGAACGAACTGCGTTCTTTTTACACGCTCCATACGACATGAACATGTCGGTTTTTCCTGCGTTGGTAAATCCCATCGCCCATTCGTGACTTACTGCTTGGACTGTCACGCACTAACTGAGTATCGTACCTAGCAACTAAGCAGGTTGAATGGCACAAAAAAGTGTGTGTGTGAAAACTATTCAAATTATGATATTTCGTAGACGACTCTCTCTAGAATCCTGCAACAAACTCCAATGACATTATAATTTACCCTATTTTTAGTTTGTTAATGCCCACAAGCATTGTCGCATTTAAAAAGTGCATGTTTGCACCGAAAATACGTTTCCTAAGTATTATTATATTCTACATCCCTGGCTACTGATCCATTTGTGAAAACCGTACGTCAATAGCACTTTTCAATTAGGTGATTCATCTGGGAAATAACTGAGGATAGAGATGAGATACGGCAAAATGTTTTAGATAAAAGTTGTAGGTGGCAAAGAGTCACGCATTGCTACTAATGCCGTAACCTTGTCGTAATTTTCACGGTAATTTGAAGACTAAAGGGATTTTTTACAATGAAAATCCTAATATTTGAGTTTAGATTTGAAAACTCGAAATAGAGGAGGAATACAACAAAATACAGTGTTAGACACAAATTGGAAGGGGCATCCCGAGAAATGAGAGGCGAGGGGACTCACCTGACGTCTTGAAAATCAAAGATCTTCGTTTAATTTAAACTTGTTCTGTTTTGCAAATGTCAAAATAGCATTTATACGTTGCGATGGTGATCCCTCTTCGCTATTTCCAAATTCGACGTTATAATACATATAAACCAAATCCTCTTTGCGTCTGTCTTGTAGCAAGCGGCAAAGTGGTCAGTGTCTGTTCACCAGTGGTGCGACTGAAATTTATATTCTGGAACTAACCTTTCCGGTCTTAACACTCTGCGTTCACTCAATTAGTCTACTCAACCCCATCTGATTCTAGGGTCTTTGGGGTCGGGGCGGCCAGGTTAAAATGTAATTCGATTCAACAGAGGGAGTTGAACTCCTCTGGGCAACTTAAAGCCAAATCAAATACATTTTAGCAACACTTAACATACAAACATTTTTGGAACAAGGTAACCTTCATAAATTGAGAGATATATTAAAAGAACAAAAGATTCAAATTTTGACACTTCAAGAAACACGAGTGACGGACAATAGCACCTTGCAAATCCGCAGTTATCGTTTTTTTAAAAGGAAAACTAATAAAAGAATACTTAATAATACACCACATCTGGGAGTTGCTTTTGCAAACTCCAAAAATATTTTAAATTCAATATTGAAGGTAAAAGCCATTAATAAAAGACTAATGACAATGTATCTTAATGCATACACTTTAATTAATGCCCATATGCCCGTCAATGAGGATAACCGTAAAAACTTGACGTTAATGAAGCTTGGGGAACGTTAGAGCCGGCCGGGGTGTCCCAGCGGTTCTAGGCGCTACAGTCTGGAACCGCGCGAACACTACGGTCGCAGGTTCGAATCCTGCCTCGGGCATGGATGTTGTGTGATGTCCTTAGGTTAGTTAGGTTTAAGTAGTTCTAAGTTCTAGGGGACTGATGACCTCCGAAGTTAAGTCCCATAGTGCTCAGAGCCATTTGAACCATTTTTGAAACGTTAGAAAGCATCATCTCGAAAATTCCCTCAAGTCATGTTCAAATTTTAATGGGTGATTTTAATGCTGAATTAGGTAAAAAGAAAAATATAAGAAAACATTGGGTGGATTTCCTGCGAATAAATGGACAAACCAAAATGGCCAAACATTTGTTGAAACGTGCAAAAATTTTGATCTTAAAATCATGTCAACAGCTTTTAAAAAGAACCCTTCTAAATAAAAAACTTTGCGGGCGCCCAATTCATTTATCGCGGAATTTCAAATCGACCATGCAGCAATTTCATACCCTGACTACAAATAAATTATAAGTGTTCAAGTTAGGAAAGGGGCTAATATTGATTCTGACCATTATTTAACGCGAATAAAAGTAAAAATTCAATCTCAAAAGCTCTTCAAGGGGTTGGGTTGTTTGGGGAAGACCAGACAGCGAGGTCATCGGTCTCATCGGATTAGGGAAGGACGGGGAAGGAAGTCGGCCGTGCCCTTTCAAAGGAACCATCCCGGCATTTGCCTGGAGCGACTTAGGGAAATTACGGAAAACCTAAATCAGGATGGCCGGACGCGGGATTGAACCGTCTTCCTCCCGAATGAAAAAAGCTCTTCAAAACAAAAAGTGTTATCCCAAAATTTGACACTGCTAAAATAATCCCAACTCTAACAAGCCTAAATAATGTTCATAAAAACACCACAAAATTTAATTCTGCTTCGAAAGAAACAAAGACACATTGGTAGAACGCGGATTGTGAAACAGCATTGTTAAGTCTACGAAAGAGGCATTCAAAAATTGGAGTAGTAAGAAAACCGAAAATACGTACAACACCTTTCCAACTGTAAGAAAACAAACACGTAAATCAATCCGACAGACTATAAGAAACTACAGAAATGCCAAACTTTTAGAAATCGAAAAAGACTTCAAAAACGACAATACAAGAAACTTTTGTAAAACATTCAAAACAAAACTAACCGGTTACCAACCCAAAGTCTTTGCTTCAAAAATGAAAATGGCAGTTCGGCTCTTAACGAGGAAAATTTTAAGGTACTTTTAATTATTTTGAAAAACTACTGAACTGTCCAGAATTAGCCAATAAATTCCAACCACAGCAAACTAATAACACCAATCCTAACTGTAAAGAACCTGACGAAATCGAAATAATTAACCAAATTCCTAGACTTAAAAACAATAAAGTATCCTGAGAAGACGGTATAATTGCAGACCTATTAAAATCAGCTGGCCCTTACATTATAAACGAGATCATGCAACTAACAGGGCATATCTTTCAAATTGAGAAAATACCTGAAGACTGGAAAACTACCCTAATTCATCCATAGCATAAAAAAGGTGACAGAACCGGTGTTAATAAATACCGAAGAATCTCTCTTCTCCTTTTCACATACAAAATTCTCTTGCAATGTTTACTTGATGGAGCCCAAGAACAGTTAGAACCTAAAATTAGTGACTATCAAGCAGGCTTTAGATCAAACAGATCCTGTCCAGAATAAATTCTTAATTTAAAACTAATCCTTGGGCACCAAAGGATTTCTGGTATCAATAGTGTATGTACATTTATGGATTTTAAAAAGGCCTACGACTCAGTTGATAGTGAATCTTTTTTCCAAATTTTAAAGGAGCAAGGGCTAGATAATAAAACTCTAGCACTGATAACGAAACGTTAACCGACGCTAGCTCTAAAGTAAAATTCATGGGAGAAATATCTGAACCATTTGATATAAAGACTGGTGTTCGACAGGGAGATTGGTTAACACTATTACTGTTAACTGTGTTTTGGAAAAGGTAATTACAGAATGGCGAAAGCGGAAGTCGAGTTAAAATGTAGATCAATCAATCAAGTTAGTTAGAAGTAACATTAGAGTGGATTGCCTCGCCTTTGCAAATGATATAGCAATTTTAACTAGGTATATTACCATAGCACAAAAACAAATTGTAATTCTTAAAGAAGTTGCGGAAAAAGTAGGACTACAAATATGATTCGAAAAAACAGAACATATGACATGAAACACACAAGCACCAAAATTTTTGAACAGGAAATATGGAAAAATAAAAAGGGTTTCTCAGTTAAAATATTTGGGGAAAATCATATAAGAAAACGTTCAGGAAAAAGCAGCAAACGAAGGTCGCTGTCAAAAAATGGCGGCCGCAGTCAGACTAACAGAAAACATTTATAATAAAAAATCACTTTCTAAATTCAGTAAAATTAGGAATTACAGCACTGTAATCAAACGTGGATGTTTTTATGGAACAGAAACTTTAATTTTAAATAGAAAGAGGGATATTGAAGAAATTGAAAAGAAAGAAAGATTATTAGGAAAATATTAGGGCCCAAAATTACTGATGGAGAAACTTAAGGGCTGAGAAATAAGAAGGAAATAGAGAAATACACAGACATACATGGTGACGCGAGAAACCGGAGACTTAAAATTTTATGGGCACATTAAAAGAATGGCACCCACTAGGTTGACAAAACAAATAGTAGAATTCTACGAAAACAGAAATAAGGCCAAAACTGAGCCAATTAAATGGATCGCTACGGTTAAAGAGGGTCTTAATGTAGCCGGTATAGCTCAGGCGGATGTTACAGATAGAAAAACATTCAGACAAAAGATATTTGATTGGAAAGTTAGAAAATGGACTATAACACCGTGGTCTGATGAAAGAAAGAGATTTCATTTTGAAAGGATGAAACAAATTTGGACACAAAGAAGACCATATATATATATATATATATATATATATATATATATATATATATACTTTCAACACTGTCTGTGCTTGGATGCGAAAAAAATCAAATTACCTCTTGGTTCGAGTTAACGCGTTTAGCCACAAATTCTCCTGTAACTGGCTGAGAGAGCCAGTTATCACGTCGGAGGAAGACTTAGGCCCGTAATACACTATCAATCTACTTTACCAGATATAATTTATAAAACATTTTATTGCATCTTTGAAACGATTTGTCACAGCCTTTTGGTAGTGTAATACGGGCATAGCACATACCACATCCAGTAGGATCATAAGTAAGAAAGCTCTGTGATTCAGATCAACATTCTTGTTGGTGACTGCACTGCTTTTGGCTTCAATAGAAGTTGAAAATAACGGCATCGAAGCTTCTAGCGGTTCCAATGACTTTCATACAACACACACATGGCAAAGCTATATTCAGACCATGGTCCACAAGACGACTACACTGCTTGGAGTCCACTGCCTAAGGGGTAAGTAAAAGCATCTATAACAAAGACGGAGAAAGATTCCGTTACTCCACTCTATGAGAACGGTTTAGCACGTGGGACCCGACAGCCACCGCTGAAAGCACGTCTGCCCCGTTGCTCGAAATTGCGTCAACTTCACGGCGAATCACCGCTCCGTTACTCGCCGGTGCCCCAACGTTTGCTAGCAGACTCTCTCAAAAATGCCGTTCTTCCGCCTCCACCGCCAACTGATGTATAGACAGACGGCGGCAGGTTTCATTCAGAACAGAAGTCGTCAAACGCCACGTTCAGGCGTTTTCAGCGAAGGATGAAAATCACTGTTAATATCTAACTCAATAATTTTTTAAATTCATTAAATAGGAAAGCTAAATGAGACATCTATTGGGGTTTGCGTTAAAACAATTCGTTGAATTAAATTCTGGTAGCTAAGCTAGATCTACGGGTAGCATCTTTCACTATCAACTATACATTCTTGGTACCGGGTTAGAACCCTGACACTGCTTAAATTTTTTAATCAAAACCGTCAGCAATGGCGGCCGAAGACTTCCGGCATAAGAAGCCTCCCTCATTCTGACAACGGCCTTGTCAAAGAGGGCGGAGCAGCGGACAGAGGTTCAAGACGCTCTCTTACCCTTGTGTTGGGAAACTGCCCCTACAAGGCGGAAGAATCAGCAAGGATCAACGGCATGTGGATGCAAATAGCAATGGAAAACACTGCATTGAAGACACATAATGTGTAACCACAGGACATCCGGTGTAATGATAATCTCTCCGTTGGCAAAAGATTCTTAATAGTCTCCCATTCGGATCTCCGGGAGGGGGCTGCCAAGGGGGAGGTGACCATTAGCAAAAAACTGAATAACCAACGAAAGGATAATGTTCTACGAGTCGGGGTGTGGAACGTCAGAAGCTTGAGCGTGGTAGGGAAGCGAGAAAATCTGAAAAGAGAAATGCAGAGGCTCAGTTTAGGTATAGCAGGGGTCAATGAAGTGAAACGGAAAGAAGAATTTCTGGTCATATGAGTATAGGGTAACATCAACAGCAGGAGAAAATGGTATAACGGAAGTAGGATTCGTTATGAATAGGAAGGTAGAGCAGAGAGAATTTTTGTGAATCGGCAACAAACCGATAACGATAGTCCACGTATACATGCCGACGTAGCAAGCTGAAGATGAAGAGATAGAAAGAGTATATGAGAATATTGATCGGGTAATTCAATACGTAAGGGGAGATGAAAATCTAGTTGTCATGGGGTATTTGAATGCTGTTGTAGGGGAAGAAGTAGAAGGAAGCGTTACAGGAAAACATGGGCTTGTTGCTAGGAATAAGAGGAGAAGGGTTAATTCAGTTCTGCAATAGATTTCATGTGGTGATAACTCTGTTTAAGAATCACAATAGGAGGAGGTATACTTGGCAAAGGCCGTGAGATACGGGAAGATTTCAGTTGTTAGATTACATCATTGTCAGGCAGCGCTTCCAAAATCAGATAAGGCGTTCCCGGAAGCAGATATAGGATCAGACCACAATCTAGTACTGATGAAAAGAAGACTGAAGTTTAAGGGACTACTCAGGGAGAATAAATGCGCAAAGAAATGGGGTACTGAAATACTGAGGAAAGGAATTAAGAAATATGCTTGAAGTCCCCTGAGACTGCGATAATGAATAGCTCAGTGGGCTGTTGAGTTGAAGAGAAATGGAGGGCTCAACAAACAGCAATCACAGACGTTAACACAGGTACAAACAAGGTAACTTCGAAGAAATCATGGGTAACAGAAAAAATACTTCGTATGATCGATCAAAAAAAGGAAGTACAAAAATATTCAGGGAAATTCAGGAATACAGAGATACAAGTCACTTTGGAATGAAATAAAGAGGAAGTGCAGGGAAGGTAAGGCGTAATGGCTGCATGAAAAATTTGAGTAATCGAAAGAGAAATGATTGTCGGAAGGGCCGACTCATCATATAGAAAAATCAAAACAACCTTCGCTGAAATTAAATGTAAGGGGAAAAACGTAACTGATGAGGGGGAGGGCTTAACTGATGAAAGAAGAAACAGGAGACGGTATAGGAAGAGATAGAAGACCCAATTTTAGAATCAGAATTCAAAAGAGTTTTGGAAGACTTAAAATCAAATAAGGCAAAAGGGATGGATAACATTCCATAGGAATTTTTAAAATCATTGCGGTAATGGGAACAAAACTGTTCACGTTGGCATGTAGAATGTGTGAGACTGGTGATATATCATCAGGCATCCCGAAATTCATCATCCACACAATTCGGAAACAGCAAGAGCTGACATGTGCGAGAATTAGCGCACAATCAGCCTAACAGCCCATGCATCCAAGTTGCTAAAAAAAAAAAAGTTTATATTGTAACGTCCCGTCGACATCAAGGTCATTAGAGACGGAGCACGAGCTCGGATTGTTTCAAGGATGGGGAAGCAAATCGGCCATGTAATTACAAAGGAACCATCCTGGTATTCGCCTGAAGCGGTTTAGGGAAATCAGTGAAAATCTAAATCTGGATGCTCGGACGCGGCAGATTAAAACTGTGTACCGTACCGAAACTCGAACTCGGGACATTTGCCTTTCGCGGGCAAGTGCTCTACCAGTTTTAATCTGCCAGGAAGTTTCATATCAGCGCACAGTGAGAATTTCAATCAAGAAATATCTGGGCAAATGTCCTGGTTGAATTCCCCTAAAGGCAAAAAACTATAAGACGCTTGCTAGGGCTGTTGTAAGTGGAGCAAAAAAGGCAATTCCTAGAGGCTACTGAAAGCAATATATTGCAGGTTGGAATGAAACTACTGAGAAACAATATGATGAATTTCTAAAAAGCGGGGACCAGACAGACGTATTAGGTGGACAGAGACTGTTGAGTCATTCATTTTCAAACATCATCTATAAAAGCATCGTTGTTACTAAGGAAGTTGGTTGGAAACAAAGTTAAAGTAAGGAACAACACTCAAGTATCAGCTAATAGGATTGCATCACATCTTCTGTCCACATCAATAGCACCAAGCAAAGACCATGAAGGAACAATCTGACTTCTCAAGAACTTTCTCTATACCTGAAATTTCTTCTGCTCTTAAAACTCTAAAACCCAGAAAGGCAACGGGAAGTGACGGAATCAATCCAGAATTTCTTCTGCATTGTGGGAACTACGCAAAAAGATGGCTGGTGGATTTCTTTTCTGACATTACTATATCTGGTTCAGTCCCACAAAAAATGAAGCAATCAAAAATCATAGCAATGCTCAAGCACGGCAAAGTACCAGACCAGTCTAGGAACTCCGCCCAGTCTCACTAATGAGCACTATTTATAAATTCCTTGAAATAATTTTATACAATCGGATTAGTCCAGCAATCTTTCAGAACCTTCCTCTTGAGCAAGCTGGATTCCGTCCGGGACGGAGCTGCGCTGATCAAGTGTTATCTTTAACAACATTTATTGAAGCAGGATCCCAAATGAAGCATAAAACATCAGTTGGTTTCGTCGATCTAAGTGCTGCATATGACATCGTTCGGAGGCATGGACTGCTTTATAAATTATTGCAACTTGTCCCACGCAAACGGACAACAAAACTAATTGACAACATTTTAAATGAAAGAACATTTACTGTAACTACAGAAAAAGACACTAGCTGCCCAAAAGTATTGAATAATAGCCTTCCACAGGGATCCGTTCTTGCTTCTCTCTTGTTTAATCTATATACGAGGGTTGGAACTTAAATAGTGGCAACTATTTGTTTACAACCGATACAAAAGAGTTACATGTTTTCACCTGTTACTGTCCTTCAAAGAAGTCACCAGCGTTGTTTAGAACCCGTTGCCAGCGGTGTGGAAGGCGTAGTATACCATAAGCAGAGCCTGTTCTGTTGATGGTGCGAATGGAGCGGTCTAAAGTTATGGTGATTCTCGTGTACGACTGTGATGGTGTTATCCTAACGCATTGCTTTCCTCCACGGCAGACCATCAATGCATAGTATTATTGTTCGTTTTTGGAGCATCACCTGCGACCAACTTTTCTAAAGAAGTGGCGACACTTTCTGAGCAACCCACCCATCATTTTGCACGACAATGCACGGGCGCTATGCCTTCCACATCGCTGGCAACGGGTTCTACACAACGCTGGTGACTACTTTGAAGGACAGTAACAGGTGCAAACATGTAGCTCTTTTATATCGGTTTTGAATAAACAATTGCCACTATTTAAGTTCCAAACCTCGTATATCTGACATTCCTCCAACACAGTCCAGAAAGTTTGGCTATGCAGACGACTGGGCAATAGCTACCCAACACAAAACTTTTGAAAGAACTGAAGAAATCCTAACATCTGATCTACGTATGTTAAGCCACTATTGCCGCAAATGGAGGCTACAACGAAACTTAAATAAAACACAAGTTTCATGTTTTCATCTGTCCAATAGATTGGCACGCAGAGCCCTCGTTGTCTATTTTAAAGGAGACAAACTTCATCATAATATGCACTCATACTACCTTGGGATGACGTTAGATCGGACGCTTTCTTTTAAAGAGCACTTGACACGAACATCTGCTAAGCTCAAAACCAGAAACATTCTCCACAAATGCTGCGGCTCTCGTTGGGAATCGTCAGCTGACACTCTCCGGGCATCGGCAGTCTGTTTGGTATACTCAGCAGCAGAGTGCTGTGCGCCTATCTGGCTTAATAGTCCACACGTAAAAAAGATAGACGTACAACTTAACAAAGCCATTCGCATTGTTAGTGGGTCAATACGATTTACTCCCACATGCTGGCTACATATCTTTAGCCACACTTCACCTCCTGATATCAGACGGAAGAGCACGCTAATGCGTGAATATCAGAAGATTGTTAGTAACACCGGCCTTCCAATAATGGATGACGTATTCCATACGGAGCGAAAAAGACTACAAGACATCCCACTCTCATCACAGCCAGGACTCTCATGGAAACTGAATTGAATCCCAGCGATGAATGGAAACGCTGCTGGCAACAAAACTGTTCCCTACAATGCCTGAAGCTGTCTTGCATCCAGAAGAAAAATCCTGGATTCGACCAGCCTCGGACAAATTGGACTATCTTGAGCGGCATCCGAACGGGCCGTGGACATTATGCAGACACTCGCTACAAGTGGGGCAAATCTCCATCACCATTCTGTGACTGTGGTGCGGAACGAGAGACAGTTGCTCATGTTGTATCGACATGTCCCGCAAGGGTACTTTCGAAGATTCCCTCACAGCGATGACTGATTTTATAAAACACATAAAAGACCTTGATATCCATCTATAGCTGTTATTTGTGTTACTTTATGCTGGTGAGCTCTGCTTAAATGCTGACGTATAGTAATTAGTAACCTTTGTATATGTATTGCCATACGATAAATAAATACATTCTAAGAATGTACCTTTGGAGTACAGCATTTATAGCAGGATAACATTTGAGATACGTTGCTACAGAAGAATGTCGGGTATAAGAAATGATGAGACTCTCCGCAGAACCGGCGAGGAAAGGAATATTTGGAGAACACTGACAAGAAGAAGGGGCAGAGTGACAGGAAATCTGTTGAAACATCAGGGAACAACTTCCATGACATTAGAGGGAGGTGTAGAAAAAAAACTGAAGAAGAAGACAGAGATTGGAATAAATCCAGCAAATAATCGTGTTTACACTCTGAATATCACTATAAATAATTTATGTAAAACTTGAATAACCTGCGAGAGAGTGTGATTCAATTCTTGCCGAGTTTTAACGAGGCCTGAACATCCGACATTTCCTCTCGTTCTGACCTGATGGAGATCAACCAAAATGTTTAAACAAAGGTATTTTTGAGCAATTTCTTTTGAAAACGAACGTCGGTTTCCTAGTATCCTTCAAATAAATCGAAATCTGGTATTTGCTTTTCTTTAAACTATGTTTATGTTATCATTCCTCTTCCCATTGTGAAATAATGGTAACATGGCATGGGTGCTAACTCACAGTGGCACACATTTTATAATGTCAAACAAAAAAATCTTTCCTCTAATATTCTTTTTCGTAAATCATGGTAGGAGATGTATTCCACGTATACGCTTTACGTTACAGACCAGAAGATGTCAGTTACAACTTTCGAAACCAGCAGTCAACAATAAAGACTAATTCATGGCTATTGACAGGTTTTTCCCAACTAATTCGAAGACGTGCTGCTTCCTTCCAGCACCCTATGGCGTTACTCTCTCATGGTTTCGCACACATCTGCAGTACTCTACTTCCAAAGAAGCAGTTTGCCCACGAAAAGACCATCTGATTCTCTTCCCTTCTGCTTCAAGGCTGTTGCCTGTAAATTACAAAAGTTTTGTAATCATAGCGAAAGCTGCAACTTCTTTTTCGCCTGAGACAAGACGAAACTATCTCCCAAAATGATATTGGCAGCTATCATTAATGTTCACGTTTTATTACCGTTATATCTCACAAAGAGAGATGACAGCGCCTAGGAAAACGATCAGGTTTGGCTTGGAGTACCATGATGCGTGGAGCCCGAAATAAACAAGTAAGTCTCAAACTAACCGGCGAGTAGAGAGTCCGAGAGCACGGTCAGGGACAAACACGGAACTATCAGAGCGCTACAGCGTGAAGAAATCACGACACGAAATTCAAGCGAGCGTAAGCCGAGTAAACAAGCATCCGGGGGTAAGACAAGCATGCTACAACTCCGGAGCCTTAGGATGGGTTTGGTTGGTTTAGGTTAGGTTTTGCCGAAACAGGAAACTCCGACTTTAGACCGCACGCAACTTCTCGTCTGGCATGCATGACTCGGGCAGGGGAAACCAAAATTACATATCGGTCATGAAGAGGAATTTTCTGTCTTAGACAGTCAATGTTTCCGTAGCATTCTCAGCTATATTCAAATGTGCACTTGGTACTCTGCAAAACACTGTACGACTTTCGGCTAATGTTGATGAGAGTACCAGAACAGTTAATCCTATCGCTGGCCCTTGTGGCCGAGCGGTTCTAGGCGCTTCAGTCGGGAACTGCGCGATCGCTACGGTCGCAGGTTCGAATCCTGCCTCGGGCATGGATGTGTGTGATGTCCTTAGGTTAGTTAGGTTTAAGTAATTCTAAGTTCTAGGGGACTGATGACCTCAGCAGTTAAGTCCCACAGTGCTCAGAGCCATTTGAAGTTTATCCTATCACTCACTCAGTGCTTGAGTGTTGCTCCGGAAGGTAATTGCGGAGTACGAATTTCTCTGGTTTATTTATCGCTGTCATCTTATGATATACGTGTGCGAGTCATTACATGGCTTAATTTCTGCTGTGGTGCTGGCAGACAGATGATTCTAATTTCAAGAGTACTGTTTGTTTTATGCGTCCCATTGCAACTCGATAAGGATATCTGAGAAGTAACCACTCGGACCAAACAAATGAATTCGTGTAGCTCTTTACTGAACTCCATCTGTTTCTTGTATTAAATTCCGCATGGTAAGGATTCTAGATAAAGAAACAATACGCATAAATTAGTCGAGCGTTATCTACCTACACGAGATAAGCTTTCTAAAAATTATTCTTCACAATCTCAACCAGTTATCTGCTTTTCTTACATGTTCATACAGGTTTGAAATCTATGTGAATTATATCCCTTAAATAATTGACTGTCGTGACTTGCTGTAATGACTTATAAGACATGGTGTAAAAAATTAATCCACAGTTCCAGTGAGCCACGGAAGTTTTTTGGAAGGCATTTGTTTAGATATGCCTTCAAAGTACTTCGGCTTCTGGCGTCGACTTCCCACTGCCAATGATGTAATGAGCCCCATCTCAACTCTCTCGCTGATGTGATCCAATATTCCATAACAAGCACTGCGCTCCGTAATCGGCAAATCCTTTGGAGTTTTCTGAAACGACGCTGGTAACTATAAAAAAGCTGCTCCGTCTGTAAATACAGAATACAACACTTGTTCATCCATTCGTGGTGTCTGTAACGTTTTCAGACCTTTCTTTTTGTTAAAAAAAGGATAAAAACAAATATAGACGATGTCTGTTAATCTACTGCACTTCTCAAAGCTGCTGAGCGAAATAGACGTGGCGCTGTTGTCAGCATTCCTTGACTGTTGGCTACGATTGCTGTTACCCTCTCAACAACATTCTCTATCAGTTGCCTAATATATATTTTACTTTAGATGTACAACATTGTATCATCTCATACGCTTCACTGCAAGCACCTCATTTGACGGATTATTCATTCCATTAAACATCGATGTAAATTACGTTCATCTATTACTCAATTCAAAAGTCGCCAATTAAATCACCTCGTAAGTTTACATGGATCAGCTTGAGTTCTCTAGAAATGTTTTCCATAAGAGATACCCAAAACAATACGGCGCGAAAGTCATTGTATTTCATATAGGCCTATGCCCATACCCATACTAGCGTTTGGTGATTCTGACAGTTACCATAGGATTTCCCTTTGTCCATGAATTATTTGTGAATCAGGATATAAAGCTGGAATTGTAAAACGACAATTAAACTGTCTTCCTAATGACATCATTGCTATGAAGCTGAAAAATTGATTGGAAAATTTTGCAAGGTTAATTAGATACCAAATTTTACTCTACGCTAATAATTCCATTCATTCAACGAAACCGTCAATGTGATCACGGTATTATTTACACGACTGTATGAGCCTAAGGTTAGAATTCTATTTTGGTGATACTTTCTGGGTCCTACCTCTCTAAAATCGCGCATCGCGATAACGTAGCATAAATGTAGCTTAGAGTAGCAAAAGCGTTATCGATATTGTAAACGATTTTTACAATTGCAGGTTTGAACCAAAGATGAGAATAGAAACTGATTAATAACTAACAACATTTCCTGAAGTAGCAGAATCTCTAATGTTTTGCGTTCCGTGCGTTAATTGGTAAAAACGGAAGCCTTACAGAAGCGCATTGTTGTCCATCTGTCTTGTGTATCTGACTGTTAAGAATCCCTTTTCTTAGGAATGGGTAAACCGCATATAGGTGAAATTTATATCACATACTAAGGTCTACGATCCCTCAGCAGTAAAAAAAATTTAAGTTTCTGCCACTTTTCTTAGGAGTGGGTAAACTCATAAAGTGGAAATTTGTCACATACTAAGGTCTCTGGTCCCTTGGTAGTGTAAGAAATTATGCGCTTCTAAGTCGATGCAATCAAAACGTACGGTCACTTATGTCACATATTTTGATACTCGCAAATTCACTCATCCAAACCTATAGGGTAGTTCCCGTTGACACAGAACCAAGAAAAGTGGCAAGAAAAAGGTTTCACACAAGTAAAGGAAAAGTCCGTTAAACTGTAATTATATCAAATGAAAAATACGAAAAATATATTTTTATCATCAGAATTTACACTGCGTTCATCATCCGTCAAAGACAGAATAGAAAAATACTAATGCATGCAAACATAAAATGTAAGCTGTTGTCATGTTTTAGTAATTAAATAAAAATATTTCATTAAATCTTATCTTCCTACATATTTAAACTGTAGGCGCCTGCTCGCTTCTTTTTTTTAATGTCCGGGCTCGTCTCAGGAACTACTGTACCAGGACCGATATCTTGCTAGTATCGATATCGATAACAGAAACAAATCGTAGAGGCTCTCAACTCCCGGGATGGATGACCAGTGCACGAGTCCAACTTGCACTTGACCAGGTTTTCTTTTTTTACCTTGAATTACTGCCTCGATCATTTCTTGATGTTACAAGAAGCGTAACACATTACTCTTGTTTGCACCTATAGGCTATCACTACTCTTTTTTCCCTACTGTTTTATTAACCCACGTATGCTGCTACCGAATTTTTCCTATTGCTTACAATTAATATATCAATGTAAATCCACTGAGCCTGCAATTGAACGCATCTTACTGCTAAAGAGTTAGGTACTGAAAATTCTAAATGTGAGATTATTTAGAGTGCTCTGGTAGAAATCTTATTATTGTAGCGCTAAGTTTCACTCTGCAATACAATCACCTGTGTATCTATGGTACCGCAGAATACAGGGTGAACATTAATAAAATCGACAAACGGCAGGGACGGATTCTTGACTTGAAATGGAGGAAAGAAGGTCACATGACCGTGTGTCTGCGAAAGATTGTTGCCACTGTAAATGTCGCTGACGAATGAAAGTACCTCTGACCACGTCCCGTGTGATCCTTGTGTGTTGCACGCTATGTGATTGACGCAGCATGTTGTAAGCAGCAGAATGGTCCGGTTTTCATGTCGGGAGCAAGCCGAGATTGTGTATGGGCAAGCAGATGGAAACGGTCGAGAGGCAGCACGGCTATATATCGAAACAAGTCCCCTCGCAAACAGCAACCACATCACACAACATCTCAAGCTCTTCTTGAGCGTTTGTGTGATCATGGTTCATTTCAAGCTGAGGATGAGCAGGGAGGCGGCGGACTGTGCGTACACCAGATCTGGAGAACTGGATTCTAGAGGACATGCTGCCTCTCCACCGTTTCCATCTGCTTGGCCGTACACAAAAGCCATCTCGGCTTGTTCCCGATATGATTACCTGACCATTCTGCGTCAGTCAGCCTGCAACACCCAAGAAACACACGGCACGTGGTCGGACCAATTTTCATTCGTCAGCTCCATCTACCCTGGCAAAGATGCATTTCCGTACACATGGTCATGGGACTTTTTTTCTTCCATTTTCAGTCTGGAATCCACCCATACAGTTTTTCGGTTTTATTGCTGTCACCTTGTATACGATAAGTAAAGTGAAATAAAGAATCTAATATTTTTTATTAAAAATGTTCAAAAAAATCTTAGGTTTTTCGTTAAATCTCAACTTTATCGACAGACTGGTTTTCAAGGCATTCCACTGCTCAAAAATTTAATTACAATGTCTTTCAGGTGCTACTCTAATATACAGAACCAGAGTTTATTTAAAACAAAGTTAAAATTTTGTTCACCGAATAACACACGCGTGATGTAGGGTAATGAACTTATGAAATTACGTATTATTCCTGCAGTTCCTACAGCCTTTGCCTCGTCATTTCCCTAGAAAGGAACAATAGGTCTTCCCAATATTTCTAATCACATAAGTTACAAACGCAAATGCTCAGTAGCTAGCCACACAAAACGTAAGACAAAAAGAGCGCTGCTGTCGGCTATACTTTACCGTAGTACTGCAATATGTGGCATATGCTTGCTTCAATTCGTTTGATTTGGCAAAGGAACAGCGCTTTTCCACCTTTCTAATAATCCTCAGCATTGTTGCATAGACTTTTATCAGTATATGTTAGTAAGTGTTGTAATTATTTACCCCTTTAAACTGTTCTTTGGGATGTGCTGGCTCAGCTGATTTCTAGTTTCCCGGCAGATAACTCCACCTCCGCTGTCATTGCAGGTGGTGGACACCTCAGCTCACTGAGACGTTTGCTTTTGCTTTGGACGGATCATCATCAACAAATGTGTAACACAACAAATCACAGATAATCGCAAACATACAAAAATACTGAAGATTTTTTCTCCTAGTTAAGTTGAAAATGCGACGTTACATAGTTTTTGATAGTTTGAGACATTTAGAAAAAAAAAAACTAAAAGTTGATCCAATTACCAACCGGACTGGGCTGATATCCCTGGTTTCTACAAACTGCTCTAAGTGAATGCACTGGCGTTCCGAATGGACAGCACAAACTTTTTACTCGTCTTACGGGAAGCGAGCTAATACCCCGTCGCAGCCACTGCGACACTAAGAGCAAACAGACAAATAAGTTGCTATATTTTCGATGGGTGGTTGCACGGGTAAGTGTACTAGTTTTGGTTCAAACAAAGCGCAGCCAGAAAGGAGGATTTTGAAATATAAGACACAGTTTCCTCTCGTTGCCAGTTCCAAGTGTTAATTTTCTTACGAAATATTGTCGTTTCAAGTTCTACGTGTCTACCAGCGTACACGTTCAGCTGAAATACGCAGTGCACTACTATATGAGCTACAAACCACAAGGTCTGTAGAATGGCAGCAGGTTTTCATCTCTTGAGGTTCTAACCAGAAAAGTTACGGCTACAGTGGTCATCGAACAAGAGGAGTCTGCGAACGGAATGTTTCCTCGTCCTTGAGGGAGCCTTCACTTACAAATCAGAAGATCAGATCACTACCTAGCCTGCTGTCTTTCGTCATATACCCAGACTATGTGCCGATCCCAATGCGTCGTGTACTACTCATGCTGGCTGTTGCCGTGCGCGTCTGCTATGGACTTTGCTTGCAAAGGCCAGTTTTGCCGAGCAGAACGCCGTGTGCGTCATCAGTAGAACCTTGTTGCAGCGCCAGAAATATGAAGGTGCCCACTCGGAAAACCTTGCAGCAAGTGGATCACTATGGAGAACCCCAAAAAGGCTTCAGCTTAGCCCTTTTGTGTGAGCCTGATCGTGACTCTCTTTGGACCACAAGGACAGATCGAAAGAGGAGGGCGTGGAGGGTTGGCCGCTCCAGGAGGCCTACTTCACCCTAGAGCCATTAACGGCTTTTCTCTCGTACCCAGTTCACCCCCGTTTCTGCTAGAGGTTTAAGTGTTCTAAGTCTTTTCTAGATAATTAACTTCTCGTGGCTGGCGTTTTATAACACTCAGCATTCATAGATTATCTTCGAAAGACACTGATTACCATATTATTTTTATGATTTCACAGTTTTTTTTATTACTAATTCTTGACCTAACTCTTTCCTCAATGGCACTACAATGTCCCTCAAGATCTTTCGTTTTTTCAGTTCCCGTCATCTGAGGTGCCCTTTTCGACTCGATAAATGTGGCATCCTGAAGTTTGCTATACGGAAGGTCCTATTACGACAGGTGTAATATCACAATTAAACATCAATTGAGACTTGTTGAGAGGTACATACTGTATGTTCTTGTGCTGGCGAGAAGCTATTTCCAATTTTGTGTATCTGCTCTTCAGTGCAAGGTCTTCGTTGTTTTACATTTAGCCGGCCGCTGTGGCCGAGCGGTTCTAGGTGTTTCAGTCCGGAAACGCGTGACTGCTACGGTCGCAGGTTCGAAACCTGTCTCGGACATGGATGTGTGTGATGTCCTTAGGTTAGTTAGGTTTAAGTAGTTCTAAGTTCTAGGGAACTGATGACCTCAGATGTTAAGTCCCATAGTGCTCAGAGCCATTTGAACCATTTTTTACATATACTTGTATTTCATAGTAATTTAGAGGACAGACGATTCCAATATCTTACCTTCTACACATTTTCTATAGATCTACAGTTTGCTTTTATCATGCTCCAGTTGTTTGAAGATTACTTGATTTGCAAGAATTAGCGTTAATAGTTGCAGTTTTCACGGTTTCTAATGTCAAATGAATGTCAGAGAGAAGCTCCAGAAATAGCTATACTCATTTAAAATACACAAGTCTTCTCAATTTATTGTTATAGCAATATTCATTTTATTGCAAGACTGTCTCATTCCTAAGTCTCCAGTTGATTACCTCATGCGGAAACACTTCACAGTTCTAAGAGGACAAGAGTTCATGCAGAATTTTCAAGTTGGTCTGTGCGACTCATCTGCGAATGTTATTACTTAATGTGGGTAAATTTGGAACAGAAAAAAGGGGAGAGCTGCCACAGCAAAAATCTTTGATAGAACAGTTGATACCACAATATCACATCAACACCGAAATATTTCTGTTGTGCCTGACGTTCTCCTCAGCATACGTTTAATGTACGAGGCAGTCAAATGAAATCGAGACAGATGGAAAAATTAAGCAAACTGTTTACTATCGCAAAAGTGATCGCTACATCTGTTAACACATTTATCCCACTGTGAGACAAGTCGATCATTCTCTTCGTGTATAATCGTTTGAGTTTGGCTCTGGAAGCATGAGTTTACCCAGACGTGCACATCTTCGTCCGCAGCAAATCGACGGCCACGAATGTCTTTGGGCGGGCCCACATGTTGCTAAGGTTGTTTCGACTACACTGCAGACATTGCATTGGGAAGGTCTATACAGTCCCGATCTCTCTCCATGCGATTTCCATAGTTTTAGAGCCTTGAAGAAAGATATTCGTGGCCGTCGATTTGCTGTGGACGAAGATTTGCATGCCTGGGTACAACCGGGGTTCCTTAGGCAAGCGCAAACATTTTTCCACAGGGCACTGTCCGACTTGTCTCACAGTGGGATAGATATATTAACAGCTAGTGGTGGTTACTTTTGAAATAATAAACAATTTACTTGCTTTTTCCCTCCTGTGTCGTTTTCATTTGACTGCCCCTTACATGTTACCGAGCTGGACTGAGAAGCAAAACAGCCACAACGACAAGTGAAAGTTTACCATCGAACAATATCAGAACAACGAAATGTTCAGTACTCTTGCAGTTTATTCTGAGAATTATGTTCAGGGTTCAAAACACTAACAAAGTATGTACATTTATTATGACCGTTTCATAAACAGAAGTTTGCTGTTGGTACACAAACTTTCTTTCCGCGTGCATTCTTCTATGTTCGAAGATCAAAACCGATTTTCTTTATAGGAACTTATTATTAGCCCTGAAATATATACACGAAATATATGCTGTACTTCGTAGAACACGAAAGATAGATGTTAATTGGCCCATCGGTGCCTTCGATGAAATTCTCAGTGCGTTCCCTCTCCCGCCCTCCATACTTCCCCGCCTCTTTACCCCTCCACCTCTCTCTCTCTCTCTCTCTTCTGTGTGTGTGTGTGTGTGTGTGTGTGTGTGTGTGTTTCGGCGTGGCATTGTTTCCTCTGAGATCATTATATCTTTTTATAGCGTTATTTGTAAAGAAAATTTCATACACTAACCAAGAGTGAAAATGTAAGTGGGATGAAATAACTGTTCGTTAACTTGTCGACCACGTTGATAACGAAAACGACAACGAAAAACTCGAATTAGCTTCCGTTTCCAAGTTAAAGGGAGGAGTGCATTTATTTATAATTATACTGTATTAGCATTCATTCTCAATCCATTCTCATATAGGGTTCGAAATACAGCTGATTATAGACAGAGTGATGAAGTTTCAGGCAACAATAGCTGTGTATATTTTGTGGCTATTTTTAGCCCGGGCTAAAGAGGGGGGGGGGGGGGAGTTTGGAACGGAGCATGTTTATAAGAGTACTTTCAAGTTCTGTTCGCTTGTTGGAAGACTCTGTCACTGAACTGCAGTTAGTGCCTGTGGTCGTTGTAATTCCTGTGATTCAATACGCTTCGCCAATTGGTAAACAATACTGACAATTTTTGTTACATTTGCGGACAACTTGAACTGAAATGGTAAAGGAGGTTAATAACGCCATATATTAGGAAGGCGTACAGCCCTGAGCTCCTCATGCACTCGTCTCTCAAGTCTTCATTGTGGCTCAATCGTAAAAGATCTTCCCTGTGCTTTACTATACCAATGATCTCACGAGAACCATTAAACCATGTGAATGATTGTTACTTTTATATGACTACTCCATTAACATAGGAAATTTCCAAGAAGAAAAACTCTTCGTTGACATATGCTAATATAGTGTCGAACTTGCGACCAGTGCCTCACGGAGACGGGCTGCCTGTTTCTGTCCCACCAGACTGTGATAGTGACGAGGGCTGCACCATCACCTTCAAAACCCTGTTCTTCGAAAGAGCCGGATTTTTGTGTAACGATGAATGTACACATGATAACACAGTGTGACCTTAATGACCTAGTGAAAGATCTGGAATTACCGAAAAAGTTAAACTGTTGGTGTCTAGACTACAATAGCGGAACTGTCTTGATAATACGGTATATGTGGCTGCATTCCGTAACCGCCGTACGCCATTCCTTCCATTTTCGAAAGTGATAAGAAGTTTGTCTTCTGTAGTGACATACAGGGAATAATGGCAGATATGGACATTGACTATAAAAATGGTCTCTGTCAATCGCAGCCAGTCAAATATTCATCAAGGAAAATAACCGAACAGCCTTATGTTTGAGAAGTAATTTTTATTTTGACAACCAGTTTCGGCTTCTCAGTAATGCCATCTTCAAGCCCCTATGCACTCCATGCATTGACGATCAGTTATATCGATGACAAGTCTTCGAAGTAAACACTCCAAAAGCAAATTCGCGGAATCCAGATATAGATGGCCGCAGTATGCAAATATCGATATATCTGACTGTATGTACTTGGAGTGCATAGTGGCTTCAAGATGGCATTACTGAGATGCCGAAACTGGTTGTCTAAATAAAATAACTTCTCAAATGGTTCAACTGGCTCTAGGCACTATGGGACTTAACATCGGAGGTCATCAGTCCCTTAGACTTAGAACTACTTAAACCGAAGGACATCACACACATCCATGCCCGAGGCAGGATTCGAACCTGCGACCGCAGCAGCCGCGCGGTTCTAGACTGAAGAGCCTAGAACCGCTCGGCTACCGCGGCCGGCAAAATAACTTCTCAAAACGTACAGCTGTTTGGAGATTTTCCTTGGTACATAAAAGAGATCAGCGGAGGCTGTTCATCGACTCCTCCAAAGCAAGTCTCAAGTGTGTGTTACAGCGTAATGGCAACGTGTTACCATCCATTCCGATTGGCCTTACATGAAATAAACATGTGACAACATGAAACAAAAATGTTATTGCGGTTGTACTATGACAAATTTAAATGGCAGATTTTCGGTGATCTGAAAGTCATAGCCATATTACTTGGGCTACAACACGGCTACATCAAATTCTGTTGCTTCCTGCTGTGCCTCTGGTATAGCGGCGCCAAAGCACTTTACTATAAAAAGAAAGACTGGCCTTGGCGTCAATCACTTGAACCAGGCAAGCCGGATGAAGTGGCCGAGCGGTTCTAGGCGCTACAGTATGAAACCGCGCGACAGCTACGGTCGCAGGTTCGAATCCTGCCTCGGGCATGGATGTGTGTGATCTCCTTATGTTAGTTAGGTTTAAGTAGTTCTAAGTTCTAGAGGACTGATGACCTCAGAAGTTAAGTCCCATAGTGCTCAGAGCCATTTGAACCATTTTTTTGAACCAGGAAAACACAATGTTATGCACGAAGAACTTGTCGAATCCAAGAACATAGCTCCCCCTGCTCTTCATTCGTAAAGACCTTGGACAAAATAAGGAAACCATTTCTCTATTTGCACGAGAAATTTTCACGTCTTAGTGATGCGAAAGTAAAAGAGGGGATTTACATGGGGCCCGGGTACGCAAACTATTCAAAAATGAATATTTCAACGTCAGCCTGATAGGTGATAAAAAGTTAGCTTGGGATGCCTTTGTTCAAGGGTACACAAATTTTCTACGAAATACGATGGCAGAAAACTATAACGATCTTGTGATAAATCTTCTGCACTTCTACAATAGACTGAGGTGCAACATGTCCTCTGAGTTACATTTCCTAAAGTCCCACTTGGACTTATTTCCTGGCAACTGTGGTGCTGTAAGTGACAAGCACGGAGAACGCTTCCACCAGCATATTTCGGATATGGGGATGAGACACCAGGGAATGTGGAGTGCACCAGTGTTAGCCGATTACTGCTGAACACTAGTCAGGGAATCACCAGGACAAAACAACAAACGCCACGCAAAGCAGTTGCGCCGCCTGCAGTGACTTTCCTCTGAGGGATAACACAAAGGTAAATACATGCATAAGCTTATATAGGAAATAACGTAAAGCTATCATAACCTCAAAACAAGGGCTAATCTTGCGTTTTCATTAACATTTTCGTTATCAGCACACTTGAAAACATATAAGACTAGCTGTTTTCATGCCAGTTGCAGAAAAAAGGAAAATTTTGTTGGCTAGTGTTATATAACTTGGTCTCCGGTCTGTAGTAACTTAGCATTTCTGTTCTCATGTCCGAAAAACGAAAGGATGCACCATCTCCAGTAGTACTGTATCAAACAATGCAAATTTCAAAGCTGTGTAAGGCAACTGATGTACAACTGCTATATTATTGCTATTATGTTTGAGATTTGCGGTAAAAAGCATATATGAAAATCAGTATGGCTAGTTTGCAGTTAACCTACATGAAAATTAACTAAAAAAATCAGAATTGAGGCCGAGACACGGAGAACGCTTCCACCAGCAAATTTCGGATATGGAAGTGAGATACCAGGGAAAGTCGAAGAACAAGAAGTTCTTTTAGACGCAGACCACCGCTTCTAGTTTGGTGAAAACAGAGATGAGATCAGTGAGCCAGGCTGCAGAGGAAACACAGATGTTTTATTACAGCGTTAATAGGGAATTCCTGTACCTGCAGGAGCAACTGTCTCTTGAGTGGGGGAACGTGAAACATATGGAATACCTCTCAAAGAAAGACAGACTGGCTAGAACGTGTTGTGGCGGTCAGTTCCATTCTTGAAGAGGCAGCGGCGACCTAGTGACTGAGTTTCTATGTAAGGATGGTAGAACAACAGGAAAGCGCTCCACGATTACAAAAGACAAAGCACACACCAAGCGAGCAAACAGCGATAAAGTTCCCCATTCCATTTCAATAGGCCACACAACTGTTTCTGTAAACATCCAGACAGCAAACTGTGTGCCCTGTTGGAAGCATTTCTTTGTAGACCCAGGCCACTGTTTGTCGTTTTTATTTGTGTTACTAAGTTATCGCTGTCGTTTACGTGTTTATCACAGGGCAAAGTCGCTTTGTCTATCTTCCGGTTAAAGCAGCCAACTGTTCAGTTACGAACGATTTTGAGTAAAGGATTTAAAAAAAATACAGCTACCATTCACAGTCTATTTAGTGAAGAATGTGATTAACTTTTTCGAAAGTCTTGAGATTAGACTTCATATATGAGCAGTGTTCAAAGGAAAAGGTACGAAACAACACTGCAGGTATAAATGAAGTTTTTATTCAGAAGTAATCACGAAAGGCCTGCATACAACTATCCCACTGCTTCACTAGCCGAAGGATTCCGAGTAACGAGTACTCCTTTGGCTGTGAGAAGAACCAATCCTCCACTGCGTCCTTCAGTTCAACGTACGAGGTCAAACATTTCCTTCAAAGTTTCTTTTTTTTTTCCCCTAACACACGGTAGTCGCAGGGCGACATGTCCGGACTGTAGAACGGATGATCAAGCTGCTCCCACTTTTAACTTGGTCGTTACGCTTTTTGTGACGTAGAAGTCGTGCGGACTCGCGTTATCGTGGAGCAAACACCCTCCCGTGAGTAGCCCAGGCCGTCCACTATTCGTGGACTTGCGTAGACTACGAAGTGTCTCACAGAACACGTCACTATTAACAGTTTTCCTGTGATCGAGGATTCGATGAGTATCGGACCACGGACCTCGGACGTCGAAAAAGAGGGTGAGCCTCACTTTGGCTACTGACGGCACAGCTCTGAGCTTTTTAGGGGATGTGACGCATGCGGGCAGCCATGCCGGACACTACACTCGCGCCCGTAGACGTCTCACGACGTTATCCCATAGCGCCACATGCAGATTTCAACCGGTTTGGTTGTTAGCCGTTTCGTATCGTTTCATTTGAGCACTCAGAAATGGAGAGAAACTTGCCGGAAAACGCGGCGGGGGACTTTATAATTTGTATAGATTCTGCTCAAACATCGCTGCTCTCTGTTATTGCAGCGCCAGACACCGCCTCCAGTGTAGCCAAGCATCTCGTAGCTACCATCATTGCCACAAGATCTCACTCCAAACGCTAATTTAATATTGAGCAGGTAACTATGCATATATTACACGCTCATCGTTGCTTTAATTACAAATTATACACACAAATCATCCTCGTAAATCAGTCTACTAGCGAAAAATCTGTGAAAATCCGTACGGTTCAAATGGTTCAAATGGCTCTGAGCACTATGGGACTTAACAGCTGTGGTCATCAGTCCCCTAGAACTTAGAACTACTTAAACCTAACTAACCTAAGGACATCACACACATCCATGCCCGAGGCAGGATTCGAACCTGCGACCGTAGCAGTCGCGCGGCTCCGGACTGCGCGCCTAGAACCGCGAGACCACCGCGGCATCCGTACGGTATTTCATTATTATTTCATTATATTAGTCTTGATATGCTGACAGAAAAACGCGACAGGGGACACTAATTTAGCAATACAGTATGTCTACATTTATAGTATTGTATCTGTTATGGTAAAATAAGATATGGAAGGGATCCTCTTCTTTATTACAGTCGAGTAATGGGAATACAAGTCCATGCTACGTAGATGTTTCCGGTAGCAGCCATAGTTAAGTGTCAGATGTATTGTAGCGCTCTTGCATCTTCCAGAGAACTGATGTTTCTCGCGCTAGACTTTTAGTCACCAGTACCAGATTAATTTTGCCATTAAATCTGCCTTTGTATTCAGATGCCTCTGCCCAATCTGCGTTCCATGTTAGCCTTTGGGACGTTTAAAAGGTCTGCCGTATTTACTATTGCCTCTCTTCATCTAAAGTGGCTATTTTGGCGGCTTCTAGGGCTTTTCCAGTAGTGGTGATTTCGACCCTTTTGTGGTTGCCGCAGGTAGCATGGGAATTCCGAGCAAGCTGTTTTGCAGCGTGTGTTTTCTGACGAGAGCCTCCCTCACTGCTGATTTACGTGTCTTTCACCAGCAAAGGGCGTGTTGTCACCATCAGTCAGGCAGTGGCCTCGCCGACAACTTTTGTTTTTTTCTAGTTTCGTAGATCTAAGTTCTGTACACTGTGAATAATGGAAATAATTACAACGACGAAAGGGAAACCGTGTCTTCTCAAGGATGGACACCCCTACTGGATGCATAGAAACTGTGATGAGTATACGAACTGGTTGTGTGTTAATTCCGGATGGAGTAAATGCCGAGGCCGTTTGAAAACTGCAAATGGCAGAATCATGGGTGAAAAATTCAAATGGCTCCAAGCACTATGGGACTTAACATCTGAGATCATCAGTCCCGTAGACTTAGAACTACTTAAACCTAACTAACCTACGGACATCACACACATCCATGCCCGAGGCAGGATTGGAACCTGCGACCCTAGCAGCAGCGCGGTTCCAGACTGAAGCGCCCAGAACCGCTCGGTCACAGCGGCCGGCTAATCCTGGGTGAACAGCAACATACTTGCCCATATGACGGAAAACATATGCATATTAAGAACGAATGCGTAACTGCAGGTAAAGAGTCCACGAAGAAAACAATGCCTGTTTCCAGTTTCTTAAAAAAGAATTTCAAGATCTGCAACACGAGTGTTTAGATTTCGTCGCAAATATGCCAAATTATGTGCTCTACAGCCTGGATTATTTAACGCAAGAGGGGAAATTGTTGGGACAACTCAGAACTCTGGCAGTAGTTCAGGGATTCAACTGATCAAAAAGATTTTGAAACTAACTGAGGATTATAGATTTTTGAAAATTTGTAAGGATCTGTTACAAAGGAGACCTGGAGTTCGGTTCTGAAGGAACGGAGAAAATCCTGTGTGAAAATGGAGCTGCTCTTATGGACGGGACATCTGACAGATGTTCGAAAAATTGAGACAATTCTACACTATACACGTTGACATATGACAGAAGAAGGGCCGAAAGTATTTTATTTTATTCCCTTTCCTCGTACTTTCTGATTTATTTCCTTTCCTTCTTGTTTTATTTTCTTTCCTCCCTGACAACACTCAAAATACTATGAAAGACGTTTTTTTCTGGATTAAAAAATAAGATGCCTGGACGTCCACCGAAAACTGCAAAGCTAAAATATCAACAACTGCAGCTTCGTAAACAGTGTTCCCAGAAACATCCCTTCCCGCTTGTAATTTTCACTTCAGGCAATACTTGTGGAAAAAAGTACAAGAACTAGGATTAACGAAGGAATATAGGGCTAGAGAAGAAGTGCGATTGCTCTTCCTCATGTGTGCTGCGGTGGCACATCTTCCATCAAACAGAGTTGATGAAGCTTGGATGGTAATAATGGTGGATATGCCCAGTGGAGAAATGGTCATGAAATTCGCAGACTATATAGACTACATAGTCAATCAAAGGATAGAAAATCGTAGTACACCACTTGAAATGTGGAATATCTTCTACCTTTTCACCAGCGGCAAAGGCCACGAACGTTGTAAAGGGCTGGCATAGGAAACTAAACTCTTTAATAAATCAAAAACGTCCGAATGTACACTTTCTGACAAATGACCTGAAGAAGGAAGCAGTAACTGCTATATTCGAAACTGAAAAAAGATTCTATTTGCCTGCCTCTTTTTTTTAAAAAAAAAGTGGGGGAGCGCTCGTTGCATAGCATTCTCCTCTGAATTCCAAAATATCATCTTGGTTCTCATCTACATACGGAGAAAGCAGAGCTCTCACGAAAAGGTTATTTTTACCCATATACTATCAAAGAGTAAAACGATAGAGAAACGACATGAAAGGATTTCTATGAACCCTATGATCAACACTTAACTGTGAATTTCAGGATAATTATGTTAGATGTGAATGTAACGCCATAAAATGGGTTGTCACAATCGTTACTTCCTTACGAACTTCCAGCAAGCTGGAGTAGCTACAGGGCAGCAGCTGGTATTAATCAGCACAACGGAGAAACACCCGACGTTGCAAATTTCACTTTTATTTACTTGATGACTAGTTTCGGTTGGGCAACATTTTCAGATCATCCAGACAGTCAAAACAGCATTTCTCAAAATATGAGAACCATGTCAAAAATATGAGAACCTTGCCAAGAAAACAATCATAAACATACAGTAAAGTGCAAACGAACAGTTAGAGAGCAGTTACCTGTCTGCTCTCTAGCTGTTGTTAAATATCTTACATTTTGGGAAATATCGATTTGACTATCTGGATGATTTGAAAATGGGTCCCGACCCAAACTAGTCGTCAAATAAATAAAACTGAAATTCGCAGCTTTGGCTGTTTTTCCCATTTATTTCGTTTACTTCCTTAGTCGGCGGGAATTTCTTATCCCTTACATATCTGCTTCAACAGTGAGCACAAAGACATTCATCTTCATTCAAAAAATGGCTCTGAGCACTATGGGACTCAACTGCTGAGGTCATTAGTCCCCTAGAACTTAGAACTAGTTAAACCTAACTAACCTAAGGACATCACACACATCCATGCCCGAGGCAGGATTCGAACCTGCGACCGCAGCGGTCTCGCGGTTCCAGACTGCAGCGCCAGAACCGCGCGGCCACTTCGGCCGGCCCATCTTCATTCTTTGATGTACCCATGTAGATGTGTATTGCGTTTCCATGTGTGAGGTGTCGTTTAAGCTGTTAGCAAATCCCTAAGATGCTGCAGATCCTACTGTCATCTACTAACGACTCACTGCCTGACGCATTGTCAAGCATAAGCCTGTTGAAAGTCAGCAGGTGCACTCCTAGATAGGAAATCAGAGATACAATGAAGAGAGCAGGCAAAAGTGACAGCGTTTAGGTTACCAGGGGTAAACAATAACGGTAGGGCCCTGTGAACTTCAGATGATCCGGCCAGCTCTCCCTAGGTAACCTTTTCATTTCAGATCGGAATATTAACTGGTAACTTCAAACCCCGTTTAGATGCTGTTGTAGGGTGTCATAGTAGACCGTAGTCCGCCCCGATAGCTGGGTGATCAGCGTGACGGATTGCCGTCCTACGGGCCCAGGTTCGATTCCTGGCTGGGTCGGAGATTTTCTCGGCTCAGGGACTGGATGTTGTGTTGTCTTCATTATCATTTCATCCCCATCCGGCGCTCAGGTTAACCAATGTGGCGTCGAATTTAATAAGACCTGCACCAAGGCGGCCGGACCTGCCCCGCCAGGGGCCTCCCGGCCAATGACGTCTTGAGAACCGCAACGTCAGTGGATCCAAACAGGTTAGAGTGCGATGGGAAATGAGTAAAACTGCTGGAACAGCGGCCTCACTCACGAGAGCCCTCAGGTCTGGACAAGTGACGTAAAACGCTGTTGTTGCTAGCCATAATAGGAAGGGAAGCGACGTTTAGCTTTCGAGTGAATGTTGTAGTATCAAACATAGAGTCTGTTTGTATGATGTCCTGCAGAGTGGAAGGAAACGACCTGAACGTTACTGGCCATAGACCCACGTCAGATTGGCCGATGCCCGATGGATTGGTGGGTCGACTATAGATAGGGAGGAATAGCGTGCGGCCACAATCCTTCAAAAAAACACGATTTTTGTGCTCATTGATGTTCTCAATTGGACCGTGGGGATGTCACTCTTCGGCAGCCTGTGGTAAACTCCGTTTTAAGTACTCTAAGTATTCTAAGTACTTTTCAGTGGTGCTAGTGACTGCTATAGTTTGCTCAGGATGCGGTGTCCTATCCGCAGTGACCAATTTTCGTCCAAAGCACTGGGCGAGTTCATTCGTTTGTTCGGAAGAGGAGGCCGATAAGTGTTTCCCACCTTTACGTCGGTCAGCGATGACAGAATCGAGACGCACACCCTGAAATGTTTCTTAATTGATTTTACAGAAACTATTCGGTAAAAAAATTCATTTTTGCTTTAGTTATAGTTTTATATTTTACATTCACGATGCTGTGCCCATCATTCCGTTAATGGTCAGTCACTGTGATATTTGTGTGGAAGTAAGACACTGCGTGAAATTCGTAAAAGTTTGCAATGAAAAACAGAGTTCGCTATGATTTTAAGTTTAGCACATATGACGTAATATCTTGTTGCGTATGAAATTTAGCTAACATACTGAATTTCTCTTTAGACTTGGTTAGAGGTGTTTTCTCGAGAAAACTGATCGCGGCGATCTTTATGCTGTTCATTTTTGGAACACAGCCTGCGACCAGCTTAGAGACAGAAGTGATGACACTTTCTGCAGGACCTGAGCATCATTTTGCAGGACAATGCTCAAGCACGTACAGTGCAAGCTGTTACTGATTTGTTTGACTGATGGGGCTGCTAAGTGCTATACCACCTACTGCACTACCCTGACTTAAGCCCTCGTAAGTTCAACTCGATTTCTAAACTGAAGGAAACACTTCACGGCATTCGCTTCAAAACTGCTGCAAATTCGTCGGGCAACAGACCGCGCCGCTCGAACTATCAACACAACTGGCACTGCTAAGAGTGTCCTACGACTTCCACATCGCTGGCAACGGGTTATACACAATGCTGGTGACTACTTTGAAGGTCAATAAAACTTTGTAACAGTATCCATCTTGTACGAGCTGTAAATAAATAGTTGCCGCTATTAAAATTCCAACCCTCCTACATGAAACAACAAACTTTCAAAGAACGACAGTTTGTTGCTTTTTTTCTCAGGTTCTCTTTTCTGTAATATCTGTAAAATTTTTAAGTCGACTTCATCCAGTTTGTATGTTGGCTTGTAGGTGGTTTTGCTTTTGAAACAACTGTTTCTGCTGTTAATTCAACTGTAGTCACTGCCGGAGGTATTGGTGGAGTAGTAAGTTCATCATTATCGTAGTCTACATCTCCATTGTTAGTTTTCTTCCGTTTCTCTTTCCTCGTATATTTTCGCAGAAACTGTAGATCATTGTTTAATATGTACTTTTTTCTTTGGAGGCGTGTGAACCAATCGCTTTTAATTCCTTGTATTTCTTTCGTAATTTGATAAAAGCATTACATACGTGGTTCCACCTTCACGTGACTGCTATGTCTGAAAATGCAGTATTTGTAAGGCGAAGTAAGGAAGTATATTGAATAACTACAACGTAACTATAATATTTATGTTGCACTGACACTAAAACAATGTTTTTATTTTTAGGGATTTGGCCAGTGTATGCACATTTACCGACCTCCATTATTCGTACAGAATTGGAATATCTACAGAAAGATTGACTGTTAAAGAGATCTGTCAAGCTCTGTGGCTAGTTTTGCAAAGTTAGTGCGTTTCAACACCCACTAAAGAATCCTGGGAGGAATCAGCAAAGGTATCTGAATCAATAAATTTCCCCCATTGCATAGGTGCGATAGATGGAAAACACATCCGTCTCGATGTCCAACGGGAAGTGGCTCTATATTCTTCAATTATAAAAATTATAACTCAATTGTGTTAATAGCTATCGCAGACAGTTCGTACCGATTTACTTGTTATGGAAAAGAATAGACTCTAAACATTGTAAATCAATTGAAAGTGGTTCACATAATCTACCGGAAGAGATGTACCTACAAGGAACAGAAAGCTCGATCCACACTCCCACCGATCACCACCTATCCGCAGTCACTGTCCATTATACTATCATTTGCTGCTCAGAGATTCCCACAGGAGGTCGTACGTCTCTCGTGCATTCGCACTGAAGAAAGTGGATCCATTGCCCATACAGGTTTATCAATTATGTGAATGCGTAGTGTCTGTTCCTTCGAAAGAGCGGATCGACAGTGAAGCGTACCGAGATAGACCGTACAGTTGCCATACCGCCCTGCCTCGGATGGTGCAGTGGCTACCGCACCTGCCTAGTAAGCAGAAGCTCCCGGGTACGAATCCCGGTCCAATACACATTTTCGCACGACGCCGTTGATTCCGCTTAAAGTCCCTCTGCAGCTGACAGCAGTGTTTCCCCTACCATTTACACAAAGTGCTTCGCAGCTGCAGGATCTGCGTGGTATCTGTTCTTTCGAAGGAACAGACACCAGATTACCAGGCTGGATTTCGAAATAACTGTCCCACAACTGATATTTGTTTACTATACAACAGATCTTTGAGAAATACTGGGAATTTAATAAAAACACCCACTGACTTCCAGTGAGCCTACGACAGCATCGCAGCAGTGAAGTTCAGAGGATCCATATCCCCCACCTTTCCAATTAAAACAGGCTTACGACAGGGAGACGCTCTTTCATGTGTCCTTTTCAACCTTGAATTAGAGTAAGTAGTTCGGGAGACTAATTTACATCTATACAATGGTCTCCGATTCGAACACAGTGAAGTAAAACTCCTGGCTTATGCAAATGATATAGTGTTGCTGAGTGAAACTGAAGAAGAACTGAAAGACATGTACAGATCTCTCAGGCACAGTGCCAGCAAAATGGGGCTTTTGATTAACCAAGAAAAAACCGAATATATGGAAATAGGTCGAGTCATAAACCCAAATCCTTACTTTGAAATTGACCAGCATTCTAAATTCAGAAAAGTTCTCCAGTTTAAATACCTTGGATCACGTTTCAACAGTAAAAATATCATAGCAATGGATATAAACGAAAAAATAGCCTCAGAGTCAAGATGTCTGTACTCACTAAGCAATCCACTAAAAAGTAAAGCTTTGTCAATCACCCCAAAGATGAAGATATGCAACACTATCATCTGCCCCGTAGTACTGTAATGTTCAGAAAGCTGGACACTTACAAAGAATGAAAGAGAAAAACTGAATGTTTTCGAAAGAAAAGTAATGAGAAAACTCTGCGGACCTGTGTTGGAGAATGGTGTATGGAGAATTCGAAAGAACAATGAAATTTATCAGTTAATGAAGCAACCCACTATCATCCAGAAATTAAAAAGTAGGAGACTGCAATGGGCTGGACATGTGGCTGGAATGGAAAACAACAGGACCACCAAGAAAGCATTTGAAGGAATTCTACAGGCAACAAGACCATTGGGTCGACCCCGTACAAGGTGGAAAGATGACATAGAGAAGAACATCAAAGCATTAGGAATTTGCACAGGGTGGAGACAGGCTGCGAGAGATAGAAGGCGATGGAAGCACATCGTTGATGCAGCGCGTGGTCTACAGGGCCTGTGATCGCTGAGAAGAGAGAAGAAGAGAGAGAGACACCAGCCATTGTTGTGCGTCCATTAAGATTTTCATCCCGAGTATCTGTTTCACAATACGTGCAAATGTAACTACGAATTTATATGTTTCCACAATGTCAATAACCATGATAGTAATAAACCGCCAGTATATGAAACAATAGAGTAGCGCCTTGAACACCTTTTTCTGCTATCTGTAATGAGACACGAAGTATCTATGTAGTACTTTTTGAGGTGGCTAGAAAATTTCTTAATTCGTTTCATGTTGCAATACTCGATGAACTGCGAAATGTCACGCACATAAAGTAGAGCATCTGAAGTATTTCGAAAGGTAACATTAAATAATACGGCTAAAGCTGTGGACTTCCGAGCTATAAAAACACTATCGGCGCGTTCTTCCAGAGTCAAATCACAGACTAAACAATCGTTGCGCCACAAAGCGTGGCGCAGCAGCGGTCGGTCTCAGTTCCTATCTGTACGCCGGCCGATGTGGCCGAGCAGTTCTAGGCTTTTCAGTCTGGAACCGCGCGACCTCTACGGTCGCAGGTTCGAATCCTGCCTCGGGCATGGATGTGTGTGATGTCCTTAGGTTAGTTAGGTTTAATTAGTTTTAAGTTCTAGGCGACTGATGACCTCAGAAGTTAAGTCGCATAGTGCTCAGAGCCATTGGAACCATTTTGTTAAGTCCCATAGTGCTCAGAGCAATTTGAACCTATCTGTACTAAGAGTGTATTGTGTCTTCTCAGCAGTTGTGTAAACACTACTTCCAACATTCATACACATGTACGCGCCCATACATCTAAAATGATAAATAGACAAGGAACGAGGATCGTTCTAAAAGTAAAGAATGTTTGTCTGTCAAAGGTAATGGAAGAAAACTTATTTTAAAACATACGATCGTATCTTAGCTATTTTTCTATGTAGTCGGCGTTCATATTTAAAGATCTGCCGTAGCGCTCGACAAGCTTTCCTATGCCTTCTGCACATTCTCAGTTAGTAGTCGTTTCCACAGTGCTTCCCGCCCAAAAAGACCGCTCAAATTGGTGAAAAGATGGTAATCACTCGTGGCAAAGTCCGGGAGATATGACGAATGTTCAAAAATTTCCCATTTAACTGCCGAAGGAAATCCTTCGTCAACGCAGAAGAATGCGGACAAGCGCTGTTGCGAGAAAGGGCATCAATGGACAATCAACACCATTTGTTCCGAACGGCGCGGTGTAGTCTGACAGAAGACTGCTAAATTTACGGTGACTCCTCTAGGCACAAATTCGATGAGCAGAATCTTCTTTAGATTCCAAATACTGTGGCAAAAACCTTTCTCGACTTCAAAATTTGTTAGGCTTTTGTTTTGTTTTATCGGGGACCGTAAATGATTCCATCCCATTGACTGGTACTTAGTTTCTGCGAAACCTGCCACCAGTAACAATGTGTTTCAGAAATTCCTCGCCACCCTTGTCATACCAAGTGTTAGTAATCAGTGCAGCTCCCATTCGTCTTTTTATTTATTTACTTTTCGTCTATCATAATTCGAGGAACCGCCTGACATACTTTTCTCCATAGCCGAAATCACCACTAACAATTTGATAAAGAGCTGCTCGCGAAATTAGCCCATCTGCAATGAAACTTCAAACCTGTTGAATTTTTTATCCAATCCTTGATTTGAGTTTCTCGGTCAGAACTAACGCTCGGCCTGACCGCTTCGTCTTGAATATTTTTGTAACAGTAGCTTCATTCATGAGTTTTCGATGCACTTCAGTTCTCTGTCTGTAAATTTCGATAGAGCATACATGATCAGCCAGAACATTAGCCGGTATGTCCACCTTTGGCACGGCTGACAGTGGCGACACAGGGAAGCGATGAGGCCATGGCAGGTGGCTGGAGGGATTTGGCACCACATCTGCACACACAAGCCACCTTATTGCCGTGAATTCCGGGGCAGGGCAGCGATGAACTCCGTCGCCACGTTCAGTCACATCGCAGACCTATTCGATCGGCTTCAGATATGACGAGCGATGGGGGCAGCACATCAATTGTAACTCGCCACGGTATTCCTTGAACCACTCCATTAAAATGCCTGGCCTTGTGACATGGCTGATTCTCTTGCTGAAAAATGCCACTGCCATCGGGAAACGTGATCGACATGAAGGTGTGCAGTGGTATGCATTAAATGTGCGATACTCCTTGGCCGTCATAGTGCCTAGCACGAGCTCCACTGAACCCGCGGATGCCCACGTGTATGTTTCCCAGAGTATAATGGACCCGCCGCTAGCTTGTCTCCGTCCCGCAGTACAGGTGTCAAGTAGCTTTTCCCCTGGAAGACGATGGATTGGCGCCCTCCCATCGGCATGGTGAAGCAGGTATCGGCATTCATCAGACCATACAGCCCTCTTGTCACTGCGCCGCCGTCCAATGCCGATGGCCGTTACCATTTTACTCAAAGTTAACATTTACACATGCATGACTGTCGTCTGCGGAACCCCACCTTTAGGTCTGTTCGGTACACTGTGTGTTCAGACACACTTGTAATCCGCCTAGCATTAAAATCTGATGTTAGTTCCGCCACAGTTCGGCGCCTCTCCCGTTTTACCAGTCTGCCCAGCCTATGGCGCCCAACACCACGTGGTTTCATATTGGTTTCGCCACGTGTTGAAGACACTCACCACTGCACTCCTCGAACATCCGACAAGCCATGTATTTTCCGAAATGGTCGTGCCGAACCTCCGGGGCCGGACGAGAGGTTCTAGGCGCTTCAGTCCGGAACCGCGCGACCGCTACGGTCGCAGGTTCGAATCCTGCCTCGGGCATGTATGTGTGTGATGTCCTTAGGTTAGTTAGGTTTAAGTAGCTCTAAGTTCTAGGGGACTGATGACGTCAGATGTTAAGTTCCATAGTACTCAGAGCCATTTGAACCATTTTTGAACCTCCGGGTCATCACAGTCTGCCCTCGGTTAAACTCAGATAGATCGCTCGCCTTCCCCATTCTACAAACGGACAGCACGCTCACTGATTCTACATGCACCCTGAGGGTGTCTGACTAGCAGTCATTTCTCGCCAAGTGACGATGGACGGGTTTATATCGATAGTAAGTCGGTGGTCATAATGTTCTGGCTAATTAATGTAATTTTATTGCGTTCAGAAACCGGAGTTACCTCACATTTGGTGGGATCCTTAATTCTGTTACACATTTTAAATTCGAACAAATGAACAGTTAGCAACCGTTCCTGCTCGCTGTTGGTGTCTTACTTACGTTTAGGAGGATATATGACACGGCAGCGAGGGTGAGGGCAGAATAGCGCAGATCGTCACATCAAAACATTCTTTACATTTAGAATGACCCACTTATGTGTGAGTACCACATTAGGAATTGTAGCGGGCAGCTGCCGGAGAGTGACGGGGGGGAGGGGCTTTACATTGCGCCGAAGACGGAGCTGTAGCACACCAAGATGTGAAATCATTTGTAAACATAAAAGAAGATTAGTAGAGGTACGGATAGACAATCGGAAAAGGTTATAGATAAGATCAGAGCTGAACGTCTGCAGAAAAGATCATTGATATCTTTTTGGTCACAACGCTTCCTCTCCTCTTGATGAAATTATTGTAAGCCTTCCGAATAACTTTTGTGTCCAGGAAACAATAACACCTTGTCTAGTCACATTAATGTGACCACCTGCCAAAAGCCTGAATAACTATATTTTGCAGCGCGGACCGCTGGAAGTTACCAACAGGAATCTGGAACCATGCCGATTCCATTGCCGTGGGCAGCTGCGCTAGGTTTTTCCGTTGAGGGCCCATTTCATGTACAGCGCGATCAGAGTGGTTCCACAGATTGTCGACTGGTTTTAAATTCGAGAGATTTGATGACCAAGGAAGTACGGTAAACACATCCGGGTGCTCTTCGAGGCACGTACCTACACTGCGAGGTTTGCGGCACGTTCTGTTGTTCAGCTGGTGGGTGTTATCGTGCCGAGGAGAAACAAACTGCGTGTATTGATGGGCATGGTCTCCAAGAATAAATGCGTACTTGTGCTGATCCACTATGCCTTCCAGAATGACGGGATCACCAGGGAAATTCATGAAAACATCCAGACCATAATGCTCCCTCCTCTGGCCTGAACCCTTCCAACAACTGTATCAGGGTGCTTGTTCGACGGAGCACAAAACGCGATTCATTTGAAAAGACCACCTGTCGCCACTCAGTTCTCGTCCAGTGGCGGTAATGGCATGCAAATTCCAGTCTTCGTCGCCGGTGAACAGCAGTCAGTTGGGTGCATGAACCCCGCGCCGGCTCCTGACGCCTATACGTAGCCACGTTCGCTGAACGGTCGTTGAGGAGGTACCTTTGGTTCATCTGTGCGGTCTGCTGCTCAACAGTTGCACGTCTATTCGCGCATACATATCTCCGCAGCCGTCATTCACCCCTTTCATGACCCGTGGTGCACCACTATTGCCTCGGCATCAGTTGTGGATAGCGCCATTTTGCCACGAATGTTATACTTTAACCACTGCGGGATGTGCACAGTATACAAGCTTGGGCGTTTCTGAAATGCTTTCACCATTAGCTCGAAAGTCAATGATCATGACATTTTGGACGTCAAATAAATCACTCCATTCCTGCAATACGATTACGATTGCACTGCTTTCCGCGTCCCTCCCGACAATCTTCACAATATCCTCCACTGCTAATGCTGCTACCTGCCGTCTGTGGGTGGTTATTGCACATTAATGTGACTGGGCCGTGTAATTCCCTGTAACTGAAACTATAATCTCATAAATGTCGTGTTCCTCTGTTCAGAACTGACCGCTACTTTTCACCTAAAATCTGCTTATGTACGTGTTCACTGGAATGTTCTAACAGACTACAATGAAACGACAAAGATTTGTACCTGTACCAGTAATTGATAGTGGATCGTCAAATCGAGAACGCTCCCTTTGGTTTCGTCCACTGGCTTTATGCATGGCGAATACGTTGATACGTAAGGTGTGGAAATGACGCAGGTGGCCCACGACAAAGTGCTGGAGTGTACAGTAATCTATGTAGTTGGGGTGGAGATTGTTCTGGAATATCAAATAAAAGTTCATGAATGCTCCACCGAGCATAAAAGATAGAACTGAGGCGAAACCAAGTAGAACGTAACAAAACACACTTTCGAACAAGGATTTTCAATGTCACGCCTTTCATGCAGTTTGAATGTCAATTCCGTTGTTTCTTTATTCCCGTAACGCCTCACTCTGCCTCCACGTGACTGGAGCCCAGTTCTGAATTCGCCAGAGTTCTCAGGCACTTTCCCAAGAAATCCAAACCAAGACCTGTGGCCAAATTCAAACCTGACATTCACAAAGCAGAAACACTGCAGCTCGTTACGTCTTTGAGTTGATATTGCCACGCCGTCCTCTGATAAGTCGGTATTAAAACCGACGCGATAAAATATAACATTATTGTATAATAAATTGAAATGCGTTCCGATATGTACTGAACTATGACGATGTACTATGAAAAACAAGGCAATACTATTGTCATTGTGGGTTTGTTACGTACAAATCTTCAAATTTAATTTTCAATCGAAGAAACATTTTCAGCTAAAAAAACTTTTCTTGGGCAGCAGGGCTCCTAGCTGATGCAGGGACCCTAGGCAGTTGCCTTCATTGCCTAACAGATAATCTAGCCCCGCCATTCGGTCGTCTACTACAATGTTTAGGTTTGTATGAGTATCGGCCAAGAATACTTTATGGATTACTGGGGGACAATCCAGATCGCCGTTTACGCTAAATCCTTTTGAATGAAGAAATGCAAGGTGATGGCATAATTCGAAAAATTTGTTGTCCTCATGAAGTTAATTTTAAGCTGACAGGAGCTGTTAATAAGCAAACAACTATATATGCTATGGCGCAGAAAACCCCCATGTTACAATTGAAAAACAATTTCATCAGCCTAAGGTTACAATTTTGGTGCGCCTTTCATGTCAAGGGACCATTAGGCCTATATTTCTCTATACAATTGTTACCCACTACGTCTATCTTAACACGCTGCTGTACACTGATATTCCACAATTAAGTCTGCAGCAGTGCAATGAAGAGTTCTACTTCCAGTAAGATGGAGCTCTTCCCCACTATGCTTTAACAGTGCGTGGATTTCTTGACAACGAATTAGCCAGCAGAGTTCTAGGTGAACAAAGGTTAACTGAATGGCCGCCACCATCACCGGCCCTTACTCTATGCATTCTTTCTTTTGGGGTGTTATCAAAGATAAAGTCTTTGCAAGAAAAACAGGCACTGCTGGTAGCACGTGTCAATTCGTAACAGAAGCACGCAAGACATTCATGACAATAACGAACTTCGTGCCCAGGTGTTCTTGAGTACGGTGACTTCATGAACTTTTTTCCTGCAATTTTCCATAATAAATTCCATTTCATTCTCATTTCATTAACAACCTATTTTGTAATACATACTACTACTACTACTACTACTACTACTACTAATAATAATAATAATAATAATAATAATAATACCCCCTGTATACCTACTTACGCATCCCCTTGAATATCAGATCTATCCTTAGTGTACCCTTCTCACTCTTGTTCGTAAGTTTCAAATTTTTTGAGTTATGTACTAGGCTTTGTCCCAAGCTGCTTCTTCTGGTTCTCAATTTTTTTTTTCTTTCTGTTCGTTTAGTTTCTATTTTCGTCGTATCTTTTTCTGTTATTTTGCGAATTTTGTTGTAGACGTTGTAGGAATGAGTCGAATTTATATTTTATTTCTGCTTCAAAATCTTCTGCTTCTTATTTTATTATGCTTGCCTATGGTGAGTATTGCTGCCTATTTTATGTATGCAGTCTACGAGTCCGTGTTCAATTAATTTTCAGCAGGCTTTTCCAACATATAGTCCTTATGTATCATCCGACTGCTTTATAATTTCTTCTTGTATGATAGTGGACTATGTTGTCGAGATTTTTGGCTCCCCAGATCTAGCAGCAGGGAGCTGTGCCAATATTACACCGTTTGACGACTTCTGCATCTCGTAATTGAGGTCTTAACCCATAATTTTTTACAGAAAATGAAGCTACGTATGGCAGTGTTGGGTGGGAGATCCCCAAGGAATACACAGAGCTGCCGAATCGGAAATGCGTTTTTCTCCCTCCGCGCACAATAGGTTCATTCCTCTTGGTGTGTGACAGTTATGTCTCCGGCGTGTCTGATGAGATTAGGTGTCAGTTACGGATACGAGTACAGTGTTGTGCCATGTTTGTGTTGTGTGATGTTGTGTTGTGAGAAGGAGGGTGACAGCCCACTCCTCTCGGATAATATCACCAAGGGGGCCGGCACGTATAACGTACCTATCCGACGAACTGAACCGAGCGAGGTGGCGCAGTGGTTAGCACACTGGACTCGCATTCGGGAGGACGACGGTTCAATCCCGTCTCCGGCCATCCTGAATTAGGTTTTCCGTGATTTCCCTAAATCGTTTCAGGAAAATGCCGGGATGGTTCCTTTGAAAGGGCACGGCTGATTTCCTTCCCAATCCTTCCCTAACCCGAGCTTGCGCTCCGCCTTTAATGACCTCGTTGTCGACGGGACGTTAAACACTAACCACCACCACCATCGACGAATTGATCACAATCAACACTTTATGCCCTTACTTCATGAGACACTATGAAGAGATTTGGAACTTAATGTAGGACATTGGAGCGAAGTCTATTGATCAACAACTTTACGCCAAATAGTGGTGGTAAAAATAACTTACAACATCCAGATCTACCTCCGAGTCACCAAGCCACCGCGCAAACGTGCAGTAGCAACTTCGGCAACTTCTCCCTTTTTCTTTTTTATTAGGAGACACGCTGCTAGGGTCGTAAAAGGTCGGTACCGTGTTATAAAAATGATCGAGGAACGTAAATGGGAATTCTTGGAATGAAGGTTTTCTCAAAATCTTGTTGTGTCAATTTAGAGGATCTATATTCGACAAAAACTGTGTAACTATTATGCTTCCACCATTTTATATATCGCTTTGGGATGAAGAGCATAAGATAAAAGAGGTTAGCTTGAGTATGGAGATCAGATGAAACTATATGTTTCCAGAGGCGTTTTCAAGTCTAACACCTAGAACGAATATATAAGAAGACTGAAGCGGCGAATGAAAATTTGTACCAGAGCCAGGATTCCAACCCGAATTTTCATTCGACGCTTGCGTCTGCATATGAACATCAAGTGTATGGAGGTATTGTACAGAGTGGCTAAGATAGGCAATAGGCGTCAGGTTAGAAGGGGATTTAGGGTTGATAAGAATGCATGCATACTCAACACAAAAGTGGTTTATTTAGACAAGGATGAGCGGACTCTACATAGGGAGAGCCATAGTGAGAGGGTTCAGTGTCTTCTAGGGATGTCAGGATTTCGGAGTGGTCTGCCGTGGACCGTGGCAAGCAGCAGACAAAGCGAACAGCCTTCTAGAGTCGCTTTAGGTAAACCTCTCATAATTTCATTGGTGGCTTGTGTAGCGTCGCTCCATCCGCGCTGACATCGCCGCATCAGCACTGGTGGCACAGCGCGTGGGCCCCGCCTCCCTGTCTAGGCCTGGGCGGAATGATCGTATGATCGAATGATCGTTCACAAAACTGAGGCGAGGCTGTTACAGTTATCTTATTAATAATTATACATTTTACCGTACACAACCAGACGTTTTCCCGCGTTCAATAGGTGAATGAAACAGGAAAGAAAATAAATAATATTACTATTCTGTCTAAAACTGACATGGTGAGACAGTGGCTGCGTACAATTAACGTAGGTTGATTCTTACAAAGAAGAAGACAACAACCAGCCACTATTAATACTGCTATTTATTTAAGTTAATAGCGCCGTAACCGGTTTCGAACAGAGAAGTTCATCATCAGACGGCTGTTAACAAGATTTGCAAGATACACTTTACACAATCGTCAGTTTTCGATTTTTAGTCTTCCACTGTGGCGAAATATTCTTGGTGTGTTGGTGCCCTACGGTAGAAACCGGTGTTAGGGGCGCCGTATGTGTACATAAAGAATCTCCGTATTCCATCGTTTGGAGATTCTTTATGTTCATATAGGGCGCTCCCAACACTGTTTTCTGCCCTAGGGCACCAACACACCAAGAATATTTCGCCACAGTGGAAGACTAAAAATCGAAAACTGACGATTATGTAAAGTGTATCTTGCAAATCCTGTGAACAGCCGTCAACATCTACATAAATACTCCACAATCCACCATACGGTGCGGGGCGGAGGGTACCTCATACCACAACTAGCGTCTTCTCTCCCTGTTCCACTCCCAAACAGAACTGCCGTCCGGTGTGGCCGAGCGGTTCTAGGCGCTTCAGTCCGGAACCGCGCTGCTGCTACGGTCGCAGGTTCAAATCCTGCCTCGGGCATGGATGTGTGTGATGTCCTTAGGTTTAAGTAGTTCTACGTCTAGGGGACTGATGACCACAGCAGTTAAGTCCCATAGTACTTGGAGCCATTTGAACCCGAACAGAAGGGAAAAATGACTGCCTATATGCCTCTGTACGAGCCCTAATCTCTCTTATCTTATCTTTGTGGTCTTTCCACGAAATATAAGCTGGCGGCAGTAAAATTGTACTGCAGTCAGCCTCAAATGCTGGTTCTCTAAATTTCCTCAGTAGCGATTCACGAAAGGAACGCCTCCTTTCTCCTAGAGACTCCCACCCGAGTTCCTGAAGCATTTCCGTAACACTCGCGTGATCATCAAACCTACCAGTAACAAATCTAGCAGCCCGCCTCTGAATAGCTTCTATGTCCTCCCTCAATCCGACCTGATGGGGATCCAAACGCTCGAGCAGTACTCAAGAATAGGTCGTATTAGTATTTTATAAGCGGCCTCCTTTACAGATGAACCACATTTTCCCAAACTTCTACCAATGAACCGAAGACGACTATCCGCCTTCCCCACAACTGCCATTACATGCTTGTCCCACTTCATATCGCTCTGCAATGTTACGCCCAAGTGTCAAGCGCTACACTACTAATGGAGTATTCAAGCATTACGGGATTATTTTTCCTATTCATCTCCATTAATTTACATTTATCTATATTTAGAGTTAGCTGCCATTCTTTACACCAATCACAAATCCTGTTCAAGTCATCTTGTATCCTCCTACAGTTACTCAACGACGACACCTTCCTGTACACCACAGCATCATCAGCAAACAGCCGCACATTGCTATCCACCCTATCCAAAAGATCATTTATGTAGATAGAAAACAACAGCGGACCTACCACACTTCCCTGGGGGCACTCCAGAAGATACCCTCACCTCCGATGAACACTCACCATCGAGGACAACGTAATGGGTTCTATTACTTAAGAAGTCTTCGAGCCACTCACATACTTGGGAACCAATCCCATATGCTCGTACCTTAGTTAGGAGTCTGAGTGGGGCACAGAGTCAAACGCTTTCCGGATGTCAAGGAATATGGCATCCGTCTGATACCCTTCATCCATGGTTCGAAAGATATCATGTGAAAAAGGGCGAGTTGCGTTTCGCAGGAGCGATGCTTTCTAAAGCCGTGCTGATGCATGGACAGCAACTTCTCTGTCTCAAGGAAATTCATTATATTCGAACTGAGAATGCGGTCTGATAATGAACTTGTCAGTTCGAAACCGGTTATGGCGCTATTTACTTAAATAAACAGCAGTATTAATAGTGGCTGGTTGCTGTCTTCTTCTTTCTAAGAATCAACCCACATTGGTACGATGTACCTTGCGCCATGCACTTTACAATCGCTTGTCAAATTGTATGTAGCCGTGACGTATGTGCTCTCGTTGCTCACGAAGGTCGGCATTACTAAAGGCAACCAATGACCCCGTAAGGGCAACTTGAAATCAGGTCTCGTGAATCCGGCCTCCGAGGGCCAATTTGGTGTTGACAAGGCTCAGCGGGCAAGCAACGGCGGTAATTTCGGAGAGCTGCATGCAGCGACGCCCATCATCGAGGTTAACCAAGCGGAGGACGCGGCGTGGCGTTCCACCTGCCAAGGGCTCAGGAAGCGTGTCGGCCCCACGTGTGAGAGGCACACGTGTTGCGCTAACTAGCGGGCGGAAGTCGCCGATCCGCCCACCGCCGGTCACCTCTGATTTATGGACAGCTCCGGCCTCTCCGGGCTGCAAAAAGCAGAAAACGCTGCCTGCTTCCTGCTACCGGCTTCGCGAAAACTTCACACTGCTGCCACTCACTTCCTGCAGTCCGTGGCTGTTCACTATGCTCTACCAATACCTTTTGCGGACATCGGCCCGATACCATAGATTTAACAGATTTTTTTGTCAAGGATTAATCTTAAAAATCGGTACTCGATAAGTATACCTAGGAGTCATATTGTATTGCTAGCCACTACAAAGTTGTTAATTTTTGGCAAGGAAAAGACTGCAAGAGTTCCTTCAGGTACGCAATATAATAGCGTTGGAACTTAAATAGTGGCAACTATTTATTCACAACCGATACAAAAGAGTTACATGTTACTGCCCTTCAAAGTAGTCACCAGTGTTGTGAAGAACCCGTTTCCAGCGATGTGGAAGCCGTTGTATACCGTTAGCAGAACATGCTGTTGATGGTGCGAATGGAGTGGTCTAGTGCCTGTCGAATCTCTAGCCGGCCGGAGTGGCTGTGCGGGTCTGGGCGCTACAGTCTGGAGCTGAGCGCCCGCTACGGTCGCAGGTTCGAATCCTGCCTCGGGCATCGATGTGTGTGATGTCCTTAGGTTAGTTAGGTTTAATTAGTTCTAAGTTCTAGGCGATTGATGACCTCAGAAATTAAGTCGCATAGTGCTCAGTGCCATTTGAACCATTTTTTTTGTCGAATCTCTGGAACAGTTCTGAAGCGAATGCCACGAAATGGTTGCTTTAACTTCGGAATCAAATCAAAGTCTCAAGGACTTAAGTCCGGGGAGTGTGGTGTATGGTACAGTACTTCCCAGTCCCATCGACCGAACTGAGCAGCCACAGCTTGCGCTGTATGCGGCCGCGCATTGTCGTGCAAAATGATGGGTGGGTTGCGCAGAAAGAAAGCTCACGAATCGTATAGCGTCGAGCACTGTACACTAATGCGGCAACAGCGTGCACTACTTCTTCAGAGACTCTAGGACGACCTGCCCGATGCATGGCTGCCACACTTTGCCGACCTCCGTTGAAGGTTTTTACGCAACATGCCACTGTTCTGTACGGCAATGCCGATTTCCCGCAGGCCTCTTGAAGACCTTGATGATACTGTCGTGCCGGCCGGGGTGGCCGAGCGGTCCTAGGCGCTACAGTCTGGAGCCGCGCGACCGCTACGGTCGCAGGTTCGAATCCTGCCTCGGGCATGGCTGTGTGTGATGTCCTTAGGTTAGTTAGGTTTAAGTAGTTCTAAGTTCTAGGGGACTAATGACCTCCGCAGTTAAGTCCCATAGTGCTCAGAGCCATTTGATACTGTCGTGCTGTACGACTGTGGCACATTCAGTCTTCATCCAACTCCGTTATTCCTGCTTCGAAAACATAGTGACACCGTTACGTTAGACCGCTCGCTCACGAGTGACTATGTTTCCCTCGATTGTGTGCACGCCGGTGACGTGGGACGGGTGAGTCCATTTGCTCGGAGGTAAGGGAGGTATGTCAACAACGTGTGCTATCAGAGACAATAGTAGATTCCATTGCATAGTGTCTCCACAGCAGTGTTACCACTATTTAAGTTCCAACCTACGTTCATCTGAAGCCTCTCATCAATGATTAGATTCCACGGAACTGCTGAACTACAGGGAATTTGATCGGGCAACGTAAATAGGAATTCTTGGGAAGCAAATTCTCGCGGAACTTTATCGGATCGTTGCCATCATTTTATATCTCGCGTAGGAATGATGAGAATGAAATAGGGCGCCTGAGTGCTAATCAAACCAGGAACCTTTATGAGCAGTCACATGAACATGTTTGTTATCATCACAGAAGATTGGAGTGGCCACAGCATACTCATTGTGAGGTTGTACAAGAAAGGGAAACATTTGGTCACAGAGATGTTGAAGTAACATCCTCGTCTCTGTTCATGGTACACAGGATACGAAAAACACCTCTCAACATCAGAGAACCACCTCCAAACTGAACTGCGTCCTCAACACAATGAGGATTAAACGACTCATTGAGCTATCGGTGCAGTCAACGCTTTACATAATTCAGAAAGATGCAAAATCACAACTCATTGGACCACACTACTCGCCTCAAGTTACGTTACTGTCCAAAGTCTGTCTATTTTGTTCACTTAAGACGTGAAGCTTCATGTGCTGCGATTTTCGGACGAAAACCAGTTTGAGATGGATCTGAATTCCCTGACAGGAGCAATTCTTATCGCGTAACCGATTACCACCGGCCAGACGTGACAGTCGTTTCCAGTCCCTATTGATTACACTTTTATGGCCACTGTTATTCTTCCGTGTTCCGTAGCTGCGAGTGATGCATCATTCTTTGTAGACACGTTGGACAGTCTGCGTTTAAACAAATCGGGCAACTTCATCCACGATGTCGTCGTAGTCACGTCCAACAATGCCACTGTCTCACGTCTCCATGTTGACCGATCCTACTGTGCTGATTCCACACAACCGACTGGCACATACACACTTCACTGCAGCGGTGAAGGGTCACATAACCGCCTGGTATCACTTTTTCATGCTCTATTAAGGTGACGACTAATATTTTGAAACTTACTGGCTGACTAAAACTGTGTGCTGGACTAGATTTCGAATCAGGGGTAGGCAAAGGTTAGAGTCGTGATCGGGCACTACTTTTAATTTGCCAGAAGTTTCATGTTAGCGCAAACTCTCCTGCAGAGTGAAAATCCATTCTTGAAACAATTCCCCAGGCTGTAACTAAGCCATGTCTCCGTAATATCCTTTCTTCCTGGAGCGCTAATCCAGCAAGTACCGCAGAAGAGCTGCTATGAAGTTTGGGTTCCAGACTATACCGTTTAGTTACAAAGTAGTCTCAAATCGGACACTCTCTAGTCTTCCGCCTCACGGTACGCGCACAAACTGAGATGAGGGCGCCGCCGTCAGTCCCTGTCGTAATTATTATGCCGTCACAAACCATTTGGTCCGACAACAACAACAGCTGCGAGAAACGTCCTAGAAAACTTCTATGTAAAGAAAGTGAACTTCATCTCATATTCAAGAGAAGTAACAACGCAGATAAACAAAAGCTGAACGAAGCGAAAACGAACGTAAGGAGAGCAATGAGAGACACGTTCAACGATTTTGGAAGTAAAACTTTGTCAGCCGATTTGAGTAAAAACCCTAAGAGGTTTTGGAAGTACGTAAGATCAGTAAGTGGTTCAAAATCAACTACTGATTCACTCAGTGACCCCACTGGCACCGAAACGGAAGATAACAAAAAGAACGACGAAATACTGAATTCTGTCTTCCGAAATTATTTCACAGCGGAAAATCGAAACACGGTCCCTACTTTCAATCGGTGTACGAACGTGGAAATGGCAGATATTGAGATAACCGATCGCGGAACAGAAAAACAACTACAATCGCTTAGTAGCCGAAAGGCGTCAGGGCCAGATGGTACACCTATACAAAGATTGTGCGAAAGAACTTGCTCCGCTTCTAGCAGTAATCTTATTGTAGATCGCTTCGAGCAATGAAGCGTACCTAGCGACTGGAAGAAAGAGCAGGTCATTCCCATTTTTAAGAAGGGCCGTAAGACAGATGCACACAATTACGGACGTATTTCGTTGACGTCAGTCTGTTGTAGAATCGTGGAACATGTTCTATGTCAGGAAGACATTTGACACCGTCCCGCACAACCGTCCTCTATAGTCCAGTAGAAAGCGTCGGATACGGTTATCTATAACGAAGAAGCAACGCCAGAAAATGGTAATTATTTGCAGAATTACCTCCAGAGAACTGATGAATGGTGCAGGCTCGGATCCTAATATAAACAGACGTAACATATTGCGCATACATAGGATAAGAAATCAACTACTGTGCAGCTACACTATTGGTGACAAACCGCTGGAACAGTATCTACCGTAAAATATCTAGGAGTAACTATCCAGAGCGACCTTAAGTGGAATGACCACATAAAACAAATAGTGAGAAAAGCAGATGCCAAACTGAGATTCAAGAGAAGAATCTTAAGGAAATGTAACTCACCCACGAAGAATGTGGCTTAAAGGCGTATGTTCGACCGATTATTGAGTACTGTTCATCTACTTATGATCCCTACCAGGTAGAACTGATAGAAGAGATAGATAAGATCCAACCAAGAGCGACGCGAGAGCATTACGGAGATGTTGAACAAACTCCATTGACAGACGTGCATCACGGAGAGGTTTACTATTGAAATTTCGAGAGAGCACTCTCCGGGAAGAGTTGGACAACATATTACTTCTCCCCCCCCCCCCGCCCCCCATTCCACTTATACGTCTCGCGTTATGCCCATGAGGAGAAAATTCGAGAAATTAGAGCCAATACAGAGGCTTACCGACAATCATTCTTTCCATTCTGTTGAGGGCAACAGGGCTCAGTTAATGGTACAAAAGTACCCTCCGCCACATACCATTTGATGGCTTGCGGAGTATGATATAGATGTAGATGAACCTGTTACGTTCGCAACTACTGGTGCTCCACCAATGCGCCGCACTCTCGACTTTGAAGGATACGTCTTTCGTCGCGTGGAAGAGAAGCTGACGGCGAATCCTCGATATATTGCTCATGCAATGGAGTCCTGTAGAACACGCAGAGCTCATTGTCTCTGCTGTGTGAGTACCGTGGAGTGGAACATCTGAAAGTGATCCTTCATACTTATTTTACTTCCAAAGACTACATTACTGGACAGGATTCCCTTATCAAAAGTTACTAAGTCCCCTCTACAATACCTAGAAGAGCGTAATCTCTCTCTCTCTCTCTCTCTCTCTCTCTCTCTCTCTCTCTCTCTCTCTCACACACACACACACACACACACACACACACACACACACAAGCAAACTTTTTTCTCCAAAGTGGGTCAGTGACTTTACTGTTTGACATACATCAAGAGATGCACACACACACACTCACTAGACGTCCAGTAGACTATGGGATCTCAAATTGATTCCAAATTTCTAGATTTCTAACTTTTTACACCGTTCCTCAAAAGTGAATTCTAATCACATTGCGTGTCTACGGAGTATCGTCTCAGTTGTGCGACTGGATTCGTGATTTCCTGTCAGAAAGGTCACAGTAGGTAGTAATCGACGTAAAATCGTCGAGTAAAACAGAAATGAAGTTCGACGTCCCCCAAGGAAGTTTTATATGCCCCCTTCAGTTGGTAATCAATACAAACAGATTTAGAAGACAATCTGAGGAAACCGTCTTACAATGTTCGCAATTGATGCTCTCATTTGCAGCCTAATAAAGTCATCAAAACATCACAACCAATTGCAAAATGACTCAGACACGATATGTGTATGGTGAGACAAGTGACACTTGTCTCTTAACGAGGAAAAGTGTGAGGTCATCCACATTAGTCAGAAAATAAATCGGGTAAATTTCGGTTACACGATAAGTCACTCAAATTTCAAGGCTGTCAATTCAACTAAACACTTAGGAATTACAATTACTAACAACTTAAATTCAACCAATCACATAGATAATGTTGTGGAGAAGGCGAACCAAAGACTGCGTTTTATTGGTAAAATCAGATAAAATTGACGGGAGTCATCGAAAAATTCCAAAGAAGAACAGCTCGTTTCGTATTATCGCGAAAGGGGAAAAAGTGTCACGGATATGATCAACGAGGTGGGGTGGCAATCGTTAAAAACAAATGAGTTGTACGTTGCGGCAAAATTTTTTCACGAAATTCATCAGCAACTCTCGCTCTAAACGCGAAATTATTTTACTGTCAGCAACCTACACAGGGGGAAACGATCATCGTAATAAAATAAGAGAAATCGGAGCTCGTACAGTATGATTTAAGAGTTAATTTTTCCCACGCGATGTTGGAGAGTGGAACGGTAGAGTAATAGCCTCAAAGTGGTTCGAAGAAACCTCTGCCAGGTACTTAAGTGTGAATTTCAGCGTAATGATGTGGATGAAGATATTTTAAGTCCAGAATATTTTAACCAGGAGGATAGTAAAATTACAAACCGCACTGTCGAGCTGCGTGTCCTCGGGAAATACTCGTACAATGATGAACGAAAACATCACAACCAGAGCGATAATAAACGTCGCCTGGTGATGCGGACGAGGAAAGTACACTGCCTGACAAAAAGACAGTGAAGCACGCGGAAGGGGAGGAGGAAACGGGGTGAAACTTAACTCAATGATGGGGTACGTGATATTTGCCAGCGATTACAAAATCAAGCTAAATTTACAAGGACAATACCAATATAAGCTCACTTAATATGTTGCACCCTCTCTGTCGCGGATGTATGCACTGATTCGGTTGGGAAGGGTGTCAGAAAGCCTTTGTATCCTCTTCTGAGACAAGCTGATGTAACTAGTCCTTGATATCACAGATTCTGGCACTGGGACAGAATTGACATCGGAACTGACTCCAAAGATGTTCTATCGGTGACTGATCTGGGGATCTTGCTGACCACGAGAGTACATCAGTATCGCGCGACATTTCATAGACACACATTCCATCTGTGGATGACCTTGTCCTGCTGAAAAATGGCACCACGGCTCTGCCCCAAGAAAGTAACACTAGAGGATGCAAGATGTGCGTGATGTAGCGTTGTACCGTCAGAGTTCTCTTAATTACTACCAGCAGTAACATGAAATCATACTTGATGACTTCCCATGACGCTATGAGCACATAGCTGCGCCTCTCCAAAACACCAGAAGGATCGGACCTCTCCCCAACTCCCTGTCATGCTCGGTGACGGTGATCATCTGGGGTAGGGCAGAGCCGTGACTGATCACTGGAATCCCTGCGACACCATTCATCAGTAGTCTATGCTTCTCGGTTACAGCACCTCTCCAAATGCTGCTGTTTGTGTTCTGTTCACGGCAGCATACGCGTGAGACGGTAATTCCCCAGTCCGGCTCTTGCTGTTCTCCGGCCAATAGTACGAAATGACCAGTATCTCTTTGCCGTACACAGTGATCACTCGACATCTGATGTTGTTCACACCCTTTACGCACTCCAACAGGCCTGCGAACAACATTAAACACAAACAACACTTACGCACTCCGGTGGCTTTTCTACCTGTCATAGAGAACTGAAAATATATTCATTTACATACACGACAATTGTGTGTACGTGTACAAATTTACATTGACACCCGACCACGTCTTCTGGATGCTTTACTTATTTTATCGGGAAGTGTATGAGGGCGTGCTGAAATGTACGGCCTCAGAAAATTTCATGTGAAAACTCTTAACGCTTTCTAAATAGAACAAACGTTATTAACATTCGAAACCTTTATTCTTCATGTCTACATATTTATTTCTCAGCATAGTCAGCCTGCCGACGAACACATGTCTCCCAACGAGGGACCAATTTGTTGATAACGCCTATCTCAAATGTTTGACTTAGCTGAGAGAGCTACAACCTCACCTTTGCTTGCAACGCTTCATCACTATCAAAGTTGGCTCCTCGAAGGAGTTTTTTTAACTTTTGGGAACGAATGAAAATCGGATGGGGCCAAGTCGGGACTGTATGGAAGATGATCGGTGAAAGTGAACCTAAAGGCGTCTTGCTGTTGCAGATGCTGCAGCGCTCATGTGTTGTCTGGCATTGTCATCCTAAAGGAGAGAGGGCGCCATAAGGAATTCGAAATTAGAGTACAGCACGCTGTTTCGCACACACGAACACGGTTACGTAACACACTGTCATGTTAAACGGTGCAGTTCGGAGCATTCTAGCCTCAGAGGGCTGCCAATGTGTAGATGTGAAGAATATAGATGTAGAATCAGAATGAGACTTTCACTCTGCAACGGAGTGTGCGCTGATATGAAACTTCCTGGCAGATTAAAACTGTGTGCCGGACCGAGACTCGAACTCGGGGCCTTTGCCTTTCGCGGGCAAGTGCTCTACCAACTGAGCTACCCAAGCACGACTCACACCCTGTCCTCACAGCTTTACTTCTGCCAGTACCTCGTCTCCTACCTTCCAAACTTTACATATAGATGGAGAATGTTAATAACGTTTGTTTTATTTAAAAAACTTTTAGAGTTTTCACATAAAATATTCGGAGGCGTTACTTTTCAGCGCGCTATCGTATATAAGAGGAGCGGAGAGAGGAATGCATTATCATTCCAGCGACGATATGGGCCGCCATTGGGGAAATCGACATATATAAGTGACTTTGACAAAGGCCCGGCGTCTGAGGTCAAGAATCTTGGAAACGGGGAGGCGGGTCGGATTTTCGTGTGCTGTTGTCGATAACGTCTATGGAAGGTGGTTGAAGAGCGATGAAATCACGAGTAGACGACAAAATGTTGGACGTCCACGCCTCATCACACAACGTGAAGGCAGGAGGCTTGCCCGCTCTGTTAAGTTCGATAGGCGACGATGTGTGGCAATCTGACGACAGAGTACAATCCTGGTGCAGGCGCAAGTGTTTCGGAGCCCACCGTTGAGCGCATGTTATTGGATCTGGGACTTTGCAGAGGGTCCATGTTCACCCAACGACATCGTCAATTACAATTGGAGTGAGCACGATATCATCAAGATAGGACCACTGATCGCTGTGAGCGGGTCGCCTGATCGTACGAATCATATTTGTTACACCAGACCAACAGTCGAGTCCGGATGGCATATCGAGAAAGCGACGCCCAGGTATACACAGGCCGTTGGGGGCAGTAGTATGCTAGGGGGGGGCGGGGGGGGGGCAAATTCAAATGGCTCTGAGCACTATGGGACTTAACTTCTGAGGGCATCAGTCCCCTAGAACTTAGAACTACTTAAACCTAACTAACCTAAGGACATCACTCACATCCATGTCAAAGGCAGGATTCGAACCTGCGACCGAAGCGGTCGCGCGGTTCCAGGCTGAAGCGCGCTCGGTCACAACGGCCGGCGCCGCTGCTATATTGCGTTTCAAATGCAGGCAAACAAGCAACTAATCAGGTGGCCATAATGTTTTGGCTCATCAGTTTATGAGAAGGCGAAATACCTTTCGCATGAAGAAGAAAGTAATTATCAAAGTGAAAAAGTCAAATGCTGGCAGTTGTGAATATTATGGAACCACCAGTTTGGTAAGTCATGGTTGTAAAAAGCGACATTAATTATTTACAGGAGAACGGAAATAAATATTAGAAACCGACCTCGAGGAAGGTTAGTTTTGAGTCCTAAGAAAGTAGGATCACGTGAGGCAATACTGACATGTATCTGACACTAGACGTATCTGAAACGAAGCCAGCCTACGTTTATAACATTTATATATTTAGGAGAAACTTTTGACGGTGTTACTTGGGATATACTCACTGATAATCTGGAGGTAATAGGCGGAAAGCTGACAACAACTTGTACAGAAACCAGACTGCTGACATAAAAGCCGAAATATATGAAATAACTGTTGTAGTTGAGAAGGGAGTATGGCAGGATTGTAGCCCGTTCTCCATGTTATTCGATAGTTACACTGAGCGAGCCGTAAAAGAAACGGATGACAAATTTGGAAAGAGAATTAAAATTCAGGTAGAAGAAATTAAAACCTTGGAATTTGCCCGATGACTCTGTAATTTTGTAAGTAACGCCAAAGGACATGGAGGAGTAGTTAAACGGAACGGATAATGTCTTAAAAGAAAGATACAAGATGAACGACAACAAAGCAAGACAAGTGTAATTGAATGTAGCCTAATTAAATCAGGCGTTGCTCACGGAATTCGATTAAGCAGTGAACGTTAAAAGCAGCAGATGCATTTTGAACAAAAAAAAAAAAAAGGTGGGTAATAACAAGAAAAGCTTTTACGAAAAACAGAAATATTTTAACATCGAATGCAACAAATCCATGTTGGCTTTTTTTTTTAAGTTGAAACTTCCCGTAATTAGATATAAGAAGAAGCGATCCGTAATTGCTTTGGAGAAAATTTGGCCAAGATCGCATTTAGTTCCATTTATTTCTGGTTACAGATTTCAGCGATTAAGACTGTCATCTTCTGATCTGTAAAGTGACACATTTACATAGAGCACATGTACGACAATTATTTATATTTTGTCATTACAAATGAGGACATGGAAATTCTACATTTTCATAGCTTTAAAAACTTACTGTTTTACGTCCTGTTCCATTACGACTGTATCACACTGCATGCTGACATTATAGTGGATATTATGTAGCACATTCCACACAGGTTTATTAAAAATAAAAACCGATTTTCACAAATCAAAACAATACACTTAAAAAGTACTTTGTGTAACTAAGGATGTGCACGCACATAACTTTCCACTGATGCTCGTCAGATGCTGAGTTGCGCAATAGAGCAAATTTCTCCACTTGTTTACCTTTGAATGACGAGTTGAATACATCATGGATCTACATTCTTTGATCTACAGGCTTTGATCCACAATGTATTTAACTCTTATGTAAACGTAAATAAGTGCCCAAATGTGCAATACTGCGCAGTTTAACATCTAACACGAATCAGTGTCTATGGACATCCTCAGTTACACAAGGAGCTTTTTAGCTGTACTGTTTCTTCTTGTGAAAACCGGTTTTTTGTTTTTAACAAACCCGTGTGGAATGTGCTACATAATATCCTCTAGAATGTCAACATGGTAGTGTGAAACAGTCATAATGAAATAGGGCGTATAACAACAAGCTTTTTAAAGGTATGAAAACGTAGGATTTCCATTTCCTCGTGTAATGGCACTCATATATGATGACTGTACATGTAATCTAGGTAAATGCATCACTTTACAGATCAGAAGATGACAGTCTCAACTGCTGAAACTATAATTAGAAATAATTAGTACTGAATGCGAGACCTTAGCTAGTAAATTTCCTCCTAATGTTAAAACAACTGATCGGATTAACCGTTCAGACTGTTGCCTCTGCAACTATTGAAAAAGCTGATGCTTCTTTTCATGAACTGTGTGTGAACTTAATCTCTCCACAGATACCCCTCCGACGTGTGTACACTTACGGTTCGGCTATCTGTATAAATGAGGAACACAGGCCACCCTGCTACGTCCAGGTTCATGATGCTAAGATATCATAAATCCTAATTCTAAGTTTCCTTTAATTTACGTCTATGGTCACAAACTTTTTGTTAACAGATTTGTTTAACATTTGACGATGCCACTACGGATGCAGTACATGAGGACTCTGATGATGGTCATTACAGACCGAAACCGGTAATGAGTTAACAAAAAGTTTGTGACCATAGACGTAAATTAAAGGTAACTTATTGTATATACGGGTCACTGTTTTATTTGCGACAATGTCGCAGCTTGTGAATCCTAACTTTGTTTCGTATCGAACCTGGTTATCCACATATAGTATGTAAGAATGCTGGTCAGAGTTTTAAGTCTAACCGACAAAACTCTATCTCATTGAGAGAGGAAACAGACGAAGACCTAGTCTGTTGTCTTGTTACGGCTCCATCTCGAAGTCTAAGGAGCCACTGAACAGTGAAATCACGAACGCCGGACAGAAATTAGGCTCCTTTTCTCTCGAATACGAGTTCAGCTGTTTTGGTTGCTTGGAAGATATCTGACTGCATGCTGCCAGGGAGCTTGACACTCGAACCAGAAGAACCATTTACAAATAGGGCTGTATACATTAATCTATCTTCCCGGTAATAATATGTTAAACGTTTAAAAGTACGATTATAGCTACTAAAGTCACATATAGTCAGTTTACACACACGTAGTTACTGTTTTAGATTTCTGTCTAAACGTTAATTCTGGATATTCCAGAATGGCGTAATAATTTCCTATATTTCACGCAAAGAGCAAGACTATGATTTCGTCCGAAGAGCGGAGTGCCAAAGCAACGCAACCACAAGAAAAGATAGTCGCTGCAGGCTGTATCGTCGCATGAGCGGTACCGGCCTAGCGACGCCCACATACGTTTTGGTACGCCGCCATAACGGCCGGTCTACTTAGGACTGAGGACGGGACCGCTCTATCTCAATCCGCGAACATCGAGTAAGACGACAGTAGCGTCTTCAATAGACCAGCAATGTAATCGATGTCTTTGGTAGAACTATTAGTGAAAGTTATTGTTAATTGTACTCTAAGTGAGAGACCTCAATTTTGTCTGCATGAAGTCACACATCAATGTTCAGAGATAGTTGCAAATACTCGTGACACTCCTGTGGAAATGCATTGTACAAACTTAAGTAATTAACCTTATCTATACTGCAATAAAATGAACTAATTTTTATGTGTTGTAGTGTTTAGTTGGTCTCCTCTCGGAGCAAAACCGATGAACCACCGTTGTACTTGCCGACTTTATTTTCATCCTGCACAAGAAAAACTTCTTTGTTTGCCAGGAAAATATCGAAGGTTTCACGAACATACGAACAAACTTTGACGGCTGATAGGTCATACATAAGAGACCACATTTTCTGAAGAGACATTTTCTTTTTGATCCAACGTTAATCAGTCATGCGTTTGAGGTGGATCGGCCATGGTACGCAACACATCATAACCAGATCATGGATAGTTAGTGTTCCTTTACAAATCCCTTAGTGTACCTTACCAGTTGTTGTTTGTGTTGTGGGTTGGCAGGAGAGCCAACACCGTATTATTAGAGGAAGCCGAAAGGCACGCGTTTTAGCTCACGCAGGCGGGCGTGAGGTCTGGAACAGGACAAGGAAATTAGACTTTATAAAAAAGGACGTAGCTGGTGGAATACTTAACTTTAGTCTATTAATGATGAGCGTTGCTCTTGACTGTACATGATTCAGTATCAATAGTAACTGATAATGGCGCCTTGCTAGGTCGTAGCAAATAACGTAGCTGAAGGCTATGCTAACTATCGTCTCGGCAAATGAGAGCGTATTTTGTCAGTGAACCATCGCTAGCAAAGTCGGTCGTCCAACTGGGGCGAGTGCTAGGAAGTCTCTCTAGACCTGCCGTGTGGCGGCGCTCGGTCTGCAATCACTGATAGTGGCGACACGCGGGTCCGACGTATACTAACGGACCGCGGCCGATTAAAAGGCTACCACCTAGCAAGTGTGGTGTCTGACGGTGACACCACAGTTTGCGTATGAGGTATTGCATCGAACACGGACTATGAATTGTTTGAATTCATATCACTATGCAATGGTGAGACATCGAGACATCGATTTCGTAAAAGAAGACAACCACATTATAGTATCCCTGCTTAAAATTAATCGAAACCTCCGAGAAAAAGAGAAGTCTTCGTCTTGAGCAATTAGCTTGTAAAACGACTTGTGAGAAGACCGGATCTGAGAGTACCATGACCACCCGATATCGTACGCCATATGGAATTAATGCGGTAATTTATTCGACAAAATGTTAACTGTGATAATATGAGGCACAGCATTCACGTAATATGCACCATCATACGCTCATATAACGTCACAGAGTGAGTGCGGAAAGAACACGGCAGAGCAAGGAGCCAGTTATTCTGTTTCTGGCGCCGTAATGGCCATTTTGTGACATTACAGTGACGTATTTCATTTTCTGCCGCTATTTCGTGGTTATTTTATTGAAAGTACTGGACACGTGGGCTTGGGAGGAAGGCTTCGTGCTTTCACACTGGGAATGTGCATTCCATGTGTAGTCTCAGTGTCCTGTTGTCGGTGGAAGGCTGTCAGTAAATCTAATTAGGACAGATGAGCCTCCCCATGGAGATGTGCAGTTTTCATGAAGTGAGGCTGTGTTTTGTGTTCCGTCTGCCATGCGACAGGTCTCTGGTTCTCATGCGATGTAAACCATAAGATGAATGTAGACTATAAATGACGATGTAGTCGTAAATAACTGTGACGACTCTGATATACTATAAAAAGTTTTACGAATTCTTGAAGTGTTTGACAGTCATCTAAATTGAAATCTATCTGTATCTACATATACACACATCAAAAAAAGTTTTGCATCACCTCGGTTCCGAGAGTTTCGGAGCCTGTACAGAAAATTGGAATACAGATCAACATAAACATCATTTCCACCCTTTTTATTGCTCATGAAAAGCACACATTGCATGTTGTACCACACAGCGAGACCATCAGAGGTGGTGGTACAAATTGCTGTACGCACCGGTACCTTTAATACCCAGTAGCACGTCCTCTTCCATTGATGCGTGCCTGTATTCGTCGTGGCATACTATCCACAAGTTCATCAAGGCACTGTTGGTCCACATCGTCCCACTCCTCAACGACGATTCGACGTAGATCCCTCATAGTGGTTGGTGGGTCACGTCGTCCATAAACAGCCCTTCTCAATCTATCCTATGCGTGTTCGATAGGGTTCATGTCTGGAGAAAACGCTGGTCACTCTAATCGAGCGATGTCATCATTCTGGATGAAGTCATTCACAAGATATGAACGATGGGGGCACGAGTTGTTGTCCCCATGAAGACGAATGCTTCGACAATATGCTGCCGATATGGTTGCACCATCGGTCAAAGGATGGCATTCACGTATCGTACAGCCATTATTGCGCCTTCCATGACAACCAGCGGCGTACCTCGACCCCACATAATGTCACTCCAAAACAGCAGGGAACCTCCAACTTGCTGCACTCACTGGACAGTGTGTCCAAGGCGTTCAGCCTGGCCGGGTTGCCTACAAACACGTCTCCGACGACTGTCTGGATGCCAATTCTGACCGGTCCATCCGGCATGTTGTTGGGCCCATCTGTACCGCGCTGCATGCTGTTGTGGTTGCAAAGATGGAACTCGCCATGGACGTCCTAAGTGAAGTTGCGCATCATGCAGCCTATTGCACACAGTTTTTGTCGTAACACGACTTCTTGTGGCTGCACGAGAAGCATTATTCAACATGGTGGCGTTGTTGTCGGGGTTTGTCCGAGCCGTAATCCGTAGGTAGCGGTCATCCACTGCAGTAGTAGCCTTTGGGCGGCCTGAGCGAGGGATGTCATCGACAGTCCCTGTCTCTCTGTATCTCCTCCATGTCCGAACAACATCGCTTTGGTTCACTCCGAGACGCCTGGACACTTCACTTGTTGGACACTTCACTTGTTGAGAGCCTTTCCTGGCACAAAGTAACAATGCGGACATGATCAAACCGCGGTATTGACCGTCTAGGTAAGGTTGAACTACAGACAACACGAGTGGTGTACGTCCTTCCTGGTGGGATGACTGGAACTGATCAGCTGTCGGACCCCCTCCATCTAATAGGCGCTGCTCATGCATGGTTGTTTACATCTTTGGCTGGTTTTAGTGACATCTCTGAACAGTCAAAGGGACTTTGTATGTGTTACAATATCCACAGTCAACGTCTATGTCCAGGAGTTCTGGGAACGAGGGTGATGCAAAACTTTTTTTGATGTGTATATAACAAAAGTGTTTTATGTAAGAGTGAGGATAACTCTGGAACACCTGGGGCAGTTTCGACAAAACATGGTGGTGTTCAACGTGTTGTGGATTCATTAAAATGTACCCCTGTGCCCACCGGCGTAAGGAATGAAGCACCCTTTGAAGCATGCCCGGTTGTTGTTGTATCTGCTGGCGCGAACTGAGGACGCGAGCCTGTGGTGCTCGCACGTCGTTGATAGCGTGGCGTAGACCAAGTCCTTCAAGTGTCCCCGTAAACAAAAGTCTATGGGATTGATGTCTCAATGTTTGGGTAACGACCCCTTAGGGGTCCGCCGGCTATTTCTAGGGGGTCCGCGGCCACCTTTCACCAAATCGTATAAAATAATGAGTAAAATTACTGAAAAAAATACGAAAATCAAATTCATCACTATCTTTTTATCGTGTGAAAAACATGTGTACTTGTACTTCAGGTCGTATTCCCAAGCAGCCTTTGCGGTTCGTAAGTGAGAACACATACACAGTTTAGTGCCGGAGAATGCGGCTTCTCTGATCGACTGTTTCGCAACAATACGGGGGTCGTTTGTGCGCCGACTCACGGCGCTAGATGCGCTCAAACTTTTACGTACGCGCGGAGCGAGCTTTGTCGACCAATCACAGCGCTCGCTGGCATGTACGCGGCCCCAGGCATCATTAAATGTTAAAGTTGCTTTGTCAGTGCACTACCTATTTCATAAGTCGATTTTTGACCAGTTTATTACTTCTAACATAGATCGGTGGCTGAAGTCAGGATCACTGAAGAAGGGTGCAGTTTCTCCATCGCCTTCACAACAAGGGAAGTTTCCAGTTGAAATGAACGAGGAGGGAGGACGACCAAAGGAAGAACAATCACAAGAAGCTCCACAGCCGGATTTATTATGTGAAAATGCTTCAAGTACTTCACTGGTTGCAATATCCTGTGGAAGTGGAATAACCAAGAAGAGTAAGTACGGCGAAAGCTATTTAGAAATGAGCTTCATGGAGACAAAGGAGGGTAAAGTTCAGTGTGTAATTTGTGCACGAGTCCTTCCGAACAGTTCAATGGTTCCAGTTAAATGGCGCAATCATTTTGAAGGTACTCACCCGGATTTCCTGGCTAAACACATCGATTTTTTCAAAAGGAAGAGTGCTGAACTAGCTGCTTCTCAGCATTGCATGAAAATTCATGCAAAAACAGTTAATGAAAATTCATTAAAAGCTTCTATCTTGGTTAGTTATCGAGTGGAAAAAACAGGCAAAGCTCATACCATTGCAGAAAATCTCATAAAGTCATGTGTTAATGATATTGTTTCTTGCATGCTAGACGAAAAGGCAGTAAAGCTTGTATCTTCGGTGCCATTATCAAACAATTCTGTCAAGAGACGCATTGCTGACATGTCAAATGATGTGAAAGACACTCTTGTTTCTCGCATGCAACACAATTCATTTTCTCTGCAGATGATGAATCCACTGATGTTTCACGATTAGATTTTATTGGCTTTTGTCCATAATGAATATTCTGGATGTTTTGAGGAGGACCTCTTATTGTGCAGACCACTACCTGCCAACACAACAGGTGCTGAAATATTCCGTCTATTGGATGATTTTTTAAGGACTAACGAAGTTTCATGGTCTAATTGCATAGATGTGTACGCAGATGGTGCAAAACGTATGACGGGTCCTACAGTCGGAGCAATAACGAAAATAAAAGGAAACGCCAAGAATTGTAGTAGTAGTCATTGTGCTCCCACACACGCTTTAGCTACAAAACAAATGCCTGTTTCATTCAAAAAAGTTTTAGACGAATCCATTCAAATCATTAACTACATAAAATCAAGGCCGTTGAAGTCAAGACTTTTCACAATACTCTGTGAAGATATGGGAAGCCTTCATCGTTCCCTGCTTCTCCACACAGAAGTGAGGTGGCTCTCACGTGGGAATGCACTCTCTCGGTTGTACGAATTAAGATTGGAAATCTTAGCTTTCCTTATGGAGCATAACACCAATTTAGCAGACCTTATTAATGACGAAAATTGGCAGTGTATACTTGCCTATTTGTCAGATATTTTCTCCAAAATGAACGAAATGAATATTTCACTCCAAGGGCAAAGTGAAACAAAGGTCACTGCTATCGACAAAGTTCGAGCATTCAAGAGGAAAATCAATTTTTGGGCAGACTGTCGAGGAGGGGGAGGTCGAGTGTTTTCCTTTTCTCAAGGAGTTTTTGAAAAACAAAACATTGGCGCTTGGAAAGAATTTGTTTCATCAAATCCTGGAACATCTCCGAAGCTTGATGTCATTGTTGGAGCATTATTTCCCAACAGCTGAAGATGAGAAGCTGCAGAAATAAGAATGGGCGGTCAACCCATTCACTGTATCCAAAAAGCCGAATATTCATCATCAAATGAATATGAGTTGTTGATAGAAATTGCCACAGACCCTACCTTGAAATCAATTTTTGACATTGACGGTTACTCACACTTTTGGATCCGTTTGGATAACGAGAAATACCGGTACTACCCCGTTGTTGAAAAGGCAAAACGTGTATTTCTTCCGTTTGCCACAACATACATGTGTGAATCTGGGTTCTCGATCTATGCTGCCCACAAAACTAAGTACCGAAGCTGTCTAGATGCAGAACCAGACATCTGTCTCCAGTTGTCAAGAATTGAACCCAACCTTTCAAAATTGTGTTAGCAGGAGCACCCTCAACCATCACATTAGGATTCCATTATTATTCCTACAGACTCATCTATAGTAAAGAAGAAAGCATTTTTCTTCGTAGATGCTCAGTGAACGTACCTGAACTACAAATCTGCAGGAATTTTGTTTATGTCTTCCATCATTTACAAAATAATTATTAATTGAATTCTGTTGGCATTGATATTTTTCTTACGAAAATTAAAATGATCTCTAAAGCTAATTTCTTTTCTTTATAATATATTCCGTCCTCTCAGTTAAAAATATGGCCTGCCTATACTTCAATTACTATTACTTGCTATTACTCTGACACTATATTGTGGCAACTGGCTGCGAACGTAAACAAATGAGGACTTTTCACGTGCCTCCTTGTAAAAGGTAAACCTCTTCTGCCAGAATTGCTTCCTTATGTTCTGTGAAATGCTTTCTCTTCTTATTTAGAAATAAGAGTGTCTGTCTGTTTTCCAAATTTGTTTACAGTCGAGGCTGGCTGCCACGTATAGTGTCCAAGTAGTAGTTGAAGCTGTCAGCTATGGCTAAACCGTTGCCACGCCGTCTGCAGATGCCAGCTACCAACTGACATACACTGTTGCAACGCCGCCTGCTAGCTGCCGGCTATGGACTGACAGCTGCTGTTCAGTAGATACGCAAAGACGTAAAAATAACTAGACTTTCCGAGCTGCTTACATGGGCACGAAAATCGATTGTTGAACTGGAAAACGGCTTTATAAAAGCAGATTTCCAGAATCGATTTTGAAGAGTTTACCTGACCAACCAAATGCGGAACTGGCACATCGGCTTACGAAATCCGGTTTTGGAACAGGGTGTCTACGTGGACAAGAAAAAAAATTCCCGGATTTTTCCCGGATTTCCCGGTTAAAAACACAATTTCTCCCGGATGAAATTACGTATAAAGCGGGTGAAAATACATCCGTGTTAAGTAACAGTATACTTTCCCTCGGAGCTGTAAAACCTATCAGTCCTTTGAATCGTAAAGGTCTTATACCGGCGGAGGACGTCCCAGCACTTTAGGAAACGAAATCCAGGAAAAACAATGCGTTTGGAAAGTTGTTTGATGCGAGACAATATGCGCAGAGTTTATTTTCGTATTGCTAAAGTATATACACAAATTACAGCACGGTAGCTTCCGAAACTCTAAAATAGAGATTGCGTTGAGCGATGCACTTTGTCAGCCAGTCATAGCTTATGTCACTTGATCTCGCTAGCGAATGACGGCAGTTATTCAGAGCACGAAGTCTACGAGAAAGACAGGCCGCGGCGCGTACGTTACGAAGGTGGGCCGAGCTCGCTCAACTCAGCAAAGTGCGTTGCGGTTAACTCGTAAGTAGATGTGTATGTACGAACGAGAATTGCATCGTCTATTTGGCATCAACTGTTATTAACCCTACAATGATAGGAAGTCCGTAGGCCTACTAACAGGCTCTAATTTGGCAATTAAAATCGTGCCAAAATGATTATCAGTTGCGTAGAAAAGTCGAGGTGTTCTGGCATGAAAAGACTTGTGACATTACCCAGTAACACATTATGCACATTTTTTTGAAGGTCAATTACACTTTTTGCCATCGATCGCATAATTTTTTATCTATGTAAAAACAACATTAAATATGAAAACTAACTTGAAGCTCGGTCTTTTTTTAGCGTGTGTTACACGTTAAGTCATATCAAATACAAATATGCCGGTAAAATTTTAAATAGTGGCATAAATGACTTATCTTCTCGGCCCGACATTTTTCAAATGGCTGATTCTCAAAGTGTTACGTTTTGAATGAGAGTTATAACGCCCTGTGATTTAAGAAATTCACTGCACATTCTCACACGTAACGTAAATCATCTTGCGTGGAAATTTCCTTTGAAAGTAACGCATCTCAAGCCACTATTCGTAATATTTTCTGGTGATCTGTTAGAAATGTAAACAATTGTGACGTCACACACATCGAATGCACGTTAGTTGTTACGGACATACTGCATAATCTTCGACCTAAAGCCTTTGACACTTAACGGTGTCGGCAAGCTGGTCTGTGCATTGTGTAAATTACCCATTTTCTATGCAACTTAACTTTTATTTTGGTGTTATTCTCTGATTTGTGTTTCCTTGCTGCAATATTATTCAGCAGTAGTGGACTAAAGTTCTTTGTCAGCGTATCAGATCTTACACGTCACACCTACAAAACTTTAACTGAAATCTAAAACAACGAAAAATCCCGGAATTCTAAAAAATTCCCGGGTTTTTCCCGAATTTGTCCCGGATGAAAAAATTCCCGGGTTTTTCCCGGAATTCCCGGATGTCCCGGGCCGTATACACCCTGTGGAAACGCATGTAAACTGGGTGAACGTATTCCCACACATTGCACAACAGATGTCACAATAGTCCTTTAAAGGCAATTCCTTAGCCTCTTTTCTTTCGTGATGTGTTTGTATCCCGAATCATGGGTCTGCATCTTTTCTTCACAGCCGCGCGGAATGGCCGCGCAGTCTAATGGCGCCATGTCGTCGTGGATTGCGCGACCGCTCCCGCCGGAGGTTCGAGTCCTCACTCGGGCGTGTATGTGTGTATGTGTGTGTGTGTGTGTGTGTGTGTGTGTGTGTGTTTTATCCTTAGCAGAAGTTAAACTTAGGTTAATAGTGTGTAAGACTAGGGACTGATGACCTCAGCAGTTAAGTCCCATAGACTTTACGTACATTTGAACATTTTTCTTCGGATTTCACGAAAAACCACACACACACACACACACACACACACACACACACACACACACACACGACTGTTACGAAATATGCACGCTCCTCACACAACAGTAGCCAAACAGTGGAAGTGAACAGACCACAAGCGGCAGCTTGTCAACAGCGAACAGTTTGGATGTGACGTTGATTGCTCTTGGAGGAAGGCAGCTCCAACATGTGAAATGTCAATTACTAAGTAATTTTAATCAGGCTATAGTGTGTTGAACAAAGGGGGTAAATGCACTATTAAGTGTCTGGATACAGTGGGAATTCAAATTGGATCGTTAATTTCAAGTAGTTTTCATTCATGTCTAAACTGAAGACTATTGATACTTCGGGGGAGGGCGGGGGGTCATCGGGATATTGGCACTTGCATTAAGAAGCTTTCAGTTCCCATGGGTTTTGCTCTGAAATTTAAAGTTACTGTGCTCTTGACTGACTAGGAGTCCGCCATGGATTTTCGACTGAAGAAGGAGTCCGCCAGCTGAAAAGGTTGGGAAGCCCTGATATAGTCTATAATGATAATACATATTTTAATGAATCAAATGGTTCAAATGGCTCTGAGCACTATGCGACTTAACTTCTGAGGTCATCAGTCGCCTAGAACTTAGAACTAATTAAACCTAACTAACCTAAGGACATCACACACATCCATGCCCGAGGCAGGATTCGAACCTGCGACCGTAGCGGTCGCTCGGTTCCAGACTGCAGCGCCCAGAACCGCACGGCCACTTCGGCCGGCTATTTTAATGAAGATTTCACATTAACGCAACACGAAATTCATTGAATTATGAAATTTAGCAATGTTTGTATTGACGACTTCATTATAGCAAAGTTATTCAACTTATCCAGAAGTAATAGTAAAATCCATTTAGCCTCCTGATAACATTTAGGAGATGACAAAAGTTTAAAATCATTTGACTCAGTAAGGGAGATAAGAACACGATACTGCATGCCGTATATTAACTGGGATTCTCCTCAACTGAATCAGATAAATTCCTCAAAACTAAGAGAAGTTAGTTCCCTGTCAATCGAATGTTTCATCTGGAATCAGAAATTCACTATACCGCTACATCATCTACCGATTTAAAAAAAAAACTGTATCACTTTTGCCAATACTTCTGTGATCTGGACTCCAGACTTTAAAAACTGTAAAGATTAAACAGTCGTTCCAGGAAGAACGTCGATGGGATTCAAGGTAATTAAGATAACGTTGCGATATTCTAAAAAACGTAACGAACAGTTACCTAATGACTTTTTTTAAGGAACAATAGGCGAACTATGGCTTACAATCCGAAATTTACGACATACACATATGATTCGGCAAAGTACATAGCCGCGGGAGTTCCTAAATTTATTCAATATATTAGAGAAATCGTACTTGAAAATAAATCGAAAAGATCTGCAATAGCCAAAGGATATCTAAAATGGAAAGAGCAGGTAATGATAGATATATGAGATAGAAGAACTATTCTGCTGAGACTCCAATGTATATGGAGGGCACCACTTCTTTATTTCTACTAAATGACGGAAGAAGTTAATAGCATTCTACTATTTGTGGTACAAGAAATCAACAGTACCTGTATAGACAAAAATCATCAAAGTCTAGAAAGAAGCAATATTCAATAATCAGAGATAGTGTAAATTAGAAAATTGTTTAGAAATAAAGTACTGAATTTAGAGCGAATTCAAAACAAGAGAAATAATATGCAGGAGGAAGGACGGAAGTATTACCATGATCAGTTAATTATTTACATTGGATCCTTTTTTCCGGTTTTAAAGCCCCACTGGAATTCTTGAAGGTATGAAACTATTAAATGGCAGTTTTCAGTCTGATGCGTTTGGTATGCCACAAAGACAGGGACTCGAGACACGTATGGCTTCCGTAATTGACCAGAATCGTTGGAGCGCACGTTTCTTGTAACTAATTTTGTCCGGACGGCTTTGAAACGACATTCATGACTTTCTATGCGTGCGGCACCGCCTGGGTCGGCGAAGTGACAGCGGATGTGTGTCACATAGCGGCGAGTTTTCGGAGAATTTCTTGGAAGCGTTGCCACTGTTGCGTTCCGCTGCCTCGTGTTTCTCGCGCAATGCAACGGCTTTCCGTCTATTTACGGTTCAAAGACCTACAAAGATGACGGTTCTCCTTCTCGTATGAAAAACACATTCTAACAGCGCTGACGTCAGTTCTACAGCGGCACCCTATCGTCAGCTAACTGCACTGTCTCTGGCCATTCGTCGTGTCATGGCGTTAAGAACTTTAAAAAGCTTTCTACGGAGGTTTGCACAATTGACACGTGAGCGAAATGTGTCTTTCCCGCCCTATACCAGCTTTCGTGAAGAGTGGCAGCTGTATTTTAAAAATTACTATTTTATTAACAAACGTGCTGTTCAGTGAGGAATTAGCCAAAATCTCCAAATAAAATGCACACTGGAAAATCCGCAGACCGCTGTGTCAGATCAGGTGATAAGTGTGCTGGAGTTAAAGATTAAAGTTTCTTAGTTCAGTGTTTCGAGCAACTTTCAGTCATTAATGTTGGCGACATTCATGTGTGTCAGCCCGCTGTCGACTTGTTTTCATTTCGTGTCAGCAGCAACACATTCAAGAGTTACGTGTAAATTTCAACTCATCTGACGCTTAGAAGCTTCTCACACGTATGTAATAGCTGCATTATTTTCAGCTCTTAGTAAGGTCTCCAATTAAGAAGGAAGGCGATTTTATTACAGTTTAGGCATCATGCTTTATCGCGCTGCCAAATGTGGTAAAACTATACCGAACTTGCTCCAAAATTTACTTTAACTTACAGACTACAGAGTAGTGCTGGGTGCTTGAAATAGCTACGTAACTTCTGAAAAACCATCTGAAGATGAACCTGAAAAGGTTCGAAAACCAGTTCATGGTATGAATTAACAACTATTTCAAAAACGTGACTGGTTGCACTTTTACAGGGTGGCAATTATTGAACTATATGAAATAAAATCGTCACAGCTTCTGAACGGTTTCCTTTAGGACGTTCAAACTACACGGTTGGCCGCATGGCATGATGAGAATTAGTATCCGCAGTATGGTTTGATTTAGTGGCGAAGGCCACTTTCATTTGGATGAGTTCGTCAATAACCAAAACTGGCGCATTTGGGGGACTGAGAATCTGCATTTCGCGATCCAGAAGACTTTTCACCCTCAACGGGTGACTATGTGGTGAGCGATGTCCAGTCACGGAATAATCGGTGCGATATTCTTTGATGGCACGGTGACTACCGAACCGTACGTGAGGGTTCTTGAAGATGATTTCATCCCCATTATCCAAAGTGAATTGATTTCGACTATATGCGGTTCATGCAAGATGGAGTTCGACGAGTGTTTGATGTCCTGGGGGAGCACTTTGGGGACGGCTTTCTGGCTCTGGGGTACACAGAGGCCACTGGCATGGGCCTCGATTGGCCGCCATATTCTCCAGATCTGAACACTGCGACTGCTTTTTGTGGGGCTATCTTAAAGACAAGGAAAATAGCAATAACCCATAACTATTGTTTTGCTGAAAACAGCCACTCAGGAGGCCGTTGACAGCATCGATGTTCCGACACTTCAGCGAGTCATGCAGAATTTCGCTTTTCGTCTGCGCCACATCATCGACAATGATGGCATGCATATCGAACATGTCATAAGCTAAATCCGAATATCTGTAATGAAGTTTACATGTTGAGAAAAGTGTGTGCACGGCGTAGTTTGTAACTAATTTATGTTTTTCTCATATAGTTCAAAAATTCTCACCCTGTATGAATTTATGACAGAAGAAATATTTTACAAATTGTTGATCGTGTCTGTTGTCAATGGCCGTCCGGTGTGGCCGAGCGGTTCTAAGCACTCCAGTCTGGAACCGCGCGACTGCTGAGGTCGCAGGTTCGAATCCTGCCTCGGGCATAGATGTGTGTGATGTCCATAGGTTAGTTGGGTTTAAGTAGTTCTAAGTCCTAGGGGACTGATGACCTCAGATGTTAAGTCCCATAGTGCTCAGAGCCATTTGAACCGTTTTTGTTGTCAATACCTACATTCTGTTTACTGATATCACCAGAAGACTGTCAAATTGCTGCAGTTTCTTGTTCCGCTTCCTGAAAAAAAATGATGGCAACTGTCATGTGAAACGAAAGAAGAGCGGAGGTACGCCATCGAAGATAGTAAACCTTACGATGTATGTAATAACCGGTTGTCCATCGAGGATAGTGCAAGCAGACACTGTTCTACATGTGCAACAACTGAGAATGAAAAAAGAGCCAAAACGATATGTACAAAGAGCCAGATACCATTGTGTAAACAATGTTTTACACCCGGTCACACACAAACATGATAAAGTTATATTTGCATGCACTGTTTGTATTTGTTTTTCAAAGTAAAGTACTGTATGCACTAACCGATGTTTTCTTTCACGTTAGAACTAGAACATCAATGGGACATGGCGTCCCACCCTGCAGTAACATTGGCAGACATGTTCCACATCCCTGATATTAACCCCACCCTCCAATTCTCCGTGTGACTATAACCAATAACTAAACTCAACAAAGACTACCCCATGTGTATGCAATGAAAAGAACTAAACAAAAAAACTAAAGCTATGTAGTCTAGGGGTTAAGAATGCTCACGAATGGAAATTTGTGCTAAGTTCCTATAGGACCAAACTGCTCATTGGTCCCCAGGCTTATAATTACTTAACCTAACTTACGCTAGGGACAACACACACACACACACACACACACACACACACACACACACACACACACACGAGGGAGGACTCGAACCTCCGTCGGTGGGAGCTGCGCGAACCGGCAAGGCGCCCAAGACCGCGCGGCTACCCCGCGCGGCAGAGCTCATGAAACTTCAGTGTAAAACGACAGGCGTAGGCAGTTGGTTTTTTACTTCAAATATGTGTAACACTTCTTCCTTTCCTTCACTTCCCCTTAGGAATGTTTTGGTCGATAAAGTATACTGAGCACTGAGTATCGGCAAATCACATTCTGACATACCTGTATCAGGAAAGTTAGCCGAAAATGTTATCATCTTGGCCATCGCTGCTTCGAAGGAAAGAACTTTTTACATTATTTCATCCGTTATGACTTGAAATAGCATGGTTGTTTTCTGAAGTGTAAGTGAGGAAGAAGCTGCAACCAGGCACGTTATTTTTAATTAATAACTCATTTTTTCCGTAACCAGTTTCAGGCTTAGGCCCGTCATCAGACGGCACCAAAATTTCTAGTACAAATTTCATATTTTTCTTCTTATATTACAGGATGTACATGTGAAATATGTATAGCGCAGAAATCAGGGTTGTTCTAAAGAGCCGGCCCTGGTGGCCGAGCGGTTCTAGGCGCTACAGTCTGGAACCGCGCGACCGCTACGGTCGCAGGTTCGAATCCTGCCTCGAGCATGGATGTGTGTGATGTCCTTAGGTTAGTTAGGTTTAAGTAGTTCTAAGTTCTAGGGGACTAATGACCTCAGAAGTTGAGTCCCATAGTTCTCAGAGCCATTTGAGCCATTTGTTCCAAAGAAAATGTGCGATACAACACTGTGGGTATAATTGAAGTGATTATTCAAACAAAGCTAGTCACCAGAGGCCTGAGCACAACATCCCACTGTTTCACGAACCGAGGGATTCCCTATTCCCAGAATTCCTGTGGCTGTGACAGGGGCCAGTCATCCACTGTGTCCTTCAGTCCGTAGTTCGAATTGAAACGCAAATATTACACGTCCACACTTCTCACCTAAAGGAACAATGAGTCAGACCACAGCGGATTTAAACACAACTGAGCCCCTCTTAAATAAGCTGCTTCCTTCCTCAATCTTGTCCTTCCCAAGAGCTGAATACGACCGTTAACCTCTACTTCGCCGGCCGCGGTGGTCTAGCGGTTCTGGCGCTGCAGTCCGGAACCGCGGGACTGCTACGGTCGCAGGTTCGAATCCTGCCTCGGGCATGGGTGTGTGTGATGTCCTTAGGTTAGTTAGGTTTAAGTAGTTCTAAGTTCTAGTGGACTTATGACCTAAGATGTTGAGTCCCATAGTGCTCAGAGCCATTTGAACCATTTTGAACCAACCTCTACTTCAGACCTACGGGTCACACACTGCCCCACAAATAAAAAGGGGAAGCATCTACAATGGGAAGAGACGAATGGAAACTTCATGGGTTGAGAGGATGTGTGATGCTGTGTCACTGATTAAAAATCGATTCAAACTTACAAACAACCTTGCAATAAGAGTCCACTCAGCAGCGTGACGTTTCACCCATTCTTGTCTAGATGCATGCACTGATTCGGTTATGAAGGGTCTCATAAAGCAGTTGTAACCTCTGCTGAGGCAAGCTACCCGACAACTATTGTAACTCCTCCTTGATATTCTGGACACTGGATCAGGAACGGAGACGTCTGAGCTGGTGCCACATATGTTCTATCGGAGACAGAGGGGGATCTTGCATGCAACAAGGGTACCTCAGCATCAAGCAGACAGTTCACAGAGACAAGTACCACGTGTGGACGAGCATTCGTCTGTCGGAAGACGGCACCACGATACTATCGCATGTGAGGTAATACGTGAAGACGCTGTTATTACGTTAGGTATCGTTGTGCCCTCAGACTTCGCTCAAACAATGCGCCAGAAGTAACACCGCTGTGCCGCTCCAAAATATTCAAAGAACGGGACCTCACCAGGTCGCTACCATATTCGCTGACGGTGGTCGTCAGGGGTAATGTAGAACCGCGATTCATCGCTCAACAAAATGCGATGCCATTCACCATCAGTCCACATTTCCCGTTCACAGCAGCACAGCAGCATACACGTCTGTCTGTGGAAACTCCGTCAGGAGGTGATAGCTGTCTCCTATGAGTACACGGCGTCTCCATGTCCTTCACAGTGATCACTCAACATCTGATGTTAAAAAATGGTTCAAATGGCTCTAGGTACTATGAGACTTAACATTGGAGGTCATAAGACTCCTAGACTTAGAACTATTTAAACCTAACTAACCTAAGGACATCACACAAACCCATGCCCGAGGCAGGATTCGAACCTGCGACCGTAGCTGCAGTGCGGTTCCAGACTGAAGCGCCTAGAACCGCTCGGCCACAACGGCCGGCTGATGTTGTTAATTCCCCTTATATACAATAGGTCTAATAACAACACTAGACATTAACTACTGCACTCTGACGGTCATTCTATTCGTCGCAGAGAACTCTAATTATTTACACACGCGCCGAGAGTGTGTACGTGGTTGCGTCCGAGGATGGGCCTAGGCCTGAAACTAGTCACGCAATGTTGTAACTGGCCTTCAAAAACGACCCGTGAGATTTCCATATTCTCTCGCTCGCTGCGTACAAGTTATTAGTCCTACAGAAAAATTGAACAGGACCTTTTTGTAGGAAATTTAATGTAGTTAAGTTTTGTACTGGGATACGTTTTCGCTGAAAGCCATAGTTTCCACGCTATTCAAGAAAAGCGTACAAAACCCTACAGACGCACCCCCACACCCACATTCAGCCACCACCAGCCAGCATTTTTAGTATGTTGCTACTGTAAAAATATTTGCGACTGCGCGAATTATTTCCCACACCAGACGTTTTTTTTAACTTCATCGAATGGCCTTATTACACCACCTGCTTAGTTGAGCACTTATTAATTGTAAAATTGATATTTGTGTAATTTATACCTAACAATTTTGTGAATTTTAAGGGCATAAAATAAACAATTACATCGCTGTATTTGTCAGGCCTTGTGACTACTAAAATATTATGATTGTAAGAGTGAAGTTTGGATCGAATTGTCTACGTAATCATTTCTAATGTTGAGTTTACAAAAGTAGTTTTCCTTTCATTACTCTCAACGGCACGTCTAAATTTATTTATTTAATCGTATGACTAGGGCCTCCCGGTGGGCAGGCCGTTCGCCGGGTGCCGGTCTTTCAATTTGACGCCACTTCGGCGACCTGCAGTCGATGAGGGTGACAGGATGATGATGAGGACAGCACAACATCCAGTCTCTGGGAGGAGAAAATTCTCCGACCCAGCCGGGAATCGAACCCGGGCCCAGAGGATTCATAATCCATCACGCTGACCATCCTGCTACCGGGAGCGGATAAGGCACGTTTAAATTAACAATGTTAACGAAATAGCCGATTATGCTGGTGGCGTAATATCCCAATCAACATGGACCCAGAGAAAAGTCGAATATCGAGAATAGTTTGTGTAGTCGGAAAATTTTGTAGTGGTAGAACGGGGTGCGACGAACGATATACTAGATATCCTGCCTAGTAGGGATGAGCGTGCAAGTGGAAGTGCGTCTGAAGGTCACTTTTGTATGTTTTCCCTGAATAGCTCGAAAACCGTTGTCTTCAACGGAAACGTATCCGAGTACAAAATTTAACTACATTAAATTTCCTACAAAAGGATCTTGTTCATTTTTTCTGTGGGACTAACAATTTGCAAATAGCGAGCGAGTGAATAGGAAAATCTCACGGGTGACTTTTGAAGGCCAAATATTAAGATAGCGGGTTACACAAAACGACATCGGCAGGAGCAGCAAAATCACCCTGTATATGTGTCGATATCTTCATACCTTAAGAGTACCACATCGCCAGCACTCTTGCAAGAACCTAAAAGTTTTTACGTACAGTAATCCTGCTAAAACATTGATGCTGTTCTTACGGGGATCCCAAACGGAACAAATATTATTTGGTATTTACACTTTCTAAAATAATCCAGACTATAATGTCGTGCCGAATTAATTTCTTGGAAAAACCCAACGCTTTATGGAACGAAACACCGAGTTCTCTCAGAAATTAATTCTATTACGGAATAATAGTCTGGAATATTTCAATAAGGGTGACATTTTCAACCGTAAAAATGTACATTTTACTATTTTACATTTTTTCATTCACGACCGAAAAACTGGTTAAGTTTCCAGAGTACCTACCACTCTTTTAGTTGTACAACGATGTGTTCAAACGCGCTGCGAACGTCATACACGTTCCCAGCGTTGAGGAGGGTGAGAATCTGTGTTTGTGAAAGGCAGCTTACGACGGCAGGTCCGCTCAATGAGGAGCCGTGACTGTACGTGCTGAACGCTGTCATAACGGAGATGGTTTTTATGACTATGCGTCCCGCCCCCTCGCTATCCCGTGTGGATGCGCCGCCTGTAGGCGATCGAAATGCCTGTGAACCACCAGCTGCAACTGTGACGACGCCATCGTTACCACGCCCCAATGCCTCGGGCGCGGCAGCTGAAGCGCGGAACGACCACAACATGCGTTCCGTAGGCTACGCGTAAATAAGAAACGTGAAAGGATCTACTGTTGCACAGTTCACTAATATTCCGCATACATTGTCTGGTACGTTAACCAAAGTTGGTCTCCGTAACCACGTATCTCAACATTTGCCGTTCCTGCGTTAATACCCGATAAATAAATTGGACAATCGTCTTCTGCGATGGACACATCTGTCAAAACTCTGAATCTGAAACTAATAGTACACGCTACGTCATCAATGTATAATGTGAATATCAGCGGTCCTGTTACACTTCTCTGAAGCACATTAAATATTTTACTTCCCTGTCTGTCAACAAATTTTTATTCAAAATGCTAACACCTGATTATATATCCCAGACAAACTCACTATCTTTGGTACGTCTATGCACGCCGCAGAGTGAAAATGTTTTATGAATATTTAAAAACATAGAATCTATCTACATATCTATATTTATGGCACTCTGGAAGCGTATGTGCAGAGTCCGAGTTGAATTTCTTGTGCCTGATGTTTACGGAACTCATGCTGGTTTCCATAAGGAATGTGATTATGTTCCCGGTAGGGAATCGTATTTTAGAATGAAATATTTATGGAAAACTCCTATTAATAGAGATTAATCAAATGGGGGGAAGTACTTCTGCTGCATATTTATTTATGAATGTGACCTGCGCTCTTTTAGAGATTAATCAAATGGGGAAGTACTTCTGCTGCGTATTTATTTATGAATGTGACCTGCGCTCTTTTGCAACCTCAGAGAACTGTTCCCAACTCAAGGGATCTTCGATAAATTGCGGTCAATACTAGGTAATTAGTTAAGGACTACTACATCATTCAGTTTTGCAACGACATAGTTTTTGCATGTTGACAATGTTGCTTCGTATACCATTACGAAGGAACACTTAAAAGTAGAATTATCTACTCGTCTTTAGTTTTGCTTTTTTCTATATTATAATAACTTTCCACGAGGGCACATAGCCAGTGGCGGAACGCCCTCCTTCAACCATACGACACTCCCCTCCCCTCCCGCCATTAAAATTAGAAGTTTCCATTTTTGAAAATGTCATAAAACTTAAAATGGAAAATAATTTTTCACGAAATACTGTTCTGAAATTCATGTTTTTAAAACATAATTTCTTACAATCAAAACAATAAAACCACAAGAATTAATGTAAACGACAGGCCAATAGCAGTGTCCCTTTGCTCCTGGTTACGTATCGCCTCAAGTCTGTAGTCTTCTTGACTATGACGTCATGTTTCCAACTGCTGCCAGCCGCAACGTTGTAACAGTTTCGTTCTAGCTGCTCAATGAACGTGTGTCCAGTATTAACCAATAGAGCATATAGCGATAAATGTCGATGAATATATTCATGGCATATCCAGGTCACGTACAATTCCAACTTCCCCAGAGCTGGGAAAAACACATCATATGACATGAGACATAGAGTTATATGTTTGGTAAATGCTTTAAATGTCATTTGTCTCCTACAAATTGAGTTGTATTAGGAATGGATTGATTTAGGTTCTATTACGAATAAACTAAACATTTGAACACGAACGTCCCTGTAATACACACATAAAAAAGTTTTACATCACTTCGGTTCCGAAAGTTACCTGTACAGAAAATTGGAATAGTGATCAACATAAACATCATTTACGCCCTTTTTATTCCTCGTCAAAACCACACATTGCATCATACAGCGAGACCTTGAAAGGTGATGGTCCAGATAGCTGTACACATCAGTACCTTTAATACCCAGTAACACGTCCTCTTGCATTGATGCATACCTGTTTTCGTCGTGACATACTATCCACAAGTTCATCAAGGCACTGTTGGTCCATATTGTCCCAGTCGTCAACAGTGATTCGCTGTAAATTACGTGGGTCACGTCATCCATAAACAGCCCTGTTCAATCTATCGCAGGCGTGTTCGATAAGGTTCATGTTTGTCGAACATGCTGGCCACTCTAGTCGAGTGATGTCGTTATGCTGAAGGAAGTCATTCACAAGATGTTCACGATGGGGGCGCGGATTGTCGTCCATGAAGACGAATACTTCGCCAATATGCTGCCGATATGGTTGCACTAACGGTAGGAGGATGGCATTCATGTATCGTACAGCCGTTGTGGCGCATTCCATGACAACCAGCGACGTACGTCGCCCCCACATAATGCCACCCCAAAATAGTAGGGAACCTCCACCTTGCTGTGCTCGCTGGACAGTGTGTCTAAGGCGTTCAGCCTGACCGGGTTGCCTCCAAACACGTCTCCGACGATTGTCTGGTTGAAGGCACAAGCGACACTCATCGGTGATGAGAACGTGATGCCAATCCTGAGCGGTCCATTCGTCCTGTTGTGGAGCCCATCTGTACCGCGCTACATGGTGTCGTGGTAGCAAAGATGCACCTCGTCATGGACATCGGGGAGTGAAGTTGCACATCATGCAGCCTGTTGCGCATAGTTGGAGTCGTAACACGAGTCCTCTGACTGCACGACAAGCGTTATTCAACGTAGTGGCGATGCTGTCAGGGTTCCTCCGAGACATAATCCTTAGGTAGCGGTCATCCATTGCAGCAGTTGCCCTTGGGCGGCCTGAGCGAGGCATCTCATGAACAGTTGCTGTCTCTCTGTCTCCTCCATGTCCGAACAACATCGCTTTGGTTCACTTCGAGAGGCCTGGACACATCCCTTGTTTAGAGTCCTTCCTGGCACAAAGTAACAATGCGGACGCACCCGAACCGCGGCTTTGATCGTCTAGGCATGGTTGGACTACAGACAACACGAGACGTGTACTTCCTTCGTGGTGGAATGGCTGGAACTGATCGGCTGTCGGACCCCCTCCGTCTAATAGGCGCTGCTCACGCATGGTTGTTTACATCTTTGGGCGGGTTTAGTGACATCTCTGAACAGTGATAGGAACTGTGTCTGTGATACAATATCCACAGTCAACGTCTATCTTCAAGAGTTCTGGCAACCGGGGTGATGCAGAACTTTTTTTGTGTGTGTAAGTTCAAAAGAAAAAAAAAAAACGTTAATTCCTGATGCCAACTGTACCACAACGGTTGATCGTTGGGTGGCGCCTGAGTTAGTAGCAATGAAAAATAAAGTGAAAAACATTCTCCCCCTCCCTCTCCCCTCCTCGCCCTGCGCCTACCATGATCCTCCTTCGAATCTCAGGTGACACTGCTATGAGGTCAGACCGTACGTAATATTCTGCATTTTCGCTCATAACTTTCATAATACACTGTGATGACCGAAGTCATGGGATAGCGATATGCAGACATGCAGATGGCGGTAGTACTACGTATATGTGGTATAAAAGGGCGATGCGTTGGCCGAGTTGTCATTTGTACTCAGGGGATTCATGTCAAAAGGTGTCCCACGTGATTATGGCCGCACGAAGTGAATTAACAAGACTTTGAACACGGAATGGCAGTTGGAGTTAGACGCAAGGTACAATCCGTTTTGGAAATCGTTACGGAATTCAATCCACGGTGTCAACATTGTGCCGAGAATACCAAATTTCAGGCATTACCAGTCACCACAAATCTCTCAGGGGCCGACGGCCTTAACGTAACAACCGAGAGCAGCGGCATTTGTGTAGAGTTATCACTGATAACATACATGCACCAATGCGTGGAATAACCGCAAAAATCAATGTGGGACGTACGAAGAACGTATCCCTCAGGACTGTAGACTAAATTTGGCGTTAATGGGCTATCGTACCAGACGACCGACGCGAGTGCCTTTGTTTTGCACGACATCGCCTGCAGCGCCCTACCTGCGCTTGTGACCATATCTGTTGGACCACAGACGACTGGAAAACCGTGTTCTGGTCATATGAGTCCCGATTTCAGTTGATAAGGGCTGATAGTAGGGTTCCACTGTGGCACAGACCCCAAGAAGCCATGGACCTAGGTTATCAACAAGGCACTGGCAAGCCGGTGGTCGCTCCATAGAGGTGTGACTATGTTTACATGGAATGGACTGGGCTCTCTGGTCCAGCTGAATCGATCACTGACTGGAAATGATTATGACTGTCCAACTGAGGGCAATTTCCAGCCAATTATGGACTTCACGCTCAAAACAACGATGGAATTTTTATGGATGACAATGCGCCATGTCACCAGGCCAAAATTGTTCGCGATTGGTTTTGAAGAACATTCTGGACAGTTAAAGCGAATGATTCGGCAATACAGATCGCCCGGCATGAATCCCATCGAACATTTATGAGATTTAATCGAGAGGTCATTTCGTGCAAAAATCCTGCACCGGCAACACTTTCGCAATTATGGACGGCTATAGTGACAGAAAGGCACAATATTTCTGCAGGAGACTTCCGACTTGTTGAGTTCATGGCCACGTCGAGTTGGTGCTCTAAGCCGGGCAAAAGGAGATCCTACTCGATGTTAGGATATATCACATAACGTTTGTCAGCTCAGTGTAGTGTGTGAGAGAAAAATCGTAATTTTTATCTAAAGAGGTAATAGGTAAATAATCTTCTGAATGTAAAATGTAACCGGTAGAAAGAAAGTATCTGCCATTTTTTACGCTTTTTATAATTTAAGAACCTGTTTCAAGCTCCAAAATTATTTACTTGAGCAAATATACTCAAAAAAGCTGCAAAAAGAAGGTAAAATGAAATTGAAAGTGGGATTGGGGCAAGGTGGTGGAAATGATGTGTAAATAAATAAATGGTTGATTGGCAATATATACTCCCTGGTAGGCGCAGGAACGCCGTTCCGACCGAAATTAAGCCCTCTATGCAGCTCCACTGTTTAGTTAAATGATGATGGTGTCTTCCTGGGTAAAATACTCCGGAGGTAAAATAGTTCCCATTCCGGGTCTCCGGGCAGAGGCTACACAGAATAATGTCGTCATCAGGAAAATCAAAACTGGCATTCTATGGATCGGAGCGTGGAATATTAGGTCCCTTAATCCGGCAGGTAGGTTAGCAAATTGATTGGTTGATGTTAATTGTAGTGAGGATTAGTTAAGTTGGGAAGCAGGATGGACTTCTGGTCAGGTGAATACAGGGTTATAAATACAAAATTAAATAGGAGTAATGCAGCAGTAGGTCTAATAATGAATAAGAAAATAGGAACACGGGTAAGCTTACTACGAACTGCATTGTGAACGCATTGTCGTAAACATGATAGACACGAGGCTAACATCTACCACAATAGTACAAGTTAATATGCCAATTAGCTCCATAGATAAAGAGATTGAAAAACTCTATGATGAGATAAAATAAATTATTCTGATAACGGAGAGAAAAATTTAACTGTTATAGGGGACTGGAATTCGATTGTAGGAAAAGGAAGAGCAGGAAAATAAGTTAGTAGGAGAATATGGACTGGGGAATAGGAATGAAAGAGGAAGCCGCCTGGTAGAAATTTGCACAGAGCATAATTTAATCAACGTTAATACTTGGTTTAAGAGTCATGAAAAAAGGTTGTATACGTGGAGAGACCTAGAGACAGCGAAAGATTTCACACTAATTATATATATTGGTAAGACAGAGATGTCGGAAACATATTTTAACTTGAAAGTCATTTCCACGGGCAAATCTAGACTCGAATTTACTGGTTACGAACTGTACATAAAACTGACGAAATTGCAAAACTTGAAAATTAAGGAAATGAGATATGGAAAAATTGAAAGAACATGAAGTGGTTGAGAGTTTCGGAGGGAGCATTCGGCAACAACTGACTGCAAGAGAGGAAAGGAATACAGTTGAAGACGAATGAACAACTTTGAAAAATGAAACAGTGTAGGCAGAAGAGGATAAAATAGGTAAAAAGGCAAGCACTAGATAAATACATAGAAGGGCTATACAAGAGCTATATTATAGAAAGAGAAGAGAACGTAGATGAAGATACCGCGAGAAGAATGGGACAGAACACTGAAATACCGGCTAGGTTAGGTTAAGTCGAAACAAGGTCGTCGGAGTAGACGACATTCCCTTTGAACTATTGATATCCTTGGGAGAGCCAGCCATAACAAAACTATTCCTCCTATATGCAATATGTTTGAAGCGGGCGAAATACTCCCAGATTTCAAGAATAATGTAATGATTCAAATTCCAAAGAAAGCAGGTGCTAACAATTGTGAAATTTACCTAGCTACATCAAAAGGATGTAGGTTGCAGTAGGTACTGGGAGATGAAGAAGCTTGCACAGGATAGAGTAGCATGGAGAGCTGCATCAAACCAGTCACAGGACTGAAGACCACAACAACAACAACCTAACTATCAATTTAATAAGCCATCGTTGCAAAATACTACCACGAGTTCTTTACAAGAGAATGGAAAAACTGGTCGAAGCAGGCTCGGGGAAGATGATTTTGGGTTCCGGAGAAATGTAGGAACACGCCTCAACTTAGAAGATAATTTATGAAAACGAAAACCTACGATTATAGCTTTTGTAGATATGAAAAAAGCTTCTGACGATGTCGTCTGGAACACACTTTTTGAAATTCTGGAGATAGTAAGGGCAAAATACAGAGAGCGAAAGGTTATATCCAACTTGTACGGAAACCAGACGGCAGTTAATAAGAGTCGAGGGGCCTGAAAGAAACGCTATGAGTAGGGAGTGAGACAGGGTTACGACCTATCCTTGATGTTGTTCAGTCTGTACACTGAGCAAGCATAAATGGAAACGAAAGAAAAATGTTGGTAAGTAATGGGAGTTCAGTTAGAAGAATTAAAACTTTCAGATTTGCCAATGGCATTGTAATTCTGTCAGAGCTAGGAAGTGCGGTTGAACGCAATGGACAGTCTCTTGAAAGGAGGATATTAGATGAATATCACCAAAAGAAAAACTAGGGTAATGGAATGCAGGCGAATTAAATCAGGCGATGCTGATGGAATTAGATTAGGAACTGAGACACTTAAAGTTGTAGGTAAGTTTTGCTTACTGATGATGCCCAAAGTAGAGATGATATAAAATGTAGACTGCCACTGGCAAGAAAAGCGTTTCTGAAGAAAAGAATTTTATGAACATCGAATACAGATTTAAGTGTTTGGAAGTGTTTTCTGAAGGAATTGGTTTGGAGTGTAGCCTTTTACGGATGTGAAACGTGGACGATACACAGTTCAGGGAATAAGAGAAGCTGATGGATTGTTGTGCTGCAGAAGAACGCTGAAGATTCAATGGGCAGATAATGTAACGAAAGAGTAGGTATTGAACAGAATTTCGGGAAAAGAAGATAGTGGCATAACTTCACTACAAGAAGGGTTCGACAGATAGGACAAATTCTGAGACATCAAAGGATCACCAATTTAGTACTGGGGGAGGGGGGGGAGTGGGGAGTGGTAAAAGTTGTAGAGGGAGAGCAATAGATGAGTTCAGTAAGAAGGTTCAAAAGGATGTAGGTTGTAGTAACTATTCTGAGATAAAGAGTTTTGCACAGGATAGCATATCATAGAGAGCTGCATCTAACCAGTCTTCGGACTGAAGACCAAAGCGACAATCACTGTCAGGCGTGGATCCAGTGCTTTCTTCTCTTTGTGAGTTTGTGGAGGGGTGGGTGGATGCTCACAGACTGTTTGTTACAATTTCCCCCCCCCCCCCCCCTCAGTCACCAACCCTACCAAACTGAACATGCCGTCACTCTCACTTTTAGGTGCTAAGTGCCTACCCTCAGAATAGTGACGGTAACATAAATGCTCAATTAGAATGATAATATTTTTTATCAGTTCTTAGTACATCGCTTTAGTGTTAAGCACTGCTTGTAATTTTCTAGAATTCCCTGCAATTTTCGAGACTTTTAGTTTTCATGTTACTCTACTGTCTATAGTTTACCTGAGGAATGTGGGAACATACATGTGAGAGTATAAACACTTCTACTAATATGTTTGTTGCGCTGCGCTGCGCGCGCGCGTGTATGTGTGTGTGTGTGTGTGTGTGTGCGTGTGTGTGTGTGTGTGTGGAGTGAGGGGCGGGAGGGGTTCAGTACCACCCTTAGATCCGCGCGTGTTCACCCCACACCTTAATACCAAATCGTCAGAGACGATCATGTTCGAAAATGTCTCTGGGAGCATTACGTGTCCTCACGTCTGGCCGTATGAGGAAACGTCCAGCACTGTCCAACGTTCTGCTGGTCCCCGTGTTATGGTGTGAGGAGTTCTAACGTTGTATGGACGTACTGGCCTGCAGTTCTTGGAACACAGCAGACTCACTGGTCAACGTTATTCTGACACTGTACTCCTTCCCCATGTGCGTCTTTTCATGGGCGCATTCGGTGCTGGCTTCATTTTTATGGATGACAATGGGCCACCGCATCGGATTGGGCAGGCAGAGAGGTTCTTGGAACAAGAGGATGTTTGGCTAATGGACTGCTCTGCCCTTCCCCAGAATTAAATCCTGTCGAGTGTGGGATGCGTTGGGGACACGTACTACGGCACGTCCATATGCACCAACGACCTCCAGCAGTCGTCAGCCGCACAGGTGGCGGACTGGAACGCCCTGCCACAGGAACCCCTTGCCAATCTAGTGGTCAGATTGATTGACTGATTATGGTTTTAAAGGGACTAAACTACTAGGTTACCAGTTCCTCCATTTCATGAGATAAAAAGGGCAAAAAGTGAGGACAAAGCTGATCTAACTATATAAGCAAGTCAGAGTTCGAAAAAAGGCGTGGCAGTAGTTGTAACACGATAGGTAATATATATAAACCTGGCAGAATCTTGCACTAGAAAGGCGGAGAGGGGGCGAAGAAAGTAACCTACTGTCACATGGGAGGGGGAAGGGGGAGCGGGTGGTGGGAGGTACCCGCCGCAGGGGGAGGCTCTGCCTCACACAACCACCCATAACATTGAAGGGGAGAAGTATTATAGTTAATGTAAAATCCGCTCTCCTTCAGGTAATGCAACACTTGGATAGTGGCTATCTCATCATACGCAAGCATCTGAGGTAGTGAGACAGGCAAGCTGAGACCCCTGTGGTCAGCATGGGAGCACACGTTTCTCAGCGTGTACTGCTGTTCGTGGTAGTAGCACACCTTATTAAAACCGTGTTCCGCCTTTTTTAATGTCCAGGGCACAATCACGAATCGTTGTGCCTTAAGCGTAATTATTGTCTTTGAGAAAAAGTCTCATTTCCTTTCGTCTCAAGGCGTATATCTTTCATTTAATTTTTGTACTACACTGTAACATTTCTTTCTGTGTGTGGTGCTACTTTCATTAAGCTATGTTACTTGGCAGTGACGCAACACGCAAAGGTTACTTTAGTCCTTAAATTTTGCGCATCCGTGTATTTCGGGTTTCGCGATTCGTCCTGATGTTAGCCTGTTACAGTATACATCTGCCTGTCTGCAGATTCACGCTTATTTGTACACACTGTACATTAGTGACTGCTCCCTAAGAACATTAATGCTATCCATCTTGTCAACACGATACACTGGTTGTTGAATCTATTGTTATATTTATTCAGCTTACAATATTCAAAGGCCAACGGCCTTGCTGCATTGGTAACACCGGTTCACGTCAGATCACCGAAGTGAAGCGCTGTCGGGCACTTATGGGTGACCATCCCGTCTGCCGGGCGCTGCTGGCAAGCAGGGTGCACACAACCCTTGTGAGACAAACTGAGGAGATACCTGATTGAGAAGTGGCGGCTCCGGTCTCGGAAATTGACACACGGCCGGGAGAGCGATGTGCTGACCCCGTGCCCCTCCATATCCGTATCCAGTGACGCCTATGGTTTGAGGATGACACGGCGGCCGGTCGGTACCGTTGGGCCTTCATGGCCTGTTCGGGAGGAGTTAAGTTTAACCTACAACACTCAAAAAGGCATGTCAACACGCACCTACACGTTTCGAGATTCATGTTCTCATAACCTGACTGACCATGTTTCAATCATAAATGTGACATATTTCATCATCATCATCATCATCATTTATTGCCTTATCGGGCCTTTAAGGCCTACAGCAAGAAGAACAAAAGGAAAAGTAAAGACAAAAAGACTTACAAAAGTACTCTATACAGTAGTAAAAGTTACATATGTACATTACAGCTTAAAGAAGAAACGAAAAAATAAACAGGGCATTCAATCAAAGGTTTAAAAGGCAAGAGGGATACATTACAGAAACAAAAAACAAAAAAAAAACACACACGCAGTGTCTGTCAATTACACGAGAGGAGGGAGCTGTTGCAGATGGCAGTCCATCTCATCCGGTCGTTGGCGTCCTCCTCCACGGCTGCTGGTTCCACTTCTTTCAGGATCGTTGTTATCCTATCCTTCCATCGAGTTCTTGGGCGTCCTCTAGGGCGTTTTCCTGTGGGTTGAGAGTGGAGGACTCTGTTTGGAAGGGATCCGTCTGCCCGTAGGATGTGGCCAAACCATTGGAGTCTCTTCTGCGCCAATATTCGTCCAATGTGTGGCTTTCCATACCGCTGGTATAAATCTTCTTTTTTTCTTCGTTCCCATTTACCTTCCATGGCATTGTAGATGGGTCCATATATCTTCCGAAGTACCTTCCTTTCAAATGCACATATTGCTTCTTCTGCTGTTGCTGATGTTGCCCAAGTTTCACAGCCGTATAAAAGTACTGGTCTCACCAGTGTCGTGTATAGGTGGATCTTGTTCTTCTGCGATATCAGCCGAGATCTGAAAAGATTGTTCAGGCTAAAGAACATGCGATTAGCATTTGTTATACGTTGCTGTACTTCTTTCGTTACTTCACTTCTATTTGTTAGTATGGAGCCCAGGTACTTGAACTCTTCAACTCGTTCGAAGGTATGCCTGTCGACATCAATGGAAGGAGGGAGATCTCGGCGGCGTGATACAACAAGATATTTAGTTTTTTCCTCGTTCACCACCAGCCCAATTTTCTCTGCATTGTGGAGGAATCGGGAAGTATCCCTGCGTACTTGCTCTAGAGTGTCGCCAAGGATCACAACATCATCAGCAAATGCCAAGATTGTGTCTGCTCCCACCATCTCCATCTCTCTGGTTCGACAAGTGTCACGGCTTACTTTTTCCAGGGCCAAATTGAATAATATTGGCGCCAATGGATCTCCTTGTCTCAATCCATTTTGTATACTGAATGCTGGTGATAGTTGATTACCAAACCGCACTTGGGCCGTAGACTGAGAGTAGCAAGCAGCAATTAAGCGGATGTATTTTGATGGGATGCCAAGTTCCTCTAACGTTTCCCATAACGTGGCGCGGTCAATGCTGTCATAAGCTTGTCGAAAATCGATGAAGATGAGGTGTAGATCCTTATTGAATTCGTAGAATTTTTCTATCAACTGCCTCAGAGTAAATATGTGATCAATTGTCGATCGTCCAGCAACGAACCCACATTGATAGGTCCCTACAATTCCTTCAGCCAGTGGTTTCATGCGGTTTAGTAGCAGTGTTGTAAAAACTTTGTAGCCAATTTCAAGTAACGAAATCCCTCGGTAGTTGGATACATGAGTAGCATCTCCCTTCTTGAATATGGGACATATGATTGCTCCCTTCCATTCCTCAGGAATAACTTCTGCTTCCCAGATGGTAGAAATTAATCGTTTCAAAGCACCCACCAGTGTTTCCCCTCCCAAGCGAAGCATCTCAGCTGTGATACCACTACCTCCTGGAGCCTTGTTGTTCTTGAGTGCTTTTAGGGCAACACTGATTTCTTCCTCAGATGGTTCAGGGACTTCAACTCTGTCAAAACGGGCATCCGTCTGTGTTGTCCCTACTGGTGGGTTGTCGGGATTCAATAGGTTTTCAAAATGTTTTTTAAATAGGGTTGCTTGCTCTTCTGGCGGTACAACTTCACCCGTCTCACTCGTTAGGACCAATGTACGTTGTCTGTATGCGCCTCTGGCGAATCTTGAGGCCTGGAAAAACGAGCGTGACGACTTTGCTTCTTCGACTGCAATCAACAGACTTTTGTGGTGGTCCCGTTTCTTCTTTCTCATGAGTTGGTCCGTGTTACGCCTCGCTTCGTAGTAAGCTACCCTTGCTTCTTCCGAGAGTTGCTGTAGCCATTTTATCCTCTTCGCTGATCTAATCTCAACAGATTCTCGACATTGTTCATCGAACCAAGGTTTACTTCTTCGTTTTGCATCGCAAACTAGTTCTTCATTTGCACTTTCTATCACTGCATTCCTCAGCAGCATCCATGCGTTCTCCACACTGGTAGGGTTCTCTGTTATTGTGAGATGTTCTGCAATTTTTTCTTGATAGCGCTGTCTCACTTCTACATCTTTCAACTTATTCTTGTCGAAGCGGACCATCATTTCAGAATTTCTTCTCCACATGGTTGAAAGTTTCAGACGTAGTTTGACTACCACTAAGAAATGGTCTGAATTCATATCTGCCCCGCGAAAGGATCTTACATGCTCGACACTACAATGATGTCTTCGGTCAACAAGAACGTGATCGATCTGGTTCATCGTACTTCCATCTGGGGATATCCAGGTTACTTTATGCACTGCTTTGCGGGGGAAGTATGTGCTTCTAACGATCATTCTCCTTGTATCGGCAAGGTTAATTAATTTGATACCATTCTCGTTGCTTGTTTCATGGATACTATCAGGCCCTATCGTTGGACGATACTGCACTTCTCTTCCCACTTGGGCATTGAAGTCTCCCATTATCAACTGAATTGAGTGTCTTGGGAGTTTGTCTACTACATTCTCTAGTTCTAGATAGAAGTTATTCTTTGTTTCTTCATCGGCATCCTCTGATGGGGCATGACAGTTGACTAGGCAGATCTTATATGGTTTAGCGTGTAAAATCATCCAACAGATTCGGTCGTTTACAGGAGACCATTTGTTGACAGCCGATATCATTTTATTGTGTACAGCAAAACCAACTCCAGAAGTCCAGGCTGGGCTTAGCTCATTGCTGTTAAAGAGCGTGTGAGTATCTCCAATCTTCATAACACCCTGAGGAAGTCTTGTTTCTTGAATTGCTGCCACTATGCATTGATATTTACTCAGTTCTCCTCCAAGTTGTTTCATTCCCCCCGTCATGATTGACCTTACATTCCATGTTCCAATTCTAAATCCAGAAAATCCATTTACGTATCCAGTTTCGTCACCATTTTGATCCGTCCAGTTTTTCCTTTTGTCTTTTTCTTTAACCAGAATCTTTTTTTACAGAGGATGGGGGGTTGGCCCATCCTCTAACCCTCCTCCTTTCTCATCCGGGCTTGGGACCGGCAATGGCGGAGTTAAATGTGACATATTTGCGGAGTTAAATGTGACATATTTGCATATATAAAATAGTAGTCGTACAATATCTTCCAAGTACGCAATTTCAAAATGAGCCATTTTTGTGGAAATAGCTGGCTTGTTCTATTTTATAGTTTAATCACGTCTCTTCATATTATGAGAGCGTGACCACAGTCTCTGTTTGAACAACCTGAGCGAGGTCCGATCTATTTCTTGTTAGTAAAACCTAACATACTGTCCACAAAGGGTGGTTTTGGAACTATGTGTTGTGGAGAATTTTCTTAAGAGTTCGGCAGGAAGTCCAGATTCGTTAGTCATTTACGAAGTTAAAAAAAAATGGTTCAAATGGCTCTGAGCACTATGCGACTTAACTTCTGAGGTCATCAGTCGCCTAGAACTTAGAACTAATTAAACCTAACTAACCTAAGGACTTCACACACATCCATGCCCGAGGCAGGATTCGAACCTGCGACTGTAGCGGTCGCTCGGCTCCAGACTGTAGCGCCTAGAACCGCTATGCCACTCCGGCCGGCTTTATGAAGTTATAAATCTATTGTGGGGCTGTTGAAACTTCCTTCAGATAATTTTATTTCGTAGTTTTGGAATATGCACCAGTCAACTAGTCTACGAAGTCGTCAGTTACAGCTGTTCTTCCCCAGACTCATAAGATTGCCGACCACTGCTACGACTACATCGCACCTGTAGCGTGTCTTATTGGTAAACAGCTTTTAGTGAGATTTTTCAGACGAGCCTATGATTTTCTGGATTTAAAAAACTTGACTGCAATTATTACATGAACCCCAATAGCGTTCCACATTTTTCGAACTGTTCGACAGTTGATAAGCAACAAGCATCGATTAAGACTATTTCCTGGAGTCTGATATGAGTATTTGGCGATCTCTGCTGCAATTTTTATTCTGGCTGCATTTCATTAACTGTGTGACGCACCTCCCACAGTTTACGGGGAGCCTGCAGTTTTTATCACTACGGCACCAGTTTCGGAAATCAAAAATCTAGGTTCTAACAGAATCGCCGGCTAATTTTGCTACTTTGGTGTGGAGCCTCAGTCATATAAAAATTTTTGAAATATATAACCGCCATTTGACTGTACAAGAGGTTTTAGTCCACGGTCTAGATTTAGGTCTAAGGCCGTTATCAAGTGTTCAAGTATAAAAAATCATTGCAAAGATGGTTTTGGATGCTTGTAACACTTGGTAATGGCGTAAGGACGAAATCTAGATTGTGGAATAAAACCTGTTCTACAGTCAAACGGCGGTTATATCTTTCAATAATCAATCGCCAATGATTAGCCTGCCACTCCGTTTGAAACTAGGATCCACTGTCAGTTCTGAGAATATTGTGGCAGACTGCGAGATCCAATGAAACACCACGAACAATGTTGATCATTTTATCTTTCTCTTCCAATTAACGGAAGGACTCGAGAAATGCGTCAGATCCAGCCAATAGAATCGCTTATTACAACGTGGGCTACAATCTTCAAATCGCTGTAACCTGTATCTTCAGTTCCCGCGGGTGACAGTCTTCTTCTTGTCCGAATGAGTCGCCGGCTTATGTTTGTTTAATATGAGGCAGTTCACCCAAAGCATTGCAGCAGCTTCGAGTTCTTGGGCAACTCTGTGTAGGCAGCTTTCAACTATACATAAACTTAAACCAAATCATTCCGTGCCTGATAACAGTATTCTCAGAAGGTTTCCGTTCGAATGGATATCTCAAAGAGATAAAAAAAAAACTTATTTAGAGACACTAACATAAAATTACGATCCTTGTCATTTATTGAGATCTTTTACCTTAAACCAGATAGATTACTAAACTAGCTTCACTTGCAGACTAAGTAAAGAGTAAGAATGTTTACGTCTAAAATACATGTCAATGTAGCGACAAAGAACGATAATAGGTATAAATACAGTGCCAATAACAGAAACAGATAGCGCCAATTCACAACAAAAGAATAGGAGTTGTAGTAAACGAATGTAAACCAGTACAGTCTCTGTGAAAAACTACGACAGAAAGCTCTTGGCATGTGCTTAACGGTTCGGGCACATGATCGTCCATACAAACCAAACGATTGTTATTCGAGTTCGAGACCACCACAAAGTTTGAAACTGTCATGAACTTAGCGTATATGCAACTGTTGGATAAAATATTCACTACTCCAGGTCACAAGTACATCTAATTGAGGTACTAGGATAAGGGTACTAATCCTAAATAAAGGGCAATACAGAAGTTAACTCAGCCTCAATGAACATTCACTACTCCAGGTCACAAGTACATCTAATTGAGGTACTAGGATAAGGGTACTAATCCTAAATAAAGGGCAATACAGAAGTTAACTCAGCCTCAATGAACAAAACAGAATTTATCCAAAATACCTCAAACTTAACAAGAGGGAAATTCTCCAGGAAATTGGTCAATCAAACGCAACGAACTGGAATGAACTTGCAGAAGTACTGAAAAACACTATGAAATTGGGCAAACCCCCAAGAAAGAGAAAACACAGATGGTGGAACAGTGCATGTGATCAAGCAATAGAAGAAAGAATACAAGCTTGGAAAACTTACAGTAGCAACAAAACTAGAGAAAAATGGCAGGAATTTTTGAGAATACAGAAGAGTTCATCAAAGGCAATTCGAAGAGAAAAACGTAGATACGATAAAAGCCGGCTTAAAGAAATTGAACAAAAATTTATCAAGAACAACACCAGAAATTTTTACAAAATTTTCAAAGCATACCTAACAGCGTATCAACCACCTAATCTGTGCTTTCGCCATTCCGATGGATCACTGGAAACCAACCCTAAAAAGAACTGTCAAATTTTAGCAAAATATTTCCACTTACTTCTCAACTGCGAGCCTCCGACAGAACAACTAGATTTCGAAAAAGCCATATGCAATCCCGATTCAAATCCACCATCACTTAAAGAGGTAAAGGAAATAATCAATTCTTTGAAGAACAAGTCTCCAGGGGAAGACGGTATCATAGCAGAAGTATGGAAATTAAATGACAATAATCTCACACAAGCAACCCACAGAATTATATCAAATATTTGGGAAACTGAGCAAATGCCTGCAGAGTGGAAATGTGCACTAATTCACCCTCTCAACAAAAAAGGTACAAAAACTGATCCAAATAATTACTGGGGAATTTCACAGCTCCCCGTGATACACATAATTCTTTCAAAGGCCCTGTTGAACAGACTAGAGGAACAAGCGAGCCAGTTAATAGAGGAGTATCAGGCAGGGTTTCGCAAAGGTCGATCTTGCATCGAACAGATATGTAACTGAAAAACAATTTTGCTTATGAGAAGATGTAGAAATACTGTGGTAACTTTTGTCGATTTTGAAAATGCTTATGATTCAATACATAGACAAACATTATTTCACACCTTAGAAGAGTTCAGGATTGACAGGAAAACAAGGTCAATTATTCAACAGGCATTAACAGATACAACTTCCAAAGTTAAATTCATGAGAGAAACATCAAAAGCATTTCATATCCATACTGGTGTTCGCCAGGGAGATGGAATGTCCGCCATTCTGTTTAACATGGTTCTGGAAAAAATTGTGAGGACATGGGAAAAGGAAATAAAAGGAATTCAGCTTGGGATTAAAAAAGAGCAGAGAATTAGGATGAAGTGTGTGGCTTTCTTGGAAGATCTTGCCATTCTAACCAACAATAGACAGAAAGCCAAACTTGCATTGGAAAAACTACACGAATCTCACAGAAAACTGGGCTACAAATCTCCTACGAGAAAACACAGTATATTTATTTATTTATTATACACATCAAAGCCCTCCAGTGGGAATTATGAAACGCTGTTCTACTCCACTAAACAATAGGGTATTCGAAAAACAGTGTAACTACAGTAGACACCAAGGCAACGAGTGTAATTTGTGGATCATTTTTGTGTACCCATTTCATTCAGATTCTGCGTATCAATACCGTAAACGAAAAACGAATCCCACAGACTTCGGAGGCGATTTCCAAGGACTGACGAAGGCTCGTGGGATTATTAGACAAGATATTCTCTTGGCGCCGACGTTCGTCCACGAAAACGTCATCCTAAAGAAGAAAGGTCACGAATTTCCCGTAGTGAGTTCGCCATTTGTGAAGCCTGATTTGGATAATTGTCCGAAACACAATAAGCACGCTGAGTTTATGAGCGTTGTGTATTTTATATACACGGGATGATTTGTTACAAAAATATTGTAGCTTCATTTTGCCTTCAATTCGAGAGTTTACTTAACAGCTTGAAGGATGAAATGCTGCAGCTTAGTGTCCCAAGACGACAAGGTCGTTGGAGGATACGATGTAGTAGTAGCTCATTTACGTATGGACGCCGAAGGAAATGGCCATGGCTTTAATGTGGAGGTATTGGGAAAAAATCACTGCCAATCTAAAACAGGATATCTGGACGAGAATGTGAACACTGCACCTCTTGAATATGTCCCCAACGTCTTGACCAAAGGATCACATCGCTCGGTTTTTATAACTGAATGTTACTGCAATGACAGAAGCAATGTAGCATAAAGGTCTACAGTAAATGCTGCCACTAATCCTCAGAGCTTCTAGGTAATACTGCTGCATCTTTCTCCATGACGATTTTAATTCCTTTGTCTGTACTTAACCTGTTATATATAACAGCTTCAACAACAACACCGAAAGATTTGGAAAAAGCTCACCCTGAAGAAACAGGTGGACAGGCTATCCGCGAACTTTGAATACACATTACAAGAAATTAAAATAAATTAATGACGTTGATGACAATGGTGTTAACAGGTAACCACTACCACGCCAAAGTCTAGCAAACAGTAAGAGAAGGTCTCAAGAAGCACACTTAACTCGAACGGCGAAAACGAAGTCTGTGATGTTGTTTCGGTAGCGGAGTTCTTGTGCAAACACGCGGCGGTAACGAACCGTTACTCCCAGGAAATGCCATTAACGCGACAACGGTCGGGTCTTCGTCAGGTATTTGCGTTTCTTAGGGAGATCTTGTTGATAACATTCAAACAAGAGGTTCTGCGAGTGCCATCTAGACTGCAATATACAGTGCGTGGTAGCCACAACCTATCCATCGTCCAGAGAGAGGTTAGCAGAATAAGACTTACAGTCCTTTTGACGACGTTTTTCAAAGAGGGCGTTATCAAATTACGAAGCAATTGCTGACCAACATAAAAACGTCTGTACTTTTAAAGGTGACGTATTCCTTCGTCGTTACGAATATACAAAACTATAACGAAGGAAAAAGTGGTAGGTTAGATTAAATGGACCGTGGCAGGGTCTATCGCAAACAACTTGCAGACGTTCGTCGTGGAACGTATATTTACCAGATCCTAAAATGAGTTAATTGTAAACATATTCATCGTAAAATATCTTTCTTATATAACTTTTTCAAAACAATAGGAAAAATTATAATTATGGATGGTTCATTATGTCCACGTTGATATATAAAAAACTCGTTGCAATGCCTCTATGTTTGCTTGCCGCCGATTGGAAATTGAGGGTTTAATTTTAGGGAAATTGAGGGTTTAATTTAATGGTTCAGTGTCTTACTGAACCATTAAATTTCGTACTTTCTCACTTGGTGGCACTACCACAAGCCCGTCTCGTTGGTTATAAGATTTTATATTGTCTTCATGTTGTGAAAACCGATCTTGTTTTTCCCCATTCCACGCTAGAGACAATATGTATTATAACTACAGCTCACGCTATACATTCCATTTTAGCTGTGACGAAATACACTACATTCCGTGTAACGTTTTCGTATAAGCTGAATGCTTGCTTTAGTAATACTGCAAGTACAGCGAAGAATAATGGGAAGATGGCAAAGCAGTTGAGAATAAAATCTGTAATTCATAAAACCTATACATATAAGTCGGCAAAAGATGGAGTACGTCGCACAACCGATAGAACCCCTATTTCTTTTCAAGGTGAATGGGCAGTTTAATGTCACGTGCCTTACTTGCATAGCTAAACAATTTCGTTTTGCTTCTACTTCAATTTACAGTAAAACGTTTTAGTTACCCTAGTAGGACGCTTGACTGAAGTCCTGAAAGAATAGAATGCAGTAAATGGTGCTCTTAGTAATTTCACATAAGATAGGAAAAATCCTTTTTGGAACAACGCAAGAGGATAATCCCGGTCTTGTCTTCCCCATGCTATGTAAGAGGCAATATACGAGTTGAGTGTGCGTGCTTACTTTAGGAACACTGGAACTCTTGGGTTATTATCGTTGAAGAGTAGGTCGTACTCTTTGTGGGATTCAAATTTTGTCATGTTTTGTTGAATAGCTTTGATAACAAGGCGTTCAAAAAAGTTAATTTCTGTTACACCCACTACACGATAACCATCTTTGTGACACTGTCTAAAATGATGTTGGGTAGAGGTACAGACAGAAGCTGGAAGAAGACTTAAGAACAGATCAAAATGGACTTCCTCAAAGGCATGTTACTTAAAATGTCGTCCGATGAGGAACGATATCAAGAGACCTGTCCGTAAGGTGTATAAAAATGGCGCGGTTTCAAAACATATTTACTGCAGTCAAAACATTCTCTTCGCAGTGTTCAAAATATCTCCAAGGCAGTTTAGTAAGGACCATGTCACACTGGCGTCTCGTGAAATTATACGTCAGAACACACAATCCTTCCTGGAAAGAGCGAAAGACGTAATTATGAAAACAAAACATGAACGTAGGAAAAAAATGGTTCAAATGGCTCTAAGCACTATGGGACTTAACATCTGAGGTTATCAGTCCCCTAGACTTAGAACTACTTAAATCTAACTAACCTAAGGACATCACACACATCCATGCCCGAGGCAGGATTCGAACCTGCGACCGTAACAGCAGCGCGGTTCCGGACTTAAGCGCCTAAAACTGCTCGGCCGGAAAACGTAGGAAAGAAAAGGGCAGTGAGCAAAGACGGAACGAATAATGAAGGTGAGGAACCTAGCAGTGCATCTGTCTAGTACTAGAGAAATATTTTTTTCAGCTATTTTCACGAAATAAAGGCCATCACATTTTTACTGCGTAGTTACCAAGACCAAATACAGTATCCGAGTTGCGGGGAGGGGGGCTCATATTACTTTCTCGGTGAACAGCGAAATAGATTTTGAGACTTCCCAAAACCGCTTCTGTGTGCTTGCTACTAATCAGTGTCCATTAAAAGCTCCGCCTTTCTTCAAACTGATACTGAAATGATGTTCGTACCGGAACAGGATCGAGTTCGGCTGATGTAGACTATTTTATTTCGGATGAAAGGGAGTTGCGGCAACTAGTTCCCCCCCCCCCTCCCCCCCCCCCCGCCTTCCCTCCCCTGCTGGGTACGGCCATGATAGTTACTGACATTTACTTCCAATTTTTCTGTATCCGCTTAAATTTCAGTATTAAAATCATTGAAAAGAGGAATACAGATGAGAAATTAAAAAATGACTACAAATACACCATTTTCGGTTCAGTTGGCCGGACGTATTTCGCCGATTAATAGGATAACGAACTTATTCCTTTAAAAATGCTAAAATATAGTACGACTAAGAATGCCTGATGTCTTCGATTTAAACACAATCCTGTAATTTTAGCGGCTGTACTTGTGTACGCACAGTGGAAAGAAACTTCAAAAAATGTTCAAATGTGTGTGAAATCTTATGGGACTTAACTGCTAAAGTCATCAGTTCCTAAGCTTACACACTACTTAACCTAAATTATCCTATGGACAAACACACACACCCATGCCCGAGGGAGGACTCGAACCTCCGCCGGGACCAGCCGCAGAGTCCATGACTGAAGCGCCCTAAGACCGCTCGGCTAATCCCGCGCAGCAAAGAAACTTCAATCCAGAATTTGCATAAATCGTGCATCTCACAATTAAATCAGCTTCAAAATAGTAGTCTTCACAGTTTAAGGGCAAAAAGAAAATAATTTGGTAAATTTAGTGGCTTCAAGTGGCTCTTGAGCACTATGGGACTCAACATCTGAGGTCATCAGTCCCCTAGAACTTCGAACTACTTAAACATAAGTAACCTAAGGACATCACACACATCCATGCCCGAGGCTGGATTCGAAACTGCGACCGTAGCGGGTAAATTTAGTGTTTTGGGACAGTGTGTACGACCTCTCATTACCCACGATCCGTGCGACTTTTAATATTGTGTATATTCTACAGCGCGTCTGGTTAAACTTAAGTATACTCACTGCGCTGTGATACCACGAAGAAACCTTCGCTGAATGACTTTAAAGTAAGACTTGTTTCCAAACAATGGGAATAAAGGATACGCTAAGTGCACAAGGAAACAACGGGGTTGGTGAAAACGAGAAACGCTGCCCGATTTTTGACAGTGTTTGTGGCAGAGCACAGCAACAGCGCTGACACGACGTAGCAGCGAGAGAGGCTTGGCGGGTAAAAAAGGTCTCCGTGGTGTTGTTTACCCGGTCGGCGCCGGCGGCCGGGGTTTTTTCCCGACTCGGCGCCCCTGGCCGGCGGCGGCGCTGCCGGCGGCCGCGCAGCGGAAGGGGTGGGGGATGCTGGGAGCGGTGGTGGGGGTGAGGACATGCGCGTGATTCAGCCCGGCGCGGCTGCTTCAGTTGCAAACCGGCCTGCGGCTGCCACACGACAGTGCCTTAGCGAGCGAACACCAGCGCTCACCGTCTGGACTGCAGATCGATACGCAGCTCTCGCTCCCGTCTTCGACCGTCTTTCTTCACACTCTCCGAGGCTGGAGGTAAGTTTATGCCGCCGTCGCGCACAGCATATCTGCGAGCTTTTTATCAGCATTCTCTTTTATCTATACCTTGTCTTGCATTACAAGAAACTAGCTCCTTCGTTGATTATATATGTAGCTGGTAGCACCTAGCAAATAAAATAATTTAGAAAGCAAAGCGCGAAGCTTTAACAGTTGTGTAAAAATGACATGACTTTTTAGTTTATTTACGAGTATTTATTAGAAGCATCGGTGTTAATTTGTTCCCCGTAACGTGATTCCAACGAAGTACGAAAATGCAACTACATTTCGATCTGTTGTAGCACCTACTATGTGTAAACACAGCGTGGTAATTCAATTTATTTAGCGTTATAAAGCGGTATAAGAAAAAAATTGATGGCACATTGCACTTCTGCTGTAGTTCTGTTGTTAATTTTATAGTTTTTTCCGTAATTTACTGGGCGTGTGCCGTTGTTTTTTCTCTGGGTAGTAAAGGGACATCAATCTAAGCTTAAAGTAGTGATATAAAGAAAATAAATAATTCACGGCTAATTTTGTTGGTTTCGGACCGCAAGCGTTATTAATACAACGTATTAAAACGATTTTGTTTTGGTCTAGCGCATCAGGTGTTTCAGTTAAAAAGATATCGTTGAACTACCACTGTGAGTAATTAAATTTCCTTCTTTACGTTTACATCGTTAATAACTGCGCCAGATTTTTCCAAATATTTGTCTGTGTTGCAATTTCATGAGACTTTTTGCCCTGCTATATCTATTACGTATTCGTCGATCATTTCCCGAATTTATTAGCGATGCGTTTTTACTGTTGCCGATTTTGAAGCATAAAAAACGGCGAACAATCTTTTTGTGTACGCCGTAATTTCATCAGCAGCTATTTTAGTAAAACTACGTTCTTCGCATGCTAATACCTCGTTGATACACACAATCGGTTCTAAGGGTTCGCAAATAAAAACCTCTTGAAATCAGCACATTATTATTGAGACTTGTTGCTAAAAATTCATAGGCTTTGTTACAGATCCGAAAATGATTACATGATGCACCACGTTCATTATGAACTCCGTTGCCATAGCTTCCACGGGATGTCCTTCGTCAGGACTCTTGTTTTCCATACTCCGTTGTTACCTATCGCCCTTTAATATGCTGTCGTTTCGTAGAAGTGTGTTCTGCGTGAGAACATACAGTGTGCGCGCTAACATTCAAGAGAATGTCACAGACGATCAAGAGTGTAGAGTGAATCGTTGACTACATTGAGCTAACAAAGTATATAACTCCGCGGCTGTTTTAGTAGCCGCAGGATGAACGTGTAAACCCCGTATTGAACTGTAAAATAGTTGTATTTAAAGATAATTTATAAAATCTTCGATGTACTGGGATACTTCTCAGTTTGTGAAATTGGAGCGTGCTCCTAGTTTTTGTAAAAATATTTGTCAATTAAGTGCAATAACGACTTCGGTGCAACTTGTCACTGAAGTGCTGGCGTGAGGCAGCATTTAGCAGCTTGAGTGCTACTCTGTATGTTTTCATAATTTCTTACAGCAAGTGAAGATTGTAATCTCGACCCAACCGCGATCAACGTTTTGTCTGTTATTTTCCCGAGTATTTCCTCATGCCATGCCCGTTTGGCTAATGGTGTGGGACGCTTCCTCTGGCACCGGTTGCGACACGTTCAGTGTTGTTTAATCACGTCTCCGCTGGGACGTCGTCTAGAAAAACACTGGAGTGATTTCCGCTGTAAACTTCTGACGTTTCCCGTCTCGGCGCAACGGTGTTACATAATTTTTTTTTTTTTTTCCCTACAGAATACTTCTGCGGGAACTGCTGTCGTTATTGTGAGGCTGATAGTTTTAACCATGTTCTTGACAGTTCGTGCTCATAAATAGTGGCGAAAACGATCGATTTTACGCCGGAGAGAAAATTATAAAATCGGTTGCACGTGTGATTTCACATTAATCTTTTTCTCATTTCAATACGCTGGCAATAGCTGTGAAATTCTGCTATTTCTATAATTGTAGACAACTCTGATATTTAAATATCTTCGAACCGTCCAAGCTTTCCGCCGAGTAGAGTCTTCTCGGGAAGGTAATGCACAGGATATCTGGTAATTCAGCACCCGTGACCCTAACTTTCGGCTGCAGACTTTTTTCCAGGCTGTCATTGCTGACGAGGTCTTCTTAGGTTGGAATCATTTTTCTTAGGTGAAGATCACGGCTGCTTCAGGCAAGTCAGTAATCTGGACGATGACGCTGTTAAGGCGAATTCGTCACTTGGCCGTTTCATAAAGCATATAAAAATTATTTTTGTTACACCTGGTGGTTACGGCGACACTCCCATCAGGTGGAGCGTGCGTAACGAATACCCGTGTCTTGGCGGCTTGTGGGACGTCACCAATCAGATGGTAGAAGTGGAGATTACTGGTTGTAGGTTCAGGTGACTGGAGGAACAGTCGTCACAGAAGGCAAGTGATAGCTTTCTTCTGCGTGGGGAACTGAGTAGAACTCGGTGTGCGGGCCGGCGTTCTGCCCCTGGAGGTCTTTCGGCCAGCACCGGATAATCAATGTTCCAATCGAATCAGCGTATAACTCACAGGTGGCATCAAACGTAACTGTAGCGAGCATGGGCGAGCATTCTTGCCCATGTGTAGAATAATTTTGATCAAGCATTAGGACTGTACTAGCAGTTTGATGCTTGATCCAATTTTGATTAGATTTAATTTTTATTTGGTCATCTTAATTTACACAAAGAACAAAGATTATGCTATAATGTGAACACGTGATAGGATGAAATATTAATTTACACAGGCTTGATATTTTCTGGTATACAAACTAATGCTTGTACACCAATGCTTGCGAAAGCGCACTTGCCTATGCGTGGTTGTCAAGCATACAGTTCCGTCTGACCACCTTAACAGACTGAAAGGGATCTCAAAAATGGGTGACTTCTTATAGTTAAGCACTGTGCGGAGTGTTAGGTACGGTAAGAGAACATGTAAAAAGTATATAAAGGCCTATCTCAGTATAAAAAAGCCTGCGAAATCACGTCGTACTATAGCTGTTAAAATAACCAGTTACGCTCAGACAGACTCCTCCACCATAAGAACACTAACTGCCACTTATTTATGGTTGACGGTCTGTCGTAAATATTTAAACGCTGTAAATCGTCGCCTCCATAAAACGAAAAAAAAATCGATGCTAGACTTATTAGAACCATTATTTTGAAGAAAGTAATAGCTCTTTCGCAACAGTCTAGTACTGAAGCGCCAACTTGAACTATCGTCTTTCGACCTGTTCCCCCACAACTAAGGGTTGCCTAGCAAGAGTGAGGGGATAAAGAAATTCAGGGCATCTGAACAGTCGACATCAAATATTCAGTGCCGAGGACGAAAATATGTAGTATAAACAGGAAAACTCGAAAGCATCGTTTATATGCCTTCGACATGTATGTTTACAGCAATGTACAAAGGAATGAGAAAAATCCACCGTGGTTTGATAGTCATTTTAGAAAACTGCTCTGTCAACAAAGAGTATCACAGACTCAAGGAAAGTCAAAGCCAAGTTGAAAAACAAAAACTGAACGGGGTGAAAATGAGAGTAAAGAGCAGAGAGACAAGCGTTCAATGACGTTGAAAATAATTCTTTCAATCTCTCTGACAAGAAACCATAAAGTTTTGGTCTCCCGTAGGACCAGCAAGCAGTTCTAAAGCATCTAGTAGTGAAGTGACCATAGTAGCACCAAAGAAAGAGAAGACCGATATGCTGGATTCGGTCTTCCGATAGTCTTTCACCGCAGAAGATGGTAATTCGATCCCTCCTTTAAATAGTCGTACAAAAGTCGAAATAGCAGATATTGAGACAGACGATCGCGGAATAGAAAAGCGGGTACAATAGCTTAACAGCGGAAAGGCATCAGAACCAGGCGGGGTACTTGTGAGGTCCTACGAAGATTACGCTCCCCTTCTAGCAGCAGTTCACCGTAGTCCGCAGGGCACCTAGCGACTGAAAAAAAGCACAGGTCATTTACTGTTTTCAAAAGGAATGTAGGGCAGGTGCATGTAATTATAGTCTTATATCGTTAACGTCAGTCTATTTTAAAATTATGTAACTTTATGTTCAAGAGTTGTGATGTTTTCGGAGAACGAACGTTTTCTCTATAAAAATCATGGATTCCGCAAACAGAAATCCGGCTAAACTCGGTTCTCTGCTCCTTCATGACATCCATAACGCTGTAGACAACGGCGCTCAAGATGATAACGTGTTATTTAACATCAGGGAGGTATCTGACAACGTCCAGCAATACCGTTTAGCGAAAAAAATAAGACCTTCCGGAGTATCGGACCAGATTTGAGACTGGATTAAAGGGCTCCTTCCAGACAGAACTCAACACATCGCCCTTCACGGAACAAAATCGACAGATGTAAAGATAATTTCCGGAGTACCTAAGGGAGTGTGATAGGGTTGTTACTGTTTGCAATGCATACTCTAACAAAAAAAAAAACGACGCACCACGTCGGAATTATCCAAGAGGGAAGGAAATCGGTAGATGTGCTGTACATGTGCAGACGTACAAATGATCAGTTTAAGGACAAGTGGATGATTTATTAAAGAGAGCTTCACAAATTTAGCAAGTCAACAGCGCTTTGGTCCAACTCCGATCCTAACGCAAGCGACTGTTGTGTTTGGCACTGGTTGATAGTTGTTGGACGTCCTCCTGAGGGATATCGTGCCAGAATCTGTAAGAGTCCTGCCCATAACGCTCCAAACGTCTTAATTGGAGAGACACCCGTCGACCTTGATGGCCGACGTGGAGTTTGACGAGCACAAGGACAAGCAGCAAAATCTCCCGCCGTCTGCGCGCGGACACTATTTTGCTGAAATGTAAGGCCAGAAGAAAGTCGTATGTAATATGGAGATATTGGCACAAATGGAAAGAAGTACACCCGCTTGATGTCGATAAAAGATCTTTGATGAAATTTCGGTGATTCAAAGCGTACATAAGAACACAAGAAACAAGTGACAATGATGTCTGAGCTAGTGTTTCAGCTCCACATTCAAGAGGGCAGGAATGTCATCCACCATAGCGGTATGCTCACGCATCGGTATTAGGGAGCTTCCACTGCCCCGTCCCTCCTAGTATCGATGCGTGAAGATACCATCGTAGATAACATTCCTGTCCTCTTGAGTATGAAGCTGAAACACTAGGCCGGAGACCATTGCCAATACTTGCCTGGTGTCTTCTTACGTGCACTTTCCTTCGTTAAAATCTAGTATCAAATATATTTTTTCGACAGTATGCTCCTATGACCTTCTTTGTTAATATCATCTCATTTCAGTTAGTCCCCACTTCCCAAAATCAGCCTGTATATGAACCTCAACTCAGGGTGTCAAGAGCCTGTTTTCCGATTCCCGTTACACAGCTGTGACACTCAGACTGCGCTCGGATTTGGGTGCAATAACTGGCATAACACTGTAATCTACACCCGTGCTCCGCAAGCTTCCGCTCTGATTGTGGCGGAGGGTACACAGCAGCTACTCATTTTGCTGCGCAAAATGTTATGTCTACGCGAATTTATTTGTGTCTCCTAGTTCTTTTGCTTCCAGGCTCGCCTTGTAGGTCCGGAAGAAGTGTGTGAGAGAGAGACTGCGTTACGTATCTGTCTTAACAATCCTGTTGTATGGCTCGTATCACACCCGTGTCTGAGGGCTAGTTTCTGCCGGTCCACAGACCACAATGTACTACAGAGGCGCGTGGCGAGGCTCCACTGCTGTCTGCTGCATTCCGACCAAATAAGGGGGAGCGCCGTTTATAAGTCTGCTCCACGTGGGCGGCCATCTTCCACACACTGTCCACTGTAGATTATATGCTTCTAACATCTACACAAAAAGTCACTAAGTCCTGTAGATTGACGGTTTTCACAAGAATCAACGTAGTTCATTTTTCTAAGACTTTTGCAAAATGAAGTAGGTACTGCATTTTTCAACTTCTCGCGGCGTAATTAATAATCCATTAAATTTCGGGCATGCAGCCGCGCAAATAAAATTTCCTCCACTGATATTTCGGCTGCGTATCTTCCGGCCATCCTCAGAATGAGTCACAAGACTCATTCTGTGGATGGCCGGACGATACGCGGCCGAAATATGGGTGGAGGAAATTTTATTTGCGAGGCTGCATGCCTGTTTAAAAGAATTTTCAGGCAAGGCTCGATGAAAAATTTGGTTCAAAATGGTAGAAACGCACTCACTAATTGTTATAAACCGCCTCCAAAATTAGTTTTAGATTTCGAACTACGCTGTATGTCTCACGCATGGGAGAGGCGCGAATGTACAACGTAACAGGTTCTCTACCGATGAGCCCACAGATAGAAATCGTAATATACAAAATTTCTAATAAAGTAAAATTCATGACAGGCGGTAAACGTAGGCAGCGACAATGGTACTGATTTAAAGGTCTATTATTTGGCACCGAACGACGTTGTCAGTAGTGTGGAATGACACTAGTGGCAACATGGAATGTGTAGACGTGTCTACAGGGCCCGACGCACTTCAGGTACAGTCTTGCTTTCGCGTTCGCTGGTTTCGTCAACTCAAAATCAGTCACATTCAAACCAGCGTGATACTAGATAGAAAGCACACAAATTCTTAGCGTGCCTATATGCTAGCTGCGGAAAGGCACTTAACCTAGCTGGAGCCAAGGTTCCGCAGACACTCCGCACAAATGTTCAAACCCTCAACTCGTAAAAGTAAAACTAAGTTGCTCGTTGCATGCGGTGAGCCTCGTGCTGATATTTTCGCGTTGTGGCAGCGTATCCTCGATAGACTTCGTTTTAACAGGCGTCACGTCAGAACCGATAATGGAAGCTGCCGCTCCATACAGCCAATGGTACCGTCCACACGGGTGAGTTTCGTAAATATCGTTTCTCGCAGTCTGTATATTTCTCCTGGTACCAGATTGTTCAAAGACTGGTCGACGACTGGCATATTTACGGCGTTAAACGGTACACCTTCTAAGAAAAAACGACGCACCACGAATGAATTATCCGAATGGATGTTTCTGTACGTATAACTTTCGGTAATATAATGCCCGCCCGCGAACGGCGAGATATCCTATTGCCTGTCTTAGAGCTTGCCAAACATCACAATGACCAGCAAGGTCGCCGGATCTCTCACCAATGTGAACGTCTGGAGCATTATGGGCAGAACCCTCCAACAAGCTCGGGAGTTTGACGATTTAACGCACCAGACGGACAGAATTTGGCACGATATCCCTCAGGTGGACATAGTGACTCTTCATCAAACAACGCCAAACCGAAAACCTGTTGACCAGAGGCGGACCAACGCGTTATTGATTTGATGAGTTGTGAAACTCTCTCTTGAATAAAAGATCCAATTTTCTGAACTTGTAATTATTTGTTTATACACGCACATTATACATACCGGTTTGCTGGGCTCCCGAAAGATCACACGTCTATGTAATGTCAGACCAGTTTCAACACGAGATAGTGGTACAGATGTATTTAAACTGCTTGCAACTAATATTTCCGAAGGCAGCTAATTCAGGGAGCTTATATAATAAAATGTTTGTCGCTGCGTTGTAAGATTTCCTTCATAATCCTGTGTCACTGTCACACTTTCTCGACGGGCTCTGTCGTCAAGGATCCTAATCGCTTTATATTTGTGACATTTCTTCTCTAGTCATAAAGCACTACACCATTTTTGCATTTAGAAATAATTGCTTCGTGTTTTGGTTTCACAGGAACGTTGGGAAAGTCACATTGGCATGCGCTTCCAGTAATCAACTATCCCGTTGACAAAAACAAAACTGTAAATGAACCATTACAAAAACTGTACATGAAACTGTACAAAACTGTAAATTACAAAACTGTAAATGAACCATTTAGAAGTTAACCAGGGTCTGAATGTTGCTCTTGTATGACCATCAACGATAACATTTCCGAATTTGTCGGAGCTGTATTTCCTTGCATTAGCGAAAGGTCTAGGAAAACAATTACATGCTCTTCAATTATTTAAAGATTTGAATGCAACCTTCTTTTCTTACGTGGTTTTGTAACGAAGTTTGCAGATGTCAGGGCTTGTCTTTCCCTGAACAGACAGTAGTCTACCCATCTCGGAACTAAAGTCTTCTAACTACGTTTCGTGGCCAGTTATACGAATCCAGAAGTATTTCATGGACACGGACAGTTACGGACTCCGTTCATTACACATGCGGCAGTTTCTGTGTAAAAGATGTGTGACTGCTGCTCATTGCGTGCGGCGACGAAAAAGGAAAGTTGGAGGGAGGAGGCATAACGTTATCAGCGTGGTGACTAATGTCGCCGGAATTCGTCCTGTGCTTCTTTCCCGTTCCTCACTTCCCTACAGCGGCCATTTTTACTGATGCAATTGTGCACGTTACGTCGCACCGTTCCTCAACTTCCGGTGACGATTACGTGCTGGCATGGCGTCCCCACACTTCGCCTTTCTAGCGTACAGCAGAATTTGATCCATTTATAAAGAGATTGATGCCTGCCAGCTCATCGAAATAGGAAAGCGTTTAGCCGATATGTGTTCAGTCATTCTCGTTTTCTGGGGAGGATTATTATTGTTATAGTCCATCGTTGGCGCGTTTCGAAACGCGTTACAGGGAAGGCGGGGCAAAGGTGCGCACAGGACAAAGATTGGAATCCAGAGTTTTTCCTACTTGTGAATGTAGTGCGGTAGCCCTGCTTCTTCAGTGGGGAGCTTTTATGGTAGAGGATTAATGCGTGTTATTGGTTTGCGCTTCGAAGCTTGAGACATGAGGAGCTTTCGATCTAATTATTTACCTTGTAAATAATGGCTGTCTGCTATAACAAAATGCCAAAGAAATACCAGTAACTCGCACATAGGTACGTAATCTAGCTCAAGCGTTAAGATCGTTTAACAAGTTGTTGTATATGGCAGCTGACACGAAAAGTTCATAATCAGCACCGCGGGACAAAGGTCATATGAACTAACAAGAGAAAAGGTCCGCATGCGTACTGTTGCCCCAACACGTTTTGTCATTTCTTTCTTCGGTTTTCATGCTGAACGCGTAGGATTATTTAACACAGCATACCTGGATGAGCACGTTCAGATCCGTTCTAGAATGATTCAGTGGCAAAAGGGTGGGTTTCTATCGTCGAGGAACTGAAAGATTGGTAGAACGTTCGAATCATTGTTTACAGCCTTTGATTAGGTTGAAAAATAGTGTCATATATTCGTCTCACTTTGAAGTGTAGTGCAGGATTTATTTGAAATGTATATCAGTGTTCAATAAATTACTGGCCTGTCATAACAGTGTGTAAATTATTTTTTGAAATCCCCCGTAAATTCTTCTTGTGAACTGTGACAAATTCAAAATCTGTGGTCTGGCCTGCTTCAATTTACTCCAGTTGCAAGGAACTCTGTGCAAAGGATCTCCAGTGTCTGGTGTATCGGCCTGTGTAGTCAGTTCCGTCCGCGTGGCTTGTAAGCGGGAGATAGCGGTAGATGCAGATGTACCGTTACTGCTCATTAGGTGCGGGAGCAAATCACTCCCGAAAGCAAACTTCGCAGGGCCACGGACACGCCGGGTCTCGCTAGGGAATTAGGCGGCGACATTTTGTACAGAGATTCGGAGCGGAAACTTAATGACACAACATAAATGACGGCAGTACTTCAGGCATAACGTTCGTGGCTACTGTTCAAAAATGTGTGTGAAATCTTATGGAACTTAACTGCTAAGGTCATCAGTCCCTAAGCTTACACATAACTTAACCTAAATTATCCTAAGGACAAATACACACACCCATGCCCGAGGGAGGACTTGAACCTCCGCCGGGACCAGCCGCACAGTCCATGACTGTAGCGCCTGAGACCGCTCGGCTAATCCCGCGCAGCGGTGTGCTGCTAAAATGGCTATTGAGGCAGCAGTTCATCGCATTATATACTGTCCAGTCACGCTGCAAGTTGTCAGGGAACAGTGTCTTCAAAACGTAGCGATGAAATGCACTATACGAACTCTCTCCACGCTTAAATAGGAGGAGTTACCTATCTCTTGCCAACGGCCTTGCCGCAGTGGTGGCAATGGTTCCTTTTAGATCACCGAAGTCAAGCGCTGTCGGGCTGGGCTAGCACTTGGATGGGTGACCATCCGGTCTGCCGAGCGCTGTTGCCAAGCGGGGTGCACTCAGCCCTTGTGAGGCAAACTGAGGAGCTACTTGACTGAGAAGTAGCGGTGTGCTGACCACATCCCCCTCCATATCCGCATCCAGTGACGCCTGTGCGCTGTGGATGACACGGCGGCCAGTCGTAACGTTGGGCCTTCATGTCTTGTTTCGAGCGAAGTTTAGTTTACATGTCTTTTGCAGACTAGACATTAAAAACTAACCTACCACAGAAGATACCTACTGCTGTTGTAGCCTGTAACCATTGCGTCAATGGAGCGAAGTAGCACCTAACGATGAGATTATTTAAAAATCGACAGATGCGAAGCTAATTTCAGGACTACCCAAAGGAAGTCTGATGTAGCAGATAAAGTTGAAAGTACTAGGAGACTAATCAGTGTGATAGTAACGCGAAAAAACCGTAGTGAAATGCACTAACAAGGAAACATCACCAACTCGACGTATTTTGCGGAGCAAAAATACACTTGCAAGATGTCAGATCCAGCAATCGGCCCAACCCCTCCCCCCACCCCCCAAAAAAATTTGGCGCTTAATTTTAATACTACGCGGTTATGACTTCCTGAAGTGACAGCTTATAAACTTTCGCACGCACCGGTTGTCAGTCCCGCCACCCCGCTGCAGCCACCCAATGCCCGAGACAGCAGTACTATACGGTGAAGTTAAGAGGTTTGTAAAATACATTGGTAACAAGCTTTGTTCACTGTGCCAAAGTATGCGGTTTCTAGCCTGTAGCTGGTGCCAGAGATCTCTTTGCTATGAACAGTTTTATGCTGCAATTCACAAATAGCGTGTAAATGAATTGGCGTGTATTTATTGACGTCGCTATTGCGCGTCACGTTCTTTGGGTTTTAAAGCTGTACTGTTACAGCAATTTAAATTTGCAGGATATGAGCTATTCTTGAACGTGATCGGCATGGTTAAACTATTAAGTCGTTATCATTTCGTAATTAATCTTCATTTACGTACGTTTATTAATTTTGATTTTTAGTAGTATACACGGTGTGATTCAAATTTCTATTTCCGGGTTTCTATGGGTAGCAGAGGAGACTTAATAGACGAAATTTTTATACGGAAGTCGTGACAGGGCCGCGGGGAGTGGCCGTGCGGTTTGAGGCGCCATGGTTCAAATGGCTCTGAGCACTATGGGACTTAACATCTGTGGTCATCAGTCCCCTAGAACTTAAAACTACTTAAACCTAACTAACCTAAGGACATCACACATATCCATGCCCGAGGCAGGATTCGAACCTGAGGCGCCATGTCACGGACTGTGCGGCCCCTCCCGTTGCAGGTTAGTCCTCCCTCAGGCATGGTGTGTGTGTGTGTGTGTGTGTGTGTGTGTGTGTGTGTGTATGTACGTGTGTGATTAGCAAGTTCGTTTAAGTAGTGTGTAAGTTAGCGACCCCCCCCCCCCCACACACACACACACACACACACACACACACACACACACACACACACACACACACACACACACACACACACACACACACACACACACACACACACACACACGCGCGCGCGCGCGCGCGCGCGCGCGCGCGTGACTGTAAACAGATCGTTCTGATGTAAAATAAGTGTGAAGATCGGATGGACTTTGAACTCTCTCGTCAATCCCTGTTGCAAATATAAAATCGCATTACCCTTTCGTCCGGCTAAAACAGCTGCGAGGAACTTAAGTTCGAAACTAGGAGCGTTGGCTGTGGTTCCCCACGGACGCGCTGCGCTCTAGACTTCGAAGAGGACGTCCTTCGTCACTTACGAGAGAATCCGAGGACAAGCACTCGAAACACTGCCCACGCCATGTACTCCTACAGCTTACAGGTCAGAGCTCACCGTCTACGCTGTATGAGTACCGCGAAGCAGGAGATTCGAAAGTAATCCGATCCTGAAACAGTTTATACATACTAAAGCTACATTTACGACATTGCTTATCAAAGCTTTAAAGCTTTATCTAAAAAGCCTCCACTGGAAGCCCTAGAAGCCTGTAATAGGATTTTGAATTAACCTGTATAGCTGCTGTATAGCAATCCGTATCCGTGAATATTGTTAAAATTTTGAAACTATGCATGCGTGAAGTTGACTTATTACATACTCATATTATTTCTAATGTATTGTGTAGAATAACAAGACTGATTTCAAAACACGATGGGCAGAAGTGTATCCACCTCTCCCTTCCTCTACCCTCGCCTTCCCCGCGAATACCAAGGATTGTCATGCCGCTCTATAGTATTTCGCGCTCGGACATTTGGAGGCTGCCGTAGAGCGGAGCGAATGGCAATATGTGCACGCGAAAGTTTAGAAGTTGTACTTTCAGGAGGTCATAATTGCGTCCTATAAGAATTATGGCTCAAATTTTCGAGCGGGATTGATTGCTTGGGCCGATATCCTTTACAGTATTCTTTGTCTCCTTAAAATATTGGGTCGAGTTGGTTTCCTCGACAGACGTGCAGCGCTGCGACAATTGGCGCAGTAGCTGACTCTGAACGTAACAGATCTAATGTACTGCGCACAAGAGATGCTGTGCTGTCACACTATTGGCGACAACTCACTGGAAGCAGTAATTAGTACAATATACCTAGGAGTAACAATCCGGAGCAATAAATTGTAGGGAGTAGTAGAGGACGGTTTGCGTTCGTTGGGAGAGTTCTAACGTAATTTATTCACGAAATACGTGCACCAGTCTTCCTCACATGTTCTCGAATGGAACTGAGAAAACTGTATCAGACCACACAGCGTAAGGTGGCCTTTGCACCGTGTTTTACAATGGCCGTTAACGCTATTTCCCGGGGGCGTTAAAGCGCCGAGTAGAGTGACGCGGTAGTGGCGTTAGTTTTTTTGTCGTCGGCACGCGACGCAGACAAATGACGTTGGCGCCGAGCGGAGCAATCAGCGGAGGGCCCGCCCCTCCCCTTCCCCTCGCCGAGCGGCGCTCGCCAATCAGGACGGAGCGCGCCCAGCTTTTTGTGCTTTTTACCGCGAGGCGGCCGCACTGCGATGGAGGCCTCCCAGCGCACTGACTCTAGACCGATAGCTATCCTTTTTCTCCTGCTGTACGACAGCGAGAGTGGCCGAAACAGTATCTTACACCAAATAAAAAACTTGTCTAATCAAGAGCATCATACTATATAACTAGACATGTGTTCGTACTGACTTCTTTTTATATTATGACAACTCGGCAGCCAGTTTCATTACAGATTGTTGCAATTCCTTAAAGACGGTTAAAATAGTAGCAAAACTATCAAATAGGCCGATTTTTTTGTTTGTCTGGAGTCCGACAACATCATTCACATTAGTTTGCAAACATGAAGGTCAAATCTATTGATTTGTTGAAATTGGCGGCTCTTCCAAGAAAATTTCTTTTGGCTGCTCTTGGTACAAATGGCTCTGAGCACTATGGGACTTAACAGCTTAGGTCATAAGTCCCCTAGAACTTAGAACTACTTAAACCTAACTAACCTAAGGACATCACACACCCATGCCCGAGGCAGGATTCGAACCTGCGACCGTAGCAGTCCCGCGGTTCCGGACTGCAGCGCCAGAACCGCTAGACCACCGCGGCCGGCTTGGCTGCTCTACTTCCATCAAGGTGGCGAAGCTAAAAGCGTAAGAATCACATTAAGTCGTGGGTTGGGCTCTGGTAGGACGGCGTACTTAGTGTAATGTTCAGTTTTCTGTAACACCGACGTTGATGAGACTGATTTAGCTCGATTCGGAGTATCTCGCGGTGGAGTTTAAACGAACACATTTCGCAGAGCATGTGCGCAATACTGAAGCGATTTACCATCATCAAATTTGCAGAAAAATTCGTCGTTGCCATATAACGACCGTATAGTAAATCTTCATTCATTTTTGTTTCAGCGTTAATCCCCGGTCCGATGGCCCTAGTAGTCTGGTCCCTTCAATCCCACAAAACAACCAACCGTTAATCCCGTTTAGTACGGGCTCCGCTGTATTCACGATCGGACATTTTTTTATTCATTAAAGTTCGCGGCCGGGTGTCCTTCCTGTTACCTAAGGGAGGGAAGTCGTGTGCGCCATCTCTGAGAATTGTGTAAACCATTAAAGCTGCCCGATGTGCAAACCGGTGGGTAATCCGTCACGCGGATACGACACGAGTGTAACCATCCTGTCTCGCAAGCTACCGCATGCGCGTTATGCTATATGAACAGGTGCAATATAGCTCAATTGCAGTCCTTCTCAGCTGTATGACAATACTGATGCAGAGAAATACTTAGTCCGGAGTTCCCATTAATTTGTTACATTTTTATTGAACTTTTTATCACTTTTCCAAGAAGAGAGGAAGTGTTAACAAACATCGCAGCGATTAAGCAAGTCGTAAAACTAGTTCCCCCGCGTTGGTAAAAAACCAAAGCTTTTTGAAATAGGGCGGCAGAAAGCAACAGCTAGTTATGATTTAACTTCAGGTACTCACTTTGGTCCAGAGTGGCTGTAATTATTGTACGGCAGCGAAACTTGGTAGATATTCTAATGCTTTAATGCAGAACCGATTTACGCTGAAAACCAGTTCCAATATTGGCCACCAGGGCAAATCTGGCGCTGTGACTACAATAAAGATGTCTAGACATATTTGCATATGTAATGAACTGGGAACGGAACATGGGCAGAGGTGGTCGACCAAGTGAGAAAAGCATAATACTGATTATATTATATTTACACAATTTGTTAAATATGAGCACCAGAGACGTTGGTGAGATGCTGTTCAGCGACAGATTTGTACGTGCTGACCAAAATTGGAACTTTTTTTTCTGGCGTTAATTGGCCCCGCATTATCATACAAAGTTTCGCTGCCATACGATGATTATCGCCCACAATGGGCCTCTGAGTAGCTGCACTTTAACCATGCGGTATTTCTGTCAATGATAAAGTCCTTCATAAGAAGCTCGAATGGAATCACCTAGTGAGCTGTCAAACTGGTACCCAAATCTAAGGCTTTTTTTTTCCTACGAGTAAAAACTTAACAAAATATTTGTTGCGGGACACAGTAGGAGCTGTATTTGTGTTGTGACAGAGTACCTGTGAAGCACCGTTGTCGACATTCTCGGGAGAAAACATATTATGCTCGCCCCAGGCGGAAAAACACTCGCCGTAAAACGTGAAAGCGTTGTCGGCGGGACGCCGAAGGATGTCCACACTCTGAAAGATATGAGTAGCTTTCATAAACAGCGCCAGAAAGCTGGCTGGAATGAAATGTTTGGAAATACTGCTCCACCGACTGGCTGCGTAACCAGTGCGTTAAAAAGTATCGGCTAAAGCAAGCATGGAGTCGCTTCTCCAAGCAGTCCACCCTGCCGCGTCTCCCCACAATGTCCTGGAACTCAGCACTTCTTAGTCTCTTCTGTCTTCGTAGTCAAAGTAGCACTCTTAAAATTTTGCTCCTCATTTTCTATGTAAAAACTATTAGCGATACTGTGCATGTTCAAACCGCAGCGTTCTTGCTAATACCAGATGTTGTATTGGTAACAAACTTGCGTTAGCTAGCAACAGCAACTTCTGTGGTATACTCGGGGTAGGGTGACGTCACACAATGGGTGTTGGATTCTATTGTCTTCTGTGGTCGAGAAGGTAACATGACTTGCACATAGCCGGCCGGAGTGGGCTTGCGGTTCTAGACGCAGCAGTCTGGAACCGAGCGACCGCTGCGGTCGCAGGTTCGAATCCTGCCTCGGGCATTGATGTGTGTGATGTCCTTAGGTTTGTTAGTTTTAATTAGTTCAAAGTTCTAGGCGACTGATGACCTCAGAAGTAAAGTCGCACAGTGCTCAGAGCCATTTGAACTTGCACCTAAGCAACCCGCTGGACGTTTAATTTCACCGAGACTTTACTTCGCGGTGTCACGACAGTTTCCTCGTTGCATCTTCAAGGTATTGAAGTTTTTATTTTTAAAACTGTGATATAACATAGCTTCAAGCAGGGCGTCTGACGTAGAGAACTGTACGAAAGTAACTGGCACGTCTTTCTCACTAAACAAATGTTTATCAGAAATCCGCTCGCCTGGTATGGACACACGCGTACGATGATGATGATGATGATGATGATGATGATGATGATGATGATGATGATGATGATGATGATGAGCCATCCTCAGGAAAGATGACCAACGGTCACCTGGTTGGATAGTGTAAAAGAGGTCACGAGGAAAGGAAAAGAGAAATAGGAAGAAACGACGTCCAACCATGGGAAGATAGAAACCGATGGCGACAGATCTGTTGGATGCGGCGACAGCTATAGGAACCCCACGAGAGAGCGAGAGGGAATATGAAATGAAGAAAGATTTTCAAACTTGATTTCAGATTCTGACTTTTATCCCTTTTGCGTCACTGATATAACTCGTCTCCCAGAAAAGCAGTTCCGAATGTAAAGTTTGCGGCAAGGCACCACAGAGTTCACCTAGGAAAGGATGAAACATACCGGTGTGGAACAAGTTAAGGGAAGCAATTCGTGCAGCTGAAACAGGAAGGGAAAAGAAATATAGTCTTATCGCTTTGAGGCGGAAAAAGAGCAATTATCACACTTTCAGGTTTCGTCGATATCACGGTCACTACAGATCGAATAGCGTTTAAATTTGACGTGCTATCGAATGCAGTATGCTGGTATCGCGCTCACAGATGTCCTGGAATGATGTACAGAAATTAAGATAGATAGTAGTCCTCATATTAAAATTGCCTGAAGTTTTCCCCCACTGAGCCACACGTCTGATTTGACTACAAAGGTGTGAGTTCAGTGATTTCTTTCTTTTTTAGGGTTCCGTAGTACCTCAATTGATAAAAATTGTCTTGTTAAAAAACCTATTTCTCAGGAATGGGAGACGTAACAGGTAGAAATTTATGCGACATGCTACGGTCTACGGTTTCTTGGCGGTGTAAAATAAAAAGCCACTTGTCACATAATTTGAGACTCACACTCGAGACATGGAAACCTATAGATTCACGTATCAAGACCATATGGTATTTTCCGTTGAACCGGAACCATGAAATTTGACAAGGATGGTTTCACAGTAAAACTACAGGAAAAATTCGGAAATCGTTAATTTGTAATTGTAACACACACACAAATATTTCTGTTTTCATTTGTTATCCGACTTAAGATTTCAAATTCTCTTTTGTCTTGGAATTCCCGGAAGTGATATCTTGCCAGTATCAATGTCGATAACAGGAACAATCGTAAGAGATCCTCGATTACTGGGATATATGAAATATCAGTACATATGATGGTTTGTACGTTAGTCAGTGACTGAGCCATACTCGCACTTACGCGTTTTCCAAATGCTTTTATGTAATGCAGAAGGAATGCACGCTGTAGTTTTCATTTCATTCGTTTATTTTTATCTTTGAATCTGCGCCGTTGACTATCTGAAATATTAGTACTTAAAAAAGTGTACACACTTGAACGAAAGCTCAACTCTGCCAAACAATACAGTACCAAAAACGCGAGAACTGTATAAGGGGAGAGACGTAGCGACTAGAGGGCTAGAGCAGAGCGGATGTGCGCGCACACTACGCTGGCCGTTAGGCATCGTCGTATGGAGGTCAGCCAACACGGCATTCGGGGAAAGACTGGCGGGCACAAAAACTGCCACCACAATGGCGGGGGAGGTGGGGGCAGTAAAGGGTTGGCACGTACCTGGCCCAGCTGGACACAGCCCCTGCCGCAGGACGCACAAAGGGCGCAGAGGCAGCTGCCTGCCTCCCTGACCTGTCTGCACCACTGTTCGCTGATGATCCAACTCATACGACGTCACGATGTGCGCAGAATGGACTTTACTCAAAACTGCAACGCCATCAGCAAATAGGAATAACATACAACTCGTAAGAATTGCGATTGATTCTATCCCTCTGCGTTACGCTGAGAATGTCAGATAAAACGGTAGTCTCGAACGTGAGTTTTCACTGTCGCGTGAAACGCGTATTCCGAACCTCTCGAGCACGTCTCAAAGTTTGCGTGAAGATCTCTTCCACTTCTTCACAAATCGCACCACTTAAATGTTGCACGGACATCAATTACAAACTGAAACATGACGGAAAGTACACCGTAGTACTACTAATAGTGAAATGGAGCGAGGGGCAAACTGTGTATACCTCCGTATGAGCCCTAAGTTCTCTCCTATCTTAGAGGTCTTTAAGCGACGTGTACGTCGCTAGCATTAGAATCGTCAGCCACTAACGCTGGTTCTCAAAATTTTCTCACTGTTTCGCGATAAGAACGTTCTCTTCCGTCCAGGAACCCCATTTGAATTCAGAGCATCTCCGTAATACTAGAGTGTTTTTAGAACATACCGGTAACAATCTAACAGCACGCCGCTCAATTGCTACGATGCGTTCCTTTAACCTGACCTGGTGGGGATCCCAGATACTCACAGTACTCAAGAATGGGTGGCGCTAGTGTTATATCCGCGAACTTATTTATAGATTAACCACACTTCCCTAAAATTCTTCTAATAAACACGAGGTCAACCATCCGCCCTCCCTACTACCGGTCGTATCTCTGTGCAACGTTACGCCTAGATGCGTAATCTACTTGGTTGTCAAGCACCACACCGCCAATAAAGCTGTTTTTCGAACACTTGAGTATTGCTTTTCTTACTCAGCTGCATTAACTTCCATTTTTCCACATTTAGTGCAAGCTGCACTTCGTCACACCAATTATAAATTCTGTCTGTTCTAGTATTCTCCTGCAGTCACTCAACGACGACACCCTCCCCATCACCACAGCGTCATCAGCAGATTGTTGCTCACTCTGTCCGTCAGATCATTTATGTTCACAGAGAAAATGAGAGGTCCTAAAACTATTCCTTGACGATATCGTCGTCCAGGACAACGTATGTTTCCATTACTTCAGTCGGTAACTCAATCTGGGAACTTATCCGTAATCTTCCGATCTTCGTTAAGTCTGCATTGGATGACTGTGTCAAACGCTTTCCAGAAATCTAGAAAAATGGGCTCTGTATGTTCCCTTTGGTGTATGGGAATTTAAAGATGAAGCGATACAGATATTAACGTCCTGCGAGACAAAAATTGGCACACACCTTTCATTTGTTTTATATTTTATGTGAATAAGACTAGAGGGCGCCCTAAGTGTTGTAATGTTATTTCGAATGTAGAAAAAGCTAAACGTATCTATTAAATAAAACATAACCAGTATCACGATTGTTGGATTAACATCCCACGCCCGGGTTCCCGGGTTCGATTCCCGGCGGGGTCAGGGATTTTCTCTGCCTCGTGATGGCTGGGTGTTGTGTGCTGTCCTTAGGTTAGTTAGGTTTAAGTAATTCCAAGTTCTAGGGGACTGATGACTATAGATGTTAAGTCCCATAGTGCTCAGAGCCATTTGAACCATTTGGATTAACAAATTATTGCTGCTTGTGCTTTACTGAGTAAAAGCACGGTGTTAATAACAAAGAGTGAGATTATGAGCTGAACTGAGTTAAGCTGTCGTATGCAAATAATGGAGGTAACACATGCAGTGTTAGGATATTGTGTACCTGCAGCCCGTACATTAGATTGCTAGCGAAATGTTAAGGTTCCATTTCTAAATATTACGACGGGACGCGGAAACGTTGTGTTTAACAAATAGAGGAAACCGAATATTAACATAGCAGCGGTAAACACGATTCTATCAAACCGTGGGAAAGTAGTAACGAAAGCTTGTATGCCCTTGGTGATTCGCAGAGCAAAAATGCAAGAGTCAAACCTAGGAAATTTACCACTCACAAAATTGTCGAAAGGGGATGCCTCAATACCTTTAACATCGCTGACACTGTCGTACCTCAACAATGAACAGCAAGCACAATGCCTCGTAATTTTAAACCGATCTTCTATGCGCGTTTAGATCAATTATGACAAGATAAGTTGACTACTTTTCACGAAGAATAGTCAACGGATATTATGTGCGTTATGCTGTAGCCAGCTTCAGGCGGTGGATTTTTAGTAGACTGGCGCCACGTACGTCCTACATATCACGTTAATCTTGAAGTAGAGGGCACAAATTTCTGGAAAGCTCTAAAGACTACTAATGGTATTAGTGGTAGCTGATCTCAGCAGTTATAGAGATGAGCGTCTTTCATATATGCTGCTGGTCACAGGATAGTATAATTAGCTTTATCGCCATATGGAGCAGAAGTAAGGGGATCGAAAGCTAACAAACTAAGAGGACGACTGCACAAGAAACAGGAAAGTCCTCTCTCATATGATTACAAAATCTAACTAGGCAGCTGATAACGCTGCAGAAGTTGGCCGTAAAAAAGCTGGGGAAATAAAGCAATTCGTGAAACTTCCTGGCACATTAAAACTGTGTGCTGGATAGGGAGTCGAACCTAGGATCTTTGCCTTTCGCGTAAAAGTGATCTACCAACCAACTGAGATACCCGAGCAGGACTCACGGCCCCTCCTCGCAGTAGTGTGTGTGTGTGTGTGTGTGTGTGTGTGTGTGTGTGTGTGTGTGTGGGCGCGCGCGCGCTCATGTGAAACTTAATGAAGCGCTAGTCCCACAAGTTTCGTACGAAAACGTCTGTGGAATTAATGCCAGTCCGGCACACAGTTTAAGCTATTAGGTAGTCTCATATCAGCGCACACTCCGCTGCGGAATGAGTACTCATTCTGAAAAGTAATTCGTACATATCCAGTTCTCGTTAACTCTGGCTTGTGTAACGGAACTCTACGGAACTTTCGTTACCTGCTTCTTGTTACAGGCTTATGGATGTCATTTAACTTTCTAATAAAATTTCGGATTTTGTGGTTACACTGATTCAGAGCGGAAGAGGAGGGTTGCGCAGGTACAAAATTCGTCGCCGCTGTTTCATTACGGTAGTATGCCTACTGCGAGCAGACGTAATACTGAATTGTTGACCGCGATGTTTGCTTGCATCTCGAAGGAAGTAATTAAACTATATGTACGATCACCTAGCGTACATGTATGCCTTGTTTCTAACGTCACCCAGAGAGCTGTTTTCAAGAACTCGACGCTGCCAAGTTCGTCGGCGACGCTGTAGAAAGCTGGGCGCGGAACGTCTTTGAGCGGCCTTGTCGCACGCTTGTCAGGACCACAAAACTGGTTCTGCAGGGCAATCGCATTACGTGCCAACCTTAACGGCCTCTTTTCTTGCCTGTGTTCGCAGAGTAGGCTGTCATCTCCTGTGAAGCCATCACATAAAAAGACCGGTATCAGATCGACAATCCACCGCTACTATCGCAGTCCTTAGAACTAGGCGCGACATAATTATCTTGTAGCGTATAGCGGTACGATGAAACGGTCAGTCTATTACAATCGTCCCATCAAAACAAAAGTGTGTTTGTGATGATGTAACTGCCTATTACATCCAACTTCGTCATAGTCGGCTTTATCCGGCTTCGCTTCGAAAACTGGCAGACCAATTGCAAATTACGTTACACTTTCGTAAGATTATGTAAATTATAGAGGTGCACAAAAGGCATCACAGAAAGAAGTCAACATGCCGATAATTGGTGAATGAAAATCTGAAATGCCGATAATTGGCGAATAATCTGAAACAAAAAGCACATTTAACTATATTTTACGTTCATATGTATTATTTTTTTTATTTTTGCTAGTGGCTGAACACAATCACTAAGAGCAGAGAGGAGCGGTTTACTGCTGTTACGTTCCATACATGTGTAGTCATGTTAAGGTCTTTGTGCCAAATATCGCTTGCACAAAGTAGCATATTCCGTTCCTAGAAATGAAATCAGAGACATAGGTGGGGTTTTAAATTTAATTGTATAAAACAAGTTTTTAGCTTGTGTTAAATGGACATTCATGCCCCTTTCTCAGCCTTTCGTCGTAGGTACCTGCAGTAGAATATTGAAGTGACACGATGGTTAAAAGCGTAGATTTATAATGGGAACACGGTTCCCATTTCGATATGGTTGCTCAGTGCATCTATAAATTACTTCCGGTAAAGGCCACGACTGTTCCTTGAGGAGGCCATCCATCCTTTCCCGGCTGCTTTTTATTAGATACTCCAGGAATCTGAGACTTCAAACAAATTTTCATTAATTGTTAGATATGAGTAAAGGACGACACTATGCTGCCACAGAACCAGCGTGGATAGCTGGTCTAGGGGCTGAGGACTAAAACAACGAAATATTTATGTTAAAAAATGACTTAATTCCGCCAGCTGTATTAAGGTGTTGATTTTACTGCCAATAAAACCAACACCTTAATACAGCTGGAAGAATTAAGTCATTTTTAACATATTATACCAGCTGACGTCCCAAGTCGTCCGTTTTAATTATGGATATGCGGAAAAAAATTTGGTGAATGCCATCGATAATAATTTCAACGAAATAAGCCTAAGTTTCCGTTAAGCCACAAAATCCAAAACTAGGATGGGCCATCATTATTTATCCCACTCTTGTTCAAATGGCTAGTGAAACATACAAAATACACACTCTACTAATTAATAAAGAGCTAAGTGTACTATTTGATGCCACTGGTGTTGAAAAATGGGTTCAATTAGCAGTATTAAAGCTCTGTTCTTTCCTCGGCTTTTTGAAGGTACGTAGTTCTTTCGCCTAAATAATGACTCATCAATCACCTTATTGTTAGATAAAGTTTATTACGGATATTTATAGCTTATTTTATTGAAAAGTTTGCATTACCGCGTGTATTTTACCAAACACCACTGCCTGCGTGTTAAAAGTACGCTGCCTTAATCGCCATACAACATGATCTTTAACAGTCCACAATTTAAAATTTCGCACGACAATGTGAGCAGATGACGCGAGAGACAATAGGCTGGGACTAACGGAAGACAATAGCGACAATAGGAGTCAGACCGATGCGACAGACAGCAAACGGCTCGCGCTGACCTCGCCATGTGGGGGTACCACGGCTCCGTCACCTACTATCAGGTAAGCACCGGCGTTTTGTTACTAAACAAACATCGGTGTCGTATAAAGTACGTGGAGTGAGCATCCATAATTTTGCAAATAATGCAACGCTTGTTGCGCCTGCCTAAACGGAACGCGAAAGTTTCCTAGCGATAGCCGCCGCGCTAAAGTTTAGTGTAAATATTGGTTGTCCCCTATCTATTCTGCCAGTATAGCTGCGCTCAAGAAGATAATACCCGTCCAGTTTCTTACGGAAAAGATTATTTATTTAGAAAGATTTTATTTCTGAACGTGAATAATTTTCGTTCTTGTCTACCATCATTTTTTTTTCGTGTACTGCGTATTAAATTGTTTGCTACAAAAGGTCAACGCATGATTGAATCAAGCAGTGCCTTCAATTGAAATAGAGGCGTTAACGAAATTATTCGTGATTTTTAGAGACGGAGAACAAATGTTAGGCTCAAAAAACACGGATGTGCTAAAGTAGATGTTGATTTGCTTGTTTGTTGACTACACTTATCTGCGCTCTCTATGTAGCTCTCCGCGGATAAATGAAACAAGATCTGCATGAGGGTTATCCGCATCCGGGAAGCTTTTAGCCGCATCTGCGGATATAAAATATTTGTAAACAATTTTAATCCTTTTCGTACGCCGGAGAACCGAAGGTAGGATTAGCCCAGGTCTAAATTTTCGTCTGCTGAGATTGAACCGCGTAATTTGCATGAAATTCATTAAGAACGCAGCGACCAACCGTGACCACATTTTAACACAACATAGCATTCCACAGAAAATTTCCGTCAGTTACAAATATTTCTTAATTAATGAAACGGAGTTTGTTAAATTTTCGCAATACTTTTGAGTGAAACGAAATCATGTTCTCACATTGCATACTACTTAAAGCTATAGTTCATCAAATGGACATTTCTTGAACAGAGTTATATCATGTTGGGGTGCAAAACCTGTCAGTGTGTTAAGCCTTGCATTGTAAATCTATAAATATATTTAAGAGAAGCGTTGACGGTGTCCTGATCTTGTACCGTACGTCATCCGTTCATTTGTAACGAATGTAATGCACAAACAGAAGAGACCACAAAGTTGGCTCGTACCAGAAGCGCTGGATTTAACACAATAGTTCTGCAAATTGAAAACATTGTTCTGCGGCACTCCCACATCAATGCTATAGATATAGAACTGCCTTCTTTAAACAACTGTGCGCCTCGCACTGGTAGTCAAAGCGCGAAATCTGTACGTAAATGTACTACAGGGACTTTTAATCTAAAGGTTCAAAGAACATTTTTATTAGTCCAGGCAACGGTAATATCCAATTATTTCGGAGCTGTAAGAGATTTCTCAGGTCCGTGCTGTTAAATGTTTAGTCAGTTGGTCTTCCCATGTTCAGTGCAGTACACTGAGATGTGCGATCGTAGGCTTCCACAGACAGTGCCATTTTATCTCAGGTATGTTAAAGCGTCTCGAAAAAACAGCTACTGTCAGTAAGAACTGTATATAATCTCCAAACGACTATGTGCGAAAAATCCAAAGGCACTTTCCTTTCATACTGAACGAACAAAAACGTATGCGCCAGAATAGGTATCACAATAACATTCTGGTACTCTGGATGGAAAATTGATAGCGGTTGTCTGTGGCCAAGATAAGGTTACCGGTACGCCTTGTGCAATTTCTACAGAAATTAAAACGTCAAACAATGCTTAGCTCCCTGGGAACCGATTCTGTATATAATTTAGTTTGTAGTGCTTATACGTCTAAAATTCTTAAGTTGGATTAACCATTCCTGAAAACAAAACACCTCTGCGATACTGAAATTGCGATCACATAAATCTTTTGCTTCCAGGACGGCAAATGCATGTACGGAGTTCGTAGTGAGGATGAAGTTTAGTTTGCATGTTTTCACATGCACTGAGGTACTTGCACGTCATTATTTCCAGGTGTTTGTTTTATTAGCTCTTAAATTACTGGAAACTGTTCCGTAATTGTGAAATTCAGAACTTTACATTGGCTCCATCCTAATGAACATGAAATTCGTTGTTGCTGGTACGTGCTTCCAAGTCGTATGTTTTATTTTAAAATTTACGGAAGCTTTCTGTGCCCTATTAAATTGCTTGTTATTAAATTTAATAAGATAGTCCTTTGAACTGAACAGTTACATCAGGACCATCGTAAGGGCATATTAATCCCGATTTTGAAGGATAGGAAGTTTATCTTTTTTATTTCTTCACTCGCCTTTAGGACTCTACCTATAAAACTTATCTGCATGATTACTAATCCTCAGTACTTAACCACAAATTTTTTTATAGTCTGTTAGCTTACGTATGTAGGCTGCATAATGCATATTTTGGATAACTACCTGGAGAAAGTAAGAAAGAATGTTCAGAATCGCAAAAGGACGGATATGGTATCACCCTACATCAGTTAAAAGCGAAATGAAACAAAAACCATTATGTAAAACACGCATTAAGCAGCTAGATAAATAGGACTTACATAAGCGATGTAACTACAGTATGCATTATAGATGTTGAGTATCTGTAGCGTTTGATGTTTAGCCAGACGAGTAGTTCACGGAGGGTTGTAGTTGCCTGAGAAATAGTTTCCTTTTCGACCTTTTATTTTTTAGTGTGACATACATGTAGCCGACGCATTTGACCAATCAAAGCTACAGTGTATGTACTGTTGACGCACGATACTCTTGTCACCTACATGAAATGTCCAAAGTTGCGAGGTTGCTGCGAGAAGTAAATTATCTGTAAGTAGCCGCTACAGCGCTCAGCTACATAAAAAAAAACACGCAAAAGTCGGAGATTCACATACGTTATAGATCTGTATCTCTCTTCTGTCGGAAAAAGTCTTAATTTTATTTAGGGCAGACGTATTCCTTAATGTAACTAAAAGTTTCACGGAAGGAAATGTTTTTTGCTGCTATCTGTCAAATAGCAGCTGTTTCAAATTTGATCACAGATGTGTTCACGCTTTAGATGGTTCAGATGGCTCTAAGCACTATCAGACTTAACATCTGAGGTCATTAGTTCCCTAGACTAAGAACTACTTAAACCTAACTAACCTAAGGACATCACACACATCCATGCCCGAGGCAGGATTCGAACCAGCGACCGTAGCAGCAGCGCGGTTCCGAACTGAAGCGCTTAGAACCGCTCGGTTACAGGGGCCGGCGTTCACGCTTTAAATGAAGGTCAAAACCAGGAGACGCATAAGACATTTTCGAATAACTCTGTATCTAGCAAAGTACAGACTTGGTGTTTCTTTATTAATTTCGTTGTAGCGATAAGCAAATTAACTCAAATAAATCGATAGTTAAGTAAAATAAATTTGTTAAATGTATGCACTACAATTAAGTGCGTTAGTACAAACTAGTTTTCCGCTCATTACATCGAGTATTCTTGATACAATAAAATATACAACATGCTTTATTATTATTATTATTATTATTATTATTATTATTATTATTATTATTATTATTATTATTGAGATCAGTGCCTAGATAAAAAAATTGCAATTCAGGGAAATAGAAAGTTTTAAGAAAAATACCGAAATACTCACATCTTTGCCAACGCTGTAATTTAGAAACAACTGTGAACACAGAATTTCTGTGCACTAAGATTGTGAACGTAAGTGTGCAGACCACAGCTACGTGAGTTTGTATACGGTAGAGAATGCTGATTCTTTCAATCGTATCCGCCTACGTTCGTGAATGCATTTTTTCTTAGTGGAGGGTGTTTTCCTTTCTGTCTTCCATTTTTCAGCGTCCTGTGATCTGCCAATTTTGATAACGGCTTCTCGACCCGTGTGGGATTTCTTGTCGGTAGCACTTAACGGCCAGCCTAGGAGTAAGACTCTCTCCCTAGGTGGAAAGTTGCTGTAGCCGGCCAGGCCATAAGCCCATTCAAGCATGCTGTCACGAAACGCAGGTTTCCAGTGTAATATACGTGTAATTTTCTAGAATCCCCACTTCCAAGCCTCTTAGGTTTCATGCTAAATTATTCTCCGAAATCTGGCTAAGGAATTATGGAACTGACATAACGTTAAATTACATCCACATCACTACTCTGCAACTCGCAATTAAATGCGTGGCAGAACGTCCACCGAGCCACCTTAGAGCTATTTCTCTTCCGTTCCACTCTCGATCAGCACGCTGGAAAAATCAAAACTTTAGTCCTCCTGCGTGAACCCCCATTTCTCTTATTTTATTACAATGATCATTTCTCCCGGCTTAGGCTGGCGATAAATTGCAGTCTTTGGGTAGCGTTCCCCACAACACGGTCTGTGATAATGGAATTTTGTGAAGCAGGCCTGCCGCGGTGTGCGTCGTCTTTGCGTCCTCTCTCTGGACAGTTGTCCGACTGCTTAGCTGGATGCTAACGTGCTCGCCTCACATGCAAGCGGGCCCGGGTTCGATTCCAGTACGGGTTGGAGATTATCTCCGCTCGTGGACTGGGTGTTGTCCCCACCATTTCATCCTCATCTCGTCGCGCAAGTCGCCCAATGTAGCGTTGACTGAAATAAGACTAGCACTTGGCAGCTGGACTACCCCGAATAGGGGCCTCCGGCCAACAATACCATACGCTCATTTCATTTTTTTCTGGGAAGTTTCTTCAACGTTCCGAGATTCTCATACTGACTGAACAAATCCGTGATTTTGTTTGAATCTTTGCTCTCTTCAGTTAATCCAGCTTTTCACAATTCCAGACCTGCAACAATAATCAAGAATTGGGCAAATGACTATTTGTAAGCGACCTCTTTCGTGCGTGATTTGAGCGGGGTGGCGCAGTGGTTAGACACTGGACTCGCATTCGGAAGGACGACGGTTCAATCCCGCGTCCGGCCATCCTGATTTAGGTTTTCCGTGATTTCCCTAAATCACTCCAGGCAAATGCCGGGATGGTTCCTCTGAAAGGGCACGGCCGACTTCCTTCCCAATCCTTCCCTAATCCGATGAGACCGATGACCACGCTGTCTGGTCTCCTTCCTCAAAACAAACCAACCAACCAACCAATCGTGCGTGATTTACACTTCCTTAGGATTCTCTCAAAAAATGTCACCTGTGTTCCTCACGGCTATCGCTACAGTGCGGAAGCTGTAAATATTCCCGATGTTTGAACAGGGCCAGTGCAGAATGGCAATGCAGCAGCGGGAGAGGGTGTGAGCGTTGTTGTTGGTGCTCGGTTTCTATTTGAGGTAGGAAGACGTGGTAAAAAGTTTTTGGTTTAGGCTGGATCAGCGCCTATTTGTATAGCCATTCGAACATCTGCCTCACTGTGTCTTTGTTACAGTATATTAAGCAATGTTTGAACGATGAATCGGAGCTGCCCCCCACCAAATTGTCCGAATAGATTGCATCTTTTTTGCAAAAGATGTTAATTGGGCTGAAACAAATGTCCAGCTAATGACATCATTTGTGTGTGCCCTTGCACCACTCAGATTTTACGTGAAAAAGTTTTTCTGGGAGGTTTTTGAAGCATGCAACTCAAATGTTCGACTTTTCGCGGACCGGTTCAAGTTTTGTAAGAAGGTAGACAAATACATGTTAATTAATGGTCGTCCTGTTTTGTGAAAGCTTTGTCGTTGCCACCATATAAGAACCATCGTTCGAGAGACAGTAAAAACCTTTACCGGATTAGTCGTCGGCCGAGTCAACAGATATCTACTGGCGGTCTAATGTCAAAATTATGGTAGAGTAAAAGCTGGGAACCAGAATGAGAAATGCTCCTACCACAGGACAAAAAAGGCAAATATGCCCTGGACATAGTTAGGAATGTAAAAGAAGGGAATTAGCTTCTCGACTTCTCTGGTAGCTTGAAAGACTAACCAAAACCTCTTACATATTCGCGCTTTTTTACGAGATAACCTTACTTCCCAGAGCAGTGAACTCTTAGCTGCAACGTGTTGGCACAACTGCATCTTGCAATTTATGGGCTCTGCCAAAATGCAGAAGATTCGCCAGCCACAGTAAACAATATATATCATATGGCTCACGACCAATAGCTAAAAACATGGCTAAAAACTTTTTTGTGGGGAGGTAAAATTTCTGAGGATTTGTTCCTAGGGGGGTTAACAGCATGTAACTTTAGTTGACACGATGCATTATATTACATGACGTAGGTACTAATACCAACAAGTAAGAAAGCGCGAATGTGTCAAGATGTTTTGATTTAAATGTGTTTGAAGCTACCAGTAAGTTTGTGTAATGTCCGATAATTTATTATTTTTATGATTGCGGTATGGAATGGGCAATACAGTTCAGACGAAATAGAAAGGAAGCTTTTGGAATGTGGTAGTGTAGAACAATGCTGACGATTGGATAAGCGCCGGCCGCGGTGGTCTAGCGGTTCTAGGCGCGCAGTCCGGAACCGAGTGACTGCTACGGTCGCTGGTTCGAATCCTGCCTCGGGCATGGATGTGTGTGATGTCCTTAGGTTAGTTAGGTTTAAGTAGTTCTAAGTTCTAGGGGACTGATGACCTCAGAAGTTAAGTCCCATAGTTCTCAGAGCCATTTGAACCATTTGATTAGATAAGCAGATCGAATAAATAACAAGATATTCTATCGAACTGGGGTAAATGCCACGGCTTGAATAAGTGAAAAGATCAGTTGATAGGACACACCCCGTGGCTTAGCAGGATCGTCAGTTTGGTAATGGAAAGTGTGGAGTGTAAAAATTGTAGAGGGAGACTTCTTGAATGTACAAGTAGGTTGAAACGGCTGTAGGTTGAAACGGCTGTAGGTTGCAGTAGTTACGCAGATGATAGGATAAACTAGTGTGACGAGTTGCATCGAATCAGTCTTCGGACTGGAGACAACAATGGGCGATGAAGCAGATGAAACAGCAATGTGCAGGTTCTAATTACAAAATAAAGTAATTTTAGCTGCAGTATCTCAACACCATTAAAAATAAATCTCAGAATTCTAACAGTGTGCGGTTTTGTAGCAAATTCAAAAGCACGTCACTGCGTACATACTCCCGATCTTTAAGGTTTGAGAAAGGAGCTTGTTGCACAAGTAAGATTGGAAGTTGGCCTTCCGACATGATCGATAATAGTTAAATGTCACGCATTTTACTGTAGTGTGCAGAAAGTTCTTCTGTGGAGGGAGCTGATCCAGTTTAGACTAAAACATACACTATGCATCAAATTCCGTTGCTGTGATAAACTGTTGTTTTGCGTACCTGTGAAGGTAAATGCTATACGAAAAACGTTAGAAATCACAAAGTTCTAAATATTCGTCCATAAGTTAGTTCTTGTACTCAATCCCCTCCCCCAGATAGTTTTCGATTTTTTCGAACACTGGCGAACGTTTCATTAGTTCAGAATAAAAAACAGCAGGTTAAACTGACAGCGATGTCTATTCATTTGAAATGGACAGGGCTATTGTAAAAGACTTAATGTAACTTGTAGGATGAGGTGAACAGTGAGCCAGTTAAGTTAAAATTCTTTTATTGTATTATTTATTTATTTATTTATTTGTTCTGGTAACACAGGCTATATCCCGGTTTAGACTTTTTAGCCAGTCGCCCGGTAACATTAGAGATATGTTGGGTGGCAAGCGTTCGCTGACTATATTCGGGAGGAGCCAATTGGCAGTTGGCTATCCCAAGTGCACACATTGAAAATACAATAAAATAATTTCCTCAGCAGACGGTCACTGTCTTCCCCTTCGGCAGTATGCTTGTAGTCACATTACATTAGTTGGCATTTGACGGCGAGCGGCCTACACCAGCGGTAACTTGGCATTGTCGTAGAGTTGCACAGTGTTGCCACTGCCTCCGAGTATTGTATGTACCAGTTGTCAAGTACGTAACTTCGAACGAGCTTTGATATCAACTTAGAGCAGATTTTTGAAACGCTCGGAGACGCTATATGGAATAAACTAAAGGTGAATTTCAGGATTTTTACACGAGTTTTGTGGGAGATCATTCGTAAAAAAAACCTTTGTATTCGGTGAGAGTTAATTATGGTCCAAATTGTAAACATGCAGTTTTCTGAAGCTAATACATAACAATTTGATTTTTTTTTGTGTGGGATAAACCCACTAGAAACGATTTTCTAACGCCACGCAGATCAGTGTCTGCCTCTGGGCTAATGGTTCCCAACCTGGAGTAATTACTCCCTGGGGTAGAATGTAATTCTGTGAGAGGTAAAAACGAAAGGGGGTCAATTGTTTCGGGTACCACACTAAATTATTGAGAACACTACTATTATCAATATTTCATAAGACCTTAATACTGATTACGTAAGTTATCAATAATTGCTTTTTCATATCCTAGCATTAACGCGTGACCGAATGTGGTGGTTACACTTGTGAAATGAATGTATGGTCATCTTCCTCACATAGTCTACCCACTACATACACACTTCGTATCACGAATTTAATAGTAAAACTGGGAGATACAAATCACATATTCTTAAACCTCTCATGAAAATATCTTGTAGATAGTTTCCGCAATGAACTTGGAAATGCTTCATTATTCACTTTGTAGCACTGAACAAATTAACTGATAGCATAACACATCAGTAACTATGGAATGGCAATTACACTGCAGTAGGGCCTACGCGTTGTGATTATTATTAATATTACTACTACTACTACTGACGGGGGAAGAAGACAAAACCACGGCAGCCTCAGTTTTCTAATTTCTGCCAATTCAGAAGTATTTTAAATGGGGGTCCGAGAGAGTGAAACAAGTGTCGCTAGGGAAAAGAGTGCTGCAGAGGAAGCATGGCTTCTAACCCTAACTGTGGATAGTTAGCTGTCTTTTCTGCGGAATTAGTATGTAGCACTAATAATCCACTGAGAATTGTATAAAGTCTATAAAAATTATGTTTAGAAATAAGCAGGACCAGTCGTCTTATTACTCACTAGTTCGTGCTTAATAAACTACATACAAAACCTAAATACCATTCCTTTCATTTTAAAAATGAGCGCTCGAAGAGAATGTTTTCTCACTTGAAGTTTTGTTAAAGCGCCTATGTTGATGGTGATTCCGGGGTGGGGGCGGGAGGGGTGAGGAGGAGGATGGTGGGAGGGGGGGTTACAAACAAATATGATTGTACTCAGGGGTAATGGCCTCCGAAAGGTAGGGAACCACTGTTTTGACAGCATTTGTCTCGACGACGACGCAACCTAAGCGTCAGATCTCAACTAATTTACATCGCATTACAGTCTGTCGGTAATAGTAGGTCTGACATTTTCTGGTGTGATGTTGCAGGAGGCATGCAGTAGCGACAACATCGTCGACATGAACACGACAGCCGCCGCCCCCGCACCTCCGCTCTTTCCTATGGCTGTGTCAAGTGCGGGACCCGCCTGGCATCTGCCGCACTTCTCTCCCAGCACCACCGCCCACGTCGTGAGTATCTCTCTCTCTCTCTCTCTCTCTCTCTCTCTCTCTCTTGTGTGTGTGTGTGGGGGGGGGGGGGGGGCGCGCGATCTTTTTTAGCTTCTCGCCTCGCCCTCTTTTCTCTTCTTTAGCTTCTCGCCTCGCCCTCTTTTCTCTTCTTTAGCTTCTCGCCTCGCCCTCTTTTCTCTTCTTTAGCTTCTCGCCTCGCCCTCTTTTCTCTTCTTTAGCTTCTCGCCTCGCCCTCTTTTCTCTTCTTTAGCTTCTCGCCTCGCCCTCTTTTCTCTTCTTTAGCTTCTCGCCTCGCCCTCTTTTCTCTTCTTTAGCTTCTCGCCTCGCCCTCTTTTCTCTTCTTTAGCTTCTCGCCTCGCCCTCTTTTCTCTTCTTTAGCTTCTCGCCTCGCCCTCTTTTCTCTTCTTTAGCTTCTCGCCTCGCCCTCTTTTCTCTTCTTTAGCTTCTCGCCTCGCCCTCTTTTCTCTTCTTTAGCTTCTCGCCTCGCCCTCTTTACCCTCTTCTCTTTAGCTCCTCGCCCTCTGTCTGTTGTGTGTGCGGTTAGCTTGACGCATTACTTTGTTTGCCAGAAGCAAGAGCCTTCTGATGGCGAGGCCGCGGATCGGCACGACGACTCCGGCATCTCGCCCGGGCGCAGCGCCAGTGCCAGTGGCAGCAGCGGCGGGCCTTCGCCAGAGCGCGAGGATCCCGGACCCTCGCAACATCACCACTACTTCCAGCACCAGCAACACCTGCTGTCGTCTCCGCCACCCAACCCGAACGGCCACTACTTGGAGCGGCTGGACAATACGCCGTCCCAGACACAGCACAACGCTTACTACTATAATCACCACCACCAGCAGCAGCAGAATGGCCGCGGACAGCCCCTGCCGCAGGAGCCATACTACCAGCAGCAGCAACAGCTGCTTCAGCAGCAACAACAGCAGCAACAACAGCAACAGCATGAGCAGCAGGAACAGCAGGAACAATCAGACAGTTCTGCACAATTCCAGCTTGGCAGGTAAACATTCAAACCAACAATAGATTTTTTCCTCTTTCGTCTACTTGGTTCAGCTGTTTTTCCGCTACAGATACGCTTCTTTTCCTCCGTTTGTTTTGTGTATCTCCACTGTTCATTAGCTGATCCTCCCCTACGCGTGTACAACGTGACTTTCGTGTGTTGCAGCCCCGCACGCGAGCCGCTGGTACAGGCCGTCCCGCAGTCTCCGCAACTGCGGACGCCGCCGCCAGCGGGCAGCGCGCAGACCAAGCAGGAGCCGGCCAGCCCGCTGGAAGGCAGTTCATCGCCTGGCCAGCCGCCGCAAGCGTCCTCCGCCGTCTCGCAGGCTGACGAGAACTCGTCTAGCTCGTCACACTACTCCACGGAAGGCGAGGGCGCCCTGCGGCGCCTGCAGGCGGCTGTCGAGACGATGGGAATGGTCAACGGCAGCGCAGACGGCGGCACCACCTACGAGTGTCCCGTCTGCACCGTGCGCACCCAAGACAAGTACGTATCAACCAATAAAACTGAGATATTCATTTTCTTCTACAATCTGCTTTGCGTTTGGCGTATAACTAATCACTTGAGATGCGAACCTTTGGTTTTTCTCGACCGAGTTGAGATATTGATTCCATATTTATGTACACTACTCCAACTGGCTAAGCCGCTCTCTTCAGGTGCTGCTAGCTGTGTACTTGGTCCGTAGCCTTCAACCAGATTCTGAAATATTGGTGCTGATCCGTCCTGCCCACCCCTGTTTACAACAGAATTAAATTCCCGGCGCTCTCTACGCTCTTTTGCCAGCCGGCGTGGCCGAGCTGTTCTAGGCGCTTCAGTCTGGAACCGCGCGACCGCAACGGTCGCAGGTTCGAATCCTGCCTCGGGCATGGATATGTGTGATGTCCTTAGGTTAGTTAGGTTTAATTAGTTCTAAGTTGTAGGGGACTGATGACCTCAGATGTTAAGTCCCATAGTGCTCAGAGCCATTCTACGCTCTTTTGCGCTCTTCTGAGCCCGCATTACTAATCTATGAAACGCACGCTGCATTCGCATTTTCCAGTTCTCGTGAATCAGGTTCTCGGCGATTTCTGAAAATTGAGTGGCGGACCCCAACATGAGACGACCAGTATCTTGTAGCATACACAAACTTTCTGGGACAATGTAGTTCAGGAGTCTGTCTACGTAATAGTCGGATAACCTAGTAAGCCGACAGGGAGGTTGCCGCTTATGCGAAACTTTCGGTCCGTCACTCTATTAGCGGTCAGCTCATTCACCAGAACTGGAAAATGCTGATAGTAGTGCGTGTCATGAAATAACAGTGCGGGATCTGAAAAACAAATAAGAATCAATGGTCGTAGCTGGTGCTGGAAGTGGAATTTGGCTACAAAAAGCAGTGCCACACCAACAATGCTTGTCTGTTTAGAGTTGAGGCAGCGAGTACGCACAACACAGCTCGCGCACCTGAGAACTGCGAGTTGGCCGGTAGGCAAAATTTGAACATAAAAATTCAATCAACAAGTAAACTGAACGCCCGAAGACACACTATTAATCACTCGAGAGTTTAAATCTGGAGAGTGTAATTCGTGAGAATTAGACGTAATTGTTAGATACTGTAGCAGCGTGGACAGAGCAATGTTTATCTGTGGCAGGGAGCAGTTCCAAGCTCACCTGGGAACGCACTACGAGCCGCGGTGTCCTTCCTGCGATCACGTGGCGTCCACTGTAGAGAATCTACGCGCACACATGCGTGAGGCGCACGCGCTGTCGCCGCCGCAAGATGACCCAGCTGAGACCAAAATAAATTCACAGGTAAGCCAATGCGACGGTCCTGACCATAGACATCGCAGGATGACACAAATTTCAGTCTTGATTGCTTTTATTTATTTGTACCATAAAACTTCACGCGTATCATCTTATCAACCACATTAAACAAGACATCGATACACCAAACCGACGCGCAGTCCTATACTACTGATCTTTTTCAATGTGAGTCTCTTGCTGATATAAAGCAAAATGCGTGAAGTTGTACGGAATATGTAAATAAAAGCTATAAAGATGAAAATGTGTACTAGCGTTATGATATGGATTCATATTGATGTATCTTTTTATGACACAATTGTTGCGTCAATCTGCTGGTAGTTTTTCAACTACCAACTCTTCGTGTGAATATCAAGACTAAAGAGGCTTTTCTTAAAGTAGACACCCATATGCAGGATGCCCCCCCCCCCCCCCCAAACAATCACGAACAAACTTCAGGGACAGGTTCCTCATACAGAAATAAGTAAAAAAAGTCTACAAAAAGAGCTCTAAAACGCATACATTACGAGGTACGAGCACTTTTTCATCTTCGTTAGTGCGAAACACCTTCCGCCGAACAAGTGCTCATAGCTCTTAAATTATGGATTTTAGAGAACACGCTTCCTTGCCTTTTTTCTTGTTTTGGTCAATACTTCTCTTCCTAAAATATGAAAAGCAAAGAGCTTGCAGTAGAAGAGATGTTTCATAGTATCTAAGATGAACCAGTGCTGATCTCTTCAGGTATGCGCTTAAGAGGCCTTGTTTGCTAGAGTTTTTTTTCTTGTTTTAGTATAAGGGAACTGTCCCTGAAGTTTAACACCCCGTACTGACTTCAAAAGAGATCACATTGTACATGCCGCAAAACTGCATGCAACATTAGAGGATTTCTTTTTTCAATGAATACAGATCAAAACTGCACAGCTCTTTAGATTTTCGCGGACACCCCCCCCCCCCCCCGAGAAAAGGTATGACTTTGACCAAAATGTGTGACGTGTGTAAGCAGTACTGCAAAACACTAGCATCACGGCTGTATCAGTCATATTCACTTCGATGCGGTAAGTTGCCGGTATTATCTACCACAAGGGTGAAAACAGGAATAAAGCAAGCAATAAATTTACCAATACATTTTTGTATATTTTAAAGTTATTTTAATGATTCTAATAGTGATATCTCAGATTTTATTGGCGTAACTGATTAATGGTGTTCTGTTGTGTTGTTCGCATTTTATGTATAGTATTACTACTGTCGACCCAGCCGTCTTCAGGTGCTGAGAGTTTTTCTGTTGTGTACTCACTACATAGACTCAAACAAGCCCGATAAGCAGCGAGTACGCATAACAGCAAAACTAGGCTGGGTCGGTAGTCGAAATATTTTACATAAAACGGTAACAACTTGGCAGAACACCAGGAAGCACACCTTATTGACTGCTCTATGGTTCCTGCAACCATCATCTATGAAAATGCAGCTCTTTCTACCCCACCCTGTTACTAATATCGCTTATTACCTTCTAAATTGTGATTATCCGTACTTACGCTGCATTCAACACTTCCTGATTAGAGGTTAAAAATTCTCGTATATTTTACACACACGCTGCGACATAATTTTAAAACTGGATGGCTCAGTACTAAACTTGCTACGACTGAAATGAGAAGTTGGCGAGTCTGAAAATAAACGATAAATTTGTACCTGCCGTTAAGCCAGTTGTAAAGAGGAGTAAAATTCGTATTTGCACAACAGAATTACAAATAAAGGATGGTGTGATATTGTTTACAGTGAGAAATACAGAGTTTCGATGCCAAACCTGCTGTCCACCATAGGCAGTTACGCACACTTCTCATATGCCTCGAATAAACGTGAATTTAAAACGTTTGCTTTCAAATTTGTTTCATGATAGCTGAGCAGAATACATAACATACTTTCCAATTCAGTCACCAGCAGCACATCATCATTGGACGATATACAAATATTATCACTTCCCCCGTTAGTTGTGTAAGTGTCGGGAAATGTTACGTCGGTCCACTGCACTTAATCAAACCCTTGAAGCAGGAATTTGCGTCCTTTCGCTGTACATCTCCGGAAATGACAAAGTAATTTCATATTATGAAGACGAACATATTATGCACATACTTACGAACTGTTTAAAGAGGAATACGGACGACACAGTCCTTTAGTACAGAATTGTCATTTTAAAGTATACATGGATTTCGTGTGCTACTTTATTCTTTTAAAGAGTAAAAATAACAGCTCCGAAGACAAAGCTTGTTGTAATTTCCTGAACGGTGGCGTTTTCGGCAATAAACGTTACCCTTTCTGCGGAAATTTTGCTACGTTTCGCATTCTTCATATGTACAGTCGACGATAAAACGCAGTGAATTAAGACTGGAATTTCAACGTGTACATAAACTTAAATTTTAAGGAATTTTTTGGGGGGTCTCAGTATTTAGTTTTTCGCGGAGAACTGAGCTTAAAAACTAATAAATTCTTTCCATAAAATCTTTAGAACGACACTAGTAGCCACAAGATAGAATAATCAACGAATCATTTAATATAACAATAATACCATAAAAAGTGAATGTTGATCATTTTATAATTACTATGAGAGAACTTTATGAAACGCAAACTGCAATGAATAAATGTCACATTTCCCGAAACTTTAGCACAACAAATTGTAGCCTATCAACAAAGATGATGCGGTTAAGAGTTTTGATAACAGGCTTCGATGAAGCAATATATTTTCGTATCAACGAAGGTTAAATATGAAAATCACTAATAACGGTAATTTGCCTTCGCAAACTTATAATCTAACATGCCACCTCTTACGATAGTTTCTTGCAGCCAATCACAGCACAGGAAACGTGCGCCATACAGACGAGTTTCTGGCGGTATAACAAACCAGCGAAAACATTTATTCAACATTACTATATTGTATTGCGAAATGAAATTTGTAGTGGCAGTCTGATCTGTAGCGTAGGCCGATGATAGGTTGAAAGGCAAAATTTAGTTTGAAACAAGGACGTAAGATCAACGATAAATGTACCATCGATGCCATCATTAGACACGAAGCTAAATCTCGAATTGGGAAAGGAACTCGTTAATGTTCTTTCGAAGGAACCACCCATCATAGGCCTTCATCGATATAGGGAAATAGCAAAAAACTTAATCCTGGAGCACCGGACGGGGATTGGAACCACCGTCCACGGGAATAAGTCCAACGTATTAACTAACAGCTGCAGAAGCAGAATATTAGACAGGAGCCCTTTGAAGATAGCAAAGGGTGTTGAATAGGATTCGGGTAAAGCAAAAAGTGTTGTAGAAGGAGTCGTCACTATCCAGTTCATCCAGGTGTCTCGAAGATAATGATTGAGTGACGTCGCGTACGCTGCGCTGGAATTGGCAGATAGAAGCAACCGAGCAGGTGCCTTTTTGGATTACGTTTCGTGTGAATCTAAAGTGCCATATTTGATCGTTTCATTGTTTAAAATTGTATATAACGAAAACCTAATATTTCATTGTTTTACTGTCATTTATCACTTCTTTCACCAATGGCATTGTCGAACTGCAGAGCGGTTCGGATTCAAAGTTAAACTGTGTCAAAACTGCAATTAGCTAGGTAAGTCAGTTGAGGCTGGAGGAAAGTACTGAATATTTTCTCCAGTAGAATCATGCCTAGTACTAGGTGTACGAACCGTCATACGTGTTGACAGCTTTACGGTTTTACTCACTGAAAATCTCTCATTAATGCATCGCTTTTGGGAAGATTTTGCCGGCCTGGGTGGCCGAGCGGTTCTAGGCGCTACAGTCTGGAACCGCGCGACCGATACGGTCACAGGTTCGAATCCTGCCTCTGGCATGGATGTGTGTGATGTCCTTAGGTTAGTTAGGTTTAAGTAGTTCTAAGTTCTAGGGGACTGATGACCTGAGAAGTTAAGTCCCATAGTGCTCAGAGCCGTTTGAACTATTTTTTTGGAAGATTTATGCCAAATAATCGAGAAATATAACGTCAATCCATCGTAAGGTTACCCTTAAAGTTCTTCGTTTGGCGGTCCCGTCTTCCTACTAGTGTACTAGATAGCGTCACTGGATTGGTCAGTTTTCAGGGTTATGACAGGAACGATCATTCGAAGAAAAAGGTCTAGTAAACACGCGCTCTGAAATGCATACCTTTAGAAGTATGAGTAGTTCTCCAGTAGATGACGTTCCACAATAACGAAGATGTCGTGCTCGTAGCTCTCATGGTATGCATTACAGAGCTTGCGCCGCGTGGGATTAGCCGAGCAGCTAAGGCGCTGCAGTCATGGACTGTGCGGCTGTCCCGGCGGAGGTTGGAGTTCTCCCTAGGGCATAGGTGTGTGTGTGTGTGTGTGTGTGTGTGTGTGTGTGTGTGTGTGTGTGTGTTCTTAGGATAAATTGCTCTGAGCACTGGGACTAACTGCTGAGGTCATCAGTCCCCTAGAACTTAGAACTACTTAAACCTAACTAACCTAAGGACATCACACACATCCATGCCCGAGGCAGGATTCGAACCTGCGACCGTAGCGGTCGCGCGGTTCCAGACTGTAGCGCCTAGAACCGCTCGGCCACTCCGGCCGGCTCTTAGGATAATTTAGGTTAAGTAGTGTGTAAGCTTAGGGACTGATGACCTTAGCAGTTAAGTCCCATAAGATTTCACACACATTTGAACATTTTTGAACAGACCTTGCAATAGAAGAGATTTGTTTTACGGTATTGAATTAGCAGTGCTCACAGCTCTTGAGGAACGCATTTAGCAGCCAATGCTTATTGAACACTTTTGCTTAGAATGATCGTTCCAGTCATATTCTTGAATAATAATTACTCCTCGCAGAACACCCTGTATTTTTAGTACTGTCGACTTTTTTGCATCCTGCTAAAAGTGTGGGTCTACACTGTTGCAGGGCCGCGTGAAGACTTTCCGGTGCAAGCAGTGTGGCTTCGTGGCTGTGACGAAACTGGAGTTCTGGAAGCACTCTCGCTTGCACATCAAAGCGGAGAAACTGCTGACGTGCAACCGGTGCCCCTTCGTGACTGAGTACAAGCACCACCTCGAGTACCACCTGCGCAACCACTCGGGCTGGAAGCCTTTCCACTGCGACAAGTGTGACTACCAGTGCGTCAACAAGTCGATGCTCAACTCGCATCTCAAGTCGCACTCCAACATATACCAGTACCGGTGCGCCGACTGCACCTACGCCACCAAGTACTGCCACTCTCTGAAGCTGCACCTGCGCAAGTACCACCACACGCCGGACGTGGTGCTCAACCCGGACGGCTCGCCCAACCCGCTGCCCATCATAGACGTGTACGGGACGCGGCGCGGACCCAAACAGCGGCCTCGCACCACCACGCCGAAAAAGACGTCTGCGGCCGCGGCCGCACCGCCGTCGGCATCTGCGCCCTCTCCGGCGCCTCCGCAGCCGCAAGCAGCCGTCCAACCGCGACAGCCGCTGCCGCCGCCTCCAGCTCCTCGGGCTGCCGCGCCGCCCCAGGGTGCGGCTGCACTGCCGCCGTTCGCGCCCGCAGCCTTCGCGCCGTTGGTGCGGCCCGGAGGAGCCGTCTTCTCGTTCGGCAACGTGGGTCTCGTGCCGTCTATGCCGGCCTTCCCGTACAACCCGGTGCCGCACAACGCGTCCGACGCCGCCGGCTACGACGCCTACTACGCCGCGGCGCACAGCAGCGGCTTCCCGTTCTTCGTCAACAATAACAACGATAACGAGAGCCCTCAGGACGCAGAGGCCAAGATGCAGGACTACATGGCGCGCATTCTCGTGGCTACGCAGCTGCAGGTTCCCAACGTGCCGCTGCCGCAGGCCAGTACTCCGCTGCCGGACCCGCTGGATCTGACGAAGCCTGAGTCTCCCTCGCCGGCAGCTGTCAGATCGCCGACACCGACGCCGTCCACGTCGACGGCTGCGTCTGCCCTGCCACTGGAGGATGAGCCGACGCCGGTGCCCGTCCCGGCGGCTCCTTCCGCGACCAAGCACCGCCGGAAGGGCAAGGCTTACAAGCTGGAGCGCATTGCCATGAAGCTGCAGTACCACGCGGATGACGACAGCGCAGAGGACGAGCCAGAACGGAAGCTCTTAAAGGCGGAACTCCCACTCGATCCCGAGCCAGAGAAGGAACCGCAGCCCTCGAGCGACCGTCCAGATTCTTCGGAGGCAGAGGCGGACGACGGAGAAGACAGTTCGGAAGCTCAGCGCGACTTCTTCTGCGAGCACTGCGAAATCACTTTCCGCGACGTCATCATGTACTCTTTGCACAAGGGCTACCACGGCCTCAAAAACCCTTTCACCTGCAACGCCTGCGGTAAGGAGACTGCAGACCGTGTCGAGTTCTTCGTTCACATTGCTCGCTCGCCCCATTCCTAAACGCTAGTGTCCAGCAAAACAGCACCGTGAAATCATCAAGTGCTGTACACCTTCTAATACAGACACCTCCATCGCGGCATAATCGGACCAATTAGCTTAGCTATAAACAGTGCAAGCAGTTACAGTGCTCGTATTTACAGCACTCGGAGGATATACTTAAATATGTGCGCCATGCTGCGGGCACTCCCTAATGTAAGGTACCTACGCTAAGACTGAATGGACAATGGACAAGAACAGTGCCTTTATGTCTTTAATGAACATTGCTCAATTATTTTGAAATACGTCTAGTCATTCCATTTTTGAGTTACCAACCAGATATAGCTTCGAATGCATCTGACGCTGATCGACTGTCGATTGGCTCTTTAGTCAGCATGGAAAGCAATTTAAATGAGTGCAATTTATTATATTTTTTATTATTTTAGATAGTTTTTTGATGGTCAGATATAATTTTGTTATAGTATAATAGACGTATTTTCAGCAGCTGCAACAGTTTGTCAGGTCACTGACCTTAGAATTTGTCTCCCTCCTTGAACGATATTGACACTAAATGCACCAAAGAGAGAACTTTCACTATGTAATAAGAGTGCTGCAGACGATGAAGTGGTCTAGATTTAAGATTAATCAGCTGAAAGACGACGAATATTATCAGTTTCTCAGTGTTCCAAAACTGTAAAATGCATATCACTTGCTCTGATTGTTAATGGGGAACAAAGTCACTTTGTAGTTGACAGAATTTTTTTTTTTTTTTCGAAGTTGTATTTCATTTGGAGAAACCAGACTTAAAATGTATAAGAATGAGAAGTCGAAGCAATAACTAGATAAATGAGCACGTAGTTTTTGAATACGTGCAAATGTATTTTTAATATTGGAGTCAAGAGAATTTTCTGTGTTTTCATACAATAAGACACGCCAACTTAAGAACAGCATGAGGGGCGGACACTGAATATTTTTATATGGCAATGGAAAAAATTTGAGATGGAAAAGTCACTTCTTTGAAAGATATTAGTTGTGCTAGAGGAAAGTTCAATTTGGAATGCTGGTTCCACTGAGATGTTGATAAAGGACTGACTGAACCAAGAGGTGTACGTACATGTAAAACCCTATTTTGATATCAAACTAGCAATAAGCCATATTTTTATATTAAATGTGATATTTATGTTCTGTTGTATCTCATAAAGATAAGATATTATAAATGTTGGTGTGTCTCTTCTAGAATGTATTGTCATCTGTGTAACAATAAAGTACATGACAAATGACATCTGAAATTTATATTGCTTCCTCTCCATTCCATTCAAAGTTATCTTCATGTAACTTGGCACTTCGAGTGAGAAATGTGTGCAGATCCTGAGAATGGTTGCCAGTAGGATCTAGTATGATGTACTGTTTAACCCCTTTACCTTTGCTTATATTGCCAGCGAGTGAAAATGCACTGTTCATCCTGTTCAATGCTAGTTGTGAATACATTTTACAGCAACATTCACGTTGGCTCACTGCTTTTCAACGTGGACACGTTTTAAGATTGGCTTTCAAGTAGTCAGTGAGGTAAGCAATTGTCTCCTCCAGTTGATTTGCTACTTTCTAGACAGTTTGCAGTATTGCAAATTTTTAAGAAGTACTATCATTAAATAAATACATCTCCATAGTGAATTTACATTTTTCCTGTGACTGTGGTTAATGTTGATCTACATTATTCAGTAACTTAGCATCTATTTAAAATTTTATGATGTTGCTCATCAAACTGTCACTTGCAACTGCTGTTTTTTAACTATTGCAATCGGCTTCGGATCTGTTACAAGGAGTGTACCCAGGATCTGAGCAGGAGAGGGAGCAGTCGCCGCCCCCCACCCCCAACCCCCTGGTAGTGAGCATGCCTGTTGCCCTGCAACATAGCAGTCTGTTTCCCTTCATACTACATACAAGAAACAACTTAACTGCAACAACACTCACTAATCCTCACAATATCAAGGTGGGGAGGAGAGATTTTTATGCCCACTTTTTAAAAATACTGTAATCAGCGTAAGTTACATTTAAAAATTTTGAAGAAAATATTTGTTTTTATGATTTCTTCCAGCAAATTCTGTAATTGTTTCAAATTTTCCATTAAAACGTAACCCAACAATTTGTCTTGATAGTGGATGTGACTTCTCACAACAAATGCCATACAGACATTTTCAGGATCCTTCCTACACATCAAGAGATTTCAAAATTACGCTGTTAATTAAAAAAATTAATATTTTTGTGGTGCTCATAAACTTCTACTACTTGAAAGTAGATGTTATGGAAAATGTGTTGATATTGCTAGGGTTAATATCTGACAACGATAAACAGTCTGAATGAACACAACACACTGTAAGAAAAATGCAAACTGACCACTACACATGTCTTCTAAAATTCAAACAAGTTCACTGTTTCTAGCAACCTCTAAAGCCTGTACCATCTGGGAACGCTCCAAAAGTGTCAAAGGCTCTCGTCATCCGTATTTAACTTCTTTTTCTAGATTGTTGATGGTAAATTAAAATTAGCTACAATAGATCGCACAATAGCGTAATTACACACACAAAACAAAACTGAATACTTACCAATAACAACCCCGCAAGAAATTACGCAGTCATCCAACACAATACGAAAACGATGTTCAGCGTAGCTATATGTTCCTTTTCAGAACGGAGATGTAGTAAATTGTACTGGCCATTTTAATATAAAATTGTATATTTCATGTGAAAAGTAATAAATTTATAACACTCAGCGCAATACGTACTTCTAACTTGGTTAGTACCTATCCCGATCTAAAAGAATGGGAAGTATGTACTTTATTTCATCACATTCACTGGGGAAACATTCATGATGGAAGTAAATATTCTCTTGAAGTATGTAAGTGACGTGGACTGTTTATTATCCGTACAGCTACCTGAGGACGTGATTCATCTTTACCAGAAGGCTTGCTTTCAAGTCTACCATGGTAATTTCAACAGATCGTATAGCATCGTTGACATTTCTGGTGCTAAGGCCACTTAAGCGCTGTCTACTTCGCGGTTATGACAAGTGGATGGTAAGCTAGATGTTTATCTGTATTACATCAATGAATCGTGCTTTGCTTGTAATGCCTTGTATTGGAGATGAAAGCACATGAATCACGTCATTTTTCCCTCGAAAAAAAAAATCCCTGATAGCTCCACACCCCATCCAACAGACGGATTACCATAAAGTGACGCATTCCCTCAATTTACGAGACATGAGTCCGATTAGTATCCAAACAAATACATACGATGTGATAAGCAGGAAATTCACGCAACAACTTTTCTCACAGGCGCCCAGATACTGATAATGTAAATACTTTCTGCTACTCAAATTCTAACTGGTTATCTGTATCAAGTTGGTCCATACCGGGGCACTTTCACCACCTCATCCACGTAGGGTTTTTAAGCAAAATATTATTTATTCTTGGTACTGAATTCCATAATTTCGACAGACCGCATTTTTTGGGTTTTCTCGTTCAAAATTATCAAATCTGTAACTTTTCAAACATTTTAAGTGATATAACTGAATTAAACAAGCGACAACAATGTATTTCACATTCATCTACCAAATTAACTAATTTAATCAGTCTGACTTAACATCCGAAAACGTATCAGGAGTAGTCCTCTTTGGATAGGAATTCCACAAACCAGTACCAGAGCATGAAAAAATACCTGTGCTATTATTTCACACCTAAATAAATAGAAGCGATGGTGCGGTGCAGAAATAGGAAAAAATGAACTGAAATTTCTCTTATGATTTAAGACACAATTTTCAAAATTTATAACACATCTGAAAATTTTGCCAATTCTAAGGGAAGATGAAACGTGCATTACTGTTTGTCTTGTCGAAACCGAAGTCATTGTAGCTGAAGCATGAATTCTGACAAAACTAAGGTGGTAGAGAAATTTTAGACAGATAAGCCAAAACATTATTACCACCGCCTAATAGCTTGTTTGAATGTGGTATTAGATGTCGCCACACAGATCATGTAATTCGCGTAACGGGCTGCTGGACTGCGTACGCAGTGATTGCGCCGAGCCAAGTAGGTTCCATAGGCTTTGCATCAGGTGAATTTGGTCGTCGAGACATCAACGTGAGTTCACTGTAATGCTCCTCCAATCTGTGTCCATGAAGGGATGAAGGTGATTCGCAACTGTCAGCGTGTCTTAGAGTACTACCACAGGTCCCACGCAAGTGCTGGAGCATGTCACCCATACCATAATACTCTCCCTCCAGCCTGCCTCCGTGGCGCGCTGTAGGTTTCGAGCCACCGCTCACCTCGACGACGGCATTTGTGGAGACGACTATCGATCTAGTGCAGCAAAATTGTGATTCAACCGCAGAGACAGGTTTCCAATGATCGACGGTCGAATCTCTATGGTCCCGTGCCCAATGCAATCGTAATAGACAATGTTGGGTCAACATGTGAAAACGTAAGGCAGTCTGATGGGGAGCACCATGTTCAAACAATGTACGACGAAGGGTGTGCTCCGAAACACTTGTGTGTGCACCAGCATTGTTCTGTTTCGGCACAGCCTCCACATATCACCATCTATCCTACTTTACAGGGTAGACCAGCCCACGTTCTGTGAAGAATCCTGGACGTCCAACCATTTAGCGCCTAGGTGCAGTTTCACTATCCTCTTGCCCCTTTCCGTAAATACCCTCGACAGCAGCATGTGAACATTCGACGAGCTCCGTTATCGAGATACTCGTTCATAGGCTCTGCGTAATAATAATCTGCCCTTTGTCAAATTCGCTTACCTCAATGGATTTCCCCATCTGCAGACCCTTATCTTTGCTTGGGTTGCTCCCCCGTCCGTGTCTGCTCCCCTTACACAGAGGGTGACAATTACTGAACTACACTATGTGATCAAAAGTATCCCGACACAGGCTGAAAATGACTTACAAGTTCGTGGCGCCCTCCATCGGTAATGCTGCAATTCAGTATGGTGTTGGCCCGCCTTTAGCCTTGATGACAGCTTCCACTCTCGCGGGCATACGTTCAATCAGGTGCTGGAAGGTTTCTTGGGGAATGGCAGCCCATTCTTCACGGAGTGCTGCACTAAGGTGAGGTATCGATGTCGGTCGGTGAGGCCTGGCACGAAGTCGGGAGTTGCAAAACAGCCCAAAGGTGGTCTGTAGGATTCAGGTCAGGACTCTGGGCAGGTCAGTCCATTACAGGGATGTTATTGACGTGTAACCACTCCGCCACAGGCCGTGCATTATGAACAGGTGCTCGATTGTGTTGAAAGATACAATCGCCAGTCCCGAATTTCTCTTCAACAGTGGGAAGCAAGAAGGTGCTTAAAACATCGATATACGCCTGTGCTGCAACATGCCACGCAAAACAAGGGGTGCAAGCCCCCTTCATGAAATACGGGACCACGCCGTAACATCACCGCCTCCGAATTTTACTGTTGGCACTACACACGCTGGCAGATGACGTTCAACGCGCATTCGCCATACCCACACCTTGCCATCGAATCGCCACATTGTGTACCGTGACTCATCACTCCACATAACGTTTTTCCACTGTGCAGTCGTCCAATGTTTACGCTCCTAACACCAAGCGAGGCGGTAGCGTTCTCGCTTCCCGAGCACGGGGTCCCGGGTTCGATTCCCGGCGGGGTCAGGGATTTTCTCCTGCCTCGAGATGACTGGGTGTTTGTGTTGTCCTCATCATTTCATCATCATCCAGGAAAGTGGCGAAATTGGACTGAGCAAAGGTTGGGAAATTGTACGGGCGCTGATAACCACGCAGTTGAGCGCCCCACAAACCAAACATCATCATCACACCAAGCGAGGCGTCGTTTGGCATTTACTGGCCTGATGTGTGGCTTATGATCAGCCGCTCGACCATGAAATCCAAGTTTTCTCATTTCCCGCCTAACTGTCATAGTACTTGCAGTGGATCCTGATGCAGTTTGGAATTCATGTGTGATGGTCTGGATAGATGTCTGCCTATTACACATTACGACCCTCTTCAACTGTTGGCGGTCTCTGTCAGTCAACAGACGAAGTCATCCTGTAAGTTTTTGTGCTGAACGTTTCCCTTCACGTTTCCACTTCAGTATCACATTAGAAGCAGTGGATCTAGGTATGTTTAGGAGTGCGGAAATGCCTCGTACATACGTATGACACAAGCGACACCCAACCACCTGACCAGGTTCGAAGTCCGTGAGTTCCGCGGAGCGGCCCATTCTGCCCTCTCACAATGCACCTAATATGAAAAATGTATGTTTTGGGGGGTGTCCGGATGCTTTTGATCACACAGTGTATATGAAAAACATTTAAATTAGTTACAAACTATGACGTACACACAATTAATTCAACATGTAAACGTCACTACAGATATTCGGATTTATTTTTTTTTATTTTTTTTTATTTGAGTGTGTACTCAATTCAGCCATCGGCAACACATAGCAACAATGTACACATAATTGAATAAACAAATACAGAAATGCATATTTACAAGAATAAAAAGCTTAACTGTTACAGTTTTGTACATGCTATTTTAAAAATTGAATTGCATTGAATTGGAAAATAATTAAAAGTGTCTTGGCTTACAATTCACACCAATTCTGAAATATCATTATCAGTAAGACATATTTATAATTTACGTACACCATTAAAACCTACAGATTGTAACCAGTGCTCTTGATGAAGTTAACTATCACTTTATATAGACGAACGTCTTTAGTACACAAAAGAGAAGAAGCTGATTGAGGAAGATGGTAGCCCATACTCAGCAATGTCTTCAGAAAGACCAACCGTTCACGGTCAAATTTGGGGCACATAAATAAGATGTGGTTGACATCAGCTTCCGACTCACAATCACACTCACATGCTGGTGAACTGTAAACGTTGCGTCCGCAGCTCGTGGTCGTGCGGTAGCGTCCTCGCTTTCCGCGCCCGGGTTCGATTCCCGGCGGGGTCAGAGATTTTCTCTGCCTCGTGATGACTGGGTGTTGTGTGATGTCCTTAGGTTAGTTCGGTTTAAGTAGTTCTAAGTTCTAGGGGACTGATGACCACAGATGTTAAGTCCCATAGTGCTCAGAGCCATTTGAACCATTTTTTTGTAAACGTTGATCCGATGTAGATGTTGTGGGAAAGAGGCATGATTGAAGCGGAGTCTTATGATGATAAAAATGGTGGATCGGTCCAGATGTGTCCTCATGAACCACGGCTGTGAAGGAATCCGAGGTTGTAGCACTGCGTAATAACCGCCTTTTGTCTGTTGAGAAACGTTCCACATTTCCTGCCATTGTTGTCTTGCGTGATCCTTGACTTCACGTAAGTAGTCCGTATAAGGAAGGTGCAGATCCAGGACGGTGCCTAAGGTTGCCGCTTGTTTGGCTAATGCATCAACTTCATCATATAGAGGATAACAGAGTGGGAAGGTACCCACAACAAATGGATGGTCCGGCCCGTGCGTGTGCTGCGAATATATTCAGATATCACATCCAAGATATAACTGTTGGTTGTTTTGTTCCATCGACTGTACTGAATGTTTTTAAGAACGCTTTGCGAGTCAGATACTATCAATATCTTGGGGAAGGAAGTGCTAGAGACAAACTTAAGTGCCTCCAAAACTGCCACTGTCTCCGCCGTAAGTGCTCGTTGGCGGTTTGAAGGTTTTGCGGATCTGGATCTGAGGACAGAAAAAAGCGCATCCTGTACACTCTTCTTGCGGTATTTTGGAGCCATCGGTATATACACAGAGAAAACCCGGCCATTGTGCTTCATTCAGACTGACATGTTCGATGTGTCTGCCATTGTTGGCAATGATATGGTGCAGACGAATAGCGAAATTCTGCATCACCCGAAGTGTCGGAACATCGATGCTGTCGACGACCTGAATGGCTGCTTTTAGCTTAGCAATGGTTTTGGGGTTATTGCTGTACACACTGCCTTTAATATAGCTCCACAAAAAGGAGTCTCATATGTCCGGAGAATATGACGGCCACACGAGGCTCATGCCAGTGGCCTCTTAGTACCCCAAAGTGCTCCTCCAGGACATCAAACACTCTCCTGCTTCGATGGGATCGAGCTCCGTATTGCACGAACGTCATCTGTCAAAATCAGGGTCACTTTGGATAATGGGATGAATTCATCTTCCAAAATATTCACGTACCGTTCGGTAGTCACCGTGCCATTAAAAAATATTGCACAGATTATTTCGTGATTGGAAGTTGCACACCACACAGTCACCCGTTGAGCGTGAAGAGATTTCTCGATCGCGAAATACGGATTCTCGGTCCCCCAAATGCGCCAATTTTGCTTATTGACGAACCCATCCAAATGAAAGCGGGCTTCGTCGCAAAACCGTACTATGCATGCGCATACTAATTCCCATCATACCCCGCGGCCAATCGTGCAGTTTGAACGTCCTAACACAAACCGTTCAGAAGTTATGATAATTTTATATAGTTCAATAATTGTCACCCTGCACTTAATGTTACCGCGTCACCAGGCTCAATCCACATTGTTTTGGCTTATCATTGTACTGTGACCGTTCAATAGGACCCATGCCGACATTCGTCTTAACGCTTTACTGATCTTGTCGGAACACCATTTTCAGTACGGTTTGTTGTACTGAAGTGTCGGAAAATGTGACGTTGGTGGATAAACATGCTACTGTTTAGTAGTTTATTTTGAAGATACAGCCTGCAAAGTTTTTTTAGATAGGCTTGACACCATACTTCCGATTAGTAAATGTCGCAGCTTTCCTCAAAAGTTCCTTTTTATACACCAGTGAAACATAGCCATCGGCAGAGCCAGCACCGAAAGTAACTAACATAAACTGTGTTAGCCAGTCAGTAACGCGAATTATTTTTTCCTCACGTATTGTATTCTTCCCACTAAGTTATTTCTTGGTCAGGCGATGAAAGTTCTAATCATTGTCGCTTTTCGAATCTCTTTAATGATTCTGTATCGACGCAGCGGTATACACTAATATACCTTATAATTATAAAAGAAGGTAAAAAGAAAAAAAAGTTTATCTGTTGTTAACAAGTCGCAAATTATGATTGTACCAGACACAAAAGAAGTAATTTACTTGTTACACAGAATCAGGAAATGGAGGAAGGTAATGGCACATCACCTTCAGCAAGACTATGCACATTCAAGCGTTGTGGTGTTCAAACCGGTCTTCGGATTGATGTCGCGTTTACCTTTTATAATCATGAAATACAAGTTATACCGCACAAAATATCGACTTTATGTCGATCCGTTGTTTACACAGGACACTTCTGTCCATATTTGCTTTCGAAGCATTACTTTTTGTAATGGTTTCGTAATTAATAAAAAATGAAATGGTTGTTCTGCATTATTGGCCAGGAGAGAAGATCCCGTCTAAGGTAGTTAGGCCGCCTAGTGTAGGTCCTTGCTTTTAACGCCACTTATGTGACTTCTACGTTGTTGATGATGGTGATGAGGCGAAATGCTGAGAACAACACGCTCAGTCCCCAAGAGGAGGAAATCCCTGACCTGTCTGGGAATCGGATTGAGGATCTCAGAATCTAGAGGCAGCGACTAAAACAACTTGACCGCAAGCAGCAGACAATTATTATTCCTTTAACTGTTTCTTGATCACAATAATTTAGTTTACTGAATGATCGTGTACTTCGTATCAAGGCCATATTGCCACTTCCTTACCCAATCAAGGCAGATAGTTGTTTTAAAATATCCACTGTCGTACCTGAGTGCTATCTCTCAAACATTTTCAACACTGCAGGGATTCGAAATTTTTAGCAGTTACCACAATGTTGTACCAGAAGAAGGAAGTCATCTGCCCAAAGAACTTTTTTTGGCTGGGAAACTTTTGGGACCTTCCTCCTCCAGTTTTCTGCTAGTGTACTTTTCATAATAAAATGAATGTATACAGGGTGAACATCGGGAGTTACTTGCGTGTTGCAGGCTATTTGATTGGCGCAGCGTACTGTAAGCAGCAGAATGGTCCGGTATTCATGCCGGGTACAAGCCGAGATGGTGTTTGTGTACCAGATGGGAACGGTCGAGAGGCAGCACAGCTATACTTTAACAAGTACCCTCACAGACACCAACGACATCACACAACATTTCAAGCTCCTTTTTTGGGAGTTTGTGTGATCTGTCTTTCAGACAGATGAACGTTCAGGGAGGCGGCGGACTGTGCGTACACCAGATTTGGAGGACCGGGTTCCACAGCATATGGAGATGAACCCCAGTATAAGCTCCGGGCAAGTGGCGAGCCAACATGGTATAAGCCAACGTACGATTATGTGTATCCTGCATGACAACACGCGCAGGATGTAAATCATGTTTGCTTTATAAACACGCTGTGACGCTCGTAAGCGTTATTTATCTTTGAGATTAGACGTGGTGAGTTGATATTATTCAGGAATGCCTTTATCGTTTTCAGACCCTCTGACTACAATTGTGTACATTAACTTTTACACTCTTGTTAGCTGCAACAAAAGTATTTCTTCCGTATGCGAACCTGAGCTACACACTTGTGAATGTTCAACCTTTTCATCACGCGCAAGTGTTGCCAACCGTTGGGCATCACTATAAAAATATAAGCAAGTCAATGCAGCAGTGCGCTGCAACTCGTGACCACCATAATACACGGTTCGCTATATTCCAGTGTTATAATTGAATATTGGTTTTGTTATTTTGCATGGAAATTATTGAATGATCATTTTACTATTTATTACAACAGAGAATATTTCATAATTAGTTATTTTAGTCCTTAAAGTGAAGCCAAGTGAACAAAGTATGTTTTGGAAACGGGCACATATTTTTGTATAAATCTTGCTCCTAAAATCATTAAAAAAACCACCTAAGACCACTACCACATAAAGAAAATTTTTTCTTCCTCCAGAAAAATTTCGGGTCTGAAAGGGTTAAGGCAACAAACACGCCATTATCAACACTTCACTGAGTTTGAACCAAGTCGTGTAATAGGGCTGGATATACCTTCTGCGACATTGCCGAAAGACTTGGCAGGAATGTAGCTACTGTACATGGCCGCTGGCAGCGGTGGTCACGGGAATGTACGGTCGCAAGAAGACCGGGCTCGAGACGGCCACATGGCACTACCGAGAGGGAAGACCATCGAGTTTGGCGTATGGCACTGGAGCATCGTACTACAGCTGCAGCAGCAAGCTCAGCAGCCGTTGGCACCACAGTGACACAATGAACTGTTACAAATTGGTTACTTCACGGTCAGATCCGAGCTAGACGCCAAACTACCGTCATTTGCGACTTCAGTGGTGTCGTGTTTTTCTGATGAAAGCTGGTTCTGCCTCTGTGCCAGTGACGGCTGTGTGTCGTTTAGAGAGAGGCCAGTTGAGGGCCTGCAGCCAACATGTCTGCGTGCTAGATACAATGGAACTACACTTCGAGTTTACGGTCTGGGATACGATTTAGTGTAACAGCGGGAGTGTTATCCCACGCATTATTGATAAACAGCATTCCAGGGGGTGTTTTCCAACAGGATAACACTCGCCCACATACCGCTGTTGTAACCCAACATGCTCTACAGAGTGTCGATATGTTGCCTTGGCCTACTCGATGACCAAACCTCTCCAATCGAGCACATTTGGGACATCTTCGGCCAACTCCAGCGTCATCCACAAACAGCATTAACCGTCCCTGTATTGACCGAAGAAGGGCAACAGGCATGGAACTCCATCCCACAAACTGAGATATGGCACCTCCGCAATACAATGCATGCTAGTTTGTATTCTTGCATTCAACATTCCGTCGGTTACACCGGTTACTAATGTACCAGCGTTTCACATCTGCAATGGCTTATCTCGCGCTTACATTAACCTGCGATCTTGCAATGTTAATCATTTAAATATGTCACCTAGACAAATTTATTCCCGAAATTTCATTACTCTACATTAATTATTTTTTGGTGCAGCGACTTTTTTTCGTAAGGATAGATGTCTCTATTAGTTATCCACATCAAGCGCCGAACTGGTGGAAGGTGTAAGTTTGGAAACAAAATTGTGTGTAGTTTTCTCGATCTTGTTAAAATAAAAGCCGTAACGAATTACACCTGCTGGCAATAAATAGACCCAAATGTTTGGATTCAGTGAACGCAGAAATAGGAATCAGTAACCACAATGCTCTGTACGACAGGAAAACCACTTGAAAATGTCTGAAAGGCCAGTAGTAAACATTCAGCTCTTCAAGGCAGCGAATGAAGGACTATAAAACAGTCAAATAATCAGAAAGGTCTGCATGGCAAATTGAGACGCAGCTGAAGTTTTGCTGAAAGATAGCAGCTGAAAGAATTAAAAAGAAAGCGTAAAGACAATTACACAAGAAGTTTTTAACGGATTTTAAATAAAGATAGTACCAACCGAGTTGTCACAAAAACCTTAACCCAGTATAGTATACATCCGTGCACAGTCGTCATGCCTCCAGTGCTAACGACATGCATATGCGACAAGACCTGTGCGTGCCAGGAGTGCGAAGGCTTTCCTAGTAAATGCACGCTATAAAACACACGCTATATGTGGGCAAATTGTACACAAGTCCATTTCTCTTCTGCTATTTGCTTGAGAAAAGAACATATGTTGCAGGAGAGTTCACATGAACAGGAATGCTACACCAAAAGTTAAAGCCAAATTGCAAAGAGGTGAGATGTAATTTAGGTAAACAGACACTATGATGGCTTTGAAGTAGTATGACAAAAGAGGTGTATGTTTCTCAACGGGATGCCATACAGCTGCAATGAAATCAGGTGTGAAAATGGACCGCCTATCTAATACCCGAAAAATGTATACCAAAATGTATGTTAGATTGCAACGAGTGGACATCACATGCTACTTAGCCCAACGGAATGTTTTCGAAAACACTCATATGGTAGTACAACGCTTTTTCATTCTTTAGACGTGTGCGTGCTAAATTATGTCATTTACAAGATTCATACCGGAAACAATACTTCAGTCACCGAATTTACTATCAGCCTCATTCGTGAGATTTTCAGAATCAGAAGAAGAAAGGGAACCTCCTAGGGCCATTGGATCGTCATCAAATAAACATCATACAATATGATCCATTATACACAGCAAGAACGAAAAACGAAAGGAATCGCGTTAACAACGTGAAGTGTGACTTTGTTGTGTGCGTTGTTTCGAAACACGTCACTCAAATAAACTTTCTGAAATGTGCTTCTAGCTATTTGGCTTTCGACAGTACAGAAAATTAAAATTACAATTTATTTTAGGGACTTATTGGTGAGGACAAACACAGAAAAGCCTGCGATGACAACTGCAGGCGCCGCAGCACTCAGCGTCATACAATGCCCAGCTCGGCGGGGGCACTGCCGTGTGGAACGACCCGACCACGTGCGAATGTGCGGAGAAAATTTCGTCTTCCAAATTTTTTTCAACGAAGAAATCACAAGATACTAAATTTACTTTAGACCAGGCGTTTCCTATCCGCGGGCCGTATGCGGCCCAAGAAGTGAGCATCTGCCACACGATCGAAAAAGAAAACGATAAAGTTTCGTTTATGTCAAGTTATGATAAAGCGAATATTTTCAATTTAAGCCGGCCGGTGTGGCCGTGCGGTTAAAGGCGCTTCAGTCTGGAACCGCGTGACCGCTATGGTCGCAGGTTCGAATCCTGCCTCGGGCATGGATGTGTGTGATGTCCTTAGGTTAGTTAGGTTTAATTAGATCTAAGTTCTAGGCGACTGATGACCTCAGAAGTTAAGTCGCATAGTGCTCAGAGCCATTTTCAATTTAAAACTCCCGCCACACGATGTCATTCTCTCATTGGTCCATCCAGTCCTTAACATTGCCGCCCTTGCTATGCCTGAACCCGCAAAGTCTCGTTCTTACAACAGGCCAATTCAGACAGATTTGGAGACGTATAATGAAACTAATTTATCGAAATACTGTGTCATTTCTGTGTAGTTGTTATAAGCAACCTTTTTCACCTCTGATCACTACAATTAGGTTAGAAATCTTCATGCGGATTGCAATTACTGACAATGTTTGCTATCTAACAGTATCGTATTGTGTTATAACAGGTTTAATTTAATATCATTACTACCAACACTTTTTAATACGATCGTCTCTGTAAACGGCTTTCAGGAAATGTTGTTAATCCCGTATGTAATTTCTATCATAGCTTATGATCTGTACGAAGAGATGAACTTCAGTTTCTTCATTCGACAAGAGTTGCTCTAGCTTCCTAGGGGGTACATTATCGTCAGTTCCAGGAATTCCTCAGAAGTCTGATTGATGAATATGAAGATATCGAATATTTGGCAGAAGCAAGGTGACTCAGTCGAAGCCAGATGTTTAAAAATTTTTGTAGCATAATTAATGAAATCAAATCGTTCATGACATCAAAAGCAGAATCTGTGCCAGAACTTGACGATGCCAACTGGATGGCAGATTTAGAATTTTTGTTAGAACTGACTGCTCGTTTAGGTGATTCAAACATGCGTCTTCAAGGTAGAAACCTATCTGAAAATCGCTTGCCGGATTTTCGAAAAAATAATCAAATTTTTTGCATTTATGTGACACATTTTTCCAACATTATAGATACGTTGCCAGAAGATTTCCAGATGGAATGCATAAAGTTGCAGTCTGAGTTCCTGCTAAAAGACGAAATTGATTATACATCTTTGTTGGACTTTTGTAAATCATATTTGTTCGAACACAAATATCCCTCGCTGCACAGTCATGCGTTATCTTTGCTTGGAAGCACGTACGTCTGCGAACAGTTATTTCCAAGAGTAAGCGCACACAAAGTAAAAATAGAACCGGAATCTCATATGAACACCTCGAGAATACCCTCAGACTTGCAACCACCTCAATAGAATCTGATACTGATACATTAGCTTCCCAAATTCGAAATGAAATGTCACATTAATTCTATGATTTCTAAACGTCCTTTTTTCAGCGGTTACTGTTAGAGGTAAGTATGTTATGCCCGGTCCAAAAATACTCGTCTTCTTCCAGCGTAGCCCAGGTAAGCCAATACGTTGGGCATCCCTGCTTTAGACTATCACAACACGAATGCAAAAATGAAAAATATACAAGTGAACTGGGAATTGGGAAACAGCGGATGTCACACGATGTGCATGGGGCATGAAACCTGGTGATGAGGAATTTTCTTGACTGTATATCACAAATGTAGAGGAATTTGCTGTTCTTCTAGCAACACTTGCTAGAACCACAGTGCGTTTCCACTGGAAAAATAACCAAGTGGTTTTAATCTTCAGAATAGTCGCTGGTCGTGCGTAAAACGACGTGCCTAGCTCAATGATTTCGATTATTATAGAACTTATTTTGTGGTTGTGTACGATAAACTGTTTAGAAACTGAACAACTACTGTGCCTGGAGGCATCGCTCGGGTCCACAAACCAGTACTTTGTTCTATATGTGGAGACATCTGTTTATAACGTTTATAATGCAATCAACATCGCCAACACTATTTTCAGCAGCCCTAGAGAAAGTCGACAGATCTCGATTCCGGATAAACAAGGAATAAGTATTATGAAACGTATCTGAACCACTTTCGTTGTTATGATGTTATTACACTGCCTCTACAGAAAGCTGACTAACACAAGCAATGAAAGAAGTAGACCGAAGCAATGGGTACCAACATACCGAAAACAATATCGTACAAATTAACGATGAAGTCATTGAACTGATGGACGAGTTCTTGTATTTGGGACAATTAAAGACGACGATTGAATTGACACAGAAAGAAATAAGAAGAAGAACTAAAATGATCTGGTGATCATCTGGAAAATGATACAGAGCTTTGAATCGTGGAATGACCACAATTGTAAAATTAGAGAAATACAGGCTAACAATTGTTGTTTCGGTCACCTTTTCTTCTCTCTCGTCAATCCAAAAATGCAATACGAATCGGGAGAAGTGATTTTGGTTCACATTGTAGCTTCCGCTGCGCATTGTACGGTGGTTTGTGAAGAACAATTGTGGATGTAAATGTCACAATCATTTCATTTGAATTTGAGATATGCCGAGAACCTGTTAGGTCTTCACATCACGGTGATGTGTAGGCCGTAAAACGAGGAGCACACGCTCTCTCCCAGTGCCTTGATTATTGGCTCTTTTTGCTAAGTTTCATTCTAGAATGCATTTCAAATGGAATCATTTTATCTCGTAGTCGTTTTGGTTTCAAACATCATATTCATGGTAATATTGCAAATTATCATTCCTTGGTAATTTACACTTTCACGCTCTCCCTAAAGTTCATCATACTGATGGTCTTTCTATCAACTCCATTTCCAGTCGAAGTTGCCAAATCGTAGTCATGAGATGGCATTCGAATAAAGATCAGAGATCAGTGTGGAACCGTATCCATTATTTTCACCGTCATAAGCATTGTTTACCAGCTAACATATCGTATTTGGTACATTTCCCAGTTTTACTTGCGTATTACTTAACTATGCAGTGTAAGTGGTACAGCGCATTAAAGATCTTGTCAAAACGCATCCTTTTCAGCACGGTTTGTTCTGCAGAACTATAGGAAAATGTGACGCTTTTTGGTAAACATGCCATTGTTTGGTAAGTTATAATGGAAATACTGTACACTGTTTTAGATAGCCTTTGCACCATATTTCCGATCAGTAAATGTCGCCGTTTTCCTCGAGAGTTCGTTCTTGTACACCAGTAGCACACAACCACAGATAATTCCAACATCAAAAGACAAAAGCTTTATTAACCAGTGGGTAACATTAAATGTATTTTTCTTGATGCTTTACTTCTTTGCCCCTAAAATAGTGCTTGGTCAGGTAATGAAAGTTCGTTTTCTTTGCACCATATTTCGACCAGTAAAGGTCGCAGCTTTCCCCGAAAATTCGTTTTTGTACACCAGTGCAACATACATTATGTGATCAAAAGTATCCGGCCACCTGGCTGAAAATGACTTGCAAGTTAGTCGCGCCCTCCATCAGTAATGCTGCAATTCAGTATGGTATTGGCCCACCCTTAGGCTTGGTGATAGTTTCCACTGTCGCAGGGATACGTCCCATCAGGTGCTGGAAGGTTTCTTGGGGAATGGCAGCCCATTCTTCACGGAATGCTGCACTGAGGAGAAGTATCGATGTCGGTCGGTGAGGCCTGGCACGAAGTCGGCGTTTCAAAACATCCCGAAGGTGTTCTATAGGATTCACGTCAGGACTCTGTGCAGGCCAGTACATTGCAGGTATGTTATTAACGTGTAACCACTCAACCACAGGCCGTCCATTATGAACAGGTGCTCTATCGTGTTGAAAGATGCAATCGCCATCCTCGAATTGCTCTTCAACAGTGGGAAGCAAGAAGGTGCTTAAAACATCAATGCATGCCTGTGCTGTGATAGTGCCCCGCAAAACAACAAGTGCAAGCCCCTCCATGAGAAACACGACCACACCATGACACCATCGCCTCCGAATTTTACTGGTGGCACTACACACACTGGAAGATGACGTTCAACGGGCATTCGCCATACCCACACCTTGCCATCGGATCGCCACATTGTGTACCGTGATTTGTCACTTCGCACAACGTTTTTCCTCTGTCCAATCGTCAAATGTTTACGCTCCTTACACCAAGCATTTACCGGCGTTATGTGTGGCTTATGAGCAGCCACTCGACCATGAAATCAAAGTTTTCAAACTTCCCGTTTAGCTGTCATAGTACTTGCAGTACCACTAAGTAAAGGATGTAAACTGTACTGGATAGGGAATGAGAGGGGAAGAAATGGAGTGGCAATAGTGGTCAGAGAGGGTCTGCAGGAGGAGGTGGAAGGTATCAATGATCGAATGATAAAAGCCAGAGTACGAGTGAAAGGAAAAAGCATTGAAATCATCCAAGCATATGCCCCACAGGTGGGGTGTACAAAAAAGGAGAAGGAGGAATTTGAAGATGACATGCAAAAGCAGCTAAATGGAGGTAATCAGATTATAATAGGGGACCTCAATGCACATGTTGGCACAGACAGGAAAGGATTCGAGGAGATAATGGGACCAGAGGGCTGGGGGAACCGAAATAGAGAAGGAAAATTGTTGCTGGAATTCTGCAAGAGGAATGGGCTGACGATCGCAAATTCCTGGTACAAGAAGAGAAGTAGTCACAAAATAACTTGGTACAGTGGGGACTGGTCCCAAACTTCAGTAGTAGACTATGTACTAGTGGATAGGCAGATGATGAGCAGCCTCACAGATGTTAAGGTCGTTCCATCTGAGGCCTTAGACAGTGACCATCGGCTGTTGGTAGCCACCCTGAGAGAGAAAAAAGATAGGAGGGCAACAGATATACAGGAGAAAAGGTTGAAGACATGGATGCTGAAAGAGGATGAACGGAGGACCCAGTACCAGACACTGATCAGGAAGAAGCTGCCAAAGGAAGGTCAGAGAACAGTGGAAGAAGAATGGGGAGATTTTAAGAGGGCCCTAGTTGAGGCAGCTGAGATTGTGTGCGGAAGAACTAGCACAAAGAGGAGAAGTAAGGAAACCCCATGGTGGAACAACATATGTAAAGAGGCAGTACTTCGAAAGAACAAAGCCTTCAGAGAATGGTTCCAGACCCGAACAGAGGAAGCTAGGGTAAAATATAAGGAAAGCAAGAAAGCGGCACAGACCATAGTAAGGGCGGAGAAGAAGAAGTGGATGGAAAAATGGACAAGAATGTTAGAAGAGGACAGTGAAGGGAACAAAAAAGTACTTTACACCATGGTAAGAAATAAGAGGAAGGACAGAAGCGAGTGCCTGAGGATCATGGATAATAATGGAAGAGTTGTGGAGGAAATGCATGAGCTCAAAAAGATTTGGAAGGAGTACTTTGAAGATCTGTTGAATGCCGCCAAGCGGGTAACTAACAGCGATGGAGAGCCTAAGGCAGCAGACGATGATAATAGTGGGGAAATTGATGATCTAACTTGGAATGAAGTGGAAGAAGCCATAAAGAGGATGAAAGGGGGCAAGGCACCAGGTTGGGACGAAGTAACAGTGGATATGATACGAGCAGCAGGAGAAGTAGGAACCCAGTGGCTATACAGAGTGCTGAGGGTGGTGTGGAAGGAGAACAGAATTCCTGAGGATTGGAAGAAACGAATTATAGTCCCGATCTTCAAGAAAGGGGATAAAAGGAGATGTGAGAACTACAGAGGAATCACCCTGCTATGCCACTGTGGAAAAATCTATGAAAAGATCCTGGAGAAGAGAATAAGAAGCAGTATTGAAAGTAGACTGCAAGAGGAGCAGTATGGTTTCAGACCGGGAAGATCAACAACGGACCTCATATTTGCGGTAAGGCAACTGCAGGAAAGGCACTATGAGTACGGGAAGGACTTAATCATGGCCTTTTTAGATATTGAGAAGGCGTATGACAGTATCTGTAGGGACAAGCTCTGGGATGTGCTGAACGCAAAAGGGATAGATGAAGAGATAACACGAAAAGTCAGAAAAATGTATGAGGGAAGTGAGAGTTGTGTGAAAGTGGGGAGGGAATGTACTGCATGGTTCAAGCTGGAAAATGGGCTGCGACAGGGAAGTGCACTTTCGCCTTTATTGTTTATTATTGTTATGGATGAAATCCTACAGCAAGTGTCAGATGCAATTGGAGATCATAAAATGAAAGCAGTGCTTTTTGCCGATGACCTGATGTTATGGGGAAATTGCGAGAAGGAGGTGCAAGAGCAGTTAGATGCATGGGAGGCAACGGCAGCACAATATGGAATGCATTTCTCTGCAAAGAAAAGTAAAATAATTGTCACAACAAGGAAGACGAATAGGCCAAATGTGGATATAACTTGTGGAGGGGAAAAACTACAAGTGGTAGAGAACTTCAAGTACCTGGGAAGCGTGATTGAAAGTAAGGGGGGAAACGCAATGGAAATAAATGAAAGGTGCAGAAAAGCAGGGCAGTTCTACAAATGCATTAGGGGGCTTATTTGGAGCAAGGAGGTGCCACAGAAATCCAAGGGAATTATATACCGAACCTACTTTGTCCCCATATTGGCATACGGAAGTGAGACATGGGTAATGCACAAAAGCGGCAAAAGTAGAATACAGGCTAGCGAAATGAAGTTCCAGAGGAGCAGGTTGGGTGTAACAAGACGAGACAGATTGCGAAATGAGTATGTGAGGGAAAGACTAAAGGAGGAACCAGTACAGGACAGGATAGAAAAATCAAGACTGCAGTGGTATGGACACATGAAGAGAATGGATGAGGGAAGAATTCCTAAGAGGATGTTTGATCTGCAACTGGAGGGGAAGAGGCCCAGAGGAAGACCAAGAGATAGATGGGTGAAGGGAGTGAAGGAATGTGTGACGAGAAGAGGAGAGAACTGGACGAAGGTGGAAGAGGGGGAATGGTGGAAAGACAGAACACGATGGAGAGGCTTGTGTTCCCGACAGACCCAGCCAGTGGCTGGAAACTGTCCAAGATGATGATGATGATGAGTACTTGCAGTGGACCCTGATGCAGTTTGGAATTCCTGCGTGATAGTCTGGATAGATGTCTGCCTCTTACACATTAGACCCTCTTCAACTGTCGGCGGTCTCTGTCATTCAACAGACAAGGTTGGCCTGTACGCTTTTGTGCCGTATGTGTCCCTGTAAGTTTTCACTTTACTATCACATCGGAAACAGTGGACCTAGGGATGTTTAGGAGTGTGGAAATCACGCGTACAGACGTATGACACAAGTGACGCCCAGTCACCTGACCACGTTCGAAGTCCGTGGGTTCCGCGGAGCGTCACTTTCAGTTCTCTCACGACGTCTAATGACTTCTGAGGTCGCTGATATGGAGTACGTGGCAGCACAATGCACCTAATATGAAAACGTATGTTTTCGGAGGTGTTCGGATGCTTTTGGTAACATAGTGTAAGCACGGATAGGTCCAACATCAAAAGTAATAAACAATACCTACAATAACCATTCAGGAACGTTAATTACATTTTTCTTGATGATTGATCTTCGTCATCCCTAAAATGGTATTTGGTCAGTGAATGAAAGTTCGTTTTTGCACCATCAGTAACATAGTGTCATTTATGTCCAAGGGAAAGTGTTGCTTATTGCTGCATTGCCTCTCTAGCATGTTAATATTAGGACATGTGGGTGGTAGGTTTAAGGGGGGAGGAGGAAGGGACCAAACTGCTCGGTCATCGGTGGGGAACATGTATCTTGTACTGTTATACAACAATAATACATATATTTTAGAAGAGGAAATAGCACTGTGCTACTTAATTTGACAGTCCTCTCCTCAGTCTTCAGCCCTGAAGTGTAAGTTAGCCTGTAAGTCACACTCTTGCGCAACAATAGCACTCTTCCAGTAGCTGATACATTATTTTAGCTAACGTGTGTTTTGTGCAGTAATACAAACAATATATTTAATTTGATGATTTCCACTGTGCTGTGCACTAAGTGTAGAACAAAGATCGAAGTTCGCTCGTTGTCCAAAGTAGCTTTACCTGCAAGTTATATCAGTAATGTCACGTGTATTTTGGCAGACATTTTAGACGTGGAAATACTATACGTTACACCAATATTGTCAATATTTTTACGTATTTTTGTTTAGACGTCTAAATAACATTCACATTAACATAGTGGGCTATTGATGACTATTACGTACTTTTGAAAAGTAATGCCGACATTTTAGACATAGAAATACTATAAGTGACACCCTTTGAGTATTTTTGACAGATATTTTAGACGTAGAAATAACAGTGACGTACAAAAGTGAGTTTCTGATGAAGCTTATATAATTTTGATAAATATGATTGTTGTCTGGATCATGATGCCAGTTTACGAAATTCAGATCGTTTGGATACATTTGAACTTGGCCAAGATGGCGGTCTTCGGGCTGCATAGTGATTAGCTCTTTCGTTTAAATGGTTAGTAAAATACTGGGCTATGACTGGAGGAGAGCAAAAGATCTGTTTTGGCTGTAGGAGCTCTCTGACTGGTTCAAGTAGTGTGGCTTAATATGCAGTTGAAGAAATGTAATTAGTCGCTACAATAATGGGCTGTGACTGGGAGATCTAAATACAGTATGTGTATGCTAGCCTAGAAGCTGTCTGACTGGTCTATTTTCAAGAAAAGGGGCGTGGGTCTGAAGAGGATAGGGGCATGATGACGTCATAGAAAGGAGCATGGCTTATGATGCTAGGGTATCGTGCGTATGCATATAATTACGGTAAGCTTATATGCACCAAAAAGTGCACCAGATTGTACATCATTATACTATTACTACTACCACCAGCAACACAGAGTTTAGGAATGTCGAGTACCTTCAAGACGGCATTGAATGATAGTGAAGGTCGCTAATACCAGAGTTTGAAGCGAGTACTGAGACGCACGATCTCTGATGCAATAATTTCCGTGATGTCGCAAGAAATTACGTTGCGTATCACACTAAGGTCGTAGTTTTGATATGTACACTATATAAAAACCTTTACATAAGTTTTTCTTAGATTGTAACTGGAAGTTACTTTCCGAATTGTATGTAATACCTTCCTAGCACAACTCTACCGTAGAGAAAAGACGGTTGGTTGGTTGAGTTTTCCATTGATCAATCGCACGTGTCCAGCCATTCTAATTCCAACATAGAAATCAAGGTTCGCTATACATCCAACTCTCGTTTTCAGTAGCGAACACTATACGAAACATTGTGAAGTGAATGCATCATATCACCACCATCAGGGGCAGTAGCCAATTCAGTCACTTGGTGATGGCCTCATTGAGTTAGAGTGCAATGTACGCTCCCGACAGGTTCTTCCACTTCTGTCGATTTTGATGTTCGTGTTGCCAAATGAATCCAACTGTCTTTCTTCAGTCCGGTAGTCTTCTTGATACGCTGGGCTCTAATCTAATATTTCTACTGACCATCTGCCATCCTTTCTTCTATGGACATGACCAGCCCATTGCCATTTCAAGGTATTTACTCTATTATGTCGCTGACCTTTGTTGTACGTCTGATATATCTATGGCTTTCTTTCTATCTTTATTTGTGAAGTTCAACATTGATTCTTCTATTCGTCTTTGATCTTCTGTGAGTTTTCTGACAATGAAATCACTTTACGTCCATGTCTCAGAGCTATATACTATAACTGGTAGTAACACTGGTGAAAAACTGTTTTCTTCAGCTCAGCCAACATCTTAGACATCGAAACTGAAGAATATCTTTCGTAATTTAATACCTCGAAATATTTCTGGTTTTAAGTCACCTTCCATACTCACATGTTGACCCAGACATACAAATTGTGCGACCCTTTGGCGTTTTGTACTCCGACCCATATCTTTCTCTCCGGTGTTCATTCATTCATCATGCTCTTGGTATTCTCATAGTTCGTTTTTAGACCAAAATTTGAGCAGACTAATGTATCATGTATTAAGGTTTACTCACGTTCCACTCGGGGATGAAGCGCGGAAAAAATCACTGCCACTATGTCTCCGAATGAGCTGTTATTTGCCCACATTTATCGGCACATTCTCTACGCATGGAATACGTAGGGGGATGAAGAATATCCGATGTTTCTGTCCTGAAAGCCTCTTATCGAAGTTTTCTGTCCACGTCCATGGGTGATGTGTGGTGTATTTTTTCAAGTGTATGACTGTTATGATTTCTATAACACTCTGTCGTCAGTGAGACACGTCTGAGACAGTTCATGTAATTGCTAAACATACTGCTATGGGGTACACGCACTTTCAAGTAAGGGCCGTACAGATGTTCCGTGTGCAGTCCCTTTTGTAGAGAAACTGCGGTTTCCGAGTAGTCTATCCTATCAATCAATTTGATGAATGATGAATCAATGAATTTGCGCCACCTTCAATTGTGCCTATCTCATTTACATCTAAAATACTTGACTACTATGCAATTCACAATTAAGTGCATCGCAAAGTCTTCATAGAACCACTTTTGACTACTTCTCGATCGTTTCATTCTCGAATATCACATGTGAAAAATAAAACGCCTTAATCTTTTCCGTTCGAGCTCTGATTTCTTTTAATTTTATCACGATGGTCGTTTCTCCCTACGTAGATGAGAGTCAACAAACTATAGGAATAGTGATGCAACTTAAATCTCTTAATAAAAGCAAGTCTTCTGATCCAGACTGTATAACAATTAGGTTCCTTTCAGAGTATGCTGATGCATTAGCTCCATACTTAACAGTCATATATACAAGCGTTCGCTCGACGAAAGATCGGTATCCAAAGACTTGAAAGTTGCACAGGTCATACCAATATTCAAGAAAGGTAGTAGTAGGAGTAATCCACTAAATTACAGGCCCATATCGTTAACGTTGATATGCAGCAGGATTTTGGAACATACATTATGTTCAAACACTATGAATCACCTCGAAGAAAACTGTCTATTGACACACAGTCAACATGGGTTTAGAAAACATCGTTCCTGTGAAACACAACTAGCTCTTTATTCACATGAAGTGCTGAGTACTATTGACAAGGGATTCCAGATCGATTCCGTATTTCTGGATTTCCGGAAGGCTTTTGACACTGTAGCACAAAAGCGGCTCGTACTGAAACTGCGTGCTTATGGAATATCGTCTCAGTTATGTGACTGGATTTGTGATTTCTTGTCAGGGGGGGGGGGGGGGGGACAGTTCGTAGTAACTGACGGAAAGTCATCGAGTAAAACAGAAGTGATTTCTGGCGTTCCCCAAGTTAGTGTTATATGCCCTTTGCTGTTCCTTATCTATATAAACGATTTGGGAGACAATCGGAGCAGTCGTCTTAGGTTGTTTGCAGATGACGCTGTCGTTTATCGACTAATAAAGTCATCGTAAGATCAAAAACAACTGCAAAACGATTTAGAAAATATATCTGAATGGTGCGAAAATTGGCAGTTGACCCTAAATAACGAAAAGTGTGAAGTGATCCACATGAGTGCTAAAAGTAATTCGTTAAACTTCGGCTACACGATAAATCAGTCTAATCTAAAAGTCGTAAATTCAACTAAATACCTAGGTATTACAATTACAAACAACTTAAATTGGAAGGAACACACAGAAAATGTTGTGGGGAAGGCTAACCACAGACTGCGTTTTATTGGCAGGACACTTGGAAAATGTAACATATCTACTAAGGAGACTACCTACACTACGCTTGTCCGTCCTCTTTTAGAATACTGCTGCACGGTGTGGGATCCTTACCAGATAGGACTGACGGAGTACATCGAAAAAGTTCAAAGAAACGCAGCACGTTTTGTATTATCGTGAAATATGGGAGAGTGTGTCACAGAAATGATACAGGATTTGGGCGTTTTTCCTTGCGACGGAATCTTCTCACGAAATTCCAATCACCAACTTTCTCCTTCGAATGCGAAAATATTTTGTTGACACCGACCTACATAGGGAAAAACTATCACCACGATAAAATAAGGGAAATCAGAGCTCGTAAGGAAAGATATAGGTGTTCGTCCCTCCGCGGGCTAAACGAGATTGGAATAATAGAGAATTGTGAAGGTGGTTCGATGAACCCTCTGCCAGGCACTTAGATGTGATTTGCAGAGTATCCATGTAGATGTAGATGTAAATATTTTCGCATAAAGGGGAAAAAGCTGGTGATTATAATGGTTCCAATTTAACTTCTTCAGAACTGTAATTCCTAGATATTTAGTTGAATCGACAACCTTTTAATTTCTATGATACGTCATGAACGAAATTTAACGGAAATTTTTTAGTACTCATGTGGAGGAACTCACACCTTTTACTGTTCAGGGTAAACTGCTACTTTTCGCACCACACAGATCTCTTGTGCAAACCAGTCTGTAATACTTACTTATCTTCTGAGGAATTTACAAGACTGTGTAGCGCCACTGATTTGTAACTTGGTGTCAGTATCTCATGGCCAAGCAAGCGGACAGTTGTCATCGCAAACTGCTGCAAGAACTTCAGAGAGGTCAAGCAGGCGGGAAGCAGGTAAGGAGTACTTTGCACGAAGCTCTACAGGCGCGCTTTGCACACACCAAGATACGCCGCTGGGCCTTCTAGCAGGACAGGTTACCCCAAGTCCAACTTCAACGCCGATGCCAGGGTTGCTAGCTAGATACGGTATCAGTGGAAACCTGGATTAGAACACGATACGCCTGGCACCGAGCCGCTACTTTAGTCTAGGCCGTGATGAAGAATGATGAGCTGTCAAGACAGGGGTGGAGCAAACCACCATAAATACTGCCCATTTCAGCTACGCAGTGTCTGTCATCGACAGCATCCAGCTCTGAGAGATACTTCACAATGATCGACAAGGTGTGAGTCATCCAGCCTGCTGTTACGAGACAGGGAGTCCGCGGTTCACACCTGAGCCTGACCAGCTTCCAAACCAATGCCTGAGCACACTCCACTACGGCTTGCCTCTACAGGCAACGTCGCTGCATCTTGTGCCGCAGCCACGGCTCGCCTGCGTGCCTGGGGGTTACCTGTGCCGAGCCGTGCATCTGAACCAGCTGGCGTGGCAGCCTTCTACAGAGCCCTCCGTCGCTGCTTGCTGGCCTCTAGCTTGGCATCCAACGCTGCACTTCGCCACCAGTACTGACAACATCACTCCGCACCTCTGCTACCTGCTCAAAGGGGAGACGTTGTGCGCAGACATAATTGAATGTCTCTACTACTTCTATGACTTTTTGTCGGACGTCCACCTGACTTCACGTACTTGCTTTCCTGGTAACAACTTGAAGCACCATCGTCAACCGGCAGTAGAGTGCCTACTTACACATCTACACTACTGGCCATTAAACTTGCTACACCAAGAAGAAATGCAGATGATAAACGGGTATTCATTGGACAAATATATTATACTAGAACTGACATGTGATTACATTTTCACGCAATTTGGGTGCATAGATATGAGAAATCAGTACCCAGAACAATCACCTCTGGCCGTAATAACGGCCTTGATACGCCTGGGCATGGAGTTAAACAGAGCTTGGATGGCTTGTACAGGTACACCTGCCCATGCAGCTTCAACACGATACCACAGTTCATTAAGAGTAGTGACTGGCGTCTTGTGACGAGCCAGTTGCTCGGCCACCATTGACCAAACGTTTTCAGTTGGTCAGAGATCTGGAGAATGTGCTGGTCAGGGCAGCAGTCGAACATTTTCTGTATCAAGAAAGTCCCGTACAGGATCTGCAACATGCGGTCTGAAATGTAACGTCCACTGTTCGAAGTGCCGTCAATGCGAACAAGAGGTGACCGAGACGTGTAACCAATGGCACCCCATACCATCACGCCGGGTGATACGCCAGTATGGCGATGACGAATACACGCTTCCAATGTGCGTTCACCGCGATGTCGACAAACACGGATGCGACCATCATGATGCTGTAAATAGAACCTGGACTCATCCGAAAAAATGACGTTTTGCCATTCGTCGTTGAGTACACCATCGCAGGCGCTCCTGTCTGTGATGCAGCGTCTAGGGTAACCGCGGCCATGGTCTCCGAGCTGATAGTCCATGCTGCTGCAAACGCGTCGAACTGTTCGTGCAGATGGTTGTTGTCTTGCAAACGTCCCCATCTGTTGACTCAGTGATCGAGACGTAGCTGCACGATCCGTTACAGCCATGCGGATAAGATGCCTGTCTTCTCGACTGCTAGTGATACGAGGCCGTTCGGATCCAGCACAGCGTTCCTTATTACCCTCCTGAACCCACCGATTCCATATTCTGCTAACAATCATTGGATCTCGACCAACGCGAGCACCAATGTCGCGATACGATAAACCGCAATCGCGATAGGCTACAATCCGACCTTTATCAAAGTCGGAAACGTGATGGTACGCATTTCTCCTCCTTACACGAGGCATCACACCAACGTTTCACCAGGTAACGCCGGTCAACTGCTGTTTGTGTATGAGAAATCGGTTGGAAACTTTCCTCGTGTCAGCACGTTGTAGGTGTCACCACCGGCGCCAACCTTGTGTGAATGCTCTGAAAAGCTAATCATTTGCATATCACAGCATCTTCTTCCTGCCGGTTAAATTTCGCGTCTGTAGCACGTCATCTTCGTGGTGTAACAATTTTAATGGTCAGTAGTGTACATCTACTTCACGCTGCGCAAGCCACCTAATCGTATGTGGCAGAGGACACTTCTGGTTGCACTAACTGATCCTCCCTTCCCTGTTCCACTCGCGAATGGCGCGTGAGAAGAATGACTGTCGGCAAGCCTTTATATTAGCTCTAATTTCTCGAATTTTCTCGTCGCGGTCTCTTCGCGAGATGTATGTGGGAGGGAGTAATACGTTGTCCGACTCTTCCTGGAAAGTGCTCTCTCGAAATTTCAATAGTAAGCCTCTCTGTGATGCACAATGAATCTCTTGTAACGTCTGCCATTGGAGTTTGTTGAGCATCTCTGTAACGCTCCCGCGACCTTCCTGTGACGAAACGCGCCGCTCTTCGTTGGATCTTCTATATCTCTTCGTCAGTCCTACATAGTACAGGTCCGAAACAGATGAACAATACCCAAGGATCCATCAAACAAGCGCCTTGTAAGCCGCTTCCTTCGTGAATGAGTTACATTTCCATTAGATTCGTCCTCTGAATCTCAGTCTGGCACCTAATTTTCCTACTATTTATTTTATGTGGTCATTGCACTTAAGGTCGCTCTGGATAGTTACTCCTGTATTTTACGGTAGCTACCGTTCCCAGCAATATGCTGCACAATGGTGAATTTTCTTTTCTACGTACGCACAATATGTTACATTTCTTTGCGTTCAGGGTCAACTACCAGAACCTGCACCATTCATCGATCCTCTGCAGATCGTTCTCCAAATCGATACTGTCTTCAGGCATGGCTGCTTTCTTTAAGACAACTGCGTCATCTGTGAACAGTCTTAAAGTGCTTCCCACGCTTTCCACTAGAAAATTTACACACATTGTACGCGTCCGGCCATCCTGATTTAGATTTTCCTTGATTTCCCTAAATCGCTTCAGGCAAATGCCGGGATGGTTCCTTTGACAGGGCACAATCAACTTCCTTCTCCTTCCCCAATCCGATGGGACCCATGACCTCGCTGTTTAATCCGTTCCCCCAAATCAACCAACCAACACACTGTAAACAGCAACGGCCCAATCACACTTCCTTGAGGTGCTGCGGAAATTACTTTTGTTCCGTCAAGGGTGACGCATTGAGTTCTGTCTGCAAGAGAGTCTTGAATCCAGTCCCAGATTTGGTACGATACTCCATACGCTTATTACTGCACGGCAGTGCGGGACCGTATCAAATGCCTTCCTGAAGTCAAAGAACACGGCATCGATGTCACAGCCGTTGATTACAGTACTACGGATCTCATGGCGGAAGAAAGCTAGCTGAGTTTCACAAGATTTCTGTTTGCGGAATCCATGTTCGTTTTTATAAAAGAGATTTTCATTCGTCAAAAACGTAATAATTATTGAGCATAAAACATGTCCTATACTTCTACAAAATATTGGCGTCAACGATATAGTCCTATAAATATGCGCATTTGTCCTACGATGTTACTTAAAAACGGGAACTAAGTTCTCTCGAATAATATTTGTGGAATGTTACAGGTATCTCATCGTGTCTTGCTGCCTTTCCACTGCTAAGCGATTGTAGTTGCTTTTCTTTTCCGCCATCGGTCGTCTCTATATCTGTCATTTTGATGGTCGTACAGTGATTGAAAGAAGGAATCATGTTACAATTTTCCGCGTTGAAACAATTGCGGAAGACCGAATTCAGTATTTCGGCCTTATCTCTGTTATCTTTCGTTTCGGTGCTAGTACGGCTACGGCGTGAACACCAGCCATCTTGACCTTTGCTACAACTGGTGTCAGAAGCGGCCCAATGGATTTGGGACGACGTCGACAGCTAGAATATACAGCAAAGTGAGGTGAGTGCACCAACCGTTTTTTTTTTTTTCGTGTTTTGTGAGTGTGTTGGCACAAAAATTGGACTGGTGAATGAGTTTTGGGATTAAGTTTGTTTGTTTGTTGAGATGCGCACGGTATAATCTGTTCGGTAATATTGCGCTTTGTATGGAATCAGTCCCAGTGAAACACTCTACATGCCTCAGCTACGGGCATTACATTGTGCTAGGCAGTGTCATAAATCGAGATGGCTTATGATTAGGTGCAAAATTAAGAGTAATGTTTCAGAGTTACACATAGCTGTACTTTTATTGTTCCCATTTTTTATTTCTCCTGTTATTTTTCCTGTGTACTGGATAAAAGGCTCATAATGTCTGATTCAAGAACACAAGGTTTTGCCACTCAGGAAGCCGTGCAATACTTAGCGCAGGTAGCTCATCTGAGATCAGATTATACTGAACTGCGTAAGCAGTTAAGTGCTATAAGAACACACAGAGCCTCGTCCATCTCAGTTGCAACCGTCCTATTTTCAACTATCAGAGGCTTTGTTAACCTTGCCAACGGTCTTACAGACACATGAAATGAAGTTTTGCATCGCCCAAGTTCCCAGAACTCCTGACGTTGACTGTGGATATTGTATCACAGACAAAGACCCTTTGATTGTTCAGAGATGTCACTAAACCCGCCCAAAGATGAAAACAACCATGCACGAGCAGCGCCTATTAGACGGAGGGAGTCCGACAGCCGATCAGTACCAGTCATTCCACCAGGAAGGAGGTACACGTCTCCTGTTGTCTGTAGTTCAACCATGCCTAGACGGTCAATACCGCGGTTCGATCGCGTCCGCATTGATACTTTGTACCAGGAAGGGCTCTCAACAAGGGAAGTGTCCAGGCGTCTCGGAGTGCCTTAGACACATTGTCCCGCGAGTGCAGTAAGGTGAAGGTTCCCTGCTGTTTTGGGGTGGCATTATGTGGGGCCGACGTACGCCGCTGGTCATGGAAGGCGCCGTAACGATACGTGACAACAACCGATCAAGACATGGGCTGGAGTGGTGGCGCAAACCGCCACGAAGGCCCAAACAACCAAGGAAACGATTGCCAAGGTTTCAAAGAAACCAGACACGGCAGTCTTTTTAAGACCACTACCTGGACAGACCATTAAAAAAGTTCAAGAGATTTTTACAACTACTATCGACCCTGCAAGAGACAAAATCAAAGTCAACAAAGTGAAAGCTACCAAAAATGTGGTAATCGTGGATCTTGCCACAGAGGAAGATAGAGATAAGATATTAAATAATGCTAAATTAAAGAAGGCTATTAAATGTGAACCACTTAAAAAGAGAAATCCACTAGTTATTCTATATGATGTACCTGTAGCCTTGACCGAAAGTGACATATATGAAACCCTGTATAATCAGAACTTTGACGATTGTGAATGGGAAACGTTCAAAAATGAATTTAAGCTGCGTTTTAAAACCGGGCCTCGGGAGCGAGATGTTGTCCATCACGTCGCTGAGGTTTCCGGTAAAATGTGGCGCAAACTTACCGCTATGGGCAAGGTATACATAGGGTTCCATGCAATTAACGTCAGAGACTACTTAGTAGTCCCCCGATGTCACAATTGCGGTGATCTGGACCATGTCCATAAGCATTGTAAAAGGAAGCCGGCCTGCTCCAGGTGTGGGGCAGAAGACCACACAAGGAAAAACTGTAACAAAAATGTAACCTGCATCCCATGCATAAAAAGAGGTAGGAAACCATGCAACACCACTGGAAGGAACTGCCCAACGTACAAGATGTTGGAACAAAAGCTAATTTCTCGAATTGATTATGGCTGAGGCCATAACTGAACTCAGGAAGCCTAAAAGGAAATCCCCAAGCAAGAGGTTGAGGGACGCTCTGAGGGCAAGCAAATTTAAACAGTTTTTACAAAAAATTACGCAACCAAGATCTATGGTTATAATAATGAAAGATGTATGTATACAAACAGATCCGTGTGAAGAAGAAGCTCCCTCTCCTCCCTGCTGGGGACCTGGGTCGAACCAAGAACCTTCTCGGCCACGAAGGCATCCTGTACCTGGGAGTTCACTTCCACATAGCAAAGAATCGGTAAATACCGAAAAAGTCCAGTACAACGAAGTGACCAGCACAAATTCATCCCCTGACTCACCAACCCAGAGAGGAATGGGAATAGACCCCCAACGAATATACCCCAACCTGGAACATGCACTGCAACTCTCCAGATTGGAGGAGCCGGCAATCCTCACTACGGCATTAAGACATGTGGTACGTGTCGGCCATGAATATGGCAGAGATGTCACCTTTCCAGTAATGGAGGCTGTGGACAGAATCCAGCTCAAGACAATGAATCTCCCCACCGACTTCGGAGCCCTGCGAGATCTAGTTAAAAAGGTTTTTGAAAGACGCAATGAGAATTTCGACATAGAGGAACTATATCATCAAGCAGTAATAACCAATGGCAGAATAGCTCACGACTGGTCCAAAAACTGGCCAGAATCGCACATTCACACTTACTTCCCACGTGAACCAACTAAACGTGGGTCAGATAAACGCACATAACAGTAAACTAGTCTTGCAGGAACTTCGGAGGGTGGTGGAAGAGAAGAGTCTAGATGTACTCTGTTTACAGGAACCGCACTCCCAAGCGGGACGGATCCCATACATGGCTGCCAATTGGCAAATAATATACACCGGAGCAGAACCAAAAGCTGCAATAGTAATTACTAACAGATCAATCAGGGCCACGGTCCTCGCGCAGTTCTCAAGCGAACACTGCAATGTCGTGGAACTGCAAACATCGACAGGAGTGATCTACATCTCCAACATATATTTCCAATATGGGCGAGAAATAGATGAGTTCTTGGAGATACTCACACTGGTTACCACGGCACTGCGGGGACGCAGGATGATAGTGACAGCAGACATAAATGCAAAGTCCCCCCTTTGGTTCAGTGGCACTCACGATGAACGAGGGCTAAAGGCTGAAGAAACGATAATGGCATTACAACTGGTGGTTGCAAACCAACAAGGGAACCCCCCCCCCCCCCCACCTACACAGGCGGCGGGGGAGATGGCACAAATATAGATGTTACGTTGGTAACACCAAATCTCACCACAAAAATCAATAACTGGAAAGTGTGGGACAGAGCAACCACCAGTGACCATAACTTCAATATTGGGGACAGGGAGTGCCACTGGGACATGGGGTGGGAGCTGCAGTTCAATTATAACAGAGCCAACTGGGACCGTCTCGCGGAGGAGTGCAACATCCCGACATTGCTGGAGGGTGATGAAAACGTGGACGAGTACGCCGAAGAACTGGTACAAGCGATCACCAGGGCGGTGCGAGCCGCAGTACCAACCAGGAGGAGAGCAGTTGCGGCCACCCCCACACCATGGTCGGCTGAATTAGAACAGATGCGCCAGGCTGTAAGGAGGGCGAGGAGGTACTACCAGCGGAGTGTCGTCTGGAGAGAGAAACAAAGATGGTTACAGATCTACAGAGAGTGTAAAGATCAATTTCAACAGGAGCTCAGGGCTGTCAGACTCAGAAGTTGGGAAAACTACGTGAAAAGCCAATTGGCTATAGACCCTTGGGGAGTCCCATACAAATTAGTACGTGAGAAAATAAGATCACCTATGGTGCTATCCACCGTCAGGGACGGGGACCGGATGACGGGCACGTGGCAGGAAACTGCCGGGGCCCTCCTTCGGGTCCTGTTACCTGACGATGTGGAGGAAAATGAGACAGAGGAACAGAAAAGAATAAGAAGAGAAGACCAAAGGGACTACAACAACAACATAAGAACTTACCCCTTCTCTGAAGAGGAAGTCGCTGCCCAGATAAAGGCCCTTAAAAAGGGAAAAGCTCCTGGCCCGGACGGCATTACTGCGGAAGTGGTGCAATTCCTTGCCCCCCAGCTCGTAGCTCCTCTCACTAAGTTGTACAACGAGTGCCTACAACTCGGGAAATTCCCAGCAATCTGGAAGAAAGCGAACGTAATCATAATAAAAAAGGGTCCAGACAAAGATCCTACAGAAATCAAATCCTATAGACCCATCTGCTTGCTAGATGTACTGGGCAAACTTTTTGAGAGGCCACTAGCACACAGACTGACAGCACACCGCATGCTGTGTGGGATGAGCGACAGACAATTCGGTTTTCGGTCCGGGTGTTCTGCGTCTGACGCAATCGCCCTGGCTGCCGAGGTCTGTGGCTCTGCCCCGCACAAGTATGTCGTCGGCATCATGGTAGACATCAGTGGCGCCTTCGACAACCTGTGGTGGCCCTCACTCTTTTCCCGCCTGCGGGAGAAGAACTGTCCAGGGCTACTATACGGCTGTCTGAGGAGCTATTGTGTAGACAGGGAGGTCTGGCTATCGGCCCCTAGCGGCACGGTCAGGAAGATTGTGACCAAAGGATGTCCTCAGGGCTCTGTCCTGGGACCTCTCTTTTGGGACATCAATATGGAGCCACTACTTGAAGATCTAAAGAACTGTGACGATGTGCTAGAGGTCATAGCATACGCAGACGACCTCCTCTTGCTGGTCGGCGGCCGAAGCCTTGAGGATTTAGAACCGAAAGTGGAAAGAGCCATAACTGTGCTTACATCATGGTGCCACAAAAGTAAAATGACAATTGCGCCCAACAAATCAACATACTTGCTTCTTAAAGGCCAATTGGTCAGAAATCCTACCGTAAGAATCAACGGCATGCCTGTTCTTCGGCGCCGTGAGGCCCGATACCTGGGTGTAATCATCGATGAGAGGTGGAACTTTGCATCGCATATTGATACCGTATCCCAAAAGTCACTGGTTTTATTAAATAATCTCATTGGAATTGGTCATAAGCGGTTTCACCTTCCACCCAACCTAATAAAACCATACCATAATAGTATTCTGACCTCCATAGTAGGATACGGATCAGGAGTCTGGGCACACAGACTCACGAGGGTCATGCCTGCCATGGCCGTAAGAAGAGTGCAGCGGAATATGCTTCTACGTTCAGCAGGGGCTTACAGGACTACACCAGGAGGAGCGCTGTTAGTACTAATGGGGATTTGTCCATTAGACATAAAAATCCGGGAGCAAGCCGCCTGGTACTGGGCGAAAAAGGAAAATAGGGATAAAATCAGGGAAATACTTGGGGTCTACGCGGGGGACAAGTATGCCATCAAAAAGAGAAGAATTGAACTTTGGCAGAATCAATGGAGTAGTGAGGACACGGGACGCAGAACTTACGAACTGCTACCAGATATAGAGGAAAGGTTGAAATTTACATTTTTCACACCCACAAGAGGAATGCTGCACTTTCTTACTGGACATGGACCATACCCAACATATCTATGTCGGTTTGGGAAGCAGGCTACACCAGCGTGCGACTGTGGTGCTGTGCAAGGTACCCCAGAACATGTGGTGTATGAGTGCCACCTCTTCGATGATGTAGCCCATGATCTACGACAACAGCTACCGAACAATAACACGTACCACATATTAAGGCACGAAAACACCTTCAACATCCTAAATACTCTCACTGATGCAATATCAAAGAAAGTAATTAAGAACTTTCTAAGGGACAACCGCCAGTAAAAGACAAACATTTTCACCGACTTAGACTTCGTGCACCCTTCCTGTACCGCCAAGTAGGGACCTGGCCAGCTGTCACACGGCTGGAATCCGCCTTACCTTGAACTAGGAGGGAGGGGGGTACAAAACACCGGATTTGACCGCACACCAATTATGTCATGTAGTTAGATTAGATTAGATGTAGAAGATAGCATAATACCTAGAGTAGACTGCAGCGACACCAAGTTAAAGGCCAGCCCAGTGCCAGGGGCACGCTCACTGGGATTAGCTCAGTGGGCCGGGCCAACACCAGTAGGTTTATAGTAGCACTGGCACACCTGTAACGCTGCAGGTAGAATGTAGATTCTTAGATTAAGTAGCTTAGAACCCCACAGCGGTAAGACTAGAGTAAAACAAATAGAAGTACCTGTAGTGTAGAATAAAAGCTGCATTAACTGTATCATTAGTAAGACCCACTAATGTAGTTAGGTAGTGGGTTATATGTATAATGTAATGAATGTTGAATAAAGATTTAAAAAAAAAACCGATACGTGAATGCCATTCTCCAACCGAATAGTGCAACCATATCGGCAGCACATTGGCGAGGCATTCGTCTTCGTGGACGACAATTCGCGCCCCCAACGTGCTCATCTAGTGAATGACTTCCTTCAGGATAACGATATCGCTCGACCAGAGTGGCCAGCATGTTCTCCAGACATGAGCCCTATCGAACATACCTGGCATAGACTGAAAAGGGCTGTTTATGAACGACGTGACCCACCAACCATTCTGAGGGATTTATGCCGAATCGCTGTTGAGGAGTGGGACAATCTGGACCAACAGTGCCTTGCTGAACTTGTGGATAGCATGTCACGACGAATACAGGCATGCATCAATGCAAGAGGACATGCTACTGGATAATAGAGGTACCGGTGTGTACAATCTGGACCACCACTTCTGAAGGTCTCGCTGTATGGTGGTACGACATGCAACGTGTGGTTGCAAGAGAAGACAGTCAGAGGAAATAAGACAGTATTGGGAGGTAGTAAGATCATTGAAGTTAAAAAAATAATATGAGTTTACCAGATCTATTATCCAGTATAGTTTCAGAGTCTAAATCAGCTGTAGTGGCAGACGAAGTGGTGTGTTGTTCTGAGGGTGTAAATAGTGACATGGAGAATATTAATTTGGATGTACCCCATAGGAAGCTGATGAATATTATACGCAAGCAGTGGAGCCAGTATCAGTTGGATGAACATGTGCAGGGTAGTATATGTGCCAATGACCCTTCTCTCGTGCAGAGTGTTGCTAAAGATGATAGTTTTGTTGTAGACACTGCAAAGGATGCACTGATGACTATTAATGATATTAATTACGTTTCTAATGTTGTGGATAAATGGACGGAGACATGTAGTCGTAAGAGACGTACCAGATTCGTTGTCACAGGCGACGGTAGCAGCCCCTCGAAAAAAAAGGGGGGGCGTTAGAGAAAACGAGGGACTAACTAATTAAACTGCTTTCAAAATCACCAAGGCTCAATACGCGAGATGAATTACCTCAAGTTACGAGGAAACATAACATCGCAGAAAGGATTCGTGGATGTGAGATTGCTTCATTGGGTATTTATAGTGACAGTATAATTTTATGGATGGCTTTCCAGGAAAACACGAGGCAAATATTTTTTTACAAAGACAAAGTACCGAGGAATGTATCAAAACAGCGAGTGAAAAAGCCACCAGATAAATGGGAAGAAAGGGTGCTGCAGTATTATTTTAATAGTTTTTTCTCCACATCTGTTGAACGAGAATTCATTTTAATAACGGCTATGTGGGAAAAGCGAGGGAACCTCTGCTAGCTAATAGCAACACAAAACGAACGTATTAGTGTTGAAGAAATGCTTCAGCAAGTGCAGCAATACAGTAATAGTCAACACCAGAAGGTGATTGGAATAAGTATTTCAGCCTGAGGTACAATCTTGGTTCTGTCTCTCATCTGTGCAGCCTATATACAATTCAGGCAGAAAATTGCCCACCCATAAGGACTCCCTGTGCAAAGTACCTAATGAGTGAGTCACTCCAGCGAGTAAATTCTGATTAAGTAAAGCAGTTACCAGGAAAAAGCTGGTTTTAACAAGAGAGGAAACCTGTTCACATCCAGCAGCACTGACAAACATCTCAGGAAAACCATCATAAGACGTTTGTTTGGAGTGTGCTGAGTGGACACTCGGAGAAGCAGAAAAATATAAAATAACAGTCTTCGAGATGTGGTGCTAGCGCAGAATGCTCAAGTTTTCCGGGGTAGACAAGACATCGAACAAAGACAGAGTGGAGGGAGAGAAGCCTTGTCTACTAAAGCCAGTTTTACACAGAAGGGAAACATGGGTCAGTCATCTACTGAGACATTACAGTATCAGTAAAGGGACAGAAGAAGGGAAAAGTACAAGAGGCAGACCGAGACAAGAAATACATCAACCAGGTCATGGAGGACACCAGCTGCATCACCTGCTTCGCTCTCAAGAGGAAGGACAAAAACAGAAATGAATGGCGAATTGCTGCCAACCAACCTCATTGTTGAAGACCTACGAAGAAGATACCAGGACTGGATATTGTAACACAGGCTGGGTTAGCCTAAGAAAACCTGGAAAGGATTGTACATATAACTAAAATGTAAGACGTGTTATCAAATCATATCACGGATATTCCCTGCCCGCGGAGCGGTGGACTGGGTCTTCCACAGAGGGGAGGCGTGTTGCCTCACTACTTTTAATGGTGTTTGTAATCCATGACCAAGCAATCACAGCGGGATGACGCAAGTAAATTCAGAGAGGCCAAGCAGACAGGAAGCCAGCAGGACGTTCTTTTGCAAGAAGCTGCGGGCGGACTGTGCTGACACAGCAAGAAAGCTGCACGGTCCTTGCCGCAGGAAGATTTACACCGTGTCCAGCTTCAACGGCGATGTTAGGACTGCCATACCGTCGACCTATCGACGTACAGTAGCAATGGTGGCCTGGATTACCACAAGAAACGCCTGACACCCCACCCATACTGAGGCCTATGTGATGAAGAATGATCCCCTGTGAAAAACAGGGTTGAGCGAGCCACCATAAATACGGCTTGTTTGACAGTCTGGAGTAGGTCCGAGATACTTCAAGACAATGATCGACCTGATGCGGGTCATCCAGCCTGCTGTCACAAGACATCGCCTCTGTTAAATGCGGAACTACGGGCTGCGCCTAAGCCCAGATGCTGCTGGGATCTGAACTGGTGCCTTCCAGCTGCTTGACCACTTCCGACTTCAGGGCGCCTACTTGGGAGTCCATCGTTCACTTCTGAGCCTCATAAGCTGCCAAGCCACGGCCTGCCATGTGCGCTCATACACTACTACTGCCGGTTTGTCTCTGCAGGCCACAGCTGGACCCTGCGCCGGAGTCCCGGTTCATCTCCGCACTTGAGGGTTACCTGTGCTAAGCTGCGCTTTCTACGGGACCCGTCGACTCACCTAGCCTCAGCTTGGAGCCTGATGCTGCGCTTCGATAGCCAGAGTGCTGACAACATGACTCAACGCTGTGTTGCCGGCTCGGCACGGCAACACTGAGAGCAGCCTTTGAAGACTCCGAGCTCAGCACACTCCTAGGGCGACTTGCGTCCCTGAATACTGACCGCAGCGAGACAATATTGCGATTGCGGTACTTTATGGATAGCATACGTAAGCCAATGTCTTTACTATATCTACGACTTCACGGGCCTGGTAATCAGCTCGCAGCGCCATCGCAACCAGTATCGAGGTACCATACACACGCCAGCCATCCTGACCCCCGCTACAACGGTGAACACCAGCATCATCTATCTTCTCCTAAATCGTTTAAATACATTAAGAGCAGCACAACATTTATACTCCGCAAGCCACCTAACGGTGTGTGGCGGAGGGCACTTTACGTGCCACTGCCATTACCTCCCTTTCCTGTTCCAGTCGCGTATTGTTCGCGGGCAGAACGACTGCCGGGAGGCCCCGTGTGCGCTCGAATCGCTCTAATTTTACATTCCTACATGAGTTCTGCTTCACTACATGGCTCGATATCGATTACTATGAACTTTCTGACTGGAAATCACAAATCCTGTCGCTCATTGTTAGTCCCAGTTTTTTGTATCATATGATTTACCGAAGTTCTTGTTCAATCAAAGGATGTCACGCGTTTACTTTTCGTGAAGTGCACAATTTTCCATTATTCTATGTTAAGAGGTAACTACTAACCTTTGCACCAGGCCGATATTGCAGCGGAGTGTGCACTGTTCTGAAACTGCCTGATAGATTATACACTACTGGCCATGAAAATTGCTACACCAAGAAGAAATGCAGATGATAAACGGGTGTTTTAAAAATATATTATACTAGAACTGACATGTGATTACATTTTCATGCAATTTGGGTGCATAGATCCTGAGAAATCAGTACCCAGAACAACCACCTCTGGCCGTAATAACGGCCTTGACACACCTGAACATTTAGTCAAACAGAGCTTGGATGGCGCGTACAGGTACAGCTGCCCATGCAGCTTCAACACGATACCACAGTTCATCAAGAGTAGTAATTGGCATATTGTGACGAACCAGTTGCTCGGCCACCATTGACCAGACGTTTTCAGTTAGAGAGAGATCTGGAGAATGTGCTGGCCAGGGCAGCAGTCGGACATTTCCTGTATCCAGAAAGGCCCGTACAGGACCTGCAATATGCGGTCGTGCATTATCCTGCTGAAATGTAGGGTTTCGCAGGGATCGAATGAAGGGTAGAGCCTCGGGTCGTAAAACATCTGAAATGTAACGTCCACTGTTCAAAGTGCCGTCAATGTGAACAAGAGGGACCGAGACGTGTAACCAATGGCACCCCACACTATCACGCCGGGTGATACGCCAGTATGACGATGACGAATACACGCTTCCAATGTGCGTTCACTGCAATGTCGACAAACACGGATGTGACCATCATGACGCTGTAAACAGAACTTGGATTCATCCGAAAAAATGACGTTTTGCCATTCGTGCACCCAGGTTCGTCGTTGAGTACACCATCGCAGGGCTCCTGTCTGTGATGCAGCGTCAAGGGTAACCGCAACCATGGTCTCCGAGCTGATAGTCCATGCTGCTGCAAACATCGTCGAACTGTTCGTGCAGATGGTTGTTGTCTTGCAAACGTCCCCATCTGTTGACTCAGTGATCGAGACGTAGCTGCACGATCCATTACAGCCATGCGGATAAGATGCCTGTCTTCTCGACTGCTAGTACCGTATTACCCTCCTGAACCCACCCATTCCATATTCTGCTAACAGTCATTGGATCTCGACTAACGCGAGCAGCAATGTCGCGATACGATAAACCGCAACCGCGATAGGCTACAATCCGACCTTTATCAAAGTCGGAAACGTGATGGTACGCATATTTCTCCTCCTTACACGAGGCATCACAACAATGTTTCACCAGGAAACGCCGGTCAACTGCTGTTTGTGTATGAGAAATCGGTTGGGAACTTTCCTCATGTCTGCACGTTGTAGGTGTCGCCACCTGCGCCAACCTTGTGTGAATGCTCTGAAAAGCCAATCATTTGCATATCACAGCATCTTCTTCCTGTCTGTTAAATTTCGCGTATGTAGCCCGTCATCTTCGTGGTGTAGCAATTTTAATGCCCCGTAGTGTATCTTTAACGGGCAATCCCAATGACTGAGCTAGTCGCCGCATGTGCCAAGAGCATAGTCAGTCTACGAACCCGAATACAGTCTTCCTGAAATACCCAAGATGAGGAGCCGTCAGTGCACTCATGTTCAGAAAAACAGAACAGCTTGAACGACTAGAGATAGGACGGTCATATTCACAGGCCAAGTACATTAGTATGCTCTGCAGGAATGATTAACATTTGAGCCATGTTGGCCCGTGAGTTCAATGTCAACATCGGTACCGCGGCGCAACACTACTTACCGATAAAAAAAGCCACCGGCTTTCTTCGTCGCTATAAAACGGATGTAATGGATTAGTGTGACGTGAGCACACGCGCAGGAAGCCTCGCAGACGTATGCGAGAACCGTACCGATCAGTAATTTTGAAATAGGGTGGACTATTGGCATTGAGAGAATGTGATGCACCCATCCGGGAAACAGCTGCAAGTGTGGGACGAAGTGTTTCTGCAGTGCAACGGGTGCGTGCAGAATGGTTCACGGAAGGCTGTAGAACACGACGAGATGGGTCAGGTCGCACCACCCAGACCACCCCGGAGAAGACAAACCCTCCATCCGAATGGCTTGCAGGACAGATCTGCGCCCGCATCTCGTGGTCGTGCGGTGGCGTTCTCGCTTCCCACGCCCGGGTTCCCAGGTTCGATTCCCGGCGGGGTCAGGGATTTTCTCTGACTCGTGATGGCTGGGTGTTGTTTGCTGTCCTTAGGTTAGTTAGGTTTAAGTAGTTCTAAGTTCTAGGGGACTGATGACCATAGATGTTAAGTCCCATAGTGCTCAGAGCCATTTGAACCATTTTTTTTGACAGATCTGCGCCGGCCGCGGTGGTCTAGCGGCTCTGGCGCTGCAGTCCGGAACCGCGGGACTGCTACGGTCGCAGGTTCGAATCCTGCCTCGGTTATGGGTGTGTGTGATGTCCTTAGGTTAGTTAGGTTTAAGTGGTTCTAAGTTCTAGGGGACTTATGACCTAAGATGTTGAGTCCCATAGTGCTCAGAGCCATTTGAACCATTTGACAGATCTGCAGTGAATACATCGTACACTATCAGGGGTGACTTCGTCGCCGTTTATTACGACATGGGTTACGTACGCGTCGTCCACTTCTCCGCCTGCCTTTCAGGAATGTGCAGAAACGTGCTGGACGACAATGATGTATTCTTTGGAGTCAATTACGACTTATCGCACCATACAAATACCTTGTTTTCGCATCACACAAATATCTTGTTTCAATCATTTTGTAGTTGGTTTTGATCCACTGATGACTTTACAAGACGGCAAACGACAGTGTCATCTGCAAACGGTCTAAGAGGACAGCTCCGATTGTACTTATGCTGGATCGTGAGAGTTCGGAATTTCGAAAGGAAATGGTGTAGTAGAACGAATCTACTGTTTTTCGCACATCTCCGTGGGCTCTAGCGTATTGAAAAGTAACACCGGTTCCAAGGTTGTCGTTGTGATTCTGCACACGTTTTCTGGCCAAAAACGGGGCGATACATGATGCAGACTTGCAGTAGCAACATAAACGAAACAGAAATTGATTAACACTGAATATAATTTGTTTGGAAGCCTTGCCTGAAGGTATCTGTCTGCGATGTTGCCTTGCAAGGAAGTGAAACGTTGAACGATAAGCAGTTCAGATACGAAGGGCATACAAACTTTTGAAATTTGTTACTATAGAAGAATGCTTAAGGTTAGAAGGACAAATAAGATAACTACAGAATCGAAACGGAGAGCAAGAAAAATTTATGGCACAACGTGATTAAAAAGACAGATTGGTTGACAGCACATACCTTCAAGCATCAAGGAACGGTCATTTTACTACTGGAGGGAAATGTGATGTGTGTGGGGGGAGGGGTTTGGAGGGGGATATAATTGTAGAGGGAGATCCAGGATTTACTACAGTAAGTAGAATGCAGTAGTTATGCAGAGACGAAGATGCTTGCGCAAGATAAACTAGCGTGGAGGGCTGCATCAAACCATTCTTCGAAGTTTGCAACAAGAACAACGGGCTTTCAGTTAAGCAAAGCAGCTTCTGTGGACATGTGGGATCTTTAAGGATCTAGAGGCCACTTCTCAAAGTACTGCCAGTTGGTGTTCTTCTCAGTGTCTTCGAATAACAGTTAGATACCTTTTTCTGTCGTGTCACCACCAGTAAAAGAGAGAGCATCTACTATAATATCAGGCAATCTTACTGTCAAAACGCCAGAAAACAAGCACTGGTGGTTACAAGTGACGCACAGAGAATCTTCGACGTTGTCAGACGCTCGTGGGGATGAACAGACAGAAAAAAGGTTAAACAACTGCCGGCCGATGATCCTCAGCGTAGTGCCAAGAGGTTTGAAGACGACTACTTGTAAGGTATAGTTACTACAATGTGTCCCAAGAGTAATGGTCGATACTCAAGGATTTGACAGTAACGATCATTCGTAGCAAAGAAGTCTAGTAAACACGTGCTCTAAAATGCATACATTAGGAGCTGTGAGCACGAAGATGAAGATCTTTGATACTATCAAACAAATCTCTTCCACATCATGGTGTTTGCTTCACATATTTCGACAGGTGGTAGTATGGATCAAATAAGACAAAAATGTCCACTAAACATGGGCTCCAAAATGCAAGAGCTATGAGCGCTTTTTCATATTAGTTACTGCGAAACATGTCTCTTCTATTGAACAAGTGGTCATATACTGAAGCGCCAAAGAAACTGGTACACTGCCAAATATCGTGTTGGGCCCCCATGAACACGCAGAAGTGCCACAACACGACGTGGCATGGATTCGACTAATGTTTGAAGTCGTGCTGGAGGGAAATGACATCATGAACCCTGCAGGGCTGTCCATAAATTCGTAAGATTACGAGATGGTGGAGATCTCTTCTGAACAGCATGTTGTAAGGCATCCCAGATATGCTCAATAATGTTCATGTCTCTGGAGTCTGGTGGCCAGCGGAAGTGTTTAAATTCAGAAGAGTGTTCTTGGAGCCACTCTGTTGCAATTCTGGACATACGGGGTGTCGCATTGTCCTCCTGGAATTGCCCAAGTCCGACGAAATGCACAATGGACATGAATGGATGCAGGCGATCAGACAGGATGCTTACGTACGTGTCACCTGTCAGAATCGTATCTAGACGAGTCAGGGATCCCATATCCCTACAACTGTACATGCCTTACACCATTACAGAGCCTCCACTATCTTCAACAGTTCCCTGCTGACATGCAGGATCCATGGATTCATGAGGTTGTCTCCATACCTGTACACGTCCATCCGCTCGATACAATTAGAAACTAGACTCTTCCGACCAAGCAACATGTTTCCAGTCATCAACAGTCCAATGTCGGTGATGACGGGCCCAGGTGAGGCGTAAAGCTTTGCGTCGTGCAGTCATCAAGGCCACATGAGTGTGCCTTCGGCTCTGAAAGCCCATGTCGATCGTGTTTCGTTGAATGGTTCGATCGCTGATACCTGTTGATGGCCCTGTATTGAAATATGCAGCGCTTTGCGGAAGGGTTGCACTTGCATCACGTTGAACGATTGTCTTCAGTCGTCGTTGGTCTCGTTCTTGCAGGATCTTTTTCTGGCTGCAGCGATGTGGGAGATTTGATGTTTAACCGGATTCCTGGTATTTACGGTACATTCGTGAAATGGTAGTACGGGAAAATCCCTACTTCATCGCTACCTCGGAGATGCTGTGTCGCATTGCTCACGCGCCGACTATAACACCACCTTCAAACTCACTTAAATCTCGATAACCTGCCATTGTAGCAGCAGTGACCGACCTAACAACTGCGTCAGACGCTTGTTGTCTTATGCAGGGCGTACATAAAGTCAGGGAACACTTCCAATTATTTATTGCACAAGAACTAAACATTGTACAGATGTCATACACATTGCATTTTGAAGAGAAACTCTGAAAGTTTTTTTTTTTTTCGATATGTGAACCATGAGTGACCCGGCAGATGTCAATACGGTAATCGAATTCTTGCCATACCCGTCCCAGCATGGCATCGTCGACTGTGGCAGTCGCTTCCTGTAGTCTCTCCCGGAGCTCTGCAGCATCACGTGGTAGAAGCGGTACATACAGCAGATCTTTAATGTGTTCCCACAGAAGGAGTGAGATCTGGTGATCGGGGAGACCATTTCATGAAATAGCTGTCCCCTTCTGTAGCACGGCCGATCCATCGATGCGGCAGCTCCGTGTTCTGGTACCTACGAACTTTACGATGAAAATTGGGTGGAGCCTCATCTTGCTGCAAGGTGAACGGAGAGTCCGATTGCATTTGAGGCATCAGCCATTGCTGCAACATGTCCAAGTAGGAATATCCAGTGACAGTGTTCTCGGCTAAGAACAGTTTTCAACGTGAGAAGGCACAAAAAACATTTACCTTTGGGGCATCACACTCATATTCAATGCATTCGTGTGGATGCTTTGTACCCCAGATTCGACAATTATGCCTGTTCACTTTCCGATTAGTGTGAAAAGTGGTTTCGTCACTAAAAATTAAGTGATCAACAATGCCATCCCCATCCTCATTCAATTGTTGTAACTGTGAACAAAACTCAAAACGCTTGTCTTTATCGTCGTCATTGGGCTGCTGCACTAGCTCCGATTAGAATGGTTCCATAGACAGCTTCTGTCGCAAGACTTTCCACACTGTCACTGGAGCTATTTCGAGTTCACGGGATGCACGATGCACTGATTTCTTTGGACTCCTTATGAATGTCTTTCGTACGCGCTCCACATTCACTTCACTCACACTGGGACGCCGCTTTTCTTTGCCGGGCACAAGCAACCCGTAGTAACGAATTTGTTGTGCCAGTGGTAAATGGCCTTCCTTGTCAGACGCTCCTTATCGTACTTGTTCTGAACATCCGTTGCACAGCTGTAGCACACTTGTTTTTGTCGAACTCCAACACACAGAAAGCTCGCTCCGCACCTAAACTCGCCATGTTTGCGACTAGCGCTGACTATCGGCGAATTACCAAACTACGCTGTAGCGGTATAATGAAAAAAAAAAAAAAAAAAAAAAAACTTTCAGGGTTTCTCTTCTAAATGACATATGTATGATATCTGTACAATGTTTGGTTCTTTGCAATAGATAAATGAAAGTGTTCCTGGACTTTATGTACACCCTGTACAGGCGTTGCCAACCGCAGCCCAGTATTCTGTGTTTATATATCTCTCTGTATTTGAATACGCTTCAGTGTAGCTCTTAAGGTATACATTTTAGAGGCCAAGTTTACCAGACAATTTTTTCTTGTTTTGGTCCATACTACCACCTCTCAAGTTATGAACGTAGTTGAGAAAATTTGTTTCACAGTATAGAAGGTGAATAAGTGCTCATAGCTCTTAAGGTATGCATTTTAGAGTTCTTGTTTACTAGGCTTTTTTGCTTTGAATTATCATTTCTGTCATATCCCTGAATACTGATCAATCCACTGGGAATTAAAATTAGGCTGGCTCACAGCATGGTAAGGCAGTGTCATGTTCTGTCAAACTGTGCAGGACGTGCCTGTGATTGGCACCTTCTGTACTCTTCGGCAAGTAACGCTGGAGTGCACGAGGCAGGGGCAGGCCCTCTCGTAATGAGGGTGACGTCAGTGGAGTGACCACTGGCCGCTGCCCGCTGGGGGCGCCATTAGCACTGACCATTGTCCGAGCTGGACGCCGCGTTCCCACGAGAGGCGACCAATTGCAGCTCCCGGCCTGACAACGGGCCACCATTACTCGGAAATGATTTACAGTCCAATCTGTGGCACACGCGACTCTCGCTGCCCGGAAAGGTTTTGTTCCTACCGACTGCCATTTGTATCACTTCGCCTGTCCTTCATTCTTCTCAATAGTCCAGCTGTCGCGGCTCAGATAAGCTCTGCCTGAATCACACAAGAGCCGATGGAAACAAATTCGATTCTTTGCTCACGCACCGTATTACTACTGTAAGGGGGCTGCTCATTATCACGCTCGCAAAAGCCGACACACACTTCGTCCAAGTGTTCGACAAACACGCAGTCTCCGTTTCGATATATATTTAATTCATTTTTCCATAGTTGGATACTTTTAATACTTCGAAAATCTTCAGCATACTAATACCAAAGAATTACAAGGTCCTACATATAATTCCAAATGAGATAGGGCAATCTCTAACTGTACCATTTTTTATTATTTTACAAGTCAAGGCTGTAATTTCCTTAAACATTTACAAAAATTCCTAACAAGCGGAAAGATTACGAGTGGATGAATCATGACTATAGATTAATGTTTTATTTAATGGCTTATTGACGATGTGAAATTTCATTTTTTCTTTTGACGTTGCAGCCAAATCTAGGATTCGCACACAAAAGTATAACAGAAAAATAAAGATGGTAAAACCGTACAACTCACTTAATAGCATTTTTCTAAAATCCGTGCTTTCATTCCTTTACATCTGCATCTGTAATCTACAGGTGAGGGAAGGTACTTTATGTACCAGAGTCATTTCCACATTTTTCTGTTCCCATTGCGAATGGTTCGCGGGAAGAGCGATTGCTAGTAAGCCCCTGTGAGGGCTCGAATCTCTCTAATGTTATTGACTCTTCTACGAACGTACGCTCTCAGGACTTCAACAGTAAACCACCCCGCGATGCTTTCGCACTTACTAAATGAACCTGTAATGAAAAGTGCTGCTCTTCTTTGGATCTTCTTTATTTTCCTGGTATGAATTCCAGACTGACGAGCAGTATTCAAGTGCAAGTGGAAAGAGTGTTTTTGAAGCCACTTCCTTCCTTAACAGACTACTTTTTCTGAAAATTCTTCCAATGAATCTCAGTCTGCACCTGCCTTACCCGCTGTTAATCATATATGCTAACTCCTAGATATGTTATGTACGTAAATGCTTCCAGTGATTGTGCTGGGCCGACCGGAGTGGCCGAGCGGTTCTAGGCACTACAGTCCGGAACCCCGCGCCGCTACGGTCGCAGGTTCGAATCCTGCCTCGGGCATGGATGTGTATGATGTCATTAGGTTAGTTAGGTCTCATAGTGCTCAGAGCCATTTGAACCATTTTTGATTGTGCTGGAATCGTGCAATCAGACAATAAATGGTCTTTTTTTGTCCATGTAGTCACAAAAAGTTATACTTGTTTATGTTGAGGGTCAATTGCCACTTCCTGCACGTCTATCCTCCGCACATCTTCCTGCAATTTGCTACAATTTTCTAGCATTGCGACTTCTCTGCATACAACAGCATCATCCGCGAAAAGCCTCGTGGAACTTCTAACGTTCTGATGGCCGAGTAAAAATGATCTTTACCGAGTGTGTGACTAAAAACACAATGTATCAACTATTTACTTGTACATACAGGCGTGTTGGTGGATCATCGCAGTTACGTTGATTCAACTGTCATTTGCTCCCCCCCCCCTCCCCCAACCGGTAGTCTTCGTTGAAGAGAACACTAATGGGGCTACTATTTTCGTGACTTGTACATGGTACTTGAAGAACCAGGCAGTATATGAGGACAGTGTTGTTTATCTGATGGGATTATACAGTCAAAGGATATCAGGAATTAACCAATCACATGAACAGTGTTAGACGGATACTCAAGTACTGCGTTTGTTTTATTAAAATCGTTTGAGGAATTAAATACATAGAATGACCACCTGTAAGGCATAACGACGAAATGGACATTAAATATAGTTGTAGGATGTGCACAGTCCACGCTGCAATACTTTGAAAGGAATTTTAGAAGTATCTAGTCTACGACTATCGAGAAAGGACTCTGTGTATCTTGGGAAATTCGGCTTCGAAAATTCAAACGACCGTCCTGCAGTGCCGATACGTCAGATATTCACGTAGCAATTCAGCAGAAATCTCGCACGGGGGCATACAAGCTACCACTCTTTCTACGGTCTGTCCGTGAATGGAATGGAACGTAACCTTAATATTTGGTTCGACTCAAAAGTGTCTTCTGCCACATGCTTTCAGATCGCTAATGTTTCGCACAATATATATGTAGAACAAGAACGCTTACATATAGAAGTAGTGCCTCGGTATGAAGTCATTACCACACGTCCTAAATAAAGCAGGAAACGCCAAGATAGACGTATGACGAGGATTATTCTGGACACAACATCCCACAGAGTCATGGAATCCATTACCACCATGCACAAATATGTTACTCCACGACCGCAGCGGTGAAATCGGCGGAGCTCGAGGCCCTGGGGAATCATATACGAAGAGTCCATTTGCGAACAGAACGACAAGGCTAACTAATGGCATATGTACCTCGTGTATAACTAAACATACGACGCCCGATAGCTTACGCAGTACGTTCGTTTAAGCACAAGTAACACGAACTGCCGCAGCGAAGAGAACGGGTTGGGTTGTTTTGGGGAGGAGTCCAGACAGCGAGGTCATCGGCTCATCAGATTAGGGTAGGACGGGGAAGGAAGTCGGCCGTGCCCTTTCAGAGGAACCATCCCGGCATTTGCCTGGAGCGATTTAGGGAAATCACGGAAAACCTAAATCAGGATGGCCGGACGTAGGATTGAACCGTCGTCCTCCCGAAGAGAATTTAAAGCACAAATATCTACATAAACGTCTAAAAATATCTTCATCAATATTCTGCGGTGCATGACAAAGGGTACTTTTTATTGCACGGCATACCACACCGGCTTCTTGCCGCTCAACCACATGTACAGCTTAGAAGGAACCACTACCTGTGCTCCTATCTGTTATTTTCTGAACTTTATGTACACGATATTTACTAAATAGATGCACAGGGGCTTTTCCTGAAGTTTTCTACACAGGTTCCTGGAAGACGAACAGCGTCTCTCTTCAGGAGTCTGTCAGATGAATTTTCTTTCCAACATTTTCACTATCTTCTCGACAGTCAAACTCTACGAGCTTCGTATAATTCATTGATTGGGACAAAGCCAGAAAGAAGGTGGCCGACAGTAATTCAAGATCTAGATTTGCCGCAAATTTCCTTGTTGGTATGCTGTGCACGCGCAAGTACTGGCTTTTAACCATACCCTCTGCGTATCTACATTACCGTCTTGGAGTATTTTTCCACCCCTTTGTTGCAGGAACTATCTCATGTCAAGACCCAAATTAGCGTCCCCTGTGTCTCTGAACCGTCGTGGTCCCTCATGATAGCATACAGAATTCTCTGTGTCCTCAATTCTGGATGCCATTTCTATAAGAAACCTGCAACCACACTTCTGATGTAGCTACACGAACACGTCACCCAATCCTAAAAATCAGTTCTTGTAGACAGTCACTATTTGGCCAGTGTCAGCAACACTTAAACGTATCACTACTCAAGGTATGATACGAACATCTTTCCTTCGCTTCTTGTCATTCGATTTGCGTGACTGCTACAATTCGGTCGGGGAAATGTACATCTGGAAAAGAAGTAGTACATTTTCTAACCATCTGATCTTTTTTATTCGTACTCCAGAAAGGAGAATAATACAGACTGTAAAACGCTGTCGACAGACGGAAAGTCATGTGCCCTTACCGCAAATATACAGGTGTAATTACCAACTGCCACCAACTGGCACGCAAAACAACGTTAAAATATTAGAAAAAATCAAATCAAACCTAGTAGGATGCCTAAAATCAAAACCCAGAGGAGGTACGATAACGCACCAATTTACAGAGCCTAGCGACTTCCGCAACTTCTGCACTATCACCAGGAGCGAAAAGAGTACCATGGATCCAAACTTTTTCATGAAGTCCTGGGCTTTCCCATCACTAACGTTGCACAAATGAAAGCTGCACCGAGAAAAGACCACAAATTATCTTCCAAATACATTTGTAAAATACGGAGGATGCGAAACGCCTACACAAACTCCGATCATTCCTTCACCTACAAAGCATAGTGGAGTCCTACAGAACACCAAAAAGGCTCAATCAAGTGTCACAACTGTCAAGGTTTCAACCAGGGTGCCAGGAACTAAAACTTACTACAAATGTAGCAAAGAAAACGGTACTGCTGACTGTACAAAAGTGAACACACTGGAAACGACAATAAATGTCCTGTCCGACTACGAATAGTAAAAACCCGCCAAGAAAGAGAGCAAGAGAGGGCAATCCAAAACGAACACAGCCGAGATTAGAAACACTCCCCTCCGCCCGTTCCCGCAGCTTTGCACTAAAAACTTCCAAATCCCCAACTTTATATCAGGACATGCGTTGTAAAATACGCAACCCCTTTAACTTCTCACTCCCCACCACCAATGGCCCAGGACCAACCACCAAATTCCGCTACACCACCTCAGCAGATGTCGGACGTCAGGGGCATCTTAAACCTAATCATTCAACTCAACCTCCAGAAAATTCTGAGAACAATTCAGGGAACTGCATCCTAGTTAAAGTAAGCTGCTGATCTGATAACCAAAATCACTATCACACGCTTTGCTGCTGAAGAACGAAAATGACAATAGCATACGACGCCAGAAGAACCTTCAAGAATCCCTCGACTCGATTACTGAAACACACAACTTGCTCAGTCTCTCGAGATAAGGAACCACGCAGTCGTCAGAACTGATACACCCAGCAGTCCAGGAGGCTGCACAGCCATTCTGTTCAAAAACGCATACAGATCCCTACTTTACCTCTAATCAGGGCAGAAGCGACTGCTATAGAAACTACAATAAAATCAAAAGTAGTTCCGTTATTTGCGCTCTACAGCCTGCCAAGAAGTCCTAAAGCAAACTTAGACGACTTAAATGCCATTTCCTACATCAAGGAGATCATCAAAACAGGTGGCGACCGGTACTCAAACCATTGCGCATGGAAGTGCAGAACTTCAAGTACAAATGGAAGAGTTCTACGTTCATTCTCATTCTCAGACTTAAATAGAATTATAATATAGTACCGGATATTCCGACCCATTACCGTTAATATTCTAATGTATATTTGTTTTTTTTAATTAAAATGTCAGACATCTATCTCAGTTGTAAAGGAGTCTAATTCTGACCATAACCTAGTCCCGTTGATGCTAAACAGTGACTCAGAAAGAGACTTAAGTTGTTGTATGTCCATTCTCCTGATTGACGGTTTTCGGGGTCTCGACCGTTAACTTACGTATAAAATGAAACACCTGCAGCTGTCGTTTTGATGATATTTTAGTATATCTCAACCAGTAACTCAATACACCATCTTCAGGCCTTAAGTGACGCTAAGGAGGTGAAAGCTAATAGTATCATCAGTGGCCAACATCTATGAACTGGCTTCCGCAGAATGTTGTAACAGCGATGTTGTGTCTACAACGGACACGGAAGCCAGTTCATAGATGTTGGCCACTGATGGGATCGTGTATACAATTAGAGTTCACCCCATCAGCGTCAGTTAAGGCTCAAGGTGGTGTACTGAGTCACCGAAACTGATTGCAACATAATAAAATAACATCAAAACGACGGATGCAAGTGTTTCATATTATTACGTCAACAGACTTAAGGATCGTTGAAGACATTCCACACAAGCTGGGAAAGTTTTAACAGCCTCGACCAGAACAAAACGCCTCCCATCTCAGCGCTGTTCACAAGAGGGGTGACAAGCAGAGTTGTGTAAGAAATAATTAGGTTTTAACAGTGTGTGGGAAGAAGGACACTGCTACCGTAACGCACACAACTTCCAGAAAACTACTCGCTGAAAACATAGCTAGGAAGAAATACCATAACCTGCAGACTGCACAGGACAGACAGGAACGCCAGGAGAATGAAAAGGGAACTTCTGACACAGCACAATAACTAGAGAAAAACTCAAAGTCCTGGAGGTTGATAAAGTGGAGAAGAATGGATCAGTCATCAATCAAGCCTCTCCATGGACGGAATGCCACAGTTCACAATGCCGAAAGCAGAGCAGAAGCCATGGCTAACGTATTACAGCAGTAGCTTAGGACTCCCGAGGCTGAAAATCAAGAGAGTGACGACCACAAGGAAAATATGATAGCGCCAGTAAAGAGGTTACTCAGAACACCATGCAGAACTTTATTCAACCTCTTTGAGATGGAAGAAATAAACCAAGGGACAGATAACATTCAAACAATAAACTTAAAGCACTTGGCACCAAACACTCAGCTATATACCACATCGCTGATTAATGCCTACTTGGATCTACAGCACTTTCCGAAACTTGGTAAGAAAGCCAAAACAATTACTTTGCTACAGTCTAACAAGCACCACCTCCTTCCCGAAAATTATGGGTGTACTCCTACGCTCCCTGGGGAAAGCTCTTGAAAGAAAAATTCTTAAAGAACTCCATAAACTCCTTTAAGACAGTACCGGTATAATGCAACAACAGTTTGGTTTCAGGAATAAACATAACACAATATATCAAGACACGCCCCTCACCAAACAGATCTACACTACAAGGAACACCAAACACAGGACAGGACCGCAGCAGCCGTCTTCCTCAACATAGAGTAAGCGTTAGATCGTGTTTGGCACAAAAGTATAATCTATAAACTTCACTATCAAGGTTGCCCCAAACGCATAACAAAAATGCTCGAATTCTTTCTAAAATATCGGACGTTCTTTGAACGCATTCTTGGTGCTGACAGAAATGTTAGACAAACAGATGCAGGGGTGCCAAAAGGCTCCGCCACTGGCCCAGTTCTCTATTCAAAATTTACAAAATACACTCCCAAGGAGCCTGATGGACATCTATCGATGTTCGTGGATGACGCTGCCCTTTACAGGAGTAGCTCAGATCTTCTATTTATTGCCACAAACCTCAAAGACCATCTCCAAATGATTCACAATTGGGCAAAATGTCTAGAAAATAACAACAGCAACAAAACGCAGGATATTATGTTCTCACAAAGGAGAATGAGTCACAGTGTTAGTATTACTTTAATATGGAAGGACAGTATTTGGTTTTTAGCCATACCTTTGACAATAGACTAACCTTCAAACAGCATATCTCACAGGTACCCAATAAAATTCGTAATTCATATTTTAGGTGTATCCACTTCCCAAAGGAAATGGTCTCTGTGTAAATACGAAAATCAAGATTTACAAAAACGTAGTGTAACCGGTATTAATATATGAGCCAGAATTATGATCACTTGCATCTGATAATAACATTAAGAAAGACCAATCGATACGAATCAAATTTTTGCGCTTGGCAACAAATGCACCCCGTAATCTGCCAAACAGGGACTTGTACACACAATCCAACAACTCAAAAATAACTTAAATCATCAAATCCAAATCAGAAACCTTTTACAAAAATGCTACTGTTTCACCTCATATACTCATTCGCAACACTGGAATCATTGTCAATCACACAACCACAAAATTCACAGAAATCTCCAGACAATACATCTGATTCAAAATCATACTACAGTTACACAATAAAATAATACTTACTACATATAAAATACAGCAATTTCTAAACCCCTCATTTCAAACAGAAGGCGTGATGTAAAGACAGTTCAAGCCTTCAAAACTATAGATCTCACAGACCCATGCGGCAATGCGCTTCGCCTCTCTGCCGCAAAGCGCAGCTGGAGAAGTGGAATTCAGTGGAGCACAGTTGAAAGGTCTCTGTTGGATTCCTTTCATGTTTAATTTCTTAAATCTGTTGCCATTTATGGAATAAATTCCTCTTCTAAATGTACTGTGGCGTTTCTGACTATCTGGGAGGAGACTGAGCAGTGGAACGTGTTACTTTTACACATAAACAAGAACGATCTGTCACACTACTACACTTTAAAGCACAGTTTATATGTAATTCTTATATGTAATTCATGTCTCACAGTCCTATACGGAACCTACATCCGCTTTCTTTTATATACTGTATATGATAAGATACTGTCATCCCCCTTCCCTTTTGTGTGAGAGGATGAATGAGCATATGTATTTCTAGTTGCATGCTTGAGGGTAGCAGACAAGGCTGTCTGCTAGAGAACAGTAGGACCAACGTCGGAACAGGTAGCTATCCTTAGTATGGTCCTGTCCGTCCGTGGTCATGTTGGTATAGGAAGCTGCCCCTCTGGCCACTTCCGTTGGTCTTTGTAAGCCACCCTCAGGAAGCACGCTCGGGAGTAAGGCAGTTGCAGTGTGGCCGTGGCGAGCGTCTGAAGTGGTAAGATCTCCGGCTAAGCGCGTGTCTGTTAAGTCCGTAGGACAATGGATTTCTTAAGTTCAGCCTAACTGAAAATTTAATCACCTTGATTTCAGGTTTAGCTCTAAAATATCTAATGCTATCTTAAAGTGCAGCGGAGTGTAATTCTCATGTTAAATTCAGATTATTTTGCGGTAGTTGCTTTGTTACTACTTTGTGAGTAAAGTGGAACCACGTGTTGATCAGTAACTCTAACTAAGTTCATCAATCTTAAATGCGAATGTTTGTGTGATTATAACGTCTCGTCTTGAGAATATTTTTTTAATATAGCAACTTTTCTTTATACTTTTCTTTATGTTCAACCCACGTGGGGTGTACTTTGCGAGACCAGTACCACGTGCTTATATAACTGTTTGACCCATCAGGTTAATAGTAAGACGTTAGTAACCAGTTCAAGGTTTTTCTTTTGTCAATTGCTTTTCGATCGAATTTATTTTAATTACCAAAATTATTGTGGAGTTATACGCTTTGTGTAAACCAAGTTGACCACGTGGAGCATGTGGTGTAATCATCAAAGTAGCCCTCAGCTATTCTTTTTGCGAAGACTTCACAAAGAGTTAATATGAATTTAGTATACCAGTGTGTGGTAATTACATGACGGACAGGATTGTGGTATGAACGTAATTTCTTTGGGTAAAAACTGAATCTGTTGGTTGTGGTTTAATTTGTTCTTGCTTATGTTTCAATGTTCTTCGTGTGTTATTTTATGAATGGAGTGTTGTATGCAGTTTTCCAAATCTTGGCTCCATATTTTATGTGTTCCGTAAGATTACAATCTCACATTCTTTTCAATCGTAAATAAGGCACCAGCTCAGTTATAACTCACGTATAATATGCTGAAATTTCCATGAACAATCTTAAAATAAATTTCCAAATATAAACTGATTTCTTTCTTTTTATTTAAATTCTCCTTTTTATATATATATTTTACCGGTTTTGTATGACTATTAAAAGATTATCATTAATGTTAGTCTGGTTGGTAAACCTAGACTAAATATCTGATGAAACAGTTGCCCAGTAATCCACAGTTAACGTCCCCAGTTGTCAATTAGCACCGATATCAGTATACCAAAATTAAAGTTACAATATTACACATCAGCATAACAAAATTAAAGTTACAATATTACACAGTGACCAGGGACAGAGGCGGTAAGCAGTCGAGCACAATACGTGGCAGTGCGTAACGCCGATTCGGCGTCGTCGCGGCGCGCCTTTCACGAGACGAAGGCGAGCCTAACTAGTGATCTCAGTGCAACGCCGTATGAAAGCGACCTGATACACTTCCTAAGTGGCATGAGACTTCTATAATCTCAGCTCGAGGTACATACACATATCTCATTACTACTTCCTTGCAACTGCTGTAAAACAGCAGTCTCAAATGCTTCACAGACCAATACCATAGGGACTAACACAATTAACATCTTCGCAGCTGTCTATTCAGATATCCCTTCTGAGGCACCACGTTTCGCAGACGACACACAAGTCTGCCCAGCAACCACTTGTCAATTATGTCCTTACGAGAAAATTTCTTGGCTTTGTGCTCAGATGGTTTTATAATATAAAAATTTTGATAGTGTTATATTTGTTGCGTAAAGAAACATAAGTTAGACGTTAATTGGATCTGTCGTTCTTCTTTTACGACTTTTTCAATTGTTCGTATATATATATATATATATATATATATATATATATATGGTGCTACAAAAAGGTACGGCCAAACTTTCAGGAAACATTCCTCACACACAAAGAAAAAAAATATGTTATGTGGACATGTATCCGGAAACGCTTACTTTCCATGTTAGAGCTCATTTTATTACTTCTCTTCAAATCACATTAATCATGGAATGGAAACACACAGCAACAGAACGTACCAGCGAGACTTCAAACACTTTGTTACAGGAAATGTTCAAAATGTCCTCCGTTAGCGAGGATACATGCATCCACCATCCGTCGCATGGAATCCCTGATGCGCTGATGCAGCCCTGGAGAATGGCGTATTGTATCACAGCCGTCCACAATATGAGCACGAAAAGTCTCTACATTTGGTACCGGGGTTGCGTAGACAAGAGCTTTCAAATGCCCCCATAAATGAAAGTCAAGAGGGTTTAGGTCAGGAGAGCGTGGAGGCCATGGAATTGGTCTGCCTCTACCAATCAATCCATCGGTCACCGAATCTGTTGTTGAGAAGCGTACGAACACTTCGACTGAAATGTGCAGGAGGTCCATCGTGCATGAACCACATGTTGTGTCGTACTTGTAAAGGCACATGTTCTAGCAGCACAGGTAGAGTATCCCGTATGAAATCGTGATAGAGTGCTCCATTGAGCGTAGGTGGAAGAACATGGGGCCCAATCAAGACATCACCAACAATGCCTGCCCAAACGTTCACAGAAAATCTGTGTTGATGACGTGATTCCACAATTGCGTGCGGATTCTCGTCAGCTCACACATGTTGATTGTGAAAATTTACAATCTGATACGTTGGAATGAAGCCTCATCCGTAAAGAGAACATTTGCACTGAAATGAGGATTGACACATTGTTGGATGAACCATTCGCAGAAGGTACCCGTGGAGGCCAATCAGCTGCTGATGGTGCCTGCACACGCTGTACATGGTACGGAAACAACTGGTTCTCCCGTAGCACTCTCCATACAGTGACGTGGTCAACGTTACCTTGTACAGCAGCAACTTCTCTGACGCTGACATTAGGGTTATCGTCAACTGCACGAAGAATTGCCTCGTCCATTGCAGGTGTCCTCGTCGTTCTAGGTCTTCCCCAGTCGCAAGTCATAGGCTGGAATGTTCCGTGCTCCCTAAGACGCCGATCAATTGCTTCGGACTTCTTCCTGTCGGGACACCTTCGTTCTGGGAATTGTCCCGATACAAACGCCACGGCTATCGCCCCGTGCTAATCCATACATCAAATGGGCATCTGCCAACTCCGCATTTGTAAACATTGCACTGAGTGCAAAACCACGTTCGTGATGAACACTAACTTGCTGATGCTACGTACTGATGTGCTTGATGCTAGTACTGTAGAACAATGAGTCGCATGTCAACACAAGCACCGAAGTCAACATTACCTTCCTTCAATTGGGCCAACTGGCGGTGAATCGAGGAAGTACAGTACGTACTGACGAAACTAACGTGAGCTCTAACATGGAAATTAAGCGTTTCCGGAGACATGTCCACATAACATCTTTTCTTTATTTGTGTGTGAGGGATGTTTCCTGAAAGTTTGGCCGTACCTTTTTTGTAACACCCTGTATATATCAGTATCTAAATGAAATATCGGCCAGTCACACAGTGTCTTACTGAAATATCGACTAGTCACAAAACTACTGCCTTTCAGTGGTTTATCGCCAACAGAAATTCATCCAAATTTTGTGAAGAATTAGGGCAAACCTACTCCTTAATTTCCAACTCGTTAAAATATATGCTACTGATTTCAAGTATTGCCTTACTTATTTTCATTATGATTCCCGCGAAGAATCTCTCAAAATCAAAGTCATAGACGAATCGTCGAGATAGTGCACAATGTGGTATTAGGTAACCTGCTATTACTGATGTGTTAAAAAGTTGATGTCAAAAGCATACTGGAAGGATGGGCTCGATATATTTGCTATGAAGTTCAACTATGAGAAAACTTTGGTAATGACGCAAACAGTACTCGTTTAACGTGTAACATAAGCAAATGCAAATACAAATTTATCAACAACGTTTGGGCTGTATTAAAAATAATTTAATCGGTTTAATGAGCCAGTTATCAGTTTCGTCAAGATGTGGCTCCATCAGTTCACGCCAGGAACGAAGCAGAAATCAAAATAGAGGATGGATGCCAGGGCTTCAACTACAACACTAATCATCCAGTTGTTCTGCCTCAAAGACGACGAACTCTAATCATCCGGCAGAAAGTTTTTAGGTGGTGTTCTCTCTCTTGCAAAACGGACTCTTCTTATTGATTACTTTGCTAATAGTAAAACAATAAACGACGTATACTACCCAAGCTTATGTTTCAAGTAGGCGAGAAGAGACATGCATGAATAAAAAATTGTCAGAATCACCTCTCGTCAAGACATTGGACCCCAAACTGAGTACACATTGTGTAAAACATCCACTCTATTCAACTTCCTCCTCCTATCAGGCGAGGTGACAGTTGTAACATAACGGAATCGCACGCATAGCGGACGACGATATTTGAAATCCCCGTCCGGTTATACATGTTAAGGTTCACCGTTATTTCCCTAATTGTCTTAAGGCAATCCTTTCACAGTTCCCGCTTGCGCTTCGTCTCTGAACTTCTCGCAGTCGATAGGATGTTAATCCCTTATATTCCATCATTCCTGGTATAGTACACCGTGAAATCTTCCTGGTAGCGTCTCTATTCCATTTTATTATAACGGGCAGTCAAGTGAAAACGAGACTTTAAATAACTTGTTTATTATTTCAAAAGTAATCGCCATAATTTTTAATACATGTATCTCAATATGAGACAAGATGGCCAATTAGTACATGGAAAAATGTTTGCGTTGCCAACGAAACAATGAATGTAAACATGAGCTGACAAGGGTATTACCGCAAAACGGTAACACGAATTATCTATGGAAGACCGGAACGACTGGTAGAAGCCGACATGAGGGGAGCTCAGTTTGGGTTCCGGAAATATGTAGGAACACATGAGACTATACCGACCGTACGACTCGCGAGGCAGTACTGATCCAACAATTTATCTCGGAAGATATACCGAAGAAACGCAAATCAACATTTGAAGCCTTTGTAGATTTAGAAATAAGATATAAAGTTCAGACTGAGAATAGCAAGAAAAGATTTTCTGAAAAAGACAAATATGTTAGGATACAATATAAATTAAAAAGTTGTAAAGTCATTTCTAAAGGTATTAGTTTAGAGAGTAGCGTTATATGAAGTGGAACGTGAACGATAAACAGCACAGACAAGAAGCGAATAGAAGATTTTGAAACGTGGTGACACACAAAAATGTCGAAGATTAGATGAGTAAATCGGATAATGGATGAACGGGAGTCTACGTAATCTAATCGGAGAGAAAATGTCTATGGAACAGGTTAACTAAAAGAGGGGATATTTTGGTGGGCACATCCTCATCCTCAGGCATAAACGAACAGTTAATTTGGTAATGGACGGTAACGGGGGAAGTAGGAATGGTAGAGAGGGACCAACACTTTCCTGCAGTAGGCAGGTAAAACTGGATATAAACTGCAGTCACCATGCAGAGATGAGGAAATCTGCATAAAATACACTACCGGGGAGAGCTGCATCAAACTAGTCTTCGTACTAAAGAGCACAGCAATAATATTTGAAGGGACTGTGTCATAAGAGTAAAATAAAGATTTTATTCTGAAATATCTACCGAGTTTTCACGCAATGTCACCACTACCTTCCCCGCCGGTGCTGCCCGTTTAACTGACACAAATGCGTGTGTATGAGTGTGGACAGACAGGGCCTGCGCAATCAAACAGGCGAGCTAAGTAGCCGAAATTTGGGGAGGGAATGAACTCCAAACAGTTGCAAACTGAGCTTTCTTCTCTTATTAAGTTCTATGCTAGTGGTTTTGCCTTCCCATCTGCGTGATATGAAAGCATTTTTCTCGCGGCATGACAAAAAGGAATTAAAGACATTATCCGGTAGTGGGCATTAATATACATCAATGGGGCAAGTTGAAAATTTGAGCCGGACCGAAATTCGAACCCGGGTCTCCTGCTTACTAGGCATGTGTGCTGATCACTACGCCATTTTTTTTCCTTTCATTTTGTTCGATATAGTTCGTTGTGTTTGGTTTGGGCGCACGTCACAAGACATCCGTTCAAGTTGATCGGTGATTCCTTGACTCAGTTTTTTTTTTTTATTACAGAGCGCACGCAGCCCTCTGACCGAACACGCTGAGCTACCCTGCCGCCTCCATATGGACACAGTCGTCACTACAACAGCACCAACAACCCTAGCACGCCTCCCGTCAGACCCAAATTCTCAACTTCTGCCACACACTAGCGCCCCCATCTCAATACTCGTGGCCTCTGCTCTGGATGTTATTCTTCTTCTGACTGCGTAAGCACCAACCTCTTGCGGCCCCACTCGACATTATCGCACGACGGTCAACTAAAGTGTTAAACTAAATGTGGAATGAGGAAACAATCGGACATGCAAACCCCTGTCATCATTCATTCCATGCGCACCTCGTCATGCGCTATTTTCTTGGTGAGAAACGCGAGATGTGCACTATCGGCAAGCGATTATTCTGTAATTTTATTTACATCTATGACGATATATCATCAGTCTGTAAGAGATTTGAGTGAATTTTCATTGTGAAGGATATGAAATTACTTTGTTTATCTATTCAGTTATAATTGTGACACTGAAAATTGGTTGTTGAAGGTGTAGCCATGTAGATATACTCCAGGAGTGCTACGGCTCATTTTTAAATTTTTGCAATAAGTTACCATTTATTCGCGGAAATAGCAGAAACAATACGGAGATTAAGGGAGTGCGAGAATTTTTTCCAAAGAGGGGGGGAGGGGGTGACAAGACTCTAAAATTTTCATTTTTTATATAAGTGAGTTGATCAGTTTAGAGGCAAGTCACACCGTAAGAGATACATTTTGTAAAGTACACAAAAAGTATTATATCCCACAAAACTAATTAATTTCCACTTAGCATATGAATAAAACTCTGAATTCCACACTCCGCGTGATGAAAGATCCCGTCTTGCCCCCACCCTCTTGCGGACGTCTACGAAATAATTTAAAATACAGTAAAAATTAGTGGGAAAATCCCAAGTAAGGGCACTTCTTGAATGGCGTTTTGTCAAACATGGAGAAAATAGGAATCTTCGGCGGGTTTGAAAACAAAGATTTGCGTCAGGAATGCGTGGGATTTATTAAATCTGACACGTCATTAATTTTTATTTTTTTAGTGTTGTTCTAAAAACAAATTAATTATTTGAAGTCTTAATGCGATGAAGGGGAATGGCAGAAATTTTTGATGAGTGTTAGAAACTACATAGTTGGTGAAATTCTTTTCGAAGGCATCCAATACCAGGAGGAGACAAGATGACCTCGCAGCAGTTGCAGCTAAGAGCAGCGACCGCGCCACGGACGGGGACACTGCAGAAAGGGTTGAGTTCGGACAAAAAGAGCGGGCCGGGCGAAGATAAGGAAACAGCACCGCGTCGCCTGACAATGGGGCGAGGTTTCTCCGGCTTTGTCAGCGTTGTTTGGCGGCTGCCCCACTGTCCCAGTTCCCGGCTTTCTTCAAAACCTGCCCGCCTCGCTCTGGAACAAATACGGCCGCAGTTCCGAGTACGGCTCGGCTCGTAACGCCGCCCCTCTGCGCTTCAGTTGAAGGACGTGCAGCCGGGCTAGCGTTTTCTGTGAAGTTCGTGTACAAGGCTGTTAAACAGTATTCCGAATATCACCTGCAATCAGTATGCACTTCAACAGTCAGCATTTTAAGGTTGCAATCTTTTTTTGATCAGTGGTACAGAGGTACACTTTGCTCGGATTTCCTGAGGAATTCTGTGTCTGCAACTAATGGAGAGACTGCAACGATTGGAGTGAGAAAAACTTTAATGCAGAACTTGACAAAAAGAAAGGGATAGATTGATAGGACACATCCTGAGACTTAAAGTAACAGATAATTTCTAATGGCAGGAAGTTTGGGGGCAAAAACTGCAAAGGGAGATAAAAGTTTAAATACAATAAACGCGTTCAAATTGCTATAGGTTGCAGTAGTTGTGTAGATACAAAAACTTGCTTAAAACAAGAATATCACGGAAAGCTGCTTCGGACTGATCACTTCAACAACTCTAGGTTTTATTTCACCATTACGGTTTCTAAGATCTTTCACTTAAAAGCACACGGAAACACATATTTATATAAACCAAAATATACTCACTTTCTCCACACAGCCATTTCCTCAAGTGATACTTTCTATCAAATGACTAACCTATTATATTTACACAACTATTCTACGATTTCTGTTTTTTCTTTTCACATGGTACGAAATATTGGTAACATTCTCGTGGGAAAAAAAAAGAATGGGCGGTAAGGTGAAAATCAAAACTACGCAGATACCAACACACTGGTACCTATCAGCTCAGTTGCAGAGACTGTAAAAAATATACACTGGAATGACTGGCAGGGCATTCGACACATGATATAAAGAACACATCAGAACATCGCAATACGGTACAGATCATTCGACTTTCACAGATCATCTAAAACAGGAATATCACAGACCAAGCAATATTGAAAAAGATATGAACATCATAAGAATCAGTAAAGACAGAAACCTCTTCCCTCCTCAAGAAAATTTTCACATACAAAAAGCATTAACACAAAATAAACAGTTGCTCAAAGACCATATAATATTGGAAACCAGACACTATACAAAATAACTGAAAAATCACATGAAAACGAGAATAACCTTTTCAATCCTTCACCCCTCCCCCCCACCCCCAATTTCATTTCACTTCTTGCTCCTCGCTGTACCTTCAACTCACTCTTGCCTTATTTTTACCTACAAATTATTTGAAGAAGGTTCTGTTTTTTTTCTTTTTTTTATTACGCAACGGCTATGTGATCAGAGACGGAAAACTTACTTAGTGAAACAAGGATTCCTGAAAGCTTCGGTGGAGGATCAAACACGCGCCTGCAAGAAGCTAACAAGGCCACTGTTGTCTCGGCTTGCTAATTGCAGTTATGGACTGACTGAAGATATGAGAACTCCCCGGACAAATTTATCGTGTAACGCAAGGAATTACTTTTAGCAAAACAATGTTTGTATAGAAACTGTTACTTTTGTTGATCAGATGACTTAAATCATCGAAACTTTCACTTTTGTCAAAGGTCTCCTTTTACTTTCTGTAGCCACTGATTTTATGCTCGTAGTACGTAGTGTATGGAGAAAACTGGTATTTCGGAAGAGCTGCGTCTAAGCGCCGATCCACTGAATGCTGCATTCGTTTCAGTAATGCAGCAATGAAAGAAGTCCACCCAAATATGAAGTTTCTACAGGCTTGCGAATTAGAAATGAACATGCAGTTGGCTTAAAGTGAAGAATTAAAGCAATCATTAATGTTAAGATTGAATCTCACTCTCCAGTGTTTTGTTGAATATTGTCATAAAGGTAGTGGTATGACCTTACCTTCTTCCGAAGGATGATGAACAGCTGCGCGGGATTAGCCGAGCGGTCTTAGGCGCTGCAGTCATGGACTGTGCGGCTGATCCCGGCGGAGGTTCGAGTCCTCCCTCGGGCATGGGTGTGTGTTTTGTCCTTAGGATAGATTAGGTTAAGTAGTGTGTAAGCTTAGGGACTGATGACCTTAGCAGTTAAGTCCCATAAGATTTCACACAAATTTGAACATTTTTGATGAATGAACCGACTCACCTATTGAGCTAGAATTTTCCTGCTTTGACGGTGGAGGATTAACAGTAAGTCGGAGGAAAGTATTACCAGAAGCATGAAGTAACGGGAGGAAGGCTGTGAACGTCATGGCATGTAAATACATATTAAAAAGACAATGGCAGTGGAGAATCCCAGGGAAAGGACGTAAATGTTAAAATTGGGAAAGAAATGACGAAGCAAAATGGCTGTTTCTGCATTCGGTTAAGGAGTTAAATGAAATACAAAGAAGAATCGAAAAAAAATACTAACATCTATGGAAAGTTACTTAACAAAAATTCAACATTCTGTAAATTCTTGGATAAGTGAGGATTGCAATGTTATATGGTACTGAAATGTAGATATTATGAAACAGTGAAAAACAGCGTTTAGAAGGTTTCGAGATGTGAGACTGGAAGAAGACGAAAAGGTGTGAATCAGAAAGACAAAATAAGAGACCAGGACTTATCATGAAGTTTGAATGACGAAAGGCAGTTATTTAGGACAATCAAGTGTAAAATCGGAAAATGTCTGGGAAATTTCCTGAGAACAGACTGCGTAATGAATGATGGATCGAAAAAAAATTAGGAACAGAACAAAGATCTAGTAACAGGAATGATACCGGTTGGTACATGACATTACGATGAATGCAACAAACCACGAAACTGACAGGGTGGTGGAGAAAAAGAAAGCGGTATAATATCCACAAGAGTAAAATACGTTATGAGGATGATGATGGCAATAATAATAAAGATCTAGGAGAGCGGACAGAGTCAAACGCCTCTGAGGTAGAAGCATTCGCATCAAGTATCATAAAAATGGAAACACATATGAACTAACCTTAAGTTCTACAAGAAGACGTCAGTATCAATTAATGCCAAGATAAAGCTATACATTACTACGACCGGAGGCCTGGATTTCCAGCAGAAGCCAAAACTAAAAACTGGCAAAACTCGGGGTCTAAAACGAGGACGGAACAACATAGGAAGCGAATGCTGGAATATTGGGCTGAAGTTAAAGCTCAGGCGCAAGGAAAAGGGAAAGCGCAGTTGAAATAGCGTAGTCCGGCAATGGTCAATGCAATGGTCAATATGACAATAAGAAAAAGGAGAGTAATTGAGCTTTAATCTGGAAACAGAACAACACTGCGACGTGACATTTGTCACGAATACAAGTCGTTGCCAAACATGGCAAAAGCGTTAAGTGTCATAAAAATAAGATTCCTAAGACTGGCCACGAATCTCATTTCTAATCTTTGTAGTTGCAGACTAACAGAAGCGCAGAAAAGCATATTTAACCAATCTCCACAATCATATGGTCAGTGAAGGAGAGTGGGGGACATACAGATCAAGCCACAACTTCAGTTGTATAAGTTACCAGGCATCTTTTCCAAGTAATGCATCGTCCTTAACGACCTCACATTCGACAAAACATTAAACTCTTCACTAACAATGGGAAAGTTTCTCTCGGCTCTCTCTCAGAGACGGCGGCCACATAGTTTAGTAAAATGAGACAAAATTGTAGTTTTTCTTTTTCAATTTTTTTAAATGTCGGGAATGTTTTCATGAACGTCCATTGTGCGTGTAATAAAAGAAAACTGTATCTGGACTGCGTATATGTCGCAAGTCACGGTTGTAGCGTTTTGCAGAAATTTCCATTTTGTTTCCATTATTCCACAGTTACTTGCAATTTTAGGGTACAGCTTACACAATATGACTTCTGACGTTCCTAGTGAGAGCATCTATACTGTAACTTTTGGACATCATGCACTGGTCTTCCTTAGAAGCTATCTGGGAGTCCAAAGTGAAATAATTCTTCTCTAGTGTAAATATTTTCACCTAGGCGTCACTGAACATTACTATTACGAGAAGTACACACCATCAAATAAATGACTGAGTTTAAGCGTCATATTTATCGATATCATTATAATTAGTTCTTTGTCATTATTAGGGACTATATGATATATGGCAGAATGGCTGTATCCATATGGAAGATCTTTCTTTCGGCGTTCTGATACTCGAATATCAAGATTCGTCCAACGTGATACATACACACTGTAACGAATACCTTACCGAAACAATCGTAAAATGGTTCCGTCGTTAACAGCGTATTTCTAAGAAAAGCACTATTGCAAAGGTTCGTGCTTAAGATGCTGAGTACTTCTTTCTATCTTTTTTTGTTACTTCCTTCTTTATTAATGTTCTTTTGGCGTTATCGCTTTCTACCGTGTCCGAAATATTAAATACGCGGGTATTACTTGAACAACGACACATTTGAGATATCATCATTATCATTAAAAATTTAGTCTTCTTGTTCTTCTCAATTTCAAATCGTAAGCTATTTCGATATCCACTGTTTTCTTGACCTGACAACACTTCCTTGTCATTTTGGTTTAAGGCTTTTATACTTCACACATTGTCTGCCACTACTCATTTTTGTAATGGGTTCGTTCCAATTTCCTCTATTCTCTTCGTTTATACGAGCTAGATAGTTTTATTTCTCTCTTAATATCATTATTTTTCAGTCCAGGTTTTCTGTATCCTTAAATTTTTCTAATAAATTTCATTTCTCACGTCCTTCGTCGTTTTCTTGTGGCCATGATTCGATTCCAAATATTTGGTTGGGGCGTAAGTTCGTAGCGCTTTTGTTTTGCATGTTCGTATCCCAGCTTCTATGGGTTTATTTCTCGATTCTCAGTTTTTATTTGTAGTTCACTATAGCTATTAGAGTTTACATATTGTCATTTTATCATTTGGAAGTAGTGAGTGGAGCTAAGGCGCGAGAAAATGGAGTGTCAAGTGGAGAAATCGGAACATTTTCGACATATTCTTCAGTCTGAGTTCAATAGAGGGGTAACAGCAGTGGAGGCAGCCATCATCATTTGCACCGTGTGATTCCATTGGGCAGTGAATGGCAAGATAAAAGGCTTTGTCGTTTTAAGTAGGGTCGTTTTGATATTAATGAGTCTCCACTGTCCGGAAGAGACTCGATGTTTGATGAAGATCGTTTAAACGCATTAATCCATAATGATCACCGTCAGTGTACTCTAGAACTGGCAAAAGTGATGAACTACGATCGTTCCACCATCGTGCGACATTTCCACATAATCGGGAAGGTTAAAAAAATTGGGTGTACCGCCTGTTCTAAGCCAAAATAATAAAAATCGGCGGGTGACTATATGTGCGTCTCTGCTTGTTCGTCATCAATTGACTCGTAAACAACACCGACCATTCCTATCCCGTATCGTTACTGGTAACAAGAGATAGTGTCTTTATGCTAACATAAGGAAACAAAGCAGCAACTTCCCGTACAGAGAGCTGCGCGCATCCACAAAAAATAATGTTATGCATCTGGTGGAGCAGCGACGGTGTCGTGTACTACAGCGAAATGCTTCCCAGAGATGTAACCATCACTTCTAACATTTACTGTCAACAACTGAGACGTCTTGCAGTCGCAGTCCACGAACAACGACCAGAAAGACTGAGCGAAGTGACGTTACTCGACGATAAGGCCCGCCTGCATTCTGTTATACTGACGAAATAACACTATAGAGCTGGGTCGGGAAATCATTCCGCACCCACCTTATTCACCTGATCTTGCGTCCTCAGAGTTTCACTTTTTCTATCGAACAACCTTCAACGAACTTCCTTCCGGATGAAAATGCGCTTCGAACTTGGCTCGACGAGTTCTTCGCCTCGAAACGACGTGATTTCCATAGCTGCCTACTCGAAAAATTCAAATGGCTCTGAGCACTATGGGACTTAACATCTATGGTCATCAGTCCCCTAGAACTTAGAACTACTTAAACCTAACTAACCTAAGGACAGCACACAACACCCAGCCATCAAGAGGCAGAGAAAATCCCTGACCCCGCCGGGAATCGAACCCAGGAACCCGGGCGTGGAAAGCGAGAACGCTACCGCACGACCACTCGAAAAATTACCCCAGCGCTGGCAGACTTGTAAATAGTGAAGAAGAAGATATTACTGATGACTAACGTCCCTGTGACGTGTATCTGTTGCGTTCATTAAACTTATGGAAAACCGCTACAAATTTAGACGCCAACAATAATTTGAAGCAGGCAGTGTTTTACAAAATATTATCAGTTTGTTTCAATTTATTGTGCTCCTTTATCACATTCTTCAGCCCCTACGTATCTTTATTTGCACCTTATCGTAATCGTTCAAATGGCTCTGAGCACTATGGGACTTAACAGCTGAGGTCATCAGTCCCCTAGAACTTAGAACTACTTAAACCTAACTAACCTAAGGACATCACAGACTGCAGCGCCTAGAACCGCTCGGCCACTCCGCCCGGCTCGTAATCGTTACTGACGCCACTCCCTAAGTAACTAATGTGATTAACTTGTCGAATAACTTTGTCATTTACAGTTTTTTTTTCATTTTAGTGTCCCTTCTTGTAATATTCCATTTTCTGCTCAGCAATTTTTAAAAAATTGTTTATATATTTTATTCACAATATGATGCTCCCTCCCTAACCATCTGCATTCTATGTTAAAGGTGTGATATCATCCGCGCATAAAAACAGTACATCGTATGTATTAATACGGTATGTTTTTTTTTTTTTTTTACATATCCGAATACAACTACCTATATTAAGTATTAAAAGGAATGGATGAAACTCTACATCTATAGCGCTGTGATACAGTGTGTAGCAGTTATTGATATTCAGAGAGACTGTATTTTTGAACAGGCTTGTCCAGCCAAGTATTAGGTGCGTTTCAGACACGACTGTGACAATCGTTTAAAAGTTCGGGAGAACAGTGTAGCACGCCCGCTCCCTCGCAGGCAACGTGAGACAGCTGACGGCCCGGACTCGGATTTACACTCGTTGTTGAGCGCCCAGCGGAGGATCACGGCACCGCGGGGTTCCGGACAAATGATTCAGATTTCTGGAAAAGAGGTCCGGGATTGGCGCGCTCGCAGAGGGCAGTCCAGTGTGTGAACTCGGACATGTGCAGGGTCACGAAACAAACCAGAGGTCCCCGGACCTGCCTTTTTGTTGGTCTGACCCTTGCTCCCCTCTTGTGTTTGGCTATCAATGCCACAATCGAAGGTGTGGAAAATGCCCGGGGGCCACGTTTATTGGGGTCGGGTCAGAGATTAATGCGGACAGCCGCCTGTTTTAGAGGTGACCACAAAGGCCGTGATATATGGCGGGTCAGCAGATGCGGCGGCGGCGGCGGCCAGCGGCCAGCGCGCCAGTTGGACGCGTTACGGTTTTACAAAACCGCCGCCAAAACGGGCCATTCCCAAGAGCAGAGCCGCGTCGACCGTTACGATAGACTTCGCGTTCCCGCCGGGCGGACACAACGAAACAACTGTTCCCTTAACGCAATCCTAACAGTTTTTCCACGCTTTTTGTGTGTTTCGAATAAGAACTCAAGATGTTGCGTCTCACTAAAACGTTCGAAAACAAACAGTTCACTGCGGGCGAATTACCGATGCCAGACGAGCAGAGAAGAATTTTTTCCTCTCATAAGACGTGATGAATCGTAGATTACGTACGTCAAAGAACTGAGACTAATCAGCAATACGTGCAGTTGCTTAATTAAAATTTACTAAGGCTGACAGAGTCCATACAAACACAATTTGCATAGAAAAACAAGGTAATTGTGTTTTGTGACCAAAAAGATGTGTTCTTCGTGCATTCAAAGAGCCATAAACTTGGGGAGGGAATTTACAGAACGCTTCCTAAAAGGATCAAAATGCACCCACATACTATAACATCCACTTTAACACACCGATGTTCTCAAGATAGCCAGTTACTGAAAATCTTATACATCGACTAACTGAAATTTCAATCGACCTGATTCTATGCAGAGTTTCCAAAAAGTTTGTTTTATGGTACCTCAAGCTCTTCGACAGTAATGGTAAAAAGGAAGTGAAATCATCATCATCGATGGCACCATTAAAACGGAGTAATGGTGACTGCATGTTGTGATACGCATCATTTGCGATGTTTTCTAGCCAGGCGGTTCTTACTTCTCACGCACACTTCGTAAACAATTCTGTGCATCCTCTGCAGACGTCGAATGAATTATGTAGACTTAGCGTCACGTAACGTTAGTGTTAAACGGTAGAATTTCATTGACACCACGAACTAATGATTCCACTAAGACATCTGATTCTACTTCCGGTGGAATTTTAACCAAATCGTCCCTTCGCCCTACGAAAGATACTGGTTTTCCGTCTGCTTCTATGTGTACTTTCCGCTACATTCGTTCTCAAGTTATTGTTGCGTTGCAAGCAAGGTCCGTATCATACTTATTCGTGGTGTCAAGGAAACGAATATGAGATTCCACGACAAGATATACTTCAACATTTCTGTTACACTCAGAAAAGTAGGTTACGAGATTTGCTTAAAGAGTAAGGGAGCCAACGATTTTAACAGATCACTCGCCCAGCACAAACTTATCTGCTAAAAAAGCATTTTAAAGTGAATACCTTGGCTTTGGAATATTTTTTTGCAAGTAACACAGATTTATTCTTCTGTCTTCTCAAAAAGAGAAAATTCAATCAAAAATTTGTCTGTACTTGTCCAGCAACAGTTTAACTTATGTAGAGACAGTCAGTACTCAAGAATCAAAATGACAACAGAACTGACAATAAGGAGCCGGGATCTCAGCGTTATTAATACCAGCTGATAAAACTCTTTTTTTTTTCAATACGTTAAAGCACCACTGAAGGCTATTCGGACAATGTACTGTTATGCTACTTAAAATGAATTATTTCCTTTATTTTTTGTGATATATGCCGGAGAATTGACGATGAAAATCGGGTTAAAATTTGGTTCGATTCTGTTAAAAAATAGTTAAAAGTTGTGTACTGACGTTTCCTTCAAGGTGGTGAGTTCGATTTTGCAGTGTACAAATGTTTTCCTATGTGTTTCCTATCCATTATTGGTCCATTCAAAGGGAGTATGCCATACTCTCCGCAGTCAGTTCAGATTCCTTTGTATATTGCAAAAATTGCGATCTGATCCACTGGCCAGAAATCAGTTGGGATCTGAACTCTTTTTCCGCCCCTACAGCCAGGCCAACTTAACTGAAATTTGCGAAATCATGTAGGAAAGTTGTTCCTCGTCAACTCAAGAAAACAATGAGAAGCTTGAAATATGCACAAAGAAAGCGCTGTAAAACTGGAGAAAATGTAAGAACATGAAAAATCTAGACAAATGATAGTACCACATTATATTCACTACAATTTGCTGGTGACCAACTAATTTTTCCACAACATGGAAAAGACAGCGAATATATTACCAGGAAATTAATGGCGGAGTATAAAAAATGGTGCCTACAGGTCAACACCAATAAAACAAAATACATGGTTACAGGAACCACAAATCAAGATTTGATTGCAAGAAGAGATGGGAACGATTACACATAAGCGGTAAACAAGATAAGGAAATTAATTCACGTATAAATGCTGGAATCTTCATTATTGGAACATTAAATAGTATCTTACAGGATCAATAGATTAGAAAAGAAACAAAAAGCAAAATCTTAAAAACAATTATTGAAAGCATTATAACATACAGGTCACAAGTATGGACAGTTAAACTCCAATTATCGAAATTATTGACTGTACATGAAATGGATTTTTGGAGACGGTCTGCAGGGATATCCGTGCGAGAACGCGTTAGAAATGATGTCATCAGGAGGAAAACTCACACAGGTGGACGAAAAGGATGTCAGAGGAGAGACTGCGATTAAGTATTACGGAATATGGACCGCCAGGAGAGAAGAAACGAGGGAGACCTCTGGCCACTGGATGCAAGAAATTCAGACATTAATTACAAGACAAAATACTGAAGGAAGCGTATGGACAGATAAGAGCAAAGGAAAATTGAAAATAAAATTTGATGTAAGGTTTTGTTTTAATGGAAAATATAAAATACTCTAAAACCGGGAATAATAATAAATAATTATAGGGTTTGCTAATCTTCCCATCGGGTCTGACAAAATGTAAATTAAACGTGCACTACTGCTATTTTCATACAGCCGTCTTCTTTGCACTTGAATATACCATTCGGTTGATCATACATGTCACGACTCTTTCTTGTGCACAAATTGTAAATATAAATATGAAACAAAAGGGAGCATAAGGTGATTTAAAAGTCTGTTTAGTATATGGAAAGTCCGATCCCGTACACATTTTAACTATTACTCGGTATTGGTAGTAGCAGTTTGATTGCTTCTTTTAGTTGTATCTGACTAATATCTTCATGTTTGTATACGAGAGGTCTATTTTCCGGGGAATCGTCCTGGTGATTCGGCTACCGCCCCCGTTTTGAAGTGCTTTCTTTCTCAAGCATATCCGCAACAGATGTAAATCAAAAATTCTTCCATTTTTCGAGCCCTATTATGTCCATGGCCGTGCAGAGAATGAGTCAATGAGATTCTGAAAGGTACTGATAGGAATGTGGATCCATGCCGACTCCAGTCCCGTCGCCAGTTGCGTCAGGTTTCTCGGTTCAGGATCCACGGCGAATAGCCCGATTCTCGATTGGGTTCAAATCCGGGGAGTTTGGTGGCCTGGGGAGTACGGTAAACTCATTCTGGTGCTCTTCAAACCACGCACGTACATTGCGAGCTGTGTGACACGTCGCATTGTCCTGCAAGTAGATGCCATCTTGCCGAGGAAGAACAAACTGCATGTAGGGTGTACATGGTCCCCAAGGATAGACGCATACTCGTGCTGATCCTTGTGCCTTCCGGAATTACGAGGTCGCCTAGGAATGTCCTCTGGCCTGGTCACTTCCGGCGATTGTTGCTGGGTGTTTGATTTCAGACGTTTAGCGCCATATACATCAATGACCATCTGCCTCACGCAGCATAAAACTTGATTCACCTTAAAAGGCCACCTTTCGCCACTCAGTGGACGTCCAGTTGGGTTATTGAAGTGCAAATTCCAGCCTCCGTCGCCGATGAGCAGCAGTCAGCATGGGTGCATGGAGCAGGCACCTGCTGATCTGCTCCGGAGGCCCGACTGCATTACTTTCCGCGTCCCCCGATTATCTTCACTGCTAGTGCTACCACGTGCCGTCTGCGAGTGAGAATTGCACGTTGATGTCGAACATGGACGCTGGTCACATTAATGTGACTAGACCGTGTATAAACAGCAAAGCGAACAAATCAAAACATTTACTAAAAGAGACATTACAGTACCCTGACATCAACAGCTCGGTGGCCGTGCGGTTCTAGGCGCTGCAGTCCGGAACCGCGGGACTGCTACGGTCGCAGGTTCAAATCCTGCCTCGGGCATGGATGTGTGTGATGTCCTTAGGTTAGTTAGATTTAAGTAGTTCTAAGTCCTAGGGGACTGATGACCTAAGATGTTAAGTCCCATAGTGCTCAGAGCCATTTGAACCATCAACAGCCCAATGTAACCGAAGAGAAGCAAATATCCTCGATCGAAGTGGAACATCACCTGAAAAAATGAACACAATATTCACCTTTAAATGGTACATCGTCGTTAATGAAAAATTCCCGCCCAATGAAAAACTCCACAAAAAATACATTAGCCAGTCCGACAACTGCATAGAAATGTTTATGCAGTAATACACAGTTTTGGTTGTGGACACACAGAAACTGGCAGTGATCGGCAGGACAACTCCTGCAAATGCAGATGTAACTGAATTGACAAGACTGGAAAGACTCACATATCCGAGAACAAAGAATCACGAGGCAATCTGGATGCTTGGGCATACTGCAACGTAAAGAACACGCCAGCAAGCAGCAACGTACTACGACCATTTATTATGTATTGAAAACGAAACTTGAAAATCACTGCGTACGCCAAACGTATGGAAAGCTCTGGCAACATACCACACATAATGTCAACTCCATAAATACAAGAAGGAGAAAGAGAAGAAGAAGATAAAGATGATGACGAAAAAAATCTGATAGTGTTAATGTTGTAGTTGTAGCCTATCAATGTTCCGAATAACAAAGATAGTTTTTGTGTGCTACTTGATGTGAATATGTCTGTATTAAGTTGATAAACTATATAGCTGCCATTAATAAATTATTTTGTGAATAAACCACAACGCCACTCCGCTCCTTGGCATTGCTTCAGATCCAGAATTCATTCTCGCGCCGCGAATTAATAGCAACTAGTGTTAACTCACGCCGATCCGTACCATCAAACCGTTGGTTCAGTATACCACTCTCAGCAAGATTAGTTACAGTCGTTACATCGGGCTAAAACCGATTCGTGAATACTGACAATGGCATACATCAGAGTAACAGAACCCTTTGTATGAGAAGTGTCACTTATTGCCTGGAGATATCTCTTTCAAGTAGTTCGGCCTACTGCTGACGTTTCGTCGGCGCAAGTAGCTGGCATTCTCAAAAACTTATCCTGCATTGCTCGTGGTGACCTGAAATCGAGTGAGTCAGTATAATCACTGGGGATCCTTTCGCCTACGCTTTTCCGAAGTACAGGGTGATTGAAAGAAACGGGATATTTTGAAAGTTGTGTTGGCAGCCGTGGGCGGTTGGTAGCACTGAATAAAGTACGCCAACCTGTCAACGGCACCTTGCCATGTAGTTATTATGGATGCTTGGAGTGGTGCGCAACATGCATTTGTTATCAAAGCGTTTTACAAGTACAGTGACAGTGTGGAGGGAGCACGTAAAGAATTCCGCCATCATTTTAATTTAGGACGCCACGATCGCGTTCCATCAGCACATGCAGTTAAAACATGGATACATAGTATTGAGGAAATTGGCTCGGCAATGCCAAAGAAACCTCCAGGCCGTGTGCGAACCTTTCGTACACGAGACAATATTCAAGCCGTTCGAGACGCTGTCATAAGAAGTCCACGTAGATCAATCCGTCATCACTCAGCATTTTTGCGGTTGCATGGTTCAAGTGTTCTAAGAATGCTAGGAGAGGACTTGCATTGCCATCCGTACAAGTTGCAGATCGTTCATGAACTGAAACCCAACGATCATGTTATGCGACGGGGTCTGCTAACGGTATACTACGCCTTCCACATCGCTGGCAACGGGTTCTGCACGCCGCTGGTGACTACTTTGAAGGACAGTAATAGGTGCAAACATGTAAACCTTTTATATTGGTTGGGAATAAATAGTTGCCACTATTTAAGTTCCACCCCTCGTATATTAAAGAAAGCATTAACTGTCTGAAATCTCTGCTTCCTATGTAAAATATGTTCGACTGTCAGAACACTTATTTCAGTTGTTGAAATATGACATGTATTTGAATCAGATTCACGTCGAAAAATATACTGGACGTAATGAGGCAACGAGTACTGAAACGTTTTATCTTCCTTCGATATTTGCGCCACTGAGTGACGGAAAGTGGCTAAGGATCTTTTTCATCATCATCGTGGACATCAAGGATTAGATCCACAGCGCTTACCCGAATCAGAAATGTTCACGTCATCTTTTTAAAGGGTGGCCAATATTTCGTTTTCCTCTGGGATCATACTGTAAAGCAGTCTTATTGAGTTCATTCCCTTCTACACGCTGGACACGATCTGATCACTTTATTCAGAATTTTTTACAACAAATGCATATTTAATTTCGTGTACTATCAATATTTTTCTCACTATCTCGGTTCAAATGGCTCTGAGCACTATGGGACTTAACATCTTAGGTCATCAGTCCCCTGGAACTTAGAACTACTTAAACCTAGCTAACCTAAGGACATCACACACATCCATGCCCGAGGCAGGATTGGAACCTGCGACCGTAGCAGTCGCGCGGTTCCGGACTGAAGCGCCTAGAACCGCTCGGCCATCGGCTACCGCGGCCGGCCATGATCTAAGAGCGAGTATCACACTACATGGCGGAGAAACTTCATTTCAGAAGAGTCTAGGTTTCGATTCCGTAGAATAGCATTTCTCCAATTCGTGTTATATCACGTTTCTTTGTGCGTCTTTCTATATATCCTTGAAAACATGCCCTGCATTAATTGTTCCCTTGATTGGGGATGCAAAACAAAATACCAGAATTATAATACATCAAACATCAGCAACATAACAATTAAATGCTGAAAGAAATAGCATTATCATCCATGCAGATCTAGGAGCATTGTTGGAGGGTGTTGTAAGAAGAGGCACTCATATTTCAATTTGCATTCGGATTAGAGGTTGCTGCTACGTTTAGGGAGAAATCATACACTGATACACATCGATGACAAGGAACGAGTACACTTATCAACAGGACACCGTCCAAGCAGGTCCTGAATATATTTTCCTGTCGGGGTTGTTTACATGGGGCGATGTGCGGTCCACGAAATGTCCTCCCTGACTCTCACCGGTGAATTGTACAAATGTCTACTGTTCGATGTTCTACATCCGTCTGTCCACCTACGGCAACTCATTGGTGGCGTGTACCTTGAACAGGACAATGTACTAGTCTATCGCGATCCATAGACACATGATTGATTCTTGTGTAGTCTTTCAGGTCACTTCGCCTCAGTCATATTAAGCACATCTAGCACACTATCAGGTGAGATGGGTGAGCTTTAGTTCCCGTTCTGACCAATCTCCGTGGCTTATAGGCGGCGACTGACCATTCATGGATCAGAACGGCTCCCCAGTGTTTCTTGTCTCATGCATTCCATACCATAAAGGTTAGATAAATGTCTCCATTTCACATGTTCATGTGTGTATATGCATACAAAAAGCATTTTACGGTAAAAAATGTTTAGCTTCCACAGTCGAAATCCTCTTTCTCGATCAATAATGAAAGAAGAAAGTCTTACGTGGGTGGAGGAAAATCTCCACAATAGTTCTACGCATACTAGAAAGTAATAGCAGAGATCTTAGTGCCACGAAGAGAACAAAGAAGTGTAGCAAAACATGAATACTTCCTCCTTGCGCCCAACTCTTGTAAACATGGATATAATGTACAACGGAAGTCACTAAGAAAAACGATCCTGACAACAACCTAAACTTAATTCATACTAATGACATCTTAGAGGTCATATATTCAGACACAGGTTTCTCATGGAATTTAAATGATCGAAGTGAGGCAGTAATATTACTATTTCGTTCTGTAATCGATACGTGGCGCAGGATAGCTCTGTACCTACATACCAATCCGTGTGTCGCCGTACATTGCACAGTGAAGTGTGTTCTGAATTAGTCTAACAGAATAGGCAAAAAAGAGGTATCACTTAAGTAAAATTTAAACAACAAGTTGGGATAGCTGTGGAGTTACATCTAATTTAAACCAAAAGTGTCTTGATAAAAAGTACTCGCCTGACTGATAGTAATATCAACATTCAAACGTAGCTGAATAGTGCAGGATTCCAAGAATGCAGGAACAGGGCAAGAAAGGTTTAGCGATTAGTATCCTGTCAACGTTGACGTCATTAACAGGAGAGCAATAGCTGCGTTCGGTAAGGCCACGGCAGGGAGTCAGCCATAGCCTCTTTAAGAGGCCTACAAGTTTTCGCCCCGAGTAATGTTAAGGTATCACAGAACCTGTAAATCAGAATTCCGAGCAGGAATCTGAACCCCATCCCTTCTATTTTACGAATTCAATGTTTTAATGACTGTACCATTCCGCTTGACACAGATACCCAGACTGTCTTTCCGCCAGTCAGTCAGCACTGAAGCAACTTAAAGAGCATTTGTGGGTACGCATCGTAACTTGATAAACGAAAGATAGTTTCATTTAATAATGTACTGCTGAGTGAATATGAGGTACATTAATTCTGTGTTAGGAGAAGCTTTCATTGTTTCACAGCTACTCATCTGTGTAATTCCTTATGCTCGATCTTTACATTACACACCATTTGGTACGTTATCAATGGGACGTGAATGTCTATGCGTAGTCTTTTGTGATGTGCGTCACGTCATTCTTACACAGTGGGTGCACCGGAACCTCGTATCGTAGAGAGGAGGAGAAGACAAAAATTGCTGTTTATTATTATTAATCAGTTGGTCAGTTTCAATACGTGTTGTGTCACATGAATTAAATATTGTAGGTGGCACAAAAATGCTTATTACAGCCTATAGAACGGATGTTAATCCACTCAGTATGTATTAAATGTAAATTCTGTAGTGAATCCAGATTCCAAGAAGGGGGAGGGGGAGAGGAGGCGAGATAGGACCCCTCCCTCTTGCGGACGCTGGAAGCGATAAGCCTCAGAGAAGCAAGGAGGATTTGAACAGTGAATTACATTTCGACAAGAGCTGCAAAAACTCAGAAGTTTACCGATTATACTGTAACTATGCCAGGACTTGGAACAGCAGTTGAACAGAATGGATAGTGTATTGAAAAGAGATTACAAGATGAACATCAAAAAGAGAATGCATGTAACGGAATGTAGCTGAATTAAATCATACGATGCTGAGGAAATACTGTAGGAAATGGGACAGTGGAAGTAGTAGATTAAGATCTGCTATTTGTGCAACAAAAGAACTGATGATGGTCGAACTAAAGAGAGTGTAAAATGCCAACGGTCTACAGCACACTTCTGAAAAAGAGGAATTTGTTAACATCTCATAAGTCTTTTCCGAAAGTATTTGTGTGGAGTGTAGTCTTGGACGAAAGTGGAACTTGGGCGATAAGGAGTTTAAGAGAAAAAGAGAATAGATACTTTTTAAATGTGATGCAACAGAAGAATGCTGAAGATTAGATGGGTAGAACGAGTAACTACCAGGGAGATCTACCGTTTTAACGTTGACCCTGAAGCACAACAAGAAGTAGGTGCTAATGCCACAACATGACTATACGAAGCGCCGGCCGGTGTGGCCGAGCGGTTCTAGGCGCTTAAGCTCGGAACCGCGCGACTGCTGCGGTCGCAGGTTCGAATCCTGCCTCGGGCATGGATGTGTGTGATGTCCTTAGGTTAGTTAGGTTTAAGTAGTTCTAAGTTCTAGGGGACTGATGACCTCAGATGTCAAGTCCCATAGTGCTCAGAGCCATTTCAGTTTTTTTGACTATACGAAGCGATCGGTTGATAGCACACATCCTAAGGCATCAAGGAATTGTCAGTTTGTTAATGGAGAGAAGTGTGTGTGTGTGGGGGGGGAGGGGGGGGGGCGGGTGATAATAACTGTAGAAGGATATCCAAGGATGAATACAGTAAACGAATTCAAATGTATGTAGGTTGCAGCAGTTATTCGGAGATGAGGCTTGTAGAGGATGGACTAGCATGGAGAGTTGCATCAAACCAGTCTTCGCACTGAAGACACAATTACAACAAGAGCAACAATAATACAATCTTACTACAGTATTAATTTTCTTATTCGCTGCCGTTTTGCGGAGTACATCCTATAGTCTGAGGCGCTTGCAATAAGAGTATACGAGTGTACATAGATATTTGACACTCGTAATTACATGACGCCTCAGCTGTAATGAAACTGGTAACACATACAGGTTTATTTATTATCAACTTGTAGCGATTCAAAAAGATGACTATCTTCAAATCGACGAGTTGTAGGGGCACCGCCTGCACAAAATAGATGGGAAAGAAATTTATCGTGGTGACATCCTGATACTATGCGGCCTATATAAAAGTTAAAACGAGGTGGGCGAGAGCAGATTTGAACCTGATCCTCTCGAACATATCAGTGTTTTGATCTCCTGGCTACAAATCAGTGTTTTGACCTCTGGGCTACCTCACTCCTACGGAATACGAATCCATTAGTAACCGACCGGCTGAAGAAGTCAATTGCGTAGATCTGTAATTGGACTAAACCTCGGAAAGCACTATGCTTCAGTCTTCGCTTTAACGGCTGTTCTGTATGCTGATGCTAAGGCAACCACGTTTAGGAAATTAGACACGTTAAAAGTTAATGATGAGGTGTGCTATTTGGAGGAAAAAATAGCTGACGATAGCAAAAGAAAAAATAAAATGGAAACTGACATGAAAGGGTTTCCTATAAAATGAAATATGTTAACATTGAGAGCTTTGAAGAATTTTCTGAAAGAATTTGTCTGGAGTACAACGGAAATGAAACGTAGACGATAAACAGCACAAACACGAAGAGGACAGAAGCTCATGAAACGTTGTGTTACAGAATAATACTGAACTGGAGGCTGATTCTCGCAAAGAAGAAAACAGCAAACATCAGCTGTTAATAACGCTATTTGTTTAACAAATAGTGCCATTACCGTTTTCGAACCGACTGGTTTATCTTCAGATGGCTGTTTACTTTTAGATTCCACCCTGTGACATAAGTTCCTTAGGATGGTGGTGATCTACAGCAAAAAATGACACGAGAAACGGACTACTTAGCCGCAACTGTAACTAATACCGAACAGAAACTACGTAAACAATCTTCAAGGTAGAGCTGTTTTAGTAGTAGGTTACTTAAGTCTAAAATCCTACGTCATACTGTTGTAATGTTGGCAGCCCGTGTTCATGAAACAGTGAAGAGTATACAAAGCACTTTAATGTACATTAACAGGTGTGGCAGAAAAATGGACTGTTTTAATTAGTTTCTAAAGGTGGAATGCTATAATTAGCAACACTAAATGTTCGCTACATGTTTCAGGTATGTATGCCATTTGATGAGGTGGGGCGTTCGAGCAGGCATGAACGTGCTGTAGCTGTGGAGGCCTTGCTAGACGGGAATATCGTCGACATTTCATGAGTCTGTACCATCGGCACATGTAATCAGCTTACGAGTGAATAATTTCGAAGCAACAGGAAGTGCCACCAGGAAGTCCCAGAAGTTGTCGCTCGCAGGAACGAACAGAGGAAGTGCAAAATGTTGTAACAAGCAGTCCAAAGCGTACTGTGAGACAAACTGCGGAAGGAGTGGGAATGCCCAGTCGAAGCGTGCACAGAACTTTACGGAATCGTTTAAAGTTGCAACCGTACAAGATGTAAGTTGTGCAGCAGTTAAATGTAACTGATCATGCAAAGCTAATGCCTTTTGTCTGTTGAGTTGTTGACTAAAATTGGGAACAATAAAGACTTCTCAAATTTGCTATGGTCGAATAACGAGGCACATTTTCATCTCAGCGGTTATGTCAACAAACAAAACTACCGTTACTGTGATTACATCTTCGGCGAAAATCCCCATTAATGTACGAGTACAAAATAAATGCCTAGTCTTTGGAAGCGGCAACATCCGTCAAGTATCTGGGTGTGACTTCTCGAAATGATCTGAAATGGAATGATCAGCTTACACAAGTAACGGGTAAGACAGACTCTAGATTGCGGTTTATTGGTAGAATCCTAATGCGATGCAGTCCTTCAACAAAGGAACTACCTTACAATACGTCAATTCGTCCAGTCTTCAGAGTATTGTTCGTCTGTATGGGAACCTTACCAGTTGGGTCTGATTCAAGAGATTGAGAAGATCCAAAGAAGAGCGGCAAGATTCGTGACTGGTACATTTAGCCATCGTGAGAGAGTTACAAATCTCATAGAAAGTTTGAAGTGGGACACACTGGCGCGCTAAACGGAAGGGACTGCTCACTAAATTCCGAAATCCGATCTTCACCGAGGATGTAGAGCAGATATTATTACCTCCAACTTTCAAATCGCGCAACGATCACTATTCAAAGATAAGGGAAATTAGAGCTCGTACTGAGGCGTTCAGACAGTCGTTTTTCCCTCGCGCGATCCGCGAGTGGAACAGAGAGAGAGTGCGGGGGGGGGGGGGGGGGGTGAATATAACTTTGGCGCGAATTGTGTCCTCCGCCACACACGGCTTGGTGGCTAGCGGAGTATATATGTAGATGTAGAGGATAATTAACGTGGACGAGCAACCAGAATTACATGTAAGTTGTATACTGCCGCGGTTGACACGTTTTTCGCACCTCAGCAACGTCTCGTTGTACTGGATTTCAATGGCAGCATTGCGGAGAGTGTATGGACTTATCGGTCTGTGATTACATCTTTGGATTTTCCTGAAACACAAGGTGTATGCTAGACGTCTGCACAATTCATGCAGAAATCAAAAACATTCTTGTGCACATGCTTGAACGTGCCGGGAACGATTTGCATCTCAGATTGAGTGTCAACGTAACAATGGTGGCCACCTACAAGGCATCATTTTAAAAAACATGAACAGTACGTGAAATGACAATACGCAAGCATTGTGTTGCGACTGAAAATGTTTTTCGATAAAATCCTCGGCCTATTTCGCTGAATCCAAATAGGGTCCGTTTTTCTGCCACACCTTGTATACATGCGAATAGTGTAAAGCACCACAACACACCAAAAAGTTTTTGCAACTCCAAGACTGTATAGACAGACGACGATATCACAGACATGAAAGTGCCAGATGTATTACAATATGTACACTGATGTTGTTGTTGTGGTCTTCAGTCCTGAGACTGGTTTGATACAGCTCTCCATGCTACTCTATCCTGTGCAAGCTTCTTCATCTCCCAGTACCTACTGCAACCTACATCCTTCTGAATCTGCTTAGTGTATTCATCTCTTGGTCTCCCTCTACGATTTTTACCCTCCACGCTGCCCTCCAACACTAAATTGGTGATCCCTTGATGCCTCAGAACATGTCCTACCAACCGATCCCTTCTTCTGGTCAAGTTGTGCCACAAACTTCTCTTCTCCCCAATCCTAAAGCTGCATGCCCTCGGGAAAAATTACGGCTGTAGTTTCCCCTTGCTTTCAGCCGTTCGCAGTACCAGCACAGCAAGGCCGTTTTGGTTATGTACACTGATATGACAGTAAAAAAATTGAAAAGTATGAACGTTACTTTGCATGCAATTTACATTCAGTAAGCGCTGATTACAACTAAAATAATAAGTAAAAACAAGTTTGTTGGAAAAGTTGCTGAAACGACACTCTCTACGGAAAACGAACGCCGCACCAAGAAGGAATTATCCGAATGGGACGGAAGTCGGTAGATGTGATGTACACGTACAGACAAACGAATGATTACAATTTGAGCAAGTCAATAACGCGTTGGTCCACGTCTGGCCGTCATGTAGGCAATTACTCGGCTGAGCACTGATTGATAAGAGTCGTTGGATGTCTTCCTGAGTAACATCAAACCAAATTCCGTCCAACTGGCGCATTAGATCGTCAAAATCCCGAGCTCATTGCAATACACTGTCCCTAACGCTCCAAATGTTCTCAACTGAGGAGAGATGCGGAGAACTTTCTGGCCAGTGTAGGGTGCAGCAAGCACGTAGACGAGCAGTAGAAACTCTCACCGTGTGCGGGAGGGCATTGTCTTCCTGAAATATAACCCCAGGATGACTTGCCATGAAGGGCAACAAAACGAGGCGTAGAATGTCTCTCGAGATGCCGCTGTGGTGCGAGGATGCCGCGGATGACAACTACAAGTGTTCTGCTATGAAAAGAAATGGCACCCCGGACCACCACTCCTGGTTGTCGGGCGTATGGCGGACGACTGTCAGATTGGTATCCCACCCGCTGTCCGTAGCTTCTCCAGGCACTTCTTCGTCGATCATCGGGGCTCATTGCTGAAGTCAATTCTATCCGGTCATGATATTCCTCAGGAGGGCATCCAACAACTCCAATGGCAAGCCGAATAACTGATTGTATAAGGGCCAGAGGCGGAACAACGCGTTGCTGACTTACCCAATTTGTGTAGTCTTTCTCAAGAGTAAATAAAAAAAAAGGTTCAAATGGCTCTGAGCACTATGGAACTCAACATCTGAGGTCATCAGTCCCGTAGAACTTAGAACTACTTAAACCTAACTGACACACATCCATGTCCGAGGCAGGATTCGAACCTGCGACCGTAGCGGTCACGCGGTTCCAGACTGAAGCGCCTAGAACCGCTCGGCCACAATGGTAGGCAAGAGTAAGACATCTGATTTTTGTAACCATTTGTTTGTACATGTACATCACATCTAGTGTTTTGCGTCACATTCGTGTAATTCCTTCGTGGTCTGTGTGTGTCTTTTTTTTCTTGTTTTATAGTGTATTATGTAAATATTGCGGTATACATAGGGAACAAAATAAATGATGAGAGACGAGGAATGTATAGGGTAATTAATGAAGAAGTACTGAATCGAATTGGGGAAAAAAGAGTTTCATGGCAGATCTTGAAATCCTGAAGCATGGAGGAACAGATTATACTACAGTGTACAGGTTCATGAGAGTGTAGGCTGCCGAAGTTATGCTAGGATGAAGACAGCGTGGAAAGTTGCGTTAAACCAGTTTTTGAGTTGAAGGCAGTACGATATTCTACATAGATTCACGTAGTCTGGATTACGATATTCCTTAATTCCTTTAAGGTCAGTACCGCCATTAGACTGTTTTTTATTTGCAGTGTTACATTTACACGATCATGATTTCGGCTTTAAAGTGACATTATCAAGTGTTTTAATGTTCATCATCATCAGTTATCTGCTATATTAGCAGGTCCTTGCCTCTCCATTTTCTGCCATCCATTGCTTCCTTCTTAAGGCTGCTGTATGTTGTACCGTCCATCATGTCATCCAGTATCTGGAATCTCTCCCTTCATCGCTTCCTTTTCCCTTCTACACAACCTTCTAAAACTGATTTTATCAGTCCGTCATTCTTTCTTAATATATGCCCAATCCAATTTCTTTTTCTTCTCTTTATTACATCTAGTAACCGTCTTTTCTCTCCCACTCTTCTCAGTACCTCTTCATTTTTTACTCTGTCCATCCAACTTATTCTTTCCATCTTCCGCCATGTCCAGATCTCAAAAGCCTCCAGCCTTTCTCTGTCTTTTTTCCTCATAGTCCACGTTTCAGCGCCATATAGAAGAACACTCCATACAAGACATTTTATGAGTCTCTTTCTGAGTTTGCCCAGACCGCTGCAGAAGATTCTCCTTTTCTTATAAAACGCCTCTTTTAATGTTATACAGTGCCTAAGATGGCATACCGTCGTATTTAAAATACACTATTAGACACATACGACAGTATACCATCTTAGGCACTGTATAACATTAAAACACTTGATAATGGCACTTTACAGCCGAAATCATGATCGTGTAAATGTAACACTGCAAATAAAAAACAATCTAATGGCGACACTGACTTTAAAGAAATATATTATGACTGTGGCCCCACATTATGAAAAAATTATTAAATTCCTTAATTCGGCTTAAATTCGTAACAAATTAACGAACGAAAAAGATGCGACGAACATAAACGAATAGTGAAGACAATATGGATGCTTTCGGGTCTACGGCCGCCCTCCCGACTTTCTCACACGGGAAAGACGATGCGAATTGTGCAGCGAGAGAAAGCGGGGCGGTTTCTTTGGCCGTGCAACCGTCGCAGCAGCGGACAAAGGGGGCCAGCGCCGGGGTGGAGTGGCGACTGTTCCCGCGTAGTCGTGTTGGTCCAGCTCTGGATTACGGCCGTAGTTACCGGAAAAAAGGGACGCCGTCCACCTGATTTCCGCTCGTCATTCACACCGGCCACAATGCGCGGTCAGCCTGCGCGGACAATACGCGGCTCGCAGGGTCGCGGGGGGGCAGATGCACACTCCCTCGCCTCGCCCAAAGGGGTGGCGCTGCCCCAGCCCTTCACAGTTTCCAATTTCGTGAAAACTCCATTTACAATCGTGAAATGGGAATGGCAGGCTGCGGCCATTAAGTGTGGAGGGGAGACCGCGGGGGCGAGCCGCACAAAAAGGGAGGCGCAGATGGCGGGCCGAAACAATGGCCGGTCAAGCCCCGCCGGTCACTTCCGCTGCCCCCTGCCCGGCACGGTCAGCACGCATGCAAAAATACCGCGGCCCGCAGTAATGGCCGCCAAATTACGGTGAGTCACGCGCGAACTGACCGGCCGGGTAAACACGCCGAGCAAGACACGCAGCCGCCACGCGACACTCGGCAAACGCCCACCACCTCCCTGCCTCCTCCCCACCCCCGCCCGCTACCATGAAACCAGCAAGCTGCTGCTCACTCTTCACAGCAGAGAAGTTTACATTCACGTTTTCAAAAAGCGTCATCGAACAGACGCACCAAACTTTGATCCTCTATCTCTGATGTCGGTCTACTGCAGACTTTTGGGACATGTTTTATGCACACGTGTTACGAAATTCCTAGAGATCGAAAATCTCCTGTGTAGGAATCAACGATTGGGCGAAGCCTAGCTCGCTCTGTTCGCCCACGAAACCTAGAAAGCAGTAGACACCGGCACTCAGGCTGGTAACCGTGTTCCTCGATTTCTGAATGACTTTCGATACAGTTCCAAACTGCTGCCTAACGAACAAAATACGAGCGTACAGAATATCAGAGCAACTGTGTGACTGGGCTGAAGAGTTTCTAGCGAACAGAATACAACATATCATTTTCGAAGGGGAGGAATCCTTAGACGAAAAACGAACTACGAGAGTACCCTAATGGGGTGTTATAGGACCATTACTTTACACAATATGTATGAATGACATAGTGGATAGCGTTGGAAGTTACATAACGCTTTTCGTGCATAATGTTGCTGTTTACAGAGAAGTCGCAACGCTAGTATAAAATCGTAGAGAAATACAGAAAGACCTACAAAGGACCGACGCTTGGTGTAGGGATTGGCAATTGACCCTCGCCGTAAACAAATGTAACGTATTGCGTGTAAATAGACGGAGAGTCCCATATGATCACACAATTGTAAAACAATCACTGGTAGCAGCAGTATCCGCAAAATATGTAGGAGTAAGCGTAGGAAGCGATTTAAAGTGGAACGACCACATAAAACAAATCGTCCGTAATTAAGATTACAGACTGAGAGTCTATGGAAGAATACTCAGGAAGTGCAGTCCACCCTCAGAAGAGGCAGCTTGCGAAAGCCTCGTTCCATTAACACTTGAATATCTGCCTGGGACCCGTAGGACCGAGAGAGGACGTAGAGAAGATCCAAAGAAGAGAATCGCGCTTCGTCACAGGTTCGTTTAGCAAGCGCGGAAGTGCTACAGAGATTATCATCTGACTACAGTAGCAGACGCTACAGCAAAGGTGTTCTGCGTCATAATGTGGTTTACTGCTGAAACTCGAAAGTGTACGTTCCTAGAAGAATCAACCAATATATTGCTTCCTCCTACAAATATCTCGCAAAAAGGTTATTAAGGTAAAATCTAAGACATTCAAGTTCATATGGAGGCTTTACCAGAATTCGCTCTTCCCGCGAATCCCTCACGATCAGCAAAGGGAGATGTGATAGAGGCACAAAACGTACCCTCCGCCACCACAGAAACTACACTTGGGCACATATGATAAAGTGGCTTGATGATTCTAGGTGTAGATTGCGAAAAGATACAATGTAACAGGATACAGTATTGCCGAATGAACGATTTCCTTTTTGTCCAAGACGTCAGGCTATCAGATACACTCTCCGCTATTTTCTGCTAATAAGAAGCTTCCCCTTACTTCAGTAAACATTTCTTGGCCGAGATGGCGTGGTTGATACATAAAACTATTCACTGACGGGTCATCCCGATCTGCAGAAGACATCTCTGGAGATAAATCGGCAATTGCCTCGAGAGAAAGGGGTTCTGAATTATAGAGCGGTACGGAAAGCGCCACTATTCCTCAGGTGATGCCCAATGCTGTATTAGGTTTGGCTGATGGCAACGTTGTCGACTAAAAGTAAACGAGCCTTACTCTGAGGGCGCAAAGTCGCTACCCGTATTTTATTTTATTTAACATCCTCTTCTTTTTTGTTAAAATTATCTTGGTGCTTATAAATCTCTATTCTACGCACGTGCGGATAGTAATGGGTTGTCTTGTGTGAAACACCACTCTCATAAAATTTTTATCACTGTCTCCGTTTTGAAGCGCGTATTCCACTATGGCCGATTTGCCACTTTTATGTTCGGCTGCGCGAGTGTTTTTATTTTCGTGTTTCCAGCGAATATACTATATGATCGGGAGTACCCGGACACTTACTATTTGACATATGAGGTGTTTTTACTCTTCCTCTTTATGACGGTCTGAACTCGTCTTTATGACGGTCTGAACTCTGCTTGGGACACTTTCAACGAGCTGTCTGAATGTCTATAGCGGAATTGCAGCCAATTCAACCTCAGAAGAGTCTAAACTAAAAATATTAGTCACGCTGGACGCTGGGGTCTGTAAAGAAATAGACGCTCTAACACATCGCAAAGAGTTTTCATTGGTTTCAGGCCGGGACCTGGGGCACGCCAATCCATTTCAGAAATGTTATTGTCCAAAGCCATTGCGTCACTCATATTGCTTTATGACTGGGTCCATTGTCATGCTGACACGATCATCGTCTCAGAATTGTTCCTCTAGGATACGCAGTACAAATGTGTTCATATCCCTCCGCATTTAGCGTTTTCCTAAGCACAATAAGGGGCCCACACCGTAGGCACGAAAAACACTCGCATACCGTAACACCACCTCCTCCGTGCTTCATTACTAACACTACACATGGCGGCAGGTACACTTCTCCACGCCTTTTCCACTGCCAAACCATTCCATCGGCCTGTCACAGAGAGTAGCGTGGTTCATCACTCCAAATCACTCGTTTCCAGTTATCCACTGTCCAATGGCGTCGCTTTTTACATCACTTCAAGTACCGCTTTGCACTGACAACAGTAAGGGGTGGCTTCGATGAGGAGCTGCTCGACTAACCTTCGCAATGCTCGACGGTTACTGCCCGTCAATGTATGACGTCTACCTGGCCTTGGTTTAGCTGTGGTTAGCGCTTCCATTTCACAGTCGTATCACCAAACAATCGAGTTGGGCAGATGTCGAAGAGCTGAAATGTCTCTGATGTTATAATTAAATTTTCCCCGAGACATTTAAGTCTCATCTTGACCTGCAACAATGATGAAAGCTGAAGAATTGGGTCCCGGCCGCAACACAAACTTTACTTCGATTCTTCAGCTTCCATTTTTATTGTCACAGATGTATTTGTTACTCAGGTGACATCCAATGACCAGCCCATTGTCGAAGTTACTGCGCTCTCCTTATCGATCAATTTGCTGTTACTGCTTCTTTACTGCCAAAACAATACGCCTCGGCCCTTTTATAACGGCGGGCCAGCCTCTTGTGACATATAGTGGCCAATTCCGCATTACATAAAGATGTGCCGAAACTTCTGATCAGATAGTGTACGTGGCCACAACTACATGCAATTTTATTCACGTCATCTGTCGCTAGTGGATTGCGTACATCTTTGGTAGCTCTCAGGTATTTTGTTTCCGTAAAAGATGTTGAGTACTGCATATAAACAGGCGGAAATACAAATAATTGTTCACAAGACTGGCGACAAACGGTTATGCAGGACATCCACGTAAACCTATTTGTAGGGAGAGGAAATAGCAGAATAAGGTAGTACAATACTACTCACTATGAAAAGAAGAGCAGCGCATTTCGACAAGAGTTCGTTCGTCAAGCACCACTGCGTCACAGAGAAGCTCATCCAGCTAGAACGGCAGGCCCCCTTCAAACATAGTGCATCCTGGTGGATTTGGCTTTAAAATTTCTAGATCGCATACTTCGGTAACAGACAAAGAAAATACTACTTCTTTCTAATTGCGTTATGAGAAATGCACACGAAAGAAAATTTAGAGAAATTTGACCCCTATCGAGGATTACTGACAGTGGTTTTTCCCGCGCACCATTCGCGCGCCTGGACCAACAATGGCTGTGCGCGACACGGGGTCACGTACTACCATTCAAATGGCTCGGAGCACACACAGCTCGGGACTTAACATCTTAGGTCATCAGTCCCCTAGAACTTAGAACTACTTAAACCTAACTAACCTAAGGACATCACACACAACCATGCCCGAAGCAGGATTCGAACCTGCGACCGTAGCAGTCCCGCGGTGCCGGACTGAAGCGCCTAGAACCGCACGGCCACCGCGGGCGGCCACGTACTACCGTGCGCTGCACATCGTGGCCTACGGGGAACAGGCATATACACTACTGGCCATTAAAACTGCTACACCACGAAGATGACGTGCTACAGACGCGAAATTTAAACGACAGGAAGAAGATGCTCTGATATGCAAATGATTAGCTTTTCAGAGCCTTCACACAAGGTTGGCGCCGGTGGCGACACCTACAACGTGCTGACATAAGGAAAGTTTCCAACCGATTTCTCATACACAAACAGCAGTTGACCGGCGTTGCCTGGTGAAACGTTGTTGTGATGCCTCGTGTAAGGAGGAGAAATGCGTACCATCACGTTTCCGACTTTGATAAAGGTCGGATTCTAGCCTATCGCGATTGCGGTTTATCGTATCGCGACATTGCTGCTCGCGTTGGTCGAGATCCAATGACTGTTACCAGACTATGGAATCGGTGGGTTCAGGAGGGTAATACTGAACACCGTGCTGGATCCCAACGGCCTCCTATCACTAGAAGTCGAGATGACAAGCATCTTATCCGCATGGCTGTAACAGATCGAGCAGCCACGTCTCGATCCCTGAGTCAACAGATGGGGACGTTTGCGAGATAACAACCATCTTCACGAACAGTTCGACGACGTTTGCAGCAACATGGACTATCAAGCTCGGAGACCATAGCTGCGGTTACCGTAGACGCTGCATCACAGACAGGAGCGCCTGCGATGGTGTACTCAACAACGTACTACCGTGCGCTGCACATCGTGGCCTACGGGGAACAGGCATATACACTACTGGCCATTAAAATTGCTACACCACGAAGATGACGTGCTACAGACGCGAAATTTAAACGACAGGAAGAAGATGCTCTGATATGCAAATGATTAGCTTTTCAGAGCCTTCACACAAGGTTGGCGTCGGTGGCGACACCTACAACGTGCTGACATAAGGAAAGTTTCCAACCGATTACTCATACACAAACAGCAGTTGACCGGCGTTGCCTGGTGAAACGTTGTTGTGATGCCTCGTGTAAGGAGGAGAATTGCGTACCATCACGTTTCCGACTTTGATAAAGGTCGGATTCTAGCCTATCGCCATTGCGGTTTATCGTATCGCGACATTGCTGCTCGCGTTGGTCGAGATCCAATGACTGTTACCAGATTATGGAATCGGTGGGTTCAGGAGGGTAATACTGAACACCGTGCTGGATCCCAACGGCCTCCTATCACTAGAAGTCGAGATGACAAGCATCTTATCCGCATGGCTGTAACAGATCGAGCAGCCACGTCTCGATCCCTGAGTCAACAGATGGGGACGTTTGCGAGATAACCACCATCTGCACGAACAGTTCGACGACGTTTGCAGCAGCATGGACTATCAAGCTCGGAGACCATAGCTGCGGTTACCCTAGACGCTGCATCACAGACAGGAGCGCCTGCGATGGTGTACTCAACCTGGGTGCACGAATGGCAAACCGTCATTTTTTCGAATTAATCCAGGTTTTGTTTACAGCATCAGGATGGTCGCATCCGTGTTTGGCGACATCGCGGGGAACGAACATTGGAAGCGTGTATTCGTCATCGCCATGCAGGCGTATCACCCGGCGTGATGGTACGGGGTGCCACTGGTTACACGTCTCGGTGACCTCTTGTTCGCATTGACGGCACTTTGAACAGTGGACGTTACCATTCAGATGTGTTACGACCCCTGGCTCTACCCTTCATTCAATACCTGCGAAACCTTACATTTCCGCAGAATAATGCACGACCGCTAGTTTCAGGTCCTGTACGTCCCTTTCTGGATACAGAAAATGTTCGACTGCTACCCTGGCCAGCACGTTCTCCATATCTCTCATCAACTGAAAACGTCTGGTCAATGGTGGTCGAGCAACTGGCTCGTAACAATACGCCAGTCACTACTCTTGATTAACTGTGGTATCGTTTGAAATTGCATGGGCAGCTGTACCTGTACACGCCATCCAAGCTCTGTTTGACTCAATGCCCAGGCGTATCAAGGCCATTATTACTGCCAGAGGTGGTGGTTCTGGGTACTGATTTCTCAGGATCTATGCACCCAAATTGCGTGAAAATGTAATCACACGTCAGTTCTAGTATAATAAATTTGTCGAATGAATACCCGTTTATCATCTGCATTTCTTCTTGGTGTAGCAATTTAAATGGCCAGCAGTGTATGTACACGGTCCAGTCACACTAATGTGACCACCGCCTATGTTCGATTCAACGTGCAGTGACCTTTCACAGACAGCAAGTGGCAGCATTAACACTGTAGGTATACAAAACACGTCTGGGTCAGGAAACAGTGGACGTATTGTCGTAATACGTAAACGGAGCGATTTACGTGACGTCCAAAAGGATGTATCATTGGCTTTCGGGCCAATGGTGGATGCATTTCCGAAACGGCTAAGTTTGTAAACTGTCCCCTCGCCGTCGCGGTTAAAGTATACTGTGCACGGCAAAATGCCACTATACAAAACCGGCGCCGAGGTAACTGTGGTGCTCCAGGGGTCGTATATGACAGGGCTGAACGACTGCTGCGCACGGCTGTGCACTTGTTGAGAAACTGTCCACCCGCATGAACCAATGGGCTACAAGTAGTGTCTCCTCATCGACCGTCCAGCCAACTTTTCTGCGTATGAGCCTCTGCAGCAGGCGTCTAGTTCAGCGCCCATGCTGGCTGTTGTTCATCGGCGACGAAGGCTGGAATTTACACGCCAGTTCTGCAACGAGACGCTCACTGAGTGGCACAAGGTGGCCTTCTCAGATGAATCATGTTTTATGTTTCATCGCTTAATGCCAGTTCTCGTGTGCGGCGTGAAACGACTGAAAGCAAACACCCTACAACCATCTTCGGAAGGTTCCAGGCCGGAGGAGGGAGAATTATAGTCTGTAGAATGATTTCGTGGCATTCCGTGGTGATCTCGTCATTCTGGAGGCATAACAGATCAACACAATTAAGAATCTATCCTTGGGGACCAACCGTACATGCGGTTTGTTTTTCCTCGGTACAATGGCCTCTAACAGCAGGACAATCCAACGCGTCACACAGCTCGCGGTGTACGTGCCTGATTCGAAGAGAACCAGGATGAGTTTACCGCACTCTCCTGCCACCAAACTCCACGGATATAAATCCAGTCGACAATCTATGGGAACCCCCTCGATCGGGCTGTACGCGCCATGGATCCTCAAACGAGTCCCCTAGCGCTGGTGACCATGGCACTCGAATAGGCATGGTTCCATATCCCTGTCGGTATCTTTCAGAACCTCACTGAACTTCTTTCTGCACGTCTCGCGCGGTCCATGTTGCAAAAGGCGCTTATCCAGGCTTTTGACAGGTGGTCACATGAATGTGACTGGACAGTGTAGGTGAAGAAACATGCAGACGGCACAAGACACTTATGGTCAAGTCTGAAGATTTTACGAGAAACAAATTGTACTTTCGGTGAGATTATGGCTAGTTTCAGACACTTTTTTATGATTTTTGTTGTAGTATATAGTTGAGGAGCTTTGAAGCTACCGTGATTAAAAATGAGTATAAAGCAGTTATGGACTGTGCGGCTGGTTCCGGCGAAGGTTCGAGTCCTCCCTCGGGCATGGGTGTGTGTGTTTGTCCTTAGCATAATTTAGGTTAAGTAGTGAATAAGTTTAGGGATTGATGACCTTAGCAGTTAAGTCCCATAAGATTTCACACACATTTGAACATTTTTTTAGTATAAACGCAATACCTTGGATTGGTTCCTGAAATTAAGAACACAAATGTTTCACGAATATTTCAAAATGTACTGTTGAAACTGCAGACCTCAGGGTTCCGTTTGCTCTTCTGTAGCTCTGTTTTCCCGTGGTATCAGAGTAGCAAGCTAAAAACATCAACCGCAGGGTTATATTCTAAAATAGGTCAGTTATTTTTTATGAACTGATCATGTTTCCAAGCTAATTATTATACTTCAGTGTTTTCGTAAAATTATACTAATAAAAATGCACATTTTTGCACAGTGAAAGAGTATTTTGTAAAAGGTATCATGGTCACCTTCGTAAAATTCTTTGAAAAATCCCCTACTGCCTTTATCAAGTTGGAATGACGGTGCTTTAGAACCCTCCTCAACCAGTTACATGGAAATGGTAGTGTAACACCTAGACAACGCAGCAGAAGGAAACAAGTGACGGCAGAAGACGGGCGATTAATGTCTTTGCTGCTGTTACAGTTGATCTGCATGTTAGTTCCCGCGCAGTCGCACAAACAAGTGGCCGAGTCAGGCAAGTGTCCTACGCGTTCTCGATAGACATAGGCTCCATCCCTATCACATCTCTCTCCATCAAGAGCTGCATGGTAACGATGAAGAGAATAGTGTTAGTTTCTCTACATGGGCACTAAGACAGGATACTATAAATGTATCATGTATCTTGTTTACTGATGAAGGCACATCAATCACAGCTAGGTAAACTGCCGAAACATGCACTATTGATCTGTTAACAAACCCGTTGGCTTCGTCACGTGGAACACAGCGTCCATGGAGTATAAACGTGTGCTGTGGACAGTGAACCATCTGCTCATAGGCCGTTTTTCATAGACGGAACACTGAACGCGCACAAGTATCACAGCCTCCTAAAGGACCATCTTCAACTGATGCTAGAACACATTCCTCTGCAGACTTTTAGGAACCTGTGGTACCAACATGATGGCTGTCCAGCCCATAGTGCACGAAGCATGTTTTCACCAAATGTTTACAAATCGTTGGATTGGACGCGGAGAACCTGTTCCTTGGCCGTCTCATTCTCCGGATTTGACGCTTATAGACGTTTATCTGTGGGGAGAGCTGAAAGACGCTGTCTACAAGGATATACCACCCACCTACACACAATGATATGCGACGATGTATGCTGGGACATCTCCGCTGAAATGCTAGCACGTATGCAGCAATCGTTCCATACCAAGTTGGAAGCGTGTATTGGCGTTGTCGGTGGTCATTTTGAATACATCCTGTGATGGCCAATTGACTCCTTATGGGACAAAATCTACTGTAGCGATGGAACAAAGACATTTGAGAAGAAGTATGCAGCACCTAGTGCCACACTAATACCACCGTTGTCCTGAACAAAGTAGTGGATACCTGGTAACCACCCACACTCCCGGCTGTGGATGCCTTGGAAATATTGCCGCACACTATCAGATTTATTGACTAATTAATTAAAAGGTACCCCTTGTGTGTGTGGCCAGTTTTTGCGTTGCGTCCTATTCGTGGATACTATTGCTCGAATATTTGGCGGGAGTGGATCCCGAAACTGCCAGGTTTCCAAACCCTTCTCTTGCTCCTCCTGGATTTTTGTCCCTTGCGCCCTATGGTGCATACTGGCACAGTTAGGTCATTTGATAGAAAGTTGATATGTTGGAGGTAGCTGAAAATTGCAAATTTAAGCTCAATTGCAAGCTATGTCCTCAAACAATTTGTGTGATGGACAAAGACCGCAACAACAAATATCTCTGCAAGACAGAGTCCTCTGCGAAGTATCGATGCAAATGCACTATTTTTTCTGGTCGGACAGTATAGTACAGCACTGTACTCGAATGCATCCAGTCACTTCCAATCGCAAATTCTACAGTTGCAGTGCAATTGCTCTGTTTTCTGTATGACTGTCTGTGCGTGTGTTGGGGATGGCTCGATTAAGATCGAGATAAAATGCATTACAATACATGTAGCAGCGGCAACATGGGTTGCAAATATGGGCTTAATACCGCGTTCCTTATCCGAATAACTTCTAAATTTGATGATAAGGATGATTTTATTGCAAGCTTACACGGCTGGCGATGTGCACCTGCACTTTTGGTCTGTCAATACACACCTCGCGATCATGGTCTATATTCAATGTTGCGGTATTTGTGTGGAAGACCACTTCATTCGGAAGCAATACCATACCTAGATTTATAAAGCATGTATACTTTGTAACATGGATATCGTTAGTGATACTTGTGTGTGCCTGTAGGACGAAGACTACTTTTAATGCAGAGTGATAGTAACATGCTCGTTGCGATAGTGTTTTTAACATCTAGTCGCTTATAAGACGATTACGTCTCTCTTCCAAAGACACACTGCTACCACTCGCAAGAAAAATAAATGAGACATGTCCATCCATCCGGGATTTTCGCTAAATAATGTTTGGTGCCACCAGTATTCATGTATTGGCTAGTGGATGTGTGATAGATTCACTGTGATTGGGAGGCTTATAAAATTTGTGTTGGGGGTGTAAAGTTACTGTGGTCATTGTTCCGACATGTGCAAAGAAGACGACCATGTCCAGATGTAAGGGAAATACTCATTTGATGCGGGAGATTGAGATTTCAGTACAGAGCTAGCCTTATGGGGCGTGAAGGATCTTACGTGGAAAATTATGTCCAGTCATAAGAGGAATATAGATACTGATATTTCCACCGCCACAGCCACAAGGGGGAGGTATTTCCAATAATTCGCGCACTGCCGAATGTCACCAGATTGGAGCTACGATCGTGACTTTTAATTGTAATTACAGTAATAAAATGTGGCTGGTTTCGTAGAACGACACCGCTTGGCGTGCGAGGTGCATAGCGGAGCTAGCTTGTGGCCAGAATGAATGGGCATTTCCGGCTTAAGGCTCTCGCGAGTGGCAACCACAAAGAAAAGTTACGGCCGACTTGTCAGTTCTTGCCCACAGTGCAGGGGCAAGTTGTAGCAGCGGTGCCCTCTGGATAGCTGAATAACAAATTAATACTCAGTATGCGTTGGGCTGTCTGCACGATCGTGTGTGTTGCATGTATTCTCCATGAAAAATTGAGAGATTTAATAACGATCACTGCCAAGGGTAGGCATTGGACGTATTGATACCATCCGAATTCCTACCACTGCAATTATCCCCAGATGCCAACCATGGGCGGGGTTGGTGTACACTGGCATATATGCACGTGTACAACTGCGGCTGCGGTCGCGGTTGCAGAGGGAGTTTTCACTGACCTCTTAGTGTTGACGCTGGCAGTGTATGAGGGGATTGGCGCACTGCGTGTGGAAATCAGGACATGAGTACGCAGGATATTCGAGTGTTTCAGTGATCTCCAACATCTAGCCATGACAACTACTGCTAGTGACTGGATCATGTTTTAAGTGCGTCGTGTCTAGTACTTCCCAATACATCACGGTGGACCCTGTCTTGCAGTAGTATTTGCTGTTGTCTCTGTATTATCATTTGGACGTCATAAGCGAGTGACTGCGTGTGAGATCGCTCTCCAAGTTTTTATATATTTTTAGGTTTCAGATACATGTTTGAACGGTTTTTGTGATAATATTTACTATATAAGTGACTTATTAGTGGTTTCTTCATTCACCTCTGCCTTTCTTGTGTTGTGACCTGATATTTGTGAGTGTTTCGTATCGAGCAACGTAACCTCTTACCTGTGTTTACATTCCGCGCTGACCAGTTGCAGCTGTACGCATCGAAAGCTAAGTACTAATTAATTGTTTGTCTATAGTGGTTTATTTAGGAACTTTAGTAGTCTTCAACCGGAGTTTTTTGTGTTTTCTGGTGAAATAATTTCAGAAGAACCTTTTGGGAACTGTTTTCAGCTTCGTTACTGTGTCATTAGACGTTTGATTCTCTTTCTGTATTAGTCTTTTGTTATATTCACATTTGTTGTTTATTAATACTGTTAATAATAGTAGTTACTTCCCTTGTAGAGTAAGTTTGTGATTATTGTAGTCAGGTTATAAACATCTTCTTATTGTAGTAGCGGAACTTGTTGTTGTTGTTGTTGTGGTCTTCAGTCCTTAGACTGGTTTGATGCAGCTCTCCATGCTACTCTATCCTGTGCAAGCTTCTTCATCTCCCAGTACCTACTGCAACCTACATCCTTCTGAATCTGCTTACTGTATTCATCTCTTGGTCTCCCCTTACGATTTTTACCCTCCACGCTGCCCTCCAATACTAAATTGGTGATCCCTTGATGCCTCAGAACATGTCCTACCAACCGATCCCTTCTTCTGGTCAAGTTGTGCCACAAACTTCTCTTCTCCCCAATCCTATTCAATACTTCCTCGTTAGTTACGTGATCTACCCATCTAATCTTCAGCATTCTTCTGTAGCACCACATTTCAAAAGCTTCTATTCTCTTCTTGTCCAAACTATTTACCGTCCATGTTTCACTTCCATACATGGCTACACTCCATACAAATACTTTCAGAAATGACTTCCTGACACTTAAATCTATACTCGATGTTAACAAATTTCTCTTCTTCAGAAACGCTTTCCTTGCCATTGCCAGTCTACATTTAATATCCTCTCTACTTCTACCATCATCAGTTATTTTGCTCCCCAAATAGCAAAACTCCTTTACTACTTTAAGTGTCTCATTTTCTAATCTAATTCCCTCAGCATCACCCGACTTAATTCGACTACATTCCATTATCCTTGTTTTGCTTTTGTTGATGTTCATCTTATATCCTCCCTTCAAGACACCATCCATTCCGTTCAACTGCTCTTCCAAGTCCTTTGCTGTCTCTGACAGAATTACAATGTCATCGGCGAACCTCAAAGTTTTTATTTCTTCTCCATGGATTTTAATACCTACTTCAAATTTTTCTTTTGTTTCCTTTACTGCTTGCTTAATATACAGGTTGAATAACATCGGGGAGAGGCTACAACCCTGCCTTACTCCCTTCCCAACCACTGCTTCCCTTTCATGTCCCTCGACTCTTATAACTGCCATCTGGTTTCTGTACAAATTGTATATAGCCTTTCGCTCCCTGTTTTTTCCCCTGCCACCTTTAGAATTTGAAATAGAGTATTCCAGTCAACATTGTCAAAAGCTTTCTCTAAGTCTACAAATGCTAGAAACGTAGGTTTGCCTTTCCTTAATCTTTCTTCTAAGATAAGTCGTAAGGTCAGTATTGCCTCACGTGTTCCCATTTTTCTACGGAATCCAAACTGATCTTCCCCGAGGTCGGCTTCTACTAGTTTTTCCATTCGTCTGTAAAGAATTCGTGTTAGTACTTTGCAGCTGTGGCTTATTAAGCTGATTGTTCGGTAATTTTCACATCTGTCAACACCTGCTTTCTTTGGGATTGGAATTATTATATTCTTCTTGAAGTCTGAGGGTATTTCGCCTGTTTCATACATCTTGATCACCAGATGGTAGAGTTTTGTTAGGACTGGCTCTACCAAGGCCGTCAGTTGTTCCAATGGAATGTTGTCTACTCCGGGGGCCTTGTTTCGACTCAGGTCTTTCAGTGCTCTGTCAAACTCTTCACGCAGTATCGTATCTCCCATTTCATCTTCATCTACATCCTCTTCCATTTCCATAATATTGTCCTCAAGTGCATCGCCCTTGTATAGACTCTCTATATACTCCTTCCACCTTTCTGCTTTCCCTTCTTTGCTTAGAACTGGGTTTCCATCTGAGCTCTTGATGTTCATACAAGTGGTTCTCTTATCTCCAAAGGTCTCTTTAATTTTCCTGTATGCAGTATCTATCTTACCCCTAGTGAGATAAGCCTCTACATCCTTACATTTGTCTTCTAGCCATCCCTGCTTAGCCATTTTGCACTTCCTGTCGATCTCATTTTTGAGACGTTTGTATTCTTTTTTGCCTGTTTCATTTACTGCATTTTTATATTTTCTCCTTTCGTCAATTAAATTCAATATTTCTTCTGTTACCCAAGGATTTCTACTAGCCCTCGTCTTTTTACCTACTTGATCCTCTGCTGCCTTCACTACTTCATCCCTCAAAGCTACTGTTCTTCGCGCGCGGCGGCGGTAGCGTCTGTACGTCATCGTAGCGGCGTCCAATGCTGTTGCTTGTGCGGCAGCTGGCACACGACTGATAAGAGCGCCGCTACTAACTTCGCGGCAGTCCCAAACTCAAGGTTATCTAAACATTCAGACTCCGCGGCAGCGCCGACTACAGCCTGTGTTATCTCCATGTTATAAGGCCTGTGTAAACTCCGCGGCACGGCCCTAGTAATTTCCCAAAATCTTTATTAGCTAATTCTACAATATGATAAGTCCGGTAGGCGATGATGTCTCTGTCGACGAAACTTTCGAGGCCAGGAACATTGGGAACACCACTACCACCTCGCACAATGGCTACAGTAAGCCATCCATTACCTTGTGCAAATGTATCATTATTGTCTATACTGAAGTTAATTTTGCACCCATGAAAGATACATGGACCATCGACAAGTGCTGTTGAAGCAATGTTTTTAATGGCATTTTTCTTCTTGTCTGCGGCAGAAGACTCGTTTACATTTATTTTTCTTTTACTACGTGTGTACAAGGATAGGGCGGAGGTAGACATATATGAGGATTTCCCAAAATCTTTATTAGCTAATTCTACAATATGATAAGTCCGGTAGGCGATGATGTCTCTGTCGACGAAACTTTCGAGGCCAGGAACATTGGGAACACCACTACCACCTCGCACAATGGCTACCGTAAGCCATCCATTACCTTGTGCAAATGTATCATTATTGTCTATACTGAAGTTAATTTTGCACCCATGAAAGATACATGGACCATCGACAAGTGCTGTTGAAGCAATGTTTTTAATGGCATTTTTCTTCTTGTCTGCGGCAGAAGTGGATAACTCAATGTTTTCGATTGTTTTGTAAACTGTTCTTCGCGCGCGGCGAAGAACAGTTAGAAAAAGTAAAATTTTACCATGAGTGAGAAGTGTGGGCTTTGTCGTAGGTTCGTGAGTAGTGGATTGCGGTGTGAGACTTGTTCGAAGTATTTTCACTGGGGGGGAACGCAGTGAGGAAGCCAGTGGGCATTCTGGTGAGATCCTCTCCTGGAACTGCAGGTTATGTAGCAAGAGTAAGTTGATAGAGGAGCAGGAGCGTAAGATCTGTGCCCTTCAGGTGCAGTTGAAAAACGCACAGGAGGAGCTAGATAGGATGAGGCGGGAGAAGGGGGTTGGGGAATGGGAGCTGGCTGTTGGCAAGAGATCTGCTAGGAGAAGAAGATTTTCAGATAGTTTTACTATTGGTGTTTACAATAGATATGACCAACTGTCAGAGTCTAGTGGAGAGGAATCTCTAGTAGCTGTAGATGTAGGAAGTATGCAACAGACCTCAGTAGTTACGGTGGCTAGAACAGTATGAAAGTCGAAGAGGAAGAAGAAGGTTCTGCTGTTAGGTAGTTCTGATGGCAGAAGTGTAGGCCAGAAGCTGCAGGAAGTGCTGGGGAGTGAGTACCAGGTCACCAGCATTGTGAAGCCTAATGCAGGATTGGCTCAGGTGACTGTTAACATAGGGGGGTTATGTAGCGATTTTACGAAAGAGGATCAGGTAGTGATTGTGGGTGGGGCTGGTAATAGTATTGATAGGGATGGGGAGTATAACATAGATGGTGACCTGGAAAAGATAGCCACTCAGATGGGCAACACGAATGTGCATTTCGTGGAACTGTTTCAGCGTTACGATCGGCCTCATCTTAATACAGCCGTCAGACGTAATAACATGAGACTTGGGGGTGCGCTGATGACAGAAAGCATGGGTCACATTTCAGTGGTGTCGGTGGAGTCTATCAGCAGGACGGGTTTCACTAGACGTGGCCTGCACCTCAACAGGTATGGGAAGGGGAGGTTGGCAAAGCTTATAGGTGACAGCATAGGTGGGGTTGGTGGGATCACTCATGAGAAAATTCCTGCAGTAGTGGGTGTTAGAGCTGCACCTTTTTTAGATTGAAGTCAGCTGATAGGTATTCCTGCTTAAGGGAAGTCTCTCTAACAAAGGAACCACTTTCGACAAAGCTTAGGTATCCGAGTAATGAGGGAATTAGTATATTTCATCAAAATATACAAGGTATTAGAGATAAAGTTAGTGAACTGCTTATAGATGTTGACTCTGAAATTATTTGTATATCTGAACACTTCTTAAATAAGGAGATAATTCAGAGGCTTCCTTTACCAGGATACAGGTTGGCTGGCAGCTCTTCGAGGAGCTCTTTGCGGTGTGGGGGAGTAGCCATGTATGTGAAAAACGGATCCCATTTGAGTCAATTGATGTTTCAAAGTACTGCACTGAAAAGGTGTTTGAATGTTGTGCAGGTGTGGTTAAATTTAACGGAGCTAAACTTCTAACTGTTGTTGTTTATAGATCCCCAGACTCCAGTTTCACAACATTTTCGATAAAGCTAGAGGAGGTTCTTGGTTCACTTTATAGGAAATACAAAAAGTTAGTTATATGTGGTGACTTCAATATTAATTGTATAAGTGATTGTGCAAGGAAGAGGATGCTGGTAGACCTCCTTAATTCATGTAATCTTATGCAAACCGTATTCTTTCCAACGAGAATGCAAGGGAACAGTAGAACAACCATAGACAACATTTTTGTTAATTCCACATTACTAGAAGGGCATTCTGTTAGCAAAAAGGTGAATGGACTTCCAGATCATGATGCACAAATTTTAACTCTAAAAGATTTTTTGTGCTGCATCACGTGTTAAATATAGTCATCAGCTGTTTAGGAAAGCTGATCCAGTTGCTGTAGAGACCTTTGTAAACCTCATCAAGGAACAAGAGTGACAAGATGTTTATAGCGCTGATACAGTATACGATAAATATAATGCTTTTCTCAAGACTTTTCTCATGCTCTTTGAAAGTTGCTTTCCGTTAGAACGTTCAAAACAGGGTACTAGCACAAACAGGCAGCCTGGGTGGCTGACTAGAGGGATAAGAATATCTTGTAGAACAAAGTGGCAATTATATCAAAACGTTAGAAACAGTCAAAATCTAAATGCAGCAGCCTATTGCAAACAGTATTGTAAGGTGCTTAAAATGTTATTAGGAAGGCAAAAAGTATGTGGTATGCAGATAAAATAGCTAAGTCTCAGGATAAAATTAAAACCATATGGTCAGTCGTAAAGGAAGTGGCTGGTCTGCAGAGACAGGTCGAGGATATAGAATCAGTGCGTAGTGGGAATGTCCGTGTTACTGATAAGTCGCATATAAGTACAGTATTTAATAATCACTTTCTGAATATAGCAGGTGAACTAAATAGAAATCTAGTCCCAACAGGGAATAATATAGCGCTCTTAGAAAAAAGTGTTCCGAGACTGTTACCTGAAATGCTCCTCCATGATACTAACAAGAGGGAGATTGAGTTAATAATTAAATCACTAAAGAACTCTCATGGATATGGCGGGGTGTCTAGCAGAATACTGAAGTATTGTTCTATGTATGTTAGCCCAGTACTCAGCCATATCTGTAACTTTTCCTTTAGGAGTGGTCGGTTTCCTGACCGATTAAAGTACTCGGTAGTGAAGCCACTTTATAAAAAGGGAGACATTGGTAATGTTGACAATTTTAGACCTATTTCTATGCCATCGGTGTTTGCTAAAGTTATCGAGAAGGTTGTATATACAAGGTTACTGGAGCATTTAAATTCACATAATTTGCTGTCAAATGTTGTTTGGTTTTAGAAATGGTTTAACAACTAAAAATGCTATATTCTCTTTTCTCTGTGAGGTTTTGGACGGATTAAATAAAAGGTTGCGAACACTAGGTGTTTTCTTTGATTTAACGAAGGCTTTTGACTGTGTTGACCACAAAATATTACTGCAGAAGTTGGACCATTATGGAGTAAGGGGAGTAGCTTACAATCGGTTCGCCTCTTACTTTAAGAACAGAAAGCAGAAGGTAATTCTCCGCAATATTGAGAGTGGTAGTGATGTTCAGTCCCAATGGGGCACTGTTAAGTGGGGCGTTCCCCAAGGGTCGGTGTTGGGGCCACTGCTGTTTCTTATTTATATACATGATATGCCTTCTAGTATTACAGGTGATTCAAAAATATTTCTGTTTGCTGATAACACCAGCTTGATAGTGAAGGATCTTGTGTGTAATGTTGAAACAGTATCAAATAATGTAGTTCATTAAATAAGTTCGTGGCTTCTGGAAAATAATTTGATGCTAAATCACAGCAAGACTCAGTTTTTACAGTTTCTAACTCACAATTAAACAAGAACCGATATTTTGATCAGACAGAATGGACATATTATAAGCGAGACGGAACAGTTCAAGTTCCTAGGCGTTCGGATAGATAGTAAGCTGTTGTGGAAAGCCCATGTCCAGGATCTTGTTCAGAAACTAAATGCTGCTTTATTTACCATTAGAACAGTATCTGAAATAAGTGACACTTCAACACGAAAAGTAGTCTACTTCGCATATTTTCATACGCTTATGTCGTATGGTATTATTTTTTGGGGTAATTCTTCTGATTCAAAAAGGGTATTTTTGACTCGAAAACGGGCTGTTCGAGCTATATGTGGTGTAAGTTCGAGAACCTCTTGTCGACCCCTATTCAATAGTCTGGGAATTCTGACATTGCCCTCACAGTACATATTTTCTTTAATGTCGTTAGTTGTTAGCAATATTAGCCCATTCCCAAGAGTTATCAGCTTTCACTCAGTTAATACTAGGCAGAAATCCAATCTGCATGTGGAATGCACTTCCTTGACTCTTGTGCAGAAAGGAGTGCAGTATTCTGCTGAATCCATTTTCAATAAGCTACCACAAGAACTCAAACATCTTAGCAGTAGCCCAACTCTTTTAAGTCTAAACTGAAGAGTATCCTCATGGCTCACTCCTTCTATTCTGTCGAGGAGCTCCTGGAAGAGCTAAAAAATTAAGCAAATTCCAGTGTTACATTGTTGATTTTCTTTATTTAAACTTACGACTTGTCACCTGAATATGTTTTTTTTTTATATTTCATTTTATCTGTTTCAAATATCGTGTTATAACTTCATGTACTGACTCGTTCCATGACCATCGAGACTTCTCATTAATTTGGTCCCACGGAACAATAAATAAATAAAAATAAAAAAAGTAGGCCCTTCCTCTTCATCCTTCCGAATATAGTGGGAAGAGCCAATTTAGGAACTCTATAGTGCTATAAGAACCCAATTTCAACGTCAAATTTCCGGTAATCAATTAATTGTTTCTGATAGTTGTATTGCGAGCACCCACCTTTCCAGCCCCTCCTGCAAATTGTTTACGGACGTAGGATGCAACTGAGCAGAAATTTGAAATTTTCAGGTACCAAGGTACCTAACTGTGCCAGTATCCACCAATTGGATGCAAATAAAAAAAATCGGAAGGGAAAAACTGGGGTTTCGAAACCAGGCAGTTGTAGGGTCGAATCCCGCTAAATATTTCAATCCTAGTATCTACCAATAGGATGGAGGAAAAAACTAACTGCACACAAAAGGTATCGATTTAATTAATTAGTCAATCAATCTGATAGAGTGAGGCAATATTTCCAAGACAGGTATCCACTAATTTTTTCAGGACAAAGGTGGCGTGAGTGTGGCATACGACAGACCCTACCTTCTTCTTCTCAAGTGTCTCTGTTGCATCCTCTACAGGTTTCCATAGCAGTGAAAACATGAGAACAAAGTGATGTACTGAGTACCAACGCCAGGTCTGAATGAGTGGCGAGGGGGGAGGGGAGGGGGAGGGGGGCGAGCGGGGTATGTGTATGTTTGCCTACGATGGTTCACACAAATAGAAAGCATCCATTTGAGAGAGAGAGAGACAGACAGACAGAGAGAGAGAGAGAGAGAGAGAGAGAGAGAGTGGGAGAGCCCTTGTTTCAACAGGAATTTCTCAAATATCAAATACCAAAGTGTTATCTCCACCTGACCCTTTTCTCGGGGATTAGAGCGACATCCCATCTGTGCGCAGCAGCCAACAGTGGGCGCAAGAAAACGCAAGGCAGCTGGTGCATGGTACGGCCTGAGGATTCGCGATTGAAAGATTTTTAACAGTGTAATTACATCTGTTTGAAAGATTTTTAACAGTGTAATTACATCTGTTATGTTGAAAGTATTCCTTTGTGATCGGCGTAAAACAAAAAGCGATCGATTTAATTACTTCCTTTCGATGTATTTTACAAGACCATCTTCCAAAACAGCAGATTGATCAGCAAGACAGATTCAACCCCTGAGAATCGAATATTATAAATAAACAATATACCTTCTGCTATGTAATTGAATTTCCTGTCATGAGATCCCTCCTCTTCAGCACAGACCTTCCAATTTCCAGGTGGTGGGGGGGGGGAGTGGGGGCTAAAGGATTTGCAAGAGGGGGAAGGGTTAATTAATTGTTCTATTTAATTAATTGGTCAATCATACTGATAGAGTGAGAGGGGGTTTTTTGAATAACTCAGGCCTGAAAGTGTACTTGTATCAGTGACGGGGAAGGGGCAGGTTGGAGGTTTTCAGAAGGGTGAGGAGGAGGAGGAGGAGGAGGAGGAGGAGGGGAAGGAGAAGGGGTTTCTCAAAAGGATAGATTATTCCCAATGGGTCATAAATCAACCTCAGGGGTCATAATACACTTATCAGAACAATAGGTTAAGGGGAGGGGGAGGAGCAGAAATCAATCATACGTCACAATTTAGTTAATTTGTATATCAATTTGATATAAATTGGCATTTAACAATAGGTTAAGGGCCTGTCAATTGCAAGAGAACAATAGGTTAAGGCCTGACATAGAGCAGAACAATAGGTTTACCCCTGAATGTATACGTGCTCCTGATGTGGGCAAACTGCACTAACAAAATGCAAAATGCACCAGAACACAGGTTATTCCACTACTAATGACAGCTGTTTGCTTCGAATGCACCTCCATTACAGACGCCATTTTGGAGGCTGTGTATTTCGCCACCATCTATTGGAATCTATTGGGTCTTAAGTAAAGAGGTTCCATGATGTCCCACAGCAAATCCCACATTTTTTCAACTGAAACTGACCAAAAAAGAAATTTGTCGCATTACTTATTGAACGTCCCTCACAGATCATTGTACTTTGCATAGTTCAGGATATATGGCAACATGAACATAGAGTTGCGTAAAAAAGTGCCACATCATGGATGAAGTTTTAATTTGTTACTTCTTTTTGACTAACTTCAAATGGCTCTGAGCACTATGGGACTTAACATATGAGGTCATCAGTCCCCTGGAACTTAGAACTACTTTAAACCTAACTAACCTAAGGACATCACACACATCCATGCCCGAGGCAGGATTCGAACCTGCGACTGTAGCGGTCGCGCGGCTCCAGATGAAGCGCCTAGAACCACTCAGCCACATAGGCCGGCCTTCGACTAACTATTCGCAACACATTTCGCAGATAGTAGCCACATATATCATTGGATTTACCTGCAAAATTATGGCACTGTACGACTCATAGTCATCATAAACATTGAGCTACTTGAAAATGAAACTGCAAGGCGAAATTCAATAGAGATACAATTGAAATATGTGTACATATACATGTAAAATATTTTAAGTATATGTGAAATTAAGTTGACGTGTGCATATGCAAGCACAATCACGGGTAAAAAGTTCATACTAAAGCCCTGGAACGATTTCCATCAAATTTGTTAGACATATTAGTTACGGTGTGGAAGGAAATTTTATGGTACGTTCCTATGGGAGCAAAATGCTGAGTTCATCGGTCCCTAGGCTTACACACTACTTAATCTAACTTGAACTAACTTAAGCTAAGAAAAACACACGCACCCTTGCCCGAGGGAGGACTTGAACCTCCGACGGGCGAGCCGCGCAAACCGTAGCAAGGAGCACTAGACCACGTGGCTACCCCGCACAGCTGGAAAGAAATACTGTGGGAATAAGAACCACCGACCTCCTATTGGGATGCGGGTGATACCGTAGGTAGAGGACGGAGTGGAGGAGATGGACAAATGGAGAGGGGGAAGGAGGAGATTAACACAGATAGAGAGAGGAGGACGAGACAGGGGTGGAAGAGAAGATGGACACAAAGAGAAGGAGAAGGAAATGGACTATACACATGAGAAGAGGAGATGGACGGTATCAGATGGATTGAAAGAGGAGGAGATGGAGACAGATGTGGGTTGAGGAAACAGACGGAGAGATGAAGGAGGAGTTTGACAGGGAGAGGGGGAGGAGGCGATGGACAGAGAGGGGGGACAGGGAAGAAGAACAGAGAGAGAAGGGGTTTCTCAAAAGGATAGAGCATAGAGCTGGACTAATAGAAGACTGGAAGAAATACATACCCAGACAGGGCCAGATATTCAGTTAACTCAACAAGTACGGAGCGTTGTTTACAGAGACGTATTGCAGTAGCCGGCCGGAGTTGCCGTGCGGTTCTAGGCGCTACAGTCTGGAACCGGGCGATCGCTACGGTCGCAGGTTCGAATCCTGGATCAGCATGGATGTGTGTGGTGTCCTTAGGTTAGTTAGGTTTCATTAGTTCTAAGTTCTAGGCGACTGATGACCTCAGAAGTTAAGTCGCATAGTGCTCAGAGCCATTTGAACCATATTGCAGTAGATTTCTGGCAATCCACACACCCTTATACAATTATGATCTTTCCCGCGTTAAACATGTCTGCTACATTCTGTAATTCGCTACTCGGTCCCGTGAAATTGATTTCCGTAAAGTAAACGAGTGAGTTGCGAGCGACATGAGTCCTGTCAGCTTTTACTATCGCCATAAAATTTGGTGTTTTTTTCCTGAGCGATTTGCTGGACCGCAAGTGACTCGAGCTGCAAGCGAAGGTGCATACGCGTGGATCGTCCACGCGAGTTTCGACAGCAACATTTTTTTAATATATAAATTACTGTCTATCCGCGGGTAATACCGCGAGGAAGAGCTAGTTTTACATATGGCTGAAACTGCAATAGCAGGTCGTTCAAATAGAGAATTTTACAATCAAACGCGACCATGATGTCTTTTATCACATTTTGCATGACCGTGAACCGCAGTACGAGAAGTTAGTCAGTTGAAAACCAGTATTTTAATACGACATACTGTATAGGACAACAAAATATAGCTTCATCGCGGCAAAGATATGAAGCAATGGCTACACAAAATCCCCACTGATGATGCATCAAAAACAAAAGTAGCGAAATGCGCAAGAGCGGCAATAAAAGAGTATTTTATTTTGTCCCACAAACGTATCTCAGATGAAAAGAAAAATCGTCACAATTAAGTCAGCGGCTAAGAAACGAAAGAAGATAGACAAGATATTGTTTATCTATTTCATTAGGTTCAGGAGCATGTAAAGACAGCCCATGGTTCATTTGCAGAATACTGGTGAGCTAATTTTTTTCCAAAACGGGCGTGATTATAATGTTATTGTTTAGTAAATATATAATCCTCATTTCCAGAGAAATATGGTAACGAACATCTGACTCTTCTATGTAAATTTACGGGGTAAAGTGACAGTGATTAGCATTCAGCCCACGAATACGAGAGGAGCGATGTTCCGACCTTCTTCCAGCCAGCCAGCCTGATGGTCTTTCTGTATCATTTGATGAGAATGCCGCCTTTGTTTTAATAACTGCCACCAAAATTCGTGTCTCATATCCGTAGCACTCTCTGCCCTTTTTCACGACAGTACAAAAGAATCTGCCCTTGTTTGAACTATCTCGATGTCCTCCGTGAATACTATATGATGCGGATCCGATACCGCACAACAATATTACAAAAGTGGGCGGACAAGAGTAGCGTAAGCAGTCTCTTTAGTAGACTTGTTACAGTTTGTAAGTGTTCTACCAATTAATCGCAGTCTTTGGTTTGCTTTCCCCACAACGTTATCTATTTGTTGTTCTTGTGGTCTTCAGTCCGAAGACTGGTTAAATGCAGCTCGCCATACTACTTATCCTGTGCGAGCCTCTTCATCTTCCAGTACGTACTGCAACATACATCCTTCTGAATCTGCTTGCTGTATTCATGTCTTGGTCTCCCTCTATGATTTTTACCCCCACACTTCGCTCCTATACTAAGTTGGTGATACCTTGACGTCTCAGAAAGTGTCCTATCAACCGGCCCCTTCTTTTGGTCAAACTGTGTCACAAATGTTTTGTCTCCCCAATTCCATTCAGTACCTCGTCGTTAGTTACGCGATCTACCCCTTTATTCTTCAGCATTCTTCTGTAGCAAGTTTCTAAACTTCTTTTCTCTTTTTGTCTGAACTGTTTATCGTCTATGTTTCACTTGCACACATGCCTACACTCCAGACAAACACCTTTGGAAAAGACTTCCTAGCACTTAAATCCAAAGTCGATGTTAACAAATTTCTCTTCTTCAGAAATGCTTTTCTTACCATTGCCAGTCTACACTTTATATCCTCTCTACTTTGGCCATCATCAGTTATCTTGCTGCCAAAATGGCAAAACTCATCTACTACTTTAAGTGTCGCGTTCCCTAATCTGATTTCCTTATCATCGTCTGATTTTATTCGATTACACTCCATTATCCTTGTTTTGCTTTTTTTTATGTTCATCTTATATCCTCCTTTCAAGACGCTATCCATTCCGTTCAACCACTCTTTCAAGTTCTTTGTTGTCTCGGACAGAATTACAATGCATCGGCAAACCTCAAAGCTTTTATTTCTTCTCCCTGGACTTTAATTTCTACTCTAAATTGTTCTTTGCTTTCCTTTACTGCTTGTTCAAAGAACAGATTGAATAACACTGGGGACAAACTACAACCCTGTCTTACTCCCTTCTCAACCACTGCTTGCCTTTCTCACGCCCCTCGATTCTTTATAACTACTGTCTGGTTTCTGTACAAGTTGTAAATAGCCTTACGCCCCCTGTATTTCACAGTTCAAAGAGATTATTCCAGTCAACACAGTCAAAAATCTGATCGTTCCAATTTAGGTTATTCGGAATTGTAATCTCTAAGTATTTAGCTGAGTATACATCCTATAGAGACGTGTGTTCTATCGTGTAACCGAAAGTTAGCGCACTCCTTTAAGTACTCATGAGGATGACTTCACACTTTTCGTTATTTACAGCCAATTGCAACTTTTTGAATCACATAGATATCTTGTCTAAATTACTTTGCAATTCGTTTTGATCATCTAATGACTTTAGAAGACGTCAAATGACAACGTCACCTCCAAACAATCTAAGAGGGCTACTCAAATTGTCTCCTAAATCGTTTAAGTACATCAGGAACAGCAGAGGGCCTAAAACATTTCCTTGGGGAACACCAAATGTCACTTCTGTGTTATTCGATGACTTTCCGTCAAGTATTACGAAGTGTGACCTTTCTGACAAGAAATCACGAACCCAGTTACACAAATGAAACGATACTCCATACGTGTGCAATTTCATTAGAAGCCGCTTGTGAGCACCGCTGTCAAAAGCCTTCTGGAAATCTGAAAACATGAAATCAAATTGACATCCTCTGTCGAAAGCACTCATTACTTCGTGAGAATGAAGAGCTGTTTGTGTATCACAAAAACGATATTTTCTGAATCCATGTTGGTACATGGTTTTCTTCGAGGTAACTGATAATGTTCGAGTACAGTCTATATCAAAATCCTACCGTACATCGACGTTACTGATATGGGTCTGAAATGCAGAGGATTACTCCTATTTCCTTTCTTGGGTGTTGGTGCGACTTGTGACACTTTTTAATCTGTTCGTACGGATTTTCCGACGAGCGAGCGGTTGTATATGTTTACTTAGTATAGAGCTACTGTATCTGCATACTCTGAAAGGAACCTGACTGGTATACAATCTTGGGCCGGAGGCCTTGCATTTCTTAAGTGTTTCATGCTGCTTCGCCAAACCAAGAATATATACTTCTAAATTAATGTTGGCAGTTGTTCTTGATTCGAAATCTGGAATATTTACTTCGTTCTCTTTTATGAAAGAATTTCGGAAAGCTGTGTTTAGTAACTACTTTAGTGGCACTGTCATCAATAACATCACAGTTATCGCGCAGTGAAGGTATTGGTTGCGTCTTTTCATAGGCGTACTTTACATACGACCAGAACCTCTTTGGGTGTTCTGCCATATTTCGAGACAGAGTTTCATTGAGGAAACTATTAAAAGCATCTCGCTAAATTTGGAGCTTCAGTAATACTTCGACTGTCTGCGGTATTTTGCGCTCTTTTAAATTTGGCTTGCTTTTTTCGTTGCTTCTGCAACAGTGCTCTGATCTGTTTTGCGTACCATGGGGGACCATTACAATCTCTTATTAACTTATCTGATATGTATCTCTCAATTTCTGTCGATACTATTTCTTTGAATTCAGACTACGTTTGGTTTACGCTTACACAGTCAGATTGGAAGGAGTGGAGTCTGTCTCTGAGGAAGATGTCAAGCGAATTTTACCTGCCTTGTTAAACAGATGTATCTTGCGTTTGTTTTTGGTGGGTTTGGATGTTACGATTAGATATTTTCTTCGAAGTGTTCAGCAACTATATCATCTCAGTCGGGGGGTTGGTAAAAGGAACCAGTTATTAATTTATTTCGGTTGTCAGTTATAACCTCTACCCATATTAACTCGCAGACACTATCTACTTCAATTTCACTACAAGGTAAACTACTTCTGACAGAAATAAACCGTCCACTACTAACGGTATTAAATCAATCCATTCTGAACACGGTTAGGTCCCACGCAAAAATTTCGGATGAACTTACTTTCGGCTTTAGCCAGCTTCCCGTACCTAAAACGACTTGAGATTCAGTGCTTCTTTTAGCGGTTGTAGCACTGGTTCTTTTCCAACACAGCTACGACAGTTTACAGCTACAAAATTGATTGTTGCTATGTCTACCCTCATCCTTGGTTAGTCCTGCACCCTTTGAAACTGAAGCTATTTCTGCTCTTTCAATAATGGTTCAAATGGCTCTGAGCACTACGGAGCTTAACATCTGAGGTCATCAGTGCCCTAGAACTTAGAACTATTTAAACCCAATTAACCTAAGGACATCACACACATCCATGCCCAAGGCAGGATTCGAACCTGCGACCGTAGCGGTCGCGCGATTCCAGACTGAAGCGTCTAGAACCGCTCGGCCACAGAGGCCGGCTCCTCTGCGCTTTACTGAGACCCTCTAACCTAAAAAAATCACCTAGTCCCCTCCACATAGCCCCCACTACCCACTTTCTATTTTGTAGTTGACTCCTAACCTATTTAGCCGAACCCATAAACGGACCACTCTATGGCGTAAGTCGAGGAATCTGCATCCTACATGGTCAAGATCCGACTAAGCCTCTGATTCAGGCCCTCCACTCGACTCTGTACCAAAGAATCACAGTCGGTTCACAAAGGATCACAGTCGGTTCGGTCGAGGATGCTACATATGCTGTGCTCTGCCTTCATCTCGCAAGCAAGACTGGCAGTCTTTACTACTTCAGCTAGCCGCTCGAAACCAGAGAAAAACTCTTCTGATCGAAGGTGACAGTAAGACTAACGGTCCTTCATTTCTTGCCGAATCAAGTGTAACTGGAATATCGTACCTGAACATGCCTGAACGTTTTCTAACGTCTCAATTACGACAGGATGTGGACACAGAATTTATTTTCTAGCAAGACGGCGCTTTTGTGGCGTATCTCCGTAGGAATGAACCGACTTCGAGTGGACGTGGTGGAACAATATACTAGTCACCACTATCACCTGATATAACCCCAATGGACTTCTGTGTAAAGGGACTACATTAAAGATTAATTATTTGTTCCTCCGCTTCCAGGAAACGCCGTCGAGCTGTGACAAGGATAACAAAAGCAGCTGCCATCACACATCAAGAATTATTTCACAGGATTTAGCAGGAAACTGATTACAGATGGGACATTTGTCGTTGTCAAAAACTACTGGCCATTAAAATTGCAACACCACGAAGATGACGTGCTACAGACGCGAAATTTAACCGACAGGAAGAAGATGCTGTGATATGCAAATGATTAGCTTTTCAGAGTATTGACGCAAGGTTGGCGCCAGTGGCGACACCTACAACGTGCTGCCATGAGGAAAGTTTCCAACCGACTTCTCGTACACAAACAGCAGTTGACCGGCTTTGTCTGGTGAAACGTTGTTGTGATGCCTCGTGTAAGGAGGAGAAATGCGTACCATCACGTTTCCGACTTTGATAAGGGTCGGATTGTAGGAGGGTAATACGGAACGCCGTGCTGGATCCCAACGGCCTCCTATCACTAGCAGTCGAGATGACAGGCATCTTATCCGCATGGCTGTAACGGATCGTGCAGCCACGTCTCGATCTCTGAGTCAACAGACGGAGACGTTTGCAAGACAACATCCATCTGCACGAACATTTCGACGACGTTTGCAGCAGCATGGACTATCAGCTCGGAGACCATGGCTGTGGTTACCCTTGACGTTGCATCACAGACAGGAGCGCCTGCGATGGTGTACTCAACGACGAACCTGGGTGCACGAATGGCAAAACGTCATTTTTTCGGATGAATCCAGGTTCTGTTTACAGCATCATGATGGTCTCATCCATGTTTGGCGACATCGCGGTGAACGCACATTGGAAGCGTGTACTCGCCATCGCCATACTGGCGTATCACCCGGCGTGATGGAATGGGGTGCCATTGGTTACACGTCTCGGTCACCTCTTGTTCGCATTGTCGGCACTTTGAACAGTGGACGTTACATTTCAGATGTGTTACGACCCCTGGTTCTACCCTTCAAATGGCTCTGAGCACTATGGGACTTAACATCTATGGTTATCAGTCCCCTAGAACTTAGAACTACTTAAACCTAACTAACATAAGGACATCACACAACACCCAGTCATCACAAGGCAGAGAAAATCCCTGACCCCGCCGGGAATCGAACCCGGGAACCCGGGCGCGGGAAGCGAGAACGCTACCGCACGACCACGAGCTGCGGAGTCTACCCTTCATTCAATCCCTGCGAAACCCTGCATTTCAGCAGAATAATGCACGACCGCATGTTGCAGGTCCTGTACGGGCCTTTCTGGATACAGAAAATGTTCGACTGCTGCCCTGGCCAGCACATTATCCAGATCTCTCGCCAATTGAAAACATCTGGTCAATGGTGGCCGAGTAAGTGGCTCGTCACAATACGCCAGTCACTACTCTTGATGAACTGTGGTATCGTGTTGAAGTTGCATGGGCAGCTGTACCTGTACACGCCATCCAAGCTCTGTTTGACTCAATGCCCAGGCGCATCAAGGCCGTTATTACGGCCAGAGGTGGTTGTTCTGGGTACTGATTTCTCAGATCTATGCACCCAAATTGCGTGAAAATGTTATCACATGTCAGTTCTAGTATAATATATTTGTCGAATGAATACCCGTTTATCATCTGCATTTCTTCTTGGTGTAGCAATTTTAATGGCCAGTAGTGTACTACATTCAGTGCGGCCTCAAACATTCCTGTAAGTTACTTACCTTTTTCACAATTTAAGTTTACTTTTGTATACGTGTGCCAACAGCCTCGCCACGGAGGTATCACCGGTTCCCGTTAGATCACCGAAGTTAAGCGCTAACAGTTGTGTGGGTACCATTCAGGTCTGCCGAGCGCTGATGGCAAGCAGGGTGCACTCAAGCACTTGTGAGGCTAGTTGAGGAGCTACTTGACTGAGGTCACTGGTCACAAAAACTGACAACCACCGGGAGAGCGGTGTGCTTACTACATGTCCCTCCATATCCGCATCCAGTGTCGCCTATCGGCTGAGGACGACACGACGTTCGGTCGGTACCGTTGGTCCTTCCGAGGGTTGTTCGGACAGAGTTTAGTTTTTTGGTGTAACTAATTTATAAACAACCCGTTTCTTGGTGGCTAGACAAGACAAAAAACAATTGATAGATCGTATATTAAAGGTACTCAGAAAATAAGGTCTTACAGACCAGCAATATAACCTATGCACACCCAACAAAGAATTAGTCGCCTCTCAAGAGGCATCACGCTAATACCATATAATAAACATTTTAGCTTTGATACTGGCCTCAGTTCTGTGAAGAAGAGGGTTCACAAGTTTGTTCACGCACGCCATATCCAGTTGAAGTCACTTAGTGATGACTAGATCCCGCACAGCCATCAGGTTTGCTGGAATCTTGAATGCTACGTTTTATCTGCTATCCATGTTAGTCCACCACATGTTCTATAAAAATAAGATCGATTGATTTCGCGTGCCAGTCGAGGTACTATGGGATACCTGAGTGTTTGTCAAATCATAAACGTTTACGTGCAGCCCTGTGAACATGGCTGTCGATATCTTGGGAGTGTTTACAGCACTTGGTCACGTAGTTGGTGTTGATGGTAATTTGAATTAGTGGGCCCAAGTCATGATACGAAAAACACTCACAAAACCATCACAGAACCATCTCCAACCTGAACTACGTTCTCCACATACTGAGGGTTCAATGCCTCATTGCGCTGTCGATGCACTTATGTTCTTGTACCACCTGAAAAGAGACAAAATCGTGACCCGTTGGAGCACACTAAACACCTCCAGTCCCACACTATCAGGTTCCTGGATTCTTGGCCCATTGTGGACAAGGAGACTTACGTGCCGCTTTAAGCAGTTGCCTGTTATGAGGAGTCGAATTCTAAATATCCATTGCAACCATTTCCCTTTGCAATGTCTGCTGGGAAACTGGTTGACATGGGCCTACATTCATAACAGCAGCTGTTCCTGCCAGTTTTGAAATCATTGTCTTTGACGACAGTTCCTATTAGCACCTTCCTTAGGCTTTATTACACTGGCTACATGTAGTACATCATTCCTTCTAGACTCGTTGAACAATCCTCGTTGACATATCAACAAATCAGGCAAATCATTCACGATGTGGTAGGGGGCCTTCGAAACACGATAGCTCATTCCTAACATGTCTCCAAGTCAACCCATCTTACAGCGCTGCTACCACGCAGTCGTGTGACACACACTATTACAAACCATTCACTGCCATTACTTAAGTCAGTGGTGGAGGGTAACGTGAGCGCCTGGTGTCTGCTCTGCAACATCTACAGCGCTCCAAAGAAAACAGAGTGCCATTTGAAAGTGGTGATTGATACTTTACGCCGTGGGCTTATCAACTCAGTGTGTATTTATGACTGTTTTAAGCGTTCACCACACAAAAACTACTAAACGGATTTTTGTAGAATTTCCGCTGTTTATTCAGAGGATTTCAGAGCTTAAGTTCATCTCAACTAGTCCACGAGACGAGAAATTATGCTTATTTTAAACACCAGGAAAAGAGGGTTTCATTTACTTTTAAGACGAATGTACTGCTATCAGCCAGAACATTATGGCCACTGACCTACTGTCGATATATACCCTTCCAGTCGATAGCAGCGTCACCTGGTGAGGAACGACTTCTAGTCAGAAACACGCACGGTGCATGTAATATCAGTGAGCGTGCTGTCTGTGTGTAGAATGGGGAAAGCGCGATCTATCTGAGTTTGACCGAGGGCAGTTTGTGATGGCCTGGAGGCCCAGCACGAGCATTTCGGAAACTGCACGACTTGTCGGGTGTTCGAGGAGTTCTGTGGTAAATGTCTTCAATACGTGACGAAACCAAGATGAAACCAGGCCCAGACGTCGTGGGGTTGGGTGGCCTCCGCTCATTACGGATGTCGGACGTCGTAGGTTGGACAGACTGGTAAGCCCGGACAGGAGGCGATTTGTGGCGGAACTAACATCAGAGTTTAATGCTGGGCAGTTAACAAGCGTGTCTGATAACCCAGTGCACCGAACAGCCCTAACGATGCGCCTCTGCAGCCGACGACCCGTACATGGGCCAATGATAACACTACGACAACGGCACGTAAGGATCAAATGGGTACGTGATCATCAGCACCGGATGTTGGCGCTGTGGCAGAGCGTTGCAGGGTCTGACGAAGCCCTATACCTTTTTCATCATGCCCATGGGATAGCGAATCCGACGTCTTCCAGCGGAACAGCTCCTTGACACCTGTACTGCGGGACGGAGGCAACCTGGAGGCGCTCCATTATGCTCAGAGAAACATTTCATGGGCATCCGTGGGTTCAGTGGGTTTTGTGCAAGGCAGCATGACGACCAGGGAGTATCGTACACTGGTTGCAGACCACGTACACCCCTTCATGACGATCATGTTTCCCGGTGGCATTGACATTTTCCAACAAGATAATGCACTATGTCACAAGTCTAGGAATGTGATGGGTGTAGATGTGGTGTCAACTCCCTCCAGCGGCCTACCAAGGCCTCACTGCTTCCATGACACAACGCGTTGCCGCTGTTCATATGAGTGTGAATTCGTAAGGGACCAAACTTCTGAGGTCATCGTTCCCCAGACTTACGCACTACTTAAACTAACTCATGCTAAGAACAACACACTCACACACACACCCATGCCCGAGGGAGGACTCGAACCTCCGGCGGGAGGGGCCGCGCAGTCCGTGACATGGTGCCTCAAACCGCGCGTGCTGCTATTATCCGTGCCGAAGATGAACATACCGGCAGTTAGGTAGGTGGTCATCATGTTTTGGCTGATCAGTGTATGGAGCTGCACGTAATTTCGTCTTGTCAACTACATGTTCACTTGTACATCACATCCTACGGACCTTTAAAATCTGGCGGTATAATTTATTTATAATTTTTTACTTCTGAACTCACTGACTTTACTGGTGACAGAGTACATTTTTGAAACACAAAAACGAATGTGTCATTAAAGTTATTGTTTACAAAAAAGGCTATTACCGTGCATGTATTAGTGGATCACAACATTATTGCATAAGGGAGTGGGGGCGCTTCGATTGGCTTGTCACGAGTTTTTGTCTTGATGTTTCACGAGAATACGCTCAAGCACTTGATGGCATATGCACAACTGTCATAAAGTCATTCACAGTGCGATGCGCTTTTCCTAGTCACCACTTTACTTATTTACTGTGACGTCGTGTTCCTGATACTGGCCATGGAACGCTAAGTGCAATAATATCGTCCTCGAGTAGTATATATTTATTGTTGAAATTAGTGATTCGCTGGACACATCGTAGAATATTCCCGTATCGACAGTAATTCTCGATACGTTAACTGATGATATGGAAATCTGTTGGTAGTAACGGGGGCACGGATTTACATGCAATGTAAAGTAAGAATATATGCATGCATCTATGCACTAAAATTATGGTAAATATGCTCTAAAAACTTTAAAATATGCGAAAAAAATTAAATACGTTATTTCTACTTTCTCACATTTATTAGGCTTGATGAAATAATCAAACTGTAAGCTTGTTCTTAGTCATTAACACAATTAATATTTATCACTGTCTCTCTCTTTCTCTCAGTGAAATCTAGCATTAGTTGTCTTTATTACAATAAACAAATATTTTTGACGGGTTTCTGGAAGGAACGCTTTCCTTCTGTCACATAAAATGTTTTTATGAGAAAAGTACGATCTCAACTTCAAACGAAGTATCCAAGAGAGGCTATGTCACTTACAGAATAAGCATTGAGGTTTTTTCTTCCAGATTCTTCTTGTCGCCCTTATTCACACCCCGAGGAAAAATACAACCTGAATTCCTTGTTCTATTTTCTCAGTTTATTAATGAGGATACTTTCGTTTTCTTCTGGTAAGTCTCCGGCGACAGCTATTCCTTATACCTGCAGGACAGAAGATAGAAGCATCTCTTTTTCTTCCAAACGTGTGAGTGCGCCTGGGAGTTTACTAAATTAAGTATTATGTCCATTATAATTATCCGGGCTGTTATGCCGTGGTCGGTTGATGAATTTTGTCTCAATTGGGAATTGAGACAAAATTCATCAACCGACCACGGATAATTATAATGGACATGATATTTCCGGCCGTGAAAGTCTACATTTTAGTATCAGACACCTCTACGGGGAGGAGATGTCAAGAGAAGTGCGACGCCTGGAAGGACTCCAGAAGAAGAGAGTGCAGCTTTTGTGTTCCCTCACATTCCTGTCTCGTTGCAGAGCCGTCGGCGTTATACCGAAGTTTCTGAAGATAAAGCGACTGTTCTATTCGGGAAAGGCACAACGCATTTTCAAACGGACTGAGGAGGCCTTACTACGAGAACGCATTCAGCAGACCCGACGGGACTTGGCAAGCACAAACTGTAAGTTAATGTCTCTCCATATTACGATCAGTACTGGGATAAAACTGATAGACTACTGCATGATACCACGGGGAAGCGTACGTTGACAACGTCTAGTAGACAGAAGTAGTTTGATAATTTGCTACCTAATCAGACTGTTCGGCATTTAGACGTGTCCCGGACCGTTATCAATTTGTCCAAACGTTCGTTATCTGACGATGAGACATCTGTGCTTGCCAAGGGAGGAAATTTTGCTGTTAGTCCGCGTTTTGTGCACACGGAAGAAATTATAGCCAGTGTAGAAGCAGGAATTCGCAGGGTGGATTCTGTAACAGCTGAAGAAATCCGTATAGAAACAGTGAGAATATTAGCCAATGCCAAACCACCGAAAAGTAATATAACTGTGGGTGAGAGAAGAGCTTTAAAACTCCTGAATGACGACCATAGTATTTTGGTTCTCCCAGCTGACAAAAGAAGCGCAACGGTGGTTATGGATGTGGCCGACTATCAGAGTAAAATTACGGATCTACTGGATCCGCAAGCATATAGGAAGCTGAATAAGGACCCCACTAACAACGTTCTCAGAACTGTGTCGCGGTTAATAAAAAATTCCTCCATTGAAGAAAGTGTACAGAAAGGTCTCAGCCATTCGGTTGCGCTACCACCGAGCCTTTATGGATTGTCCAAAATTCATAAAGAAAATGTGCCGTTAAGACCGATACTAAGTGCCATTGGTTCGCCCACCTACTCGTTAGCCAAGTTTTTGACTACGCTGTTGAAACCACATGTGGGCCGTTCGGACTCTTATCTAAAGAATTCGACACATTTCATCAGCAGATTGAATGGCATTGTGGTCCAGCCGGAGGACATATTGGTCAGCTTCGATGTGGTATCGCTGTTTACCATGGTTCCACTTAATGATGTATTGGAACAGCTGGATCGAATTTTTCCTGCCGATATTTTAGAGCTGTTTAAGTGTTGTTTGAAGACCACATACTTTAAGTGGAATGAACAGTTTTATGAGCAAACGGATGGCGTGGCTATAGGAAGCCCCCTAAGTCCCGTAATTGCAAACTTCTTTATGGAGAAATTCGAAGAACAGGCCTTAGGTACTGCCAGCAAAAAACCAAATGTATGGTTCCGATACGTGGATGACACGTTTGTGCTGTGGAGACATGGTAGTGAGGAACTAAGCCGGTTCCACGAACATCTGAACAGTATAAACTCGAGAATTCAGTTTACAATGGAGGAGGAGGTAGACGGCAAATTACATTTCCTCGATGTGCTTGTTTTTAGAAACGAAAATGGTCGTTTGGGCCACTCAGCATACCGCAAACCCACGCACACGGACCGTTATTTGCACCGGGATTCGAACCACCACCCACAACAGAAGCGGGGTGTTATCAAGACGTTAGCGGACAGAGCTAGAAATATTTGCGAACCTGAGTTGCTCGACGCTGAGATGGAACATCTCCACAATGCACTAATGAAGAACGGATATTCGTCCGCCGAAATAAAACGTGCGTTGAGGCAGCCACGCAGAAATCACACTGACGTACAGGCTACTGCAAAATCTAAGGTTTTCCTGCCGTTTGTTAAAAATGTAACGGAAAGAATAGGGAGGATCTTGACGAAGCGGAATATTACCGTAATCTACAAGCCCACCAGGAAGATACAGGAATACCTTAAGCCTGCCAAGGACGCTCGCAAACCTTTGGAAAAAGCTGGAGTGTATAGGATCCCATGCAGTTGTGGTGATGTTTATGTGGGTACCACTAAAAGAACTGTTTCTAAACGTTTGTAAGAGCACAAGGGAAATTGTAGAAGAGGAGAAACGGAACGATCAGCTGTTGCGGAGCATGCTTTCCAGCCAGGGAACCACAATATTCGTTCCGAGGAGACACTTGAGGAGACTCAAGTACTAGCGGCCACAAGCGGATACTACGAAAGGCTCTACAGGGAGGCAATCGAAATCGCTAAACACCCAAATAATTTCAACCAAAAGGAGGAGGGTGTGAAATTAAACGGTATGTGGATGCCGGTGTTAAAGAAGATGTGTACCACCCATCCACTACAGGGTGTTGGCAACGGCGATCGACGGCGACGGACAGCGGCCAATTGCACTGACGTTTTCAAAACACGTGACGTCAAACCGCGGCGCGGGAGCGCGCGGACACGGAATTTAGCGGCAGTCAGTAGCGAGCCAGTGGGTGTGTTGGACCTTTCATCGACCTACGGACCCCCTTGAAGATGTCTTCCGCAGTCGGAGACGAAACGTTGGGAATTGAGACGAAATTCATCAACCGACCACGGCATAACAGCCCGGATAATTATAATGGACATGATATTTCCGGCCCTGAAAGTCTACATTTTAGTATAAATTAAGTATTAATAAACTCTAATTTACTCTGGAGACCCTTCTCACTGCAAGCACTAACAGCAGCAGTGATAACTTGCTGCTTCATTTTTGTCTATAACGTCGAGCACCTTTTCCACATCTTCTAGATGAACAGAGTAATATAAAGCTGCTGCATCCCATGATCCCCATCTCGTGAGGATTAGCTGAACGATTATATTGTACCATATCAATAAATAATTTCACTCTTGATGGCGCCTTCACATACACTTTCTTCGCAGTGGATATTGAAGCTTTTACTTCTGGAAAATTCGCTCGAATTTCCTCTGCCAACCGACGAATAGCTCGTCGTTTCTTCCAGTATCCTGGAGACAATAAGACAGGTTGTTCCTGGTTCAGATTCCGTCATTTTTTCCGCGACGACGTTGGCAATAAATCTCCCACACGAGTCGATTGTTTCAGCTACAGGTAACCGCAAGTTTGAGTCGAAGATATGGTTTCTTATTTGTTGCACCACCTGAAAATTCACTTGGCATTTTCACGCACAACCCACTGTCGAAGCAAATAAGCTTTACTCCTCCTTTGGCACTGTAATAGTGTGTCGCCTCCCGCTAACACTTCAAAAATTACGAGTAACATCACACTAGTTACAAACTTAAAAGTTAACTGAAAATGATACTTTTTTAATTCTCAGAAATGTTATTGTTGCGGCAGACGGCTTCGTTTGTAACATAGTACCAACTGTATCGAGCTTTATATTGCGACGGCCACACCGAACTTTAAAGATTTGCCGCATGATAATTGAACGCTATTTGGTTTTGTTAAGCTGTAGGGGGCACATTTTTTATACCACATTGTTGATAGTTATGTTTTGCTCATTTCTCGGCCCTCTTTTATGGATTTAGAAACGTGATAGGTAACAGCCCTTCTTCCAGAAAAGGAGCAACAAAAGAAAACTTCGCTCGGTTGTTTCCCTTCTTATTAATGTATCGTGGTGAAATATTTGTGATGCAAGATTGATTGCTGGAAAAGTAAGATATATACAAATATGCACAAATTCGTTATATATGCACTAACCTCTTACATATGCATTTATGTGCACTAACATGTGAAGATGCAAGGATTCGAGCTCTAGTAATGGATTTGGATTACATATACGAATGCGAAGAGTTTTTACATTATGATTTGAGTTTGTGAGCCTTCAAAATTGCCTTCTACGAGAACTGAACATAAACGCTCACTAAGACGTAATCGAGGACACCTGTCATGTAAATACAGCCAGAAAATTGCACAATCCACGTTTTAAACAACTCAGACAACAGAGGGTCCAGTGCACATGTCGAAGGAAAGTAAAAAAACTGTGTGTTGTAAATGAGTGTTTTGAAACAGTGCTGTCTGTTCACGCTGAAAGAGAGTAGAGGCATGCAGCGTTCCCTTACTAGATCCAGTATAAAAACGATCACCGCTGTTCGGAAATTCAATGCTTTTCTGAAGAGATTCCAGATGGATGATATCCGCGGTGCCCACGGAAATAAAGAGCTAATGAAGTAATGATGTGCCAAAAAAATGAAATCTCTGACGCAAGGAATCTGTCAGTGAAGGTGTTTGCACAAACTGGAGACTAACAGGAATTCATTGGATTCCTACGATTTGGTATTAAAAGTGGCGGGAGCTCGTAACCAGAAGAGCAGGGGAAAAAACTGACTTCTGGACAGTTCAGACCAGTCTTGTGTCCGGTGTCCCGAACAAATAGTAAACCACAAATGTTGGCTGTCTAAGAGAACCACGGAACAGACTGACTGCGGTCAGTGACATGTACATTGGCACGCGGTGGTTGGGAAAATGCTAGCTTATTAGCGTTGTGAAGAGAGATAGCGCAATCTGTTGAGCATGTTCTTACCGCTTCCTCCTGGTCTTCCACTGTACGAAATCGGCGGGCCAACACGTCTTTTTCGAAATCTGTTTGCAATAAAACTTTGAACGGCACTCGACTTAACGTTTCGGTACGACTCTACAGTATTGCACAATAAAGGTGGGAGAGTTGAATGAATGTAGCTCACTGCTCCCCCCCCCCCTCCCCCACCCCCCACGGGTTAGACTTGTGAACTTTGAATTCTATTTTAAGCACTTCATCGTATATAGATGTACCTGTAACAAGAGGGGCTGAGGCTGCCGATATACGCTTGCAGGTTTCCTCCTCTTTGTAGGCGGGATTAAATAACATACTCCACTACACGGGAGATCGTCATTTGTATACATTTTTCATAAGAGCACTAAGTTACACTCTTAAGACTGCGATGCCTTTAAAATTTGTAGACCCAGGCAGCCTTATCAGACTGCGACACTTTAGCAGTATTTCCAAAGTGGTACTATGTCCGACACAAATATGTACACAAAAAGTGCCGAAGTTCCACTGCGGGAGTTCTGTGTGACTCACGCTACGCATCTGAGGACAGACTCAATGCGTCAACAACATACACGGTTTTCTGTCAGAGTGAGTCATCGGCAGAAGGAACGGAGTCTGCTTGTGTGAGCTTTGTTATTGTGAAATCGGACTAAGTGAAGCACGAAAACCCATCCAGCTGTGATACACTCAAGATATGAGCTAATAGGTACCGCCGAACTATGAAGCGTTTCTTACGAAACAAACGCCCAACATCCTTAAAGCGTCTGTGGGAGAATGCCGTGTATAGAAGTCAATAGTGTTCGCAGGTCTTAATTTTTGAGGTCGTGCTGCTGTCTAGATACCGCTGATGACTCACAAGAGCAAATGGGCAGCATTACTTCCAAAGATGCAAGAAATGATTATTAAGTAATAGAATCCAACCCAGTTTATTGTCCTCGACGGCTAGAATTTACAAGAGACGAGGATATCATCAGGGGTGCCCCAGGGAAGTGTGGTAGGGCTGCTATGATCTGCCGCACAGGGTGGGCAGCAATCTGCGGATGTTTGCTGATGATGCTGCGGTGTGTCATATGTACGTGAAGGTGTCGAAGTTTAGTGATCATAGGAGGACACGAGATGACACAGACAAAATTTCTGTTTTGTTATGATGTATAGCAGCTAGCTATAAATGTAGAAAAATGTAAGCTAATGTGGATGAGTAATAAAAACAATCCTATAATGTTCGGATACAACGTTAGTAGTACTGCTTCACACAATCACGTCGTTTAAATAACTGGGCGTCACGGTGCAAAGCGATATGAAACAGAACAAGAATGTGAGGATTGTGGTAGGGAAAACGAATGGTCGATTTCGGGTTATTAAGAGAAGCCAGAGAAAAGTGTGGTCCATCTGTAAAGGAGACCGCATATATGGCTCTAGTGCGACCCGTTCTTCAGTATTACTCGACTGTTTGAGATCCGCACCGGGTCGGGTTAAAGGATCGAAGTATTTCAGACGTGGACTGCTAGATTTCTAACCTATAGGTTCGAAGAATATGAAAGTATTACGGAGATGCTTCGTGAGCTCAAACAGGAATCCCTTGAGGGAAGACAACGTTCTTTTCGAGGAAAGCTACTGAGAAAATTTAGAGAGGCGGCATTTGAAGCTCACCGCAGAACGATTCTACTGCCGACAATATACATTTCGCGTAAGGACCACGACGATAAGATACGAAAAACGAGGGTTCATACGCAGGCATACGGATAGTCGTTTTTTCCTCGTTCTATTTGCGAGTGGAACCTAAAAGAAAATGACTACTTGTGATACAGGGTACCCTCCACCACACACCTTACGGTGGCTTGCGGACTAATCATGTAGATGTAGAAACGCCGCTATCGGTTTCTAAAGAAGTGTAAGAAAGTTTTATGGCAGCGTAAACAAATGATATGGCACTCAGGCAGAGGTGTGTCGTCCTTTGTGATGTGTTGTAGACGGCATTCGCCTGGTTATATTCCAGTGACAGAGAAATTCGTTGCAGATGATTTATTTTCCATATCTGGGCTCGGAACATTTCTTTGGGTCGACTGCGAAAAGATCAGAAGAATATGAGAAAAGATTTTTTACAACGAAATGTTTCTGAGGCGGCAACGTCAGTTTGTAATTCGACTTCTTTTTGTATCAGATGGTAATACTCCTGTCCACAAAATAAGGGGCCATACATTAACTGGCAGCTCGAAGAAAATGCTAGACAGGTTTTCTGAAAGTTCGGATCTGAGCTTCGTCAAATATGTTTGAAAAAGAGCACCGGTAGCACACTACTCAGAGTCACGAAATCTCGGCAGCAAGTTTGTTTAGCACAGTCCAGGATGAATGAAACTATACTGTGTATCATAATTTCAGCAGTATGGGTCACCGAAGACTTCACGCACTAACAGCAATAAAATGAGGTGGTAGACAACATACATACTGCAACTAGCGCTTTTGAAATGAACAGAAATGAACAGCAATGGGATTTCAAACACTTTGTCCATGTTCAAATATGGGACATTATGTTAGCATTGATGTTATGTCCTCTATCCCACGTTGGATTACTGGGGTAGGTTAGGGACACACAAATCGCTAAAGTTGTGTCCAATTGAAAGACTTACACCAAGCCGTTGAGTAACACGAAATGTATTTATTTTTATTACTATGAAACTTAAGTTTTGCTTTCCGCACTATAGTGATCCAGCGACTTGTAGCTAACCATCCTTTCAATTCGGAACTGTGTACGAATACCCTGATGAGGGACGTATAATCTGTCTCATTACCAGTTGCGTGAATCTCTACAAGTTCTCAGTACGTCTCATCTCGTGAATTTAGAAACCACCATCCAAACCATGTTCTTAACAATTTTGTGTATGACGTGCGTATAGCAGCGTAATATCAGTTCTTTTGAGGATACCACAGGGCTACGTGCTTGTAGCGTCAATGAGCATCACACTACAGCGCCGCTGCCTCAAGAACTACAGTTTTAAACATTTTCCTCGACAGTTTTAAACAGTTGTCCTCGCTTTTTTTTGTCCAATACCGTTGCTATTGTCATGTTTCTTACGGAATTTTGAGTCCATTCTAATCAATAATAACTGAAGCCTAAGGGTATGCATGATAACTATTGAAGATTGCTAACTGAATAGCAATAATGTTACAGTTTGACATGTCATTTTAATAGGAGACGCATTTCAAAATAAAATTATAGCCTGACAAAATAACATATAAGACTATTGCTGGGTACGGGAACTATCATAATTGACATTGATCTCATCCCTAAATAGGGGAGGAGTAACATCAACAAACACGGGGAGGAAGAATCGTCATCAACAAACACAATGAGAAGTAAGAATGGTTTTTTTATGGCCTAAAATACTGCCTAATGGATGTAAAACCCAAAGTCGAAACATTGTGAAAATTCCGTAAATCTGCTAAATTTGCCAAAAAAGTGCAAACCCACAAATCTGCAGTAGCAAACAAGATGTCATTATTTGTGCTGTAGGGATAAAGACAGAAATAAAAAAATAGCTTGTGTAAAATGAGGTAGGACTGCATAAACTGACTATAGAAAAAAATTTCGTATCTGTTTCTCTTAAAGCACTAAGTCTAAGTGTGTACTAATCACGTTATCAACTTTCGGTTAATTCTCTGTATGAACTTTAATTAGTTTGACATCATTATTACGTCCATAAATGCAAGAGCGTTCCTAATTGTCTGCTGGCTACGCAGCCACCACTCTCTCTTCTATTTTACCGGTTTGCGCCAGGGAGCACCCTGCTTTGTTGGACTCTAAAAATAGGAGCTATTGTTATAAGCCGCAGCGGACTTCATTAGCGCGCTGCTGTTCTGTTAATATTATGCTTGCGCAACATTAACATGTGCATGGTAGTAATAAATAAACAAAACAATAAACAAATGTTGTACAAATTTCATAGCTAAGACGTGCAAACGATGCTTACATATGCTCACGTTAGTCCATCTACAGAGTCGTGCTAACAACTTTGTCTCCCTCCTGCATTTCACTGTTAATCTGGCGAGCTCGCAAGATCATATGAGTCATTTTCGCTAATGTTTAGCTTGTCACAAGGCTCAGTCAGTGGAGCTTTCTTGGAACACCGACAATAAAGATCAAGGTTATCTGTGATAAGGCTGCTGTTGTAGTGGATGGTCAGTTATTGCAAAGGGCTGCGTCCTCCGGCACGAACCCATTCGCCGATACGAAAGCTTGCTTCGACTTCTTTTTACACTATACCTTGGTAAAGTTTATGGTTTACTGGCATCAAACTCAACACAACTGTATTAGTGCCCTAACATTTTACGAGTAACATCTTTTCAAGGCCACTCTCTTAAGATTCCACAGTTTCACCCGCTATCACACATTACAAAGTCGTTTTGACTGTTTTACCATCGTACTCGAAAGGTGACTAGATAACTAATCTTGTCGATATACACTACGTGGTTATGTTCCCGCAAGTAATGTTTGAGGATGATACATGGGACGTAAAACTGAGAAATATGGCTCAGTGGTAAGACGCCACACACTATAGGTTTTCCGCGGATTATTTAAATCACTTAGGCAAATGCCGGAATGGTCGATTTGCTTCCGTCTCATTTCAGAGCTTTTGTCCCGCTTGTTATGGCCTCGTCAACTGCAGGACGTACAACCTGAATCTTCTTTGTTTTTGAGACGTTAACGTTTATTCCGTTCGTACCCGACGTTCATCTCTTAGGGTAACCGACAACTGAGGTAAAAGGAAAGGTCTGCGACCACAGAATCAAAATTTTACATAAAATCAGCAAATAACAAGAGCGGATGAATGATATGTACGAAGAGTGCGCTGTACATCTTTCGTGAACTCAGTTGTGTACATCATTTCCTCTAACCCGAGATAGCACACAGTTTTTGACATACCCATGGCAGGAAGTTAGGATACTAGCGATGTGGCGTACAATTTAACTACAGATGATCAACATCTACGTCTACATCTATACTTCGCAAGCCACCTTAAGGAGGCCGAGAGTACTTCTGGTACCATTAACTGATCCCCGCTACCCTGATCTACTCGCCAATGGTTGTTGGTAAGTCTCCATATTAGTTCTAATTTTTCGAATTTTCTCGTCGTGTCAATTTTGTGAGATGTATGTGGGAGGACGTAATACCTTGTTCGATTCTTCAAGCAAAGTACTCTCTCGGAATTTCAATAGTAAATCTCTCCCTGACACACAACTCCTCTTTGGTAACGTCTGCCACTGGACTTTGCTGAGCATCTCCGTAACGCTCTCGGGCCGACCAAACGATCACGTGACAAAACGCGCAGCTCTTCGTTGGATTTTCTCTGTCTCTTCTGTTACTCCTATTTGGTAATGGTCTCAGATTGAAGAACTCCCACTCAAGAATCAGTCGAAAAAGCGTCTTGTAAGCTATTTCTTTTGTGAACGAGTTACATTTTCTTAAGATTCTTGCTATGAATTTCAGTCTGGCGTCTGATTTTTCGACTCTCTATTTAATGTGGTCATTCCAATCCTAGTCACTCTGGACAGTTACTCCTAGATATTTTACGTGGTTACTGTTTCCAGCAATTATTTTCGTTCAGGGTCAACTGCCAGAGCCTGCACCATTCATCACTGCTCTGTAGATCATTCTGCAAATCGATACTATCTTCCGGCGTTGCTACTTCCTTATAGACGACCACATCATCTGCGAACGGTCTTAAAGAGCTTCCGACGCTTTCTGCTAAATCATATACATTGTAAACAGTAATGATACTGTCATACTTACTTGGGGCACTTCGGAAATAATCTTTACATCCGTCGATTTTGTTCCGTTTAGGACGACGTACTGAGTACTCTCTGCAAGGAACTCTTGATTCCAGTCGCAAATCTGGTCCGGTATTCAATAACCTCGTATATTTTTCACTGAACGGCAATGTGGAAAGGCGTCAAATGCTTTCCTGAGGTCAAGGAACACGGCATCAACTTGAGCGTCTTTGGTTGTAGTGCTATGGATCTCATGGATGAACAGAGGGAGCTGAATTTCGGAAGATGTTTGCTTGCGAAATCCATCATGATTTTTATAGAGAAGATTTTCGTTCTTCAAAAACGTCACAATTCTTGAGCATAAAACGTGTTCCATAATTCTACAACAGATTGACGTCAACGATATAGGACTATATTTATGTGCATCTGTCCGATCCTTCTTGAGACGTACCCCTCGTTACTCCAGCGTTCTAAGATAAACTGCTGCTAGAAGGGGAACAAGTTCCTTCGCATAATCTCTGCAGAATCTTACAGGTATCTCACCTGGCCCATATTCCTTTCCCTTACTATGCGATTGCAGTTGCTTTTCTATTACCCGTTTGGTTATGCCCATGTCTGGCATTTTGACGTTCGTAGTTGATTGAAAGGAGGAACCGTATAACGATCTTCCACGATGATATAATTTCGGACGACAGAATTCAGTACTTAGGCCTTCTCTCTGTTATATTCCGTTTCGGTGCCAGTATGGTCACTGAGTGACTGAACAGATGCTTACGAACCGCGTACTGATTCTACGTATGACCAAAACCTCTTAGGATTTTTACTCAGATCGGTTGACACAATTTTACTTTCAAAGTCATTGACGCTTCTCTCATTATTCTCGTTACGCTCATTTTCGCTTGGTTCAGTTTTTGTGAGTTAGGTTTTGCCTTCCCTTGAATCTGTGATGAAGCTCTCTTTATTTACGCAGTAGTTTTCTAACACAGCTATTAAATTGCAGTGCGTCTTTCTCATCTCTTGCTCGCAACATATTTGGCTACGGCAAACTGAACAATTGTTTCGGATTTTTTCCATTGGTGCTCCGTCTTCAGTACTGAATATTTGATGTTAAGTACCAGATACTCTGAATTAGTATTCTGTCATTCTTGCGAAGCAAAAATATTTTCATCCTGTCACGCTTGCTACGCAAAAATATTTTCCTACCTTTCCTCACTTTCCGTTCTTATACGGCTACAATTTCTTAAAACTAAGCATAGTTGTAAATGCCAGGCACAAATCATAGCGGATGGCCTCGTGAAAGCCAGATGAAACATTGGTTACGTCAAGACACGGACAGTTGCAAGAATCAATAACTGACAGAAAATGAAACTTCCTGGCAATTTAAAACTGTGTGCCTGACCGAGACTCGAACTCGGGACCTTTGCCTTTCGCTGGCAAGTGCTCTACCAACTGAGCTACCCAATGTGCCGGACCGAGACTCGAACTCGGGACCTTTGCCTTTCGCGGGCAAGTGCTCTACCAACTGAGCTACCCAAGGTCCCAAGTTCGAGTCTCGGTCCGGCATACAGTTTTAATCTGCCAGGAAGTTTCATATCAGCGCACACTCCGCTGCAGAGTGAAAATCTCATTCTGGAAACATCTCCCAGGCTGTGGCTAAGCCATGTCCCCGCAATATCCTTTCTTTCAGGAGTGCTAGTTCTGCAAGGTTCACAGGAGAGCTTCTGTAAAGTTTGGAAGGTAGAAGACGAGGTACTGGCAGAAGTAAAGCTGTGAGGACGGGGCAAGAGTCGTGCTTGGGTAGCTCAGTTGGTAGAGCACTTGCCCGCGAAAGGCAAAGGTCCCGAGTTCGAGTCTCGGTCCGGCACACAGTTTTAATCTGCCAGGAAGTTTCATATCAGCGCACACTCCGCTGCAGAGTGAAAATCTCATTCTGGTGACAGAAAACGGTTTAGGTGCCCGAGACAGCGACCGCGAACGTATAGGGGTTTGGTCTCGGAAAGGCAACGCTGTTTCGGAAAGCATGGGTGTCGGTTCGCATGTATGCTCGGATATGACTGCAGGTTTTAAATGTATGCAATTTCAGTCTTTCTCGGCGTATTCCACTGATGAATTCTTCTCGAGTTATCAGCCGAGTGGTGGCGTCGTCTTGTCGCAAGTGACTTCGCCAGAAGATGATGGGTACGAAACTCATTGAAACGTTGCGGCAAGACTCGGTTGATAACCCGAGAAGAATTCATCAGTTTTTAAGTGTACGCGCTCTAATTGATTATAGAAAATATGCTCTGTTGATCTTTCCGTGCTGATTTCATAGACATTTTGCATCTACAGAGAAAAATTTATAGCAGTTCCAATGTTGATGTCTCGAGTAAAGAATACATAAACATAAATCTCACGACGAACCGTTGAATCAAGTTTACCCGGCAAAACAAAAGCAACAACGGCTGGTAAGGGCATTTCCCGTGGAAGCGAAGATTCGGGATTCGAGTCTCGGACCCCCATAAAGTTTTCATCAGTTGGGAAGTTAAAAAAATAGCACACTCCGACGCAGAGGGGAGTTTCGTGCAGGGAGACGTGGATGGTGTTTGCTGCTTTTATTGATTAAAACACTGCACTTTGAATAAGGCCCTTTAGTGGACGGCTACTTCGTTAAAACGAGCCTTACTGAGGCTCTTCAGCGCATTTTAAGCACTTCCTATGTATCTGCAATTATAATTTGACGTTGATACCTCCATCAAAATACTGTATGGCCTGAAGATGGCAGTAGGTGAAACGGGTAATAGTGAAGTGTAAAAGTTTGTGTGATCAAGACAGACCTGTGGCAATAAATCGTATTGCGCTGAGCCTGCTTTCTGTGCTGTAGTATAGCAGATATATCTATGTACAGGATGTCCATAATTAAAGTTCCAGTCTAAAAACGCCATTGAAAGAGAACCACTGCACAGAATGGCGACAAATTTGAACAGCGTATTAGTGACGCAGCGGGAAACGTCACGGGAAAAAAATTAACGAAAATTTGGCCACAAGATGGCGCTGTAGGCGTCAGAATATGCACACCAACAGACATGCGGCATACGGTTTTTCTCAGTTTGCGTCAGAGACGCCCAACATGACTTATCTCCATGAAGGATCGCGCGCTGCTGGTGAAGTTCTTTCACAAGAACAGTGGCTGTGCCTCAGTAGCCCTGTAGAAGTTCCGGATACTGAAGGATATGAAGCCATTGTTTCGATGTGTGCTAAGGGTCTGGAAGAAATGATTACAAAATTCGAAAACACAGGTTGTTTTGCAGAGCGATGTGAAAGAGGGAGGACAGTAGTTGATTCGACGTTGTCGAAAATGTGGCCACAATATTGTAAGATATGTCGATTGCTTGTGTGGAGACATGCAGTGCACGGGGAACTGCTCGAACGTTAGACATTCCTGTGAGCACGGTGCACAAAATCCTACGAAGCATCCTGTATTGCTATCCATGCCAAATCACCTTTGTTCAGGGGTTGGTTCCTGCTGACCAACCAGCAAGAAGACGTTTGTTATGGAATTTTTTGCTCACATAGAAGTGGAAAATGAATGGCCACGGACCATTCTGTGGACAGACGTAGCCCATTTCCATCTCCAAGAACATGTCAGTATGCAGAAGTGCAGAATATGGGCATCGGAATATCAGGACGCATATCAGCCGGTACCATTTCAGTCTGCAAAGCTGTGGTGCAGGTGACGGCATCGTTTATCGTAGGCCGTATTTTTTCGAGGAGATGAGCCCTGCGCGTTCTGTTGCCTGTACCGCACCAGTAAACGCTATGAGAGTGTTTTTCACAGTAACTCTTTAACAGCATAGGTGTGTGCACAGGGTTATTTCTACGCATGATAGTTCTCTTCCGCACACCGCACAGCTAGTGAAGCCGCTGCTGCAGAGGCATTTCGGAAACGCTAGAATTATCAGCCGACATTTTCCTACAGTCTGGCCGTCTGAATCAACTAATATTAATCCATGAATGACTTCTGGCTGTAGGGTTATCTGCAAGATGTCGTGTTCCGTGCTCCTATCACAAATGTAACTGACGGCATTTTAAACGTGACCCCCGAGACACTCTGATCTTCTGTGGAAGATGCGTTTTTCCGATTTCAACTTGTGGCAGAAAACGGTGGAAGGCACACTAAATGTCTTGCGCCAGTCTCACGACAATTAGAACCCGATGTCATTTTGCTTTTCACGTGGCTTTTGACCTCAGTACAATTAAAAACCGATTTTTCCCATTCGATGTGGGTCGACCTTGCCTGACTAGCAGTGTCACAATTGCTGACTGCTGAACTTGTATACTCATGCACATTGAACAGTACGGATGGTGTAATGTGCAACTCAAACCACAGCCGTAGTATTCCGATTCATCTGTCATTTGTAGCCGACCCCATTTACTTTAAGATGCTTGCAGCACCATCTATTGCTAAAATATTCCTAGTTTTCCGTTCCATGACGTTTCGGTTCCCCCTGTATCAATAATATGCTGTTCAAACTTGACGCCATGCTGAGCAGTGATTCTGTTTCTATACCGTTTTGAAACTGGAACTTGAATTATGGACACCTTGTATGGTCCAAGTTTCACCGAGCTGTTACTTGGCAGTGATACATCATTCGATAGTTATTTTCGTTCTTAAGTTTTGCACACCACTGTACTTATATTGCAAACCATTAAAACTGTAATGCCGTGAGGTTAGGATGCAACAAGCATCAAATTATCATGCCTGAATACGCAACTGACGAATAGCATTTCTGCGCAACGTACAGTGCCGTCCACATTCAGAGTATAAGGAAAGGATTTCTCATTCAAAAAACGCTTCTCTTGGATAGTTGTGAGAAGTCCATATTTTGTCTCTCGTAAGAAGGAATAACGCCTACCAACACGTGTCGTTCAACAGCGGCAGCACCGTGGCTTATCATTATTGCAGCTTATCGTTTCCAATACTGCTGCTCGCGTTGGTCAGGATGCCACGACTGTGATGCGAATTAGAATCGAGGGGTTCAGGAGCGCCATCCTCACTGGCACTGAGTTCTCAACGGCCCCACGCGAATAGCGCTCGAGAGGACAGACACTGTTCGCTCAACTGCAAAGGCTCATACAGCCATGTCACTTACCATGAAAACCAAACCGACAGTGCGACGACGTATGGAGCATTACGGACTGCCAGTAGAGCGACCTCTGTTCTGGCTTCTCTTTGCAGAAGCAGACAAGCGCGTCGATATTGTGCGCCCAACGACAACACTGAACTGAGTGACAGATGAGAAACTTCTGCGCACAGCATCACGATGGAAATATCCGTGTGTGAAGTATCCGAGGAGAAATAAGGTTGTCAGATTACATTCATCATCGTCACAGTATGGTGTAGCATTCGGTACACAACGCGATCACCGCTGGTTCGAATAGCCAGTAATTTCGACAGCACGCGCTACGTGGTCGGTGGCTGTGACTTAGGTTAAAGATTTCCGTGACGTTATCTGTCAATAACATGATTCATGGCCGTATATTATTGCCTGTGGTGTCCTGAACTACTGCCTATGGTGTCCTGAACTACCTCGACACAGATGGTGTTCGACTGTTGCCCTGGCGCGTTCTCCAGATCTCTCTTCCACTGCAAAGATCTTGTCATGGATTGACGAAAGACTGTCACTCCTCCACTAGCTAGCTTCTGCTCCACCACTAGCTAGCCACTGCCACTGATAAACTCTTGCATACAGTTGAAGCAAGAATCTTCTTCTTTTGCCTTTGTCTCGCATCTACGTGGGTCGGCATGGTTCCTATTGGATCTGGCATGGCTAATTTAAGAGATGGCCGGATGCTCTTCCTGTTGCCATCACGTTAGACCCAGGTGTATGTACCCAACTGTCTGTGTGTAGTGTTTTCTAAACGCTGGCGTAGCTCCGGTATCTACCTGGTATTCACCTAGTCAAATGTAGAAAACTATCTAAAAGCGACATCCAGACTGACCGACACCCCGGTCTTTGTCGTTAATCCGCCAGGAGAATTCGGACCACCAGGTTCGGCGCACCTCCCATCCCGGAAGCGGCTCCTTAACACCCACGGCTATGCGGGCCAGTAAGGAGAAGGAGCAGGAATAACGTATCCCTGTCTTTCATAAAAACTTACACCGACTCGATACGCATCCTTGTTAGTGCCAGAGACGGCAGCTCTGTGAATTGAGTTTCGCACCCTTTAAGCTCCCAAACGACCTACAAATTTAATTAAGTTTCCTTCCTACTGCACTGCATAGAAGCAATAAACAAATTTTGTTATTTTCTACTCTTTCTCGTATTGCTATTTTAATTGCAGCAGTGTAACGCGAAAACGCACCACTATCGCATCGGGCACATACTTCACCAAGTAGCAATATGTTTTCACAGGCATATAGCAACGTAGCTCCCAAAATTTATGAAATAATTTCTACTGTTAAATTAGCACGACGCGTTTCAGCAACATGCTATCATCATCATACGCGTTCCACTTACAAGTGAAATATATTAATCTGAAGAATGATCAAATTCATTTTCTGTGTGTGCCAGTGACACTACGTGTCGAAACAGAGTAATTTTTGTTGAAATTGGGCTGTGTGGCACACAGAGAGCAGTGACAAACATATCACAGCTTAACACTGCCACATAGCTACACAATCCAGTCACATTAATGTGGCCCCCTGTCAAAAACCTGAATAACCACATCTTCCAGCGCGTGCATGAGGAGAGTCCATGAGGTTCTGGAAGATATCGTCAGAGATGTGGATCCACGACAACCCCACTCCCAGGGCCGGCCGCGGTGGTCTCGCGGGTCTAGGCGCGCAGTCCGGAATCGCGCGACTGCTACGGTCGCAGGTTCGAATCCTGCCTCGGGTATGGATGTGTGTGATGTCCTTAGGTTAGTTAGGTTTAAGTAGTTCTAAGTTCTAGGGGACTGATGACCACAGCTGTTAAGTCCCATAGTGCTCAGAGCCATTTGAACCATTTGAACCCACTCCCAGGGCGAGCTGCGCTAAGTTTCTCGGTTGAGGATCCACGGCGCGAACAGCCCGATCAAGGTGGTTCCACAGGTTCTCGGTTGGGTATTAAACCGGACAATTTAGTGGCCAGAGGAGTGCGGTAAACCAATCCCAGTGCTTTTAGAACCACGCACGTACACTGCGAGCTGATGAGATGTTGCAGTTTCTTGCTGGTAAATGGCATTGTGCCGAGGAAAAACAGACTGCATGTAGTGGTGGCCTTGGCCCCCAAGGATAGATGTGTATTTGTGTTGATGCTCCCCAGACCATAACATCCCTGAGCCGTGCACGGCTCGTGTTCATCCCATTAATTGTTTGTCATCTTCCATTACGGTAGTGCCGCCTCGTTTTCTTATTCCATTTACTGGCCTCACTAACTTCCTGCCTTACTTATCCGTGAGTGGCAGCAGCAGCGCGTATCGATAAGCGCACTGTCGTACCATCTCTGGAGCGACCCATAGTATTTTCGGGTCGTCATGTGTCGGGTAGTCAGTGAGTGGGAGACGCACCAGCAGTGCAGTCGCGCCGGGGCAGCAGGTGCGGACGGACCAGCAGTTCAGTCGGTCGGTTGGCGTGGAGCAGCAAGTAAGACCCCGTCGCGCAGTGTCACAGGCTGGATCCGCTGGCGGCGTGCACGCGCTGTTGGAGTGTGAGGTGCTGCTTGCAAGTGCTACAAAGTTCGTCGCCCACCGATCTTGGACATCACTTCTTCATTTGACCCTGGTTGTCGCTTTTGGGACACTCCCGCGAGCAACAACGTGTGTGTATTTAAGTCGGCTAAGATTCCAGCCGTCTTCCTGTGAAATTTAACTTAATTTATTCCCTGTTACTGGAGTTCACCAGCGGTATCTTCTGCCTTGTGGCCATTGACGTTGTGGTTACCTGCCCTGGTCGTTGACGTAATTATAAGCAGTATATTTTCCTCGTTGTGTTGTTGTTGACCAGCGCGGCGCGTAGTTCGACAGCTGAGGTGTTGTTGGTCGTTGTGGGCGCCAATATTGTGTGTGTCGCGTACTGAAATCTTGTGGTCGTTTTGCTGGTTGCGTGGGGCGGAACTAATTTGGTTGATTGGTCGGTCGGCTGTTTGTCGGTTGGGTTGCCTCCAGATTAAGAAGTCGTTGAACAGGCTGCCTGCCTCACCCAAACGGTTGTTAGTGTTATAATCCCAGGCCGACCCTTGTAAACTTCTGAGCGCCGTTCCTTGTGTGTTACGTAGTAATTTCCCTGTTTGGATTTTAGTTGTTTGGTTGATGTGTGGCTTTCAGCCGAGTATCAGTATCTCTTAAATTAATGTTCTTGTCTTGCCTTAAGGCATAAGATTGTTATTCTTTATTTTATATGAAATGTTTTAAGATAAGGCCTTCTGCCTTTTGATTGCAACCCCTGTTATTGCTTAATATGCGACCTCTTGCCTAGTTCCATTAAAATTAAATTGCTAAGGCCTTCAGCCGATTAGATTGAAGATTTAGAAAATATTCTTGGGTGAAACCTCCAGAAGAATCTTGTATTTCAATTTTGCTTGAGCCTTGTGTCTTGGATTTTGAATGTGGCCTACAGCCGTCTAAAGTTAATCAAAGGAGGTCGATTAAGGTTTTGAGTGTTGCAAGTATTGTGGTAATATTGTGTGTTGATAAATAAAGTTTGTATGTTGAATGCAACTGACAGGAGCTGATTTTGGCCCCTTTCCACAACGTAATCCGCTCTGTCCTGTTAGTACAGGTATTTCAGTTCCTTCTTTGTTTTTTTACACTTTTTTCACGCCGTGCACTCCTTCGGCCGTCTTTTCGATGGAGCATAAAAAGTGATTCATCTTAAAAGCCCACCTGTCGTCACTCAGTGGACGTCCAACTGCGGTACTGGCCTGCAGACTCCAGCCTTCGTCGCCGATGAACACCAGACAGCATGGGTGCATGAACCAGGCGCCTGCTGCCGAGACCCATACTTCGCAACGGTCACAAAACAGTCGTTGACGAGACACTGTTGGTAGCTCCTTGGTTCATCCGAGCAGTCAGTTGATCAACAATTTCCCAATAGTTGCCGGCCGCTGCGGCAGAGTGGTTCTAGGCGCTTCAGTCCGGAACCGCGCTGCTGCTACGGTCGCAGGTTCGAATCCTGCCTCGGGCATGGATGTGTGTGATGTCCTTAGGTTAGTTAGGTTTAAGTAGTTCTAAGTCTAGGGGACTGATGATCTCAGATGTTAAGTCCCAAAGTGCTTAGAGCCATTTGAAAAGCAGTTGCACTTCTCTTCGCCCTCACACTTCTCTGCAGCCTTCATTCTCCCCTGTCATGTATGGCCTGTGGTGCACCACAGTTGCCTCGGCGCCAAGTTTGGATAGAGCCATTTTGCCATGCGCGTTGTACCTCAACCACCAGGGCGGCACATGAACATTTTATAATCTTAACCATTTCGTAAATATTTCCACTCTTGACCCGAAAGCCAATGTTATGTCTTTTGGACATCAAATGAGTCCATTTCCACATTATGACGAAGACTGCACTGTATTCCGCGTCCCCCGGCAAGCTTTATATACTCTCATTGCTAGTGCTGTCACCTGTCGCCTGTGAGTGACTATTACATGTCGACGTCGAACATAGCCGCTTGTCACATTAATGTGACTGGACCGTGTATGTTTGCATCATTACAAAGTGCCTCGAAAAGTAACTGAATCAGCAGAAATTATTTCGTAAATTTACAATACATTCGCAGTCCTCAAAACATTCTATGTAACATGGATAAATATACGTTCGTCCCTTAGCTGTCAGTTGGAGGAGGTGGTAAGGTGGAAAGATATTTAGAGTTTCTTACAGATTTATTAACTTTCCAGCCAAACTCAGAATTTCAACCCGGTATTCACTTAATGGGGTACATGAAAGGAACCTCCACGAAGACTGCAATGAGAAAAGAACAAGAAATGAGCAGCAATCGGATGTACCCTGGGCAAAGTCAGAAAACGATACGAAGCGTGCTGACGGCAGAACCTTTCACAACCGGTCTCCATTCAAATGGACTGCATTCCAACCGGTCTTTCTCAAGACCTTTTTTTTTATTTCCATAAACATCGAGAGATTTTCCCGAGAGAAAGACGATTTAGTAGCAAATGGCTCTGAGCACCATGGGACTAAACTTCTGAGGTCATCAGTCCCCTAGAACTTAGAACTACTTAAACCTAACTACCCTAAGGACACCATACACATCCATGCCCGAGGCAGGATTCAAACCTGCGACCGTAGCAGTCGCATGGGTCCAGACTGAAGTGCCTAGAACCGCTCGGCCACACCGGCCGGCCTTTTAGTAGTAAATTTATGTCAAAATTATACATGAGAGATTCTGTTAGTCCAGGAAACACACAGGGGAAGTTCTAAAAACCGTCCAAGAATTTCTGGTATGGAATTAATACTGGAAAGGCCTCGCGCCAAATACGGCAGTGACATCTTTGCCACACCTAAGTGAATATCACTTCAGCCTCACTGACTGAAGACAACACCATCGAGCTCCTCACAGTGCCAACTCCATTCTTCTGTGTAACATCGGTCTACAAACCACCTGATGCCAATTTCAGCATCAAAACACCAGCCAACTTCAACGATCAGGCAGTGAATTTTGTCATAGGCGATTTCAATTGCAGAAGCACATCATGGGGATACCCAGATACCGACACAAAAGGGACGGGTCTAGAAACATGGGCTGAGGCTCATGACCGCTGATCCATGATCCGAAGGACGCGGAAGTCAGTATGTTCCAGGCATGTCCAGTGACGACAAACTGTTGTTATAAAGATACCAAACTCTCTACGAAGAGGATCCATTTGCAGAAGAAACGTTCCAAGCTGGTGAAATATTGCTGCAAGCCATTTCAGTAACTCGCAAGGCCAAGTAGATTAACCCGGTAGAGAACCTCGACATGAAGCTGAACAGTAGCCTGGAAACTGCTTAAACCTGAGTGGCGACCCTGTAAAATTACAAGATAAATATTACAAGTGTGACTTCTGATAAAGTGGCAACCTAGCTCCTGCAGAACGGCAAAATAAAAGGAAGGACGCCCAAAGAAGCTCTTCAGCGCGATCCAGAAACCGAGAATGATTTCCTTAGGGATCCCTTCTCCGTGGCTGAACTCGAAGCTGGCATCTCCAGTCTGAAGATGCATAAGGCTGCAGGTGTCGCTGGCCTTGAGTTGAACAGAAAAATAACTTCAGCTGTAAGACGATGGAGTGGCTACTAGACCCTAATCCTAATGAACACATGTGTCGCCAAGCTACACATCCGAAAATGTGGCGGAAGTCTCAAGACATTGCAATACTTAAGCCTGGGAAGGAACCAAAAGATCCAAAAAAAATTCGACCTATCTCCGTTTTATACCACACCTTCAAGATAGTAGAACGACTGGTACTTAACGGAATCAGTGCCACCCTCGAAGTGAAGTTTATCCCACATCAAGCAAGATTTCGTGCTGGAAAATCATGCTGTAGTCCGGTCTTGAATCTAATCCTGCACATGGAATATGGTTTTGAGCGTGGTGAGATTACTGGAGCCGCTTTTGTTGACCTAACAGCTGCATACGATACCGTGAATCATAGGAAACTGTTAAAGAAATTGTATGACCTTACTAAGGACTACCAACTAACAGCCCTTATTAGCACCTTTCTTCAGAACAGAAGACTCCAAGTTTCATTACAACGTAAGAGGAGTAGATGGCGAGCGCAGAAAACGGTCTGCCCCAAGCCAGTGTGCTTGCTCCAGCACTGTACAATATCTACACAAATGATCAGCAAATACCAGAAAGTACTAGGCTCTTCATCTATGCCGATGACACAGCAGTAGCTGTTCAGGGGCCAACCTTTAAAGAAGGAGAGGGAAAACGGTCTCTAGCAATGGATGAACTCTCCAAGTACTATGATGCCAACTATCTGAAGCCCAATTCCAGTAAAACTCAAGTGAGCGCCTTCCACTTACGAAACAGGGAAGAGCAGCAAAAGCTGGACATCACATGGTGAGGAGAGCAACTGAAACATTGCCCAACAGCAGTCTACCTTGGTGTCACACTGGACAGGACACTAACGTACATACAGCAATGTCGAAACGTGAAACAGAAAGTCATTGCTCGAAATGGGATACTTAACAAGCGGATTCGCAGTAGGTGGGGAGCCAACCCGCACCTCCTAAGGACTTCTGCACTTGCACTTTGTGTATCAGCCGCTGAATATGCTGCTCCTGTGTGGAACGCCTCAGCTCATGCTAAGCAAGTCGATATCGCGGTCAACCGTACTGCAAGGATCATCTCAGGATGCTTGGAGCCAACACCAGTGCAGAAATTGTATCCGATTGTTGGAATAGCCCCACCCAATATCCGGAGGGCCACTGCTGCAGACAATGCAGAGAGTGACTGCCGACATCCTCTGTATGGTCATCAAGAAGCAAGATCCCACCTTAAATCCTGCAAGAGTTTCCTCGCTAGGAGTGCGCCACTGGAGGGAGCACCAGAGTCAATTCGTCAGGCTCACTGCCCGTAGACGTATCATCAAAAGAAGAACTAGCTCCTGGCGCAAACCTACAATACCCTGTATGGAGGTCCTTCAACCGCCTAAGAGTGGGCGTCCTCTGATGCAAGACCAACCTGAAGAAATGGGGAATCCTTCCAGCGAGCGCAGACACCTCTTGCGACTACGGGGATGAAAAAGACCCAAGCCACCTACTTATATGCTCCCTCCTGGACAACCCGTGCACAATACAAGATGTTTACGAAGGAAATGACAAAGCTGTTGCAGCTGTTATTTTTTGGAAATGTTGGCCGGATACGGAAATGAAATGAATGACTTAGTGGAATACGTGAAACTACCTAAAAAACACATCCAGGCTGGCCGGCACATTGAGCCTCGTTGTTAATCCACTGGGCAAATTCGATAGGTGCCTGTGCACCTCCTCATCCCTGAAGCAGCATGTTAACACGCGCGGCTCTCTGGGCGAATTAATAGGCAGATCTTAGATCCTAAAATTTAATGTGTAATCAGTGTATTGTTTCGAGCTTCAAAACCAAACGATGATTACACGAAATAAATTTAAAAAGGTAATAAATCAAGTGTGTGTCTCTTGCAGTGTTATCGCTTCCCCCTTCGAGGGCATTGAGTTTCAACCAGCGTCGCCTTCAAAGAATTCGAACCAGCAGCCTCGTCGATAAGGCACCTCATTCACAGCAGACAGGCGTCGGGTTCCGGAGAATCCCGAGGAGACATACCCTTCGCGTTGTCGGGTGTGGACAGGTGTTGGAGGTACTTGCCGAAGGTTCCCGCGGCGCAAGAAATGTCCGGTAGCCCGCAAATCTGCAGGCCGGAGAGCTTTGTGGGTGCGGGCGGGAAGCAATCAATTTGGGCAGCGCGCTTTGTGCGCCAGCGGCAGCGGCGGACTGCCCGATACATCAAGCGCGCTTCTTTGCCGGGCAGTCGCCGATGGCGTGCGCCATTGTGGACGCGCCACAAAAAGCCAGCCCTCATTACACCCGCCGCCGCAAAAAAAAAAACCGCCGGCCCCCGGTCAGCCGCGGACAAAGACGTCAGCCGGGAATTCCACCCGCGCCTCGCTCCTAAAAAGCCCGAAATAGATGGCCCGCTTTGTGCCGTACCTTCCGGGGCGCACGAATCGTGGAAACCCATTACGAAAAAGGGAGAACGTTTATCTACCCTTGTCGGACAGGAGGAAAAGAATCGATGGGCAGATTTACGTCCGGCAGAAATCTGCCCCATTCACAGGTCCAGCGAACTAAAGAAACATTTTCTATGAAGCTCAAAATAAATGACGAGAAAGGGTCGCTGCTTTATTAAAAACGGTCAATGTACACTAACATCTCGCAAAACATAGCTTGCAACAGGAAACTACATATGCACTCCTTAACGGTTCAGTCAGTCCAGTACAAAGTCCACTCAAAATCAATTACTATTCAGAACGTTTTGCGATCTCCAGATCACACTAATGCCCTTAGTTTTTCTGATACTAATTCATATCATTAGATATGGGCCGAAATAACAAAGTGACTGATAGCTAGTTGTTTACAGGACGGTTACCATAGCGACAAGACGAGTTTGGGCACAATTTTTACGGTTCCGTATCACAATAGGTAAGAACAGAACCCTTATAGAATCACTTCTTTGTCCGCCTGTCTGTCTTTCTGTCCCAGTGTCAAAAACCCGTTTCCTCAGGAACGGGTAGAGTATGAAGTTGAAATTTATGTCACATATTAACGTCTACGGTCCCTTGAAGGTGTAAAAAATTGAAGCTTCTAAGTCAATGCAATCAAAAGATGTGGCCATTTCATTCACATATTTTATACTCGCAAAGCCACTCATCAAAACCTACAGGAACCTCCCGTTGACCTAAAATCAGGATATGTGGCAAAAAGCAAGGATTCATAGGGCAAAAAAAGTAAAAAAATCCGAACATTGTAAATTTGTAAATATACCACACGAAAAAAATAATTTTGTCATTTGTTATCGGACTGTCTGTCGTTGTGTTACGACCTTTTTTTTTCTCAGGCACTGGTAGACGTTTATCTTGCCTGTGTAGGTACCAGTAACAGGCCCAAATCTTAGAGATTCTCAATTCACGGAAAATATGAACTATCTGTATACGTAATTTAAGTTTGTACAGAACCCGCAGTGCGCGAGACCTACTCACACTTAACCGGATTTTTAGTTTTGTCCTGTGTATAGTTGTCATGTCGCTCGCTACCTCAGTTCCGGACAACTGCGTTCTGCAACACAATTGTTGTACAAGCTTTGTTTCTTAGTGCGGTATTTTTCTTTTACCGAATGTGTGAAACCAACTGTTAAATTGCTCTGAAAATGAACAACATGAAAGTTATTGCGGATCGCCTACATACCTTCATGAGTGATGTCGTCCCCACGGCGATGGCATCTTCCAGCAGGATAATAGTTCATGTAACAAGACCAGAATCGTACTACCGTGGTCTAAGAAGCATGGCAGTGAACTCACGTTGCCATCTTGGCCACCAAATTCGTCTGCTATTAACCCTATGGAACACATTTTGGACGGCCACAACCACTGGCCACAAACCACTGGCCCGTGATTTACGAGAATTGCGTAATCTCTGCGTGAACATCTGGTGCCACATACCACTGAAAACCTACCAACGTCTTGTCGAGTTCAAGCCACACACAGCCGTTGGTGTTTTGCGTTCCAGGGGTGGACCAGCACGTTAATATGTCATGTTTTGGTTCATCAGTGCATAAACAAACGCACGCAGTAAACATCTTTCTACTGACAAACACACACGCACACACACACACACACACACACGCACACACACACACACACACACACACACACGCACGCACACACACCCGCACGCGAAGTAAATTACGTTTAGCCTGTCCTCAACAAAAAGGATGGTTGAAAGAAGCTCCGTCGTAAGCTGCATTGAGAGGTACCTTTTTTAATTGCTTGATCGTGACTAGTTTCCGTCACCCGTGTCTATTTTCAAGCCATCTGTATCGCAAGTGTGACAATACAGGCGATAGGCTATGTAAAAGAACTCCCCATGCGGTGATAATCATAGCGGCACTAAGTCCGACTCAGCAACGGCAAATAGACCACATAGGTCGGACATTAGAGAATGTTCGTTCTCTGTTGTCTGTTTACTGGGACATTAGAGAATGTCCGTCCTATGCTGTCTATTGACTGCTGTTGGGTCGGCCATAGTGCCGCTTTGATCATCACTGCAGGGGCAGTTTTTGTACATAGGGTACGTATCGCCTGTCTTGTCACACTTACAATACGGATTGTTTCAAAATGGGCACAGGTGTACGAAACTAGTCGCCATCAAGAAATAAAAAAATACTTCTCAGTGCAACTTACGTCGGAGCTGCAACCATTTATTTCAATAATTAAACAAGTTGCGGACCTCTTTTTCACCTGCAGTACACTGCAATTTCGTAAAAAAGGATAGTAGCGTATAGAGAAACATTAGAGGATAATTCTGGTTTTAACTATGCAGGACACATTACTACGTGTGGCCAAGGGATGCTTCGCTTCATGTACAGCTACCAACTAACTGGGATAGTTTTTGTCCGCTGATTAAATTTAAGTTTAATGGGAAGATCGGTTTAGTTTCCGTCCAACGTTTTGTGTCCATTGTGATGTTAAACAAAGTCACCATACGTACCTGATACGAGAGCAACAATGTACATACGACTGCTACGAATGTAGCACACATCAAATATTGATATGTAGCGAGAAAAGCAGTGGAGACTGAACGGGCTTCCTGAGAGCACACTCGCCGATGAAGATTTCTCCAACTCACAGACGACGAGTTGATACCTGTTTTGGCGTAGCTGTTGTACCTAAGTACTGCACTGTTTGAGAAATACAGCTTCTTCATTTTCGTAAGCAATATATCGGTATCATCAATATCAAAAGTCTTGACATGTTTGATGCTGTCGGTAACTTCGATTAACGAGCTGAGCTCTCGTGCTTTCGAAGGTATGCTTGATATTTAACGCTGATGTTATAAGTTGTAAGGTAGTGTATCGGCTGTAAATGAACAGTGTACACAAAGGCTTTTGATATCGTGGGCAAGTATATTGACAGACGTACAGTCGCCTGGTGATTCCGGGTTACCATTTATACTTATTGACAGAACTAAGCTCAGCAAATCCTAGTTTTACATGAGATATTGTTGGCTGCATACGGATGCATGTCAAATGTCTACGTTTACTGCATGAGCTTAAAAAAGCGTAACCATCTATAAAAACACAGTTAGGTACGATCTACTGAATAGCCTCTTTGGACCATACATAGTTATCGAACCATATGATGATGCTACCAGAAGTATGACGTCCGATGATACCGAAATAACGTTTTCGACAAATAATGACACTTTGTTATATGACTTTTACGTTTTTTAAATGATATTTAAAAAACTATACTTCGTACAGCTGAAAGAACTGCCCTTTCAGTTGGCAGTGCTGATATCAGTTTTGAACTGCGAACGCAAAAGGTTTTGCTGGCGGTACCGAAATCGTTTATAGACCTGCTGCAAACACTGAGACGTTGCCATAGTGACATATACTAAACCGTGTTCAATGACTAGCTGTGGGAGACGGTCAGTTTTCTTTTTTTTTCGTTAATTTACTGGCTTTAGGGACGTTCTCATACAACCATTTCAATAGTGGAATGTCAATTATGACGATACGAACGGCAGGACAACGTAACACCCAGACCCCGAGCGGAGGAAATCTCCGACTTGTCCGGGAATCGAATCTAGGGCCCTTAGGTTAGGAGTCCATCCGCTTAGCTACAGCGGTGGACGTATCAGATATCTTCTTCCGCCGTCCGGCCTATAAAGTATATAATCTGAAACGTGCTGAAAAGTGGATGTTATGACCTGACGATACTACAATCGTCTGGTACAACTGTGGGTTCTTTGATTGCTCTGGAAGGTGGTGCAGTGGAACTACAACTTATGAAATATTAGTTGGCTTTATTACAAGAATGATAAGAAGATTTACTTAACTTTATACAATCCATTGGCACAGGAATACGCCTTGAATATGAAAAAATGGCTCTGAGCACTATGGGACTTAACTTCTGAGGTCATCAGTCCCCTAGAACTTAGAACTACTTAAACCTAACTATCCTAAGGACATCACACACATCCATGCCCGAGGCAGGATTCGAACCTGCGACCGTAGCGGTCGCGCGGTTCCAGACTGTAGCGCCTAGAACCGCTCGGCCACCCCGGTTGGCTTTGAATATGAAAGCATCACTTGGTGCACCCCTTTACTAAACTTTTTTCTTGAAGTGCAAAGTGCAGAATGACAGTCCAACCCCAGACATGAGTAAACAAGTGTTATAACTAGGTGATGTTGTCGGCTTCATCGGAGGCCACGAACTTGGGAGGGGGGGGGGAGGGGGGATGGTGAGGATGTGTCTTTGCCAGCGCCCCCATTAGTCGTTGCGGTATGCAGTGAGGCATCGCTATCTTCTGTGGTACCGATACAAGTTTTCGACCTTTGTTATGGAACGGCGAATTACAGACGATGACACAGCGGAAGTGTAGGCCTATAAAGTGGATCAGAGTAGCAAAGTGATTGCTACCACAGATAGGTAAGGACGCATTAACGGTGTCGGCGGTTTCCACGTGATGTGTAGGTGTTGGTAACAAAGGGATGAGTCAGGGGAAGAGATGATGGCCAGTTATGAGTCAGATGCAGATAGCCAATGACACTGTGTTTCTTCATTTGTTTGTCTCATAGACGAATGTCAGCAATTTAAGCTGTGTTACTGCGGAAACAGCAAAGTATTCTGGACAAACAAGACAGTGAATGAAATTTCTGTTAATTTCACTAGCAGCAACTTAAGTGGTGCTATTAGTTTCATGCATAACCCCATCCCTGAAAATCGTGACATCAGCGAAGTATTTCTGACAGGCAAGCCAATATGAATGTGATTTAAGCTGTTCCTGTTCCTACATATCCATATCGTCGTTACACTCGCAGCGATTTAAGCTGTTCGGTTTCGTAATGTCCCCACCAGCCTGCGTCCAGGCGCGGTGCATGGTTTGAGTACTAGCTGCTCGCCTGCACGACGGTGAATCCGGACGCGGCCATCGACCAGGTGTAACAACAAACATGATTCATACGTCCAGGTGCACGTTCCTATTGGTCTACATTCAGCTCTCATGAACCCCAGCCTACTGAAATAGTAACTAACGATGTAGTTGAGTTAACTTGGGTGCAAGTAGGGGTTTGCTCTGGAGGCCCATACTGTACAATGAGCACTGAATGGAGTGGTTTGAAACACTTGTGCCTGCTCCAGCACTGTACTGTCATCAGATCTGCCATAATCAGCACCTGCCGTTCTTTACAGAGTGGGCAAGCTTTCGATCTCCGCGTTCTCTGATGAAATGTGGACGTGCAAGATCTTGTACTTTCACCGCCTTACATCATATTCCACAGATGCTCATGATAGTAGTGCGAGAACAGCCGTACAGCTCCGCCGATTTTGGTATGCTCGTTCACAGGCGCCGGGTCAAAGTTGCTAGGTCGGTCGTTTTCCATATTTGCAGCCTGTGTTGTTGCTAAAATGATCCCCATTCGCGTATGTTCTGCTCATATACGAGGGCTATTCGAAAGTGAGGAATGATCGGTCGCGAAATGGAAACCACTGTGAAATATCCGGCGAGGCTTTTCACAGACGTTTTGGTCAGTGTCTCTAGTATGCCCGTCGATCGCATCAAGACGCTGTTTTCAGTTGTGAGCCATTGTGGGCGAGTAAAGGTGCCTAGAACAACTATGTCTCCCGCCAAGTAGGAGGGCCCAATGAGAGGCTTAATGAATGCAGCCCACCTAACACAACTAAGTCAGAGGGGCGACTATGTAGACAAGTACCTGTAAGGTGTAGCTTAATGTGCAAGGAAAACAGTTTTCCATTTCGCGACCGATCGTTCCTTACTTTCCGAATAACCCTCTTACTTTCCTTATCACGTCACTTGCTCGCATCACCTCCATGCGAAGTTCAATATTGCGGTGGACAATAGTCATGAATGTTTTGGTTCTTCAGTGTATATGAGTTCAGTGGATCAGAAAATCGTCTTGTTGTTAATGTTCATCTGGTTATAGACTATGGAGCATATGCTTGTTTTGTGTGAGGTCTCTGTATCGCAGTTCCCTTTACAGCAAGCAGATGTCTGTTATGCTCCTAATTATTTTCATTTATATTGTTCTAACTGATCTTCAGACTTTTTATAGTTTGTATTTTATCCCTTACTTATTATCTCCAGGAAACAAAAGTGAAGCTTGGAAAAGGGAGAGAAACTTGAAACTTTGTGACAGGACTGAAGACGCCCCAGCAGATAGAATTAAATACATCACTGTTAAAGGCGTGAAATTCGTAAGATCTAAACGTAATTTTGGGGATATAGGGCTGTTACTGTTCGCAATACATTCTAAACTGTGGTAGATAATAGCGGAAGCTTCATGAAGCAATTCGTGTATGATACTGCTACATACAGGGAAGTTACAGGGCCAGAAAAATATAACGAAATACAGGAAGACTATAGAGAATCCATGCGTGGCCTAAGGACTGACATCTGACCTACATATAAGGGACAGTCAAGTAAAAACGAGATAGATGGAGAAAGTAAGTAAACTGTTGATTATTTCAAACGAAATCGCCGTAACTGTTGACACATTCATCCCACTGTGAGACAAGACGTTTAAAGCCTACATGGGAAAACATTTGCGGTTGCCTACGGAAAGGAAATCGCATGAAGAGAGATAGGGACTGAACGGAGGATGTGTAAGGGCTTCTCAGCGGAACTTGTGCAGCGTTGTCGAAACAGCCTTGGCAGTATGTGGGCAGACAGTATCCTGTAACAGCATGATGCTGTCCTTCGACATGCCTGGGCGTTGGGACTTGATGGCGCTCTTCAGCTTTTGCAAGGTGCATTCATTTCAGCGTCGTATTCCAGAAAGTAGGCCCTTGCAGTCAAAGAAAAAAGTCATCGTGACTTGCCAGAGCTGATGTATCTGTCTCTTCGACCATGTTGCAGAAGTTTCGCAGGGAAACCCACACATGTCCTCCATACAGACCTGCTCCCTCCCCAAGCAGTTTTCATATTTTTGGTTCCCTGAAGAAAGATTCGAGGACGTCGATTTGCTTCGGACGAAGAGGTGAGCGCTTTGGTACAATCAGGGCTCCACTGGCAAACAAACAGTTTTCCATGAAGGCACTGACCGTCTTTGTCATTGTGGAATGAATGTATTAATAGTTATGGCGATCTGAAAGGGGAAACAGTTTCCTTACTTATTTTCCATCGTCTCGTTTTCATTTAATTGTCGCTTATAATTTTAACACATTCAGCATAATTTTGAACAGTGAAACTCAGAGCTGTAAAGTAATTCATTTCCCTGCGAAATTTTCTAATTTGTTTTAAAAGTTGTTTCCTCAGCGCAGATATGTTTTCTCCGATACAGCGCTGACGGCAGTACCAGTTCAAGATATATTTTTCCGCTATTGGTGTTTAACGAACCGTCTACATTGGAAATACGTGCTGCATTCGAGTAAGTCCTGGGACGAACAAGGGAGCAGAATAGTAAGTGAGCTTCCCTTTCTGTAGTCTGGCGATGGGAAAGAACAAAAACCTAAGACAAAGCCATAAAAAATGAAATCGACTTCGGATACTCGGTATGTTACAGTGTAAAGGCCTGTAACAATTCCGTTAGGACAATGTTGTTAGGCAGATAACGTAATAACAGCTGTATGACTCGTTACTTGTCAAAGCTTCAGTGAAAAATTAGCACTGATGTAAATGTATATATCCAGGTTCTCTATATCTGGTTCTCAGTTACTTTCTGATCTATACATCCTATTTCGTGTAGATGACTGCAATGAGCGCGTGCGAATTATAGTATGCTTAGACTATGAGGACGGATATTAAAGAGTTGAAGCATAAACGATTCACGAGCAATAAAAACAACAGCTGCGAATTTTCTTCCGCTTCCATCAGGTGTATCACACGAGCAGTTTCCAGTACTATCACAGGACACAGGTGAAGGAAACATATTGATTCCTGTCTGCAGGCTTTCATTGTTGTTACCATTGAAGGTAAACGTCTTGTGGGAGATCCAGGCAGGGAGGGCTCGAAACGTTGAGTTTAGAAAATACGTATGAATAGGAATACGAAGCGGCCAAGTCACCTAGAAAAGTTTACGTTCTATTTGATTCAAGTGTGCCAATCTTTATTCCATCTTGCCACAGTCCGCCCCGATAGCTGAGTGGTTCATGGATGTGCAGCGGGCAGCAGCGGATAACTACCGACGCATATTGAAGCTGATGCGGACAATGGTGCTGTTAAAAAAATTAAGAGCGTTGTATATGATTCAGAGGGTGACCTATCTTAACGTATACCTAGCACTGAGACTCACTCACGTAGCGCATGTCCTGCCTTTAACGTGCACAATGGCACCACGAATACAAGCAACTTTCTGAACTTACGTGAGTGTGGGACACCTGTTTAAGATCCAATACACAACTCTTATGGTACCACCTGGAGAGGGTGCACTTGGTCTGGTGAACGTATATGAAAAGGCACGGGCGTTATTCGTCAGTACGATTTTACGACAGTGGCGCGGTCAATTTCGCAATATTTCGGGTTCGGGTGCGTTGGCCGATGTACTAGCACCCACTTCAATGCTGCCCCCAGCCCTTTTTTTTTTTTTTTTTTTTTTTTTTTTAATCAGCTATGTCAGAGAATCCTTCCCAACAACACGACTACCGACGACGCGAGATGAGATGTATACCAACTCTTACTGCGCCGGTGCCCCAGGAATACCCTGGAAAAGAAGTACCCAGACAACAACTGGCGCGTTATACGAAACGTTTACCTCCCAACGCCGGTACGGTCAACATGGTATGTGGTGGTAAATGGTTCGCAACGAACTAACGGCGAAACGCGATTCATTTGGCAGACACTCCCCTATGTTTAGGCTGCGTAACGGTGGACACTGATGAACATCGTTTAGCATGTAGTGGGACGGCTCCGGTGTGGCACTTGGCACGACAGATATTGGCGTTCCTGTTACGCACCGCCCCTCACACAATTTCATCAGACACACTTTTTTTCCCCCCAAGAATCTTATTTTCCGGCCCAAAAAACCAACGGAGTGACATGGGTACGGGGAATGGTTTTGGGCTACGTCTATAACGAATCGGAAAAGGACAAAATGGATTTTTGGCATTTTCTCCTGGATGGACGCACGAAGCTGCAACAGCATAAGATATATAGGCAAGACTTCGCTAATTACCTGCGACTTACATTTACCGACCCGCCGGCCAGATGGGGTATGACGGGTGAGAGATGAGATTGACGAAGAAGCCGAGATAGACATGGATCACTCTTACGGACCCTTAGTTAATTTCGAGACGACGACCCAGTCTTACACCAGCGTCTGGAGAACGGGTCTATAGATGGCTCTCTTGCTCTACGGAACGTCAGGTCGTGAGCAGATGTCGCCCCCGACACGAATTTCATTTCATTGCTAGAGGAGCATGTTCCTTTTGTATTTGTACTATCGGGGATACCTTCATGTTCTTTTCATTTGGACATTTTCAGTTTTATTCATTTCCTTACTTACTTAATTTTCTAATTAGCCACTATTTGTCAACATTCGGACATTGCAGACACTATTTATGTGGTAGTATAACGAAATGTATGTCAGCAAAGATTGTAAGTCTGACATTGGAAAAAATAAAATAAAAATAAAAAATTGCTTTGAAGTCTCAGTCTGAGCTTCAAACCACCTTTACCCCACTTTTTCTTACTTTAAAACATTTAATTAAAAAAAAAAAGGTGGTTGGCGTGGCGTTCTGTCACGCCGAGGGGGTCCGCAGCTCGTGGTCGGTAGCGTTCTCGCTTCCCGCGCCCGGGTTCGATTCCCGGCGGGGTCAGGGATTTTCTCTGCCTCGTGATGACTGGGTGTTGTGTGATGTCCTTCGGTTAGTTAGGTTTAAGTAGTTCTAAGTTCTAGGGGACTGATGACCATAGATGTTAAGTCCCATAGTGCTCAGAGCCATTTGAACCATTTGAACGCCAAGGGGCCCGGGTTCGGTTCCCGGCTGGGTCGGAGATTTTCTCCGCTCAGAGTCTGGGTGTTGTGTTGTCCTCATAATCATTTCATCATCATCAGTGGAAGGCAAAGGGAAACCATCATTGGAATCACTCCCCTAGGCGCTCCTGCGGTGGACATCTCTGACGAGACTTCCCCCCATGACAAGACCTGCCATAAGGCAGAACACAAAATTTTTTATCTTGCCACAGCTGCATAACCTGCACAATGCTCCAAACGTTCATTAAATGTGCGTCTCATCTGATGATGAGTTGCTAGCCGAAACTAAACCGATCAAAGAAAATAAAAACTGAAGCATCGCAAAACCAACTGGTTTCAGCTATTCCTGAAAATCTTTACTTAAAAACATTTTTTTAAAACAATATTTTTTTAAATTTTCCATTTCTCTGAATCACTCTGTACACGGTGCCAAATTTCAACGATAACGCTTTTCTCCACTACCTGCAATCAAGCATCTATCTCTAGGTCGAGCTGAGAGAGACAGTTGGTAATTTAGAATCGTTTCTCCCACTGTGAATGGAGCATTAGGCCCTTGTGTTTCCAGCGGTGCTCAGAAGCTTAGGTTGTTTGCCTGGAGCGGTGCAGGGAGCGAGAAGTAGTCCCCGGTTCCAGGAAAAGCTGCCGTCGCAGCGGGAAGCCATGCCCCCAGTCCCTCCCCTGCCCCCGCGCCGTTTTTCTGTGGCAAAGTTTCCGTTCAGGCCGGCGCCGCGCCGAAACATTCCAGACGTCTCGTAAATTCGTGGCGGTCGGCCTTTTTACCCCCGTGCTGCGTTTTCACAGCTGAGGGTGACCAGTAGCTCGCCCTTTGTCCGACACCCCCGTCTGTCCTAGATGGCCACCCAGCGGGACTACCGCTCCCGGGAAAGGGGAATCAGCCCCCGCGTTTGGGCGACGCCTCTTCCAGTGGCAGATCTTAAATATAGCTCCGGAAGTTCAGGTACGAACGTAAAACCCATGACGGACCCCACATGGCACCACTTATCACGTTTATCTGCGACTCAGATTACAGAAGGCGAAAATCAGCTTTTGGAAACTTCGTTTCGCTACCGTTTCTCTGTTAGTACAGAATCTATTTTGCTATTTTTATTTATTTATAAAAAAAGAAAAAGAAATTATTTATTTCCAAGTTCACCGTGTATGTCAGTGAACTCGTGAGGAGGAAGAGATGTGATTATGTAGTTTTTCCGGCGTACATGTTGATGCTCTTCACGCGTATGGAGCTGGATTTCATCCTTCTGACAACACGGTATTTCGACGGTCCAACTGAATACCATCTTCAGGTGCATTGCAAGTGCGCAATCACGCCGGAACTGAGATAAAATCAGATAACGGTAGCTCGTTTATATCCCAGAAACAGGCTGTAGCGTGTGCGCGAGAAGCGGAAGGGCTGCCCCCTGCGAAGCGAAGAATTGCAGTGCTGCCGGCATAGAAACTAACAAAAGGGAAGAATCGCAATTTAAGGTGCAGCCGGTCGAAAGCCAGACCGTTGTTGTTTTATCTAATAAAATAGGATTCCACATCTTGCTTAAAGGAAAACATTTATTTCTATAAATGTCATCGAATAATCGTATTTCGAAGGATTCCTTAAGTCCACAATCCCAGTACCGGGAAGCCGAAGCAATAATTTGCGTCTCATTAAAGACGTATTATGCATCATTGAGACCATGTTCAGCGACGGCAGATTTTTCAGACTGGAGCAAATACAGGGTGGCGCACGAAATGTGTTACCAACTGTTTCTTTCACAATTTGCGACGCACATTAGATGTCCCACTTGGATCTCTACAGCAGTACCAGCAGTGCTTGGAAAAACAAATGAGTTACGAAATGACGTGTAATTCACGATACTGCCGCTAGGAGACTAGTAAGCAGCAACGGCTGACAATGGAAGACTGACGGCACAGCAACGATCGGCAATTGTGGTTCTTTTTCATTAATCGAAAAGCCTTGTTGTGAGTCAGAGGCGTTTTCGACAACAGTTTAACACACGATGGGTCCCTTGCAAGAAGACCATCCACAGGTTGTACGATAAATGTGTACAGGAAGGAACAGTATTGGAAGCGAAGCGACCTCGGACTAAGCCTGTTTGTTCGCCGGAGAATATTGAAGTGGTACGAGTTGCTGTACAGAGAAGTCCCGGGAAATCGTGTAGAAAGGCAGCAGTGCAACTGGGAATATCCAGACGCTCCGTTCAGCTCATTCCTAAAAGTGACCTCCATATGTACCCATACAAGATGACCTGTGCACAGAAGCTCACTGAAGAACACAAGCAGCAGAGACTTCTGTTTGCTCAGTGGGCGGAGGATAGGGAAGAAAATCTCAACAACGTTTGGTTTTCAGACGAGGCGCATTTTCATTTAGACGGTGTGGTTAACAAACAAATTTTCGCTTTTGGGCCACTGAAAACCCACAAGTGCTTCATGAACGACAACATTACGCTCCAAGGATTACAGCGTGGGCAGCAATTTCCAGTCATGGACTTATTGGACCCTTTTTCTTTGAAGAAACTGTGGATAGCGAGCATTATTTGAGCATGCTTCATTCCACAGCTTCTTGCTACTGCCTTGCCCTTCAACACGCAGTGGTTCATGCAAGATGGAGCAAGGCCACATACTACAAACACTGTGTTGGAGTTTTTACTCGAGCATTTCGACATGCTGATCATTTCACTCAGGTTTCCAGGTCGCTTCAATGACGGACAAAATTGGCCCCCCAATAGTCCAGACCTCAACCCATGTTACTTTTTTCTTTGGGGCTACCTAAAGGAAAAAATTTTCCCGAAACGTCCACGTGATTTAATGGGGCTCAGAAGACTTAATCTTCAAGCTTGCAGTGAAATTACGGAAGACATTTGCCGTAGGGTAATCACTAACTTCAGTGTTCCTTTGAAGGAAGTTAGGAAACGAAATGGTGGACATATTGAGCATGTGCTGAGTTAGTACAAATCTCCATCGACGGCTCTTCATTGTAGTATATGTTCCTTTCAGATTGTATTGACAATGAAGTTTATATTCAAAAACTAAATGGTAACACACTTCGTGCGCCACCCTGTATGTGTCTGTTGATGTTCCCTAAAATGGTCACGAATTGTACGAATAGTTTGTCCAATACAAGCCTTTCCGCAATGACAGGGAAGCACACGCAACAGACTGTTCCCGGGGTGCAAAGGAGCCGTAGCATCTGATGTTACCTCAGTTCTGGCGTGGTTGTGCACCTGCAATCTCAGCTGAAGATCGTGCCAGCTGGACCATCGAAGTATCGTGTCGTCAGGACGACGAAATCCGGCTGCACACTCGTAAGGGGCATCAGGAAGAGGAAATATTTTAAAAAACTTAGCCACTTCAATTAATGCGTTTAAAATTGTCTTATTACATCAATCAACATCATGCGTATAAGGGGGAAAAAAAGTGTGAAACGGTCACTAACGGAACTCGACTATACTCGCAACGTTTTGAGGACTTGGAATGGCTAAGAAAATACCGAGTGAGTTAAGTCACATAATTAATTATGTGTGCACAATTAGCGATTGTTTTATCACTTGCCACTGTTTTTGCTACGAAATAGCTGGGTATAGCGGTTTATGAAGTAGCCTGCTATGCAGGGTAAACGGTCCATGCCAAGTAGTTGCATTTTGCTGATTCCGCGAATGTGTCGTCAGATTTCAATCTAATAAAGATAAACTATGCTTCTCTGCAATTTAAAAGAAATGATAACTTCCCGATCGGTCCAATATCTCTACTTTTTCCCCCCTCCACACAAAATTACTTCGCCTAGATTAACCACAGATTTAAAGAGCAAATAGTACAATTACAGTTGACTGAATTACAGAACAGAGTTTACATGAAATGAAAATCGATTATGAGAGCGGAGTTCTGGCGGCCAAATCCACATTTCTAGAGTCGATATTGAATTGCTTACACGGTCAACCAGAAATTGTGTTGAGATATCGATTAACGGATAACTGGCTTTGAGAGCAAGTAGTGTCTAATACTGTAGTAGTAGTGTCGAATACTTTTATAAACCACATATAATAAAGCAGTACAACGTTACCTAGTAAACTTTACGATTCCAATGAAGAAAACAGTCGGGCAAATAGAGGCAGCTGAACACTGAAATACCTGACAGTAGACAGTAAATGATAACATGCTGAGTAATTTTTGCAACTGTTGTCACTTGATGGAGCTCTCTATGCTAAACTATCCTGAGTAAATCACTACATCTGTCCGTAACTGCAGCATCTACTTCCCGTGGAATCTGTTTACTGTAGTGAAGACATAGCATCCCTGTACAACTTTTACGGCCCACACTCCCCCCCCCCCCCCCCCTACACCACAAAATTAATCATCCTTTAATGTCTCAGGATGGGTCTTAGCGACCTATCACATTTTTTAGTCAATTATACTATAAATTTCGTTTCTCACCGATAAGATTCAGTATTTATTCATTATTTATCAGCTTTAATCACCTAATCTTTAGCATTGTTCTGTAGGAACAAAAATGAAAATGCTTCTGTTGTCATCTTGTCTGCACTGCTTAGGGTTCACATCTCACTTCCATATAAAGCTACACCACAAATAAACCTTTTTGGAAAATTCCTAACACTTAAATTTATTTTTTCAGAATCTTTTCATTTTATATCCTCTTTTCTGCCAAATTCCGAAACTTCGACATTTCTTTTGATTTTATTTCCTAATCTTATATCTTCAACACCGCCTGATTTAATTTGGCTGCACTCCATTTTCCTTGTTTTACTCTTGTTGATGTTCTTGTATAACCTCTTTTAAAGATGCTATCCGTCCCGTTCACCAATCTTCCAAGCCATACGTTGTATCTGAGAAAATTACATAGTCGGCAAGCAGAGAAAATTACATAGTCGGCAAGCACTGAAGTTCCTATTTTCTCTGAACATTAATTATTTTTTCAAATTCTCCTTGATGTCCTTTACTGTTTGCTCGATATACAGACTGAATAACATGGGACTCTACAATCCCGTCTCACTTCTGAACTATGCATCTCTTTCATGTCCTGCATGTCAGCACACCTGCCGGTCGCTGTGGCCGAGCGGTTCTAGACGCTTCAGTCCGTAACCGCGCGACTGCTACGGTCGCAAGTTCGAATCCTGCCTTGGGCATGGATGTGTGTGATGTCCTTAGGTTAGTTAGGTTTAAGTAGTTCTAAGTCTAGGGGACTGATGACCTCAGATGTTAAGTCCCATAGTGCTTAGAGCTATTTGAACAATCTGCACAGCTTGTAAATTACTTTCGCTCACTACATATCATCCCAACTAACTTTGAAATTTTTAAGTATGTATTCCAGTCCACATTATAAAAGCATTTCCTAATTCTACGAACGACGTGAATGTGGGTTTGATTATCTTCAACTTATGCTGCAAGACGGTCAGTATTGCCTCACGCGTTTCTATATTTCTCCGGAATCCAAGCTGATCTTTAACCAGTTCAGATACTCACGGCCTTTTCAATATTCTACAGGTAATTCATGCTAGTATTTTCAAAATGGTTCAAATGGCTCTGAGCACTATGGGACTTAACTTCTAAGGTCATCAGTCCCCTAGAACTTAGAACTACTTAAACCTAACTAGCCTAAGGACATCACACACATCCATGCCCGAGGCAGGATTCGAACCTGCGACCGTAGCAGTCGCGCGGTTCCAGACTGTAGTGCCTTTAACCGCGTGGCCACTCCGGCCGGCACTAGTATTTTCCAACCGTCTGTAACAGTCTACAGCTGAGTAGACCGCGTGCGACAGGAATGCGTCTGTAGGTCGTGACATAATCTACAATAGTACAGTATGCGCCATTCTAAAAATATCGTTAATGTAACATCGAACAATGACACTCGTCACAGTAACATTAACAATGAAGTGTACCGGTGGTGCAACATTTTTCGGACGGACAGTACCACTGACCAAAGACAGCCGCGGGGCAGAAAGAGGGCGACGGAATTGACTGTGTCCCTCATCCCCGCATATCCACTCGCTGGGATTCTTCTGAGCTGTGTGCTACAGACGTTACTAGCATGCTTTCACCTGTGCTTTCCCGCGGTCATTTGTTTAAACAACTTGCTTCCTAAGACGAAGCGACTAACAATTACAGTGAGTGGTGTACAAGAGGTACCAAAGATACCTCAAGTACGATCCTCTCCTGTGGACTCTGTTCTCTCCTTGGAGGGAATCGAAGCCCCATCATTACCCGCCCACTTGACTGTGGTATGCGTGTCAGCGTTGGGTCTAGGCGTCCTGCCCAAGGATGACTTTGGGTGCTATACCGATCCCTCTAACAAGTTCGGTGTGCTGTCTTTCACTGAAACTGAAACTGAGTCAGTGGGACTCTCTTCGCGTGTTTTCGGAAAACCTGCTGTGTCCTGTGCCAAGAGGAGGCAAATACAAAAGGCTAGCGGTCTATTAATCGCCAGCAGTTCGAACAGAGGGCGTATAAAGGCATCCCTTACGACAATGGCAATAAAAGATGGGAAGCAACACCAGATACATTCAGCATGTATGCCTGGAAGCCTCATTCAGCGTGTTGAAAAGGCTTTTCCGGTAGCCACTGAGGGTGAAGGATACAAGCAACTACAGATTGTAGGGCACGTTGGAATAAATGATGCCTGTCGTCTGGGCTGCGAGGTCATACTTGGATCGTTCCAGCCTTGCTCATGGAGTTTCAACGGAGCTCACAATCTGCAATACAGTCCCAGAACTGATCGTGGCCCGCTGGGCTGCGAGGTCATACTTGGATCGTTCCAGCCTTGCTCATGGAGTTTCAACGGAGCTCACAATCTGCAATACAGTCCCAGAACTGATCGTGGCCCGCTGGTTTTTATTCGAGTGCAAGGCTTGAACCAGAGACTCCGACGGTTCTGTGAAGAGCTAGGTTGTGACCTCCTAGAATTGCGGCATAAGCTTGAGAGTTGTACGGTCCCTCTAAATATGTCAGTTGTGCACTACACATCAGAAGCAGCTGCCCAAATAGCTGGCTGTGTGTGGAGTGCACGTAAGGGTTTATTTTATTATTATTAGGCGACTCTCCATACAATCTAGATAACGATAGCTGCGCAGGTAGGTTAGAAAATTTAAAAAGGGAAACTGATAGGTTGAAGTTAGAAAGAGTAGGCATTCGTGAAGTTCGTTGTCAAGAGCAGTTGCGGGGTGGATTAGTGTTTAACGTCCTCTCGACAACGAGGTCATTAGAGACGGAGCACAAGCTCGAATTAGGAAAGGACTATGAAGGAAATCGGCCGTGCCATTTCAGAGGAACCATCCCAGTATTTTCCTTAAGTGACTTCGGGAAAACACGAAAACCTAAATCAAGATGGTCGGAAGCGGATTTGAACCATCCTCCTCCTGAATGCGAGTCCAGTGTCAAGAGGAACAGATCTTCTCACCAGGTGAGTACAGGTTTACAAACAAAAACCAGATATAGATATGCAGAAGTAGGTCTAATAATGAATAATAAAATAGGAACGTGGGTAAGCTACTACAAACACCATAATGAACGGATTACGTAGCCGGGATAGACACGAAGCCAATATTCTTCACGGTAGCACAAGTTTGAAAGCCAACTAGCTGGCAGATGATGGAAAGATTGAGAGAATGTACGATGAGATAAAAGATGGTTAAGTGAGAGTAAAATTTAGTTGTGATGGGGGACTGGAATTCGAAAATAGGAAAAGGAAGAGAAGGAAAAATAGTACGTGAATGTGAATTGGGGGAAACCAATGAAAGAGGAAGCCTCCTGGTTAAATTCTGCACAGAGCATAATTTAATCATCGCTAACGCCTGGTTTAGGAATAGTGAAAGAAGGTTGTATACGTGGAAAAGACCTGGAGACACCGGAAGGTTTCAGATTGATTATATAATAGTAAGGCGGAGATTTGTAACAAGATTTTAACCTGGGCAGATGTGGACTCACTGGTAATGAACCGTAGATTAAAACTGAAGAAATTGGAAACGTATGCGAAGTTAAGGCGATAGGACCCGCGTAAGTTAAAAGAATCAGAGATTATTGACAATTTCGGATGGAGCGTCAGGCAACGATTGACTGAAACAGGGGAAAGAAGTGGAAGACGAATTGGTAGCTTTGAGAGATGAAATGGTGAAGGCAGCAGAGGACCAGATAGGAAACAAGACTGTTCACTACGGTAATACAGTGATGACAGAGTGGGGAGTGAGCACTGTCCGGGAGGGAATGCCCTTAGCATCACATGACTTATTCGCGTACATTCCGTTATCCTGGTTTCACTTTTTTTTCTCCTTGTGTAACCCCTTTGCGAGATACTAATCATTCGGTTCAACCAATCTCTTTGCCGTCTCAGACAAAATTACAACACCATTGGCAGACCTTCAAGTTTTTCTTTGTTCTTTCCAAACTTCAATTCTTTTTCCAAATTTCTTTTTGCGTTCGTTTATTTCCCGCTATGTGTTCAGATTTAATAACAGATCGGCAGATTACGTACGTGTCTCGCTCTCTTAGCAGTTACAGCCTCACTTTCACGTCCTTCGACCTTTCATAACAGGAGTACAGTAAAAGGTGAGAACTTTGCACACCTGGTACTTTATCCACGATAACTTCAGTATTTCAAACCGTGTACGATGATAGTTAAGTTTAAATTATAGCCTCGACAAAATAAAGTTACGTAATGAATGTTTCGTTTCGTTGCAGGAAAAAGTCTGCAGTCCTGTAAAAAATCGAAATCCTTGCGCTGCAGTATCGTACCATGTCGGTAGAGGAGCCGAAACAGAATGGCACAGCCTATTTTACAGAGCGGAGTATCGTGCTGTAATTCGTTCGTGGCAGCAGCGAAACTGTTGTTGCCAGGTCAGGTCAATCTACAGGGTGATCAAAAAGTCAGTATAAATTTGAACACGTAATAAACCAAGGAATAATGTAGATAGAGAGGTAAAAATTGACACACATGCTTGGAATGACATGGGGTTTTATTAGAACAAAAAAAAAGTTCACAAAATGTCCGACAGATGGCGCCTGAAAGATCTCTTGCGCGCGTCGTTCGGTGATGACGGTGTGCTCAGCTGCCACTTTCGTCATGCTTGGCCTCCCAAGTCCCCAGACCTCAGTCCGTGCCATTATTGGCTTTGTGGTTACCTGAAGCCGCAAGTGTATCGTGATCGACCGACATCTCTAGGGATGCTGAAAGACAACATCCGACGCTAATGCCTCACCATAACTCCGGACATGCTTTACAGTGCTGTTCACAACATTATTCCTCGACTACAGCTATTTTTGAGGAATGACGGTGGACATATTGAGCATTTCCTGTAAAGAACATCATCTTTGCTTTGTCTTACTTTGTTATGCTAATTATTGCTATTCTGATCAGATGAAGCGCCATCTGTCGGACATTTTTTGAACGTTTGTATTTTTTTGGTTCTAATAAAACCCCATGTCATTCCAAACATGTGTGTCAATTTGTACCTCTCTGTCTACATTATTCCGTAATTTATTCAGTTTTCAAATTTATACTGACTTTTTGATCACCCGGTATATTAGCCAGGTCAATCCATATTACTTCCTTAGCCATCTGGAACGGCCAGATACTTCTGCAACATTTTCCCTGAAAGACAAGTCGATTAAATGATATAATCTCTGGATTGTGAAAGTCACGGTACGGTAAAACCAGCCATGACAAAACTATTCCATCTGTTTCGCAAGATGAGATATGCAAAGTGACTTCAAATATTAAAAATAATATGATAATGACAATACTAAATGAGGCAAATATTGACAGGTGTATCACCTAACCATCAGTTAAGTATTACTAGTGGCCCGCTCCGGCTTTGCACATGTAGCACAAAAGTATCTACGACCCGACGACAATATGTCCAGATATACACAAATCTTCCTCGTGAATCAGGCTATGAGGGAAAATCGTATCTCTACGACATTAGGCAGTACGCGAGGAGGGGACATTAGAATATACTGTATATACAGAGTCTGGTCAAGCTTCGTTGCTCTCTGGAGTTAAGTCGGTTGTAACTTTACTAGTTTCCCACTAGATATAGCCTTCTCTCTTGCTGGCGTGGTAGCTCCAATCGTTACTATGAGATGTCACTCCAAACGCTAATTAAATATGAATATATAACAATACATACATCATAAACTCGTTACTACTATAGAGAATAAATAACATCCACAAACCTTCCTTGTGAATCAGCCTATGTATTAGTAAAAACCGTATCAAAATCCTTAATTTACGTCCTGACATTAGCCATAAAAGCACACAGAAAAACGCGTCGTACACTTTATATCAAGTGGTAGCTGCTGCCCTCGGATGTTTCCAGAGGAAAGTTTGCGAAGAAATTCAATCAGACGGCAGTGTAAATTCTATTCAGTTCCTTTTCTTCGTGTTCTTTTTTTCTCCATTTCTCTTTTTCTTCCGATTTTTTCCTCTGTGGATGTACCATTCTCTCCGTTTCTCATTTAGGTCAAATAAAGCTTGTATTCCATAACGAAAAGCCTACATTTTTACCTCAGCACTATTGTTTGTTTCAAAGCACTGTATTTCAAAGTTTTTACATTAAACTTTGTGAACATTTTTAGCCCAAAGTAAATAAATTATTTTTCTTAAATATGATTTTTATTCTATAAAAGACACATATCATTAACAGTCGCTTATCGCAACAAACGGTTCGTGTATCTCGGTAAAATGGGTTTTGGGATAACTTAAAAGGGCGAACTGAATGATGAGTCCCACTGGTTTCGTTTCTTATAAAATAATATTTGTTGCTACCAATCGCAATTTTCCTTTGGTTATTCTATGCTCGACGCTCTTCGGGAAATAATATTCATTAACAAGAGCGTTTTTCCTTGAAATGTGACATTTCTAGGTGTGATGTTTGAGATGGGTGAACTGTTGCGTTATACTCGCTCCTGAACTATAATATAAATTTTGCCTGTTCGTAATTCTCTAAAGGCGTCAGAATAATGCAGTCGCTTTCACAACAAAACGTATCACACCTAGAAAGTTATTAATACACAAAAAAGCGTACTCGATAATGGAAATTATTTCTCGAAATGCATCGTGCATAAAATAAATAAAAACAAAGTTGTGCTCGGCAGCAGCAAATATTATTTTACAACAAACAAAACCATTGTTTTACAGTCGCATTCTCGTCACTTATAGTGGATGAAATTTAAAAAAGAGGCAAATCTCACTTAACTGAGCACGTTATCCCCTTCAGAATTCAAATGTATAGATAGCCCAAAATTAGTAGGGCTGAGCTGAGCACTTACAACTAAACTTTTTTTTTCTACAGAAAGCTTTTTAGGTTGTGCTGATCTGACGATATCATTAAACCAATCTTCCTACAGCAGTCAGGTTGAATAACGCTTAAGAAGAAATTAGGAGTTTGGTAGGATAATTTTGTCCTTAAAAATTGCTTATTAATGTTGTGGGGAGAAAACCATTATTTCTTGCACTTATTATTTTAAGCAATCGTATTTTTGGTATATCAAAAGTTAAAATGAATGGATTTTTATACTCCAACATAAGTTGTTATTCGGAAATCGTTACTAAAAATACATTCGTTTGTTTTATGTTTACTGTAAAAAGTATTTAAAATACAGTTTGCACATTCTAAGTACATTCGTGCCACGGCTTCAGGCTCTTCGGGTATGAGAAATCATTCCGTATTTGAAAAGCACACCAGACGCTATCAGCTTACAGATATTTTCGTTTTTTTCTGTAGGATACTGAGGATATACCTGTGTCTCTGATGGACTTCAGCACTGTAGTACTCTTTAATGAAAAACCCGCATTTATTTGAAACAGGAAATGAAAAAAAATCTTTACCTTACAGCTTTAAATTGGAATTTTTAACACATTCATTATACCCAACGAACATCCTGAAACCGACCTTCGTAATATTCGCCATTTTAATTCAGCCTTGATGGTTTACTAAAAACGCATTGTACCAGAAATGATCTGACATACTATTTTCAAGAAAAGAGTCTGTACAGCAAGTCTGAGATACCACCGGTTAAGCCATCTATGTTAATATGTATATATACTTTCCAGGTCACAACACAGTGCGTGACAGAGAGCGCTTCTTTCCAATTTGCATGATTTTCTTCTCTAATTCGTACGCGGATCGACCAAGGTAAAAAGGTTTGTCTACATGGTGTAATATCTCTTGTCTTTTTTTCCCGTGCTCTGTGCACGAGATATACAATGGCGGGAGAAGAATTGATGCACAGCCCTCCTTCAACACCGCGCGACTGCTACGGTCGCAGGTTCGAATCCTGCCTCGGGCATGGATGTGTGTGATGTCCTTAGGTTAGTTAGGTTTAAGTAGTTCTAAGTTCTAGGGGACTGATGGCCATAGATGTTAAGTCCCATACATAGTGCTCAGAGCCATTTTGAACCTCCTTCAACACAGGTTCTCTAAGTTTATCCAAAAGGGTTTTGCGACAACCTGTTAGAAACCTAGTAGTGTGACTGAATGCGTTCGATGTCGGTTGTCACGCCTATTTGGCAAGCGCTCAGAACAAGGGAATAATATAACTGGTCACAAGAGCGTCTTGTATGCACCTCCTTTACAGATGCGCCGCACTTTCTCAGAGCCCTTCCAACAAACCTAAGTCTTCCATTCGCCTTCCCTCGTGCTCATTTCACGAATTCGTCCTGTTTCAATACATTGTTAGGATTACCACCAAATATTTAAACCATGTTACGTGCTCCGGACGTTACCTACTAAGCTTGTAATCAGATACTACCGGGTTTTTCAACTTTGCCCATAGGCTAGGGTGACTAAACGTCCCGGAAAACCGGGATTGTCCCGGTTTTCATCCCTGTGTTCCGGTGTCCAGAAAATTTGTTTCGGGACGCTCAAAAGTCCCGGAATTCAGTTTTTAAATACATTTCGTGAAACTTTCTCAAATTTTTGGGATTTCGCTATATTAAAGGAAATACAACAGAAGAAATTAATATATTTTAGCTTATTTGTCTAAAACCTCCATTGTCCCATACTAGTAATCACAGTATTAGTATTGATACACTCAGGCAATAATTTACTTTGAGCGGTACTGTGGCCAATAAGTAGTAAGTTGTATTATTGTAACAGAGCTATGAAACCGTCCGATTGTCGCACCAATTACACACTCATTGTCAGAACAGTGTAGTAGTTGATGTTTTGTCAGACAAACTGCAATAGTTCTTTCTCATATTAGTGGTATTATTGCTGCAGTACTGTGAAACGCAATGCCGAAACGTGCCTGCAAGTTCAGTGACTGTTATTCCACGGAATGGAATTTCATTAAGAAAGGTCGTTTTGATTACGAAGCAGAGTGTTCCGTATGTAACTGTTTTATTAGTATAGGTCATGGTGGACGTACCGACATAGTTGATCACATCAGGTCAAACAAACACATTAACAGATACAGTGCACCGAGCTGCAGTAAAACTCTACAAAATTATTTTGTGAAACATCAGTCCAGTGAAGAGACGAAAGTTCGAGCAGCCGAGCTTACACTAGCCTACCACACGGTAAAACATCACCAAACTTATAGATCTAGTGATTGTACTAATAAGCTTAACAGCATTATGTTTGATGATTCTTCCATTGCAAAAAAGTTTAGTTCACCAAGAACTAAAGTGTCAGCCTTAGTGAAAGGAGTTATTGCTCCCCAGAGTGTAAAGGAAAGCCTTGAATACATCAAAAAGTCTTCTTTCTACGGGATATCCATTGATGCCAGCAATCATAAGGCCACTACAATATTTCCGTTTGTTGTTCAGTTTTTCGATATTAATCAGGGAATTCAGACCAAACTTTTGAAGGTGAGTTCCCTACCTAATGAAACATCTGACGAAATTTTAAGATTTTGTATGAATACTATCGAAATGTTTGATCTTGAGAAAAATAAATGTGTGGCATTTTGTGGAGACAACACCAACACAAACTTTGGTGGTTTAAAAAGACAAGGCAAATGCAACGTATTTACCAAATTAAAGGCAACATTGCATGAAAACATTGAAGGCATAGGGTGTCCTGCACATGTTTTACACAATAGCGTGCAGACATCTGCTGACAGTTTAAGCTCTGATTTTGAAACTATCGTCATGAAGGTATACTCACACTTTTACATATATACTGTTAGAACAGAGAAGCTTAAGGAGTTCTGTGATTATGTGGGAACTGAATATATGAATGTAATGTGTCACTCGAAAACTCGCTGGTTATCACTGTTTCCAGCAGTTGAAAGAGTAATCCGCCTGTTTGAACCGTTAAAAGATTTTTTCTTAAATGGAGACAAAGCCCCCAAAATATTGGTTCAGTTTTTCAGTAACCCTTTAAGTGAAGCCTACTTATGGTTCATTCACAGTCAGCTTAGCACTTTGCAGCATGGGATAAAGGAAATTGACGGAAGCATGAAAAGTGTAATAGAGGTAAATGATGTTTTGAAAAATACTCTGGAAACTGTTACTAAGAGGAGAGAACAGCAGTTCCTTTCTTTTAATGTTAAATCTGTCCTCAAAAGAGCGTAAGTATCAGAAGCAGCGGAAAGGAGTTTTAGAGAAGAAGTTAACAAGTTTTATGACACTTGTGTAGAATATCTCAGCAAGTGGAGCGCCTCATATTTACCCTCATCGCTGGTGTTTGACTGGATGTTACTGAAGAGAGTGCCAAAATGGGAAGGTGTTGAAGAGATAGTTTCTTATTTGAAGAGTAAAGAGATTGAAATCGATGATTCCATTCTCTTTGATCAGTTCGGCATACTGACAAATTTTGTTGAAGTAAGTCTTCACAAGTGGAATGATGAAAAAAAAAACACCATTGGAATGTCATGAGAAGTAGGTGAGTTTTTTTAAAAGCTGTGACTGTCTTCAGCATTACTCTGAGTTGGTAATAATTGCAAAGTATTTATTTGCAATCCCAGCCCATAATGCCAATGTGGAAAGAATATTTTCGTTCTTGAATATCCAGTGGACTGATGAAAGGAACAGAATGGAGATAGACTCTCTTGAAGCAATCCTGCAGATCCCGTACAACTACAAAATGGATTGTGCCGAGTTTTATCACTGTGTCTCAAAGAACAAAGACATTATCAAGAAGGCTGGAGGCAGTGAAAAATACCCTTTTCTCCAAGGACAGTCAATTCCATCTATGAAAGGGTCCTGTAGCCACCTTTCATTAGTCCGGTAGTCCATTTTCACTAGTATTTCTCTTTCCTTCCTTGTTTCTCTTTTCCCATTATTATCATAGTGGTGTGATTGAATGAATGTGGTTGTGTGTCACGTTGCTAGACGGTGGCGTAGTCTGCTGCAGAAAGTCTGCGATAGTCGTACAGATTCAGCAGCAGTGGTACAGAATAGCCAACTCTCGTAGTGGTCAAGTCGGCAAAGAGGTTTTCGCTACTTGTGAGAAATCCACCTGCGTTAGGTTGGTGGCGGAAAAGGCATCTTTGGGTTTTCCGGGCCACGCGGAGCGTGGAAGAGGCTGGAGAAGCGGGAGGCAGTCTGCCGCCGGTACGGGAAGCGTCCACAGCTGTGCTCAAGTCGAAAAAGGGTGAGTTAGACTGACCGCGTGGCGCGCTGTTACTTGGCGAGGGGAGAGCTGTTAGCTTTTGGTCTCGCTTTTCAAATCTGGAAGATTGCTTTGCCTTGTCGCAGCAAGGAATGCAAAACTTTGGCAGATTTTTCTTTTAGCAAATTTCTGTAGCAGACTTGGATCCGCCGGAAGAGCGCCACACAAAGTTGTCGATAAGAAGTGAGCACTCACTTCTGTATGAATGTCTGTTTGCCTTCAGCTGTGCCTGCATAAGCTTTCACCTTTCTAAATATTTAGAGCTTTGCCTTTTCGTGAATTTTCCTTGCTTTATGTGTCTTTCGTCCGTGGGGAGCCAACCCCGTGGTAGAACATTATAGTTGTTGGACTACCGGCATCACTAACTGTCCGATCGCATGTTTGTTTTAGATAATGTTAACATGATTGCGTGATGTGATATTGTTGGAATTTGGGCACTATACCTAGAAATTGTGTCACCACAAACCACGTGTTATCAGGAATCGTGTACATGCCTCACATCCTTATCTTAGGAATAAATGATTTTATCTACAATTTTCTCTTGTGTTCCGAGATTACGTTTTTGCACCTAAGCCACTCACCTCGAAGCTTTCCCGTTAGCACATCCAATGCGTTTCCTTATGCACAGGTCCAGTGATTAGTCTCCCCATGTATTTTATAACAAATGCTTTAGATTAAGTCTTATTTTCAGGGGGAGCTGATCTTCTGCACAGTGTTCTTGCATGTGCTATTTTATTTTAAATGTTTGATTGTCGTGAACAGTGCACGGGGAACACTATCAATTACATCGTATCCCCTATGAGCGACATCACAACGTATGCATTTTTGTGAGTTTTTAGTCTGTGATCAAATTAATTTATTTTCGCCGGGCGCGGTGGTCTAGCGGTTCTAGGCGCTCAGTCCGGAACCGCGCGACTGCTACGGTCGCAGGTTCTAATCCTGCCTCGGGCATGGATGTGTGTGATGTCCTTAGGTTAGTTAGGTTTAAGTAGTTCTAAGTTCTAGGGGACTGATGACCACAGATGTTAAGTCCCATAGTGCTCAGAGCCATTTGAACAATTTTTTTAAATTTATTTTCCGACTCGACCAAATCTTTGATTAGTTGTATGGTTAGAGTCGGTGGCGACCCTACTCTTCTCACGTTAATTTCATAAGCAAAAAGTATTTCCATTCCCAATAATAAGGAATAACCCGTAGTAACAGGTTAGTTACATCTACAAGTGCTCAATAATATTAAAGCTCATGTTAATATTAATTGATTAAAAGTTGAATGGCTGTAAAATTTTGTAAAATCGTAATACATTTCTTTATTACTGTATACGTATATTAAATGCCATTAATTATACAGATAACCTAGATTATATCAATCTTTTGTATCCTCTTATTAGTTATAATAATCGGGTTAACAAAATGTTTGCACCGAGCGAGGTGGCGCAGTGGTTAGACACTGGACTCGCATTCGGGAGGACGACGGTTCAATCCCGCGTCCGGCCATCCTGATTTAGGTTTTCCGTGATTTCCCTAAATCACTCCAGGCAAATGCCGGGATGGTTCCTCTGAAAGGGCACGGCCGACTTCCTTCCCTAATCCGATGAGACCGATGACCACGCTGTCTGGTCTCCTTCCCCAAAACAACCAACCAACCAACAAAATGTTTCAACAAAACATAAATATTTAAAATTAAGAATCCTGGGTACATGTGGAATGAAGTGTCCATTGGCACCCGGGTGAATGTGTCCCGGTTTTCACCGAAAATAATTTGGTCACCCTACCACAGGCACATTTATCCACATTTAATGAGATCTGCCACACATCACACCAAGTAGAGCTGCAATTCATCATCCAAAGTAGAAGATGTGTCGGTCTTCATGAACTTACTCGCTATCATCCAACGGCAATACATAACAGCATCGCCAGTGAACAATGTTACAATGTTGCTGATCCGATCTGATAATCGTATATTGAGAATATCAGTAATCCTATTCCGTCTTCTTGGGGCACGTCCTATGTTTCTATAGTTTGTAGAATATTCACCGTCCACTATAACGTACTGGGTTCGTTTAGTCAATTATTCGTAGAGCCCCATCACATAACCCTGAAGAAATTTCGCGTGGTCGTATCTCGGTTATTACGTAGGTTGGAACTTAAATAGTGGCAAACACTACTGTGGACACACTATACAATGTAATCTGCTATTGTCGCTGATAGCACGCGTTGTTGACATTTACCTACCTACCTCCGAGCAAATGGACTCGCCCGTCCCACGTCACCGGCGTACACACAATCGAGGGAAACATAGTCACTCGTGAGCGAGCGGTCTAACGTAACGGTGTCACTATGTTTTCGAAACAGGAATAACGGAGTTGGATGAAGACTGAATGTGCCACAGGTCGTACAGCACGACAGTGTCATCAAGATCTTCAAGAGACGTGCGGGGAATCGGCATTGCCGTACAGAACAGTGGCACATTGGGTAAAATCCTTCAACGAAGGTCGGCAAACTGTGGCAGACATGCATCGGGCTGGTCGTCCTAGCGTCTCTGAAGATGACATGCATGCTGTTGCCGCGTTAGTGGACAGTAATCGAGGCCATACGATTCGTGAACTCGCCCACGAAACCGGATTAGCGCATACGACTGCGTTTCGTATCCTGAAGGAACGCCTGGGATTGCGAAAAAATGCATCACGATGGGTTCCGCATGACTTGACGTAAATGCAGAAATGGATGCGTTACGACGCTGCTCAGACGCACTTGGAGCGCTATGAACGCGAGGGAGAGGCTTTCTTACACCGTATCGTAACACTTGATGAGACATGAACCACATCGTACGAGCCAAAACTGAAACGCCAAACCAATGAATGGCGTCATTATGGATCGCCGCGAAAGTCAAAAGTACGTCAGAGCCCCAGTATGGAGAAAGTTATGGTTATTCTCGCTTAAGACTGTGATGGTGTTACCCTAACGCATTACGTTACTCCACAGCAGACCGTCAATGCACAGTATTATTGTTCGTTTTTGGAGCATCACCTACGACCAGCTTTGCGAAAGAAGTGGCGACACTTCCTGCGCAACCCACCCATCATTTTGCACGACAATGGCGCGTGGTTTAGGGCGTATTAGCACGGTTCGCGCGGCTCCCCCCGTAGGAGATTCGAGTCCTCCCTCGGGCATGGGTGGGTGTGTTGTCCTTAGCGTAAGTGAGCTTAAGTTACACTCCTGGAAATGGAAAAAAAGAACACATTGACACCGGTGTGTCAGACCCACCATACTTGCTCCGGACACTGCGAGAGGGCTGTACAAGCAATGATCACACGCACGGCACAGCGGACACACCAGGAACCGCGGTGTTGGCCGTCGAATAGCGCTAGCTGCGCAGCATTTGTGCACCGCCGCCGTCAGTGTCAGCCAGTTTGCCGTGGCATACGGAGCTCCATCGCAGTCTTTAACACTGGTAGCATGCCGCGACAGCGTGGACGTGAACCGTATGTGCAGTTGACGGACTTTGAGCGAGGGCGTATAGTGGGCATGCGGGAGGCCGCCGAATTGCTCAACACGTGGGGCGTGAGGTCTCCACAGTACATCGATGTTGTCGCCAGTGGTCGGCGGAAGGTGCACGTGCCCGTCGACCTGGGACCGGACCGCAGCGACGCACGGATGCACGCCAAGACCGTAGGATCCTACGCAGTGCCGTAGGGGACCGCACCGCCACTTCCCAGCAAATTAGGGACACTGTTGCTCCTGGGGTATCGGCGAGGACCATTCGCAACCGTCTCCATGAAGCTGGGCTACGGTCCCGCACACCGTTAGGCCGTCTTCCGCTCACGCCCCAACATCGTGCAGCCCGCCTCCAGTGGTGTCGCGACAGGCGTGAATGGAGGGACGAATGGAGACGTGTCGTCTTCAGCGATGAAAGTCGCTTCTGCCTTGGTGCCAATGATGGTCGTATGCATGTTTGGCGCCGTGCAGGTGAGCGCCACAATCAGGACTGCATACGACCGAGGCACACAGGGCCAACACCCGGCATCATGGTGTGGGGAGCGATCTCCTACACTGGCCGTACACCACTGGTGATCGTCGAGGGGACACTGAATAGTGCACGGTACATCCAAACCGTCATCGAACCCATCGTTCTACCATTCCTAGACCGCAAGGGAACTTGCTGTTCCAACAGGACAATGCACGTCCGCATGTATCCCGTGCCACCCAACGTGCTCTAGAAGGTGTAAGTCAACTACCCTGGCCAGCAAGATCTCCGGATCTGTCCCCCATTGAGCATGTTTGGGACTGGATGAAGCGTCGTCTCACGCGGTCTGCACGTCCAGCACGAACGCTGGTCCAACTGAGGCGCCAGGTGGAAATGGCATGGCAAGCCGTTCCACAGGACTACATCCAGCATCTCTACGATCGTCTCCATGGGAGAATAGCAGCCTGCATTGCTGCGAAAGGTGGATATACACTGTACTAGTGCCGACATTGTGCATCCTCTGTTGCCTGTGTCTATGTACCTGTGGTTCTGTCAGTGTAATCATGTGATGTATCTGACCCCAGGAATGTGTCAATAAAGTTTCCCCTTCCTGGGACAATGAATTCACGGTGTTCTTATTTCAATTTCCAGGAGTGTAGATTAAGTAGTGTGTAGGCTTAGGGACCGATGACCTCAGCACTTTGGTCCCATAAGATCTTACCACAAATTTCCAAATTTGCACGACAATGCGCGGGCGCATACAGCGCAAAGCTGTGGCTGCTCTGTTAGGTCGATAGGACTGGGACGTACTGCACCATCCACCATACTCCCTGGACTTAAGTCATTGTGATTTGATTTGATTCCGAAGATGAAGGAACCACTTCGTGGCATTCGCCTCAGAACTGTTCCAGAGACAGACAGTACACCGCTCCATTCGCACCATCAACAGTACAGGCTCTGCTAACGGTATACTACGCCTTCCACATCACTGGCAACGGGTTCTACACAACGCTCGTGACTGTTTTGAAGGACAGTAACAGGTGCAAACATGTAACTCTTTTGTATCGGTTGAGAATAAATAGTTACCACTATTTAAGTTCTAATCCTCGTATATTCTGATTTAAATTAGCCTGCAGGCATCTGCCGGAGCCCTCCACTCTTCGCAGCGATAGACAGTCGCTTAAATCTACTAAAATAAATCAAGTAGAAAAAACTGAAATTCACGTGAGTTGTAGACCCCTATAGTGTCTCTAAACAAGTAAAAACTCTGTTCTTGATTTTCATTAGGACCGAGTTCTGTCGATTTTTTTTTAACGGATGATGTTTTCTCGTCCGAGAAACAGCTTCATATTTCTATATTTCGAAAACTGTTGAACTCCCTTAAAAAGTTTTGTTTTCGTTGCTACTGCACTGCTTAGTTCGGCAACTGGTCTTTGCAAGTCGCATTTCGCACGGCGTTGGCTATACACAAAATCAAGTTAATGTAGTCCCATACAGAGATAATAAGCGAAAGGCAGGAGATAACGGGAACCGTGGCTCTCCGTTCTTTGTAAGGTCCTACATGAGACGGATTGCCACTGCCTCCGTCCGACCTGTTACGAAGTGTTACGTGTTTATCTGTGTCGCGTGGATGACTGAGTACCTGTACGGTGCAGCGTTAGGTTTGCGTTGCTATAGGTGAAGGGGACACGAAAGGGAAGCAGTGGTTGGGAAGGGAGTGAGACAGGGTTGTAGCCTCTCCCCGATCTTATTCAATCTGTATATCGAGCAAGCAGTAAAGGAAACAAAAAAAAAAATTCGGAGTAGGTATTAAAATCCATGTAGAAGAAATAAAAACTTTGAGGTACGCCGATGACATTGTAATTCTGTCAGAGACAGCAAAGGACTTGGAAGAGCAGTTGAACGGAATGGATGGCGTCTTGAAGGGAGGAGATAAGATGAACAACAACAAAAGGAAAACGAGGATAATGGAATGTAGTCGAATTAAGTCGGTGATGCTGAGGGAATTAGATTAGGAAATGAGACACTTAAAGTAGTAAAGGAGTTTTGCTATTTGGGGAGCAAAATAACTGATGATGGTCGAAGTAGAGAGGATATAAAATGTAGACTGGCAATGGCAAAGAAAGCGTTTCTGAAGAAGAGAAATTTGTTGGCATCGAGTATAGATTTAAGTGTCGGGGAGTCGTTTCTGAAAGTATTTGTATGGAGTGTAGCCATGTATGGAAGTGAAACGGTGACGATAAACAGTTTAGACAAGAAGAGAATAGAAGCTTTCGAAATGTGGTGCTACAGAAGAATGCTGAAGATTAGATGGGTAGATCACATAACTAATGAGGAGGTATTGAATAGGATTGGGGAGAAGAGAAATTTGTGGCACAACTTGACTAGAAGAAGGGATCGGTTGGTAGGACATGTTCTGAGGCATCAAGGGATCACCAATTTAGTATTGGAGGGCAGCGTGGAGGGTAAAAATCGTAGAGGGAGACCAAGAGATGAATACACTAAGCAGATTCAGAAGGATGTAGGTTGCAGTAGTTATTGGGAGATGAAGAAGCTTGCACAGGATAGAGTAGCATGGAGAGCTGCATCAAACCAGTCTCAGGACTGAAGACCACAACAACAACAACAGGTGAAGGGGAGGAAGAGGGTGCCGGCAAATAGCCTACTCCTTCCGATTAGCACCAACAGGGCCGCCGATCTTAACGTCCCCATCCGACGAACGGATCACTGCGGAGAAATTAGAAATTTCATCCGGACATAGGGTCAAGGATTGGTGATGAACTTTACGTGGCCAGTACTCGCCTTACCGGTCGCATACTGGCACTGAAAAGGTTTCACCACCTGAAATCGACCTGGGTTACCTCCGGATCGCGCTCTATCCCACAGTTAGCGACCTCAACTATGGTAGAGGATTTTTTTATACACTAGCTTCGAAAATACTGTTTTTTTATAGTTTTGTCAATATTTAAACTCATAACCAGCATAAATTTTAAATCACTATCTCCAACAAAACCCACTCTTTGACTTTTGAACTGTTTACTATTTGCGAAAATGCTTTTATTGTTTAATGTGTCCTACATAACACGATTAAACGTAATGAATACAATACTTATACAATCCTGAAAGCGTTTTAATCCATACCGACAAACAAACCCGCTGCATTTAGGCACTGGGTGTCAGGTGTATTTTATAGCGTCTGAGGCGTTTGCAGAATCACCACGACGGTGTCAGTTAAATGTTGTGTGACAGAGACATTATGCCTTTACATGTAGAATGTGGCAGGCTTATAGTAAAGATGAGTTTTATAAAGGTATGCGGGTGTATCCGTTGGTAGCAGACACACACGCACACATACGTGAGGGCAGATGGCGCTGCACCGACAAGAAACTGCTGTTTTCTTTCTTCGTAGAGTTAGTGTGTTTGTTACTCCATGAGTAACTGAAGAGGTTGAACGGATTTAGATTAACTTTGTAATGGAGCCAGCCCATACCCTGAATTAACACATAGGCTACCTTTTATTCCAAAAAAATCACTGTTCCAGTGGGATGTTCAGCGTGAATACGGTCCCACAGGATCGGTAACGTGAATAAAAAGTCATCAATAAAAGTTATTTATCAAATGAATGCATCAAGTTTAGCGTAGAAATTAGTTTGTAACTGTTTTGACAAACGAAATAAATACATACATAAATCTAGGACAGCAGAAATATTCCTGTGGGATAAGGTCCTTTCTAATCTCCGTAACAATGTAACGTATAATGCGCATGAAAATATTTTGCAGAATGTGGAATGTTTTGGAAGTGTACTGTGTTGTAATATTACCGGGATTTTTAATTGTTTTTCAAGCGCAATTTGCTGGGCTGCAAGTGGCTCGCGCCTCAGTACCTCCAAGATGGCGCATACGCGTGTAGTGACTTTCGGCATTAACACATATGTATAAAAAAAAAAAAATGTAAATGTACGTTTGTTCAAAATCGTGCACCTCCGAAAATTCTTGACGGGTTGTTTTGAAATTTTGGCGTAGTGTTCCATTATAATACAGGCATGCTTTGAGGTGCCTAAATTTCAAGACAACCTGTCAAAGACTTATATATAATGTAACGACGTTTCCATACGATTAAATATAAAAATAGGTATATAAAAACACACGCGTCTTCCAGTGGAACGTTGAGTTAAAAATTCAAATCATCCGGTCGAAAACTTTCGGAGATATGCGATTAGGAACATTTACAGTTTCCACTAAGTACCGACGTAGATGTTCGTTTCTTCAAAATCTCACATTTCCCAAGTTCTTCATGGATTGCTTTGAAATTTTGACACAATAGTGCAATTGAATACTCAGGTGTTTCTGTACGCCTACTGGAACACCATTTGGTGTACATGTAATAAAAGGGGAAGCGTTATAAAAATGTAAATGCTGGTTTGTTCAAAATCGTTGATCTCCGAAAATTCTTGATCGATTTCTTTGAGATTTTGATGCAACGTTGAAGTGTAATAGGGGGGCGTTTTAAGGTACCTAACTTAAAATGTTTATTAAAATCAGTTTTTGACTGGTTTACTGTGTTATTTAATAAGAAGTGCTGTATGTTGTCTCGAGTCCCTGTTTCCTGAGACTAGTATGACCTGACCCCCCCCTCCCCCCCTAGTTCAGATCCTAGGTACGCCCTTGTATGTATGTAATATATAAAGGGAATGCATTGTCACCAAGATACTCAAAATGTACCTTTCCGATTTACTTCAATTTCTTACACGTTACTGTAATTAATGTTTATGCACAAACAGACTATATGCATAACATATACAAGGTGTCCCAAAATAATGTATACACTCTTTGAAACAGGAATATCTCTTTCATTAAAGGAGACAGAAATACAATTGTTATGGTTAATAATTTAGAAGGCGGTGAAAAACGTAACAATGCTTTCATTTGTTTCAGAATTGTCAGTAAACATGGCGTTATCGTTTGAACAACAGAAATGGATGCTAAAGTGTTACTGGAAAACAGAGAATGTGAGTGCGGTACGCCGACGTTGGAGAGCTGAATTTGGAACACCACCACCGACAAGAGTAACAATTACGAGAATCAGAGATAAGTTTGAAGTCGAAGGAACGGTGCACGATATGAAGAAGGAACATAGCGGACAAAAGAGAAGTTCAACTGACAATGAAAGTATTGATGCAGTAATCCAGGCATACACACGATCTCCGAAGAAATCTGTGAGGCAATGCTCTCGTGAGACTGGGATCTGCAGAAACAGTGTACATAGAATATTGGGGTCTCAGAACTTTAAGCCTTACATTCCAAGACTTCTCCATGCTGTTAGCGAGGATGATCCTGATAGGCGAAGCGAATTTTGTGAGTGGTTCATTAACAGACGTGAAGAAGAGCGTTTCCAAGATAGAATTCTTTGGTCAGATGAAGTGACGTTTAAACTTGACGGACAAATTAAGCGCCACTATTGCGTGTACTGGGCCATGGAGAATCCATACGTAACCGAGCAAAGGCATGTTAATCTACCAGGAGCAACAGTCTGGTGTGGTGTCATCTATAGGGTTAATCGGGACGTACTTCTTTGACAACACTGTCACGGGCGACTCGTACTTGGAAATGTTGGAAATGATAACTCCTGGTCTTAGCGTTGTGTTTGGAAATGAAGATTATTGCTTTCAACAGGATGGGGCGCCAACTCACTTTCTCCTGGATGTGAGGGCATTTCACAATCGTAAATTCCTTGCGAGATGAGTAGGACGGAGAGGGAGTATGGAGAATCCCGCTCGATCTCCAGATTTAACTCCTCTAGACTTCTTTCTTTGGAGTACTCTCAAGAACACAGTTTACGCTGCGAGATCACACACACTGGATGATCTTAGAGAGCAAATTGAGCAAGCCTGTGACGCTATTCCGTTGTAAACAATAAAGTTCGCATGTCGCTCAATCGTAAGTCATTGTCGACGGTGAATTGCGATGGACGGACACCAGTTTGAACATTTACCACCTTGCGTCGGACCATGAGGCACCTAACACCACTAAAATTGTATGTCTAACCCCTTTCATTAAAGAGATGTTCAGTTGAGTGTTTACATTATTTTGCGACACCCTGTATATATAATGAAACGTTGTTAGCGACAGGAAAGTTTTCGAGAATGAGATTTTCACTCTGCAGCGGAGTGTGCGCTGATATGAAACTTCCTGGCAGATTAAAACTGTGTGCCGGACCGAGACTCGAACTCAGACCAGACTGTCGCTAAGCCATGTCTCCGCAATATCCTTTCTTCCAGGAGTGCTAGTTCTGCAAGGTTCGCAGGACAGCTTCTGTGAAGTTTGGAAAGTAGGAGACGAGGTACGAGGTACGGGCGGAAGTAAAGCCGTGAGGGCGGGGCGTGAGTCGTGCTAGGGTAGCTCAAATGGTAGTGCACTTGCCCGCGAAAGGCATAGGTCCCGAGTTGAAGTCTCGGTCCGGCACACTGTTTTAATCTGCCAGGAAGTTTCAGGAAAGTTGTATTCACTGTTTATTGGTTTATTATTAGAATACTACTACAGAAACTGAATTTGCAGTAACAATAAGCAAGGCTCAAGGTCAGAGAGAAGAGGGAAGAAGGGATGGACAAAGGCGTGAGAAGAAATAGATATAGAAAACGGGAAGAAGAATATGGACACAGAAAGCGGGGAGGAGGTGATGGACTAAGACAGGGGATAGAGAGAGGGAGAGGGAGGGGACGGGAAGAAGAGATGGACAGAGAGAGGGGTGTGATGGATGGGCAGATGGAGGAGGAGGAGGAGATGGACAAGGAAATGGGGATGGGGAGATGGACAGAGAGAGGGGAGAAAGGAGATTAGGACGTATATCCAATGCCCATACATTTAAGCAAAAAGAGACACAGTAAAACGTGGCCGTGTACAGCTTGATTCTTTACAGATAACTGTTTAACCCGCGGGTAACACCGCGTGGCGCAGCTAGAATCGATGTATTTGTAAAAAAAAAAAAAAAAAAAAAAAAAAAAAATAGAGGCATCTTTGCTACTCTCCCTGTTGCTTCATAACCTGGGTTGTGAGTAACTGAATCCACTTTCCCTTCTTCCCCTTTTTTCCCCTCTCTCCTCCCCGATGAAGGAACAAAGTTCCGAAAGCTAGGATAAAAATTTTCTGTTCTGTTTTGTGTATCTATCGGCTGTACTGTGCTGAGGTAAGTACTGGCCAGGCCCTCTATCTCTTTGTAGTGTTTGTTTAACATCTTTATATGAGATTTTCCATTAATCATTTAAAAATAAAAATTAATAACCATGCTGTGTGTGTCGGTCATTTAGCTAAAATCGGAGTGTAGCAAGGGAGACGCATAGGCCTGCTCGTAAGGTTTCCATGGAGGGCGCTCTAAAGAAACCCGGGGCGGTCTCTGGATGAGGGCTGCGGCTGCTATGCACGCGCTCATTGTGCGCCGATGAAAGGCTCTTCCGGAAAGAAGCGCGTGGCGCGGCGTGCGCTACCTGGGCGACCTTTTTTACCTGACGCGAGGTGACGCCGTGATTGAACCCGGAGGGCCGCCGCCCCTAAAATAAGCTGCACACTCCGTGCACGCGACCAGCAACCGGCTCCAGGCTCCCCCCGTGTGGAAAAACATACGGGGGAAAAAAGAGACTCCCCTCTACTCTACGGCCCCTTCTTAATATTTTTAAAGCATATGAAACGCGATGCCGGAGCTTTAGCCCGCGGTGCGAACAGGGGTTCTTTATTAATGGGGGGAAGACGAGCCACTTTAACCCGGGGAGGTCTCGGGGCGGTGGAAGTTTATCAGGTGTCGGTATCTGGTGTACAAATTCCCGCTACCCTCTGGCATCCGTCGGCTTTTTTTGTGGATTTTTATGAGGGGTGTTTTAGCTTTCGAGCGCGATGGGGGAACGAGTGTATTAGGGCGTGAATCTCTCCCCGCAGATTGCCTGCTATCGAACAGGTTCTACTCATTCCAGACACCAGACGAGACGGACAAAAAACTCGCCCCTCGCCGTCTGGCTTTTTTCCTCCCCTTCAAACAGGCTTAAAGGGTTCTCGCACCCCGCTGCATCCCTTGTTACGGCATGAATAGCTTGACTGTTACCAGGTCAATGGGAGTATTTACAACCTGTTGTAAATTACTGTCACAGTGCCGTTGCAGTCCACAAACCTGTCTGACCTGATTTCTGATCTGTAGGCCCTACAGGTGACTCGTTGCTTATTCCTGTCTTTTGCGCTGACCTATCTATTCGTCACTGCTCCCGAAATGAACGTTTAACACGGTGTTGACACAAGATAAAGGGCAATGCACGAAAAGTCTCTTATATTTCATGAACACAGTGAATACGTCGTATGTTGTAGCATAGCTGTACTTTTTCTTTTTTTTTTTTTTTTAATGCATCTATGAATCCTCTCCAGACATTCAGCTTCTCTTCAGATGATACACGGAAATAAAAAAATTAAAAAACGTAATCTAATGCGTTAATTTCATGTGTTGTCTTTTTCCTATGTGGTAGTACAGGGCGTTGTAGCTCTATGGTCAAGAAACTGGAGTCATATACAAGAGGAGCTTAGTTCGAGTCGTCCTCGGTTACCTTCATTTAGGTCTTTCCCTATGCCCCAAAATCATTTCAGGATAAACTAGAAAGATTGTCTCGTCCGGGCTAATAACCATGCACCAGCAACAATGATCTAAAAAGTCAATGAGGGGGGTGGAACTGAACTTCGGTCTCCCTCTTAAAGCGGAGTTCCATCTCTCCTCTGAGATAATTTAGGGCTTTAAATGCAGCGTTATATGTTTGCGTCTCACCTATCTGAACATAATCGTAATGCCTGAAAATGAAATAATAAAGCAAATATACTGGAACCATTAAAAATTTTGCATGCGATATGTAAATACAAAGATGATTGTTCTCAAAACGCCCAGAAGCAAAACATATAAAAAAATTAAAAATAAATTCTTACCATCCCTCCATCGCACTGTATTTGCAAAATGTATAGCGACGTCTGAGGTGCATTTTAACAAAATTCGTACTTCGAGCAGTAAAATCTTTTGCCCATACGTCACGTCTCACGAATAAGGATAAGAAAAAGAACTGATTCTGTTTTTTGTGGTCTTTTATTTCCAGTTTCGGTGACAAGAAAAAAGGAGGATTAGTGCGTAGTCCCGTAGATGACGATATCATCGGAGACAGAACAGTACCTCTAATTGGACAAGGACGGGACGAGAAGATATAGCTTGGCTTTCCACAGCAATTGCTACGGTATTCGCTTGACGTAAAAGAGGCAGTCAAATGAAAACAAGACAGGTGGAAAAAGTAAACAAACTGTTTATAATTTCAAAAGTAATCGCCATAATTGTTACATGCATTCATCCCACTGTGAGACAATACGGTCAAAGCCCTCATAGCGGTTTGCGGTTGCTTACGGGAAGGAAATAGCATGTGGAGTGGTAGGGAATGAATGGAGAATGTGAGGAACTGCAGCGCAGTCGGAACAACCTTGGCAATACGTGGGCAAAGATTATCCTGCACCAGCATGATGCCGTCCTTAAACATTCCTGGACATTTGGACTTGACGCCACTCTTCAGTTTTTTGCCAAGTGCGTTAATTTCAGCGCCGTGTTCCAGAAAGTAGTCCTTGCAGTCAAAGAAAATGGTCTTGGTGCCAGAGCTGACGTATCTGTGGTTTTTTTCCGACTACACTGCAGAAGTTTCGCTGGGAATCCCTTACACATCCTCCATACAGTCCCGGAGTTTCCATATTTTTGGTTCCATGAGGAAAGACACTTGTAGTCGTCGATTTGCTTCGCACGAAGCGGTGTACGCCTGGGTACAATCAGGGATATTCGATGTCTAATAGAGTCGTGTCTGATAAAGCAGTATGGTACTCAAACAAGCCTTCGAACTGGTGAATGCTTTATGTTTTACGTTTATATACACTATACCCTTCGTTCATGGTGAACGTGAAGTACTGTGTAATTAAGCTCAGCAAACAAAATAATTATAAAGGAAATATCACACGTATCGACAGAATTCACTAAATATTCGATAATGCACTCAGACAGCGTTGTTTACTTGGTGATTGTCGCACACACAGTGAATTCAGAAATGGAAGAAAAACATGTTAACAACCACTTTCGAGTACCTTCAATCTGTTTACCTGCGTACGATTCTGAAGCATGAATGTGGGGGGAAAAAAAGAAAAACCTGCCGTTCCTGTTGCTATAGAGCAGCGTAAACGCATTCCGTCAAACGGCACAACTACTTCCATTTGACGATGCCGCTATAATTTATTTGAAGCACAACGATGGCAATGTATCTACAAAACGTGCACTGATGGAGACTGATTCGGATGCATTCACCACCTCATATGGCGTGTCTGTGAAACGTTGGGGTAAAGTGATAGTGAGATAATGCCTCAAACAGAAATTACTATTTACGTCCTTCCGTTGTTTCCTCAACAACTAAGAAATATTGATGGATGACCTCAAATGCTGTAAAACAAAAGCTCTCCACTTACAGCCATATTATACAATACGTCCTTCAAATTTTAAAAATGTGGCCAGTCGTTGGGTATTTTTTTTTAATTCTTCGTCTCTAACCAAAGCGCTATTCATGATACACGAAATTTCCTGCGAAAGTTTATGAGCAGTGAGTAGTTTTAATGAATGTTTTTATTCTATTGGGCTGGTGCACAAGTTCGTAGCGTTTATCCATGTTTCATAAACACAAAACATAAACGTAACAAAGACATTAGTCATCACTAATATATTCTCCTTCACTGTCGGCCAACACTGAGCTAACTTTTCGATTCCGCGAATGTAGAATTCACTTGGATTTGAGTTCAAGATCTCGTCGAGCCATGTTCAGACTGCATTTTTATCCGGAAAGAAAGTTCCTTGAAGGCTGCTCGACAGAGAGCGGTGAAGGTGAAAATCTGAAGTCGCAAGAGCAGGTGAATAAGGAGGGTGCGGGGTGATTCCCCAACTCAAGAGCCTGTCTAGCAGAATGCGGGCGGGCGTTATCGTGCGAAAGCATCACTTCAAGCAGTTTTCCTGGTCGTTGTTCTTGGATCGCGTCTGCATCACGTCTCCGTGGCTGACAATATATGTCATCAGTAATGGCTACACCTCGAGAAAGCAAATCGTAGGACACCATACCCTCGCTCTTCCACCAGAGGGATAAAATTATCATTTGTGAATGAGCGCACATCTTTCTCCAGGAAGGTGATGCTTTGTTGGGCTTTCTTTTCCTCATGTTAGCATAAATACACCATTTCTCGTCACCAGTAATGATACAGGAAAGGAATGGTCGGTGCTGTTCACGAGCAAAGCGATGAGCAAGCAGAGATACACATATGGCCATCCGCAGATTTTTTTTATTTTGGCTTGGCGCATGCGACACCCATACACCCAATTTCTGATCCTTCTCCACTGTATGCAAATGTCGCCCGATGGTGGGACCACAGTTCATCACATTCGCCAGGTCTCGAGTACACTGACGTGGAAAATGGCTCTGAGCACTATGGGACTTAACAGCTGAGGTCATCAGTCCCCTAGAACTTAGAAGTACTTAAACCTAACTAACCTAAGGACATCACACACATCCATGCCCGAGGCAGGATTCGAACCTGCGACCGTAGCGGTCGCGCGGTTCCAGACTGAAGCGCCTAGAACCGCTCGGCCACTCCGGTCGGCACTGACGTGGAGCACTGCTGATTAATACGTTAAACAGTCTTCGTCAAACGCCGAAGGTCTTCCTGAACGTGGGGAATCAATAATGTGAGAACGATCCTAGTTAAATCGAGAAAATCCTTTTCTTGCCGTGCTCTGTACAATGGCATTATCCCAATATCTGAATGGTGAGAAAATTGGCAGTTGGCCCTAAATAAAGAAAAGTGTGAGGTCATACACACGAGTGCTAAAAGGAATCCGTTAAACTTGGGTTGCACGATAAATCAGCGAAATCTGAAGGCCGTAATTTCAACTAAATACCTAGGAATTACAGTTGTTGTTGTTGTTGTTGTTGTGGTCTTCAGTCCTTAGACTGGTTTGATGCAGCTCTCCATGCTACTCTATCCTGTGCAAGCTTCTTCATCTCCCAGTACCTACTGCAACCTATATCCTTCTGAATCTGCTTAGTGTATTCATCTCTTGGTCTCCCCCTACGATTTTTACCCTCCACGCTGCCCTCCAATACTAAATTGGTGATCCCTTGATGCCTCAGAACATGTCCTACCAACCGATCCCTTCTTCTGGTCAAGTTGTGCCACAAACTTCTCTTCTCCCCAATCCTATTCAATACTTCCTCATTAGTTACGTGATCTACCCATCTAATCTTCAGCATTCTTCTGTAGCACCACATTTCAAAAGCTTCTATTCTCTTCTTGTCCAAACTATTTACCGTCCATGTTTCACTTCCATACATGGCTACACTCCATACAAATACTTTCAGAAACAACTTCCTGACACTTAAATCTATACTCGATGTTAACAAATTTCTCTTCTTCAGAAACACTTTCCTTGCCATTGCTAGTCTACATTTAATATCCTCTCTACTTCGACCATCATCAGTTATTTTGCTCCCCAAATAGCAAAACTCCTTTACTACTTTAAGTGTCTCATTTTCTAATCTAATTCCCTCAGCATCACCCGACTTAATTCGACTACATTCCATTATCCTTGTTTTGCTTTTGTTGATGTTCATCTTATATCCTCCCTTCAAGACACCATCCATTCCACTCAACTGCTCTTCCAAGTCCTTTGCTGTCTCTGACAGAATTACAATGTCATCGGCGAACCTTAAAGTTTTTATTTCTTCTCCATGGATTTTAATACCTACTCCAAATTTTTCTTTTGTTTCCTTTACTGCTTGCTCGATATACAGATTGAATAACATCGGGGAGAGGCTACAACCCTGTCTTACTCCCTTCCCAACCACTGCTTCCCTTTCATGTCCCTCGACTCTTATAACTGCCATCTGGTTTCTGTACAAATTGTATATAGCCTTTCGCTCCCTGTATTTTACCCCTGCCACCTTTAGAATTTGAAATAGAGTATTCCAGTCAACATTGTCAAAAGCTTTCTCTAAGTCTACAAATGCTAGAAACGTAGGTTTGCCTTTCCTTAATCTTTCTTCTAAGATTAGTCGTAAGGTCAGTATTGCCTCACGTGTTCCAGTATTTCTACGGAATCCAAACTGATCTTCCCCGAGGTCGGCTTCTACTAGTTTTTCCATTCGTCTGTAAAGAATTCGTGTTAGTACTTTGCAGCTGTGGCTTATTAAGCTGATTGTCCGGTAATTTTCACATCTGTCAACACCTGCTTTCTTTGGGATTGGAATTATTATATTCTTCTTGAAGTCTGAGGGTATTTCGCCTGTTTCATACATCTTGCTCACCAGATGGTAGAGTTTTGTCAGGACTGGCTCTCCCAAGGCCGTCAGTAGTTCCAATGGAATGTTGTCTATTCCGGGGGCCTTGTTTCGACTCAGGTCTTTCAGTGCTCTGTCAAACTCTTCACGCAGTATCGTATCTCCCATTTCATCTTCATCTACATACTCTTCCCTTTCCATAATATTGTCCTCAAGTGCATCGCCCTTGTATAGACCCTCTATATACTCCTTCCACCTTTCTGCTTTCCCTTCTTTGCTTAGAACTGGGTTTCCATCTGAGCTCTTGATGTTCATACAAGTGGTTCTCTTATCTCCAAAGGTCTCTTTAATTTTCCTGTAGGCAGTATCTATCTTACCCCTAGTGAGATAAGCCTCTACATCCTTACATTTGTCCTCTAGCCATCCCTGCTTAGCCATTTTGCACTTCCTGTCGATCTCATTTTTGAGACGTTTGTATTCTTTTTTGCCTGCTTCATTTACTGCATTTTTATATTTTCTCCTTTCATCAATTAAATTCAATATTTCTTCTGTTACCCAAGGATTTCTACTAGCCCTCGTCTTTTTACCTACTTGATCCTCTGCTGCCTTCACTACTTCATCCCTCAAAGCTACCCATTCTTCTTCTACTGTATTTCTTTCCCCCATTCCTGTCAATTGTTCCCTTATGCTCTCCCTGAAACTCTGTACAACCTCTGGTTCTTTCAGTTTATCCAGGTCCCATCTCCTTAAATTCCCACCTTTTTGCAGTTTCTTCAGTTTTAATCTACAGGTCATAACCAATAGATTGTGGTCAGAGTCCACATCTGCCCCTGGAAATGTCTTACAATTTAAAACCTGGTTCCTAAATCTCTGTCTTACCATTATATAATCTATCTGATACCTTTTAGTATCTCCAGGCTTCTTCCATGTATACAACCTTCTATCATGATTCTTAAACCAAGTGTTAGCTATGATTAAGTTGTGCTCTGTGCAAAATTCTACCAGGCGGCTTCCTCTTTCATTTCTTAGCCCCAATCCATATTCACCTACTACGTTTCCTTCTCTCCCTTTTCCTACCCTCGAATTCCAGTCACCCATGACTATTAAATTTTCGTCTCCCTTCACTATCTGAATAATTTCTTTTATTTCATCATACATTTCTTCAATTTCTTCGTCATCTGCAGAGCTAGTTGGCATATAAACTTGTACTACTGTAGTAGGTGTGGGCTTTGTATCTATCTTGGCCACAATAATGCGTTCACTATGCTGTTTGTAGTAGCTTACCCGCATTCCTATTTTCCTATTCATTATTAAACCTACTCCTGCATTACCCCTATTTGACTTTGTGTTTATAACCCTGTAGTCACCTGACCAGAAGTCTTGTTCCTCTTGCCACCGAACTTCACTAATTCCCACTATATCTAACTTTAACCTATCCATTTCCCTTTTTAAATTTTCTAACCTACCTGCCCGATTAAGGGATCTGACATTCCACGCTCCGATCCGTAGAACGCCAGTTTTCTTTCTCCTGATAACGACATCCTCTTGAGTAGTCCCCGCCCGGAGATCCGAATGGGGGACTATTTTACCTCCGGAATATTTTACCCAAGAGGACGCCATCATCATTTAATCATACAGTAAAGCTGCATGCCCTCGGGAAAAATTACGGCCGTAGTTTCCCCTTGCTTTCAGCCGTTCGCAGTACCAGTACAGCAATGCCGTTTTGGTTATTGTTACAAGGCCAGATCAGTCAATCATCCAGACTGTTGCCCTTGCAACTACTGAAAAGGCTGCTGCCCCTCTTCAGGAACCACACGTTTGTCTGGCCTCTCAACAGATACCCCTCCGTTGTGGTTGTACCTACGGTACGGCTGTCTGTATCGCTGAGGCACGCAAGCCTCCCCACCAACGGCAAGGTCCATGGTTCATGGGGAGGTTACGAACAACTTTAATTGGAAGAAACACACAGAAAACATTGTGGGGAAGGCTAACCAAAGACTGCGTTTTATTGGCAGGACAGTTAGAAAATATAGTAGATCTACTAAGGTCAAAGCCTACAGTACGTTTGTCCGTCCTCTTTTAGAATACTGTTGCGCTGTGTGGGATCCTTACCAGGTAGGATTGACGGAGTACACCGAAAAAGTTCAAAGAAGGGCAGCACGTTTTGTATTATCGCGCAATATGGGAAGGAGTGACACTGAAATGATACAGGATTTGGGCTGGACATCATTAAAACAAAGGCGTTTTTCGTTGCGATTGAGTCTTCTCACGAAATTCCAGTCACCAACTTTCTCCTCCGAATGCGAAACGATTTTGTTGACACCGACCTACATAGGTAGAAAAGATCCCACGATAAAATAAGGGAAATCAGAGCTCGTACGGAAAGATACAGGTGTTCATTCTTTCCGCGCGCTATACGAGGTTGGAATAATAGAGAATTGTGAAGGTGGTTCGATGAACCCTCTGCCAGGCACTTAAATGTGATTTGCAGAGTATCAAGACGTAAATGCAGATGTAGATACACGGCGCAAGTGTTTCCGGCTGCCTGCAGCCCATCTCCTCAACTCAAATGGAAGAATATGTCGGAAATGTTCCGATTTCCCCACTTATCACTCAATTTTGTAGCATCCGCAGCTCCGCTCACAATCTCCAAATAACAAAAGGAAGTGACTAAATATCAACAATGAACTACATACAAAGAAATGCCCTTAGCAACAGCTATATCAACATGCAAAACAAAAACGCTACGAACTTGTGCACCAACCTAATATATTTCAACACACAACTATCTCTCGCTCGCATAAAGAACAGAATCATCAATGTATTGGTTAAAGGACAATGGAAAGTAATAAATTCTGGCCCTGGAGCAGGGGTTCCAAACATTTCCTCTGACAGAACACTTTGAGACTCCTGGTACTTTGGTGGGGCGCATTGTTTATTTTGAAGGTTAATAATATTTTAAGAAATAAGGAAAACTTGTTTTATTCAGTAATTACTACAGTTTTAAATAATAATTAATAACACAAAAATCAAAACAAATTTTAAAAAATTATTAGTATCATCAAAAGTCGAAAAAGCAGACATGTTAGTAATAGTTTTTCGAGAAATATTTATTCATTTCCCGCGGAAAACAAGTGCGCCGCGGAAGACAGTTTTCGAAACTCTGCCCTAGAGATGTCAGTGGCGGGATTTAAACATTATCTCACAAGCCCTGAATTTGACAAATATAACTGGTTTCGAAATCAGGAGAAATGGGGTCCAAATCTCTGTCCAATGTGCTTGAATTAGGTTTTCCGTTGTTATTTAAATAGTAATTTAAAACCTCTATTTTTCTGCCTCGAACTAGTATTTAGTAAACAATGTCCACACATTGAAATGTGATAAGTAATCTTAAATCATTTCTTATCAAGAAAGAGATGTCATACCGTAATTTTAAATCCCTTTGTTGTAGATTTCTGCAACTCCATAGTTATGGTTAGTAGAAGCTGCGTTTCTTTGCGGGAAACGAACGTCGCGGCAGATGCTGCTGGTTGTGACCGTTTCTTATTAAGTCGACTATTGCGTCTCCACTCACTGCGCAGCTGAGAACCGTAGCTAAGAAAAACTCACAAACGCTGCACACCTGACGAAAAAAAATCGCTTTGATGGAGAACGTTCGAAAGCGTTTCTCGCACTGCAGCTCTGCGTTCAAAGCGCGCAGCTGATCAAATGTTATAAAAGCGCGGTTCAATGGAGAGTTGGCCATTCTGAGGCAGCGTGCCGGGGAAAAAAGTGAGGAATCGCCAAGAAAAGGCGTCGCGATTTGAGGAGGGAAGGCCGCTGATGGAGATGGATGGTGTCTTGATGAGTCGCCTCGGCAACACCTGGACGGGCGCCCTCTGGCGGCTGCGCAGACAACGCCACTAGCTGAGAGGCGGCATCCCCCACGAGGAAGCTAACGTTGACGTGGACGAGGACGAGGACGGGACATCCGACCTCACGAGAGACAACGCTTTTGGCACACGGGACGCGCTGATTATCGTGCTTTGCGCTCTCAGCGCTCTCCGGCGGCAAATGTCGGCTTTATTTGGCTCGCAAATCACACAGTTTGTTTACGCCACTGGACACGCATATAATTCCTACTTTAGCTCTATTAAAATGCACATATCCCCCCTTGTCCATATGTTTGTCGTGCTTTTCTGTATGTTGGATACAAAAACCTTCAATAGCCATTAACATTTAATAAGACAAAAAGCAAGTTGAATGGCTAGACAGTACGGACATCGGCTCATAAAATTTCACAAAATCGGACAGACTTACTCCTGAAAGGCAGTACACCGATATTTACACAGCATCGAGTAATGCTTTTAATTTAATAAGAAAATCGCACAACCTTTTACATGGTGGAAAAGAAAAGTCGCGTACAGCACAATGCTCCATAACTTGACGCCTCTGGCGATTACGCTACGATGAAGTTTTTCGGTAAACGACCTTGTGTTTTATTTTATGCTCTTCTGAGGGCTTTAATCGCCAATATGTTATTAATTGGCACTTAATTATAACAAATTATTCCAGGGACTACATGACTTCTGTGTGCCGATACCTCGAAACGGCGTACTTTCATAACATGAGTTATAACACAAAAATAGCCACAAATATGACGTTTGTCGCCGGGTGACGTCGTCGACCACCGCCGATATTTCGACAGGAGCACACCCTGCCATTCTCAAGGCTCCTGTCGAAATATCGGCGGTGGTCGACGACGTCACCCGGCAGCAAACCCGTAAGCTATTCGAACATTCAATTCGCCTGGAAAAGTTAAGGTCTCAAATGACGTTTGTCGCCTTTAATTGTAACAGATCGTGCCAATAAGCTTAGAAACAGCATATATTCATAGTGTATGAGTTGTATCAAATAGCCCCACCAAATATGGACTTAAACTAGAAAAGGCATATACAATACAGCGTCTCGCAAGTTCTGCTTGTAACGTAGAAAATATTCTTGGTTCTAGTGTGCCCTTCATGATATTCCGTGGCTCATTCCCGAAATATCACTCACCTTATTTTGTGTTTCACTTAACGAAATGGCTCTTCAACGTGAAACGACAGTAAGTGATGTCATAAAATTCTTACAGTTCCACGTCAACGTCCTAACTAGAAACGGCTTTCGAAAATAACGAAGAACGAATGCATACAGATAAAAGTTGATGAGCAACAAATTTCGGAAATCCCTGCTTCATCATACGGCAAACCAAGCGTGTGTGACTGGTAAGAGCTCAGATCACTCACAACATTACAGACCAATACCTGTGCCGTCCATTTGCTGTAGGATCTTAGCTCTGTTTGAACACGACTTGTTTGAACAGTTTACGTCACAGCTCGGAAAATCTCGGGTTCTGTTCGACATTTTGATGGTTCTGCGATCTAGCGACTTTTGCTAGTACTATCACAACGACTATGACTTTTAATAATAAAAATAAATGTGAAGCACGGACTGAAATATCCTCTAGGGTGCGGATGATGCGTAACAACGGCAGCTTATAAATAAATAAAAGATTGCAATCACGTTTCTGTCGAAAAATCGCCCCGCGATCCACTGACGACTGATGGTATTATCTCAAGGAGGGTCTTGCCGCTGGTTTTCATTCTCGCGATAAAAACTGCAGTCCCTTTATTACGATGTATTGCCTTTGTTCGGCATATAATTCTTGATTAATTATCGAGATTGTTTTATCTGAGTTTTGAAATCTTATTCTGAAATTGCTTACAATCTGGTAACGTTTTTGTCTGTTATTCTAATATGTGAAGAGGGAGTGAACTGCTCATTTGCAATAGTCCTTTAGAAGCAATTAAAATATTATACAGTCAAGTAACATTTCTTTCGCTTGACAACATTTTAGTCTCTGTCATCTTTACTTAAAAAAACGGCATAAATGTATATATATCCATAAATACCGGTACGGTACGAGAGAGAACTCATAATTTCGTTCAAACGCCGTTGAAGTTCGTGGAGTGGTAGGATTTACTGCAGTTTCCTCCAGCGTCAAATGTAAGCAGTGCTTTTGTTGTGGCTGGTTTGTAGTTTCTTGCATATCCCTTGCACTCACGCCGCGCTAATCAAATGTCACGATCGAACGCTGTAGCGTATCAGGAAATTTCGTGCCCTTGCGAACGCGAGTATCGTTTGCCCACCCATAATATGACCTCCGCTGGGCAGAAAAAACACTCATGTGAAACACAGCTTGCTTTATTCACACACGACGTCTTGAAATCATATAAATTCAAATGAACAGGTAGGCCTAGATTCCATCTTCTAAATTTTCTAAAGATGGTTGATAATGCACCACATCTTCGACCATACGGAGTTGGTGATGTAACCGTGGAATATTTGATTAATAGAACCTAGTACGTTTACTGGACGGCGACTGTACCGCAGCATGCATGGACAACCTTTGGTGACCCCGCGGACCTGATTCACACACTTAAGGGGCTCCGGAAAGGCTCAAAATGATGAAAAGTTCAATTTTTACTTTTTTCCTTTTTCTGAATCTGCACACTATTACCTTTTAATAGATATATAATTTATTCAATTCCGAAGACTACAACTATTTTTAAATTTTTTTAAAATGTGCTTTTACATGGGCGTGACCCTCTGTGGCGCTGTTAAACTGCTGTCAAATGGTGTTATTATTAACGTCCGTGTTCATCAGGTACATTTTAGTGATGTGAGATAAAGTATGTGTTGTGGCTAACCTGTGATGGTTCAATATATATATCGCTGGTGTGATTGTCGATTGAAAGCTTCGTACAAAAAACAAAAACTCAGTGATGGTAAAGGGTTGGATGGGAAGGGAAGGTTAACTGATAGTGTAATTGACAAAATACAGAACTATTATGGAATGGCTATTAGGCAAAAAACACAAAGTGTCGACGAAATGAAGAAGGCTGTTTGGGCTCTTTTTTTTTCATACTTCTTCAACCGATGAAAATCCCCAACATAGCTTGTGTCCCAAAGAAGAAGACAGTTGGTGTAAATATAACAAAGGATTGCTAACTGGTGAAGTGTACACTCATAAGCATAGTCTGCCTCATGCAATAATGGAGGTGATAAAACCTATTTTCAGAGACTTAGCAGCACCTGAACTGTTGAAAAAGTGTATTCACGGAAAAACTCAAAACCCCAATGAAAGTGTAAATAGTGTTATATGGTCGAGAATCCCCAAGACTGTATTTGTTGGAATAGAAACACTTCACTTTGGTGTGTATGATGCTGTTGCGACTTTCAATGATGGCAACATTGTAAGGTGCAAGGTATTTAGAAATATGGGAATGAAGATAGGTTCTAACATGGTACGAGCGATGCTTGCTTTAGACAAGGAACGCCTTCGGGCTGCAGACAGGGCTGTAAAGAGTCTAGAAATACAAGCAAGAGTAAACAGGAGGAGGAACAAGAGGAAGCTGGAGGAGGAGTTTGCAGAGGATGAAGATAATCCATCCTATGGACCTGGAATGCACTAAAAAGTTAATCCAATATTTGTCGCTCGATTCCCAAAACTTTTATTTTCTCATACTAATTACATGTTTTCTAAGGATCTTCCAAACATATTTGTTTCAAACTTTCAGTAAATGTTACACAGTACCTTCTGCATAATTTAACACAGCCTTTTTCCAAAAAACTGTATATTTTTGAATATATAAATAAAAAATTGCAAAAAAATGTTGTGAATTTTCATTACAATTGAAAAAAAAAAATCATCTTTAATAACTGAACTAAAATTTTGTAAAATCCCTGTGTTAAGTTGTAGCCCATATTCCAATAAATAATCTGTAAAAAGTTCAACTTCCTACCTCAAATACTTTGTGAGGAAAGATGTAATTTATAAGCGTTATTTTAACATTGCAAGTATAGGGCGTTCCGGAGCCCCTTAAAGGCTCAAGCTCGCGGACCGCCTCATCTTGTGACGCGACAGCAGCACTCCGGCATAAGTCAGAGCTATGGCGTCAGTGATTTTAATTTTTACGGGGTACGCACCGATATTAATGGAACATATTTTAGACACTGCACGTCAACAATCTGCGCCTCAAAACACGCATTGTTGAGTGTATATTCATTCTATATTCACCCCACCTTGAGATGTTTACGTTTATTTACCCGTCGTGAACAGTGTATCTTTTATTTACGACATTTTACAATGGCTGTCTTAAGAACTTCCGTTGCAGAATTCTGCAACACCGTTAATAAATTAACAATGTTCACGACATGTAAACAAATGCAAACATCTGAAGATAGGGTGCCAGGCATCTTGAAATGTCATCATGGTAAAATAAACACCTATAAAAGCAACCGGTTGCTGTTGTCCTTCAATTTCAACAGTTGCAGTGTTCTAACACGTCCACAAAGGGCAAGATTTATTTACTACTGTTAATACGAGGAAGAATAGGAAAACATAATGTGGGAATGAGACAGGCAATCCCACTCGACAAAGAATTAGAAGTAACTTCGCGAATTTCTTCCGCGGACGGGAATGAAACCTACCGTGGCTCGGATCCGGCCCGTGGGCAGCCGTTTGCCCACCCGTGTTCTACAGAAACGGAAGTAACACTGTTTGTGCCCGGAAGAGGAGTAATATGTTTTCGACATATACAGAGTGAATCAAAATGTTACTCACGAACTGAAGGAGCTGATAGAAAAGTCAAACACAATACCTTTAGGAACTTATTGTCTTGAAGATAATCCTCGGCCAGTGACAGCTTAGGAATGTCAGGAACAACAAACACAATCAATACACAAGCACCTTAATTTCAGCAAAGACAGTGTACTGTTGACTCCACAATGTTGTGCATTATAAGAGATGTTCAAAATGGCAAACATCACATTCAATGCACGCATAACATCTTCAAAGAAAATAATGGCGCACTCTACCAAGTACACCACTCAGTGCAGATTAGGGGAGTGAGCATCTGGACCTCCACTTCAGGTCCAGCGCCGGGGTATGTGGCACATTGTACGTCACGTACTCGCGCAGAAAAGTGTGCAGGTGCTCCGTCTAGTTGCATCCACATCCGACGACTCTTGTTAAGTGCCACATCCTCTAACGAATTCTGAAGGAACTCGTTTGTTCACCACGGTAGTTGCGCTGTCAGCGCGGTAGATTACTAACCGAAGGGGCCTGGGTTCGACCCCGACCAGTCGGGGATTTTCCTCCGCTCGGGAACTGGGTGTTGTCCTTACGTTTGTATTGTCACAGCTGACATACCATAGTTGAGATGGCTGTATGGAGACGTACCTAAAGAAAAAAAGTCTTGTTCGATGAAACCCTGTTATCTCTCTTTCAATCACTCGCTTTCAATGGCTCATGATTCAAGACCAAAAGTTTCTATTCAAAATTGATGTATTTCGACTCCTTTATCAGCTCCTTAAATTAGTGCGCAACTTTTTGAATCACCCTGTGTAAAAGATTTATCAAATAGGATCAGCAGCACTATAAGACTGTTCGCAGTCGATGCTGTTGTGTACTGGAAAGTATCATCGTTGCACGAAAGTAAAGAAATGCGGAAATACTAGACAAAATTTCAATTTGGTGGAATGAATGGCAACTCTCTTTAAACGTGGATAAATATTAGACAACGCCTATAATAAACCAAAAGAACTGTGTAATATCGGATTGCAAGATTATTGGTGAATATTCCCAGCATGGCACATCGTATACGCATTTACAGATAAAACTCAGAAGCGATATGAAATAGATTTATTACGTAAAATCAATATTAGTGAAGGCGAATGGAATACATAAATTTGTTGAAAGGTTTTTGGGAAAACCTAACGCATTTGTAAAGAAAATCGCAAACAAGGCCCATGCGTGACCATTGTCCACATTGTTTGGAGTGCTTTACAAGTAGACGTAAAAACAAACGTGGGATGAATTCAGTGACACGCTCATAGGATCGTAACAGGTCAAGTTAACCAATACGAAAATGTAACAGAAATTCTCTGGGAACTGAACTGGGAATGCTTGGGAGGAAGAGGATGTAGATCAGTCATGCGGGATATGTTGGTTGAATTTTAAGAACCTTGTGCTACTACCAACGTGTACATCGCGCTGCGATTATTGTAATATGAGATTAGGACGCCTACAGAGACATATACAGCCCTTTTTCCTCGCTCAGTAGACGAATGGAATAGGAAAGTAAGTCGATAAGACTGGTACGATGTACCCTCCGCCAAGCACTATACCCTGGCTTGTGGCATATATGATTATTTAAATATAATGTAGAAGTGCGCTTTCTTTTCTTTTCCTTTTTTGTGATGGAATGCGCGTAATTTGCAACAGAGGATATTAACTTTTAAGTTTAGAGGATAAACTTAATGTTTCATATTTTTCCTTAACGTCATTTTTATGTGCACTGTAGGTATGACTGTACAAATGATTCAGAAAATTTATACAGGTTGTGTGCATGAGCGAATGATGCTGGAGTTAAAACTTATCATTCATAGCAATAAGGTCTGTTCCGTCTAAATTTTCCTGTAAGTACGATTGTATTAAATTAAGCAGAAGTGCGAAAACGTAAGTATATCCCGCCGTTGAACTTGCAACCTGGGAGCATACAATACGTATTCCAGTGATCAGATCGAAACTGTAGTTTTTGTAGCAACTAAAGTCGCTTACCTCATCACTCAGAGAGTATCCAGGATCACGGTACATTTAATTGCTTTTGTGAAATGCGTAGGAAACAGTACAATTTATTTGAATCTGCTAAGTCTGTATGATTAATGCATGTACAGTCTTCTATGTTTTGAAAGTACGAATTGGCTAGATGAAAAAAATGATAACATTCCGAAGATAACAGGGTGCGTAAGCTTGACTGTAGAGCCGACTATATTAAAAGGCAACGTCTGATGTGAATGACTCCACAACGGTATAAAATGAAACTAAGCTCAGACAGTTAGGTACGACGAATAGGACACTGTGGTGTTGATCCAAACAGACTTGTCCCTCAATCAGCTATTGAAACAGACCTATACTGTGAACGTCAGTCTCAAGGTCCAATGGAAGCATTTGCGTCGTATAGTAAATCCGCTACACACATATAAGTTACGAAGTATTTCGGGTTAAAAAGAAAGGTTCTCTGCTATGGTCTGCTGTACATCTTTCTACTCCAGTTTGGAGTGGCGTGAAAACACTAATAACATAATCGTAATTCACGTCATTTATGAACGAAATTAAATTTACTTTCTCACTAAAAGTTCTGAAATCAATGTCATTTTTGCTAAAAAAAGCATTAAATTGCTTCCGTAATTCTCTACTGAAACAAAAAACACTGGGTGTGCCCGTAAATTATAGGACATTCTTCAGCCATCATAAGCATAAATCATTAGCGAGAATAATGTTCTCTATTAATTAATGTGACGTAGTATCCTCCATAGCATACAATTCACCTTTCATTGTTTAATAAAGAAACACGAACAAAAAACTATTGAAAAATATTTGTGCGAAACTTACCACGTTTGATCCAAGAACTGATGAAAATCATTTTTCCGCATGTGCCATCAGTCCCCTGTACGTGAATCACTAAAACTTCAAAAACACGCACTGACAATGTCATAATCCGCACAGTTTTACACTCGATATTGACACAAAATGTATTCCACAATAAATCTATTTTTGCCACATGTTTTATTTCACGAAATAAATAAAAACATGACGTGTCACTTCAGAAAAATTACAGTAATGTTATAACAGGTCGATCAGCTTTTCACGGTCCCCGTCTGCACCACAACAATCACCGCCGCTTTTGACGTTCTGTTGACCGAAAAAACAGATTAAAAAAACTGCAGCTTCATTGTCTCAGAAAAACAATATCTTTGCTTCGACCAGAGTGCCTCTGGGCGAAATCTGAAACCGCTGTGGGACTGGATCCTGTAAAATGGTCATTCAAAACAAAAACATAGGACAATCTCGCACGTAGCTGATGCGGAGCACTAGTTTAATTCTAAGAACAAATACTCTTCCGAATTAAATGACACTAACCAGTTCCGATCGCTGAGTCCTGTGGAGCAGCGTATGGTAGTTTTATTGCTGTCATTTAATAACTGAGAATTGAGGAATCTCTCTTAAAGTAATTAAGAAATAAACAATGTCTCTCGTACCATGACTACATGTCGATTTTAATGCATAGTTTTAAACAATTATGGACTTCTGTGATGTTGCTTTCACAAAAAAAGGGTTCAGTTTTTCGGAATAGATATGTATGAGTAAACTGCGTTAGTTAAAAATAGTACGTTTCATCTCTCTCTTCGCAGTATAAATACATCTCCAAAATTAAAACAATGTATGTAGTGTACCGTCCTACAAAATGAATACTCATTGTTACTTAAGCTTAACATGCCAGGTTAATGACTGTCGTTTCTTATACCACATAGCGAGCTTAATACCACTTGATAACATTTGTTTAAATGTCTTTCACAGTAATACCGCTCTTCGTACTCAGGTACTGCCGTAAAAGTCGTACTAAAGGTTTCTCATCCTAAATACACTCACAGCAGGCAGAGTTGCGACTGTTAGGTAGGTTAGTGAAGAGTGCTTTGGTAGCAGACCGGGACCAGATTCGTGTCCCACTTTCCCATACAATTATAATCTACCAGGAAGTTTCTGTAACTTCACTATTTCACAGAGAATTAAATTCCATGGAGCTGTCCATAGTTTTCGTAGACTGATAAGGTAAGGAATTAGCAAGTTCTGAGCAGAATTAGAGAAAAGGAGTGTGTGGAAAACATTAATAAGGAGACGGGACAGGATGATGGGACATCTGTTAAGATATCAGCGAATGACTTTTCCATGGTACTACAGGGAGCTGTAGAGGGCAAAAACCGTAGAGGAAGACAGAGATTGGAATTCATCCAGCAGATAATTGAGAACGTAGGTTGCAAATGCTGCTCTGAGATGAAGTGGTTGGCACAGGAGAGGAATTCGTGGTAGGTCGCATCAAGCTAATCATAAGACTGATTACTCAAAACAACAACAAAATAGTTCTTTTCCGGACCTATACCCACATACATACTCTGTAAGCCACGCCACAGTGAATATCGGCGGAGGGGGGGGGGGAGGGGGGAGGGGGGTACGACGGCCTCTGTACACGACCTATTTGTCGTTCGTAACAGGTTGGAATAGCTCATATGAAAGTGAACTGGAAATCCTAGGGAGGAAGACGACGTAGTTCTTGCCAAACTCTGTTAGAAAGCCTGTATTTGATTACTATGCTGCTGCCAACATGTCTTATTTTTTGTATTGTCATGATATCTACGTAAGGTGCACGAAGGTCGCAGCATTATGATCGCTCAGTCATCTTCGAATTTAGGTTATCTAAATTTATCCAACAGGGTTTCGAGACAATTGCGTCGTCTTCCTTCTAAGGAGTCCAATTTCCCCGAGCATTTCTATTATGCTTTCATATGGGTTGTGCTGATTTGCCACGATCCTGGCCTAGTGCGTCTTTTCGTTCGATTTCAGTTCTTGCGCCTTCATGCATGGGTGTCCGCAATTGTAGGAGGGGGGGGGGGTCAAAATGGATCACTTACCCTCTCCGGGAATATGGGTATAGGCTTTTGATTCATTATAGAATTCTCTCGAATTTCTTCTAGTCATTGTTTGCATCTCCACTAAACCACTGAGTTAACATTGCCGACTGTGATGAGAAATACCGCAACTTCTTTAGCAATCTCTATAGACCTTGATTATTTTAGTTAGCACTTTGTTCGCGGGAAATTATGCCGATTCCATGGTGTGGGTGCAGTTTCAATGCTGATCTACAGTGAAAATGGATGCCAGCCTTTACATAACCAAGCACAAATAGTGTCTTCAGTCTTTTTCTGTCGCTTCCTCATTAAGCCGAGCTGCTGGTAGGAACCGGGCTGTCACCGTGGCGAACAGATTCCATCGCAGGTTCACAGCACACGAACGCGGCATATGAACACGCCTTCCCACATATCTGAATAACAACGATAGTTTGTCATTTATCTGCGGAAAAAGAAAACCATGGTGGCTTGTTGATTCTGTATTCATTTTTAAGTGACTTGAGCTATTGTAGTACACTCAGAAGAACACTTCCGCTCCCAAGCACATCAGTCGACATAAGAAAATGCCTTTATCTGCGCTAGATGAGAGGTGAAAAAGTGTGAAATTTCGTAGTCGAAAAAATGTGCTCTCCAAGACCAGGACCTCGGAATCTACGGGTGCAACACAGCGCCTCATGCAGTCACAGAGCTACGAATTCTGCAGTGCAGCTGCTATGGCTGCATAATAATGTGACAAAAAGGAGAAACGAGGATTATCTTGGTGCACCCATAGGCTGCTAAAAACCTATTGCGACGGCCAATTTGAGGATGGTTTTGGCAGACTTCAAACATTCATCTAGTCGTATACTGGCGCTAGCTTTTAAATCACTTTTTGTTTAACTTCAGCTATGCCAGTCGACACTAAAAAAACATAAATCACGAAAATAATGCAATAAATCCATTAACGTGAACAGCTGTCAAGTTTTATAAGCAAACAAAATGCTGAGGACGACATCAAAGTTGAATCAGGTTATTTAAAATTTATTCCCTGTTTTTTCACTTCTCCATTTCTAGCAGTATTTCATCAGTCATTCAGAATTTTTTCCTATTTTCGATTTTTAATTTTTATTTTCAACCTAAGATTATGGTAGGATGAAGAAATTTTTTTATGAATATTCTCTAGCATTATTTCATAACTCGTTGGGTATCCTTTGTTTTATCATAAGAAGGTGTAATTTCAAATCGTTGAATCAAAAAAGTACCATCAACATTCATATTTATAAAATGAGAAGTACTCTGATATATTATTGAAATACAGTAACCGTTTAAGTAGCAGAGTAATCTACCTTAAAAATACTAAGCGGACGCACGCGTTGCCTCCTTGGCGAATCCATATGTAGCGTGGACAAACGACAGATAAGCCAAGTCACAACTGGGAAAGAACACCCACCCAACAAAGAAAAAAAAATATGGAAAGACCTACTTCCAGAACGTAGGCGAAAGTGATTGAAAACGGCTGCGCTATCCTCATTTACACGCTGCGTAATCATATTCTGTAGACCTGTGTTCATAATGATGTTCTACAGTGATACCTGCTAGTATCGTGTCGGACCTCCTTTTGCCCGACCTAATGCAGCCAGTCGACTTGGCATTGATTCAACAAGTTGCTGGACGTCCCAGGCAGAAATATTGGGCCATGCTGTCTCTATAGCCCTCCATGATTGCGACGGTGTTGCCGGTGCATGACTTTGCGCACGAACTGACCTCTCGATTATGTCCCATAAATGTTCGATGAGATTCATGTCGGGCGACCTGGGTTGCCACAACATTCACTCGAATTGTCCAGAATGTTCTTTAAACCAATCACGAACAGTTATGGTTCAGGTACACGTTCCACTGTCAGCCAGAAAAATTCCATCGTTGTTTAGAAACGTGAAGTCCATGAATGGCTGCAAACGGTGTCCGAGTAGCCTGATCGGTTCAGTTGGACCACACCATTATGGCGCCACCACCAGCTTGCACAGTGCCATATTGACACCTAGGGTCCATGGTTTCGTGGGGTCTGCGCCACACTCGAACCCTATAATGAGCACTTACCAACTGAAATCGGGACTCATCTGACCACGCCACGGTTTTTCAGTTGTTTTAATGTCCAAGCGATATGGTCATGAGCCTAGGAGAGGCGCTGCAGGCGATGTTGTGCTGTTAGCAAAGGCACTGCCCTTGGTCGTCTGCTGCCGTAGCCCATTATCGCCAAATTTGGCACGTCGGAAACCTTTTTGACATTAGTCACCTGTGTACAAATGACGTAATTCTTGAGCAATCATTATTTTGAAAGGATGTAACTTCAAATCGTATTGCAGAATCCTTCTCAAACTGCGGTCTGAAATCCCCAATGCAACAGCATGTCGTCGGGCAGAACGTTGCGGCTATTGTTGAACTGCTGTTCTCACCCGCTGCACATTTTCTGCCGTTCTGATGGATCTGCGTCGGCCATGTGTATCTGTTCTTAGTGTGCAAGTTTCCTGCAACTGTCGAACCCAGGATCGAATTGTGTTTGCATTAGGAACGGCATTGTTGCGTGGAATGTTGAACTGTCGCCACAAAGCTCGTCGTGTAGGGATCACAGATCTGTTGTTTTCATAATAAGCGCGAACGGCAAAACCACGGTGTGCACTGGTCCAGACCATGTTGGCTAATGAAATGGGATCAACGACTAAACAAAGGCAGACCACGTGCAACTGCCTACCCACCACACAGCCAGCGGTAATCGATGTTGTTGTTGTTGTAGTCTTCAGTCCTGAGACTGGTTTGATGCAGCTCTCCATGCTACTCTATCCTGTGCAAGCTTCTTAATCTCCCAGTACCTACTGCAACCTACATCCATCTGAATCTGCTTAGTGTATTCATCTCTTGGTCTCCCTCTATGATTTTTACCCTCCACGCTGCCCTCCAGTACTAAATTGGTGACTTATTAAACTGATAGGTCCGTAATTTTCACATCTGTCAACACCTGCTTTCTTTGGGATTGGAATTATTATATTCTTCTTGAAGTCTGATGGAATTTCGCCTGTCTCATACGTCTTGCTCACCAGATGGTAGAGTTTTGTGAGGACTGGCCCTCCCAAGGCTGTCAGTAGTTCTAATGGAATGTTGTCTACTCCCGGGGCCTTGTTTCGACTTAGTTCTTTCAGTGCTCTGTCAGACTCTTCACGCAGTATCATATCTCCCATTTCATCTTCATCTACCTCCTCTTCCATTTCCATAATATTGTCCTCAAGAACACCGCCCCTCTATAGATCCTCTATATAGTCCTTCCACCTTTCTGCTTTCCCTTCTTTGCTTAGAACTGGGTTTCCATCTGAGCTCTTGATATTCACGCAAGTGGTTCTCTTTTCTCCAAAGGTCTCTTTAATTTTCCCGTTGGCAGTATCTATCTTACCCCTCGTGAGATAAGCCTCTACATCCTTACATTTGTCCTTTAGCCATCCCTGTTTAGCCATTTTGCACTTCCTGTCGATCTCATTTTTGAGACGTTTGTATTCCTTTTTGCCTGCTTCATTTACTGCATTTTTGTATTTTCTCCTTTCACCAATTAAATTCAGTACCCCTTCTGTTACCCAAGGATTTCTGCTAGCCCTCGTCTTTTTTACCTACTTGATCCTCTGCTGCCTTCACTCTTTCATTCCTCAAAGCTACCCATTGTTCTTCTAGTGTATTTCTTTCCCCCAGTCCTGTCAATTGTTCCCTTATGCTCTTCCTGAAACTCTGTACAACCTCTGGTTCTTTCAGTTTATCCAGGACCCATCTCCTTAAATTCCCACCTTTCTGCAGTTTCTTCAGTTTTAATCTACAGTTCATAACCAATAGATTGTGGTCAGAGTCCTCATCTGCCCCTGGAAATGTCTTACAATTTAAAACTTGGTTCCTAAATCTCTATCTTACCATTATATAATCTATCTGAAACCTACTAGTATCTCCAGGGTTCTTCCATGTATACAACCTTCTTTCATGATTCTTGAACCAAGTGTTAGCTATGAGTAAGTTATGCTCTGTACAAAATTCTACTAGGCGGCTTCCTCTTTCATTTCTTAGCCCCAATCCATATTCACCTGCTACGGTAATCGATAGAAAGTGCTTATTCGGTTCTGTCGTACCCTGTATGAATGCGTGCCTGCGAGAATCTCAGAGTAGTGAAACATAGAGGAAATAGACAGGGACCGCGAATAGGCGGCGCTCGGTGGGAGTGTGGGTTGGCCGTGATGCGTGCCGGGATAGTCCGAGCAGTTGCGATAACACTTATATCCCTGGTGGCGCAGCGGTTAACGCAGCTCCCTCGTAACCAGGAGATCCCGGATTCGAATCCCGGTCCGGTGCACATCTTCACTCTTCACCGCTGATTCTGTGTGATGTCCCGATGGAACTGACATCAGTAATCTCGTTCCTTTCCTCTCCCCCCCCCCCCCCACTCTCCACTTCCAATTTACATATAATTAGTACATGTTATATCTAAAAGGTACATTTCGGGACAGGAGTTCCTTATCAAAACTTTATCTACTAAGTCCCCTCTATAACCCGCAGAAACTTGTAATAGGCGTTTTGAAACACCTTGTATAAGCGGAGCAGCTCGACTTGTCTGAATAAGTATATCACAAACGGAGGATTTGGTATTTTGTTGACATGGTGCTTCGTGAGTATCTATGGAAAGTGGTTGAAAAACAATGTAATGACGAGTATGCGAAAATATGTCGAATTTCTATGCCTCATCACAGAACATGGAGGTCAGAGGATTGCCTGCTCTGTAAAGCAGAATAACGGCGATCTGTGACAAATATGACTTGTTTAACTTACATTGTTGAACATGGAGCTCCACAGCATATGCCCTCTACGTATTCCCATGTAGACTCAACGACACCGTCAATGACGACTGCAGTAGTACGGGATCGCCCAAGTTGGGCCGTGGGTCTATGGGAACGGGTCGCCTGGTAGTATGAATTACGTTCCGTGTTACACCAGGTCGATGTGTTGGATGCGCCGTCAACCTGGCGAACGGCTACTGAGAACATGCACAGCGCGACGGGCGCAATGCGATGGGAACAGTATTATTCTACGTGGGACATTTACCTGAGAAGACAGAGGGAAGGAGGATTAGAGTTTAACGTCCCGTCGAGATCGACCACACACACAAACACAAAGCTCGGAATGTTTCAAGGACGAAGCAGGAAATGGCCGTACCGTTTCAAAGGAATCATCCCGACATTTGCCTGGAGTGATTTAGGGAAATCGCGCAAAACCTACACCTGGATGGCCGCACGCGGATTTGAACCGTCGCCCTCCCGAATGCGGGTTCAGTGTTAACCACTCCGCTGTGCCTTCCCCGCCGGCGATGGCATGTAGCAGCAGGATAACTGTGCTCGTCACAAGGCCAGAACTGAGCTACACTGGTTTGAGGAGCACGATAATGAAATGACGTTGAAGTCTCGGCCATGATGTGAGGATGGTCGAACGCATCTATCGGACGGCTACTTCGCGCTCACAAACCACCGGCTCGTAACTTACGGGAATTGTGTGACCCGTGCGTTGACACTTCATGCCACATACCTCCGATAAACCTACCAAGCACTTTCCGAATCCACGCCGCGCTAAATCGCTTACGTGCTGCGCTCGAAAGGTAGAGAAACACGCTTTTAAGCAGATAGTCATAGAAGTTTGGCTCAACGCAACACACTAGCTGTGTGAACTGTTCGACTGTTTTGGGAAGTACTGACTGGAGCGTAGGTCCATATACACAGGTAGCACCGCATCACCTGGTGAGACACTTGCAGAATCTACCTCGTACAGCAGCCGCACTGCAGGCGGCGACTTGCCCGGAGCCTAATGAGGAGACGGTGCACCTGCCGGTGCCGCACGGGCCCATCCATCACGGCAGCGACAGCGGCCGCTACCGAGCCGTCGCGCCCGTCGGCCACACCTCATATTCGGCTTATTTATTGGGCATTTCCGTGCCCTATCTGGACGGGAGCTGTCTCTTTTTTCCTCCCCCGACCTTGGGCGCGCAAGCAAAACATCTCGGGCGGACATTGTGTGCGCGGAGAGCTGTATAAAGCGGGCTGACAGTGACGAGACGAGGGCGCGCACAATGGACGCGGCCCCCTCTGCGGCGCGCCGCCTTTTTAGACCGCTGGCGGCTGCCGCCGCAGCTTCCGGAAGCGCCGCGCGGCCTCACTTCGACGTATCGCATTCACGACCTCCGCCCGTGATCGGCGCCTATTCCTCTCCGTAGCAACTCTGAAAACACTCCGTCTACCGTCAAAGAGGCTCTAAGCAATTCATATGCTGCACAAGGTGCACCTTAAAAAGTTCGCTGAACGACTCCCTGACTTGAGAAAACAGACGATATGAGAGCATCTCGGTAAGTAACTTACGTGTATACACTGCATGACAAAGGGGATGCCTAACGAGACAATTACACTCTAAGACAAAAAAAGACTCACCACCACTCGAAGGAATTATCCGAATGGGACGGAAATCGATAGGTGTGATGTGCATGTACAGACAATAAAACCATTACAATTTCAGAAAAAAATGGATGACTTATTCGAGAGAACGAGCTTAACAAATAGAGCAAGTCACTAACGCATTGGTCCACTTCTGTCCCTTGTGCAGGCAGTTATTCAGCTCGGCTTTGACTGATAGAGTGGTTGGGTCTGCTGAGGGATACCGTGTCAAATTCTGCCATTTTGCGAGTTATATCGTCTGGATCCCGAGCTGAAGGCGGAGGGCGCTACTCAAAATCCTCAAAACGTTCTCAGTTGGGGAGAGATCCGGCGATCTTGCTGGCCAAGGTAAGGTTTGGCAAGCAGGAAGACAAACAGCAGAGACCCTCGACGTGTGCTGGCTGGCATTATCTCATTAAAATGCAATTCTAGGATAGTTTGCCATGAAGGATAATAAAGCGGGGCGAACAGTATTGTCAACGTACCGCAGTGCTATGCGAGAGGCGTTCAATGAATTCGAAAGTAAAATTCTATGTACTGACTTGGCAGAAAATCCTAAGAAATTTTGGTCTTATGTCAAAGCGGTAGGTGGATCAAAACAAAATGTCCAGACACTCTGTGACCAAAATGGTACTGAAACAGAGGATGACAGAATAAAGGCCGAAATACTAAATGTCTTTTTCCAAAGTTGTTTCACAGAGGAAGATTGCACTGTAGTTCCTTCTCTAGATTGTCGCACAGATGACAAAATGGTAGATATCGAAATAGACGACAGAGGGATAGAGAAACAATTAAAATCGCTCAAAAGAGGAAAGGCCTCTGGACCTGATGGGATACCAGTTCAGTTTTACACAGAGTACGCGAAGGAACTTGCCCCCCTTCTGGCAGCGGTGTACCGTAGGTCTCTAGAAGAGCGTAGCGTTCCAAAGGATTGGAAAAAGGCACAGGTCATCCCCGTTTTCAAGAAGGGACGTCGAACAGATGCGCAGAACTATAGACCTATATCTCTAACGTCGATCAGTTGCAGAATTTTGGAACACGTATTGTGTTCGAGTATAATGACTTTTCTGGAGACTAGAAATCTACTCTGTAGGAATCAGCATGGGTTTCGAAAAAAGACGGTCATGTGAAACCCAGCTCGCGCTATTCGTCCACGAGACTCAGAGGGCCATAGACACGGGTTCACAGGTAGATGCCGTGTTTCTTGACTTCCGCAAGGCGTTCGATACAGTTCCCCACAGTCGTTTAATGAACAAAGTAAGAGCATATGGACTGTCAGACCAATTGTGTGATTGGATTGAGGAGTTCCTAGATAACAGGACGCAGCATGTTATTCTCAATGGAGAGAAGTCTTCCGAAGTAAGAGTAATTTCAGGTGTGCCGCAGGGGAGTGTCATAGGACCGTTGCTATTCGCAATATACATAAATGACCTGGTGGATGACATCGGAAGTTCACTGAGGCTTTTTGCAGATGATGCTGTGGTGTACCGAGAGGTTGTAACAATGGAAAATTGTACTGAAATGCAGGAGGATCTGCAGCGAATTGACGCATGGTGCAGGAAATGGCAATTGAATCTCAATGTAGACAAGTGTAATGTGCTGCGAATATACAGAAAGATAGATCCTTTATCATTTAGCTACAAAATAGCAGGTCAGCAACTGGAAGCAGTTAATACCATAAATTATCTGGGAGTACGCATTAGGAGCGATTTAAAATGGAATGATCATATAATGTTGATCGTCGGTAAAGCAGATGCCAGACTGAGATTCATTGGAAGAATCCTAAGGAAATGCAATCCGAAAACAAAGGAAGTAGGTTACAGTACGCTTGTTCGCCCACTGCTTGAATACTGCTCAGCAGTGTGGGATCCGTACCAGATAGGGTTGATACAAGACATAGAGAAGATCCAACGGAGAGCAGCGCGCTTCGTTACAGGATCATTTAGTAATCGCGAAAGCGTTACGGAGATGATAGATAAACTCCAGTGGAAGACTCTGCAGGAAAGACGCTCAGTAGCTCGGTACGGGCTTTTATTGAAGTTTCGAGAACATACCTTCACCGAAGAGTCAAGCAGTATATTGCTCCCTCCTACGTATATCTCGCGAAGAGACAATGAGGATAAAATCAGAGAGATTAGAGCCCACACAGAGGCATACCGACAATCCTTCTTTCCACGAACAATACGAGACTGGAATAGAAGGGAGAACCGATAGAGGTACTGAAGGTACCCTCCGCCACACACCGTCAGGTGGCTTGCGGAGTATGGATGTAGATGTAGATGTAGATGTAGATGTGCTGTAAGGGTGACAACCAAAGTGGTCCTGCTATGAAAAGAAATGCAACCCAGACCATCACTCCTGGTTGCCAGGCCGTATGGCGGACGACTGTTGTCCAGGGCGTCTTCGACGTGGAATCTCATTGACTGAAGTAGAATTGTCTTCAGTGATGAGTCCCACTTCGAAATGATTCCCATGACCAGCGAAGATGTGTCTGGAGACGTCTCACAGAGCAGAGGGTTACCAATCTGACTGTCGCCCGCCATACGTCGCAACACACAGCAATGACATTCTGTGGTTCCATTTCATTTGATAGCAGGCCCGTTTTGGTTGTCATCTGCGGCAACATTACAGCACACCGGTACGTTGAAAATATTCTGCGCCCCATTTTGTTACCCCTCATGGCAAACCATCCTGGGCTTACATTTTAGCACATGGAGACTCTTTCTACAGCTTGTCGTCGTGCTTGCCAAACTCAATCTTGGCGAACTAGGGCGTCTGATGTCTATCCAGTTGAGAATGATTGGAACTTTGTGCGCAGGGTCCTCCAACTGGCACTCTAACGCACCAGTTAGATGGAATTCGGCATCATCGCTCAGGAGGCCATCCAACAACTCTCTCAATCAATGCCAAGCAGATCAATGCCAAGGGCCAGAGGTGGAACAACGCGTTATTGATTTGCTGTGTTTCTGAAGCTCTTTCTCTTGAATAAATAGCCCACTTTTTCTCAAATTTTAATCATTTGTTTATCTGTACATGTACATCACATCCACCGATTTCCGTTCCATTCGGATAACATGAAGTGACGTGTGGTTGTGGAAAAGCGTACATTGGCGAAACTGGAAAAATAATAAAAGAACGAGTTAACAAGCACGAACGCCACACTCATCTAAGTCAAAATATAAAATCAGCCGCAGCGGGGCACCGAGAAGAATGTGACCAAGTAATGGATTTTCGAACATACGTGTGTTAGCTACAGAAGGTAATATTTATAGCGGGAAAGTCTGCGAAACATTTGAAATATCGAAGAGTGGGTACAGTCTCAGCTGAGACGACGGCTATAGGCGCTCGTCTTCGCGCTACCAGTTATCGTGAACGTAAACACCCAGCAACACCAAGTGATTAACATAAAGAACTACGAGAAAACAACTGACACATTAGGCAACAACAATAGTTGGGATTCTTCCTCTCAGTATCTGCATTCAGCATTTGCGCAATGACGACGGTCTTCCAATAACTGCCTCAATAATTTTACTCAGTAACCCAGGTTCCTGAGAAAGAACGGGAAAATAGCCCTTTGTAAGTGAACGCGACACTGTCTTTGGACGGTGTTCAGCCATCCAGGGACACCAGTGGAATCCTGAAGAAGATCCCAGTAAAGGGATCGAAACGTCGAGTAGTGAAAACGTCTGAAGCGGAATGTGACGCGGCCAGAACAACTCATAAGATTTTACCATCAAGGATACCTAATGCAGTGTAATCATAAAGTCTCGATCTATTTCTAAGAAATAAGAGATGTATTACAAATACAAAATTCTTACACATTTCCGTGATAACGTAGATTTTTTTTTACGGTAATCAAGAAGAAGATAGAAGAACGTGCGGCGGTTGTTAGTACAAGTTATCTATCTAGAGCTGCAACAGGAGTTCACTCGGAAGCTTTACAAGCCGGCACCAACAAGAGCAAACATCTGATCACGTAGCAATAAGTTCCAAGTAACTGGAGACGTTGCCAAAGAATCACGCTGTGGGAGACCTCATGTACTACAAGAGCCTGTTCAGCGAATCAGAAAAGCAATCGAAAGAAGGCCGCACGCATCAAGTCGTCGTTTAACCAACGAACTAGACGTACGAGAGCGTTCAATAAGTAATGCAACACATCTTTTCTCAAAGCCGGTTGGTTTGATTCAGCATTCCAATTCACCGTATTATTTCTGAGTTTGTTAGCTACAAAACGCTATTTTTCAACATAATCTCCGTTCAATGCAACAGCCTTACGCCGCCTTAATGGGAGGTCCTGCGCGCCAGCAAAGTACCACTCTAATGGTCAGTGTCTGAGCCAACGTTTTGCTGCGTCAGTAAACTTCACGTACTGCTTCCCGCGCAGTGCATCCTTCATTGAGCTACACGTATGGAACTCGGAAGGTGCGAGATCCGGGCTGCAGGATGGATGAGTGAGAACAGTCCAGTGAAGTTTTCTGAGCTCCTTCGGGTGCGCAGACTCGTGAGGTCTGGCATTGTCATGGAGAAGGTAAGTTCGTTTGCATTTTTGTGGCGACGAACACGCTACAATTTCTTGTGTGTGCGGTCGGCCGCCACGGACAGGTTCGCGCGACCTTGTTGCGTTGATGACACACGCCTCGCTCAACCACTCACCGTACTTTCTGCAAGCGCCTACGAATATCTGCGACGCTCTGGTTTGCCGCCAAAAGAAGCTCAATGACAACTTCTGCTTGGAACGCACGTCTGGTACAAACGCCTCTTGAAGACTACGTATAGCCGTCGCCACCTATCGGAACTTCATGAAACCAAAGAGGCTGAAGCGGACATTTTTCACGATGTCCTACAACAAATTCCGCATGTTTTTAACCGAAATCGACTGAGAAACAGAAATGTGTTGCATTACTTATTCAACGCCCCTCGTACGTTGTCGAGACTGCTGCGTTTCAACAGGATGGAGCTCCCCCTGATTTTGCTGCAATAGTATGGGAGTAGTTTAACCGGAGGATCACCAACAGATGAATAGGCAGAGATGCCGAAAGATTTTGACAGTCACCTGATTTGACATCCGTGGATTTCTTCGCTTGGGGGTGCGTAAAATGGTGTAGAGAACTATGGTAAGAGATCTCCAGCTTCTAAGAGCTCGAATCCGGCATGCAGCGTCGGCTACTTCACAAGATGAATTTCAGAATGTATTCAGGTCAGCTCTTTAATGAGGAGAGCAATGCTGTGCTTTGAAATGGATGGAGGCTATGTTGAAGTGCGATTAAAATGTATTCACAGACTGACAATAAAGTACTTGCGTATTATGTAAACATTTCTTAGAAATGAATCGAGACTTTATGAACACCCTGTGTTTGCGCTCTCTTTGAAGGCGTTAGCGCGGTTACTGACTGGCTCAAGCGATACATCTCGAAAGTAGTCTACCGGCATTGACAGCCCTCCCACCTAGCCCACCGTGCCTCATTTCATAGCAGGCTGTACTGAGTCTAGGCGTCTTCAGGATGTGACTCGTCGAGTTAGCGACTCACGAAACAAATCATTATACCGTGTACGACAACAATGCCAGTGAACATTGCAACCGGAAAGAAACGTATATCCGTCCTAAGTCTTTTGACTTTCGCTTATTCCGCTTTCCCTATTAGCCACCGCGCCTAGTGTCTTCCTGGAGTGTGATGCACACCTAATCTACAGGATGAACCGTGACTCTAATGGCAAAATTTCAGTGATTGTTAAGATACAAGAGACCCATGATATCGTTACAAGGTTTATTCTGTTTGTTACGCCAGTCACATTTATTCATGTGTAAAAGCTTCACAGCAATGAAAAAGTCTGTAATATACAATCATACACTCCTGGAAATTGAAATAAGAACACCGTGAATTCATTGTCCCAGGAAGGGGAAACTTTATTGACACATTCCTGCGGTCAGATACATCACATGATCACACTGACAGAACCACAGGCACATAGACACAGGCAACAGAGCATGCACAATGTCGGCACTAGTACAGTGTATATCCACCTTTCGCAGCAATGCAGGCTGCTATTCTCCCATGGAGACGATCGTAGAGATGCTGGATGTAGTCCTGTGGAACGGCTTGCCATGCCATTTCCACCTGGCGCCTCAGTTGGACCAGCGTTCGTGCTGGACGTGCAGACCGCGTGAGACGACGCTTCATCCAGTCCCAAACATGCTCAATGGGGGACAGATCCGGAGATCTTGCTGGCCAGGGTAGTTGACTTACACCTTCTAGAGCACGTTGGGTGGCACGGGATACATGCGGACGTGCATTGTCCTGTTGGAACTGCAAGTTCCCTTGCCGCTCTAGGAATGGTAGAACGATGGGTTCGATGACGGTTTGGATGTACCGTGCACTATTCAGTGTCCCCTCGTCGATCACCAGTGGTGTACGGCCAGTGTAGGAGATCGCTCCCCACACCATGATGCCGGGTGTTGGCCCTGTGTGCCTCGGTCGTATGCAGTCCTGATTGTGGCGCTCACCTGCACGGCGCCAAACACGCATACGACCATCATTGGCACCAAGGCAGAAGCGACTCTCATCGCTGAAGACGACACGTCTCCATTCGTCCCTCCATTCACGCCTGTCGCGACACCACTGGAGGCGGGCTGCACGATGTTGGGGCGTGAGCGGAAGACGGCCTAACGGTGTGCGGGACCGTAGCCCAGCTTCATGGAGACGGTTGCGAATGGTCCTCGCCGATACCCCAGGAGCAACAGTGTCCCTAATTTGCTGGGAAGTGGCGGTGCGGTCCCCTACGGCACTGCGTAGGATCCTACGGTCTTGGCGTGCATCCGTGCGTCGCTGCGGTCCGGTCCCAGGTCGACGGGCACGTGCACCTTCCGCCGACCACTGGCGACAACATCGATGTACTGTGGAGACCTCACGCCCCACGTGTTGAGCAATTCGGCGGTACGTCCACCCGGCCTCCCGCATGCCCACTATACGCCCTCACTCAAAGTCCGTCAACTGCACATACGGTTCACGTCCACGCTGTCGCGGCATGCTACCAGTGTTAAAGACTGCGATGGAGCTCTGTATGCCACGGCAAACTGGCTGACACTGACGGCGGCGGTGCACAAATGCTGCGCAGCTAGCGCCATTCGACGGCCAACACCGCGGTTCCTGGTGTGTCCGCTGTGCCGTGCGTGTGATCATTGCTTGTACAGCCCTCTCGCAGTGTCCGGAGCAAGTATGGTGGGTCTGACACACCGGTGTCAATGTGTTCTTTTTTCCATTTCCAGGAGTGTAAAATAATGGCGTGTGACGAGGGCCTCCCGTGGGGTAGACCGCTCGCCTGGTGCAAGTCTTTCGATTTGACGCCACTTCGGCGACTTGCGCGTCGATGGGGATGAAATGATGATGATTAGGGCAACACAACACCTAGTCCCTGAGCGGAGAAAATCTCCGACCCAGCCGGGAATCGAACCCAGGCCCTTAGGATTGACAGTCCGTCGTGCTGACCACTTTTTTTTCTTATTTTGTTCGCTTTTGTTCGTTACATCTGGTCGGGCGAACGTCTTAAGACATCCGTTTAAGTTCGTTGTTGATCGATTAACTCAGTTTTTTTTATTATTATTATTACAGAGGGCAGCTAACCCTCTGACCGAACACGCTGAGCTACCGTGCCGGCTACCACTCAGCTACCGGGGGCGGACATACACAATCATGGAAACGTGTAACACAAAACACAGACTAATGCAACAACATTCAGACGCAGAAGTAGTGTGATGTGGTTGACGTCACTGCGGAAACAGCTCAGCATAGCGTTGTTATGCCGCTCTTTTCCTGCATTCAGTGAACCCATACACAGCCTACATATTGGCCAACTCATACTGCTGTGTATCACTGTTATGAAATTAAAAGCTTATTGCATGAGTGTGATGCAAGAGTTGAAATTTGAGGCTCAGAAAAAGAAGAGTTCTTTATTGTAACCGGCTGTTAACATCAACTGCTAACGGTCACTTGGACCTCTTGCTTTACTACATGCCAGATGAGGTATCAGTTCATTTGTCAGATTATATAAACTCCTAGTACTGCAGCCACTGGTCGCAGGACAACCCACATATTCTGCATGAAGAACCTCTCCACTCAGAGAAAATAGGTGTTTGGTGTGCGTTGTCCTGTATGCGCATTGTCGGCCTCATATTTTTCAGGTACACCTTAAACAGTGTCAGATATCTAGAGATCTTAGACTCTATCCATGTACAGTTAACAGATGCAGGGAAGCTGGATACAGTATTCCAACAAGATGGAGCGACCGCTCATACATCCCACAAAAGTACGGCCCACATCGCTAACGTGTTCCCTGAAGACAGACTTGTCAATATAGGCCTCTGGTTCCAACGTACTCGGAGTTAGCATCGTTTGATTTTTATTTATGGGTCACTCTAAAAAGCGAAGTGTATGCTGACAATCCTCACATAGTAGGCGATCTTAAACGGAACATTATTAGAGTAATTAACAACATCATGCCTGCAGAATTACAGTGTGCTGTTGGTAACGTCATTGCACGAAATCAGCGATTCCTGGACCACTTCCAAAAGTCTTATAAATACGTAATACGTATTTTTCAACGTTACTTTCATCTATTGTTTTTTAGTTCGTTCATTATTACTTGAATCTCGGGCTTGAGACGTACCGATTTTATGTGGTACATCCTGTACAACTAGCATCGCGGAAACAGATTCGAGACCAAACTAAGCAGTGCTGAGTACATCTTTGAGGGCAAAGAGCAAAGTGAGCATTTATGTTGTCACTAACAAGTACCTTGACTGATTCGAACAAGATTGTTTCTAAAGAAGGCACACAGCGCATACCGTCGATATTTGCGCTGTTGTGCTGACATGTTCAGTGCAATATGGATACAAACAAAATTAAGGATAAGAAATCAAAAGAAATATACCGTATTATTCCGTAATGAATCACCGGAGACCACAGGTCTCTAAGCTAAATACTCAGAAAACATTTCTAAACAGCATTCGAAATTTTGTCGGTAGGGTTCAGCCGGCCAGTGTGGCCGAGCGGTTCTAGGCGCTTCACTCTGAAACCGCGCGACCGCTACGGTCGCAGCTTCGAATCCTGCCTCGGGCAAGGATGTGTGTGATGTCCTTAGGTTACTTAGATTTAAGTAGTTCTAAGTTCTAGGGTATGAAGGGTATGAAAAGGTTATGGGTAAATTTGGAGAAGATATGGAGGCCAACAGGAACGGGAAACAACTCTTGGATTTCTGTGCCAGTATGGGCTTAGTAATCACAAACTCCTTTTTTAAACATAAGAACATTCACCGGTATACGTGGGAAGGCAGGGGAACCAGATCTGTCATTGACTATATAATAACAAATCAGGAATTCAGGAAGGCTGTGAGGGACACACGTGTATTCAGGGGATTCTTTGATGACACTGATCATTATTTAATTTGCAGTGAAATTGGGATTGTGAGGCCGAAAGTGCAGGAGGTCAGGTCCATATGTAGGAGGATAAGAGTGGAGAAACTTCAGGATAAGGAAATCAGGCACAAGTACATAACAGCGATCTCAGAAAGGTACCAGTTAGTTGAATGTAGTCAATTACAGTCATTGGAAAAGGAATGGACAAGGTACAGGGACACAGTACTAGAAGTGGCTAAAGAATGTCTTGGAACAGTAGTGTGTAAAAGTAGGATGAAGCAAACAGCTTGGTGGAATGATACAGTCAAGGCAGCCTGAAAAAGGAAAAAGAAGGCGTATCAAAAGTGGCTACATACCAGAACCCAGGTAGACAGAGAAAGTTATGTTGAAGAAAGAAACAAAGCCAAACAGATAATTGCAGCATCGAAGAAGAAATTGTGGGAAGACTTTGGAAACAGGTTGGAGACTATGGGTCAAGCTGCTGGAAAACCATTCTGGAGTGTAATTAGCAGTCTTCGAAAGGGAGGTAAGAAGGAAATGACAAGTATTTTGGACAGGTCAGGAAAACTGCTGGTGAATCCTGTGGATGCCTTGGGCAGATGGAGGGATATTTTGAAGAGTTGCTCAATGTAGGTGAAAATGCGATCAGTAATGTTTCAGATTTTGAGGTAGAATGGGATAGGAATAATGATGGAAATAGCATCACATTTGAGGAAGTGGAAAAAATGGTCAATAGATTGCAGTGCAATAAAGACGCTGGGGTGGATGAAATTAAGTCGGAACTCATCAAATACAGTGGAATGTCAGGTCTTAAATGGCTACACAGGATAATTGAAATGGCCTGGGAGTCGGGACAGGTTCCATCAGACTGGACAAAAGCAGTAATCACACCAATCTTTAAACATGGAAACAGAAAAGATTGTAACAACTACAGAGGTATCTCTTTAATCAGCGTTGTGGGTAAAATCTTCTCAGGTATTGTTGAAAGGAAAGTGCGAGTATTAGTTGAGGACCAATTGGATGAAAATCAGTGTGGGTTTAGGCCTCTTAGAGGTTGTCAGGACCAGATCTTTAGCTTACGGCAAATAATGGAGAAGTGTTATGAGTGGAACAGGGAATTGTATCTATGCTTTATAGATCTAGAAAAGGCATATGACCGGGTTCCTATGAGGAAGTTATTGTCTGTTCTACAAGATTATGGAATGGGAGGCAAACTTTTGCAAGCAATTAAAGGTCTTTACATGGATAGTCAGGCAGCAGTTAGAGTTGACGGTAAATTGAGTTCATGGTTCAGAGTAGTTTCAGGGGTAAGACAAGGCTGCAACCTGTCTCCATTGTTGTTCATATTATTTATGGATCATATGTTGAAAACAATAGACTGGCTGGGTGAGATTAAGATATGTGAACACAAAATAAGCAGTCTTGCATATGCGGATGACTTAGTTGTGATGGCAGATTCGATTGAAAGTTTGCAAAGTAATATTTCAGAGCTAGATCAGAAATGTAAGGACTATGGTATGAAGATTAGCATCTCCAAAACGAAAGTAATGTCAGTGGGAAAGAAATGTAAACGGATTGAGTGCCAAATAGGAGGAACAAAGTTAGAACAGGCGGACGGTTTCAAGTACTTAGGATGCATATTCTCACAGGACGGCAACATAGTGAAAGAACTGGAAGCGAGGTGTAGCAAAGCTAATGCAGTGAGCGCTCAGCTACGATCTACTCTCTTCTGCAAGAAGGAAGTCAGTACCAAGACAAAGTTATCTGTGCACCGTTCAATCTTTCAACCAACTTTGTTGTATGGGAGCGAAAGCTGGATGGATTCAGGTTACCTTATCAACAGGGTTGAGGTTACGGATATCAAAGTAGCTAGGATGATTGCAGGTACTAGTAGATGGGAACAATGGCAGGAGGGTGTCCACAATGAGGAAATCAAAGAAAAACTGGGAATGAACTCTATAGATGTAGCAGTCAGGGCGAACAGGCTTAGATGGTGGGGTCATGTTACACGCATGGAGAAGCAAGGTTACCCAAGAGACTCGTGGATTCAGCAGTAGAGGGTAGGAGGAGTCGGGGAAGACCGAGGAGGAGGTACCTGGATTCGGTTACGAATGATTTTGAAGTAATAGGTATAACATCAGAAGAGGCACCAATGTTAGCACTGAATAGGGGATCATGGAGGAACTGTATAAGGGGGGCTATGCTCCAGACTGAACGCTGAAAGGCATAATCAGTCTTAAATGATGATGATGATAAGTTCTAGGGGATTGATGACCTCAGATGTTGTCCCGTAGTCCTCAGAGCCATTTGAACCATTTTCGGTGGGGTTTGTGTACACTTCACAACGCTCCTTACGGTGAGTGGCGGAGGATACCTTGGTACCACCACCATTTTGCTCCTTTCAGGCTCATTCGCAAATAATGGATGCCAAGAACCGCCTTGGGTAAGCCTCTATGTGAAACGTAATTTATATGATTGTCCCGTCCTGGTCATTTCGCAGAAGGCATGTGGGAAAAACTGTAAGTAGGCTGTTTATGTTTTCTTATTGGCAACGTTACGTAGCGCTCTATATGAAAATCACTGGCTGTGCTGTGTGCAGTCTGTGGCTAGTTTTGCATTGTTGTCTGCCATTGTAGTGTTGGGCAGCTGGATGTGAACAGCGCGTAGCGTTGCGCAGTTGGAGGTGAGCCGCCAGCAGTGGTGGATGTGGGAAATGAGATGGCGGATTTTTGAGTACAGAATGGATGTCATGAACTGATATATATATTATGACTATTAAGGTAAATACATTGTTTGTTCTCTATTAAAATCTTTCATTTGCTAACTATCCCTATCAGTAGTTAGTGCCTTCCGTAGTTTGAATCTTTTATTTAGCTGGCAGTAGTGGCGCTCGCTGTATTGCAGTAGTTCGAGTAACCAAGATTTTTGGTGAGGTAAGTGATTTGTGAAAGGTACAGGTTAATGTTAGTCAGGGCCATTCCTTTGTAGGGATTTCTGAAAGTCAGATTGCGTTGCGCAAAAAAAAATATTGTGTGTCAGTTTAAGCACAGTCTTGTATAATTTGTTCAAAGGGGACGTTTCATATGTCGACCCTTAGCCTAGGATACCTCACTGGAATCTTCTGATTTTTTCCTTGTAGTTTGTGTATTTATTGTATCTTTTGTTTATTGCTAGCGCGTAATTATAGAGAGAATTTCCTTGGTAGTTGTGGTTTTTCATTTTTGCACAGTAAAACAGTTGTGGCATGCATGTAGATTTGCACCAAGTATTTCGCAGCTGCGCTTGCAATTAACTAGATGTTATTTTCAGTACTATGTTAATGTGTTCTCTTATTTTTGCTCTTCAAATTGTGCTTTTTTGTGTTGTCGTGTGAATTATTGTGACAATAATGGCGTGTGAAAAACGTAATACTAGGCTCCAAAGTAAATTGAGAAATGACAGTGAAGACGAAAGCAGTGTGTTAGCGCCACCGAGTAATGAATTAACTAATGTTCAAAGTAGTAATTTGGTAATTGTACATAGGGAAATGGAGCGGGCTGCAAACAATGGTGTAGACAGTGAAACAATTAGTGAACAGGGAAGCATTATCGATCGATCGGTCGGCAACAGCTTGCCTCAGGAATCCGAAATGACAGGACACAATCTTGCAAATACTGTAGATTCAGGTTTTGCCTCCTCACCGTTTTCTCAAATGAGTCAAGACGCATTTTCTGCTTGTCAAAATGTGAATGCTGCCGGTGAAAACGCACTGCCAAAAAGCATAGAGAAACAGATTCCAGACACTAATACATTATTATTGCAATTAATGCAACAAATGGAACAAAATCAGAAACAAACACAGCAACAGTTAGACACAGTGGAACAAAATCTTCAAAAGTTAGACGCAATGGAACAAAATCTTCACACCATGCTTGAACAAACACGTGAAGATTTAACTACTGAGTTACATAAAATCGAATCGAAATGTCAAAAAGTCTGTAATGACGTAAAAACACAAATTTGTGAGCATTTCCAACCTATTTTTTCGCGTCATGAAAATGCATTACAGAATCACGAAGCAGCCATAAAAGAACTGCAAACTATTGTTCATGAAAATCATGAGACCTTGCAAGCTAAAATGGACTCAGTTGCATCTACCGATTCGGTTACGCTACTTGCAAAAACTCAGGAAAACTTAAAGGACACAGTAGAAAGACACATGGAGGAAATTAGTTCATTATCAGAGAAAGTAGTTGAACTTTCGGATCAGCTAAATAATTTATCTACGAAGGTAGATGATAATCTGAATGACACAAAACCAGTAGTCTTTAATGACACAGAAGAGTGCGAACAAATTAGGAAATTCAAACAAAATCAGAATCAAATTAATATGCAATACAAAAGAGAAATCCGGGAAGTACAAGATCAGTTGCCACAAGTAATACAAAAATTTCATATTTCAGAGGACACTCGCGCTCCAACACGGGAAGAGGAACTTAGAAATACGGAAAAGCTACAAAATAATAACACAGGACACTTCGGAAATTATGAAAGAAATGGGCAAGGCGCACCGAATTTTGAGATGGAACCGCCGAAACGACGTAACAATGACCGACATGTGACTCGCCGACATGATGATTTTGACTATAAGCTGTTCATTACTACACGTAAATTCAAAACATTTAAGAATTCTGGCAACAACATTCATCCACAAGCATGGCTCCATCAATTCTCTCATTGTTTTCCTCCCAACTGGTCGTTAGAACACAGATTAGAATTTATGTGTGGCTACTTAGAGAATGAACCAGCTGTAAGAATGCGATCAATCATTCACGATTGCCACAGTGAAGGAGAATTTTACCATGCCTTCCTCTCAGCATATTGGTCTCAGGCAACACAAGACCGAGTAAAACATGGCATCATCCTGATGAAACATTTCGAACAATCTGAATTTTCCAGTCTTGTCAAATATTTTGAAGACATGTTGCATAAGAATCAGTATCTTTCAAACCCATACAGCTCTTCAGAACTCATCCGCATTTGCTTAATGAAATTGCCTGAACATTTAAGAAATATTATTTTGGTAGGGCGTTGCAAAGACGACATTGAAGCTTTTCAGGGACTCTTACAAGAATTAGAAATTGACACAGACAGTCGCGGGATGCGAAAACAGGAAAACAATCACTACAGGTCACATCCGTCACAATTCCGTGACGATAGAAACAATAACTGGACACAACAATTCTATTCTTACAACGTAAATTGTGACCAAAAGAGACACCACCCGTATGACAACCACTGGCAGAGTAATAGTTACAGAGAGAGATCGCATTTCCGTAGTAATGAATATGACAGAGACACTCATAGAAACAGACAATTTAGCAACCAGAACAATTATTATCACGGGAGACAGAATAACTTCAGACACAATGGTCCACCGTGCAATGATAATTCAGGGAGAAATTCTCCACCACTTAACCGACAAGAAAGAAACTATGGAATCTACCGACATGACGACAGACGATGTGATCGTAACGCCAGACGTGAATTTCATCAGAACTGGCGGGATTCAAACTACGGAAGGCACTAACTACTGATAGGGATAGTTAGCAAATGAAAGATTTTAATAGAGAACAAACAATGTATTTACCTTAATAGTCATAGTATATATATCAGTTCATGACATCCATTCTGTACTCAGAAATCCGCCATCTCATTTCCCACATCCACCACTGCTGGCGGCTCACCTCCAACTGCGCAACGCTACGCGCTGTTCACATCCAGCTGCCCAACACTACAATGGCAGACAACAATGCAAAACTAGCCACAGACTGCACACAGCACAGCCAGTGATTTTCATATAGAGCGCTACGTTACGTTGCCAATAAGAAAACATAAACAGCCTACTTACAAAACTAACGTGTTACCTGCCTATTCTTGGAACGGACGCTCTCTGGATTTCAAGAGCAATCCGCTTGGTGATGCACAGTCCTCTACATACGAAGTTTGATGAGAATCTCCGTAGTGATCTCTCGGTTACTAAACTAACCCTCGACGGAACGCATCCCTCTTCTTTGGATCTCCTCTAATTTACCTCTCTGGTAAGGGTCATTCACTAGCGAGTAATAGTCCTCAATACTATAACGTAACAGCAGTCGGACTTCCCATCCATGTCTTCCCAATATATTTTATTTACATCTAATATCAAATAACAGTTTCTGCGACAAACGTACATCCTCTGGACATTTCACGTTTTGTAGTGTCCGTGGAAAACGCAAATCCCTCCGGCTGAAATGTTCGCGTCTATCGCGTCTATTCGCTTACTATGGAAGAAAGAGTGCACAAAAGACTGTAGAGATTTGTGCAGATTGTACAGAGAATATTATGAGAGTACTCTGAGAGAGTGGCACAGAAGATTTGAGAGCGAGTAAAGTGTCATCAACGATCAGCCAAAGACAGTGGATGAACTTCAGCAAAAAAAAAAAAAAAAATTAAGAAGTGAACTATCGAACCGTTTCCTTCCAGATTCACGAAAGATTTCGCGCGAGGTAGTAAGTGACAGTACGCTCTCTGGGTCTGCCTTTCTGAGAGTCATGAATCCCAGAGAAAGGCTTCGGAGCCACGTTCTTGCTACATAGGCAGACGAAGATGGCTGCTTTCTCGAAATCATTGTTTTAAGCGTCAAGGCGTGGGTTCCAAATGTCAACATCGACATAAACATCGGTCTATGGAGTGGCCTCACACCAGTTCATCACAGAAACAGGACTTTTTCCAAAGAGATTATTGTCACTGCCTTCTGTGCAGAATAAACTTACTGCTAGATCATCACGTGGAACACACCCAATAATTCACCAGTGTATAGCGACACATTGAAACAGCAAATTCGGGAGGACGACGGTTCAATCCCGCGTCCGGCCATCCCGATTTAGGTTTTCCGTGATTTCCCTAAATCGCTCCAGGCGAATGCTGGGATGGTTCCTTTGAAAGGGCACGGCCGACATCCTTTCCTAATCCGATGAGACCGATGACCTCGCTGTTTGGTCTCTTCCCCCAAACAACCCCAACCCTCTTGTTTCGCAACCTTACCGTCTACAATAACCTATGAAACGATTCTTGAAACAGCAACAAAAATTCAAATTAGATTACACGGCAAGTCGAATTCCGGCGTAGCTTAGCTGCTCTACAATGCCCGTCCACGCTCTGCCTCTAAATTTCTCGAACGCTTGACGGATTTCAAATGAGGATTATTTGATCATCCTCCGCACATCCCTCGTTTCATTTCCGATGATTACATCATCGAAACAACGGATAAGTGACTATCGACAAGTAGTTGCAAACAACGAGGATCTTCTGCATCAGCGGTCGTCAAGCTGCGGCCCGAATCGAGTGCTAATGCGGCCCGCTTCTACCAACTAACAGTAGGATATACAAAACGTCGACAAACGTTAAGAGCTTCTTAAGAGTGCATTTTTCCTTCTCAGTAACTAGCAAAAATACTTACAAAGACAGTAATATTTCAAGATGAGGTTAATTTTAATTGACATTGGTGAATTCGTTCGTGTTCTGAGAAAGTTGGTCGCTTACCTCAGGGAGAGAGTGGTACGTAGCGCAGGCTCTGCGGGGTTGTAGGATATGGGAGAGGAGGGGGGGATATTTTATTGTTTATCTTCCATGCTGAGAACTCACGAGCGTGTGCAACTAGCACCGATCAGCCGCTGTGGTATAAATGTCAAGCGGAAGTAACATGGATTCGTGAATGCGCGTTACAGAGACGGACATTTTCAAATGTGGTACATGTTTGTAGCAAGTAATATGCAATAAAATGAAGGATGTTGTAATACAATGCAACGATTAAAAGAAAAATGATATTCAAAACATATAGCAAACATTTATGATCGCGTCTCATATTGCAATTACTGATACCAATTAATATATCATACTAATCTATGTAGGTTACAAATTAATAGCAAAATATGAAGGGAAAGTTGTGGCAAAGTGGCCAGGACGGGAAAAGTGGCCATTGTATATTTGTTTTTGCCCTAAAGATGGCTGCTGCCTGCCGAGAAGTGGTCACACTAGTTCTAATGTATATCGCCGTTGTTGTCAGTGAGATTGGCAGAGGAGGCTTGTTATTTTTTTAGTAAAAAGTTTCGAATCGTCAGATGTAAGACAAGTCAATTGTATAATTCTTGTTGCCCTACTTATATGGAGAGTAATAATTTTTTACAGTATCAATGTTTAAACAACGCCTTTTTGCCCACAGATGTAGTTTCTTGTTATTTATTTCAGTTTGATAGTTTCTTCCGCGAATCATTAATGCCGACATAGCGTCCGATCGGGAAAAGTGGTCATGCTACTCGTCAGGTAAAGTGGCCAAGGTGTTTACCCTAATAAGTGTTAGTTACGTCCAAAAGAAGACACGTAATACAACAGCTGAAACTGACTTCTAAAACGTTTATATGCAAAACTATCGTCCGCCATTCTATCCCTTTGTCACAATTTTGAATTAAATTATATTATTTAAGACTGTCTCTGTGCTTTTATATTAGGCCTAATTCAAAAGTCCGATTTAAAACGTTCTGCTGCAGCCGCTTGATATTCTTCCAGATAGCAGGCCGTGAAGATGCCTAGAAAATGTTCCCGGAAATCATGAAAACAAACATAGGATTCTGTTGCAGTGGCACTGGCCACAGTACCTGTTTAGGCACGAAAACTGGTCACAATGTAAGCCTTCATAAAAGTGCATATGGCTCAAAATGTATTATTTTCTTTCGCACTTAAAAATATTTGGGTGATACCTTATACTATATGGATTCAAAATGTGTAAGTGGTTTCTACATCTACATCTACGTGATTACTCAGCGATTCACAGTAAAGTGCCTGGTAGTGGGTTCAATGAACCACCTTCAAGCTGTCTCCCTACCTTTCCACTCTCGAACGGCGCGCGGGAAAAAATGATCACTTAAATTTTTCTGTGCGAGCCTTGATTTCTCTTATTTTATCGTGATGATAATTTCTCCCTATGTAGGTGGGTTTCACCAGAATGTTTCCGCAATCGGAGGAGAAAACTGGTGATTGAAATTTCACGAGAAGATCCCATCGCAACGGAAAACGCCTTTGTTTTAATGATTGCCACTCCAATTCACGTATCATGTCCTTGACACTATCTCCCCTATTTCGCAATAGCACAAAACGAGCCGTACTTCTTTAACTTCTTAACAGCCGTCACTCCCACCTGACGCGGACCCCACACCAATACTCTAGAATAGGGCGGGCAAGCGTGGTGTATGCGGTCTCTTTAGTAGACCTGTTGCACCCTATAAGAGTACTGCCAATGAAACCCAGTCTTTCATTTGCTCTACCCACAACATTATCTATGTGATTGTTCCAATTTGGGTTATTTGTTGTTGTAATCCCTGAGTATTTAGTTGAATTTACAGCCTTAAGATTTGTGTGACTTAACGCGTAATTGAAATTTAACTGATTTCTTTTAGTAGTCATGTGAATAACTTCACACTTTTATTTATTCAGGGTCAATTGTTACTTTTCGCGCCATACAGATATCTGATTTAAATCATTTTTCAGTTCATTCTGGTCATCTGATGACTTTACAAGAAGGTAAATGGCACATCACCTGCAAACAATCTAATAGCGCTACTCAGATTGTCTCCTATGTCGTTAACATAGATCAGGTACAATAGAGGGCCTATAACACTTCCTTGGGGAATTTCGGATATTACTCTGTTTTAGTCAATGACTTTCCATCTATTACTACGAACTGTGAACTTTCCAAAGGCACGCAGTTTGGTTAGAAGACGCTTGTCAGGAACGTTGTCGAATGCCTTCTGAAAATCTAAAAACATTGGATCAATTTGGCATCCCCTGTCGATACCACTCATTACTTTATTAGTATAAAGAGCTATTTGTGTTTCACAAGAACGATATTTTCTGAATCCATGATGAATCTTTCTTTTAGTGGCCATGCCCACAACCCCCCCCCCCCCCCCCATTTTTATGCGGACCAAAGGATCACCCTACAGCGTTATTGTTGGGTCTCAAGCAATAAAGTTTGATGACCACTATTCTAGACACCACTGAACCGCAACTAAGGTCACTGTTGCTATAATTCTACAATGACAGTATAGTGCTTTAATGCCGCAGCAAGTGAAATTGAGAAGTAGCTTAAGATCTTAGCTACAGTAAGCATACAGTAAAAAAATCTTCACGTCTATAATTGTTTTCTTAATAAAGAAATTGAAGTTACTTTCCGAATTGTCTTATGTTTACGAACCTTAGAAACATTCGGATATGTACAGACGACTCTGTGCAATTTTCTTCACGTCATCAGTGAATTAAAGGGGCACTGCACACGGTGAAATGTGTGTTACAAAATGTAGATATACCAGTGACCAACTTTCAAGAGACGTGCGACAACTCCATACCATGCTGTTTATGTTTTGCATTGTCTGTTTTTCATCTATACATCGAAGAACTATCAGTTATCAAGCAGTTAACGGGTAGTGCAGCACGAGAATGGTATTTACTTGTTAAGGGTTGGTTCTTCTCTGGAAATGCCACGCCCAGATACGGTTACAGTCGCTCGAAGTATTCTCGTCGAGCTCCAGAGACTTGCCAAGTTTTTTCATCCGTCAAGTGAAAACTTTTGCTATAAATTATTCCCCTGCAGGCGAGGTGGCCACTTGATTGCTACCACAGCTAGTCTTCTAACAAGTACTCTTAATCCTCGTTAAAGTTAAGTGCTGATTATTATGACTTGCACGGCTTGTCTTTCTTCTGACTGGGAAGGGCACCATGTTTCCACTTTATATATCTTTCTTTCGACTATAAGACCGTATGACGCTCAACCACAATCGCTTTCTAGTAAAAATGTTGCACATAATGTCACGGGAAAAAGTGAGATTGCACCTCCTCGTCAGTGTTACTCGCGTTTGTTTAGTAATAGAAAAATTTTTAGATACTGTATAAATTCGTGTTTTCGCGGAGCATTAATTGAGCCATGAGATTTCAGGTATAAGGTCATCATCACAAGTCGTTGTGCTCATTGCTGAGCGTCGAGACTCCAAAAACCAAGCGTCTCCATCTCTTAAGGTTGCAAGCTTCTCTTAGAGCCCACTAAAGACGTAGACCAGAGATCTTCTTGATTTGATCTATCCACCTGCTTGCTGCTCTTCCCTTCCATTATTTTCTATATGTTTTCTCCATCTCTTCTCATGACCAAAGAACTGGAGAACTTTTTTGGTTGACACGAGAAGAAAGACGTTAAGACATTGAGCTAACAATGGACACCCTTTTTCTTCTTTCGGTTTGTTTTATGCGTAGTATCCTGCGCCAGCATCAAAGTTCAAATGCATCAATATGCTGCTTGTTTCTGGCTTTAAGGGTCCATGTTTCCCAACCATAAAAGACGGAGAACGCGAGTATTTCAACAAGCCGGCCCTTTCGCGTGTTCGTTATTTCTCTGTTCTGTCAGACCTTGGTGAGCTCCTTCATAGCCACTCGCCCTAGCGTGATCCGTCTTCGTATATCGTCTTCTCAGATTCCTGTGTCGCAGCCGTAAGGTATATGGTGAAATATCAGTTGAAGGACTGAAGCGCGCCCTAAATCTGATGGAACTGCTTAGATTCTGTTATAAGGAGTGTCCCATAAGGAATGTAACTTTTGAGTGTTTAATAACATACAGTCTTATTGATGAAATTAAGTAGTTTACATATTATTGGCGTATTTTCTGCCTGGGATTATGTATGAAATATGTGATTATTCAAATGCCCTTCAGGACTCTGCAGGCCCACTCTTGTTCTTTCGATGAAATTTTCCGTAACTTTTCGACATACTTACATCTCTAGTTCTGAAATCCGACGCTGAATCTCGGCCCTGAGCTCTGAAAGTGGTCGTAGTTTGTTGGCGTACACACGAGTTTTCAAATGCCACCGCAGAAAGAAATCATATTGCAGTGCCTGTCTACGATGCAATGTTCCTTTGGACATCCATGCATGTCCGAAGGGACAGGCACTGTGGCCACTACAGCAGTTATGAAATGTGTACAACCATCAGCTGTGTAATGCAATAACGAAAATGAAAATCGGCCAGACCAAAACGACATATGGAAGTTTGGGTCTGGACGTGAGTCGTTCTCGGATAACCTGATGGTAAGGCGACCGCCCGCGATAAGCAGGACATCCGAGTTCAAGTCCCGGTCCGCCACAAATTTTCATTGTCGTCTTTCCATTAGACAGCTGATGGCTGTCGACATCCGCAACTGTGAATACATTTCATGGAAACCACGTGGTGTCGTAGTTGGGATAAATCACTCAGCCAGTTGCTATCAATGAGTGACAGTTTGGCTTCAGCTTTCGTGTCAGTTGGATTTCATAGGCGCAAAGGTGCAGAAATTCTTTCAGAATTCGTTATATGCTGATTCTGGGAATATCCAGTTGTTGTGAACGTCGGCGAAAAAGTTTCACTGGACATACAGCAATATTATCACTCACGGAGGAGGTTTTTTTTCCGCCTACTAAAAAAAAAATGGTTCAAATGGCTCTGAGCACTATGCGACTTAACTTCTGAGGACATCAGCCGCCTAGAGCTTAGAACTAATTAAACCCAACTAACCTAAGGACATCATACACATCCATGCCCGAGGCAGGATTCGAACCTGCGACCGGAGCGGTCGCTCGGCTCCAGACTGTAGCGCCTAGAACCGCACTGCCACTGCGGCCGGCTGCCTACTAACAAGAGGATGCCCCCAGGGTTTAATGTCCACAATCGAACTAGTCCTCTCAAATTTAGCAGTTATGTCATCACAGACGGATTATTCGGTGCATTACGTTGAGGAAACATTCCACGCTGCTTTCGAACATATTTGTAAAAAATTTTCACTATGACAACATGCTGTTCCATCGAGAAGCGCTTCATCACTAACCACAAAGAAAACAGATGAAAATCGAGCAACATACAGTGCTGACAACTTACTAGAATAGAAATGGCGAACATTTCAAAAATTTCGTTCTTTATAGGACACCCTTTACTAATTTCAGTGGCTACTTGCTTTTTTTCTGTTGACTATATGTTCCCGACGATTTTGGCGTTTAATCATTTGATTGACGTTCCGTTCAGATGCTATTACTCGGAAATTATTAGCAGAACGCTCCGTTATGTGTAAAATACCATCAGTCTAACACTATGTGCTCCGAATGTCGGCAAAACTCTTTATGCCGACTATTTGCTGGTTTCGAATAGCCTTGGAATGAATGATATATCTCTATTATATCGACCAAAAAATGGTTCAAATGGCTCTGAGCACTATGGGACTTAACATCTGAGGTCATCAGTCCCCTAGACTTAGAACTACGCAAACCTAACTAACCTAAGGACATCACACACATCCATGCCCGAGGCAGGATTCGAACCTGCGAACGTAGCAGCAGCGCGGTTCCGGACTGAAGCGCCTAGAACCGCTCGGCCACAGTGGCCGGCGGGAATTGACACCATCAGTCCTGCAGGGCTGTCCATAAAAGCGTAAGAGTACGAGGGGGTGGACATCTCTTCTGAATAGCGCTTTTCAAGGCGTCCAAGATATGCTCTATAATGTTCATGTTTGGGGAGTTTAGTGGTCAGCGGAAGTGTTTAAACTCGGAAGAGTGTTCCTAGAGCCACGCTGTAGCAATTCTGGACGTGTGGGTTTCGCATTGTCCTACTGGAATTGCCCGAGTCCGTCGAAATGCACAATGGATATGCATGGATGCAGGTGATCAGACAGGATGCTTACGTACGTGTCGTCTGTCGTTCCTAGACGTATCAAGGGGCCCATACCACTCCAACTGCACACGCCCCACACAATTACAGAGCCTCCACCAGTTTGAACAGTCCCCTATTGACATGCAGGGTACATGGATTCATGAGGTTGTTCCATACTCGCACGCGTCCATCCGCTCGATGCAATTTGAAGCTAGATTCGTACGACCAGGTAACATTAACATGTCACGAACAGTCCAATGTCGGTGTTGACGGGCCCAGGTGAGGCGTAAAGCTTTGTGTCGTGCAGTCATCAAGGGTACACGAGTGGGCCTTCGGCTCGGAAAGCCCATATCGATGATGTTTCGTTGAATGGTTCGCACTCGTCCATGACCCAGCATTGAAATCTGCAGCAATTTGCGGAAGGGTTGCACGATTCTCTTCAATCTGCGTTGTTTCCGTTATTGTAGGATCTTTTCCGGTCACAGTGATGTTGGAAATTTGATGTTTTACCGGATTCCTGTTATTCACGGTACACTCGTGAAATGGTCGTACGGGAAAATCCCCACTTCCTCGCTACCTCGGAGATTCTGTGTCCCATCGTTCATGCGCCTACTATAACACCAAGTTCAAACTCACTTAAGTCTTGATAACTTGCCGCTGTAGCTGCCGTAACTGATCGGACAACTGCGCCAGAGATTTGTTGTCTTATATAGGTGTTGCCGACCGCAGCGCCGTTATTCTGCCTGTTTGCATTTCTCTGTATTTGAATACACACGCCTAAATCAGTTTCTTTGGCGCTTCGGTCTATACTGTCGCCGTAGTGAAAGTAATAACGAAGCAGCAGTCCAGGAAATGGACAGGTTCGGCTGCGATTCAGTGATGGCGTGAGGTAAATAAATGTAGAGGTCGTGTGACTAGGGCCTCCCGTCGGGTAGACCGTTCGCCGGGTGCAAGTCTTTCGATTTGACGCCACTTCGGCGATTTGCGCGTCGATGGGGATGAAACGATGATGAGTAGGACAACACAACACCCAGTCCCTGAGATGAGAAAATCTCCGACTCAGCCGGGAATCGAACCTAGGCCCTTAGGATTGACATTGTGTCGCGCTGACCACTCAGCTACCAGGGTTGGACATGGCGTGAGGTGGCATCACAGCTGATGACGGATAGAACATTCAGATACTCGGAGGCTGACTTAATGCTCAGAGGCACATCAATGAGATTGTACTGGTCCATGTTATGCCCACAATGGATCCCTAGTTTACTCTGCAACAAGAAATACGAGAGCGCACTCAGCAGCAGCTACCACGTAAACGTTACAGGACCTCGCGATTCAAAAAAATGTTCAAATGTATGTGAAATTTTACGGGACTCAAATGCTAAGGTCATCAGTCCCTAAGCTTACACACTACATAACCTAAATTATCCTATTGACAAACACACACACCCATACCCGAGGGAGGACTCGAACCTCCGCCGGGACCAGCCGCACGTGACTGCAGCGCCAAAGACCGCTCGGCTAATCCCGCGCCGCCTCACAATTCAAACGTTAGACGGCCCTTCTCTGAGTCCTTACCTCAGTCCTGTTAAGCACGTATGGGATATGCTTGACAGCAAACCCCTGTAGCACTTGCAGAGGTCTTTACTGATGAGAGCAAAAAAATTCCACAAGAAAATGTCTGCAGATTTGTCAGGAGCATGCCTCGAAGATGTGTGCCAGTAATAGAGCACATGCAGGACCCATCAGACACTGAAACGTTTCTTTTGTGCCTTATGTGACTTTCAACTCCTTGCTTTACGACAGTATGTTGAATTTCTGGTGTAGCACGAACATGTGTGACGAGAAGAGAACAGGATATGTATATTTCTGTTAAATAAAGGTTTCATTTTCCAGGACAAAAGTCTATTTCACTACAGACATTCCCGAAAAAATAACTCAAGTGTTTAAAATGTTGCCCCTCTAATTTTCTTGAGCAATGTGTTTCACTACTTGACTCCAGCTGGGTTAAGCGCCTAGCCCCTTGTGCTTTACTTGATGTGTAACGTCCGACACCTGCCGTGAGGTGACATAATGAAACTGGTGTTAGTTCCCAGGATCAAAGTTTTTAACTTTTCAGGAAGTGCCTTGAAATGAGTCTGCTCATTCATTTCATCATCTACATTTAAATTAATAAAGTTGTTCTGTCTCTGTCTGAGCTATATTGAGTAACGTCACTATCAATTACAGTCACACCGAACCTTTTGGCCAATCAGAAGCCATTCGGTGTCAAGTTTATCTCTGGAGCATTTTCGTGAGATGGTCAGTCAAGTGTGGCAAGGTCTGTTTTTTGGAGCCAGTCGGAGCATGTAGTTTATCGAGCTATGGAACTGCTCCGAGTTGACAAGTCTGCCCAAATACCTACTTTGGATGATTCTAATCCTTTTATTGTACTTATTCAAATTTATGACCGCTGTTGTTGTGGGATTTGCTAGTATCTATAAATCATTACTCGGAAGTGCACGTTGTGTGTTTGAAGATAATTCGTGGCAGCAACACAGACAAATGGCGTGCTTTCGGGTGTAGGCCGAGCTGCTGATTCCGTTCCATAAGCAGTGCGATATGTGTGAAAAAAATAATGCGGCTCTCAACATCTGGCAACGCTGTGTTGTTCTACTTGTGCAGATCGTATGTTAGTCCCTTTTGGATGCTCAGTCCGAGTTTCAGCTCCGTACAGCCCCCACGTCAATTCTGAAAGCACCATAAATGTAATGTATGTTAGGTAACATATTTAAATGATTAACATTGCAAGATCACAGGTTAATGTAAGAGCGAAATAAGCCATTGCAAATGTGAAACGCTGGTACATTAATAACCAGTGTAACCGCTCGATTGGAGACAGATCTGTTGACCCATCAGGCCAAGGCAACATGTCGGCACTCGGTAGAGCATCTCGGGCTACAACTGACGTATGTGGGCGAGCTTTATTCTGTTGGAAAAAGGCCCCCTGGAATGCCTTTCATGAATGGCAGCAAAACAGCTCGGATTGCCAGTCTGACGTACGAAGCTGCAGTCGTGGTGCCTGGAATAACCACGTGAGTGCTCCTGCTGCTATACCGAATCGCACCCCAGACCATAAATCTAGTGTAGGTCCCGTGTGTCTAGCACGCAGACAGGTAGGTTGCAGGCCGAACTGGCCTCCTCCTAGCTATCGCACGGCCGTCACTGACACCGACGCAGAACCACCTGTAACCGGAAAAAAACAACAGACCCCCATCCTGCCCTCCAATGAGCTCTTGTTTGACACTACTGAAGTCGCAAATGGCCGTGGTTTGAGGTCAGTGCAATGTAGCTACAGGGTGTCTGGCTCGACGCTGTCCTTAAAACAACCGATTTGTAAAAGTTCATTGTGTCATTATGGTGCCAACTGCTGCTCAGATTGCTGCTTCCGGTGCAGTACTGTGCGCCAGGGCTGGCTGATGACCATCGCTTGTTTAACGCCAGCCTGGCGTCACGTGTAAGGGGGCTGAACAGCCATCACGTAAATAAGATAGACATTCAGTTCAAAATGGTTCAAATGGCTCTGAGCACTATGGGACTTAACTTCTGAGGTCATCAGTCCCCTAGAACTTAGAACTACTTAAACCTAACTAACCTAAGGACATCACACACATCCATGCCCGAGGCAGGATTCGAATCTGCGACCGTAGCGGACGCGCGGTTCCAGACTGTAGCGCTAGAACCGCTCGACCACCCCGACCGGCAGAGGCTCAGTTCAATAGCATCATAAGAACCAGCTCTGGGCCCATAAGAACTACTCCACTATACTGCCTTCCAACACTCAGTCACACAATTCCTCCTCTGTTAAGAAGACAAGAAGCCCCATTGAAAGAATATTCCGAAATAATGAATAATCTTCAAATTACCAACTAGAAGATATTACAGGATTTACAAAAAATCGACTTCGTTCCAGGAATCCACCCAGCGGCTGACCCGACTGCTTGCTGACAGGTCCTTTACCACTGAAAGGAAGTGAGGTTAAATCTGGACTACGAATGCCGCACTTGAAGTGCTACATCTTAACAGACGCTCTACGGCTACACATTAACTTTGAACACCCACGATATAAGTGGAAGAACATAAATTTACATTCGAACAGAACACAGAGTGTCTGTATACAACCTGCACAAATGTGGTAAGCAGTCCAGCGTAAGTTGTGACTGTGGAGCACCGAACCAAACCATCCGACAGACTGAAGAGGAGTGCAAGCTGAGAGCCTACACGAGTCTTGCAAACGACTTCTCTTGGCTGCACCATTAAGCCTTGACTGGATAAGGAGACTGTACATTAGGATACAACAACCGTTTTTTTTTTAGTTTAATGCATACTGAGGTGACAGAAGTCATGGGATATTTCCTAATGTCATGTCGGACCTCCTTTTGCTCGGCGTTGTGTAGTAACTCGACGTGGCATGGACTCCACAAGTCGCTAGAAGTCCCCTGCAGGAATAATGGGCCATGCTGTCTCTATTGCCGTACATAATTACGAAAGTGTTGGAGGTGCAGGATTTTGTACACGAACTGAACTCTCGAATAAGTCCTATAAATGTTCGATAGGATTCATGTCGGGCGATCTGTCTGGCAAATTATTCGTTCGAATTGTCCAGAATGTTCTTCAAACCAAACGCGAACGGTTGTGGCCCCATGACATGGCATATTGCCATCCATAAAAGTTACGTCGCTGTTTGAGAAGATTAAGTCCATGAATGGCTGCAAATGGTCTCCAAATAACCAAAATAACCTTTTCCGGACAATGATCTGTTCAGTTGGACCAGAGGTCCCAGTCTATTCCATGTAAATACAGCCAACACCATTATGTAGCCACCATCAACTTGCAAAGTGTCTTGTTGATAACTTGGGTCCATGGTGGCGTGGGGTCTGCGCCACACTCGAACCTTAGATAAGCTCTTACCAACTGAAATCGCGACCCAGCTGACCAGGCCACGGTTTTCCAGTCGTCTAGTGTCCAACCGATACGGTCACGAGGCGGTATGGTCAGGAGGGGCACTGCAGGCGATGTCGAACTGTTAGGAAAGGCACTCCGTCGGTCGTCTGCTGCCACAGCCCATTATCGACAGATTTCGCCGCACTGCCCCAACGATGCTTTAGTTGTACGTCCGACATCGATTCTTTCGGTTATTTCACGCAGTGTTGCTTGTTTGTTAGCACTGACATCTCTACGCGAACGCCGCTGCTCTCGGTCGTTAAGTGAAGGCCATTGCGTTGCCTGTGGTGAGAGATAGGTAATGCGTGAAATGTCGTGTTCTCGGCACACTTTTGACGTTGTGGATCTCGGAATACTGAATTCCATGCGTCTCGCTCCCACTACCATTCCGCGTTCAAAGTCTCTTAATTCCTGTCGTGCGCCGTAATTATGTCGCGAACCTTTTCAGACGAATGACTTGAGTACAAATGACAGCTCTGCCAATGCACTGGCCTTTTATACCTTGCGTCCGTGATACTACCACCATCTGTATATGTACATATCGCTGTACCATAGCTTTCATCGCCTCAGTGTATAGTAATGAACTAAAGATCTTGCTGAAAACCCAAGGAAATTCTGGTCTTACGTGAAATTTGTAAGCGGGTCGAAGGCTTCCATCCAGTCACTCACTGATCAGTCTGGCCTGGCAACGGAAGACAGCAAAACGAAAGCTGAAATTTTAAATTTAGCATTTGAGAAATCATTCACGCAGGAGGATCGTACAAACATGTCGCCGTTTGAGTCTCGTACAGATTCCCGTATGGAGGACATAGTGATAGACATCCCTGGGATTGTGAAGCAGCTGAATGGGTTGAAAATAAATAAATCGCCAGGTCCTGATGGGATTCCAATTCGGTTTTACAGAGAGTACTCTACTGCATTGGCTCCTTACTTAGCTTGCATTTATCGTGAATCTCTTGCCTAACGTAAAGTCCCGAGCGACTGGAAAAAAAGCGCAGGTGACGCCCGTATATAAGAAGGGTAGAAGAACGGATCCTCAAAATTAAAGACCAATTATCCTTAACATCGGTTTGTTGCACGATTCTCGAAAATATTCTCAGTTCGAATATAATGAATTTCCTTGAGACGGAGAAGTTGCTGCCCATGCATCAGCACGGCTTTAGAAAGCATCGCTCCTGCGAAACGCAACTCGCCCTCTTTTAACATGATATCTTGCGAACCATGGATGAAGGGCATCAGACGGATGCCATATTCCTTGACTTCCGGAAAGCGTTTGACTCGGTGCCCCATTGCAGACTCCTAACTAAGGTACGAGCATATGGGATTGGTTCCCAAGTATGTGAGTGGCTCGAAGACTTCTTAAGTAATAGAACCCAGTACGTTGTCCACGATGGCGAGTGTTCATCGGAGGTCACGGTATCATCTGGAGTGCCCCAGGGAAGTGTGGTAGGTCCGCTGTTGTTTTCTATCTACATAAATGATCTTTTGGATAGGGTGGATAGCAATGTGCGGCTGTTTGCTGATGATGCTGTGGTGTACGGGAAGGTGTCGTCGTTGAGTAACTGTAGGAGGATACAAAATGACTTGGACGGGATTTGTGATTGGTGTAAAGAATGGCAGCTAACTCTAAATATAGATAAATGTAAATTAATGCAGATGAATAGGAAAAAAAATCCCGTAATGTTTGAATACTTCATTAGTAGTGTAGCGCTTGACACAGTCACGTCGATTAAATATTTGGGCGTAACATTGCAGAGCGATATGAAGTGGGACAAGCACGTAATGGCAGTTGTGGGGAAGGTGGATAGTCGTCTTCGGTTCATTGGTAGAATTTTGGGAAGATGTGGTTCATCTGTAAAGGAGAAAGCCTATAAAACACTAATACGACCTATTCTTGAGTACTGCTCGAGCGTTTGGGATCCCTATCAGGTCGGATTGACGGAGGACATAGAAGCAATTAAGAGGCGGGCTGCTAGATTTGTTACTGGTAGGTTTGATCATCACGCGAGTGTTACGGAAATGCTTCAGGAACTCGAGTGGGAGTCTCTGGAGGAAAGGAGGCGTTCTTTTCGTGAATCGCTACTGAGGAAATTTAGAGAACCAGCATTTGAAGCTGACTGCAGTACAATTTTACTGCCACCAACATATATTTCGCAGAAAGAACACAAAGATAAGATAAGAGAGATTAGGGCTCGTACAGAGGCATATAGGCAGTCTTTTTTCCCTCGTTCTGTTTGGGAGTAGAACAGGGAGAGAAGATGCTAGGTACCCTGCGCCACGCACCGTATGGTGAATTGCGGAGTATGTATGTAGATGTAGATGTAGAAAATGCTGTGACTGCTGTCCGCTGCGAGGCTGAAAGCCTCCTGGTGGTGTTGCGGGCAAGTGACGAAGTAAGGAAAGAATGTAAGGGGAAGAGAGATGAATGGGCAGTCATTATAACGAAGATATGGGCAGCAAATGTGGAAATCCACTGATATAAGTGGTTTTGACAAAAGGCACTTTGTTGTGGCGCTACTGCTGGAAACGAGAACCTCTAAAGCGCCGAAGCTGGTCACCTGCTGGCGTACTACTGTCGTGAACACTTGTGGAAAGTGGTTGAAGGATGATGAAATAACGAGTAGACCGTATGGTATTGGACGACCATGGCTCATTACACAACATAGAGGTCGGAAGATTCCCACTCCCAGTGTACTCCAGGATAGGCAGCGATCTCTGGCAGATCTTACGACAGAGTACAGTGCTGGCGTAGGCACAAGTGTTTCGGAGCACACCGTTCAAAGGTCATCGTTGCTCTTGGAGCTCCACAACACACGAGCCTTACGTGTTCCTGTGTTGACCTGACGACAACGTCAGTTACAGCTGCAGCGGGCACAGCATCCCTGAGTTTTCGCGTGGAACAATAGAAACGTGTCGCCTGTCGGATGAATCGCATTTCTTGTTACATCAGGTCGATGGTTAGGTCCTTCCACGCCGTCATCCGGGTGAATGGCTGCACGAAACGTGCACCACACCACAGATGCTGGCCGGAGAGGGCAGGATTATGCTATGGAGTACATTGTAGTTGAGCTTCCATGGGATGTGTCGTGGTAATGAAGGCGTTACGATAGCAGTGAACTACGAGGTGCATTCAAGTTCTAAGGCCTCCTATTTTTTTTCTCCAGACTGGAAAGAGATAGAAACATGCGCATTGTTTTAAAATGAGGCCGCGTTCATTGTCAATACATCCCAGAGATTGCAGCACCGTATGGCAGGTGGAATTTTACCGCCAACGGCGAGAATGAGAACTGTTTTAAATACTTAAATTTGCTACGTTTTCCTTACTTGAACAGCGTGCAAGCATTCGTTTTCTGAATTTGCGTGGTGTGAAACCAATTGAAATTCATCGACAGTTGAAGGAGACATGTGGTGATGGAGTTATGGATGTGTCGAAAGTGCATTCGTGGGTGCGACAGTTTAATGAAGGCAGAACATCGTGTGACAACAAACTGAAACAACCTCGGGCTCGCACAAGCTGGTCTGACAACATGATCGAGAAAGTGGAGAGAATTGTTTTGGGGGATCGCCGAATGACTGTTGAACAGATCGCCTCCAGAGTTGGCATTTCTGTGGGTTCTGTGCACACAATCCTGCATGACGACCTGAAAATGCGAAAAGTGTCATCCAGGTGGGTGCCACGAATGCTGACGGACGACCACATGGCTGCCCGTGTGGCATGTTGCCAAGCAATGTTGACGCGCAACGACAGCATGAATGGTACTTTCTTTTCGTCGGTTGTGACAATGGATGAGACGTGGATGCCATTTTTCAATCCAGAAACTAAGCGCCAGTCAGCTCAATGGAAGCGCACAGATTCACCGCCACCAAAAAAATTTCGGGTAACCGCCTGTGCTGAAAAAAAGATGGTGTCCATGTTAAGGGACAGCGAGGGCGTAATCCTTACCCATTGCGTTCCAAAGGGCACTACGGTAACAGGTGCATCCTACGAAAATGTTTTGAAGAACAAATTCCTTCCTGCACTGCAACAAAAACGTCCGGGAAGGGCTGCGCGTGTGCTGTTTCACCAAGACAACGCACCCGCACATCGAGCTAACGTTACGCAACAGTTTCTTCGTGATAACAACTTTTAAGTGATTCCTCATGCTCCCTACTCACCTGACCTGGCTCCTAGTGACTTTTGGCCGTTTCCAACAATGAAAGACACCTTCCGTGGCCGCACATTCACCAGCCGTGCTGCTATTGCCTCAGCGATTTTCCAGTGGTCAAAACAGACTCCTAAAGAAGCCTCCGCCGCTGCCATGGAATCATGGCGTCAGTGTTGTGAAAAATGTGTACGTCTGCAGGGCGATTACGTCGAGAAGTAACGTCAGTTTCATCGATTTCGGGTGAGTAGTTAGTTAGAAAAAAATCGGAGGCCTTAGAACTTGAATGCACCTCGTATGTGAAAATTATCGCGGACTGTGTGCGTCACTTCATGCATGAAGTCTCTCCATACAGCGATGACATCTTCCACCAGCATAACTGTCCGTGTTGCAAGGTCAGAATCGTGCTACAGTGGTGTGAGGGACATTAAAGTGAACTCAAATGGTTCAAATGGCTCTGAGCACTATGGGACTTAACATCTGAGGTCATCAGCCCCCTAGACTTAGAACTACTTAAACCTAACTAACCTAAGGACGTCACACACATCCATGCCCGAGGCAGGATTCGAACCTGCGACCGTAGCGGTCGCCCGGTTCCAGACTGAGGCGCCTAGAACCGCTCGGCCACACCGGCCGGCGTAGTGAACTCAAACTGATGCCTTGTCCAGCAAACGTGCCTGATCCGTACCCGCTGGAACACATATCGGGCGTCAGCTGCGCGCCCGTCAACCACTATGCTGTAATTTTGCGGAAATTGCCTGACATGTGCGAATACATCTGGTGTCACATACTTCTGCAATCCTGTCAATGACATGTAGAATCCATGCCAAGCAGAATCTCTCTTGTACTGTGTTCGAAAAGTGGAACAACACGCTATTAAATAGGTGATGATAATGTTTTGGCTAATCGGTGTATATTCTTTTTTTATATTTCATGTGTGGTGCTACACACTAAGCGAATCTATGTTGTATAACTTACGAAATTTGCTTACCAATCTTTCAAAACCCATCATTGTCTCCGCCTTTTCGTCAGACTCCAGGCCAGTCAAAATAAAAGTGTGTTTGAACCTTAGTCAGCGCTTGTAACGGAGAACCCGAGGCTCAGTAAGGTTTGGTTTGGGATCTCGTGACAAAAGCTGCGCTGATCGGCTGTACTGGCGCGGCGCAAGCGCGTGATCGATGGCGACGGCGCGTTAAACGCGGCTCGGCGAGCGGTGTGTGGCCGCTGGCCGCCGGGGGTGTCTGGACGGGACGATACGGGACGCGTGTCCGCAGACAGGCGCCGGGCACGCTCGCGAGCAAATTAAGAGCCAGCCGGCCTCAGGCAGCTGCTGGGGCCAGGTCGGGCGCGTGCTATCTGCCGCCGGAAATCTGAGACGCGCTCGCGCTGCCCGCACCCCCCCCCCCCCCTCCAGACCGGGTTCACCAACCACTGCTCCTCCACCGTGCAACGGCCGAGGTCGCCACACAATGACCCAGCATCCAAAGCAGGAAAAAAACACCCAGAATGGAACACTGTTGCTCTTGTCTGGACCAACGAAGCGTGCTCTAGCGTACATATTAGTTTCTCAGTGTATTTTTCTTTAAATGTACGCCTTTCTAAAGAAAGATAAAAAACGGCCGAAGACCCCTCCAGAGGTGAAACGACAAGAAATGCACTCATGAAAGAAAGCTGCATTGGATGGAATCTTTCAGTGCCTTACCTTCCAACGCCGAGCAGGTGGTGGAACCAGGCAACAGAGTTAAAAAGTAGAGAAAAAATTGGACCAGAGCGAGTAGTACTCACGCTCTGAGGGTTCCGTACAAACTTAATTATGTGTATAGATAGTCCAGCTATAGATCTTGATGAATGAGTTTGCGAGTGCCAAAATATGTGACATAAATGGCCGTATCTTTTGATTACATTGACTTAGAACCTTACATTTTTTTCACGCCGCCAAGAGACCGTACACCCAAGTATTTTACACAAATTTCAACTCGATTCTTCTACCCTTTCCTGAGAAAAAAGGGTCTTAACGGATGGACAGACAGACGGACAATGTTCCGTTTTTACCGACTAACATACGGAACGCTAAAAATGAGATGACTATCAAGAACATATCGTCCGACTTTAATTATTCACGGCTATTTCCGATAATACTATCGTCTTGTAATCGACCGATGAGGAACGGTCATAACGATTTATGATTCAAATAATGAAACACAGCGCCGGCCGGGGTGGCCGAGAAGTTCTAGGCGCTACATTCTGGAACCGCGCGACCGCTACGGTCGCAGGTTCGAATCCTGCCTCCGGCATGGGTGTGTGTGATGTCCTTAGGTTAGTTAGGTTTAAGTAACTCTAAGTTCTAGGGGACTGATGACCTCAGATGTTAAATCCCATAGTGCTCAGAGTCATTTGAACCATTTTTAATAAAACACAGTAACAGTTACTTTTTTCATGAGTAGCACGACGCGTTTCGAGAATTTACTCTCATTATTATCAAGTTCTAATATGCATATTTGTGATATTTGGGTGTCTGTTGTTCTGCTTCTCTAGCCCAGCAGAATAACACACACGCACAAATAATAAAAGATACCGATCGATGTAAATATTTGCACTTGATAATGGGAATAAATTTTCGAAATGTACTTTGCTTTGCAGGATAAAAGCACATCGGTTATACAGAATGAGATCGAGTCATAAGATTTTAATTATCTCTTTAAAAAATAAAGTTACGTAATCAGTTTTTTGTTTGTTTGGAGGTACGTGTCTACCGATCTGGTACATATTGAAATCCCCACTACGAATTCCGTAGCAAGCCGCAAGAAAAGTCAAAACAGAAAGTGATGTACTGTGCGGTAATTCGATTTCGTTGAAGTGAAATAACGCTGCAAAAATCGATGCTAGGTTGATGGAAGCGTACGGTAACTGTGCATCATCATGTGAGACACTAATCGGGTGGCGAAGACACCTCCAATGTGGGCAAAAAAGACTGAATGGCGAACGAAGTGGCATACCGTTTCTCTCTGTAGAATCGGGAATCGCCAGGAGGAGTCCCTAGTGGTCGAAATTGGCTGCCACAGTCGAGCTTTCAACATCTCGTACGACCTTTAGGGCTTGCGAAAGGTGGCCGCCCGCTGGATTCCGCTACTGCTCACATTCTTTCAAAAACAATGTAGCAAATGAACTGTTGCAGCTGTGGTTGGGTTGGGTTGTTTTGGGGAAGGAGACCAGACAGCGAGGTCATCGGTCTCATCGGATTAGGGAAGGAAGTCGGCCGTGCCCTTTCAAAGGAACCATCCCGGCATTTGCCTGGAGCGATTTTGGGAAATCACGGAAAACCTAAATCAGGATGGCCGGACGCGGGATTGAACCGTCGTCCTCCCGAATGCGAGTCCAGTGTGCTAACCACTGCGCCACCTCGCTCGGTGCAGCTGTGTTACTAACATAGTATGCACACTACCGAGAACTCTTGTCGACATTACGGCAAGCTGTCAAGGTGAAGCATAGATGGAAGCTGCCCAACGGAGTGTTTTGCTCCACAACAATGCCACAACCAGTTCTGTACAGGGCACTGACACACATACTTTCTGGCCAGCATATGCACCCTCTTGATGCAGATTCCGCAACTGTAGTATTGGTTTTGAATAAAATGTCAGCACCAGTTGGACTTCTCTTTTTATTTTAAATAAAAAGGTACGAGTGTGTGCCGAAAAGTAATGCCTCCGATTTTTTGTGAAAACTATTAAAGCTTTTTAAATGAAGCAAACATTATTAACATTCTACAGCTTTATTCTTTACGTCTACATATTTATTTCACGAGGTTATCACCGCGGCGACGAACGCACTTCTCCCAACGAAAGACTAATTTGTTGATTCCGTCACTGTAGAATGTTTGATTTTGTCGACGGAGCCACAACCTCATCTCTGCTTGCACAGCTTCATCATTATCAAAGTGAAGTCCTCGAACGTGTTCCTTAAGATCTGAACACGAGTGAAAATTGGATGGGGTCAAGTCGGGACTATATGGAGAAGCAGCGATGACGCTGAACCGAAGGCGTCGGATTGCTGCCGATGTCGCATCGTTCGTGTGTGGTCTGGCATGTCATGCTGAAGGAGAGGGTGCTCCATGAGCGAACTCTTCGAATTCGTGCTTTCGATTTTTTGAGTGTTTCTCACACTCCAACACAGTTACCCACCATTTTATACGGTACAATTCGGAGCCCAGTAGCGGCAGAGGGCTACAAATATGTATTTGACGTATTAAGGCGTAGAATGTTAATAACGTTTATTTTATTTAAAAAGCTTTAAGAGTTTTCATATATAAAATCCGGAGGCATTACTTTTCACCACACCCTCGTATACCAAGGAGAGGGCGGAAGCCAGCTAGGAAACATCTTTGTTGTGCACGCTCGACACAAAAGAAACGAGACTGCCTTTACTGCTAGCTTGGGAAGTATCTAAGCTCGAATCACTAAAATAGAGTAAAATGATTTTGGAATATGGAAATATGAGTGTTGTACCACCTACGAAATTAAGTTGTCTGTAACACTGTATTTTTATACAATCGACGTTTGAAGGTTAACGAATGTAAAGATTGCAAACCACGAGCGGCTGAAGAAACAATACTATGTAACACGCAGTTATGTCCAGCAGACTCACAAGAGCCATTAATGAGATATTATTTGGCAAATAATTATTGTTTGAAACAATATTTATTAAGACACGTTTATTCCGTGGTAAAATATTAATTTCAAATTTGAGTAAGCATGAATATTAATTCCAAACTGCTTGATAAGTGATTGGAGTAGAGCGGCAAGTGGGCTAAAATCGTTTTACTAATATTCCTGAGTATAGAATTGGTTTCATAAAGTCGTCGAATCATCGAATCACCATGCGCATTACATCCCGGGACCGCAACCAGCCGTTGTTACCTGAAGATGAAGACTATAAATGATTCTATAGGGTCCTTATTGGTCCTTATTTTGCATACCTTTTGGACTGGCGTATTTTTTGGCTTCGCTAGTCTAGCGCTGCAGCTAACATTATTAACACTGATTTAAAACAGTTAGAACAGTGTCGTTTATCACGAAAGCTGACACCAAAGGGACTGACTCGTAACGCAAACTTGTGATTTTCCAAATAGGTTAGCACACACGAGCGTTCGTTCCTTCCTTTGCTCAGACCATACCTGTACGGCGCGATTTTCGTGGGCTGTGCAGAGCTCTCCCGTTTAGAACGGCGGAGCACAAGAACGCGTCCGTAGTAAACTGCTCGTCCGCCTCCATTTTGATGAAATTTGTCACTGCGTAATGACACACCTGGAAATCTGAAAATAGTCTCGCGCTCATACTTCACGACGGGTAGTTCCCTAGCAACGCGACTCGTGTCGTTTTTTTCGTGGATAAGTACAACGAATTACATACGATTCGCTCAGCTGTCGTACCATATGCATCCCTGACCACAACAGCGTGTTATAAGCATATGACCCGTACGTGCAGATATAGAGTCTCTATTTAAATCCCACATCAAAGTTCTTCAGTACACGGACGACGTTTGTTCAAATGGTTCAAATGGCTCTGAGCACTATGGGACTCAACTACTTAGGTCATAAGTCCCCTAGAACTTAGAACTACTTAAACCTAACTAACCTAAGGACATCACACACACCCATGCCCGAGGCAGGATTCGAACCTGCGACCGTAGCAGTCCCACAGTTCCGGACTGCAGCGCCAGAACCGCTAGACCACCGCGGCCGGCGGACGACGTTTGTATATACGCCTATTGGCCGTGCCCTTGGGTTACAAAATTATGGCTTAACGACGCAAGGGAATTGCTGCCCACATAGAAGTTACGAAATGGACTAACACCGGCCCGCGAAAAATCTGTCGTGGTGATATTCACGGGGAAAAGACGCAATTACTTCTCACCGGAAAGTCAGCTTGGCCCGTACTAACTTCCCATTCCGTCGCATACTAAGCTACTTGGGGTCTACTTCGACTGCAAACTGACTTGGACACGTTATCTAAATGGTTCAAATGGCTCTGAGCACTATGGGACTTAATATCTATGGTCATCAGTCCCCTAGAACTTAGAACTACTTAAACCTAACTAACCTAAGGACATCACACAACACCCTGTCATCACGAAGCAGAGAAAATCCCTGACCCCGCCGGGAAGACACATTATCTCGCGTACCATATAGACAAGGTGGAAAACACTGCAAATGTATTGTGGATGCTTTCTAGAGTTTGGTGGTGATCGGAACCGACAGTCCTATCGACTCTGTATAACATCTTGATCCGCTCTATCTTCGATTATGGCACCATCGTCTACGCCAACGCAACGAAATCAACTTCGAGCGAACTCGATGTCCTCCATTATAGGGCGATTCGTCTTGTTCTTGTAGTCATGAAATCAACGTCCACCACCGCAGGGCTTGTGAAAGCGTCTGCAATGTCGCTTACCATACGACGTCATATGTTGGATACCTTTCTCTTCAGTTGCTTATCTGTTTGTGCCTCTCGCAAGGCTACGGTTCAATTCTGGGGGGCCTAATTAATCAGCAGCTGTGAGAAATGGCATCTTCTACCACTAGTTCTACGTTAGATGGAACTCACTTCCTTTCGCTCTTCGTTTGGTATTTTCTCCAACGCAGCTGCCGTCCGATTTAGGAAAGGGGACGAACATCAATTTTGACCTAGAACGTTTCCTTACCCGACATCGGCCTTGGCATGCTTGCATCTATACGGATGGCTCTAAAACTGAGGAGGGTGTGGCATTCGCCTTTTTCACCCCATCTAGTGGCACGTACTAAATGTTTGCGCTTCCGCCTGGATCGTCCACCTACACGATGGAGTTACTGACGATCGGGAAAGCCGTTTACTATTGCACACAGACGTTCAAGCTCATACTTATCCTCACTGACTCCCAAAGCGTGTTGCAGAAACTACATCATCCGCGTTTGATAAACAAACATATGTCTCGGATGCCTTGGAGACCATAACAGACTCGCGGACATTGGGCACAGAGATCTATTTACTCTGGATATCATGGCATTCTCCATAATGAAAATGCTGACCACCTCGCCAAGGGGGACATTACAGAAGGACAGTTATGCCCAAGACCGATCCATTATACGGATCTCAAATCGACGACTAGGAAAGCTCCTTATCACGACTGGAACCGTGAATGCTCCATATCCCAGCACTACAAGGACGGCAAGCTGGCGGCCATACAACCGAACGTCTCTTCTTGACCATGATTCGCCTTGGCGAAGCTTAGTAGTCGACTTTCTAACTGATCCCAAACTTGTTCCGTTGGCTTCAGGTTGTGATCACTGGCATGTCAGGAATGTCATAGTCCACAAGCCATTGCCTCAGTGATGCTGCTTTTTGACAGTGTGCGTTACAATGCTGACACAAACAATCATCGTCTCCGAACTATTTATTCGCTTTACGTAGTACCAAATGCTGTAAAATATCTACGTGTCCTTCCACATTCAGCGTTTTCTTAAGCGCACTAAAGGAACCACAGCCCAACCACGAAACCACTCTGTTACCATAACACCACCTGCACCATGCTTCACTGTTGGCACTATACATGACTGAGCGAGATGGTGCAGTGGTTAGCACAATGGACTCGCATTCGGGAGGACGATGGTTCAAACCCGCGTCCGGCCATCCTGATTTACGATTTCCGTGATTTCTATAAATCGTTTCAGGCAAATACCGGTCCGGTTTCTATGAAAGGGCACGGCCAACTTCGTTCCCATCCTTCCTAAATCCGATTGGACCGATGACCTCGCTGTTTTGGTCACCTCCCATAAATCAATATATGATGGCAGGTAACGTTGTTCAGGCATACTCCTAACACAAAATCTTCTTTCAGATGCCCACAGGGTATTAAAGATGATCCATCGCTCCAAATCGCTCGTTTCCAGTCGTCCACTGTTCAGTGGCGTCGCTCTGTCCAGCAAAGCAAGCGTCGCTTAGCACTGACCACAGAAACGTGTGGCTCCCGAGTAGCTGCTCGAGCAACACCGCATTCTATTTAACTCCCTGCGCACTGTCATTGTTCTAGCTGGACTGCTGCCCCTTCGCGTTTCAATTTCAGAATCACACCACAGACAGTCGTGGGCAGCTTTCGAAGCGTTGAAATGCCCCTAATGCATCTGTTAATTCACGTGACATCCAATGACTAGCGGAGGTTCGAAGTCACTATGCTCTGCTGACCGATGCATCCTGCTGTTAGTGCTTTTTCTGCTGACAACGGAATAATCTTCGCCTCCTTTTACAGTGCTGAGTCGACCTCTCGCGACATCTAGTGGCCAATTTCTCGTTACGTAGCAGTGTCGCCATACTTCTGATCAGATAATGTAGTACTGCACATGCAAATAAATGACAGAGACGACCAGCCTATTGTAGACAAGATAGACGACATCAGGAAATGGGTGGGTCAGACTGGGAGAAGTAGACTAGAAAACTGTCTTACATTAACTGAATTTGCAGTTGCGAAAAAGGACAACCATAGCTGTAGAATGGAATGAAGACAATGAAAATTTGTGTCGTACCGGCACTCGAACCCGGATTTTTCGCTTATGGCGAACGATCGCCTTACTATTTGGCTACCCGTGCACGACTCACCACCAGACCCGTATATCGTCAACCATGCCTCTACGACCACTACTCATACAACCATTATGTACAGTTCCGACGTTGTACTTGACAGTCGCTTGCCAGGTATTGGCAGATAAATACGAAATTGCAGTGCCTGTGTTATTCTGATTGCGATTGAAACTTCCTTCCGACATGCACGCATGTCCAAAGAAATGGGCACTGCGGCGACTATAGCCGTTATGAAACATATGAAATGAATTCGCAGTTGCGAATATGGACAACCATCAGCTGTGGAATGGGATGACGATTAATAAAATATGTGCCGGACCGGGATTCGAAACCGGATTTCCCGCTTATCGCGAGCGGTCACCTTACCATTTATTTTTTCTTTTTTTCGTGTTGCTCGTTGCGTTTGGTCTGGGTGGACGTCACATGACTTTCGTTCCAGTTGGTCGTTGATTCCTTTACTCAGTTTTTTTCTTACAGAGAGCCACCGCCTCTCTAACATCGAACACGCTGAGCTACCGTGCCGGCACCATTCGGCTATCCGTGCACAACTCACGACGAGACCCAAACTTCCTTATGTCGTCAACCGTGCGTCTACGAGCTGAACACTTACATCCGTTATGTTTATTCCCGTACAGGTCAGACGTACTTCAAAGTATCTCATTACTGCTGCAGTCGCCGCAGTTCTTGTTCCTTTGGACATGCATGCATGTCGAAAAGAACTGCATCGTAATCAGAATAACACAGTCACTGCAATATCCTAGAAGACTGTAATGTTTGGAGTAGTGTAGGCTACGCCTTTTTTGAGTAGCCTATGAAGAATGACTGCTGATTATGGTGGTGATATTGATGAGGATATTGTGGGACGGTACTGCGTGACAAGGAGTGTTGTATGTCGAAGCCTCAGGCTGGATGATCACTTGCGGGAAGTCGGTCCAGAATGGTTGTGGAAGAGGTTTGAGGAGAGGTGCGGAGGTCGTTGGGCAGCGGCGGCGGCGGCGGCAGCGCGTGCCTGGGGGCAGCTGCCGGCCGGCCTTCTTTTTTCTGCGAGTGAGTTATGGCGGCGGACGGCCGCCCTTGCCGACCCGCGACAGATGCTCGGCCCGGACACGGCGGCGGCGCGCGGTCCAGTCTCGGCACAGCACTCCTCACGCTGGCTCACCTCGCCTCCTTAGCGCTGCGCCACGCCACGCCACGTCACTACCGTCTCTCGCTCTCTCTCCCAGTCAATACGCCGTGCTCGCTAACGCGCCAAGCGCGTACAGCTGCCCCGCCATTTCTCTCGTACAACGTGCACCACCGACATGTCGATTTCCTGCCGTGTCTCTCACTAAACTTGGATCAACGAGAGCTGTGCATTCCTTGTGTTTTTTTTATACATATTATCCATTAGAAAGGTTGGTGAAAACGCGAACAGCTTTTTTTTATGAAATAACTATTTCTGCTACCAGTCACACTTTTCTTCCCGTGCGGCAATCACGAATTGTGAGAGTATAATGATTGTGACTACGTGACATACAGAAGTTTCGATCGGTCCTGGTCGGAGAGCGCCGGCCGCGGTGGCCGTGCGGTTCTAGGCGCTGCAGTCCGGAACCGCGGGACTGCTACGGTCGCAGGTTCGAATCCTGCCTCGGGCATGGATGTGTGTAATGTCCTTAGGTTAGTTAGGTTTAAGTAGTTTTAAGTTCTAGGGGACTGATGACCTCCGATGTTAAGTCCCGTAGTCCTCAGAGCCATTTGAGCCATTTGATAAACGAGAAATCCGGGTTCGAGTCCCAGTCTGGCAGAAATTTTCGTTGGTCGCAAACAGCTGATGTCACTGTGTACTTGCAATATGCTAATATATTTCGTAACTTTTTGTACAGCCTGTTTGACTGTCATAGGTACAAACTAAAGGGGAGAGTAGAAGCCAGCCAAAAATCCTAATAAACATAGATCCGGAAACCAATGGTTCTTCGATATCACGTGTTACATTAACATCTTATAACAGAGTCCCTGAGGATCCGAACCGTAGATAATCAGCGACCGAGGACAGACACGGTACATACAGGGTGTTTCAAAAATGACCGGTATATTTGAAACGGCAATAAAAACTAAACGAGCAGCGATAGAAATACACCGTTTGTTGCAATATGCTTGGGACAACAGTACATTTTCAGGCGGACAAACTTTCGAAATTACAGTATTTACAATTTTCAACAACAGATGGCGCTGCAAGTGATGTGAAAGATATAGTAGACAACGCAGTCTGTGGGTGCGCCATTCTGTACGTCGTCTTTCTGCTGTAAGCGTGTGCTGTTCATAACGTGCAAGTGTGCTGTAGACAACATGGTTTATTCCTTAGAACAGAGGATTTTTCTGGTGTTGGAATTCCACCGCCTAGAACACAGTGTTGTTGCAACAAGACGAAGTTTTCAACGGAGGTTTAATGTAACCAAAGGACCGAAAAGTGATACAATAAAGGATCTGTTTGAAAAATTTCAACGGACTGGGAACGTGACGGATGAACGTGCTGGAAAGGTAGGGCGACCGCATACGGCAACCACAGAAGGCAACGCGCAGCTAGTGCAGCAGGTGATCCAACAGCGGCCTCGGGTTTCCGTTCGCCGTGTTGCAGCTGCGGTCCAAATGACGCCAACGTCCACGTATCGTCTCATGCGCCAGAGTTTACACCTCTATCCATACAAAATTCAAACGCGGCAACCCCTCAGCGCCGCTACCATTGCTGCACGAGAGACATTCGCTAACGATATAGTGCACAGGATTGATGACGGCGATATGCATGTGGGCAGCATTTGGTTTACTGACGAAGCTTATTTTTACCTGGACGGCTTCGTCAATAAACAGAACTGGCGCATATGGGGAACTGAAAAGCCCCATGTTGCAGTCCCATCGTCCCTGCATCCTCAAAAAGTACTGGTCTGGGCCGCCATTTCTTCCAAAGGAATCATTGGCCCATTTTTCAGATCCGAAACGATTACTGCATCACGCTATCTGGACATTCTTCGTGAATTTGTGGCGGTACAAACTGCCTTAGACGACACTGCGAACACCTCGTGGTTTATGCAAGATGGTGCCCGGCCACATCGCACGGCCGACGTCTTTAATTTCCTAAATGAATATTTCGATGATCGTGTGATTGCTTTGGGCTATCCGAAACATACAGGAGGCGGCGTGGATTGGCCTCCCTATTCGCCAGACATGAACCCCTGTGATTTCTTTCTGTGGGGACACCTGAAAGACCAGGTGTACCGCCAGAATCCAGAAACAATTGAACAGCTGAAGCAGTACATCTCATCTGCATGTGAAGCCATTCCGCCAGACACGTTGTCAAAGGTTTCGGGTAATTTCATTCAGAGACTACGCCATATTATTGCTACGCATGGTGGATATGTGGAAAATATCGTACTATAGAGTTTCCCAGACCGCAGCGCCATCTGTTGTTGAAAATTGTAACTACTTTAATTTCGAAAGTTTGTCTGCCTGAAAATGTACTGTTGTCCCAAGCATATTGCAACAAACGGTGTTCTTCTATCGCTGCTCGTTTAGTTTTTATTGCCGTTTCAAATATACCGGTCATTTTTGAAACACCCTGTAAGTGTTCCACACGGCCACCGATCATGTCAGGATACACCTCAGTACGTCTCCTCACTGATGCCCCTACTCGTTCTAAAATCCCAGGAGTGTTCCGAATCCACTGCTCAACCATCCACGGTGCGTTCCCAGAGTTCATCGATACTGTTAAGAAGGCTGGAATACACTAAAACTTTCAAACATCATCCCTCCTCGAAAATAATCCAATGGGTTAAAGACTGATCCCGGTACAGGAACGAGTCCTCCCTCGGGCATGGGTGTGTGAGTTTGTCCTTAGGATAATTTAGGTTAAGTAGTGTGTAAGCTTAGGGACTGATGACCTTAACAGTTAGGTCCCATAAGATTTCACTCACATTTTAACATTTGTTAAAGTCTGAGGACCTGGGTGGCCATGGTACTGGCGAGCCACGATACGCTTGTCAACACCAGTACTTACACATATACGGAATGATGATAAAATTAAACGAGGACCATCTATCACTTTGTAAGTTACGCCTCACTTGCGGTATTTCGAAATGAGCGTAACCTTATAGTTTAACAGCGGTGTAACATTGGCAAGACTGCACTTTATGCGTATGTCGCCCCAGGGAAACCACTTGTTTCCGGACCTTGTTTCATCTTTCGCTAATCGCCCCTTTCCTTTGCACCTACGACAGTCAAAGACCCAGTGAATCTTTTGAGCGACACGTTTCGCAACATGACTGTCATTTTCAAAATTCAAAAGTTTTTAAAATGGGAATCATATACCGAAACGCGTCGTGCAAAAGACAAACACAGAGAAAGTCGTCATTGGCAGCAGAATAAGTTATTTTATGAAAAAATCCACAGCCCATAGCCCTTGTGTTGTACGCCGAACACTGATCTGAGACAGCTCTCCACGCTACTCTATATAGTACAAGCCTCTTTCTCTCTGCATAACTACTGCAGCGTGTATCCATGTGAACATGCTTACCGTATTCAAACGTTGGTCTCTCTCTACGTTATTCACCCACCCACTCCACCAGTACCCACAAAAAATGATTTTTTTCCATTAACAAAGGGATGTTTGTTCGATGACTCAGGATGTTTTATATCAATCGATTCCTCCTTCTTGTCAAATTATGACAAAATTTTTTCACCCACTTTCACTCAATATCTCCTCGTTAGTTATTCTATCCACCCATCTGTCAGCAGAATCTACGACTTTGCAGCGAGCACCAGGTTTCAGCAAGGAACAGATTCTTTGACACACTATTTGAGCTGCTGGACTTTTTTGGAACAAAAAAAGGAATTTTTTCGTATTTAAATTCCAGGTCCGAAATAATCCCCCATGAATTTAAATGAGCAAAACGCAAAGAGAGGAAAAACATTGAAAAACCAACGAACATTTATTCTTATCACATCCAGTTTTATGATGCTATGAAGTAACGAATGCATAATAGTATTTTTCTGTGTGACCTGGGAGGCCGTGGTACTGGCAGGCCACAAACGATACACTTGTCAAAAATAGTACTTACGTATACTGAACAATACTTTCAAAAAATAATATAATTTCGAAAAATCTTACGTGGGCGATACTACCCGACTTTCCCTTACAACTTGCTTCCCTGTCTGTTTTTGCTCGCCAAAGATATATCACACTGCAAGTGAGCCGGCTGCTGTGGCCGAGCGGTTCTAGGCGCTTCAGTCCGGAACCGCGCTGCTGCTACGGTCGCAGATTCGAATCCTGCCTCGGGCATGGATGTGTGTGATGTCCTTAGGTTAAAAAAATGGTTCAAATGGCTCTGAGCACTATGGGACTTAACAGCTGAGGTCATCAGTCCCCTAGAACTTAGAACTACTTAAACCTAACTAACCTAAGGACATCACTCACATCCATGCCCGAGGCAGGATTCGAACCTGCGATAGTAGCGTCCTTAGATTAGTTGGGTTTAAGTAGTTCTAAGTCTAGGGGACTGATGACCTCAGATGTTAAGTCCCATAGTGCTTAGAGCAATTTGAATCACACTGCAAGTGACTCCTTCCTCGATTTCAACAATCTATGTTGTGATAAGCCGTTTCACTTCCGTTTTCTTTGCAATATCTTCGAACATGAAACTTCCTCAGCGATCTTTTAATGTTGCCGAAATACATGAACAAGTATTCTGACATCTAGATGTGTGCAAAGCGGTAGATACTGTTTCCAGAACCGTGGCATTTCTTCCGTGCACTGTACATAACATTCTCAGTACTCTTGTTCAGCACCACAGAGTAAAAACATCAGTTTTCCTCGCTGTTAATCTCCCACAACCAAATGCCGTCGTTAGATAAATAATAGTTTATAGATATTTTGTGACGTTCGCCCCGTTAGCTGAGGAGCTGCCGGCACGGTAGCTCAGCGTGTTCGGTCAAAGAGCTGGTTGGCCTTTGTAATAAAAAAAAAAACTGAGTGGAACGATCAACAAAACGAACTTTAACTGATATCATGTGACGTCCGCAACGACCAAATACGACAACGAACAAAATATGAAAAAAAATGTGGTCAGCGCGACGGAATGCGAGCCCGGGTTCGATTCCCGGCTACGTCGGGGATTTTTCTCCTCTCAGGGACTGGGTGTTTTGTTGTGTTGTCCTCGTCCTCGTCATCGTGTTGTGTTGTCTTCATCATCATCTCATCCAGCGGGGTGGCGACATGAAGGGCATCGGGCCACCGCTTCAATTAACCTTGCCAAATCAGACAATAACCATGCCGACCCTGCGCTTGCAGGACACAGGCACAAGGAAAGAGAGAGATATTTTGTGAAGATGTACATCATTAAGGTTCCAATTTGCCCACACATTTTCTTCCAGAGAAAAAAGTATCTTCAACCACCCTCTGCACTGACCATTGAGACGCAAGAAGGCGAAGTTACAAACAATTAGCAGTTCTTCTTCTTCCATATATCTAAGATGTTATTATGCTCAATACACTAATTTGATCTTCCTCATATTCAGATTCGGGCCAGAATTTCGCTTCCGGCCTTCATCCTCAATTGAGGCCTTTCCAGGTCTTCCTCACCAACTGTCAGCGAGATTCTGTGTGTCAATCCAGTCTGCACAATTTCATGGTTATTGAAAGGGAATTTTAAACGAGCGGTCTTTCTAGTGTCGTATCGAGGTATGTCGGTGGACGGTGGTGTGGTCTAGAGCAGCATTCTGCACGAGGACCAGCTGGAACAGTCAAAAAAACAGGGGTGGCGCGCAGGGACAGCCTTTGTGGCGGGGCAGTCGTGAGCTTAGGGGTGTAATCCCCACCCCCAACCTTCCCCCACCCCACGCCAGTGCACCCCTTTGTGCGGCCAGCTCCTCGCACATCCGGTCAACAGTGCGACACCGCAGCCTGCTGCTGTACTTGTGGGACTCCCGCCTCCAAGAGTGCAGCTAAGGAGAAAGCCGGAGCTAATGCCACCTGCACTCAACTGAAGTTATAGCCCGTCAGAAAAGATCGTCATGAATTTCGCGCCATATACGAATATAAAAACACACTGCTTTGTGTAAAACGACGATAGACGCAACATATAAGAAAATAAAACGCTTCTCCTATCCCACCCCCTCACTTTCTCCAACTTTATCTTTCCTCCCCGCCTCTCCCTCATTTCACCTCTTCCTCCTTGTCATTACCAATTGACTTTCCGTTCCCATACTTTGCATTCCCTGTTCACTCATTCTTGCCCCTCCCCCCTGCCAGCCTCCCCAGCGCTTCGATCTTCGACTCCATCACTACTTCGTTTCACTTACACATTAAATAAATACATATTAACACAATTAAAGGATATAATGCACAGATGACGAACTGCAGGAAGAGAATATTTTTAGATGGAGAGGAAACCAAAACTAGAAGTTATGTTGGCAGTACTACTAACGCACAACACACAGGCATGTTTAGGATTCAAACGAACAGTAGCGAGAATGTAGAACAAACAGTAGTTATGGTACATTGTGTTGTGTTTCACATCAAGAAACCTTTATTTCTGCAAAGCAATGTTGGTTTAGGCGAAAACAGCAGTGCTAAACGAGGCAGCACCTCAAATGTCCAAGCTGATGACGTGTAACAAAAACAAGCATTTTCTTGCAGTTGCAAAGACGAATTTAAAATTCCCTCAGTAACAGTAAATAAGAATTTTGTTCTGTTCTCTGGGATGCTGTCCTCATGTAACGTGGTAAGGGCTTGCTCCGTCCGTGTTTTAATGTTATTTTGCCGTATGTACAGGGTGTTTGAAAAAGATTCACCAGGTTTCTCAAGACTACAAATTTCCTATCTGGAAGACGATAGATACTTGGTTGTACACCTTATGGCTACATAGTTCTTATGTTGTAAATGTATGAATTACTGCTTTGTATAAATGTGTTATGTTAGTTTAATATCTTCAATAGTGCCTAAGTAAAAAAAAATGTATACATGGTACTTAGAATACTTCTATCACCCAAGTCAACGTTTAGTAAACAGTAGCTTAGCTAGATCCTCAAAACTTTCGTAAAATATAACTCTGTCCATAGATAAACTGCTTGTATGTGAACAAAAACTACCAGTCGACAACATGGCGGATAACGCAGTGGGCCTGTGTAAAATACGTGACAAAAAGTGTTTGTGTTGTTAGAAAAAAGAAGAAAAGTCAAGAAAAAACAATGAGAGGAGAATGTAAGTAAAATGAACAACTGATAGTTCGTAACTTTAAACTCGCGAAATTGAAATAAATGATTGGAATCGTTGCTTTTGCACAGACCAGCAGGAGCATCCAAACTGCTGTCGATATTGTACCACTGTAGAAACTGAAGATACGTGTAATTTGCCAGCTGAAGATGGGTGCAAACTCGAAATGCATATTGGCATAAATAAAAACACATTAAAAAAAAGTAGCTGGTCGCTGTATTTTTATAGTAAAGTATCATTATCCACGGCCACGGAGCTCAACAGTCCAAATAAAATGGACAAATTGTTACACAGTTTTTGTTTTCAAAGGAACCATCCGATTTTACAAAGGCATTTAATTTACTTGCAATCATCTGCAACATTTGAGTGTATGTTAAAGTTACGTTTACGATACAAATTTTCATTTATCTTTCACAGATGTTTAATGTGGCCTCCACCATACGCGAGACAAACATACCGACGACAGTCAAACTCCTTGCATACTTCTGTGAGCGTGTCTAGAACTACTGCATTCACTGCTGCTTCCATAAGGGGTTACAGCTGACCCAAAGTTGTTGGAAAGGGAAGAACATGGATGGGGTCGTTGACATATCCCCAAGAGAAAAAAAAAGTCACAAACGATGAGATCAGACTTTTTTAGCCAGTGATTGATCCATAGCTGAGGCAGGTAAAAAACGTAAATGTCGCTCTGCGTTGTTGGCTGGAATACCCCATGGGGTGGGTACAGCCGTCTGTCGGAAAGGATGTTCTTTCTCCGCGGGCATTGGCCCCTTTCCTTGCGGATATGAGTGACGTGTTGGACGTATATTTGTGGAATGTAGATGTGTGTAATGGATGCGTGTGTAGTAAAGTGTTCTGTTTGCATTGGAAGATGGTTCAGATGGCTCTGAGCACTATGGTACTTAACTTCTAAGGTCATCAGTCCCCTAGAACTTAGAACTACTTAAACCTAACTAACCTAAGGACATCACACACATCCATGCCCGAGGCAGGATTCGAAACTGCGACCGTAGCGGTCACGCGGTTCCAGACTGTAGCGCCTTTAACCGCTTGGCCACACCGGCCGGCTGCATTGGAAGATGATGATGATGATGATGATGATAAAGGAAGAAGGGGCAGGGTGAAAGCCGATGCCTGCATGCAGCTTACTCCTCTCGAATAGCACCAAGGAGACTGCCATACTTGATGTCCCCACCTGCCGAACGGATCACCATCAACAGTATCACATGCCCTCACTACATCAGACACTGCGAATAGACTGGGAATGTAACCGAGGACATTGGCGTAAGGACAGCTAAGGAGGAAGTTTATGTCACCACCTCATCTTCCACTGCTGGCCAGATACTAGCAGTGAAAACTTCGTCCCTCTTCAGGATTCGAACCGGCTTACCTCTGAATCGAGCGCCATCGCACCGATGACTTCGGTTACGGAGGTGGTGGTTGAAGAAGGTCACTGTTCTAGATGCCGATGGCAGTGCGCTATGCTCCATTTTATTGAAGTCATGGTTACTGTAACTATCTTTTCCGCAAAAAAGAGAATTCTTGAACGAGCACACAAGGACGACCTGTGTAATTCGCTTTACATAAACTACTAGTGTCTTGAACTAGCTGCTAATTTCGTCGAGTGCTTTGAGTTCCAGGGAGTATAGCGCCGAACTCTCGAACAAAATTACGTCGCGTAGTTGTAACTGAACTGCTCCTGTCGAAATGAAGAAGGCAAAATGTCTTTTTTTCTTGGTCATTACAATACCAATGAACATTGGTAATGAACGAGCGTGTGAGCTAGCTAGCTGGGCCAGGAACACCCTAGCTGGCAACTACATGAACCGGAAACTTACGTCTGGCTCTAAGACGATGTTCTAGTCTTTGAGTATAAGTTAAAATGTATCCCAGGTTTCCATATTTCTTCATGTAGAAGGTATGGCCTTGTGAAATATGATGAATCTCTAGGAAGTAACCTGTACAATTAAGGAAAATAAGAACAGTTATATACGTTTATAAAGCACTTTTTAATATCAACACTTTTTAATATCAACCGAAAAACGATCCAGCTTCATCTAAAAGTGCATACTGAAGGTTTCTACTTGTCGCCAAGAGATTCACTTCAATGCATTCGAAATTAAACTAACGCCGTCTAACGACATTATTTATGGGAAATTCAGATTAGCATTAGCGTACAGACTAAGTGCAACCATTCGAAGACCAGACTGCATACCAACGAAAAGTATAGCGCATAATATACAAGTAAGATGTGACTAATGCGCATAATTTTTTTGTCTTGTTACACCAGTCTCTCAGACTGCGTTGGATGTCCAATGTCGAGGGACGTACAGTTGCCTCACAAAGGAAAGCGGCCGATCTAGAATCAGATAGTAACGCGTCACGCTACTACCATGTTGAAATTACTTCTGTCCCGAATCCCTACTCGCTTGTCTCCCGACAATACTCTCTCGCAAATGGTCTACTCCAAATATTCTTCCGACAACATCTGTTCGTCTTCACGTCGTAGGTACAACGAGCGGTAAATCCGTAAACAGTTTGTGCTCAAATCGATAGCTGCCAGAAGAACAAATAACTGCATCTATTTCAAAACGCAGACACATATTCCCCTATACGGATTAAAGCCACGAGGTGCCAATCAACTTAATAGTTTGGGAGTACGAGGACTTGAACGCCGTTCCTTTTCAGTGTGAGTCCAGTGTCTTGACGAATGGGCGAACTTGCTCGGCCTGTCGCATAATATACAAGTTACCCGCCATGTATCTGCAGATCCGAAGGAACGGTTCACCATGTTAAACAGATGGATCGAGGAACGATTTACAAGTAACGGTCATTCACCGTTTCTACCAGATCGGTCCATTTCCACCTGAGTCTCGACTAAGTTCAGTCAGACTTGTTCTTTTCCGACATGCATTCGTTCCTCGTACCAGTTACAGCGTTCAGCTTTCAGTGCCAAGCTGTAGTACCTTGCTTTCACCCGATTTGTTCAGTTTCAAATTGTTTTCGGAATGGCGAGATCTAGTTCTTTGCGTGAGCCGTTCAGCCTCCAGGACTGGTAATGTTATAACTACATATTAGAATTAAATCAAGACGATTCGATTCACTAAAACTCGCTTTTCGAAGTGCTAAATTGTGTTCTTGAAAAGAAAGTGTACATAATTTCTACTCTAGATTTCACGAAAATTTCTGATACAATTTGAGTTTGACGTTATACATGATATTAATAAAAATATTTCAGTTGTTAAGATGACAATCTTGTATTGCTTACATACACTTATTTTTACTCAGCTGGAGTACGTGTCACGACAGAAAGAATTTCCATTAAAACATGTTACGAATTTTCGTTGAAAAACTTCTGCTATAATTTTCATCCAGTATTATAAAACGTGGCTGTTACAGGGCCTGGGCGCAGGTCATCCCTCCCTCCCCCTCCCCCCTCCCCCTCCCCCCCCCCCCCCTCAATAGAACAAACTGAGCTTCACAAACTGATCTCGCATCAAGTCCCGCGCACAAACACACTATGTGATCAAAAGTATGCGGACACCTGGCTGAAAATGACTTACAAGTTTGTGGCGCCCTCCATCGGTAATGCTGGAATTCAATATGGTGTTGGCTCACCCTTAGGCTTGATGACAGCTTCCATTCTCGCAGGCATACGTTCAACCAGCTGCTTGAAGGTTTATTGGGAATGGCACCCCGTTCTTCACGGAGTGCTGCACTGAGGAGAGATATCGATGTCTATCGGTGAGGCCTCGCACGAAGTCGGCGTTCCAAAACATCCCAAAGGTGCTCTGTAGGATTCAGGTCAGGACTCTGTGCAGGTCAGTCCATTACAGGGATGTTATTGTGTACCCAGTCCGCCACAGGCAGTGCTTTATGAACAGGTGCACGATCGTGTTGAAAGATGCAATCGCCGTCACCGAATTGCTCTTCAACAGTGGGAAGCAAGAAGATACTTGAAACATCAATGTATGCCTGTGCTATGATAGTGCCACGCAAAACAACAAGGGATGGAAGCCCCCTCCATGAAAACACGACCACACCATAACGCCACCGCCACCGGGCACCCGCCATACCCACGCCCTGCCATCGGATCGCCACATTGTGCACCGTGATGCGTTACTCCACACAATGTTTTTCCTCTGTTCGATCGTCCAATGTATACGCTCCTTACACGAAGCAAGGCGACGTTTGGCATTTACTGGCGTGATGTGTGGCTTATGAACAGCCGCTCGACCATGGAATCCAAGTTATCTCACCCTCCGCCTAACTGTCATAGTACTTGCAGTGGATCCTGATGCAGTTTGGAATTCCGGTGTGATGGTTTGGATAGATGTCTGCCTATTACACATTACGACCCTCTTCAACTGTTGGCGGTCTCTGTGAGTCAACAGACGAGGTCGGCCTGAACACTTTTGTGCTGTACGTGCCCCTTCACGTTTCCACTTCACTATCACATCGGAAACAGTGGACCCAGGGATGTTTAGGAGTGTGGAAATCTCTCGTACAGACGTATGACACAAGTGACATCCAATCACCTGACCACATTCGAAGTCCGTGAGTTCCGCGGTGCGCCCCATTCTGCTCTCTCATGATATCTAATGGCTACTGTGGTCGCTGATATGGAGTACCTGGCAGTAGGTGGCAACACAATGCACGTAATATGAAAAAATATATGTTTTGGGGGGTGTCGGATACTTTTGATCAAGTGTATGTCAGTTGAGTATCAACCTGAAGAGTGGCAGAACATGTAGGTCCTAAGTCAGATAAAACTACCTACTTGTCCAAGACCTGTACACTATCTAATATATGTTTTATGAATTTATACTGAACTTTCAGTGTTTAGGACGAAAACCACATTAAATATGGAAAAGTGCGTTGAATATGGCGCGAAATTAAGCATTAAGGTATGGCATAGGTATTAGTCGACCACAATATTATTGCATCTGTGGTCGAGGGCACTTCGGTCCCGTTGTTGTGAGGTTTCATCCTGGTATTTCAGGACAACACGCTGAAACAATTGATAGTATACGAACAGCTGTCCTGAAGGCATTCACTGTGTGATGCTTTTTCGTTACCCAGACTGTACTTGTTTACTGCAACATCATAGCATGTTTTGGAAAGTGGCAACGGGAGGGCAAGTGCACTAATATCGTGGTCGAGTAACAAAAATGTTACGCAAGTTTCATCTAACATTCCAGAAACTTATGAAAATACAAACTGGTGCCATTAGAACTAATGTGTGTGCTGCGCTCACGCACAGGACCAGTTGAAAGACCAAGCGAGACAAGCCTACCGCTTTAGGGGCGCCAGCTTGAGAGGGGCGCCTCGCTTAGGTCCACCGTCCCACGTCTCAAAATATGGAATGCGTTCTTCTAACACCCTGTATTACATGTACCTTATAATATGCTTATCGCGATGAACGTAATGCAAACGTATAATATCTGGTTAAAAGAAGAGAGTGACTGATGGCCGTAATCTTGGGAGATTAAAAATGTATCCATACATATAAATAAAACTGTAACTGGTCGATGGCTGTACGTAGGAATATTTAAGAAAATTTAATATGATGGGTCTTTATAACAGCAATAGAGCCCAAAAACAGATATTTTTAGAATTTTTATTTCTTTGTCTGTCTCTTTGTCCGTATTTTTGCCCGCGCATGGCGTAAAAACTACTGAAGAAATTGGATGCGGTTTCCATAGTTCTATTGTTGGAGGTCTAACTTAAAACGCGTTGCATCTTGATACGCCGCCTCGAAGCAGAGTTAACTTCAAATGGTTCAAATGGCTCCGAGCACTATGGGACTTAACTTCTGAGGCCATCAATCCCCTAGAACTCAGAAATACTTAAACCTAACTAGCCTAAGGACATCACACATATCCATGCCCGAGGCAGGATTCGAACCTGTGACCGTAGCGGTCGCGCGGTTCCATATCGTAGCGCCTAGAACCGCTCGGCCACATGGCCGGCAGCAGAGTTAACTGTACATACAATGTCTTTCCTGTAACTGAGTCAGTACGGAGAAATCGGAATCCATAGGAGATAACAGGAAACCCGTCTTAGGACCCTTCAGGTGCTTTTTTGTATTAAAAAAAAAGAAGCCGTCTAATCAGATTTTTAGTCAAGCCTGAGTTGTCTATGAAAATGTGTAAAATTGTTTTTTTTCTTTTTTTTTTTTTTTTTTTTTGTGGCTCGACTTAGTTCTGTGTAAGGATCATTTCATTATGTGGGAGGAAAATAATAAGGACAGTGAGAGTTTTATAAAACTAAATAAACCAGGATAAAGAGGAAAGAATCTGTAAAAATTAGTATTTTGGAGCGTTTTATCACCATGTTAATGATGTTAACAGTTTAGTCCCGTTATCCATAGACATTCTTGATTTCATTCTTGAATCGATGTAAATACTGTGGTTGGTAGGTTTGTCGACTTGACGCTACTATTATCGCTGATAAGTTAGTCGAGTTGACACTAAAAATCACTTTCGTACATCTGTATCTGTGCTTACAATCGCGTTAATTCTTTACTGCTACGCCCTTTTGACAGCTACACATTCTGTTATATCTGTTTTTCTTACCGATAATAAGCTTCAGGTTTTTTCAAATGAATAAAAACTAGAATAAGCTTTCCGCGTAGCTCTCGTACTGTTTCGTCCAACGACTCCGACGGACTACTGTTGGACGATGTAAGTCTCTGATCTTCCGCCGCGTGCAGTGGTCGCGCGGTTTAGAGGCGCCATGTCCCGGATTGCGCGGCCCCTCCCGCCGGAGGTTCAACTCCTCCCTCAGGCATGGGTGTGTGTCTTGCTCTTCGCATAAATTACTTTAACTTTGTTTAAGTAGTGTGTAAGTCTAGGGGCCGATGACCTCAGCAGTTTGGTCCCTTAGGAATTTACACAAAAAGTGTTCAAATGTGTGTGAAATCTTATGGGACTTAACTGCTAAGGTCATCAGTCCCTAAGCTTACACACTACTTAAACTAAATTATCCTAAGGACAAACACATACACCCATGCCCGAGGGAGGACTCGAACCTCCGCCGAGACCAGCCGCACAATCCATGACTGCAGCGCCTCAGTCCGCTCGGCTAATCCCGCGCGGCAATTCACAGACATTTGAACATTTTTCTGATCTTCCGTTACGAATCCAGTGGCCTCCATTATCCGAAAGGGTTCGGTTTCCGATTTCTGTCATGTTATAAAGAGAGGTTAAATGAGATATCTTTATCCAATTTATAATGTAACCGGAAGCAATCATTGCGTTAAATGGCGGTCGTAGAAATATCAACGGCTGGCAGTGCTGTGTTGTTTCGCGGGTAGCTGGCGGGAAGGGCAGGGTAGTTTGGTTTGGAGACGCGCGGTGTGGCCGCTGTGAGTTGCTGGCAGTGGCCGGCAGCTGTGCTGTCCCCGGCCTCCCCCCACATACACAAACGCACACCAGACCCCGGCGGCACACGAGCGGCTGCTGCGGGCCCGCACCTGCAGCGGGGGAAAAAATGACCAGCCACCACAAAACCCCGAGTGACCGGCGTCGCAGCGGGATTAGCGGCCGGGGCCGAAATGCGCAGTTGCTCTCGAGCGCTGCCGCCATGAATGCTGAGGGCCCTCCGCTCAATGGCTGCACACCCCTCCCCACCCTCCTGTTTTTTCCTCCCGCCACACATATTTCGCTGTCGCCGTCTGTACCTAAGGAGGCTTTCTTAACAGTCGGAGAGACCGGTGCCGGCTTTATCCGACCGCGGTGGCCGTGTAATACCCACCCCCTGAGGTCTCTCTCACCGCAAGTGCCCTCGCCGGCCCGCAACACTGCTGCCGTCCGGTGCTCTGCGCACAAACTGCACCCGTCGCTACACTAATACTTGTAACCAGAGAAGCTATGAGCAAAGTACAGGTTGATCCACTATCATACCTTTACATGTATATAGACTGTAGCGGCGATTAAAAACTTGTACTAAGGCCTTGACTTGAACACGGGTCTCCTTCTTCCTAGGCAGGTGCGCTATACACTAAGCCGTCTTGGCACAGCAGTTCGCACAATTTCATGAAATAGCCTCGTGCCGAGGTGGCTTAGCGGCTAGTGCACCTGCCTAGCAAGCAGGAGACTCGGGTTGTAATGTAACGGACTAATGAAACTACCGATACCACTGGCTGGCGAGGTGTGCGGTGCTGTCAATCAACTTGAAGGAGCAAGTGAACTCTAACTACGTAAACATAAACATACTATTACTTTGTTACAAAACTGTTAATATGAGGACAATCATGAGGTATATTTCCACTGAACTATATTATAAACACTTTTCATTTTTCATACTATGTTTTTCATATATGTATACGTGCGATGTGTAAAATATTGCCCGCATCTCGTGGTCGTGCGGTAGCGTTCTCGCTTCCCACGCCCGGGTTCCCGGGTTCGATTCCCGGCGGGGTCAGGGATTTTCTCTGCCTCGTGATGGCTGGGTGTTGTGTGCTGTCCTTAGGTTAGTTAGGTTTAAGTAGTTCTAAGTTCTAGGGGACTTATGACCACAGCAGTTGAGTCCCATGGTGCTCAGAGCCATTTTTTTTTTTGTAAAATATTGATGTACAACCAAAGTTGGAAGTACTGCACAGTTTGTAAGCTCTGTGAACAGGAGCCGGTGGTTGGCGGGTGTAGAGACAATGGGCAGCTGGTGTTGAGACGTCTTGTAATACGCTTGCTTTGAGAAGGTCAAGGACCGAGGGAACATAATGATGTATTGGAGAAGCTGTTACATTGAAAATTATTGAATATCGTCACGATCAGCATTTATAAAATAAAAGTTGGAAGTTTACATATGTGTCAGTTCTTACGCAGCAGAATACACACCCTGGACCTCAAATTGATTTAACAAACAGCGGATGGCGAGACTCATCACTGGACCACGAGCGTGCAACAACGACCAATAAAGGTAAGAAAGTTATATTACTCTAAATTAAAATTGTGATGATACCTTTCTTTCTCCATGTCTTCAACCCTGTATGTACTCTGTTGTTAGAGTGAACAGCGTGACGGGGACTTGTGGTCGACTAGGCACACAGGTTTCAATTGATAATTTGTAGCTTAATATACTACTACTTATAATAATTAATATTTGTCCCCCGGAGAAAGAGGTGCATTGCAGGTTTCACACGCCGCTTCAGTCTGTCTAAATATAAAACCACATCTGCGTGAGACCAGTAAAGTCTCAGAAATTGTCTCATTTCACTAGTATGTCCCTATTTTTATTTAACTATTATTCACTCCTCAACAATGTTATATGGTTGCTTTCAATTCTGTTATGTGCTATGGTCCTTGTCATTTCATATTTCCACACAGGTACCGGCATTAGGTGACACGCCATTATAGTCGGAGTGCAACGAACCTGGCAGGCCGTTGCAACATACCGTTTGATTCCCGCACACGCGCTTCCGTAATGACTACTTCTAAAGCGACCAAGTCAAGCATTTTTCTGGTATACACTTTCTCTTTCAAATATCCCATGATGAACGAATCCAGTCGGGTCAAGTCTGGACTTCTCGGTGGGCACTCAGCATTTTCGCGATGTCCAGTAACACGCCCTGGAAAAGCACTGTCAAGCCATTCTCGCGAAATCAACGCAGAGTGGGGAGGTACCCCGTCGTACCTTTAAGCGCACATTGTCAACACCGTCCAGGTTAAAACAATGGCATGAACAAAAGTTTGTAGCATATGCATATACGTCTGCGCACTCTTGTTTCACGAAGAATGTAAGGACCTTTAAGAGTATCATCATGAATACCGCACCACACCTCTGTAAGTAGCCTGTTTGTCTGTTGGCAGCGCTATAGACTGTGTTAATATCGCTGACAGCGCTCTGCGCCCTCGGCAAGAAACGTTCAAATGTGTGTGAAATCTTATGAGACTTAATTGCTAAGGTCATCAGTCCCTAAGCTTACACATTACTTAACCTAAATAATCCTAAGTACAAACACACACACACCCACGTCCGAGGGAGGACTCGAACCTCCGCCGGGACCAGCTGCACAGTCCATGACTGCAGCGCCTCGACCGCTCGGCTAATCCCGCGCGGCCCTCGGCAAGAGATTGTGTGGTTGGACGGACTAACAGCTAGCGAGTGGATAGGGAAGTGTATGGACATGGGAGACTGTGTTGGTAGGACATGCATTGTAAAGTGAGATGAAATGATGTGTTTATAAGAAAATACGCAAGGAAATGCATGATGATGGATGTTGCTGATAATGTTTGAGTTGTGAAATTATTGATGGTTCAAATGGCTCTGAGCACTATAGGACTTAACATCTATGGTCATCAGTCCCCTAGAACTTAGAACTACGTAAACCTAACTAACCTAAGGACATCACACAACACCCAGTCATCACGAGGCAGAGAAAATCCCTGACCCCGCCGGGAATCGAACCCGGGAACCCGGGAAATTATTGACAACTATATAATTTTTGGAACTGGATGTCACATGAATAAGGTAAAATTTTCTGACTACATTGTTTGCTCTTAAACAAAATCTTTCTTTTTGCTACCCATATGCCTCCTAGTAGTTAGAGTCTATAGTAGTTAGAATCTTTTTATTTAGCTGGCAGTTGTTTGCTACTTGCTGTAATGGCTGTAGTTCGTGTTATGAGGATTTTCGGTGAGATAAGTGATTTATAAAAAAGAATGGGATTTCCACTATCGGGATTCGTGATTGAAATGAACTTAGACAATTAACAGAGTTGGAGGTAGTTTCTCATGTCTTTGGTTACAAATTTTTTGGATTTGTATTATTGTTAGGATTTCTTGCATTCAGTGTCATTCTTTTGTGTTAATTATTGGAAGTCGTGTTGTCAGTGTACAGCAGTTAGACTGCGTTGGTCTTGTATATTGTGGGTAATAAATGAATAGGTTAAGTTTGAGTTGTGTTTGTCAGGGTAAATTCTGTAGGTCAGTGTTCAATAAAAAAAAAATAATTAAAGAGTTAGTTTCACAGTCAAAGAAGGACGCGACTGCAATTTTTCAAACGTAACTCCAGGACTGTCGTTGCTAGGATCCCTAGTAACGTGACGATTTAGAACCCGTCCACATGGAACACGGCTTAGTCAAACCACAAAATGTTTCTCAGGATATCTGGTTCTTCTTCCAACCATTGGATTCAGCAGATTCCATCCTAACATCACAGTCCTCCGGTGACAATGCCGGGACAAAATGTGGTTTCCGTGGTCTTCAGTCGATCTCCTTCATCATACGTTGGACCGAACCACATGATAAACCAGTTTCCGTTTCATATTGTCTCAGAGACTTTGTCGGACTTGGCGGAAACGCCGCAACAGCGCTGACTTTAGCCTCTTCAGTGACAGTTCTCTTTGGGGGCCCAGCACCCCTTTGGTGAGTAACCGAACCTGTACGCAACAAATTCGCATGCAGTCTCTTGATTGTTTTTACGTCCAGAGTCGTCTGTCTTCCCCTCTCCCGTCTCCACCACCACTGCACCATTACAGGCGAGTGACATACTTACATCCTAGCTGCAATCCAATTACGCTCAGAAAGGTGTAGTCTCTGCACTATCTATGCTTAATTCGTAGTTAGAGCTGCAACAAACAACAAATACGAAGCAATTACATAATCGTATAGAATATAGCATAACATAATAGTAGAATCACTGATTTTACATCGGTTGTGGTAGAATAGCATTAAAATAGAAATTTTGACGTAATAATTGATCACCCTGTAGTTCATCTTTGAGCACTTTTTCGGACTCGTTCGTTTCTACTGTTTCACTGATCTCCATTTCATCTAACTGTGTAATAATGTATAGATGTGCAGACTGTGATACTGGACCTCCTGAAATCTTTGTTGGGCTGACAGACTGGTGTGTAGCATAGTCCGAGGTCTAGTTAGGTTGGAACGAGATAATCTGGTTGTCAGCTGGCGTAGTCAACGAATGTAAGTGCTTGATGTCCCACTGTACTTTTATCTCTACACTTAATACCATAATGGAAGCCTATTATTTCACGCAGGAAATGGCAAATACGGCCTTCTGCTACGGATTGGCAAATGGAAGAAACCGTCTAGCCGGTGACCTGTAAGCTGAAAAATACGCAGAACACAGGGTACCGCCTCCACAGTTATTCAGCCGTCTTTTAAGTCGACTAGCCGACTCTGGCTCCGTAGCTCTAACAACGGCGGATCGTGGCTGACATCGCACCATCCGTACTGCTGTCGTGGAGGAGCGAGCATTGCAACGAGTGGAAGCAGCTCTCGGAATTAGCGTACGTAGGATTTCAGCATCTATCGGGGTTGCTCATCCTTCAGTCTAGGTGATTCAGCTACAACAGTTGCTGTATCCAAGATGTGGTGAAAATCCAGTTTCCAGAACAAAGATACTGTTTACAGACATGGCTGGTTTAACGGTGGATGGGGCTGTCGATTTTTGTAATCAACATGTGTGGACTGATTTAAATCCACACGCAGTTGAAGAAGCAAGTCATCAGTGCCGATTTTCAATTAGTCCGTGGACCGGAATTATTGGTGATAGACTAATGAGACCTCCCATACCACCAAACAGCTTGCGGGTGCAAGGTATCGCCAGTTCCTGTCACATGACGTGCTTGTGCTACTAAAACGGCTGGAGATGTGGTTCATGTGTGATGGAGCACCAGCCTATATTCTCTGATATGTCCGAGAACAACTCATATAGATATGGAATGGACAACTGATTGGTACGGTAGGCCCAGTATGTCGTGCCCTGATCTTAATTCCTTGGATTTTTGGTTCCGGGGATACTTGAAGCCGGCCGTGGTGGCCAAGCGGTTAAAGGCGCTACAGTCTGGAACTGCGCGGCCGCTACGGTCGCAGGTTCGAATCCTGCCTCGGGCATGGATGTGTGTGATGTCCTTAGGTTAGTTAGGTTTAAGTAGTTCTAAGTTCTAGGGGACTGATGACCTTAGAAGTTAAGTCCCATAGTGCTCAGAGCCATTTGGATACTTGAAATCTTTTGTGCTTGAAGCCGCATTAATGACGTACAAACACTACAGGAACGCGTCAATAGTGCCTGCCTTCAACGTGGAATTTTTCAGAGAGTATGTGATTCTCTAAGATGTCGGACACCACATTGAGTATCTCCTTTAGCGATGACTCACACGTGCGGGTAGTATGTAATAACAAGCAGATTACGCTACAAGCTCTGCTGTTCCACAGTAACAGAAAATTTGCTAACTGCATTCTGTAGTTCGTTAGTAATAGCAAAGATCTTGCAACAGACGTGATTTTTTTACAGTAGCTAAATGAACAGCAGCTCGCAATTCTTAAGGTATGTATTTTAGAGTCCGTGTTTACTGGAAATTTTGTACTTGTTTGAGTCCGTACTGCCACCTCTCAAAATATAGAACATATTTTTAATACCCTGTAAGGTAACATTGCAAAATATTTAGTAATTACAAGGAGCGATCAGAAAGTTTCCGTTTGAGGGCGCTGTTGCAGCATATATGCAACGTAGCGCGACAACGATGCGGGTGTGTAAGCACCGTCATGTAGGCAAGGGATTAGAGTGGCATTCGGTACATGCGGTGAATGCGGGAACGTGAACTATGGCGGCGTTGTAATCGAATGTGCCCAAACAATGCCAATGTGCTGTTATTCTTTTCTCGTCTAGCGAAGGAAAAACACGGGTCGATAACAATCAAAGAATGAAGAATGTGTATGTGGCAACTCGTCTATCGTAAACCATCATTGTGGAATGGTGCGCTAAGGGGTATTGCTGCTTCATCACAAAGCTTGTGCCCGTATCGCGAATGTCGTGAGGCAAAAGTTACGTCTACTCAAGTGGGAGACTCTCGAGCACCTGTACTATAGTCCTCATCTCTCCCCATGCGATTATTACGCTGGCTCTGAGCACTATGGGACTTAACATCTATGGTCATCAGTCCCCTAGAACTTAGAACTACTTAAACCTAACTAACCTAAGGACAGCACACAACACCCAGCCATCACGAGGCAGAGAAAATCCCTGACCCCGCCGGGAATCGAACCCGGGAACCCGGGCGTGGGAAGCGAGAACGCTACCGCACGACCACGAGATGCGGGCGATTATTACGCTTTCGGTCCATTAAAGAAAGGCCTTGAAGAGTCGACGATTTCTGTAATACGAGGATGTGCAACAGGTAGTTATGTACTTTATGCAGCACGACAAGGGGTTTTTATGAAACGGATGTCTTCAACCTCGTGAGTCGGAGGGATGATTGTCCCAATGCTCACGGTAACTTTTCCTGACTGACATATCGATTCCTGACAGTACAGTCTTAGAAGGGAAACTTTTGGTCGCCCTTCTATTCAGTTCAGCAAGAGAAAAAAAAATGAAGACAGCTTACGTTAAATCATAAGTACAACAATTGAGACAATTTACAGGAGGGTACATTTGAACTACGAGGACCAGTAGCAATATTCGTGAGTCACAGGGTGGGAAAGTAAAAATGTTCAAATGTGTGTGAATTCCTAAGGGACTAAACTGCTGAGGTCATCGGTCCCTAGACTTACACACAACTTAAACAAACTTTTGCTAAGAACAACACACAAATCCTTGCGCGAGGGAGGACTCGAACCCCCAGCGGTGGGAGAAGTAGAAAAAGAGGAAAATGATAAAACAGAAGTAATTAAGACATGCGAAAATAAAGTGACATGGCTGGCTGAGAAATGAAAAGAACAAGTCGCGTAAATGGGAGAAGACGGGAGGATTTGCTTTACTGTTTGACACGAGGCAAAAAAGGTCGTATAACTTCTGTTAATTTTACGGGGGATAGTCTCGAGGATGACGAAAGCGTTGCAGCATTTTATTAAAACCAACATAGCCTTTAACTTTCCGCAGAGTGCAAGGCAGCTTGCTTTAGAGACAGGAGCCAGCCACAGAGGAGTTCGCAGACGTGTTACTTTTATGAATGGGGACAGCCTGATACTGGATAATGGAGACCTGGGGGCGTCACGGAACAAACTAGGTAATGTTTGTATTCTGTTTATGTCGTTCGTGTATCATTTCCGTTGTTAATCGTAATATTCTTGAGTCATTCCAGTTCTAGCGGTCGCTTAAATCGTTGGCACGAGTGAAAGCAGCATCTTTGCCTTTATGTTGGTAAAATCCAGTACAGGTAACATAAGGGGAGATGTTATTTTGTCCGTGATGGATCTTGTTGCACTCCGAGACTGTTATACAATAATTCAGGAATGTTTATGGAGAACCCAGCCCACCCGAAACACTTTTCATAAAGCGTTATTAGCCGCGCTGGATACGTGCGCGGTCTACGGCGTCTTGTCACGGTCCGCTCGGTTCCTCCCCGTCTGAGGTTCGAGTCCTTCCTCGGGCATGGATGTGTGTCGTCCTTAGCATAAGTTAGTTTAAGTTAGATTAAGTAGTGTGTAAGCTTAGGGACCGATGACCTCAGCAGTTCGGTCCCATAAGACCTTACCGCAAATTTCCATTTTATAAAGCGTTATTTCATTGTCATTACCGATTTCGGACTTCGATGCCCATCTTCTGGTGGACTTGGCTACACGTATGTTACAAAGTGGCACTAGTTATGCAAATATTCTTATGCAGTACACGAGAAGACAACGTGGTGCAGGCGGATAATATATTACTGCAGGAAAAGAGGTGTAGCCAACTGAAGATGGACGTAATACTCGAAACCGGTAATGGCAATAAAATAAAGCTTTAATAAAAGTGTGTGGCAGGCTGCGTTCTCCATCAACAATCCTTGCTACGAGGAGACGTTGTAGAAGAATATATTTACGTGGAAGAAATACTGCCACGGACGGTGTCGCTCGAAAGTCGTTGTAAAATTCAAGTGCGGCAGCGGCTTTCGTTCGTCAGGCTGCTACCGGTGGCATGGCTGCCTCGTCGGGCGGCACTTGCTGGGCACGGTGTGCAGCCCGACCCTCTTTTTTTTTCGCTCCCCACAGGCGCGTGCAGCGCTAGCCCCTCGGCCTCCCCTCGCACGGGCCTCCGCGATATTGAAAACGAAAGCGGCGGGCGCGGCCGTCTTTTACTTTTATCTTTGTTAAACATTGATACAGCTCCGCGGGGTTTTTGGCGCGTGTTTTGTCGGCGCGCGCCGGGGGGCGGGCCGCGGAGCTCCGGTCTTGGCTAGGGGGCAGGGGGGGAGGCAGAGCACGCGCTGCAGCCGCGAGCGCCAATCGCGTGCCGCCCAGCGCCGCGCCCGCCCGTAAAAAGCTGGGGGTGGGGGAAGCGCGCTAACTGGCGTGACGTCACAGCGCAGCCAGCGGAGTGAGACGTCGTTAGGCGCCGTGACGGACAGGCGAGGCAGCGTCCTGACACTGACCCTCCCGCTGTCAATCGGGGAGGCCAACTGGCGGCCCGTCAGTATGGCACTAAGGAAAACACCGCGTCGTGTCGTTACGATAGCGAAGGCACCGACTCCGAACACCGCTGGCTACAAAATTGCATCATGGAGGCTGCATGCGTCAACATCAAATACCCACTACTACATTCTTGGTTATGCAAATGATTAGTACTTCAGCACAGCCCGACAAATTATATACGAGATGTGTTCGATAATGCTACACACTTTTTTCCCGAAACAAGTTTCGCTTTACTTAGGGTTCTAGTACACGTTATTATTCACCAATCTTTTCGCAAGAAAACTATTTTCCGGCATAATCTCTAAAAAAAAATGGTTCAAATGGCTCTGAGCACTATGGGACTTAACATCTATGGTCATCAGTCCCCTAGAACTTAGAACTACTTAAACCTAACTAACTTAAGGACATCACACAACACCCAGTCATCACGAGGCAGAGAAAATCCCTGACCCCGCCGGGAATCGAACCCGGGAACCCGGGGCATAATCTCTCTTCAATGTGTTGCCCTTACGCCACCTTAGATGGCCTGTATGTCCGCATGGTACCACTACTGGTCGACGTCGAAGCCAACGTCTTGCTGCATCAATCCCGCTCAATGCATCCTTTGTTGGGACAAATAGGTGGAAGTCGGAAGTTGCGAGATCCGGGCTGCAGAATGGATGAGGAAGAACAGTCCAATGAAGTTTTGTGAGCGCCTCTCCAGTGCGCAGAAGTTCGCCTGCATTTTTCAAAAATGGTTCAAATGGCTCTAAGCACTATGGGACTTAACATCTGAGGTCATCAGTCTCCTAGACTTAGAACTACTTAAACTTAACATCACACACATCCATGCCCGAGGCAGGATTCGAACCTGCGACCGTAGCAGCAACGCGATTCCATACTGAAGCGCCTAGAACCGCTCGGCCGCAACGGCCGGTCTGCATTTTTGTGCCGACGAACTCGTTGAAGTCGTTTCTTCAGTTTCCTGATGGTAGCTCAATACGGAAAGGACATCGAACAGAATAACCCCTTCAGAGTCGCAGAAAACTGTCGCCATAACTTTCCAGCTGAGTGTGCATTTTGAACTTTACCTTCAGAGGAGAGGTTGAGTACTACCGTTTCATGAATTGCCGTTTTCTTTGCGGTTCGAAGTGATGAACCCATGTTTCATCGCCTTTGATGCTTTTAGCCTCGTGACGCACAAGCAATTTCACACAGATGGTCGGTCCTTCGTTGCTCTTTATGGTCTCCTGTTAGGCGGTGAGGAACCTTTGAGTACCCCAACTGATGGACGAGTATGCCACCACTACCAACAGAAACGTCCAGTCGCTCCGTGAGATGTTTGATTGTGATCTGTCGGTTGACATGAATGAGAGTTCCGCTCGTTCAGACATTGCAGGGGTCAAAGTTGTATGCGGCCGCTGGCACGTGCGGGGTCGCACAGGTTTGTGCGACCACGTTTCGGTAATGACAAACGCGCCCAACGACTCACCGCCCTTTTGTTCACTGCCAGATCTCTAGAGACATTCTGCAAGCGTCTACGTATATCTGCGATGCTCTGATTTTTCGCCAAAAGAAATTCAGTGTCAGCTATCTGCTTGGAATGCACCTGCGTTACAGGCACCATTTTGAAGGCTACGTAAAGCGCCGCCACTCATACCTTGAGACAGGAAGTAGGCTTGTCCGCAGTAACATGCTGTTTCTCGATTTCAACTTGCAGAGAACGGTGGACAGCATACAGAAAATATTTTGCGCCAGTCACACGGAAATTAATAATCCGATTTGATTTTGATTGGTGTTTCTTATGCGGTTTTTGGCCTCAGGACAGTTAAAAACTGATTTTTACCATACGATGAGCTATGACCTTGCCGTGGTGGATGGGCTTACGTAACTAACAGTATCACATCTGTACACTCATGCACACTGAGTAGTACAGTTTGTTTAACGTCAGATGTGTACCTTAGGCATTGTTGTATGATTCATTTGTCATTTGTAGTCGTCCACTATTAAGTTATGATGCTTACAGCGCCATCTATTGCTACATTTTGTAACGATTTATTTTTCTTCTGCCATACGTTTTCTCCCTTCTCCGATAATATTCCGCTGCAATTTGACGTCATTCTAACCAGTGGTGTAATTTCTACAGCTGTTTGAAAGTTTAACTTTAACTATAATCACCCTGTAAATTAGAACAGCATTTACTGCAGCACTGACAAAAGACGAACGTTCGTAGGGCGGTTAGCACGCCAGCGGTATACTCGGCAAAATTTGTTGGGTGGAGTGATGGGGGTCGGCTTTCGGGTGGTCCTACCCGCCCGACATGAAAGTTCGTCGGTCGGTCAAAACGCCTACAAACGTCCAGTTGGTCGTTCGAACGGTCGTGGCTTTTAAGGCCGCCGCGATGTTATCTTTCAACGAGATAACGCACCACCGGACGTCACCGTGTTTTCCTGACCGATCTCTACACAGACGGTGTTCGACTGTTGTCCTGGATAGCACGTTCTCTAGATCTCTCACTCAGTCGAAACATCTGGTCATGGGTTGCCACGTGGCTACCACGTCGTCACCCGCCAGCCACTACGACTGATGAAATATGGTGTAGGGTAAAGCTGGTATAGCTGACGCGGATACGAGAGAAGATGCACTTCCGTTTTCATATTTGCCGGTATGTGGTACCACCAGTTTGCTGATAGCGAGGTATTAGTTGTATAGGACAGACGTGCTGAACATTCTGTAGAATATGTGAGCATATTCGTAGGTTTCAGGAGGGAATTTTATCACTGACTGGTCGAGCTAAGTGTTTGAAATTTCACGTAGTGCCGTGTTGTTATATAATGGGAATGCAAAGGAATTAGCGAAAACCGAATGATCCAAGCGATAGATTAATGATAAGACTGTGTTGAGTATGTAATACTAGTCAGATATTTTTACATCGGAAAGACAAGGTACGTCTTCTTCACTACCGCTTTAGGACAGATGACGCATGAAAGCAGTAGGAGAGAAGTGGCAAAGCTAAAACGGGTATCAATTTATTGTGCTGAGATTTCGCGCTTATGGTGTGGTACAGATTGTCTAAACCACATGTGTTGTGCTTGCAGGTTAAACACATAATGTAATATTGTAACTTTAATTTGCTATGCTGAAATCGGTGCTAATTGACAATGAAAGTGGGTTAAAAGCCGTGATCTGTCTGGGGACGTTAACCGTGGATTACTGGGCAACTGTTTCATTAGATATTTAGTCTAGGTTTACCAAGCAGACTAACATTAATGATAATCTTTTAATAGTCATACAAAACCGGTAAAATATATATATAAAAAGGAGAATTTAAATAAAAAGAAAGAAATCAGTTTATATTTGGAAATTTATTTTAAGATTGTTCATTGAAATTTCAGCATATTATACGTGAGTTATAACTGAGCTGGTGCCTTATTTACGATTGAAAAGAATGTGAGATTGTAATCTTACGGAACACATAAAATATGGAGCCAAGATTTGGAGACTGGATACAACACTCCATTCATAAAATAACACACGAAGAACATTGAAACATAAGCAAGAAGAAATTAACCACAACCAACAGATTCAGTTTTACCCAAAGAAATTACGTTCATACCACAATCCTGTCCGTCATGTAATTACCACACACTGGTATACTAAATTCATATTAACTCTTTGTGAAGTCTTCGCAAAAAGAATAGCTGAGGGCTACTTTGATGATTACACCACATGCTTCACGTGGTCAACTTGGTTTACACAAAGCGTACAACTCCACAATAATTTTGATAATTAAAATAAATTAGATCGAAAAGCAATTGACAAAAGAAAAACCTTGAACTGGTTACTAACGTCTTACTATTAACCTGATGGGTCAAACAGTTATATAAGCACGTGGTACTGGTCTCGCAAAGTACACCCCACGTGGGTTGAACATAAAGAAAAGCATAAAGAAAAGTTGCTATATTAAAAAAATATTCTCAAGACGAGACGTTATAATCTCACGCACATTCGGATTTAAGATTGATGAACTTAGTTAGAGTTACTGATCAACACGTGGTTCCACTTTACTCACAAAGTAGTAACAAAGCAACTACCGGAAAATAATCTGAACTTCACACGATAATTACACTGCGCTGCAATTTAAGATAACATCGGATATTTTAGACCTAAACCCGAAATAAAGGTGATTAAATTTTCAGTTAGGCTGAACTCAAGAAATCCATTGTCCTACGGACTTAACAGACACACGCTTAGCCGGAGATCTTACCACTTCAGACGCTCGCCACGGCCACACTGCAACTGCCCTACTGCCCAGCGTGCTTCCTGAGGGTGGCTCCCAAAGACCAACGGAAGTGGCCAGAGGGGCAGCTTCCTATACCAACATGACAACGGACGGACAGGACCATACTAAGGATAGAAACCTCTTTGCTTTTAGGAAGCGTAGCTACCTGTTCCGACGTTGGTCCTACTGTTCTCTAGCAGACAGCCTTGTCTACTACCCTCAAGCATGCAACTAGAAATACATATGCTCATTCATCCTCTCACACAAAAGGGAAGGGGGATGACAGTATCTTATCATATACAGTATATAAAAGAAAGCGGATGTAGGTTCCGTATGAGACTGTGTGACATGAATTACATATAAGAATTACATATAAACTGTGCTTTAAAGTGTAGTAGTGTGACAGATCGTTCTTGTTTATGTGTAAAAGTAACATGTTCCACTGCTCAGTCTCCTCCCAGATAGTCAGAAACGCCACAGTACATTTAGAAGAGGAATTTATTCCATAAATGGCAACAGATTTAAGAAATTAAACATGAAAGGAATCCAACAGAGACCTTTCAATAATGAATATTATATTCGGATGACGAATCGAGCTTCTTGGAGTGAAACTAATTTGAGAAGTGGGGACAACGCTGTAGTGATTCAGCAGGATTCAATGACGATGAATGTATAGAATGTCTGGAACTTTATTCTGAAACCCGATCCATAGCTGACTGGTTACAGTGTGTAGTGCGCAAACGGTGGTTGCATGAAGATTATTCAGCTTACAAATAAAGCGTGTACGTTTCGTGGAAGAAACAAAAAGCATCGAAAATTACAGTTATACAAAAGTAGAACAATACTCCTTCCCTATCTTGCAATTTATTCGTTTGTTTAGTTGCCCATCTATGTACAGTTTTTACGTTTGTATCGGTTGACACATGCTTTTGTAATATTTAAGTGTTATTCTGACTTCTTCATTGCTTTCACTGTCTTGAAATTGTAACGAAAGCTTCCTACGCCGGTTGTAAACGAGCAGGCTAGACTTGTCTTTGTAAGTAAACGAAGCAGTTACGAAGTACGAACAAGAGACATTTATCTTAACCGTGGAACGTCATCTTACTCACCCGAGGACAGTTTGTAACATTCAGTCTTTTTAGATAGTGTACCAAATTCCAGTTTCATTGGTGAATTTAGAGACATGATCTTTTCCTCAAAGACGAAAAGTGTGTGCCAAAGATTTGGCAAGCATTTATACATTTACATATGCATTTTTACGGGATTGAGACGATGTTTTCGAAATATGTGTCATCTATCTTCGCTTTACCCGAGAGGTGAAGCAGGATGGAACGACGTGCCCGTGTCTGTCATCCCAACGCAATTACACTCGGTGCTCAGTCGGGTGAGGTCCATTGTTGCTACTATACGTGGCAATTCACTGCACTTAACTTCGCTCCCTGTATTCCCCAAATTCATCGACAAATTTAACAATACATTCTTCTTACCGTACTTCACACGCGCAAGTATAATTTCGTTACCAGTAATCCCTAGTGGTACTGCAACGTGATGGCCACCCGGAAAATTCTCAATAGCCTTGCTTGCAAGTCGTCGTTGGAGTTCATCCCATACTCGATGTAATACGTTAGTTTCAGTTCCTTCTAAGGCAGTGCTGATGAGATCTCGAAGACATAGATTTCTTACTGACCGAGGCACAAAGTCTTTATCTTTCACACAGCTCCAGGCAAAGAAATAAGTCGGGTGGGCGTCGAGGTCATGAGAGTTTCCAGTCACTGTCGCCGCCACGGCCGATCCAGTGGGTTATTAGTGTTGCGTTTAACAGTTTATGTATATCAAGATGAAGGTGTGCGGAACAGAACATGTTTATAAATGGAGTGCACACTGTCGGTCTATAGTTACAGGATGAGCCAATTGTTCAGCATGCCCATGTACACATGTTTTCTAAGGTCTGTCCCTTGAAAAAAAAAAAAAAAATAGCCTTTTCCATTTGGAGTTGTAACTGTCTTGCAACCTCTACGCTAAAACTGAACTGGAAGCGATTCATTTTGTCCCCAGCTTCAGAGATCTGTAGCTACTGCAGGCAGTAAGACCATTGCTTCCATCGTCTCCAGCTTATCTTCCCACGCGCTGTTTGCGGGTGGAACGGTAGAGAAATAACTTAAAGCTGGTTCGATGAACCGTCTACCAGGGACTTAACTGCGAACTGCGGAGTAGTCATGTAGATGTAGACAGACGGCTCTGTAATATTAAGCAGTCTGACATATGCACAGTGTGTGGTCAGTTGTTATCAGTTGTGAGACAGCATTCTAGTTGCCTTTCAGTCAACACTTTGACATGTTCGCACACTTTCTGTGTGATCTACAGCTACACCTATTGCTACATCTATATTCTACAAATCACAGTGAAGTACATGGCAGAGGTACTTCCTATTGTATCAGTTATTAGGTTTTCTTCCCGTTCCATTCACATATGGAGGGCGGGAAGAATGATTGTTTGAACGCCTCTGCGTGTGCTGCAGCTATTCTCCTATTGTCCTCATGATCCCTATGTTAGCGATACGCAGGGGGTTGTAGTACATTCCTAGAGTCAGCATTTGAAGCCACTTGTTTAAACTTTCTTAGTAGACGTCCTCGTCATAGTTTTCGTCTATCTCCAAGAGTCTGTCAGTTCAGTTTCTTCAGGATCCCTGCGACACTCTCCGACGGGTCAAACAAACCTATTGTCACTCGTGCTGCCCTTCTCTGTATACTTACAGTACCCCTGTTATTCATATCTGGAACAGGTTCCACACACTTCAGCGATATTCTAGAATGGGTCGCACGAGTGATTTGTAAGCTATGTCCTTTATAGATCCATTGTACTTCCCCAGTATTCTCCGACTACCAAAACAACAGGGCTGTGTTACTGGACTGAGTTCCTGGACACCCAAAAAGCCTTCGATCGTCTCCGGGGCAACGGCTTCACGCTGGTTTCCCCGACGGACTCTTATGTCTGATATATTCACACCTCATGAACAGAAGTTTCAACAATGTAATTTAGAGCCGGCCGTTATGGCCTACCGGTTCTAGGCGCTTCAGTCCGGAACCGCGCTGCCACTACGGTCGCAGGTTCGAACCCTGCCTCGGACATGGATGTGTGTGATGTCCTTAGGTTAGTTAGGTTTAAGTAGTTCTAAGTCTGGGGGACTGATGACTTCAGATGTTAAGTCACATAGTGCTTAGAGCCATTTGAACCATTTCAACCCCAGTATTCTACTAATAAACAGAAGTTTACCACCTGCCTTACCCACAATTGAACCTATTTCATATCCCTACAAAGTGTTACACCCAGATATTTGTACGAGTTGGCCGAGTCCAACTGTGGTTCAGATGGCTCTGAGCACTATGGGACTTAACAACTGTGGTCATCAGTCCCCTAGAACTTAGAACTACTTAAACCTAACTAACCTAAGGACATCACACACATCCATGTCCGAAGCAGAAGTCGAACCTGCGACCGTAGCGGTCGCGCGGTTCCGGACAGAGCGCCTAGAACCGCTAGACCACCGCGGCCGGCGTCCAACTGTGACTCACTGATATTATGTTCATAGGACACTACGTTTTCTCGTTTTGCTAAGTGCACAGTTTTACATTTCTGAACATTTAAAGCAAGTTGCCGATCTTTGCACCACTTCGAAATCTTATCAAGATCTTACTGAATATTTATGCAGCTTCTTTCAAACAGTACATTGATTATAGATAACTGCATCATTTGCAAAAAGGATAAATAATTAATACCCTCCTCGTCAGAAAATTGCACTTACCAAGTAATGATCCTAGCTCCTATCGAAGAAGTTCCCCTGGCTATCTATACACAGCTACCAACTCTTCTTGAGGTCTTGGAAGCAAGCAGGGAAATTTTCAACTGCGATGCTTGTAAGCTCATTTGCCACAGCCTGTTGGATGTCTTCGATATCCTGATGAAACTTTCCCTTCGGCCACCTTTTCACTCGCGGAAACAAGAAAAAATCGCAAGGTTGGGCGGATGTAGGAGGCAGTAACAGAATGTCTTGCCAGATACTCGGTAACAGATAAATCAGTATGGGTCTTTGCATTGTCATGCTGTAAGAACTAGTTCTGAGAACGCCAAAAATCAGGACGGTGACGTCGAATTACTTGTCTCAAACGTTTCAAGACTTCGATGTAAAGAGTTTAGTTCACTGCTTAACCTGGAGGAACATATTCATGGTGAACTAATCCTTTACTATCAAAGAATGGGATCAAAATTGTCTTCGTTCTCGAAGGTTGTCATTTGACTTTTTTCGAGGCTGGTGATCCAGGACTCTGCCACTCAGCAATTTGACGCTTCGTGAGGATCATACTGGTAACACCAACTTTCATCCCCAGCTATAATCTTTGGCACAAAAATGGGATCTCGTCTGCCTCTATCCATTAGTTCAGTAAAAACTCTTTGTCTTTCCTCCTTCTGTTAGCGTGTGAGAGACGAGTTTTGCAACAAGTTTCCTTTTCCCTAAATCTTCGCGTAATGTCTTATGACACACATAGTGTTTCAAATTAAGTTCTTCTGATTTCGCACCCATACTTCTTACAATAACTGCCTTACACGCTTCATGTTTGCGCCAGTATGTGCTATAAATGGACGATCAGTTCTCGATCGTCTTCCTATGAATGTCTGCCTTCAAGAAACTTTGTGCCACTCGAAAACACGACTTACTGAAAGTGTCTCGCCTGCATGTACTTGCTTAATCATTGTCCACGTTTCATTAGGGGTTGTCCCGAGTTTAATAGAATTTACTGTTAACTCTTTGCTCACAATCAGCATCCATTGTGTCACCGTGACTAACGTGCCAAGAACCCAAACAGTGTGTTGCTAAGTACAGCCTTGACACCTAGTGAGTTTGCACGGAAACATGGCCAAGACCATTTCAAGGACGCACACCTACCAGGTAACATAAAAACAACATTTGTACCTTTTTAGTACTGCAGACTCAGAAATAAAATAAACCTGTCCTGGGAGGATACAACTTGAACAACAAGGGTCCCAACACACTTCCCTGGGGCACACCCGAAATTAATTTTAGATCTGACGATGACTTGCCTTCCACGATAACCCGCCACGTCCTCCCTACCACAAAGTCGTCAGTCGAGTCACAAATTTCGCTTAATACACCATATTATCATACTTTTGACAATAAGCGTAGACGTGGTACTGAGTTAAGTGTTTTTCGAAAATCAAGAACTACTACACTTACCTGACTGCCTTGATCCAAAGCTTTCAGTATGTCAAGTGAGAAAAGTGAGAGTTGGATTTCACATGATCGGTGTTTTCGAACTCCAAGCTTGTTGGCATGGATGAGATCATTCTATTCTAGATACCTCATTATGTTGGAGCTCCGAATATGTTCTAAGATTCTACAACAAATCGATATTAAGGATAATGGACGGTAGTTTTGTGGATCACTTCTACTGTCCTTCTAATAGACGGTTATGGCTTGTGTTTTCTTCCAACTACTGGGAACGGTTTTTTGTTCGAGGGCTGTACAATAGATCAATGCTTGAGGGATCTACAACAGATTATTGTTAGAGTTGGGGCTAACTCAGCCGCAAATTCAGTATACAATCTGATAGGAATTCCATCACACCCAGGAACTTTGTCCAGTTTTAACGATTTCAGCTGTTTCTCAACGCTACTGACACTAATACTCATTTCATTCACCTTCTCAGTGGTACGAGGATTAAACTGGGGCAATTCTCTTGGGTTTCCCTTTGTAAAGGATTATTTGAAGATGGAGTTAAGCGTTTCAGCTTTTGCTTTGCTACCCTCAATTTCAGTTCCTCTCTCATTCGCTAGGGACTGAACACTAACTTTGGAAGCACTAACAGCCTTTACGTACGACCAGAATTTCTTTGAGTTTTGTGAAAGATTATCTGACAATATTTACTATGGTACTCATTGAACGCTTAACGCATTACTCTCTTGATAGCCAAACACCTTTTATTCAGCATCGCTTTATCTGTAGTCCTATGCTTTGTTTTGCATCTATTATGTAGTACGCTCTGGTTCTTTAGAAGTTTCATTACAGTGACTGTCACCATGGAGGCTTCCTCCCATTATGAACTGTTCTACTGAGTACACATCTAGTCTTTTAAACTTGAGCCGTAGTTTCTCTACATGCTTCTGACCTGTGCTGAAAGTTTTAGGTTCCTCATTGAAATATGAAACCACTTATGTTTTATCTAGTTAACTGAACATATATATCTTTCTGTTTGTTTTAGTTATCATTTGTACGTTGGTAACTATTATTGCCACAACCGTGTCATTGCCATTGATACCTGTTTCAATATGAAGATCCTCAATTAAGATCATATCTATTTCTTGCTTTTAGATTCCGCGTATTTCTATCATGAGTGGGATTCCGAACTATCTGTTCTAGGTAGTTTTCAGAGAATGCATTCATTAATGTTTCACAGGATGTATCATGCCCATCACTAATAAAACTGTATTTTCCCAATTGATTGTTGAACCATTAAAGTCTTCACCGATGACTGGAGTATGATTGGGGGACAGCTTACGTAAAAGAGAACTGAGGTTTTGTCTAATGTTCTCGGTTACATCAATAGATGCGTCAGATGGGCGATAGAGGGATCCTATTACCATTTTATGCCCACCCCTGATACTGAGACTTGATCAAAGGTTGTCTAAAAGGTTGATAAAATACATCCTCTCCATTTCCCATTAGTCTATCCTTTCATCTTGCGGTACTTGACACGTCTCCGTTGCTGCATCTAGATCGACACAATACAACCTCTGTGAGGCGCGACAACGCGCGGTGAAGCTCCTCAGGGCGAACGCCACCGTATCAATCATTGTAAGTGGAGTCCACAGATGTGGGAACACTCGATCGCAAGGGTCGCAAAAAAGAAAAAAAAGGCCGGCCGGAGGAAACATCGGAATGGTTGCCAAGTAGTGTACTGAAAGTTACGGACGAGTATCGGAAGAATATTGGACAGTAACCCGCAAGCAGGGAATGTGATTCAATATTGAAGCATTCATGAAAGTTGAAGTTTTCTTCGAATCTCGTGGCATGACGTTCTTACTATAATTCAGTAACATTTTTCGACAAAGAGCGTAATAAACTAACACTGATATCTCAATATCAGAGGGGTGCTGCACACTACATGCCCACACGGAGCCAGGGGCGAACACTTGGACGGGCACTTGGCCGTCTCTTTCACATGGTTTTATAATTAATACAATAGCACAAATAGCGGGAATTTATGACTGAGTTGGTTATCTACTATGTTTAACTTGACAAAACAGAGCGGCTGACGGAGTTAAACATGAAATTTTCATCATCAGACGATAGTACTCGTTTTATACACTGAAGCGCCAAAGAAACTGATGTAGGTATGCGTATTCAAATACAGAGATATGTAAAAGGCAGAATAAGGCGCAGCGGTCGGCAACGCGTATACAACACAAGTGTCTGGCGCAGTTGTTAGATGGGTTACTGCTGCTGCAGTGGGAGGTTATCAAGATTTAAGTGAGTTTGAACGTGGTGTTATAGTCGATGTATGAGCGATGGGACACAGCATCTCCGAGGTAGCGCTGGAGTGGCGATTTTTCCGTACGACCATTTCACGAGTGTACCATGAATATAAGGAATCCGGTATCCTGCGAGAACGGGACCAAACGACGACGCATGGCAATCGTTTAACGTGACAGAAATGCAACCCTTCCGCAAATTGTTGCAGATTTTAATGCTGGGCTATCAACAAGTGCCAGCGTGCGAACCATTCAATGAAACATCATCGATATGGGCTTTCGGACCCGAAGGCCCACTCGTGTACCCTTGATGACTGCACGATACAAAGCTTTACGCCTCGAATGGGCCCGTCAACACGGACGACGGACTGTTGATGACTGGAAACATGTTACCTCGTCGGACGAGTCTCGTTTCAAATTGTATCGAGCTGATGGACGTGTATGGGTATGGAGATAATCTCATGAATCCATGGACCCTCCATGTCAGCAGGGGACTGTTCAAGCTGGTGGAGGCTCTGTAATGGTGTAAGGTGTGTGCAGTTGGAGTGATATGGGATCCCCGAAACGTCTAGATACTACTCTGACAGGTGATACGTACGTAAGCATCCTGTCTGATCACCTACATCCATTCATGTCCATTGTGTCCGCCCCCAGTAGCTGGGTGGTCAGCGCGACAGAATGTCAATCCCACGGGGCCGGGTTCGATTCCCAGCTGGGTCGGAAATTTTCTCTGCTCAGGGACTGGGTGTTGTGTTGTCCTAATCACCATCATTTCATCCCCATCGACGCGCAACTCGTCGAAGTGGCGTCAAATCGAAAGACTTGCACCCGGCGAATAGTCTACCCGACGGGAGGACCTAGTCACACGACATTTACATTTGTTCCATTGTGCATTTCGACGGACTTGGGCAATTCCAGCAGGACAATACGACACCCTAGCCGTCCAGAACTGCTACAGAGTGGCTCCAGGAACACTCTTCTGCTTGTGCCCACCAAACTCCCCAGACATGAGCATTATTGAGCATATCAGCGATGCCTTGCAACGTGCTGTTCAGAAGAGATCTCTATCCTGTCGTACTCTTACGGATTTTTGGACAGTCCTGCAGGATTCATGGTGCCAGTTCTCTCCAGCACTATTTCAGACATTAGTCGAATCCATGCCACGTCGTGCTGCGGCACTTCCGTGTGCTCCCGGAGGCCCTTCACGATATTAGGCAGGTGTACCAGTTTCTCTGGCTCTTTGGTGTATAACAACTCCTCCGTTCCATTTTACACGGTCTTATGTGGCGTATATATCGGTAATCAAAAAATGGTTCAAATGGCTCTGAGCACTATGGGACTCAACATCTTAGGTCATAAGTCCCCTAGAACTTAGAACTACTTAAACCTAAGGACATCACACACACCCATGCCCGAAGCAGGATTCGAACCTGCGACCGTAGCAGTCCCGCGGTTCCGGACTGCAGCGCCAGAACCGCTAGACCACCGCGGCCGGCTTATATCGGTAATCAAGTGCCATTATGATGTGATATAAAAATAATGTATCAGACATAATTATGAAGCATAAGGGCTCACCACGACCCTTTCGTATACAGCAATATGACGCATTACTCTCACACTGCCAGCTAAATGTCTTTTGACAATGGCACAGAATTTTCCATGTAGGTAACACTCACAAGAATTCATTTGTTCGTTAAAAGTGAGACGAGTTATTGTACTTCCTGACTACGATGCGTACAGTTTTCTCATGTACGTCACACCGCACTGACGACTGGAAGGAACCTTCAGGGTGGAAAGCGGTAGCAGTTAGCGCTAGTTAAAATAATTTGAGTAAATGGTATACACCACCCGACAAAAAAAAAAAAGAAAACAAAGTGTAGCAGCGAGAACGGGAGGAAAAAACGAAATGAATGTTCACAGACTGAGAGGGAGTGTGATATTATTTCATGGATTACAAAAATCGAGTTATGTTGTGAGGCGGTCATGTCATTTTGATTTTTGTGTGTTATCGATGTGCACGTCAGAGAGAACAAGTTACGTTGCTGTTTAACAATCTTTGGTATTGTCGTAGTTCAGTTTTTGCGTCTATAGTCTTTACTGAAGTGTGGTAGGTGATGGACGTATTCTGTAGCGCTGCGTTGACTTGCGATTGTATCTGCTAGATGAAGATAGATTGATTGTAAAGGACAGCAAGATGAATAAGATGTATGTATTAGACAGCGAAAAGGATATAGATTTTGAATAATGTTGTTATTTTTGAAGACAAGAAGTCTGAGGTGAGACTGCGCAGCTAGGAATGATTATTGTCAGCTATTTAACTTGTTCAGAGCTGAGAGAAAGACTACCCCACTTCCTTGAGTCATGCATTATTAACTGATTAAGCTGTTTGATTTTTATTGAAATTCTCTGTTAACTCATTGTTTACTTTTGTTAAGCATAGTATTGTTCAAGCCCATGTTATGTGTGAAGATCACGCTAAGTTTTACTCTGTCTATTTGAATATATACTTCATGAAAAGGAAGCAGTGGTTGGGGAAGGGAGTGAGACAGGGTTGTAGCCTCTCCCTGACGTTATTCAATCTGTATATTGAGCAAGCAATAAAGGAAACAAAAGAAAAATTTGGAGTAGGAATTAAAATCCATGGAGAAGAAATTAAAACTTTGAGGTTCGCCGATGACATTGTAATTCTGTCACAGACAGCAAAGGACCTGGAAGAGCAGTTGAACGGAATGGACAGTGTCTTGAAAGAAGGATAAAAGATGAACATCAACAAAAGCAAAACGAGGATAATGGAATGTAGTCGAATTAAATCGGGTGATGCTGAGGGAATTAGATTAGCAAATGAGACGCTTAAACTAGTAAATGAGTTTTCCTATTTGGGGAGCAAAATAACTGATCATGGTCGAAGTAGAGAGGATATAAAATGTAGACTGGCAATGGCAAGGAAGGCGTTCTGAAGAAGAGAAATTTGTTAACATCGAGAACAGATTTAGGTGTCAGGAAGTCTTTTCTGAAGGTATTTGTATGGAGTGTAGCCTTGTATGGAAGTGAAACATGGACGATAAATAGTTTAGACAAGAAGAGAATAGAAGCTTTTGAAATGTGGTGCTACACAAGGATGCTGAAGATTAGATGGGTAGATCACATGACTAATGAGGAGGTATTGAATAGAATTTGGGAGAAGAGAAATTTGTGGAACAACTTGACTAGAAGAAGGGATCGGTTGGTAGGACATGTTCTGAGGCATCAAGGGATCACCAATTTAGTATTGGAGGGCAGCGCGGAGGGTGAAAATCGTAGAGGGAGACCAAGAGATTAATAGACTAAACAGATTCAGAAGGATGTAGGTTGCAGTAAGTACAGGGAGATGAAGAAGTTTGCACAGGATAGAGAAGCATGGAGAGCTGCATCAAACCAGTCTCTGAACTGAAGACCACAACAACAAACTTCATTCTAAAATTGTTGTCTTGGAATATCATTTCATAGGAGTAGTTACCCTCTCCATCCCACTGTTTATCATTACGCACTATCACATCTCACAGTTTGAATATGGTTTGGAAATTTTTTTTAGAAACAGAAATCTAGCTTCGCCGTTGCCTGCTTGTTGTCTGAAGTTGTGTTTTCGAGAAACCTGCAACAATGTTGTCAAGAAGCGAGATAAGTGGCAATTTTGATTAGGGTCTGATTATTGTTTTACTTCCACTGCGCATGTAATATAAAGACAAGATGCATTCAGATCAGTTACAGTTCAGTTCATATTAGGTAGTTTAATAGACAAGCGTCAGCATACGAATTTAAGTTGGATAACAACCTGTGGGGACATAGTTTTGGTAATACGTAGACTCTTACAGAGTGGGAGGTAAAGTTGGGATAAATTTCAGACAGGAACAAATGTATTGGGGAAGTTATAACATTTACAAAGAACTTGACAATATGAGCCCACTTACCAGTACGGCTTTGCATTGTATCCTTACCTGACGATAGGGGCACTGGGACAGAGTTGCTGCCCGAGCTGGTGTCACATACGTTCTGTTGGCGACACACCTGAGGGTGTTGCCGGACACGCAGGCTTTTCGTAGAGACATGTGTCGTTTGTGGATGATCATTGTCCTGTTGAAACATGACACGACGATTCTGTCGCGTGAGAGGTAACACATGGCAACGCAGGATTTCCGTGACGTATCGCTTTGCCGTCAGATTCTCAATCTCTACCAGCCATTGCCTGAAGCCATAACAGTGGCCGCCACACTCGATAACTCCAGGAGTAAAAAGAAAGAAAAGAATGGGGCCTTTTCCCAGGTCACCATCGTACTCACCGACGGTGGTCATCCGGGGTAGGCCAGAACCGCGATACATCGCTAAACAAATGCTACGCCATTCATGTGTAGTTCATGGTTCCCGGTCAAGACACCACTCCAAACGCATCTGTTTCTGTTGTGGTGCTAACGGCAGCCTGTGTGTGGGGGTGGTAATTTCCTAGTCCGGCTGCTGCTAGTCTCTGACAAATAGCACGAGATGACACAAAAGTAACAGGGAGTTCATTAGTTGTTCTCTGCCGTAGAAGTGAAGGGGTTACGATGTGCTTCGTGCACGATACGGTGATCTTCTCTTGTTGTGGTCAGATGGCGTGGAGTGCAAACTTAACGACGAGTATGCCTGCCCTCAATTTCTCATGTAATCGGGACATAGTCACACCGACAGCCACAAAAACTGAACCCCGCACGATTCGACCAGCCGACCAAATGGAGACCCTGAATGAAGCCACTCTGAAATTCTGTCAGGAGCTGATAATGTTTTCTCACGCGAATACGCGGCATCTCCGTGTTCTTCACAGTGATCACTCGACGTCTGACGTTGTGCATATCCCTTATACATCCTACCAAGCCTAGTAACAACATTAAACACGAACAACACTAATTCTTAATCCACTTTGGTGACATTCGGCCATGTCTCCTGGCGATTCACTTCTTAACCATACTTGCGGCTGGTTTCTCCATAAACCGTAAACCTACACTACTGGCCATTAAAATTGTTACACCACGAAGATGACGTGCTACAGACGCGAAATTTAACCGACAGAAAGAAGATGTTGTGATATGCAAATAATTAGATTTTCAGAGCATTCACACAAGGTTGGCGCCGGTGGCGACACCTACAACGTGCTGACATGAGGAAAGTTTCCAACCGATTTCTCATACACAAACAGCAGTTGACCGGCGTTCTTTGGTGAAACGTTGTTGTGATGCCTCGTGTAAGGAGAAATGCGTACCATCACGTTTCCGACTTTGATAAAGGTCGGATTGTATCCTATCGCGATTGCAGTTTATCGTATCGTGGCATTGCTGCTCGCGTTGTTCGAGATCCAATGACTGTCAGCAGAATATGGAATCGGTGGGTTCAGGATGGTAATATGGAACGCCGTGCTGGATCCCAACTGCCTCGTCGACGGCAGTCAAGATAACAGGCATGTTATTCGCACGGCTGTAACGAATAGTGCAGCCACGTCTCGATCCCTGAGGCAACAGACAGGGACGTTTGCAAGACAACAACCATCTGCACGAACAGTTGGACGACGTTTGCAGCAGCATGGACTATCAGCTCGGAGACCATGGCTGCGGTTACCCTTGACGCTGCATCACACACAGGAGCGCCTGCGATGGTGTACTCAACGACGAACCTGGGTGCACGAATGGCAAAACGTTAGTTTTTTCGAATGTACCCAGGTTCTGTTTACAGCATCATGATGGTCGCATCCGTGTTTGGCGACATCGCGGTGAACCCATACTGGCGTATCACCCGGCGTGATGGTGTGGCGTGCCATTGGTTACACGTCTCGGTCACCTCTTGTTCGCATTGACGGCACTTTGAACAGTGGACGTTACGTTTCAGATGTGTTACGACCCGTGGCTCTACCCTTCGTTCGATCCCTGCTAAACCCTACATTTCAACAGGATAATGCACAACCGCATGTTTCAGGTCGTGTACGGGACTTTCTGGATACAGAAAATGTTCGACTGCTGCCCTGGTCAGCACATTCTCCAGATCTCTCACCAATTGAAAACGTCTGGTCAATGGTGGCCGAGCAACTGGCTCGTCACAATACGCCAGTCACTACTCTTGATGAACTGTGATATCGTGTTGAAGCTGCATGGGCAGCTGTACCTTTACACGCCATCCAAGCTCTGTTTGACTCAATGCACAGGAGTATGAAGGCCGTTATTACGGCCAGAGGTGGTTGTTCTGGGCACTGACTTCTCAGGATCTGTGCACCCAAATAGCGTGAAAATGTAATCACACGTAAGTTCTAGTATAATATATTTGTCCAATGAATAACCGTTTATCATCTGCATTTCTTATTGGTGTAGCAATTTTAATGGCCAGTAGTATATGAGAGAGAGAGAGAGAGAGAGAGAGAGAGAGAGAGAATAAACACGTATATCTGCATAAATACAGTTATACAGTTTTGCAAGCCACTGTATAGTGTGCAGTGAAGGTTACTCGTACAAGAGTACAATATCGCATTTCCTCCAAAAGTTTTCATTTAATTTAGTTGATCATCTGGTCTGATGTCCTGTATCCTGTACACACATATTTTGTTTACTGTGCGACAACGTGAAACTGTATCCAACGCAGAACCAGACCATCGCCGGAATATTTTTATTCCTCCATGAATTTTATTGTAAATAATCCAATGCAGGTGAAAAGGAGCAATGATGTGCATAATTACAATACCAGATGGAAAAATGACATTCATTATTTGAGATTATGGTTGTCTTCAGGCCAAAAAGGGATGTGCACTGCTGCCACCAGAGTCTTTGACTGGATACCCAATGACAAAAAAATGCCTCGCAGATAGCAAGCTGAAAAACTTTGTTCTCCACAAGTCCTCCTGTTCCGTGAGCGGAATTTAAATTTTTGTAATGTGTGAAAGGCGGTGGGTAGGAATTATACACTCATATCCGAGTATATTAAAATGAAGAGACGGGGAGGGAGAGCCACTTATAAACTGTAAGCTTGTAGCCATATATACACATGAGTGTGTAATGTGGATGTAAAATGACTCGTTTTACATCACTACGATTAATTGTATAAATGATCAATGCAACATGAAATCAGTCAAGCAATCAACCAACCAATCATGATTTAGTTTATTTCAGAATATTGCATATTCCCTACCTAAGCCACATAGTAATCACACGGTTGATTAAAAGTTGATTTATCACCAACAGCCTCTTCAGATCGAGTTATTGTATTTCAATTCTGTCATTTTTACTGAATGAGGGATCGTGCGTCTGTCAAGTTTTTTTTTATTATTTTTTTAAATTTAAATCCGTCCTGTCGCAGCATAATAAATCAGATCTGATTTTACATTTGCTATTTATTTTGTGGAAGTCCGTTTAGTTTCTTGTATGGGATTTGCTTGATGACTGCAGCGTGTTATCGGGAAATGCGTCGTGCATATGATACTGTGATTGACATTATTGATCATTATGTGGTAGAAGCAACTCATTTAAAAGATCCAGGATTTGCCTTGGCAGTACCTTAAGAGGATGTTCCAATTTGAATGACATGTGACTTCAGTATTGAAGTATCTATTAGTGGACAGCCTAGGAAATAACATGTTCTCCAGACGACTTCTGGTAACACCCGAAACCGGTAATTTTGCGTAATTATCGTGTGCACTAGTTGTTGATCAATATTCCAATGACAGAATTACACATCCAAAATATTTTCATTTAAGCTAGTTACCTTCCATTACTGATAAATTATTATGACTCACTGATCCGTCTATGCCACCAACCCACATCCCTATCAACTACAGAGGGTGCTCATGAAGTTTTTAGTCATCACACAGAAAAAAGCAAAGTCATGTAATCAATATGTTGACTGTCTGCAGCTACATGTCTGCACTCACAGTGCATACTGAAATCCCTCAGCTTCAGTACCGTAGTCGCCACTGCGGAATGAAAACGAAACGGCGCAACTTGTCTCTACATTGAGGTGGCAAAAGTCACAGCATGCCTCCTAATATCGTGTCAGAGCTCCTTCTGCCCTGCGTAGTGTAGCGACTCGACGCAGCGTTGACTCAACAAGTCGATGGAAGTCCCTGGAGAAATATTGAGCCGTGCTGCCTTTACAGCCGTCCATAAATGCCAAGTGTTGCCGGTGCAGGATTTTGTGCACGAGTTGACCTCTCGATAAAGTCCCATAAGTATTCGATGGCATTCATGTAGGGCGAGCTGGCTGGCCAAATCATTCGGTCGAATTGTCCAGAATGTTCTTCAAACCAATAGCGAACAGTTGTTGCCCAGTGACATGGCGCATTGTCATCCACAAAAATTCCAACGTCGTTTGAAAACATGAAGTCCACGAATGGCTGCAGATGGTCTCCATGTAGCCAGACATAACCGTTTCCAGTCACTGATCGATTCCGTTGGACCAGAGGATCCAGTCCATTCCACATAAATGTCCAACCACGTTGGAGCCACCAACACCTTACAAAGTGCCCTGTTACCGACCTGTGTCCGTGGCTTCTTGGGGTCTACGGCACTCCCGAATTCTACCATCAGCCCCTTACCAGCTGCTGTCATAGCTGTGCGTCCCACATTGATTTCTGCGGCTATTTCAAGCAGCGTTGCCTGTCTGTCAGCACTGACAACTCTACGCAAACGCCGCAGCTCTCGGTCGTTAAGTGAAGGGCGTCCGCCACTTGCGGTGGGGCGGGGTTAAAAAAAAATATATCGTTCGTCGTACTGTTCAAAATAAACGTCCACCTACCTCATTACGGCTTCTGCTCGACGTCCCCTCACTCTGCAAGCGCATACACTAGACGGCGAAAAACCAGCGTTCAAGAAAACGGCGCCTAATATCTGTCCTGCAAAGTCTGCGTAAACTCTAGTAATATTTCAGTTCCTGCAATCTCACATATATTAAGATTTCGGGTAGTGATATGATGCATTTTTTTCTCACAGTAAATGTTCAAAAAATTTGTAGGTAAGCCTTTTTTATTCCTTCTAGCAAACATGAAAATGGTCTATCACGTCTGCATTTACCTAACTAACGTATCTATAGTTCTCTGTTCACACTTAATACAACCAATTTCACGCGCAAAGTAACCAGAAATTTACACAAGTCCAACCCGATTGATGACGCGATCTCACAGTCACAGATCCGCTATTATAAATGAGTTTCACATTCGGCCCTTTTCAATGGGTTTCTTTAAAAGAAACTGCTCACCAAATACTCCATAACAGAATACAGAATACGCCACACGGAATTTTCATAAAGTCTGAAAGTTCACACGCGACTAACTTTCCAACAAAACACTCCCGAAACTCCATACTTTCATCAAACTGTTCGTAACTGCATCAGCGTTAGTCAAGACACGTATTCAATGCGAGTAACTCAATATTCCTTTATTTTACACATAATGAGAATCATCACATTTAACATGTCCTTCCACATCTGAAGCTGGCAAGCGACTCTCCCGATACTGCCTCACTCACAGCATATACACTCCTGGAAATTGAAATAAGAACACCGTGAATTCATTGTCCCAGGAAGGCGAAACTTTATTGACACATTCCTGGGGTCAGATACATCACATGATCACACTGACAGAACCACAGGCACATAGACACAGGCAACAGAGCATGCACAATGTCGGCACTAGTACAGTGTATATCCACCTTTCGCAGCAATGCAGGCTGCTATTCTCCCATGGAGACGATCGTAGAGATGCTGGATGTAGTCCTGTGGAACGGCTTGCCATGCCATTTCCACCTGGCGCCTCAGTTGGACCAGCGTTCGTGCTGGACGTGCAGACCGCGTGAGACGACGGTTCATCCAGTCCCAAACATGCTCAATGGGGGACAGATCCGGAGATCTTGCTAGCCAGGGTAGTTGACTTACACCTTCTAGAGCACGTTGGGTGGCACGGGATACATGCGGACGTGCATTGTCCTGTTGGAACAGCAAGTTCCCTTGCCGGTCTAGGAGTGGTAGAACGATGGGTTCGATGACGGTTTGGATGTACCGTGCACTATTCAGTGTCCCCTCGACGATCACCAGTGGTGTACGGCCAGTGTAGGAGATCGCTCCCCACACCATGATGCCGGGTGTTGGCCCTGTGTGCCTCGGTCGTATGCAGTCCTAATTGTGGCGCTCACCTGCACGGCGCCAAACACGCATACGACCATCATTGGCACCAAGGCAGAAGCGACTCTCATCGCTGAAGACGACACGTCTCCATTCGTCCCTCCATTCACGCCTGTCGCGACACCACTGGAGGCGGGCAGCACGATGTTGGGGCGTGAGCGGAAGACGGCCTAACGGTGTGCGGGACCGTAGCCCAGCTTCATGGAGACGGTTGCGAATGGTCCTCGCCGATACCCCAGGAGCAACAGTGTCCCTAATTTGCTGGGAAGTGGCGGTGCGGTCCCCTACGGCACTGCGTAGGATCCTACGGTCTTGGCGTGCATCCGTGCGTCGCTGCGGTCCGGTCCCAGGTCGACGGGCACGTGCACCTTCCGCCGACCACTGGCGACAACATCGATGTACTGTGGAGACCTCACGCCCCACGTGTTGAGCAATTCGGCGGTACGTCCACCCGGCCTCCGGCATGCCCACTATACGCCCTCGCTCAAAGTCCGTCAACTGCACATACGGTTCACGTCCACGCTGTCGCGGCATGCTACCAGTGTTAAAGACTGCGATGGAGCTCCGTATGTCACGGCAAACTGGCTGACACTGACGGCGGCGGTGCACAAATGCTGCGCAGCTAGCGCCATTCGACGGCCAACACCGCGGTTCCTGGTGTGTCCGCTGTGCCGTGCGTGTGATCATTGCTTGTACAGCCCTCTCGCAGTGTCCGGAGCAAGTATGGTGGGTCTGACACACCGATGTCATTGTGTTCTTTTTTCCATTTCCAGGAGCGTATAACTAGCTGTGCGCGGGAATTACTTAATTCTGATTGGTTGATCAGTCTGACGGACCAATCAGAATGATCCTTCGAGATCGTTCTCACGGCAAAACTCGCCTAAGGCAATCACTGTCCAGAAAGTAATTTACGTCATCCAAAAATGCAAATACTAAAACAAAACGAAATAAAATTAATCTTGAAAATAATTTAGCCGCGTAGGATTAGCCGAGCGGTCTAAGGTGCTGCAGTCATGGACGGTGCGGTTGGTCCCGGCGGAGGTTCGAGTCCTCCCTCGGGCATGGGTGTGTGTGTTTGTCCTTAGGATAATTTAGGTTAAGTAGTGTGTAAGCTTAGGGACTGATGACCTTAGCAATTAAATCCCATAAGATTTCACACACATTTGAACATTTTTGAAAATAATTTAGAAAACGATTGCACTTTAAACTGATATTCTGGCTACCTTCTTACAAAAGCAGTCACCCCTAGATATACATCATCAGCAATGTGGGTAAATTACATCATTCCCACATGCCAATTACGTAATGTTGTACATAATATAATACTGAAGTTTTTCATATGTCTCACATACACACTCTCACTCATTCTCATTTATTCACACAACATAATAAACAGATACTAACTTTTTTGAATTTTTTGATACTAAGAAATGAAGAAAATTTAAATTTTTGAAAATAAAAATCCAAACTAATTGATTTGATATATTGAGAAATCTGTGAATGTTTCAAATGGTAACAAAACACAAACTGTAATCGTTCCTAACTGAATTTTTCACCACAAGTGTCGGTTTGGTGGGTTTTAGGTAATTTTCTGAATCTCCGAAACTATTATATGTACAGCTTTGAAATTTGGAGGAGATCTTCTTCTGAATAACAAAAAAATAGTATACCAAGTTTGAAAATAATCGGTTAATATTTAATATGTTTTATTTGGAGTCATAGGGGGTATGAATATACGGTCGTTCTAAGTGACACGAAGCCCATTCTCACGCTGGCTAGTAGCGACAGATGTGCTATGAGTCATGGCTAAGACAAGTTTGCAGCCTCCTGAATATTCACCGGGCTGCTCGTTTATGTATCTTACTGCAATAAATGTTATCCCATAATAACTTGCGACATCACACACTACGTTGTCTGTGGTGAGATAATGCCAGAAATCTGGTATTCTCGGCACATTCTAGATACTGTGGATCTCGCAATATTGAATTCCCTAACGATTTACCGAACAGACTGTCCCATTCGCTTAGCTCTAACTACCATTCCACGTTCAGCGTCTGTTAGTTCCCGTCATGCTGCTATAATCACGTCGGAAACCTCTCCACATTAATCACCGGTGTACAAATGATAGCTCCGCCAATGCACTGCCCTTTTATTAACTTATGCACGCGATACTACAGCCATATCGCTACCCCATGACTTTTGTCACCTGATTTTGTTTCTGCTCTAACGGCGTGCTGCGAGATGACTATGACGCAGGGATTTCTGTATGCAGCCGGATTACGGACATGTAATTGAAACCAAACAAAATATTGATTACATAACTTCGTTACTTGGAACTCATAATTAAAACTTTACAATTAACCATTATAGATTAGTTCTTGCCGTTGGGATTTACTTTCAGGTCCTCGCATTTTCAGGGTATTGTTCCCTATCGTTACCCATTCACTGCTGAATTAAAGCCTGTTTCGTTCTGTCGCATGTCACTAGGTTCTATATCTTTATTGATTCACGGTGTCCCAGCCGCCTTCTTGACGTCATCTCTTGTAGGGTCATGTAATGCTTTATTTGTACACTTAAGCTCTCCAGGAAAGGATTTTGTGAGTCCACCTATAGCGAACCTTGCCGCGGTACCTGGGCGACTCGCTGTCACTTCAGATTGGCATTTCTCCTTTGTCCACCTGTCAGCCGTGTTTTCCCGCCGTTTAAGTTCTGCCCTAAAGTGACGTCCAGCACCCACCTCCATCGTTTTCTCGACACGCTGCACTTTATCAGCGCTCACCTTGGTGGGATGGAGCTAATGTCTCTGCACTGTACGCTGTTGGCGGAATTCTACCCTTCCGTTTCCAGCATCATTGGAATATCTTTGTTGTTCAAGGTAAACTGAAGAAAATAACGAAATTTCACCTGTTGCTCATATACAACACAGTAAGAAGAATGCATGATTAAGTTTGTAGTGATTGGAAGGTATGTAAATTGGTTCAAATGGCTCTAAGCACTATGGGTTCAAATGGTTAAAATGGCTCTGAGCACTATGGGACTTAACTTCTGAGGTCATCAGTCCCCTAGAACTTAGAACTACTTAAACCTAACTAACCTAAGGACATCACACACATCCATGCCCCAGACAGGATTCGAACCTGCGATCGTAGCGGTCGCACGGTACCCGACTGTAGCGCCTAGAACCGCTCGGCCACTCCGGCCGGCTTGGAACAACAAACCATAGTCTCGGTAGGCGATGATCCAGCCGCTGGTAGACGTCCTATGGAAGCACTAAATAAGCACGCAAACAACGCTATACCAGCGAACTGCTGAACTACAGTAAGTCTCAAGGGCTTAGCCAACTGCACTCATACAACCAACTAATCGGAAAAAGCAGGGAAGCCAAACATACAAGTCATAAACTAACCCCACACGACTCTACACAACGAGCGGTCAATTTTATAGTTAAACTGACTATTCATATGGTGACCCGATGTGTTACAGGTGCACTGACGCTGCAACTGGCCCTGTAGTTGTCGAAGATCAGCTACAACGGTAATATCTCTCTAGTAATGACCTCCAACATCGAAACATGAACTATAGCTACTGGCACAGACCCGTCAGTAGACCTACTATCCCCCAAAGTTATCACAGAGTCTTTTTTTTTCCCTCTGCCCTCAGACCCCTACCCTTCAATGCCTTTCTGTCAGCCATCTCCTCTATGGGACCTTATTAGCGAGTGATCGTACCCAGACGTACAGGCGCTTCACAAACCCGCATTCTGTGACTACTACATTCGAATACTAAACCATATTGCGGAGGTGACAGTAGAACTTTTTTTGATGGTCACTATGCTAGTGCGAGCGTGGAGAGCGTCCACTCCCTAGGGGAAAAAAAAAGAAATCCTCCTTCCACGAGACATAACACGATCTTCTCAGCAATAATTAATATTCAAATGCAATTCCCGAATGGGAAACGCTTTCCTTTCGTATAGAATGTAGATAACGTTGCTCCCTCTGTATTTCTCACTGAAATATTGATCGTTTGATCACCGAAGCATGTCATGCTGATTTGACATTTGTGGTATGACGCCTTCATCGTGTCACAGTTTTAATGGCCAGTAGCGTATTTATTATTGCTGTGACCTAACAATGCATGTGTAAATTGAATTGCAAAGACGTTCTGAAATTACGAGAAACAAATTTAACCAGCAAATTCGGAAGAATGAGAAGAAGCATACATCTGTATAATTTTAGCAAAGGAAAATTTCGGATCAGTAATAAGATTCAAAGCAAGTAGTGATGTGACAAAAACTGAAAGGAGATCATGTAAAGCTTTCAGTAAGTAATGAAATAAGATACAAAAAGCAAAGACTCCAAATTTCGGGCCACTAAGCTTTTATAATATCAAATTACAGCTTACTACAGGAACTGAATTGCCGTCTACCAGAAAAATAACTAACGTCAAACATTGTGGCTCTCTTGAGGGTTGGGACACATACAAATATACATCTGCCTGTTGGAGATAATCAAAATGCTGTAGATGAACTCGCCTTGTAGGACCGCGCGTAATCGAAACGAAGTCAGCTGTGTTTAACAGAAGGTCGAAGATGTCATTCCTCACAGTGAGACAGCTGCTGAGCAAAAAAACACGGTTCCTGATATTGGCAACAAACAGTTCAAATGTCTTTTCTGCAACAAATATTGACTGGATCATAATGCTTCACATAAAGACACACAAAGGTATGAAAATCAAACGCAAACGATTCAGTATTTGCTAACCACTTTCCCGACGGACTATGATGCAACAAACGTAAAGAAAGACTAGACGATCCTCAAAATAAGCGGGAATCAAAAACTGATCACACACTGAGAAATATTGTACTTACATAGGTCGTAGTCTACAGAAACATACCGATAATCACAAGCAAAGTGTCACAATTTCTTTCATCACACTTCCAAATAAACTGCGTCTCTGGCACTCGATGCACTTTTGTTTTCCCAAAATACACTGTACTTACATGCACGCGACGAACAACCAAATACACGATAATGGCTACAAAAAATTCGTCGAAACAAAAGACCAAAGACAGCGGGGTTGCTTAAGCACTTGCGCAATTGTACACAAGTCACGAAAGAGATAAAGAGGCAGTTAACTGCAGTTATTTTTCAACCCCCTGGGAAAGATGGATAGACAGCGCCGAAGGTATTAAAGACTGAACAAGTACCGTAAGCTGCTACACTGCACTTTTTCAGGACTCCTCCGAACAGACGCGATGCGTATTTTGTGGCAGTCCCTTCATCTCAGAGTAACATTCCCAGCCAATATATTCTATTCTCTGTCTTACCGTACAATTTCTATTCTCTATAGATCCGTCTAGCACCATGGAAGTTTTTCTGTGACATTTCACATATGTCACTGTATTCCTTGCTGTGGTTATTCTTTTCCGTATGTACCTTTCTCCATCGATTTTTCGTAGAACCTCTGCATGTACCTTATTAAAACCTAATTTTCAGCAACCTTGTATACCACTCTTCAAACAGTTTCATTCTCTTCTTTTCCGGTTTTCCCACAGTGTGTGATTAATTTCCAGACACTGTTGTGCTCCAGACGTATATTCTCGACAATTAAAGCCTTTGTTTGATACTAATATACTTCCTTTGGGGAGATTGCGCTCTTTTTCCGTGCCAGTCCCATTGTTATATCCTAATACTTTCCTTCGTCGTGCGTTGTTTTTGTTTCAGAAATAGCTGAATTCTTTCGTTTCACATTCATTTGATATTAAGTTTACCGTTAATCTGTTTTCTGTTGCTTCCTTATACTGTCGTCGTTCATTGTTTTATTCTCAATCCATTTTCTGTGTTCAGTAGACTGTTCATGCCATTCAACAGGTCCTGCAATTGTTCCTCATTTTGACAGAACAGAGTAATGTCATCAGCGAACTTTATCATTTATATCCTTTCATTCTTAATTTTAATCCTTTTCCGGAACCTTTCTATTACCTGCATTGCACTGTACTGCGCTATTTGACTTATTTAATTCTATCGCATACTCGTGAAGAATTAATGAAACGGAGCGCCCCTGATAGTCTGTGGACTGCTCCTACCAGAGTGTTTGGCGTGCAGCGTACACGACCGCTGCAGGGGCTCTACAGCCAAGAGGACGAAGGCCGGGCATACGCGGCATTTTCTTTACTGAGACTCACTTGTTGCGAGTGATCGCTTTGGTTGCACCTAGTCGTCAAAATTGCGGGTGTTCAGAATGCAGTGTGCTGTGCAGTATGGCGGACATGTTTGTAGTGTTGTTCAAGGCTGCTGGCTGTCACTGTTTTACACCTGTATCTACTTTATTTATGTGCGTGCATTTGCATACAACATACTCCATGTGCTTAAGATCTGCATCTTAATCGCAACCACTTGTTTCAGGTTTTTGTAAACAAAGCAAATTGATAGGAATCAATTCGACATAGCTGCATTGTCTATAGTCATCGTCGCACTGAGAGAAGGTGAAAACAAGTACTGACGAGACAGAAAGAGCGATTGCTGAGTATGGACCGTGGCTGCAAAGACGGGAAGGGAATATGTACTACGTATATTGGTGAATGAGCTACGGCCAGAGGACCAAAGATGAACAACGTCAGAAGTTATCAAAGTGAATATTAATTGCCATTGGGTGAGAAAGTAGCATTAACTCTATCCCTCTGTTTTACCAGGGTAAGAGCAGGCTTCTAAGCAGAATTTAAGCAAAAACCTACCCCTCTGCCGAGCGGTTCTAGGCGCTTCAGTCTGGAACCGCGCGATCGCTACGGTCACAGGTTCGAATCCTGCCTCGGGCATGGACGTGTGTGATGTCCTTAGGTTAGTTAGGTTTAAGTAGTTCTAAGTTCTAGAGGACTGATGACCTCAGATGTTAAGTCCCATAGTGCTCAGAGCCATTTGAACCATTTTTGAACCTACATCTCCGTTTACAATATCACATGCTCATTTCAAACGCTTCCTTAATAGCACTCTCCCAATAGCTGGAAGTGTATGACAAACTTCTTGTTGCCATATTCCGTAAATACAAGCATACGAAATAGGTTCAGAGATATGTGTCTCGAAGACTTCTTAAGTAATAGAACCCAGTATGTTATCCTTGATGCGGAGTCTTCATCGGAGACAAGAATATCAAATGGTTCAAATGGCTCTGAGCACTATGGGACTTAACATCTATGGTCATCAGTCCCCTAGAACTTAGAACTACTTAAACCTAACTGACCTAAGGACAGCACACAACACCCATCCATCACGAGGCAGAGAAAATCCCTGACCCCGCCGGGAATCGAACCCGGGAACCCGGGCGTGGGAAGCGAGAACGCTACCGCACGACCACGAGATGCGGGCTACAAGAATATCGTCAGGAGTGTCAGAGGGAAGTGCGACAGGACTGCTGTTATTTTCTATGTACACATATGATCTGGCGGACAGAGTGGGCAGCAATCAGCGGTTGTTTACCGACGATGCTGTGGTGTACGGGAAGGTGTCGAAGATGAGTGACTGTAGAACGACGACTCTGATAAAATTTCTAGTCGGTGTGATGAATAGCAGCTCGCTCTAGATGTTGAAAAATGTAAGTTAATGCGGGTAACAAGGAAAAAAACCGCAATGTTTCTGATACAACATTAGTAGTGTCTTTCTTGACAAAGTGACGTCGTTTAAATGTCTGGGTGTAATGCTGCAAAGCGATATGAAATGTATGTGAGGATTGTGGTACAGAAGACCAATGGTCGACTTCGGTTTATTGGGAGTTTTAGGAAAGTGTGTTTCAGCAGTAAAGGATACCCATACAGAACGGTAGTGCGACCTATTCTTGGCTACTGATCGAGTGTTTGGGATCCGTACCAGATCGTAATGAAGGAAGAGATCGAAGCAATTCAGATGCGGGCTGCTAGATTTGTTACCTGTTGGTTCGAACAACATGTAAGAACTACAGAGATGCTTCGGGAACTCAAATGAGAATCCGTGGAGGTAAGGCGACGTTCTTTTCGTGGAACGCTACTAAGAGAATTTGGAGAAGAGACATTTGAAACTAATTGCAGAACGATTCTACTACTGGCGAAAAACGTATCGCGTAAGGACTAAAAAGATAAAATAAATTACGGCTGGCACGAAAGAATGTAGACAGTAGGTTTTTCCTCGATCCATTTGCGGGGGGAAATAGCCAGTAGTGGTAGACGGTACCCTCTGCCACTTGGCTTGCGGAGTCTGCATGTAGATGTGGATGCTAAAATTGCTTAACACTATGTTGTTCGTAAAATATGCGGCAGTAGAACTGCTTTTACAGAATTATTTGCTGTGTTATTAATTATGGAGACTTTTTTAAAGGTGTATGAAGAGAACAGGACTACGTAAAGCGCCCTCTGAGAAGACTCTTGGCTAGATTGCTATCCTAGTGCAGCTTTAACATAGGTGCTAGCATGTGGAATAGGTTCCGAGATATGTGAGTGGCTCGAAGGCTTCTTAAGTAATAGAATCCAGTATGTTGTTCTCGACGGCGAGTTTTCACCAGAGGCAGGGATATCGCCACGAGTGCCTCTGGAAGTGTGGTAGGACCGCCATTATTTTCTATATACGTTAATGTTTTGGCAGACTGGGTGGGTAGCAATCTGCGGTTTTTTGCTGATCATACCTTGGAGTACGGGAAAATGTCGAACCTGAGTGACTGTAGGGGGAAACAAGATGACTTAGATAAAATTTACAGTAGTTGTGATGAATAGCAGCTGGCTAGCTAACTGTAGAAAAATGTAAGTTAATGCAGGTAACAAGGAAAAACAAACACGTAATGTTCCAGACACATCATCAGTTGTGTCTTGTTTGGCACAGTGACGTCATTTAAATATCTGGGCGTAACGCTGCAAAGCCATATGAAACGGAACGAGAGTCTGAGGACTGTAGTAGTGAAGAAGACTTTGGTTTATTGGAAGAATTTTGGGAAAGTGTGGTTCATCTGTAAAGGAAACTGCATACAAGACCCTAGTGCGACCTGTTCTTGAGTACTGCTCGAGTGTTTGGGATCCTCACCAGCTTGGATTAAAGGAAGACATTGAAGCAGTTCAAAGTCGAGCTGCTAGATTGTTACTGGTAGGTTCGAACAAGATGCAAGTATTACGAAAATGCTTCAGGAATTCAAATTGAAATCCCTAGAAGGAATGACACTTTTTTCGAGGAACACTACTGAGAAAATTAGAGAACCGGCATTTGAAGCTGACTGCAGAACGATCCTACTGCCGCCAACATACATAAGATACGAAACATCAGGGTTCGTACAGAGGCATATAGACGTTTTTTTCTCGCCCTAATTGCGAGTGGAATAGGAAAGGGAACTAGGGAACTTCTAGTAATGGTGTCTGGTATCGTCTGTCTCGCACCGCAAGGTGGCCTGTGGAGTATGGATGTAAATGTAGATCATTGGTGTCAAGTCAATGTTCTGCTACAGCAGATTTTCGCGGCTCTTATCAGCGTAAGTGACAGTAATGCTCAATAGGCCTGTCCTTATGATCTAACCGATGTATGGCAGGTCACAAACGCATTGAATACAATAAAGATCCGTCTTACAAATACCAGAAGGATCCTTTAGAGACCCTAAAAGGGCCCCAATCTTAGATAGTTATCGCAAAAACTACTTCGTGTTTCTGCAGGACACAAGCTATCCTGTAGGAAATGCTTCCTGCATAAGGGGAAAAGTGTTTTGTCAGCTACTGTGGAAGTCACCACGGACACAAACAAACAAAAAAAACAAACAAACAGGGGAGAAAGGAAGTAAGTTCCGATGACCAGCGGTACGAATCCAAAATCACCAGTACAAAACACTTTCTGATTAATAGAAAACTTCATTTCTGTTTAGGAAAAAGAAATAACTTTATTACTGTGCTACCTGTGCCTCCTACATACAAGTACTTTACACTCTATTACTACTCGCAGAACGCAAGCTAAGTATCAGCTTCCTAATACTCAAAACTGATGCTCTCGAAATCTGCAACCGAACTGGGCCGATGAGCAATGCGGCTGGTTAAATTAGTGTGGACAGGGTGTCCTGAACGTGTCTTTCTGGAGGTGTGGCACTACTCGCTCTTTGCATTGGCGTGCATGTCAGCGCCTTCTTGATGCAGTTTCGTGGCGCTGCGCTGGTCGGTGAGCAGTCGATGCTTTAGGACTGCACACAAGGGCCGCAGACTTGAGAGCCAACTCGTGTTTTTCATCACTCAGCCGGCTCACCGAGCGAGGTGGCGCAGTGCTTAGCACACTGGAATCGCATTCGGGAGGACGACGGTTCAATCCCGCGTCCGGCCATCCTGATTTGGGTTTTCCGTGATTTCCCTAAATCACTCCAGGCAAATGCTGGGATGGTTCCCCTGAAAGGGCACGGCCGACTTCCTTCCCCATCCTTCCCTATCCGATGAGACCGATGACTTCGCTCTCTGGTCTCCTTCCCCAAAAACAACAACAACCCGGCTCACAGATGTCGATGTCTGATTTGTCTTCCACTTTAGCCATCCTGCCGAAAGTTGACTTCGAGGGAGGCTAACTGAGCTGTCAAAATACAGACAGTTATTGAAGGCCTCACCCTGCTGCATTACCTAAGTTGTTTGAACATTTTTTTTATTCCACAGGAAGTTCAAGTTTCATAGCGTAAGTGATCAGTTGTTCGAATTCAGTGGATGACAACGAAACTTAGTTCATAAACATAGTAAAATTTGTGTCACTGTAAACTTGACAGTGAAGGGGGGGGGGGGGGAGGAAGATTAGGTTTTAATGTCCCGTTGACGACGAGATCATTAGAGGCGGAGCACAATCCCAGGTTAGAAAGGAAATTGGCAGTACTCTTTCAAAGGAGCAGCTTTCAGATTGGGAGTTTTAGAGAAGTAACGGAAAAGTTAACTTTGTATGGGAATTTGAATAGTTGTCTTCTGAAATACCAGTCCAATGTCTTACTTGTGCGATACCTAGCTTGGCTAACTGAACAGGGGAAAATTATTACAATCACGAGTTCAGTTACACATGTCAGCGTTAGTAAAACAGTTTCAAGCCCATCTGGAATACTTTTGTTGCCTATGTACTGAGTGATTATACTTTTGAAGAGCACTTTTCGATACCTCTTTTCTGTTTGTACACATGGGTTTTTGTCAGGATTCCAATACACCATTTTATCCCCCACTCTTTTGGCTACAAAGCATTTTACTGCATCAATAACCTCCCGCGATTGCATCCTTCATTGGACCGAACAAATGGAAGTCGAAAGGTGCGAGATCCGGGCTGTACAGTGGATGAGGAAAAACAGTCCAATGAGGTATTGTGGTCCTCTCGGGTGCGCCGACTGGTGTGAGACATTGCGTTGTCACGGAGAAGTTCGTTTGCATTTTTGTTGCGACGAACACGCAATTTCCTTAGGGTAGTACAGTACAGTCCACTGTTGATACCTGCACCATGAGGGAGGACATCAAACAGAAACATCCCGTCAGTGTTCCAGAAGACCGTCGCCATGACTACCGACTGGGGATGTGGCTTTTAATTTTTTCTTCACAGAGGTGCCGTGGTGCCACATCATGAATTGCCGTTTTGTTTCCGGTTCGAAGCGATAAACCCACGTTTCATCGCCTGTGACGATATTCGACAAAAAATTGTCACAATCAGCCTCGTAGCGCACAAGCAACTCCGTGCAGATGGTCCTTCGTTGCTCTTTATGGTCTTGTGTTAGGCAGCTAGGAACGAATGGGCGCACACCTTTAGGTAACCCACCTGATGGACGAGTGTGTCGGCACTACGAACACAGACGTCCAGTTGAGCAGCGAGGTGTTTTGATTGTGATCCGTCGATCACTTCGGATGAGAGTACGTTACATTGCAGGAGTCACAGCTATGTTCCGCCGGTGACACGCGTGAGATCGGGAGGATTGGAAGATCTTGTTGCGATGATGACAGACCCGACCCTTCGCCTAACAGCTCACCGTGCTTTTGTTTACTGCCAGGTCGTAGACATTCTGCAAGCACTTATAAATATCTGCGGTGCTCTGTTTTTCCACGCCGTTTTGATTACGTATAGCGCCTCCACCTATTGCAACTTCATGAACTATAGAGGCTCACACAAGAAAGTACCATGATGTCACACAAGTCCCGCATTTTTTCAGTCGGAATTGGCCGAGAAAAATGTGTTGCATTACTTACTGAACAACGCTCGTAGAAGAACTACTTTTACCGAACACTTATTATCTGCATTTTAGTCACTTTTTTTGTAACTGGAATATATAAAAGCCTCTATGTAATGCAGTAGTCATACTTTCAAAGTATCACTCTGCACAGAGGGTGTTGGACTGTTGTCCTGGCCAGCACGTTCTCCACACCTGTCACCCAGTGAAAACCTCTGGTAGCACGCCACCATCGGCCAGCCACTACGACAGATGAACTGCGGCACTGCGCTGAAGCGCCATGTAACGACGTAATCCAATGTCAGTTCGAACCGATGGCCAGCCAGGTTAGACGCGTTGTTCACGCCAGAGTTTACAGCTCGGTGCACTAAATTTCGAAACACGTGGACTCCGAAATCATCTACAGATATAATCAAATACTCTGCTCTCTGTACTGCAGAAGCACGATGAGTGAACTTTTCTTATTTTCTACTCTTCCTGGTGTTGCTCTTTTAGTGACAAGCAGTGTACGTTAAATGGTTTACCAGATAGTCAACAGCCCTCAAATTGGTAGACAACGATGCTGTCGTTCACGTCTGCTGTCGAAGCACAGACGATTGTAAGGGAATGTAGAATGACTTAGACCGTTGGTCGTCAACTTTTTTGCTCAAGAGCCAAAATTGACACCGTGGGTCGACATCTCGGGCCGCTTATGTACCGCTCTTATTATTAATTGGTAACCTATATAAATTAGAAAATTACGATCCCCCCAATGGACTGCAATAACGAAGGCGCGGTAAGTTGGCTGCCGGGCCCGCCAGTACAGATCGTTAAATGTCGGGCACTGTTCGGAACCTTTCTGTCTGTTGTCGCCCCAAGCAACCACGAAGTTGAGTCTGTAACTGCCTGATGAAGTGGTGGTGTGTTGTCTGCGTGAGCGGATACTTGTACTTATATTTATATGTCTTGTACATCGCAATGTTGCATTTTATTACAACGGCCTTAATTTATTTTTATATTTCTTGCTACAAATACGTACCGCATTTGAAGATGACTGTGCCTATAGCGTGCATTCAGAAATATTCTGCTTGAAATTTATACCGTAGCAACTGATCAGTACATATCTCGCACACCGTGAGTTGACAGAGTTCGAATAAAACATTCTCTCTCTTTAGCGCACTGCCGAATTCGCCAATGCCAATCACAATTAAGGAAATCTTAAAATATTACTATCTCTAAATATTTTTGTTTGTTACTGACAACGAGCAGGGAAACTACGCTCTTATGAAGTTCTAAACGTTAACTAATGTCTTTGGATTTGGCTGTTAGCACAGTCTAATATATTAGACTGTGCTGTTAGTTTCTAGATGCGTATTGATATAAAATATGGCTGAGAACTTATGGCCCGCACATTGTAGATTACTGACTTAGAACGCGTATCTACCTTATGTTCTGAATGGCAGCCCCCTTTCATTGTGGAGAAGTAGAATAAAATGTCGATAAAAAACAGAAAACTTTCAGCACTATGCGATTACATCAGTGATTAACTTTTGGAGCCTTTCACGTCGCCTAAGCATATAGTGGTGCTAATGGGAATAGTTATGTAATGGAGTGCGAATACTACGTCAGTATTAGGAGAGGCGAAAAGAATCCTTACATTTGTTGCACTTGTAAACGAAACGGCTAGTGCGGCCAGCTGTTTCAGACCTTGGAATCTTTATCAACCAAGCATGACGGCAGACATCTAACGAATTGAAACAACCGCTGCTTGGATCTTAACATGACGATAAAGCCAATACAAAGGTCTAATGGAGATGTCCAGCAAAATAAAATGGGAATTTTGGAAAAAAAAAGATGACTTCCTTTTCGTGAAGCCTTGTTGGATAACTTCAGAGGGCTACTCGTTCTGATGGAGGAGGCGCAAAGTCCATGAGAATACATTGAGTAAGGAGCGCACATGAGGAGCAGCCATTTTTCTCTAGCACCGTACACGAATGGAACATGCTAGAAGTCGTCAGTATTCGTGTGAAATATCTTTAACCATGCATTGTACAACTCATTGCGGAATGATTATGTGTACATGCTGTGAAGACTATTTACAAGTAAGGCACATGACAAGAGTACACTTACTGGTAGCAGTGAGAACATTGAGCAAACCTGTCACCTCAAATGTCTCCACAGTCTACATCCATAAGGCCCGAGGCCATCACTCATTCAGTTTCAACTGGTATTGCACAGATCACATTACTGATCATAATGATTAAACACTGTAGTAATGTTTGCATTCCTGCTCGTGTGGCCTGTCCTGAATATCTGTAAACCCGTGATGAAATGTCCAAATTCACTGTCAGAGTGGCAGATCATAGATACTGCGTGCAAACACGAAATGTCTGCCCACATCCAATTAATTTTCAACACACTGCTACCACATAGTCTCCACAGCAGACATAATCAATATTGTTGCCAGGTTTTATTACGCAGGAGGACGCCTTAAAGTCACCTACTGCAAACTTCTTCAATAGCATTACCATGGATGAACCAGTACACCCTGAGAATATCAAACATCAAAATAGAAATTGGCAGCAGACATGGCAATACACTGAAAATCTGTAACTCACCATGGACATACGAAATAGATAGTATTAATTGACAAACAATACAAACAAATGAAAAATATTTGAAAATAAAATTGCCTGATTCAGTATGTTGTGTCACAGCGTAGAGGTAGTATTTATTCATTGTGTCAAAATGTATACAAATGACTCAAATGTCATAGACTGTCTCCAACCAGCCTAGTGGCCCCAAAAACCAAATACAACACAAATATTGGCAATTTTCTATTATTTTTTACATGTAACCTCCATCTCAACTTCAGTCCCACCCTTTACTGCATTCCAATTGGTGAAATGTAATTTCGACTGTCATCGTCCAACCTAGAAACTGCGGATTCAACACCAGATAATTGTCATAGGGAATGTTCTTTTGTAGATGTGTGTGCTTAGCCACTATGAATTTCTTGGAAGAAGTCATTTTCCTGCAGAGGCTTTTTTATTGTTGAATTATTTATTTTATTTCATGATCTAACAATTAGCTAATTTCATCCCCCTTGGACATTTCAAGACACCTGGTAGCAAAACAATTCAAAGGTTACAGCAAAAGAGGAAATGAGAGGTTACTAACATCACAGAAAAAATTTTTTTAATTGTGTATCATTGGGATGGAGAGTTCACAATTTTTTTATTATGTGCATGGTAAACAACATCTGATGGTGGTGTTAATATAATTATTTCCTGCAACCATGATAGGTTCAGGCACAACCTGTGTATACTCTGTTCATCACTATTTAGCAGCATGATTCACATTAAAAATATAAAAATAAGAATTTCATAAGATATTACTGTCAAGTGACATTGCAATTTACTACTTCACATGTGAGGTCCACAAGTAAAAGAGAAAAATGGTCCCTTTTACAGGTTTTTGTCATTGTGCCTCCATACAATACTTTAAAACATTTTGGTGTAGCACTTAAAATGAAACTATGCATGGTGTGGTCAACATTTTAAAATCAAATGGACCGAATGTCAACAAATTTAACAGCAGAATGTGTCAAGAAAGATTTAAAAATGACTTACTGCATATGCTTCAGGTTTATGGAAAATCTTTTTAAGTTAATCATAATTTTGTCAAAGACATTTGGAGCTTAAGAACGAGGAAGGATAGAGAGTGTACAACGTTTTGATTATGTACATGGAGTGTAAAATACCAGCCAAATCACAATAAAGACCACCACACAATAGAAATACTAGAGCATAGTTCAGTCATGAAGCTGTCATACTACATGAATGGGACAAAGGTTTGTGTCTTCCAAGTCTACACCCAACTTGGCAGAAATAAAGAGATAATTTTAAAAATAAAAGCAGCCTATGCAGAAAATGGCTTCCCCCAAGTAAAGTGATTCTAAAGTTTCTCCAGTAATAGGTATTCTAGCAAACCTCATCTCTGAAATGAAAATGTTTTCTCCTACTTACACACATTAGTGCTACTTCTCTTTGATACACGATAGTGTGCCTTAATTGTATGTGTCAAGCAAGTTGATTGTGCTGAGTGTACGTGATGTGTAATGTGTAATGTTCAGCATGTATTGTCTTATAACGTAGGTTAAATTCTAAGTTGTGACAACTTATTTCTATCAAAAGACATCTACAACATGATAGGTTTGATGGCCTTATCGACTGGCCGAAACATAAAAAATAATGTGTTACACCCTTTCTCTGTAGGGCACTGAAGATCTTTTGAAAGAAGGAAGATCAGGGTATAATAATCTGCCAAAACCGAGACCATTAGAGACAGAGCACAAGCTTGGATTGTTTCGAGGATGTAGAAGGAAATTGGTCCTGCCCTTTCAAAGACATCATCCTGGCATTTGCCTGGAGTAACTCTGGAAAATAAGAGAAAAACTAAATCTGGTTAGCCAGATGCAGGTTTCCTCCAAAATGTGAGTCTAGTATGCGTATCACTGCTCCACTGCACTTGATGAAGATCTTTCCAGATTTTGATAATGAAATTTCTGTCTGCTACCGGTATTTAGAGCTATCCTCTGTACATGAAAAGCTTCTGCATCACTGCAGTTTCACAGTCTTGGCCCTGGTGAAATATACTCAAGCCTTGGTGAAGTATTGTGGAGAAAGAAACAGCAATACACATGAAAACTAGGTATCCAGGGGCAAAATGTAACTAAGAAAACAATGAAATTATTGAAACAGATAAGACACATTATTTGTTATTTTATTATTGCCTAAGTATTGCTATTTGTTTCACATAAAATATTATCCCGAAGTAAATAGAGCAGATAAATACTGAGAGGATAAGCTTCTGAAGTCATTTCAAAATTACAAGTACAACAAATTACATCTCTTCAAAAAAAGGGGGTTGTAAATTGATATAGATGAAAGTATGTATAGGTAAAGCTGCCCACAACTTGAAGATGCTTTGAGCACTGCTATGCTTTATGGGTATTGTGCTTTTGGAGGAGGTATATCTTTGCTTTCCTATGACCTTTGAACTCAACTCATCAAGCCAGTTACAGGTGACTGTCAGTTAAAAATATATTGCAAACCATAATGGAACTTGACATTGTTCACACTAACAAATCAATACCACAGGTAAAAGCAGGAATAAGTGTCGGAAAAAAGTCCTGCGACTGAATGGGATCAAACATCAAATCTTTGAGTCATGTAGCAAGTCACTTAAACAAGTCACCGTGCATTTATTTACTTTGATAAAGCATTGGGGGGAATTTAATTATGATCAGTCACAGTGAACCTTACAAATATCAACTCATGGAAACTAAGGCAAAGCAATAATGTAAGTGAGAAACTTCTGACTTCCTGAATGACAGACAGTACAATACAGCACAAGATTATGTTGGCCCCTAATAGATATTTAAAGCACAGATGTTGGAATGTGAAACAAATATATGTTTCTGTGCATTATCACCATTATGGAAGAGGATCATGTTAAGTGAAAAAGGCAAATATATAAGTACCCATGCCAGATGAGATGTTGGCTACAAAAAATTTATTTTAATAATAGAAACAGAGAAAGATTAAACTGGTAATCAAGGCAGAAGAAAAACTGATAGAAATAAAGTTACAAATAACCTAGTAATACCAAATAAATCAGTAAGTAGAAAGCCTTCCAAGTATGCAAATAAGGAGCAAAGCAAAACGAATACAGATGGATGAACTCTACATTAAAGTGAGTTGTATGTTGGTATCAAAAGAAAAATAAAGAAATAACTGACAGGAAACTGGTAGAAAGATTAAAACCAAATAAGTGGCTAAACCAGCTGTCACAAATATAAAATATCACACAGTGCACATTCAGAGTATCTTTCAGGGAACTGTTAATTATAAAGTCTGTGCGTTAGTAATAGCTAGGCTTACTACATGTCTGGTGCTGTCCAGGGTGAGATTCAAGGTTGCAAAAATGTCTACGGTTTGGTAATTTTATGACTGGTGAGGATTTTTTAAATTTTAGACTCATATGTTCGACAACACATTTTTAAACATTCCTCTCAAGTGACACTGGAGGAAGCATAGATGGGGAGGTGTGGCTACTGGTTCTGACATAACTTTTCACTTGGTCACTTTCCAACACAATAAGGACAATGTGCTTATGTTGTTTTCATGGGCAAAGTAACTTATATACATGTTTTTAATAATTTTCCTTCTATTCATTTTTTGTCTTATCATTTAGGAATGGGCAAAAGAAAGTGGGTGTTTAATGTTAACCTGCAATAGGAACACAAACTTTTGAAATTGTGTAACGACAGTAACAATGCACACATTTGTTGCGCGCTATGTACTAATACATTTTCTGTTGCACATAAAGGAAAGGGCGATATTAAAGATCATGTGAAAACAGCTGAACTTAGGAGTGCTATTAATGCCACTACTTTATGAAAGGCAGGATAACAATTCTGATAAAGTTAGTAAGTTTCAGTTGATAATTTATCAACTGAACTTGCCCTGATTGATTTAGAAGAAAGTGCACAAATTATTAACGAAACTGTAAAATATCGATAAATACTGATGATGTGTTTCATGAATGTATGTTTTTGAACCATATAATTCAAAACAAAAGGTTTGGTTGTTATCCAAGTTCTGAAAAAGTACCAGATACTACTGAAGAAAGGTGGTATGCCATTCTTAATGTGTTCCAAAGAACTTATATTTCATGTTCAAATGGTTGAGTTTGCATTGTCTTTTCCCAGGACATCTGGTTCAGTTGAGAGAGATTTTTCAATTACTGTATGGTGAACATGTGATCTGCAGCAAGAGAGAGAATTTCAGTCTCACCTGTTAAACATCTGCTAAATGTTAAAATTAATTCTAAGCTTTCATGATGTGTATTTTACTATGTAAGTAAAAACAAACAAAAGAGTCATATCTAGTGAAAAATAAAACTGAATGAATGAAGTTTAATGTTTCAGTAAACTCTTAATAAGTTTTAGTAATTTCAAAAATATGTCTTTGGTTGTATCCAAATAACAATACAATAACATGTCCTGGCTTGGACCAAAAAACTATGGTAAGCCTATTAATAGCAAATGCAGAAAATCTCCTGAACACAGTGATCAACTGATGAACAATAAGTAATGTTCCATTTACTTACAGCCATATGCAATGTTATTCTTAAGTACTTGTAGGGTTTTAAAACGCAAGTGCAGGAAAACTACAACACATACAGAGAGAGACACACATCAGCAGACAGGGCATCTCTCCACATTCTTAATTCACAATACAGGGGCTCAATACAGGCAGTGTTTGTGATGCAGAAAACATCAGTACGTGCATGCAAAACATCTGTGTGTGTGTGATTACAGCAACTTTGGAAATCTGTTCACATGGTTATCTATCTGCAGGCATGAGCTAATCCAATGTGCATCATTTGTCTAAGTATTTCGACACACATGCCCTCTGATGGTGCACTCTGCTACTACACCACAGTGCATATTATGTAGCGAAATTTGGAGAGATGCTATACTCAGCAATGGGTGTCTTTTTATGTATGTCTAATAATTCTTGTGCAATCTCTGGAGGTACTTTGAATAACCTGGTGTAATTTCAAAATTTCAGAACCACTTCAAAATGACTGTATGCTAGAGGGGTTCTCATCAGATAATTTAGTTCTCTTGAGGACCACATACTTGATTCAGTACTTATCTGAACACTGCAAACTTTGGAAAAAATATAAAACCGAGCGAGGTGGCACAAGGGTTAGCACACTGGACTCACATTCGGGAGGACGACGGTTCAAACCCGCGTCTGGCCATCCTGATTTAGGTTTTCTGTGATTTCCGTAAGTCACACCAGACAAATGCTGCGATGGTTCCTTTGAAAGAGCATGGCAGACTTCCTTCCCCATCCTTCCCTAATCTGATGGGGCAGAAGACCTCGCTGTTTGGTTCGCTCCCTCAAATCAACCAACCAATTCAGCAATTCAGTCTAGGTGAGAAGAAAATTGCTCAGATGTGTACACTATTTTCCATGTTCTGCCCTACAAGGATTACTACAGAAAAGCAAGCAAAGGCAACATAAAGTTAATTTCACATTCAATGTATGATACTGCAGTGGGTGAGCAATATTGTCCTTCATATTATGATAAAAAAGTATAAGTAATGATTTTCAGTTCAACAAAGAGCTACATATTCCCTGAAATTTGGGAAAGAGTTCACAATTTATTTTCTGTGTTTTATTTGTAACAAGTTCCTCATCTACTGAGCACAGTAGTGTCAGGATAATGGAGGGAGGGGAGGTTGGAGAAAAGTATGAATGTGTCTCTCTTCACTTAAGTCCTGTGAATGACTTTTGCTATGGTCATGGCCATGCTATGCCATTCCATGCCATTGTGGGAAGTTTCATTCATGCTCAAAATCTACATACACTCAGCGACATGCAGCGCACAAGACAAACTGGGCGACATGCTGATACTGCATGGCTGACACTCAAAGAAATGTTTACAGGTGGACTTGGGTCATTTCTAAACACTACAGCAGTTCGAAAACTGTCTTAGGAGGAGTTGCCAGTCTATGGCAAATGAAACACAATTAAAATATTAATTATTCCTATAGCCTATCAATGATTGATGCACTGCAGCAATCTAAACACTTTCTGAAAGACCCAAAGACCTGACACCAGATTGGAAAATATACACTGATAACAATACACTGCCTCCCATTGCTTCTTTGCGACTTCCACAGGCAATCTTCACAAGAATAAAACAGAGTAATTGTTCAAAGCACTGTACATCAAGAGTCACACTAAATATTTACAGTTTCCATGGAAACAAAGGCAATGTATTAGCTTAATTAATGCTCACCAAGAGCATCACTTCCATTAAATCACCACTACCAGCCATTTTTATGTTGCTGTCTGAGGAACCAATGGCAAGTAATTAATGCAGTGTGTGATAAGCACAGTGAAGATAGCAAATAAATGCAAGAATAAAAATGAAACACAAAAAAAAAAGAAAAAAATATCACATGATGCAGAAAAATACAAGAGGGGACAGATGTGTACAGGAGTGAGGAAAATAAAATGAAAGTATAAGGAGAAATAAAAGGGAACTTTAGTTAAAAAGATGATGTAAAGTTTTTATCTCGTTATAGTATCTAGAATCAAGGATTGAAAAACCATTTATCAGAAGGTACGATAACTTTTAAAACTGCATTGTACATATGGAGAGCTGTTTATGTTACTTCACATGCCTTATGTCTAATATTGCACCGAGTGGTTACTTCAACATACAAATCAGTAGTGGATGTACTAAAGAGAGGCACTTTTATGAGACAATAAACAGCTATGGGCTGTTTGTAGCAAACCAACTCCCAAAAAGGAGTGATGCCTACCTAGGCACAGTTATCACCAACCTCAATACGTGGAATTATAATAATATCACTGTAGTAAAACCAATGATTGCAGATCACAGGGCATTAGTAATGGAACTCATAAGAGTAAACTGCAACCAAGCACATGGCATTCAAGTTACAGTTATACAATAGAAGTATAATGTACCGGATAGATGACAGATCTACTCACCTAAGGGCAGCAGAACAAAAACAAAACAAAACACACACACACACACACACACACACACACACACACACACACACACACACACATATTTAAATCTAAAAGCTTTTGGAGCCAGAAGCTCCTTCTTCTGGCAGTAAAATTGGAAGGGAAGGAAGAGGGATGAAGGAAAAGGACTTGAGGTTGTGGGGACTTGTCTGTGTATACCAGAGGAAAACTTGAAAAAATTGTCAGGTTTCTAAACAGTGTAACTAAAGAATAAGATTTGTAATCCCATATAACACATACCATCTTTTAAGACATCGTTTGGGAACATTTTTATGTATTAACCACAGCTATAGCTCTAACTTTTTTTAACTGTATTTTTTGTTGCACATGAAATAAACCACACCAATTACTTATGTACATCATAGGTACAAATTATTCAAAACACAAACAAAGTAGGTTTATTTTTTTCCTGTAAGTTCTTTACACTAGTATCTTTAAAGCAGACTATTGAAAAGATGGTGCTGTCATAAGTTATGGCACAAAATTTTTTTAAGTATAATTATCAAACATTTTGGAAAAGAATTCAGGTTTTTTTTTCAAAAAAGCGTTTTATTTTCAAAGTTAAGTTATAAGAGTACTCTGCTTGTTAGTTAAGCATGTTTTAAGGCAGTATACAAAAATTCAGCTCTCTATCTTAATAATAGTTTTTAGCCAAAGTGTACCAGAACATGAAGTAAGTTAAAGCTTGCTTTTTCTATTCAACTTGCATGGCACTAATGCACCCCAGGTCCATATTCATCTTGTTTCCTGTGTTGTTCTTCCTTCTCTCTCTTTTTCACACTACTTCTTCTTCTTGCTTCTTTGGTGGCTTCCAACACTGATTTTCTGTTTCCAAGAGTCTCCTTAGGTCAATGGCTATTAGAGCTCTATGCATATTTAGTCCACCAGGCCCTTCTATCAGCTCCATAACATTAAGCCTTGACACTGCACCATCATTGAAACACAGAACAATGTCTAGACCACCTATTTTCTAAGTATTTAGTCCTGCTAGAACAGTTTTTCGTATCCGGTCCCATATACAATTGTTGAAACTTTCATTTGGATTTGAGTAAACATTTCTTTAATAAGCTTGTGTCATTAGGATCCCTTCATATAGCTTTTATAACTTCCATTATAGCAAATGGCAAAGAATGTTTGTGGTTGTGGGTATCGCCTTGAGTAACAGCCCTCTGGTGGCCACAGCATGAATCACTGCCAGATGGGTATAGTGAATGACATCTGTGGAGGCCCATACTGCCTTTTTTACTCCAAGGTCATTTTTATATTGTCTTTTGGCTTGTCCATAATAATACTGCAACCTGTCTATTTCTTCATCTAAGCCGATCACATCCACTAATGCACTTACCATCAGCTTATCTCTTTCTCTTCAAATTTGTACCTAACCTTTACTGGACATGTCCAACACATTCCATTTTTGTGTCAGCATAAGGTCTGGATTCACAAACTTTTTGATACCCTTTTGAGTCTCCATCTCCTAGGTAAGATGTATACATCACACCCCATTTCTCCACTGATCTGTGAAATATCTTTACACCACCTTCAGATTCCACTCCTCCACTATAACCACTAAAATCAAACATTTATGATTTTCAGTTCCACTAGTACAGCTATGACAGTATTTGGTAATAAATTACACATCAATGACTTTACCATTGTCCAAGGAGGTAGCTGTCACTATACCATTTAGGGAACTATGGCCTCTTCATTGCCAGGATGCACCATGGCTGCAGACATACATGTATTGCTGTTATTCGTGTCTACATTTTCCTAAACAGCATTTTTCAGACTATCATTTGCTACTTTGTGTAAAGTCTGTAGAATAATCTTATTGTACCTGTCAAACCTTGAAGGAGGAGGAAAGTCCATAAGAGCACATAAAATTTGTGCACTCCCGTATCCTTTGCCTATACACCTCATAGTGTAAGCAAGTTTAATATTTGTGTTATACACTCTCTGTTTAGTTATGCCACAAGTATAACCACATTTGCTTAAATCACACAAATTACAAATGACTCTTAATTTTGATGCACAACCTCTTCTAGCAAGTATCTCCACAACTACCTTCTCACCACTATTGACACATTCCTTACACAGAAAATCTTTATTTGTTAGTCCAGATAGAGCAGAGAGTGCAACAATAACACAACCTGAATTAATAGTTGGTGTCTATATTATCAGCATTAATACTGTCAAGCCCACTGTCTAAATATTTCAGTTTTAGCTTCAAAGTACTTCGAGTAGCTGAAGCTGATTCAAGTGTTGTATCACATTGTATTTCAGTATTAGCAGAGTTAATCCTTTTGGTGAACTGATTTCCATAAAATTTATATTGTTTAACACCGAAATTCATAATTCTTCCCATTGCTTTCAAGTGGAATAAGAAACCCATGCAAACAATAAGAAACACACACACACACACACACACACACACACACACACACACACACACACACAATTACTTCACTGCAAACAAAATATTAGCACCAAAACAACAGCAAATAAGGATTAAGCTCTCTGTATAAACAAAAGATAAGGAACTGTAAAGCTCTCACAAGTTAGCCAGCTTAAGGGAGTGAAAAGTCATAAAAACAGAACAAATGAGAGCAAAACTTGATTTTTAACAGAGGCGACTGTCTGCCATTGGGATGTCGTGGGGTGTGCAGCCACTTTTAAATTCCTGTAATTTTGGTACTTCCTGCGGTCCATTTTCCTGGAAGTTAATTTTTCTTGTTCAGAGAACTACAGAGAACTTTTTAAGACAAAAATTTAAAAAAATCGATTTTTTGAGAGTTGTACACATGTAAGTCCCCCCCCCATGAACCATGGACCTTGCCGCTGGTGGGGAGGCTTGCGTGCCTCAGCGATACAGATGGCCGTACCGTAGGTGCAACCACAACGGAGGGGTGTCTGTTGAGAGGCCAGACAAACATGTGGTTCCTGAAGAGGGGCAGCAGCCTTTTCAGTAGTTGCAGGGGCAACAGTCTGGATGATTGACTGATCTGGCCTTGTAACATTAACCAAAACGGCCTTGCTGTGCTGGTACTGCGAACGGCTGAAAGCAAGGGGAAACTACAGTCGTAATTTTTCCCGAGGACATGCAGCTCTACTGTATGATTAAATGATGATGGCGTCCTCTTGGGTAAAATATTCCGGAGGTAAAATAGTCCCCCATTCGGATCTCTGGGTGGGGACTACTCAGGAGGACGTCGTTATCAGGAGAAAGAAAACTGGCGTCCTACGGATCGGAGCGTGGAATGTCAGATCCCTTAATCGGGCAGGTAGGTTAGAAAATTTAAAAAGGGAAATGGATAGGTTAAAGTTAGATATAGTGGGAATTAGTGAAATTCGGTGGCAAGAGGAACAAGACTTTTGGTCAGGTGATTACAGGGTTATAAATACAAAATCAAATAGGGGTAATGCAGGAGTAGGTTTAATAATGAATAAAAAAATAGGAGTGCGGGTTAGCTACTACAAACAGCATAGTGAACGCATAATTGTGGCCAAGATAGACACAAAGCCCATGCCTACTACAGTAGTACAAGTTTATATGCCAACTACCTCTGCAGATGATGAAGAAATAGATGAAATGTATGACGAGATAAAAGAAATTATTCAGGTAGTGAAAGGAGACGAAAATTTAATAGTCATGGGTGACTGGAATTCATCAGTAGGAAAAGGGAGAGAAGGAAACATAGTAGGTGAATATGGATTGGGGGGAAGGAATGAAAGAGGAAGCCGCCTTGTAGAATTTTGCACAGAGCATAACTTAATCATAGCCAACACTTGGTTCAAGAATCATAAACGAAGGTTGTATACCTGGAAGAATCCTGGAGATACTAGTAGGTATCAGATAGATTATATAATGGTAAGACAGAGATTTAGGAACCAGGTTTTAAATTGTAAGACATTTCCTGGGGCAGATGTGGATTCTGACCACAATCTATTGGTTATGAACTGCAGATTGAAACTGAAGAAACTGCAAAAAGGTGGGAATTTAAGGAGATGGGACCTGGATAAACTGAAAGAACCAGAGGTTGTAGAGAGTTTCAGGGAGAGCATAAGGGAACAATTGACAGGAATGGGGGAAAGAAATACAGTAGAAGAAGAATGGGTAGCTCTGAGGGATGAAGTAGTGAAGGCAGCAGAGGATCAAGTAGGTAAAAAGACGAGGGCTAATAGAAATCCTTGGGTAACAGAAGAAATATTGAATTTAATTGATGAAAGGAGAAAATACAAAAATGCAGTAAATTAAGCAGGCAAAAAGGAATACAGACGTCTCAAAAATGATATCGACAGGAAGTGCAAAATGGCTAAGCAGGGATGGCTAGAGGACAAATGTAAGGATGTAGAGGCTTGTCTCACTAGGGGTAAGATAGATACTGCCTACAGGAAAATTAAAGAGACCTTTGGAGAGAAGAGAACCACTTGTATGAATATCAAGAGCTCAGATGGCAACCCAGTTCTAAGCAAAGAAGGGAAGGCAGAAAGGTGGAAGGAGTATATAGAGGGTTTATACAAGGGCGATGTACTTGAGGACAATATTATGGAAATGGAAGAGGATGTAGATGAAGACGAAATGGGAGATAAGATACTGGTGAAGAGTTTGACAGAGCACTCAAAGACCTGAGTCGAAACAAGGCCCCGGGAGTAGACAACATTCCATTTGAACTACTGATGGCCTCGGGAGAGCCAGTCATGACAAAACTCTACCATCTGGTGAGCACGATGTATGAGACAGGCGAAATACCCTCAGACTTTAAGAAGAATATAATAATTCCAATCCCAAAGAAAGCAGGTGTTGACAGATGTGAAAATTACCGAACTATCAGTTTAATAAGTCACAGCTGCGAAATACTAACGCGAATTCTTTACAGACGAATGGAAAAACTGGTAGAAGCCGACCTCGGGGAAGATCAGTTTGGATTCCGTAGAAATGTTGGAATACGTGAGGCAATACTGACCTTACGACTTATCTTAGAAGAAAGATTAAGAAAAGGCAAACCTACGTTTCTAGCATTTGTAGACTTAGAGAAAGCTTTTGACAATGTTAACTGGAATGCTCTCTTTCAAATTCTGAAGGTGGCAGGGGTAAAACACAGGGAGCGAAAGGCTATTTACAGTTTGTACAGAAACCAGATGGCAGTTATAAGAGTCGAGGGGCATGAAAGGGAAGCAGTGGTTGGGAAAGGAGTAAGACAGGGTTGTAGCCTCTCTCCGATGTTATTCAATCTGTATATTGAGCAAGCAGTAAAGGAAACAAAAGAAAAATTCGGAGTAGGTATTAAAATTCATGGAGAAGAAGTAAAAACTTTGAGGTTCGCCGATGACATTGTAATTCTGTCAGAGACAGCAAAGGACTTGGAAGAGCAGTTGAACGGAATGGACAGTGTCTTCAAAGGAGGATATAAGATGAACATCAACAAAAGCAAAACGAGGATAATGGAATGTAGTCAAATTAAGTCGGGTGATGCTGAGGGAATTAGATTAGGAAATGAGACACTTAAAGTAGTAAAGGAGTTTTGCTATTTAGGGAGTAAAATAACCGATGATGGTCAAAGTAGAGAGGATATAAAATGTAGACTGGCAATGGCAAGGAAAGCGTTTCTCAAGAAGAGGAATTTGTTAACATCGAGTATAGATTTAAGTGTCAGGAAGTCGTTTCTGAAAGTATTTGTATGGAGTGTAGCCATGTATGGAAGTGAAACATGGACGATAACTAGTTTGGACAAGAAGAGAATAGAAGCTTTCGAAATGTGGTGCTACAGAAGAATGCTGAAGATAAGGTGGGTAGATCACGTAACTAATGATGAGGTATTGAATAGGATTGGGGAGAAGAGAAGTTTGTGGCACAACTTGACTAGAAGAAGGGATTGGTTGGTAGGACATGTTTTGAGGCATCAAGGGATCACAAATTTAGCATTGGAGGGCAGTGTGGAGGGTAAAAATCGTAGAGGGAGACCAAGAGATGAATACACTAAGCAGATTAAGAAGGATGTAGGTTGCAGTAGATACTGGGAGATGAAGAAGCTTGCACAGGATAGAGTAGCATGGAGAGCTGCATCAAACCAGTCTCAGGACTGAAGACCACAACAACAACAACAAGTCCTCTTAAGGAAATGGGAAGAGTTCGAGAAAGTTGACCATAATCCTGGGTTAGGGGATACTTATTGGATGAGATGAGAAGAAAAGTGATTGTTGGGGGACTGCAGCTGACAAGATTTGAAAATCTGAGATCTTAAAGATGGAAGATAAGGTAATATGCAAGACAGGGATTACTGCCAAAAACATTGTGCATGAGTTAATAAGCATGAAGAGCTAACTGCATTGTATATTATAGAGATGGAAGGTGGAGGGGGGAATACACAGGTTAGAAAATGAAAGATGTAGGAAAATAAAAGAGAATGAGGAAAGGTATAGTTACTGTGAAGAAATGCTGAGAACATAGAAGTTAATGTGAATTAAGGGCAGGTGGGTGGTGACAACCAAACATGTTGTAACGCCAATTCCTACCTGCAGAGTTCAGAGAAACTGATGTCTGGGAGAAGAATCCAGATGGTATGTGTGGTGAAACAGCCACCAAGGTCACGACTGTTATGTTGTAGAGCATGTGCTGCAACAGGATATTTTGTGTTGCCATTATACACACTGTCTATGCCCATTCATTCTGATAACTTGCTGGTAATCATGCCAATGTAAAAGGCTGAACAGTGTTTACATAACAGCTGGTGTATATGACATGTCATTTTACAAATGGCACTCCTTTTGATAGATAGTATATGTCTTGCCAGTTACAGGGCTGTTATAAGTGGTGGTAGGAGGGTGCATAGCAAGGTCTTACTGTGAGATGGTCACAGAGGTAGGAGCCATAGGATGGGGAAATTGATGCAGGAGTATAGGGACACTGCGGGGATTGGGAGGGGCAACAAAAAGTTATTCTAAATTTTAAACATTTTATAGGCTGTGATCCAGCAACCATACGCTATTTTATTACAGAACATATATACAGCCACTAAGGCTGCAGAAAATTTTGTCAATTGACCACAGTTTCGATTGCACTAGGGCAATCTTCATCAGAATAGAAAGTTACATGGAGTACATGAAATCAGGGTCACCATGGTTTAAAATATCTGAGCAAAAGTGCTCTTGTCAAACGGAAATGTCATTGAAATAAAAGTTAAAATTATTATATGTTCTGTAATATTCTAGGTGATGACATTGCTATCCTGAGTGAAAGTGAAGAAGAATTAAATGATCTGCTGAACGGAATGAACAGTCTAATGAGTACACAGTACGGTTTGAGAGTAAATAGGAGAAAGACGAAGGTAATGAGAAGTAGTAGAAATGAGAACAGCGAGAAACTTAACATCAGGATTGATGGTCACGAAGTCAATGAAGTTAAGGCAGTAAAATAACCAATGACGGATGGAGCAAGGAGGACATCAAAAGCAGACTCGCTATGGCAAAAAAAGGCATTTCTGGCCAAGAGAAGTCTACTAATATCAAATACCGGCCTTAATTTGAGGAAGAAATTTCGGAGGATGTACGTCTGGAGTACAGCATTGTATGGTAGTGAAACATGGACAGTGGGAAAACCGGAACAGAAGAGAATCGAAGCATTTGAGATGTGATTCTATAGACGAATGTTGAAAATTAGGTGGACTGATAAGGTAAGGAATGAGGAGGTTCTACGCAGAATTGGAGAGGAAAGGAATATGTGGAAAACACTGATAAGGAGACGGGACAGGATGATAGGACATCTGCTAAGACATGAGGGAATGACTTCCATGTTACTAGAGGGAGCTGTAGAGGGCAAAAACTGTAGAGGAAGACAGAGATTGGAATACGTCAAGCAAATAATTGAGGATGTAGGTTGCAAGTGCTACTCTGAGATGAAGAGGTTAGCACAGGAAAGGAATTTGTGGCGGGCCGCATCAAACCTGTCAGTAGACTGATGACCAAAAAAAAAATATTCTAGGTATGGTGTGCTAAAAAAAATATTCTAGGTATGGAGTGCTAAATATCGGACAGAGTGAACTTCATTTCAGTGCACGATTTTAGGAAGTCATACCCTTGTCAAAGTCACTGATTAATACATTAAAGACCCGGATAATACAGTGACAAGAGGTATACTCCTAAGTTGGTTTTCTGAGGGATCAGCAGTACCAGGAGTGGATGTGATGGCCCCAGAAATCTACTAGACTGGTGGGGTAATTACTTCCAGTGAAGGCTGAGATGAGAATGGCACTGTATTGCTGTAAAGAGTCTGCATCTATACAAACAGATTTGCCTCAAATGCCAAGGCTGTATAAGGCTGTATGGGAGGGAATGTTGACATAGGAAGAAAGGCACAAAATGCACTTAACTTTCTGCTCTTATTAATTTGTGCATGAGGTTTTGGCAGTAATCTCTGTCTTGCATATTTGCATGTTACCGTATCTTCCACCTTTAAGACCTCAGGTTTTCATATCTCATCTTGCACAGTTACCACCAACCACTTTCTTCGTCCTGTCCGGTAAGTCTACCCTGACCTGGAATTCTGAGCAATTTTTCTGAACTCTCCCCGTTTCCTAAACCTCGCCAATCCTTTTCCTTCACTCTATTCCTTCCCCTTCAACCCTTCTGCTAGAACCGGCCAGAGTGGTCGAGCGGTTCTAGGCGCTACAGTCCGGAACCGCGTGACCGTTATGGTCACAGGTTCGAATCCTGTCTCAGGCATGGATGTGTGTGATGTCCTTATGTTTAAGTAGTTCTAAGTTCTAGGGGACTGATGACCTCAGAAGTTAAGTCCCATAGTGCTCAGAGCCATTTGAACCTTCTGCTAGAAAGAGCCTCTGGCTCCGAAGACTTGCTAATTTAAGTATCTTTATGTGTGTTTCTCCTGCCACCACTTGATGAGTAAATTTTTCAACTCCCCAGTACATTATATTTTCAAAAGTTTATTATTTGTGTTAATACATTCAGCAGACGGATTATTCAAGAAGAGAGACTAAATGACCTGAAGGCAACAGTGTCTGGTTTAAACTGGCAGCACAAAATTGCAGAATGGGGGCCAGTGACTCATTTGAATGTCTGTTCCACACCTTAAGAACAAAATTTGATGAGATGTTCCCAACAGGCAGGAAAAAACAAATTAAAAGAAAGATGTGTAATATGACTGAATTTGATAAATTAAAATGTGCTGTCATACTGTTCAGGGACTGGATGAAGACAGCTTTAGATCTTCCACCTAAAGAGCTTGTAACATAGCAAGTTATTACGAGGTAACATTCATTGCAGTAAAGCATGCAGCCATGTAACCCAGTGGCTGCAGGATTGTGTCTTTGCTATGACTTACAGCGCAACTGATGCTACTAGCTGAGAGAACGGTCTCCAGTAACATCTAGTAGGAATGTTAATTGATACTCCCTATGAATCTAAATAAACCATAGTAATTATCATCCGATTTTGCTCAAACTTGGTATGCCATCTTTTGTTATTAAGGAGAAGAACCTGTCAAAATTTCAGAATTTTATCTATTATAGTTACAGAGACTGAGAAAATTACTTAAATGTCAACACTCAGTTAGGAACCATAACAGTTTGTTTTTTATCACCACCTAAAGACATAACTTGATAGCAAATTTATGTGCATCCTTAAGAATAAAAACCAGTTTACTAAAAAATTTCTGAAGGCTTACTGCAGGTAAACTGCATTTACAAACGCCCAAAATTTGTTAAAATGAACTTACAGGAACTGGTTCCAACTTGAGTTATGTGGCCTCTGTATGGTAGGTATTAGGTTGTGATTTCATCAACACTGCTTTACAAATCTAGTGAGTGAGTACTAGTGCAAAGTGAAAGGACATCGTATGGAAGCTGTGCTGAGGTAGGTGGACGATGAATGAAAGAGTGTGTACGATCGAGTAACGACGACAAACCCCCCCCCCTCCCCCCCCCGCAAGCTGCTTCATTGCAACTGCTTAAGAGCCAAAAGAATTTACAGAAAGGGAGTGGGGGATGTAAAAAAGAAATACAATGGAAGGTTTGTAAAAGAGGCTCACAATTCATGTAATGCAGCTTGGAATCTGGTAAATAAGCATACTTCTGCCTTAAATTCCTTTAGTTCTGAAGTCTTCAATCTGTACTTTATCAGGGTAGTGAAAAATACCGTAAGTGAAATGCCGGTCAGGTTTATATCCTACACCTCATACAAAAAATATGTAAGCTATTACACTTCTAAAAACTGGAATGAAGTGCAACCTAAGGACATTGCAGAAATAGTGAATTCATACAAGTATTCAGAGAGTGCAGATACAGTATCTATGGCATGTCCTACATAGTCTGGAAGAAAATTATTCCAGAGTTGGCTCAGTCAGTAGCGACAGTAATCAACAAATGTTTACTCTTTGTTGTCTTCCCAGAATTCCTGAAACTTGTACGAACAGTACCAGTCTAAAAAAAACTGAAGTGTCCAGTTTTAGTCCAATTTCAGTAATCCCAGTTTTAGCTAACTTATGGAGTCCGATCAACACCCGATACTAAGTTACTTTGAAGACAATAAACTCTCCTTGGACACACAGCACAGCTTTCACAAAGGAAAGTGAACGGTTACAGCAGCACTGGACTTAATTACAAAGCTAAGGCACATGTTTGAAGACAGAGAAAGTGTGGTACTAACACTGTGACCTTAGCAAGGCATGTGACTGCATCTTGCATAAGATGATACTTAATGAACTAAAGTGGTGTGGTGTTTGAGGTGTTGTTCTGGCAACTATTCAACCTTATCTTGAAAACTGAAGGCAGGTAGTATCAGTCTATGGAACACTCTCCCAAGAACAAAAATTGGAATGTGGTGTACCCCAATGATCTGTCACAGGACACCTCCTGTTTTTTATTTATGTCAATGATATAGAATGTAACAACCATGTATTAGAGTTTTCAGATGATTCCACCTTTTTGCCCCAGGAAAAACTGATCCACAATCTACAGATATACTCTTTGGAAAGGTTCATAAAAAATAAAATAAAGATGAACAAAGGAATAACACCTCCTCTGCTGCTGGATGCAGGATAACTTAAGGCTATCAAACTGCTGGGTTTTGTGACTGACAGCAAACTACCAATGAATGAGCACACAATGTATGTATGCTCCAAATTCTCCTGAGTAATGTACTTTCAGAGGAGACTAAAGGGTATTCTAACTGATAAATACTTCATAACAGTGTATTATGCACTATTTCACAGTCACACTAATTATTGCCTGCTGTTATGGTAACACCATTCAGGTTGCAGGAATGTTTTATTCCTACAAAAAGAAAAAAGCTGCCAGGATCAGCAAAAGATTGGAGCACTTCAAGCCTATATTCGCCAACATAGGAATAATGACCATTTTCAGCTGTGTGTGTTTTTGTGGCTGATCAGTGTAAAAGAAAAGGCACTTTCAGCATGAGCCACAAAATTATGACATCTGCAATGAGCGTGACATTGAAATACCAAGGTGTCAGCTGTCAGGAACACAAGATAGTTTTCCAATGGTTGCTCTAAAAATGTTCAACACACAGCTTTGAGAAATGTAATGTCTGCCACTAGGATCATTCAAAAGGAAAATTGCACAGGACTTGAAACAGCATCCTTAATTCTCCATTGAAGAGTTTTTCAACAGTGACCACAGTATTGGACAAAATAATACTGTTTTCATCTGTTATACATTTGCTTATTGTGAACAATTTTGTTCATATGTTATATGGAAAATTGTGAAAACTTATGTATGTATGTATGTATGTATGTAATTTTGATTCAGTCCATCCAGTCATGACTGGTAAACAATGTAGATCTAGTAATATAAGTAATAAAGTATGACAATTAGTAGTGCATTGCAAATGGGACTCTGGGTTACAGATGTAGGTTTTCTCCAATATGTACCAATGTATTTACAAATTTCCAGAAGGAAATACACAGTAGTTATTAAATATAAATGAGGAATCAGCTGTTTTTATCAAAGTAGTTTCTCTCCTTTTTATTAACTGGTGGAAATGGAAATAATAATAAACAGTATAGAGATATTCCAGGCTGGTCCATAGGTGTTGAATCATCCTTCTAAAATAAAACTGGTGGATAAACAGTAATTTAAAGTCAAATAGTATGAGATGAGAGAAGCTGAAACTTTATTATGCTATGTTACCAACATGTCACCCAGCTTGGAAGCTACCATCTGGGATGCAACTCAATTTTCAAATGGAAATGGAGCAAGAAGTGTATTGGATACACAGAGAATTACTCAAAAAACCATGTTGTCTTTCATTTGAATGAGTATTGATTCTCAAGATACGTTGCTTTTTCTACAGAAAAAGGCAAATATTGGTGATAAAAAAGCTATATGATGTTGCTTGACATGTTGTTCAGCATGTTCTAAGGCGGTAGTTATCCACTTCACTTGTTCCTCAATGTCATTAACCAACAAACATATTGGAATGCAAGTACAAGCATCAACACCCTACTTCATGTGGTGTGCGTGGTGACTGAACTCCACCATGTACACTGTTACCTTCAAATGCACCCACTGATGGAAATCAAATGGACTTAAATTCAAGTAAAGTGGGAGCCACTCCATCAGACCTCTACAACCTATCCAACTCTGGGAAACCGGATAATGTTCACCTGCATGGTCTGTAATGAGATGGAGCATCATCGTGCTGAAAGTGGGAAATATTCCATCTTCATCTAACAACTGCAGATTACAAGCTGCTGTTAGTGTACCCTGAGTGAGAAAGAGCCAATCAATAAGAGAAGCTGAAATTCGACACTAGACCATCACTTTTGAACAACAGGCTACCTTAAATTGTTCATTGCAATGAGGGCTGACATCTGACCAGTATCAATGATTCTATTTACTTGTCCATTCACATAGAAATTAGCTTCATTCGCAGACAGTACATCACAAGTGAAACTATGGTTTTCATCCACTCTGCAGTGTGGATCATCCTCTGAGATATCCCTACAAAATGGGAATGTTGGAATATCATTTAGCTGTGACCAAAATTCGCATTATCCATGTATGGCTGACCCCAGTTTGAAGAGGTTTCACCGTCACACTGTAGGTAATGGGTAATCTGTCTGGGAAATACTAGCTGAAATCTTCTACAGCCTTGGATATCCCTCTTCCTGATATCAGGACTATTTCAACACATTTGTCTGATTTTAACACAACTTTTATGTCACTTGTAATGAATAAATACCAGTCATAACTTGAAAATGACTAAGGCTATATTCTTACAAGGACACCATTGCTTTTCTCATGTAATTCTCTCTCTTCTCTCTTTTGCCCCCCCCCCCCCCAATCCTCCCCTGGTTCAAATATGTCACATGACCCCCTTTGAAAATTGCAATTTACATTCAAGATGGTGGCTCACCTTTGTTGTAACACAACCTTACAGGCTTTTCCCCTCTCCCCTCTCTTTCTATTTAACTTCAAATTTCTGTTTATCCACCTGGTTTTATTTTAGAAGGGTGGTTCCAGAGCGCACACATTAAGTTGCTTCCCTTTCATTAACGTAGACCTTTATTTGTTCTTCAGCCCTCAACAGTGTTGCCATTGGTGATATGAATGAATGCTACAGGCAGGAACAGAGGTTGTATCTCACATTTATATCTGATGCATTTTAATATGAATAAGGAACATAGCCACTGCAGACAGCAGAGCACAATCCATTTTCTTTAGGATGGTCACTGCTTGGTTGCTCAGATATCTGTACATATACTGTCCCACTCTATACCCAGCATGCCTTGATGGTACCTAAGCACCCACATCATTTTGCACTATGTTCCTTAAAACAATACCAGAGCTACTCCCATGTGATTCATGTTGTCCGAGTAACATGCAGGCAACTCTGTTCATATGAAGTCTCAGGAATGTGGATGGCACAATAGGGACAGATACTGTTTCTCATGAAAATAAAGTCAGGGCTCACTGCACTATGGAATGGTCAAACATACCTGACCATTAGCGTGGTACAATGTTATTCACCAGTTGATTATCTTGTCACATATTCTTGCATAGAGAGTGATAACTGCCTATACCATGACACTACATCCATTGCAATTATAATGTCCTGTTATGTATTAAATCTCCTCCTCCTCAACTGGTTGTTAGAATATCTTTTTTGTGGGAGACTCACTGTGATTCGCATCCTGGCTCTTGCATTTCTAATCTCTCTGATTTTATCCTCATGGTCTCTTCCCGAGATATACGTAGGAGGGAGCAATATACTGCCGGTGAAGGTATGTTCTCGAAACTTCAACAAAAGCCCATACCGAGCTACTGAGTGCCTCTCTTGCAGAGTCTTCCACTGGAGCTTATCTATCATCTCCGTAACGCTTTTGCGATTACTAAATGATCCTGTAACGAAGCGCGCTGCTCTCTGTTGGATCTTCTCTCTCTCTTCTATCAACCCTATCTGATATGGATCCCACACCGGTCAGCAGTATTCAAGCAGTGGGCGAACAAGTGTACTGTAACCTACTTCCTTTGTTTTCGGACTGCATTTCCTTAGGTATCTTCCAATGAATCTCAGTCTGGAATCTGCTTTACCGACAGTTTTATATGGTCATTCTGTTTTAAATCACTCCTAATGCCTACTCCCAGATAATTTATGGAATTAACTGCTTCCAGTTGCTGACCTGCTATATTGTAGCTAAATGATAAAGGATCTTTCTTTCTATGTATTCGCAGCACATTACACTTGTCTACATTGACATTCAATTGCCTTTCCCTGAACCATGCGTCAATTTGTTGCAGATCCTCCTGCATTTCAGTACAATTTTCCATTGCTACAACCTCTCAATATACTATAGCCTCATCCGCAAAAAACCTCAGCGAACTTCCAATGTTATCCACAAGGTCATTTATATATACTGTGAATAGCAACGGTTCTACGACTCACCCCTGTGGCACACCTGAAATCACTCTTACTTCGGAAGACTTCTCCGCATTCAGAATGACATGCTATGTTCTGTTATGTAGGAACTCTTCAATCCAATCACACAACTGGTCTGACAGTCCATATGCTCTTACTTGGTTCATTAAACTACTGTGGGGAACTATATCAAACACCTTGCGGAAGTCAAGAAACATGGCATCTACCTGGGAACTCATGTCTATGGCCCTCTGAGTCTCGTGGACGAATAGTGCGTGCTGGGTTTCACACGATCGTCTTTTTTGAAACCTATGCTGATTCCTACAGAGTAGATTTCTAGTCTCCAGAAAAGTCATTATACTCAAGCATAATACGTGTTCCAAAATTCTACAACTGATCAACGTTAGAGATATAGGTCTATAGTTCTGCACAACTGTTTGATGTCCCTTCTTGAAAATGGGGATGACCTGTGCCCTTTTCCAATTCTTTGGAATGCTACGCTCTTCTAGAGACCTACGATACACCGCTGCAAGAAGAGGGGCAAGTTCCTTCGCATACTCTGTGTAAAATCTAACTGGTATCCCATCAGGTCCAGCGGCCTTTCCTCTTTTGAGTGATTTTAATTGTTTCTCTATCCCTCTGTCATCTATTTTGATATCTACCATTTTGTCATCTGTGCGACAATCTACAGAAGGAACTACAATGCAGTCTTCCTCTGTGAAACAGCTTTGGAAAAAGACATTTAGTATTTCGGCCTTTAGTCTTTCATCCTCTGTTTCAGTACCATTTTGGTGACAGAGTGCCTGGACATTTTGCTTTGATCCACCTACCACTTTGACACAAGACCAAAATTTCTTAGGATTTTCTGCCAAGTCAGTATATATAACTTTATTTTCAAATTCGTTGAACGCCTCTCGCATAGCCCTCCTCGCACTACATTTCACTTTGTGTAATTTTTGTTTGTCTGCAAGGCTTTGGCTATGTTTATGTTTGCTGTGGAGTTCCCTTTGCTTCCGCAGCAATTTTCTAACTCCGTTGTTGTACCATGGTGGCTCTTTTCCATCTCTTATGATCTTCCTTGGCACATACTCACCTAATGCATATTGTACGATGGGTTTGAACTTTGTCCACTGGTCCTCAACACTATTTGTACTTGAGGTAAAACTTGTGTTGAGCCATCAAGTACTCTTGAAATCTGCTTTTTTTTCACTTTTGCTAAACAGAAAAATCTTCCTACCTTTTTTAATATTTCCATTTATGGCTGAAATCACCAATGCTGTAACCGCTTTACAATCACTGATTCCCTTTTCTGCGTTAACTGTTTCAAATAGTTTGGGTCTGTTTGTCACCAGAAGGTCTAATATGTTATCGCCACGAGTCGGTTCACTGTTTAACTGCTCAAGGTAGTTTTCAGATAATGCACTTACAAAACTCTCACTATATTCTTTGTCCCTGCCATCTGTATAACGTTTGAGCCTCCCAGTTTATATCTGGTAAATTAAAATCTCCACCCAGAACTATAACATGGTCGGGAAATCTACTACAAATATTTTCCAAATTTTCTTTCAGGTGTTTTGCCACAACAGCTGCTGAGCCAGGGGGCCTATAGAGACATCCAATTGCCATTTTTGAGCCTGCTTTAACCGTGACCTTCACCCAAATTATTTCACATTTTGGATGTCCGTCAATTTCCTCCGATACTATTGCACTTTTTATCGCTATAAACATGCCTCCCCCTTCACTGTCCAGCCTGTCTCTGCGGTATACATACCAATCTGAGTTTAAAATTTCATTACTGTTCACATCTGGTTTCAGCCAATTTTCCGTCCCTCGTACTGTGTGGGCATTGTGACAGTTTATTAATAAGAGCGGTCCTGGGGCCTTTCTATAGACGCTCCACCAGTTTACTATTACCACATTAATATTGTCATTCGCTGCTTCGTTTTGCCTACTGCTACCTTGTCGCGTCTCAGGAGGCATCTTGTCGGGCCTAGGGAGGGAATTCTCTAACCTAAAAAACCCACATGTGCACTCCACACGTACTCCGCTACCCTTGTAGCCACTTCCTGCATATAATGCACACCTGACCTATTCACGGCGACCCTATATTTCTCCACCCGATAGCGAAGGTGGAGAAATTTGCACCCCAGATCTCCGTAGAATCATCTGATTCTCTGGTTTAAGCCTTCCACTTAGCTTCAAACCAGAGGACCGCGATCGGTTCTGGGTACGACACTACGAATAGTTAGCTCAGATTCCACCCTGTGAGCGAGGTTTCCGACGTTTGTGTGTCTATCGACCTGCCAGCGCTTTTGTTTGGTAAGTCTCATCATCTTTGTTTTTAGATATATTTTTCCCACGTGGAATGTTTCCCTCTATTATATTCATAAAAATATACAAATATGTACATAATGGAAAATGACATACACCTTACACATAACAACAACAGCCCTCTTTACTGAGAAGACAATATAGTATTTCTCATACTCCTGACAATGTTAAATTTAGTGACTTGGCTTACCTGTATTTCAGGAACCACTGTAGCCATCGACATGAAACTTTTACAGGACATTAAACTGTATGTTCCGAGTCTAATGAACTACAATTGCATTTCCGCCATTGCTTTTTTAATTACACAGTTAAAATTTTGTGTAATTTTTTGTAAATTATCCTAAATAATTTTAATTATAAATAATATTATGTTCTTTTAGTTCAGTATACTCAAGATATGTATGTTATTACTTCCTGAAAATCTGAATATTCTACTTGAAGTGGTTTATGAGATTTAGGGGAAAATGCAACAGAAAATGTAAATTTTCAGGTATGGCTTCTAAAGTTTCAAAAAACTTTAACTCTCTTAATACATGCTTAATTTTTTATTTTTAGTCACTTAGAGGCAGCCTGAACCATACTGTGCTTCATCCTCTTGATCTTTTTCCATGTTTTCTTTTTCCTCCTTTTCTTCTTTCTGGACTCCTTAGTGGCCAACTGTGCTGCATACTTTGCTTTATCAATGTGAACCTTGTCCATCTGTTCAAGTTCTCTGCTGCAGTTTGCTTCACGATTAATTCCCATATGCTGTAGCACTTTCACCCTACCAATGTTCCCATAATTAAAAGCAATAACAGAATCACTAACGCCCCATTTTAGTGTCTTCATTCCAACAAAAACATTTGTTGGTAAGCGAGTCCATATAAGATTACTGAATGAATCATTGGGATTTTGAGTCTGGCCATGCCGACACTTCTTCAGTAATTCAGGATTTGCCAGGTCTCTTTAAGTAGGTTTTATGATATCCATGACTGCTGCTGGGATAGACTGTTTATGGCTGTATGAACTGCTTGAGTACTGGGCATTGCGTTTATTGCAGCATGAATCAGGTCCAGGAGGGCAAAGGTGGGCTACTGGTTTTTCATCAGTTTACAGTCTGTGGAAGAAGGAAGCCCATACTGCCTGCTTCATTTTCAACAAATCCTCAGTATTATTTCTAATGGCAATCCCATAATACTGCTTAGTTCATCATTCATTTCATCTGTCAGCCTGCCTCTTGTGGTTTTACCATCCGAAAGTTTCTTGTCTCTGAAACTTTGTTTCAACATCTTTAACCTGGTGCCCGTCCTCTTCTGGACATGACCAACACATTCTAGTTTTGTGATAATCTTCTTACCATAAGGCTGAATGGCTACTACACTTTTATACGATTTTGAGTCTCCATCACCTAAGAACTTAGTGTAACACACTCCACTTTCATTCACAGGTGAACTAAAAATTTCAGTAGCTGCAGAGGCCTCCATACCACCACTCGTTTCTTCATAATTTCTGTCACAGATATGCCCACCTTCATTCCCTGATTTACACTTACAACAATAATTGGTTAAAATTTGGAAATCTATTACCTTTCCAGTATCCACACTGGACACCATAGCAACAGAATTCTTAGAACTGTAGCCACACTTCTGCCAAGTGCCATCAAAAGCTACTGGTATGTCAGTCATACCATTGTTTATTTAAACAGCTTCATCTGCAGCTCCCTTCATTGACTCATTCACCAGATTCAACAGCAGCGCCAATAAATCCTGCATACTTGTCGATTTTACAAGGTGGGCATGGCATATTCATCACGGCATACATTCTTTCTGCTGCAGTGTGTCCTTTGCCATTGGCTCTCAATCCATAAAACTACTTGAAATTTACTTAAAAATAATTATCTTTACACTTATCAGAATTCCAAAATGAATGAGTATATTTACAACTGGCACAAATAATGATAAGTTTCCTGGCAAGTTCATTTGATACCTCACTGTCTTCAAGTAAACTAACTGGCCCTCCACATATTTTAGAACACACACATTCACCTAACACCCTTGTTAGGATGTGTAAATCTATCAGAATATAACCTAACCTACCATTTGCATCACCTTTGTTTTGAGAAAACTGTGTAACACAATGTTTTATTTTAATCTTCAAAGCACTAATGAGTGTTTCTCTCTAGATACTGACGAGTTTGCCTGTATTTCATTGTATGTAACATCACACGCCACATGTTGAACACAATGTTTTCCTTTATTCGAAAATCTATTACCACGAAACCCACCTTTCTTGAAAACACTTCGTTTTGGCGCCATACTTTAATTTTTGAGTGATTTATCAATCTATTCATCACTTTTCCTTGGAAAAATGTTACCACCTCGACATACATTGCATGTTTACACTATGAAACTATATGATATCGTTTTTGACAGTGCTACCAATACAAACACGTACTTTAACCTTTATAACATAGCAATCCACAGCCTTCTATATAAAAAATTACTGATTTTCATTAGATCTTGAAGTAATGCACGTAAAAATTTTTTAACATTTTTAACCGGTGTAGATTATATTTAAAAAAAAAAAATAATTTTATTCAGAAAATTGGAAATGTTATTATCTGATAAAAATTTGAAAAAAAATTTTCCGTTCTAACTCCCTTTCTAGTAGAGCTAAACAAACATATTACCCTGTTCACATATTCTGTAATCTTACCAATGCCCTTGATTGTGTAAATCATAAAATTCTTCTAGAGAAATTAAAATATGCCTTTTCCTTGAATAGATTAAGCCATATCTTAACAACAGATTAAGAAAGGTCCACCTTAGCAAATGATATGTCAAGAATAGGATTCAGTGCAGAGTTGGAAAACATTACATATGTTGTGCCGGAAGTTTCAGTGCTTTATCCATTCTTATTTCTTGTCTACATAAATGATTTATCCAAGATATTGAAGGACTCTTCAAACATTGATAAAGGGAGCAAACACTAATGCCAGACACAGTTAGGAGAATAACACAATATGTTTACAACTGGTCAACTGCCAAAAGCTGTACAAAAACTCATGTTAAGTAATTCCATACAAATAAAAGTTAGTTACAGGTACCAGCAGTAAAGATCAATGGTCATACACTAGATGAAGCTCCACATGTAAAGCTCCTGCTCATCCAAATGCATAATAAAGTGAGGGGACACCAGCATGTGGACACAGTAACCAAGAAAGTCAGTCCTAATTGCTTCACACTCACTTCTGTGCTCTGTCAGTCTTCTGGGGTTAAAGTAAAAGTATTTATGCTAAATAAGGAAGCAGTAACAGTACTGCGTTAATGTCGATAACCAAGCATTTTACACAAGCCTTTTCATGGCCCTAGGAGTTTTTACACTTTCATGTCAATAAACTTATATCCTAATGGCATCTGCAGTTAATAACAAGAGTGACCTTAGGATGAACTTGTAAGAATTAAGTTTTACATTCAGGTGCAGAAGTCTGCAACAGGTTACCAATATACATAAAGCAGGAAATCTAAAATCTCCAACAATTCAAAAATAAAGTAAAAGAACACCTTTTTAGCCACTGCTTCTACAATTTATTACAATACCTGGGCTCCAATGTAAATGCTGGGTAACCAATATTTGTTATAGATACATCCTGATGTTATCAGTATATAGATGGCTGATATATTTGTCTGTGTAAAGTAACATGAATGCTATGTTTGAAGCAACATAAAGAAACAGTGTTTGGTGTTGCTCATGTTTAGGGGTGTTAACAGGCTTGGTGGGGGTGTATAAAGGTTATGAACAGCACCAGATGTTGAGTGATCATTATGAAGGACAAGGAGATAATGCCATCTCAGATGAGTATGCAGTATCAGCACTAACTGTTTCAATGGAGCCTCACTCTGGGTCCCTATTTGGCTGTCTGGTTGAATCATGCAATATCCAGATTTGCGGGACATTTGGATGTGACAGTGGTCCACTGTTTGATTGCTTGGGAACATGAGGGCAGGCATACCCCTCATCAAGGATCTGTTCGATCATCACAAAGGATTATCTGGACCAGGTAATTATGTTCTCCAGCCTGGGCTGCCATTAATACAATGCAAGTGGCTGCGTTTAGCATGGTGCTGTGACTGGAAAGCATGGACACTGATGAGTAGCATCCCATTGTGTTCAGCAGTGAATCACAATTTTGCATTACCCCATGTGACCTGCATGGGAAATCACTAGACATCACTTTATGTAAAGGCTGATAGTGGCTGAGAACCGACATCACAACAGTGAATCACAGGCTTGCTACGTCCCCATATGTTATCCCTCATGCAACAGTATTGTGGTGCCATGTTTCAACAGGACAATGCTTGCTCACATGACATGGGCCTCTATGAACTGTTTGCATGGTTTTGAAGCACTCGTGTGCCCGGCAAGATGACCATATCTGTGCCTGATAGAACATATAAGGGACTGGGACTAGCTCAGACATCAACTCCATTGCAGTACTATTATCTAGAATATCAAGGACCATTTATAACAGTTGTGGACCAGGCTGCTGCAGGAGAGGGATACAACAGCTTTATGACACACTTCCAGCCAAATCAGTGCATGCATCTGGGACAATGGAGGCGAATGTCATACTGATAAGCGGACTCATACTGTCAATTTCCCTGTAAATATGACTCGGTGTTACAGTCACTGAAATACCACTACATACTCTTTCTATGTGTGAAGTTTCATTTTGTTTCCTCCCCTCCTTCTTGGTGCTACACTTTATCAGACAGTGTTTACAAAGTAATCAGCAAGAAATTATGCTACTGATTAATTTGAGTGATTAGCACTAGTAAGTTTGTTAGTAGTATACTTTACAGAAGCAGCCAGGAGTGATGATTCTGCTTGGTAATGCATTACTTGACTCTTTTCACACCCCTGAAGGGCCTCTTTCAAGATAACATTTATCAAACACTGCGTGATTAAATGAATGAATGAATAGGAGAGACATTTAAGTGTGTTGGTCTTATGAAGATTTAAATGAAGTACAGTGGAATCAAAGTGTTACATCAGTCATGTTACGACATATGCCAGTGTTATTTTAATTTATTCTGCTCATAAAATATTTGGTGTCTCAGCATTTTTAATTTTTTAGTAATGAAGAATTAGCTGACAATCCTCTAACTTACGGAAAATGCATCAAGAGCAACAGAAACTATCTAGAACTACTGTTTTGGAACAAAAAACCGTGTTTCATTAGGAAAAATGAATTTGATACCTGGTTGTTAACAAGGTTGTGATAAGTGTGCCATTCACTGTTTTATCAGGCAATAATTACTATTTGTCAAAGTGTAAATAACTTAATAATAACGTAAGTACATAAAAAGTTTCTAAAGTAAAACAGACACCACAGTGCCACGAATCAGAAAGGAAACTTGTTAAGGGCATTCCAGTGATAGACTGAGGATGGCAGCTGGATGGGGGAGGACTACATCCTGAAAAAGGTATCTTTGTAAACCGAACTTACATCCTACCCCACCACACACACACACAAATGTATGTTAGTATCAATCAGAACGTGTAACATACAACGACTAGTAGCAAGCACACTCAGAGCAATCTACTGTGAAGTCTCGAAACTATTTTGCCATTCATTGCAAAACCAACAATGACCTTAACAAAGCACCACCAAATGTTCCTGGGGGGGCTGTGATGAACATGTTGCCTATGAACCACATGCCATACATTTAAAATGGGCAACTAGTCACGGAGGCAATGGTATTCACAGAAAAGGGCTTTGATACTTTTCTTTCTTGCCACAAATGACAAAGCAACATCCTGCAGAAAAATCATATGTGAAGTAGCCGAAGGAGGGGCAGTGCCTCAGGCTCTAAATCCTCCCTGACATACCTTTTGCTGCTCCAACTAATTTCTACATGAAGAATTTGATATTAAATGCTGTAACCAATGTCACCTCACATGTAGTTCAACAATGGAGGCTTTCAGACAGTTGTCACCACAGTAACCTCTGATTACGCAGGCATCAGCATGAGAATCTTTGAAACAGGACTTATGTAAAAAAGACTACATTTTCCCTTCCAGATGACCAGAAATGGGGTTCACAGGCCTACTGCAGTCCAATACATTTACAGTTCCTGAACAACGGAAGCTAATACACAACACGCTTTTCACGAGTACAATCTGCAGCAAACAACACTTATCATTTTGCTTTTTTTCACACTTCAAGATCCAATATGTGCTCACTTCAGAGCACAGCTCTTCTATTCACAAATTTTACACATGCATCGTACAACACTGTCACAGATTATTGCTCTATAGGAATGAAAATATTATGGAATAACAAATCCATTTTTCCTGGAGACCTACAGTTCTGCCTGGTTTGAATTCTCCCACAGGCTGAAACTATGTCTAGATACTTAGGAGATGAACTTCCATTTGTGATTAAGCAAGCCTCCATCTTGTTTCAACAGGGCCTTAATGGTTGAGCTTTACGTAATGCTGATCAAGAAGTGATGTCAATACTAGATTCATCTTAATAGGATGTGTGTAAATTAGCTTGCGGATGAACATGCAGTTAGAGGTGACAGAGTTTCTTTCAAAACATGTTTAGGGTTGATTTGTAATAAATTATTTTCAAGATGTGTCCAAAATTTTAATAGAAATCTTCAGCATAAAAAGCAACAAAGTTGTGACTTATGCAAAAGATGCAATTTTTTTTTTTAATACTTGATATGCAAGCAATTCTCCCTGTATGTTCTATGTAATCCAGCGTCTATCGCAAATCAACTCTTACAGAGCTACATTTGCAGGCCACAAGTTGCCATCATCCTGCACAACACGGTAGTGTCCTATGCTCTTTGGTGCATAGAGCACATGTAGTCTCACATGCCGACAGTCTACCCGGTGAGCTAAACCACCTGAGAACAGTATTCCAACAGAATGGCTATTCTGATAGGCAGATACGCCATGCATTCCGTTCCAAGCAATCTCAAAGGAGGGATGTAAATGAAGAGACGAAGGCACCCACTGCAACAGCGTTTTTGCCCTATTTTGGCGGCATGTCTTTGAGAATAGAAAGAATCCTCAAAAAGCATGACGTCAAGTGTGTTTTTCGGCCACCAGCAAAACTGAGGAATTTATTGTTCTCGGTCAAAGACAACCTTGGCCTCGGGAAATGTGGCGTGTATAAAATCCCATGGAGTGTGGAAAAACAGCCATGCTGAACCGTGCAAGAACGTTGCATCAAACATCATCGTCATACACGCCTGGGGCAACCTGATAAATCAACGGTAGCGGAGCATTGCCTGGACACAGAACATTATATTCTTTATGAACAGACTGAAATTTTATCCCCAGCGTCATCTTTCTGGGACTGTGTTATTAAGGAGGCCATACATATCCGCAAGGCGGACAGTCTTATCAACAGGGATGCAGGCTTTCAACTGAGCGCTGCCTGGAATCCAGCACTGGCTGCCATTAAATCAAAAACAGGGAAAACAAGAACTTCCGTTTCCTCAAGTGACGCAACGCTTAGTTGAGATTTAGTTCATACTTTAACCGCAGGAGCGCCCGGCAGCACAGTCAATGACCATAGCGCAAGCGCAGATGGCCTTTCTGTGGCTCCCAGCAGGGGGCACCAGGAGCGCCGCTTTCCTCCAACTACGAGCGTCTTCCCGCGCACACGTATTGCCTGCTCCTGTCATGATAAATTCTGCCGCCGCCGTGTGATTATTATCAGTCGCACCTTGCAGCAGTGACAGCAGCAGCTACCACCACCTGATGATGTTGAGCAGATGTATCGAAGAAATATTGTGCAATTTACACAATACGATCCGGCAGCAAACCCGAGAAGCGTATTTGTAATCCATAAATGTTAACTGAAAAGTTGAACATAGTCGAGTGAAACATTAAATAGCATTCACACTACAACACGTTAGATGTTGTCCCTAAATACCTTAGGCTGCACGATGCTACATGTGTTTGTCATTCTCCTTATTCCAGAGTGCTACAACTATACCATAACTTAATTCCTGTCAATTTTAAGAAATATCTCAAATGGAAACAGTAGTGAATATTTATGACAGAATTTCAAATAAAATGTCAAAATACAGGATGCAAAATGTTGCTGAAACCTTGTTGCAACAATAGCTGACAAGCCTTTTCTACAAACTTTATGAGATTGAATATTGCAGTAACTGCTAAAGATAAAACTTGTTTAAACAGCATTTTAATATTACAAATATATGTAAAAAGCTTTTCACTGTTTTTAAGACCATCAACTCATGGTCACCTAGAAGACAGGATATGAAGTCTTATCAACTGATGAAGATACATCATGGACTGAAATTAAGAGAAGTCTACACTGGGACATTGCAGAAAACGGTCCCATACCCCATTGAAAAACGCATGCAAGATGTAAAAGGAAGAAACACAGGAGATTAGCAAGAAAGAAGTAAGGGTAACGTTGGCAAAGAGTCAAGAAAAAGACACCCTGATATGTGAAAAAGCCAGCATTGCTGGTGGAAAATAACAGATTTTTCCATGAATGTAAACCTCACTAGGGGTAAGATAGATACTGCCTACAGGAAAATTAAAGAGACCTTTGGAGAAAAGAGAACCACTTGTATGAACATCAAGAGCTCAGATGGAAACCCAGTTCTAAGCAAAGAAGGGAAAGCAGAAAGGTGGAAGGAGTATATAGAGGGTCTATACAAGGGCGATGCACTTGAGGACAATATTATGGAAATGGAAGAGGATGTAGATGAAGATGAAATGGGAGATACGATACTGCATGAAGAGTTTGACAGAGCACTGAAAGACCTGAGTCGAAACAAGGCCCCTGGAGTAGACAACATTCCATTGGAACTACTGACGGCCTTGGGAGAGCCAGTCCTGACAAAACTCTACCATCTGGTGAGCAAGATGTATGAAATGGGCGAAATACCCTCAGACTTCAAGAAGAATATAATAATTCCAATCCCAAAGAAAGCAGGTGTTGACAGATGTGAAAATTACCGAACAATCAGTTTAATAAGCCACAGCTGCAAAATACTAACACGAATTCTTTACAGACGAATGGAAAAACTAGTAGAAGCCGACCTCGGGGAAGATCAGTTTGGATTGCGTAGTAATACTGGAACACGTGAGGCAATACTGACCTTACGACTTATCTTAGAAGAAAGATTAAGGAAAGGCAAACCTACGTTTCTAGCATTTGTAGACTTAGAGAAAGCTTTTGACAATGTTGACTGGAATACTCTGTTTCAAATTCAAAAGGTGGCAGGGGTAAAATACAGGGATCAAAAGGCTATTTACAATTTGTACAGAAACCAGATGGCAGTTATAAGAGTCGAGGGACATGAAAGGGAAGCAGTGGTTGGGAAGGGAGTGAGACAGGGTTGTAGCCTCTCCCTGATGTTATTCAATCTGTATATTGAGCAAGCAGTAAAGGAAACAAAAGAAAAATTTGGAGTAAGTATTAAAATACATGGAGAAGAAATAAAAACTTTGAGGTTCGCCGATGACATTGTAATTCTGTCAGGGACAGCAAAGGACTTGGAAGAGCAGTTGAACGGAATGGATGGTGTCTTGAAGGGAGGATATAAGATGAACATCAACAAAAACAAAACGAGGATAATGGAATGTAGTCGAAATAAGTCGGGTGATGTTGAGGGTATTAGATTAGGAAATGAGACACTTACAGTACTAAAGGAGTTTTGCTATTTGGGGAGCAAAATAACTGATGATGGTCGAAGTAGAGAGGATATAAAATGTAGACTGGCAATGGCAAGGAAAGCGTTTCTGAAGAAGAGAAATTTGTTAACATCGAGTATAGATTTAAGTGTCAGGAAGTCATTTCTGAAAGTATTTGTATGGAGTGTAGCCATGTATGGAAGTGAAACATGGACGGTAAATGGTTTGGACAAGAAGAGAATAGAAGCTTTCGAAATGTGGTGCTACAGAAGAAAGCTGAAGATTAGATGGGTAGATCACATAACGAATGAGGAAGTATTGAATAGGATTGGGGAGAAGAGAAGTTTGTGGCACAACTTGACCAGAAGAAGGGATCGGTTGGTAGGACATGTTCTGAGGCATCAAGGGATCACAAATTTAGTATTGGAGGGCAGCATGGAGGGTAAAAATCGTAGGGGGAGACCAAGAGATGAATACACTAAGCAGATTCAGAAGGATGTAGGTTGCAGTAGGTACTGGGAGATGAACAAGCTTGCATAGGATAGAGTAGCATGGAGAGCTGCATCAAACCAGTCTCAGGACTGAAGACCACAACAATAACAACATGTAAAACTAAGAAGGGAGGCAATAATAACCTCATTCATAAGCATAGCAACAGTCAGTATTAGGAAGGATAAAAATAAAAAAGGAAGAGAGAACTTCAATCTCTATTAATAGAATGATTGTGCCTGTTGACTGCAGTGAAGCAGCATTAGCAATCAATTAAACAGAAAAAAAGGCTCATGCGATTAGGATAATAGGCAAAAATGTTCACTCAAAGATTACAGGGAAAAATCTCAAAGCAAATTTAAATAGCTGTAATGTGGAAGAAACAATGCTATACTCCATAAATTTATTGACAAGAAATGAATGAACAATGTTCAACGCAAATTATTATCTGTGCTGATATAGTAAGTATTCTTATCTTATTATGGCTGCCATTTTTCTCACTGCAGTTGCTAATGTGCATATACCTACACTTCAACCCTTAAATCGGTCTTGCAATTCACCATGTACTTTTTTCTTTGACGCAGATTTGTGTTTTTTAAGTCATCAAGCCACAACAGTGATATCTTTACATTATATTGCTATCATGATACAAATTGTAGTTTAAATTTGTTTGTCCAAGTCTTGGTTTTTTTTCTTCTCTCTTATATACCATTTTACTACTTCTCTCTTACACATACCATGTCGTGATTCATGCCTACATTCTGAACAGATATCCAATGTATCTGGAATGAACACATGATGACAAACAATGAATTTTTTGTTGTGGAATACATGGTGGTCAACAACAGAAATGCGGGACTTCATGAGCAGCTTACAAACAAAATATTTATTGCTTTAATTACTTCAAAATATAAAAATACAATCTATATAGCAGCATACTGCAATGCTATAACAATTATTTAAGACACTTTTATAATTTCAATTGACTGCTGTACACATCCCAACCATTACAGAATTATTGAAGTTGTATGACACAACTTCCCAATTTTGGGCAAAAGACGGAAAAGTAAGAACTTACAACAAAGTATGTTATTCATACTTTCTGTCAGTAGTAGAAACATATTAGGTACAAATAAATAAATTTAAATATTCAATTGACTGTGCATTTACGCATACTCAACTACGAAAATAAATTAAAAGCTACACACAAAAAATTCCTCAATGTGTAAACAGAATTAACATTATAATTTAAAAATCTATTCTGTTATTAGAATTTTTAAGTCCTCAAAGCAGTCTTAAATGAAGCATCAATTCGTATGAGATTTTTGCCAACCACGGCTGCTGTAAAATTAAATGCAACAACAGAATGCAAAGAAATGAGGGTAACAAGAATAATGTAGAACAAATAACATCCATACAAGAAACAGAAACATGCATTTGTGTACAAAGACTTCTGATGTTGGATGATTACACCAACTTTGATACTTCTGTACTTTTATCTGGAAGCACTTAATTTATTACAACTGGTTCCCAAAGTGAAGTAGAATGTGGCAACATGAAAAGCTTGTGACAAACTGCAAAGCTAACTGTGCCAGCACCAGCGACAAGGATTACTCTACAGCTGACAGCTCCTCAATTTTATGTGCTTCTTCTGAGGGAGGCTGCTTCTCACCATCCTCTGCAGGAAGCGGAGGGGCAGAATCGGACTCTTGCAGCTTACTCTTCACATTCTCCTTGTCTCCACTGTCATGCTGATCACCATGTACTACGCTCTCTTCTACTGGTAGTGTGGAAGATGGTGATGGTGATAGCTGCTTTTTATCCTCTTCATCTTCAGAGGAGGAGTCTGACCTAGATAAACGCTCAGACTCACTGTCTGTGGGACCCTCAGACGAATCGGCGGTATGAGGTGGAGGAAGTGAGGGGAGAGTTCCAGGGGCAGCGGACGGACGGTCGATACCATCAATACGAGGCGGTGACAGGCGCACTTTACGCGCTGGATTCATTGCATAACAGTAACAGCAGCGGAACGCAACAAACTCGAACTCCTCTTTGAGAGCCAAGCCATTGTGCGACTGGCACTGTTGACATATGAGTGCATATCGGTTGCTTGGTCCATCAGCTATAAGAAAATCAACTAGACGGTCAACAACCGATCGCTCGCGAGGTGCTATCGGCCGGGGCAATGGCGGACCAGGGGCAAGCCTACTCTGGCCAGTATAGCCACCGGGATAGCGACCTCCCATTGGTGCAGGGAATATAGGTGCTGACTGCAGAAGAGTGGGAGAGCGACCCCTAGGAACAAGAGATGTCTTTGGTGGCTGGAAATGTTCTCGTGATTGCTGCTGCTGCTGCTGCTGCTGCTGCTGTTGTTGTTGTTGCTGCTGCTGCTGCCCCAGAGGACGGCGTCTGAGATCTGGTGCTGATGAAGATGGGGAGATATTATCAACCTTCTGGTTGGAGGCTGATGTCTTTGCAGGCAGTGGCGACACCACAGCTAGTTCCTTTTTTGGTGCAAATCTCTCTAAGATCTGTTTGGCAGTCTTATAAGTTTCTTTGTCCATCACTTCTTCAAGGATATCTTGCTTCTGTTTTTCCATTTGTGCCAACTTTGTCTCACTGTTCGTTATTTGTCGCTTGAAATACCACACGATTCCGCGTCTCAGAAGTATCACAATCAATGGGAAGACAAGCAGTGGTGTTATATAGAAGATTTGTTCACTGAGAGAAGCTGGGAAGAAAAAGAAATAGAACACTAATGCTGCAATAATATAGGTGCCAACGGAATACAGCACGAGACGACCGATAACGACGCGATGTGTCTGCTCTGTACTGGCACGTCGCTTTTCCATTTCCTTGATACGCCTGTCCAGATCCTCCAAAACTTCAATCGTTGTCCGCTTCTTGCGGAAACGACCCAGCACAATCCCCATAGTGGCTGTATGGTGCCTGTTTTGTCTCACAGGAGTCAGCTGGTGATTGCAAGCATTCTCACCTGCAACAACGAAAAAGGGATATATGTTATTACATTGACATTATCTAATCTGAGACAAATAAGATGATCCCCCCCTCTCTGTCTGACACACACACACACACACACACACACACACACACACACACAGTGATTAAAACTGTACAAAGAACACGTGTGTAGAGGAATTTTTCATTTCAACGGAATTTCAACGGATATTAAATTCTCACTTCTTTTACAGATGGCGCATGAAAAAAAAGAAAATTCTTCTAGAAGATCTGCAAGTAAGTTACTGAGACTAGAAAAGTTGCATCCCATTTGTGGACACAAGTCAATATTACAGGCACATCCAAGATGACTCTGAACTCGGAGTTAAAGTGGGGCCAAGATGGGTTGGGTTGTTTGGGGGAAGAGACTAAACAGTGAGGTCATCGGTCTTAGGGCCAAGAACTGATTAAAATGTCAAAATATTCAGATCTTGTGTGCTCTAACCATAAGTTAATAGAAAGATTGTTTGGGAACAGTTTAAGTACACTGACATCAGCAATCAGTAGAGTTTGATAAATTGATTGGTATGATGAAAGGTTCCAAAACACTATCCTGTATACAAAGCCGACACCAAAAGGGGGAAAGTGGAGTCACTGAGTGACATAAGACAGATGTACAACTGAGTGCAGAGTAGTATTAATTTTGGCATGCCAATGTATCAGCCTTTTAGTCTATTACATTACCACCAATTTATGAGAAAGAGTACTTTTACTGCCGTTTTAAGAAATATGCAATAACCTGTCTGTCGAGGTATGCTGCATTTCCTGTTTTTTCTTTTACGTTGTACCTGATACTGTATGGTACAATATTGATTAGTATACAGTCATACTGTATAAATGTTTTCTAGATGTGAAGATGGTAACCTTGATTTCAAAAACTGGTTATCGAGTATAACAACTATTATTACTGATCTTTGCAAGAAGTCTATCTTTTCTAATGTGTCATCACAGATCACTCTTTGCAGCTCAAAATGAGTAAACTAAATGGGAACGAGCTTTAAGTACATGCAATTATGAGTTTTTGATCGCCAGTGTGTTGTTCATATTGAATTTTTATCCTTCGGTAGTAAATCTACAGGGCTGCTCACATGGGACAAAGCATTGTAAGGAGTCATTTGTAACAAGTCCTTGGAATAATCAGGTTATTCCTTTCTGATGCACCACTCAGCGTAATGTAGTGTTTTCTATCAATCTGAAATCCGTTGCATCAACTGTTAAATTTGAGAAATTATAAGCATACAATGTAAATGTGAAGACATATGATCTCAGTCCAGACTTATCCAAGCATTGCAGTCCCGGTAGTTTTCGGTAATTGCTGGAAACATTAATTAGATATCGCAACATCTATTGTCTTTTTAATAATGCTGCTAGTCTTTTTAATAATGCTGCTAGTCTAGTATCCAACCCACATTTGAGTTAAGATGTGCATTTACTGAACTTTCATGTTCACATTTTATGTTATATAGTCACTGGTAGTTATTCTTAACAGTGACCAATTATATTAGAAACAAACATTTAATTAACCATTTTTATGTCAGAATTTTCTATCCCAGTTGTATTATGGTACACAATTTAGCACGTATAGGTTAAGTTTCTGTATGGTTTCTTATAAAAGGATTCCTCTGTACCACAGCGTATATTTAGCACTTTAGTATTTGTACCTTTGATCATGGTATGGTTTTTCGTTTTGACCAGTATAAAGGCATTCTCAAACTATCTGTGAAGCAGAAATAGAATGGAAGAACTGCAATTAAATATTGATTAATTAGCACAAACCCACAGGAGTTGTACATCAGACGTGGCCACCACATGCTTATGAGATCTAGGTCATAATACACAATCATTTTGATAAATGGGGCCTAACTGCAGTAAACTTTCCCTGAGAGGATAAAGAGCAAATAAGGTCATATGGACATACAGCCAGAAAGACATTCCAAGTTAAAAAATGTTGACAGTGAGAGTTCTAATGACAGAAAGCAAACATGAGAACACACCAATCAAGTGGGAATGTTCTGTCTGTACTAGTGTTTCAGTGGTATGGTGGCAATGAACCGTCAGCACCAGTTTGGCCTCAATGCATGGGCAAGGATTATTGGCAACCACTTCAACGGCCCAATAATCCTTCCACAGTGCCTCACAGCTGAGGTATAACTGCACTTCCTGTGGGTGACCTGCCTCCCCTGCTGAAAGATGTGCCTTGAGTGGTATGAAGGGTACTGTGACTACTGTACGATTGTGCTACGGCTCACTTCCACATTTCTGTGCAGAGGCATTTTGACAGCATCTACCACAACCACATGCTGAGGATGAACTAGTGCTGATGGTTCACTGCCACTTTACCACTAAAACATCAGTACAGACAGAATACTCCCACTTGCCTGGTAGGTTCTCATATGTGCTTTCAACTACTGAAACCTGCACTGTCAAAGATCTTTTGTCTCGACCTTCAAGAGGGTGTACCTCCTTGGGAACACATTTCGAGCCCTATGTCCACTGGATCCGTTTTGTCTCCTATTCTCTCAGGGATGATTTCGTGCATATCTCAAATGTTTGTTGACAAGCTTAGGACTAAATAACTTTAAACTTTAAATAATTATCGTTTTCTATCAGTACTGAAAACATGTAAAATTTTATTTACTGCAAGAGTATAACGGAAGCTTCAGCTGTTGAGTCTTGGGAAGATTTTGTAGTCACTCTTGATCAATAGCGAAACACATAGAAACCAACGACTATTAGCGAATTTGTGGGAAGATGAGGTACAAATGGCATACATTTGCATTATTTACATGTTTCTTGCATGGCAGAAGCAGCAAATGGGCAACTTGCTGCAACCAAGTACAAAGCAAATGGAGCTGCACAGCACCGTTTTCTCTGAGATTATAATTGCAAAATGGTTTAAACAATTATGTCGAATGGCTATGTTCAGACACCTGGTACAAGAAAAGGGTTTACTTAAATCCAGGTGACAGTTCTCTTAACTTTAATTCTGACAGTTCCTCAGATTATTTCTTGTTAGTGTATTTAGGACTCTCAAAGGTGAGTTTATGCACACCCTTCAAATAGTTAAGAGATAAATGTATTTAAAATACGTAAAATTCGAAAATGAATATGACACATTCTCACTTAAACTCTTACATTTACACACACACACGCCCAGTCACATCAACTGTTCACAATGTAAAACTAACTACATTGTTTTTATTTTAATATCTGCTGAAAATAAATAGATTTTGAGAGAAAAGAAAGGGTATAGAACATATTCAGGAGCTAGACACCTAGACAAAACACAAAATTTCCTCCCTCATAACAACGACAAAACTTCAAAATATTATCACATTCATGAGCTATACAGTACGTCTAGGAGTAAAATAGCATCTCTCCTTTCTTACAAACATAAAATTCAATATGTTAAACTATGGGGTACTAATACACACACACACACACACACACACACACACACACACACACACACACAGGTATATATACCGACAGATCCTTTCACTGGAAAAGTAACATTTTGAACAGCAGTGTCCAATCTAGAGGCATTATAATAATACTTTATTAAGCTTCAGAAGTTGGAAGATGCAACAACATGGCCATAAAGTTAGCTTCACCCAGACTTAGCTTCTGATCTACACTTACTGCCTCTCCTGCTACTCACAGGAAACCCTGAGCATCATGAGCAAGGTTACTGCATGAAGATGTCTTTACACTTTGCTGTAGCAGGTACTATGCTATTATCTATCTGCTGTGTGTGTTATTTCACTATCCCAAATTCCTACTAACCCTAGTAGCAAGCAGAAGCCCATCAGCTTCAGACGGACTCTTCCCCATTATTGTTCCTGGTTAATATTGATTCTGCACGAGGTCTGTGACTGACTAATGCCCATGTGCATTTCACTGTGTACTGTGTAATGGTTATGCTTTGAAGTGACATCTGTGGACTCCAAACAAAGCACTCTGAAAGAGAAGGCATGTCAAACTATGCTTCTAAAGTTTTGAACAAAATTTTGAGATACGATGCCCTCAATATCAAGTAAGGCATGGAATTGCCAGGAACTAAAAATGAGAGAAAAAGTCTACGGTCATGTTACTGTAAAAAAAGACTAACTCCCAATTACAAAAAACAGAGAAGGAGCAGCTGCCAGCAAAATGATGAAAAGTGTATGTGAAAACTGTGGATACACATTCATCCTTTGGTGAGTCAACACACCAACAACTGAGGAGACTGAAATCAGTGCAACAGAAAAATATGCCACACCTGGCGCTCCTAAACAGATTACTAGAAACTGATGAAGGAACTGAAGATTGTATTCTAGGGTCTATGACATTCCCGAATTTGCCTCATCCAATGATGATTATCTCTAATCTATATCTTTGAGTGAGGTCATGTAAATATTTTTTATAAAATAAATAAAAAACTAACTGGCTTCTACAGACAATTTTACAATATTTTCAGAAAATCTGACAAAATTAGTCAGTCAAATCTTCTGAAAAAAAAAACTGCAAACAGTTACCAAATTTCAGCAGAAAAAACAAAATTCTTGATGAATATAAAAAAATTCTCTCCAAAATACATAGAAATGCATAAAGGGAAAATACAGCAAGCTAGTAAATTTAAATATATTGAAGAAACTGTACAGCTGAATGGGTCAGAAAAATCTGTCGTAGATGCAATGGGTTAAAATACAAATAGTATATGGTTTGGGAAAAAAGAACTAGAAAAATGGAATGAACAATGTAACAGTGGTAAGATCAGAATGTATATATGCATGTGAATGCTTAATGATTATGTTGCTAATAATCCGTCTTTCCAAGTCCTCTATTCTGTCCAGCTTATACTTAATGTCTGCAATACAAACCACAGATGTTTGGAGGATTAGAAGTAATTAGGAAACCTATGAAGTAAAGAGAAAAGTATCAGAAGTAACGGCGAAGCGAAGACTGATCTTATCTGCACAGAATACATTCTAAGACTAAAAAACACACGACGCACCACGAAGGAATTATCTGAATGAGACAGGAATCGGTACATGGCGATGTACATGTACAGACAGACAAATTACTACAGATTCAAAAATCCAGGATGATTTGTTCAAGATAAAGAACTTTAAAAACTGAGCAAGTCAGTAACACGTTGGTTCACCTCTGGCCCTTACGCATACAGTTATTCGACTTGGCAATGATTTATAGAGATGTTAGGCGTCCTCCAGAGGGATATTGTGCCAAATTCTGTCCAATTTGCGCAGTAGAAACTCATCACAAGTGGGCAGGCATTACCTTGCTGAAATGTAAGCCCCAGGATAGCTAGACATGAATGGCAATAAAACGGAGTGTAGAATATCATCGACGTACTGCTGCGCTGCAAGGATGACATAAATGACAACTACGGGGTCCTGCTATGAAATGAAATGGGCCTTACAGCAGGCGACAGTCAGGACTGTGGCGTCTATAGACAGGTCGTTGCTGGTCATCGGGTCTCGATTCAAAGAGAGACTCGGCACTGGAGAAGATTCTAACTCCAATCAATGAGATCCCAGACTGAATGTGCCCGACATCACTGCAGACAGGCTTCTTGGTGTTCAGCGTGCAAAGCTTACAATTTTGCATTTTTCGCCGATAACTGTATGAATATCAATTTGTCACTTATTCCAAAACTCCGTCATGGTGCGCCTCTTTTTTTTTTTTTTTAAAAAAAAAGAGTGTAAATGAGAACAGCTCAACTAAACATAGGCTCCCGTATTTCCGGAAAAATAAAGCGACAGCACCGTGGATTGTAGAAATAAGAAAAGAAGTAGAAAGAAACAATATAACAGACTCTCAAATAACAGAAAGAAAACTTTTTAAGAACAAAACACTAAATTTAGATGGCTTTCGCGGCAGAAGAAATAAGAAATCGGGAACGATTTGGATAAAAGAAAGGAAAAGACAAAATGGGGAGAAGATGAAGGAATGCTTGGAAAACAGGAAACAACAATAAAAAGAATAAGAAATAAAATCGTTACGAGATCCTAGTTTGGTCAACAGGAAGATAAAACGGTACAAATGACGTAACGAAAGCCAAACCAACCTTCGTATAACCATTAACAACATCTGTTAAGTATTTCCGGGTTCCTGGTACAATCACTGAAATTCTTTGTATCGAAATACGAAATAAATAACAAACTGGAATACAAGACGCCGTTTGCCAGATAACGACATATTATTGTCAGCCTTATCGCTGCATAAATTGCATTACGTGTAACAGTCTTGCCTAGAGAAGTCTTAGTTTCCAAAAACGAAAATCAAAATCCCGCTATGAACTATTCCTGAAATCTGAAAACAAAGCGTCGCCGTCACTTTCCATTTGACGCATTAGTACCTCTGTTCTTTAGATACTGTTGTACCTATAATGCCTTAATGTTTTCTTTTTCTGTTGCATTTAATCACAATAAACGCAGCATAAACTGCTGAGCAAAGAATTGGAAGTATAACAGGCTATTTTAACAATTAAGCAATGTATGGCCACGAGAACTCCCATGCGTGCAGCAGATTCTTTCCACCGATTTTTGTGTACGCGGTTTGTTCCCATGCAGCTGCGTTTGCGTACGGGGAAAGTGCCATCATGTGGACATTACTTAATGGCTGCGTTCACAGACACCGACAACGGACAGCTTGGTCACAGCGCGTCCGACTCATTCGTCAGATTTTGGCGGGATTAAGGAAGTTACAATCTGTTTTGTCACGGAGGTTATAATCTATTCTAACTTTTATGTCTCGAAACGCACGTGCAAGTACTGTACACTCTTCCCTCAGTTATTAGAATAACCAAATAAAGTTTTACGATTCTATGAGATGACGAAAGAAACGTTCTGTTACATACTGGAGGTGATCGTGATGACATTAAAAAGCAGGATTACAAACATTCTGCACAACTTCCAATAAATTCATAAAAGCAAATATACGCCAATTAACCTTCCATGGCTGTCATTCAGCATGCGTGTGAGAGGCAAACGTACAGTTTAGAAAAGATACTCTGAACACAAAGCACTGAACAGTGGAAAAAGATACATCACATTTGCAAACCATCTCATGAGAGAATAACCATTGTACTGGCATAAAAACATCAGTAAGTAGTAATGATAATTCGTAGACAGCTAATGCCAACCTACCAAAACCCTACTACAGTAACTTTAAGCATGTAAATTGATATACGCCCCGTTCTCACTTGAACACACACTTCCTTGTGGTTATAATGTAGACCTATGATTTTCTACGGATTTTGTCCGTGCTGCGGATGACATGCTGCGTTAAGTATACACATACGACTCAAATGGCTAGGCAGCCACAGAAAATGCATACTGTAATACAAGGTAACATTCAGTTAGTTGTTATTAAATTTTTACATTCCTCAGAAGTTATTTCAAATAAAGTAGCGGTCTGAGACATAGATTTCGAGATATATCCTATTATGGCATTTCGCATCCTCAGCATGTCACAAACTCCTTTCTTCTATAAAACTTACATATTATGCATTGCCTTTGGGAACGTCGGCCGACTCGAGCGAAGAAAAACAGGTATGAATTCCACCGAGCATCGTCCTAAGTCTACATGCTCGGGCGTGACATCTGTTGCATAGTGACCGTGCACGCACTGGCGTTCTGCTTTGAAAAGATCAGCCGTCTTCGGCGAAATCCGCGTATGTCGGCGCCACTGTGACCGCAGCCTAAGAGTAATACGGACGTAACTTATCAGTAGGAACAACGATTCAATCTTTCGCGGAAGTCTACTTTCTGCATCAAATGCTTTGTTATGATGAAAGGTATGTTATCAAGTTCGACGAACGTACCTTGCTAACGTCGTGTGGCTTTCCCTCTCACCTGATTTCCGCCTGCTCACAGTTTATTGACAATAGTAGTTTGTCAAATCTTCCATATACTGAAGCGACTTCACACCAGTAACATTAAATAAATTCTCCGTTAACGCAGTTATACAAGGTTAAGATGTTGAACACAAAAAATAGTGGCTGCTGCAGCTGTATTAGCTACGGCTAGCAAGCAACAGTAAACAGTAAAAAAGAGAAAATGTGCACCAGAATGTTTTTTAAAAAAGGAGAGAACTGGTCACATGTTAATTTGCTGACAAATCAGAACCACGGACCGAAAAGATTTTACGAACTTGAGATTTGCTGATGATATTGCCTTACTGGCAGAGCTCCAAAACTTAGTTACAGATCTTGCATCGGAATGTCAGCTGGTTGGCTTGAACATGAACCTTTCCAAAACAAAAGTAATATCCAAGAAATGGGTCCCAGCTGGAAATGTGAAAGTCAAGGACAGTCTACTAGAAGAGGTCAGTGAATATGTCTACCTTGGCCAGATTATAAATATAAAGGGAGACATAAGACCAGAAATCTATCGACGCATCAAGCTTGGCTGGCAAGCATTTCGGAAGAATTCAAAAGTATTCAGATCAAAAATGCCAGTAAATCTGAAGAAAGCAGTATTTGATCAATGCATTCTTCCTGTGATGACGTATGGCTGCGAGACATGGACACTGAACTCATTTACAAAAGGGAAACTTAGGACAGCACAGAGAGCCATGGAGAGATCAATGTTGGGCTATACAAGAAAGGACAGGAAAATGGCAGATGACATCCGGTCTGTGACGAAGGTTAAAGACATCTTGGAGAGAGTAGGTTCCTTGAAATGGCAGTGGGCTGGCCACGTCGCAAGAAGAAAAGACAACAGATGGACGAAGCTAGTACTGGAGTGGAGTCCGAGAGAGCACCGGATGCCTAGAGGAAGACCACCAGACAGATGGGGCAAAGGCATCAAGAAGATAGCTGATAACACCTGGCAGAGAACTGCCCAAGACTGTCCTACTTGGAGAAGACTTCTGAAAGCCTACCTGAATCCACGGCTCGAAGAGGCCACATCATCTAATGATTGAGGTGGCTGATGATGATGATTCCCGATGAGTCAAACATCGTGAAACAATCGTACCAATGCTAATAGGAGATAAAATACAGATACGTTAATGAGGGAGGCTATCGGTGTCTAAGAGAGATTAGGGGTAAGTCTGAGATTTTTGGTGACAGGCAAGTCTTTCGAATGCTCGTGGTTTTGTTCTGTAATATCAGCAAACGCAATTAGTAAAATTCTACGGAAACCTGTGAAGCAGTTAGATCTGCCTGAGAAGGATATGATCATGTAAAAAGTGTAGAACGTCTTTTTTCTACGTTTTGTACGGTAATAATTTGGTGAAACAAATTTATTTCACTGACCCCTTAGTACTCTAGGAGATATTTCCCGAAGTCGAAGCAGTTTTTCCAAGCTGCTGTGTAACTCACCAACCTATACTATATTTTCAAATTAATAAAGCAAGCAGGTCACAGAGAATCCTCTTGACCATCCCAAAATACCACTATTGCCCTTGAACTAGTTTATTAAAACTTTTGTGCAAAAAGGCTATTTGAAAAATTTAATCTGAGATGTGATATACACAAAGGCGAACTGAAAACACGAACTGTGCACACTAACGCCATGTGGCTGGTTCGTGAAGCTCTCTCAACAACTAAGTGGAGAGTGTTGTCAAACCGTCAATACTTGACATCACACGTTCAGTATGTATGGACAACATTGAGAATATTTTCAGGGTCATCAATACTGCTCGTCAATATTTCTAGTACTGACAGTACTTCTATATATTGATGGTTTGGCAATATTACTGAACGCGTGAGAGGCACCTTAAAGGTACGTAGGGCAAATAGTGGGCGTGGAGAGCGAGCGAGTCAGGTGCGGGGGCCGGCAGCGGTCACCGCCGTAACCGGCACGGCGAGTCACACACCGTGCCGCATACCGCGAAAGGCAGGCGCGGCCCTTGCGCTCGGCCGTCACGGTTACGGCTCCACCAGCAGTTAACCAGCCCTGCTCGCTGTGCTCTAACTAGCCGGGGCATCCAGACCCTTAACGCTTTCTCAATAGATCTAACAACTCAGACAGTACCGTGAGCACTCCCACAATCTGTGATTACGTATCTTCCTAGATCACGCGGAAGGGAACAACCGGGCGATTCAGATTGAAAAGAAACTTCATGTTATCACTCACTCACTCACTGGCAGTTAGGCACATCGGACAGAAAACTGGTCACTCCGGACACATCAAAAGAAAACCGCGTCGCTTCTAGCTTTGAAACTGTCCTCAATTCAGAATTTGTTCAGGTATGCTGGAAAGCATTTGACACGTCGTCCTAGTGCAGATTTAACGAAGGTGCGAGCATGTGAAATAGGTTCCCCGAAACGTGAGCGGTTCGAAGACTTCTATAATAGAACCCAATATGTTGTCCTCAATGGCGAGTGTTCATCGGAGATTAGGGCATCGCCAGGAGTGCCCCAGGGACGTGTGATACGACCCTATTATTTTCAATATACAGGAAAGATCTGGCGGACAGGTTGGGCAGAAATCTGCGGTTGTTTGCTGATGATGCTGCGATGTACACGGAGGTATCGAAGTTGAGTGACTGTAGGAGCATACAAGATGACAGAGAAAATTTATAGTTGGTGTGATGAAAGACAGTTAGCTCAAAACGTAGAAAAAGGCAAGTTAATGCGGATGAGTAGGAAAAACAAACTCATAATGTTCGGATACAACATTTGTAGCGCTCTCCTCGAAACTGTCACGTCGTCTAAATATCTGCATCTAATATTGCAAAGCCATATAAAAGGGAACGACCGCGTGAGAACTTGTTGGGTAAGCGAATGGCCGACTTCGGCTTATAGGGAGAATTTTGGAAAAGTATGGTTCACCTATAAAGGAGACGGCATATAAGACGCTAGCGCCACCTGTTCTTCAGTAGCGTTGGGGTTTTTGGGATCCAAACCAGGTCAGATCAAAGGAAGATATTAAAGCAATTCAGACTGGTTACCGGTAGGTTCGAACACGACGTAAGTGTTACGGAGATGCTTCGTGAACTCAAATGGGAATTGGAGAAACATTACACAGAAAATTGAGAGAACCGGCATTTGAAGCTGACTGCCTGAACATTTCTGTTGACGCCAACAAACTTTTCGCATAAGTACCACGAAGACAAGACAAGAAACTAGGACTCATAAGTAGGCATACAATCGTATTTCCCTTAGTCTATTTGCGAGAGAAAAAGCAAGGTGCAAGGTACAAGGTACCCTCCGCCACCCACCGTGCGGTGGCTTGTGGCGTATGTACGTAGATGTAGATGTCTTATCCAGATGAAGCCATACACTGATTACATCCTTTACAGCTGTCAAACTGCGGGGATGTAGAATCTCGTTTTCACCAGCTTTTCCAAATAGTCCCACACATTTTCTACAGTAATACGACTGGGTGTTTTACGGGATCGGTCAAGGTGCGGCACGATGCCTGAGTGTCCTACAAAAATAGGAATATGTGTGTCATTTTGGAACACGCGAGTGTCCACTTCATATTCATCACGAAGATGTAAACGACAGGGCAAGGGACAATCGAGAATGTAGAAGTAAACATCCTGGTTCATGTAACCAATATGAGTGGGCCAAAGTCATGGTACGGAAAACACTCCCAAAACATCGCAGAACCACCTCCGACTTGAACTACACGTTCTCATTTAAGAGTTCTTTTCATTGCATACTTGTTGGATGGTCTTTGTAGAGTTTAAATGGTTCAAATGGCTCTGAGCACTAAGGGGCTTAACTGTAGAGGTCATCAGTCCCCTAGAACTTAAAACTAATTAAACCTAACTAACCCAAGGACATCACGCACACCCATGCCCGAGGCAGGATTCGAACCTGCGACCGTACCGGTCGCGGATCCAGACTGTAGCGCCTAGAACCGCTCGGCCACCTCGGCCGGCATGCAGAGTTTAGTCACTGGTAATATTCAAACGAAAATATCAATGGGGTGAAGACACACACGTGTCCCACCGGTCTTACTGGATGGGACCAAATGTTTCACTGACTGCTCACTAGGGGATGAAAGAATAGCCAGTAGTACACACATTATTTTGAAAAAAAAAAATGTAAACAATTTATATGAATATAAAGTTCATCGTGTTTATGTGTGATAAGGCGTAAATAATTTTTTGCACAAATTGTTTTGGTTCTTTCTTCAACCTTAGTTGTTGCGCATATTGTACACCGTCTCCTTGTATCTTCGATGGACAAATGGTCACATACATTGTTACCTCTGATGGGCTACCTCTTTCTCCTACGTTGTTTTACATAAATATTTTGTTTCCCATTCGCATTATTTTTTCAGCAAATGGGACAAGAAACTGCAACAAATTTACATTCTTTCTGGGGATTTCAGTTAACAGAATCTGTCACACAAGGCTTTAAAAACACTGCAATAGTTAACAAAGAGGTGTAAACAGGTGTTTTCCTCCTCACAAAAACCCAAGTCCTCCCACCCATGAGAACTTTTTCAAACTAAACATGTGTTAGGTTCTGAGAACCAGTGGGACGACAACCTGTGAGGTCTGGATTAACTTTTATCCGGTTGGCACGAACATTCTCCTCAAGGGACACATGCGGATTTAACTCTATCACTACAATCGGGCTTCAGAGGCCGGTCTGCGATTTTTTTTTATCTCCTCTTTTAGTAACTATACATTTTAATGAAATTTTAGAACTTTTCATAATTAGTCTTGTTACTCATAATTTTGCAGAATAATTATAAAAAAATACCTATTGCTTTGTGTTAAGGTTTTGGTTCACGTTTCCTCCCGCACGGGCCCTGCAAACTCGCGCGGTTAGAAGCAATTTTTGAGCAAAAAGGTGTCCATCTGCTCAGGGTCTTTTAAGTCATTTGCTACTGTTGACTCGCGTTGTTATTCTTTCAGTGTTTAACGGTTCTCCTTGTTATAAGCACATGTTTATTTTGGTGCATTATTTCATAACAGTTGTCTGGTCTACAAACTGAAAATGTTACGGAGGACACAGTTGACAAGATAAGGGAATTAATGGAGCAGTCTCCTCGTAGTGAACTTGAATTTTCCAATGATAATGAGGTAGACGTCGCTGAAAACTCAGAACATGACGACGATGAATCCCTTTACGAAGAAGGAAACGAACAATTTAGTGCGAATTCTGTTAAGTGCGACTTACTGTTTTCTCGCAGTAGGAATGAAATATGGGCTCAGTCCCTCAGGGCGTAATTTCTGGTAGGCAGAACGAAAAGAATATATATTAAAGGAAGACCAGGGATCTAGAATGTGTTCGATTAGGAACTGTGATAATGAAGAGTCTCATTTTACGTTGTTCCTAACGGTACACTTCACTGAGAAAGAGTGTATTTGGGCCAACAACGAAGGTCGAATGATTTACTAGGACTGCGTATATAGATTTGTATGAAATGAAAAGTTCCTTGGTGTTCTAATCCTCACTGGTGCTTACAAGTCAACAAATGAAGGTACCAGTCACCTGTGAAGTGCTGAGAATGGCCGACCACTGTTCGATGAAATTATGTCTAGTAACCGCTTTTGAGGGTGCTTTGAAAATGTAGCATCCTACGTAAGCATATAGGCCAAGTGACAAAATGGAACCAATCTGATAAGTTTGAGATGCGGGAAACTACCTTGAGGAATGTCCAGGTTGGTGCAGACTGCGGATTAACAGTTGGACACATTTCCAGGTCGCTGTTCATTTTGACAATACATGGAATCAAAACCTGGTAGGCAGGAGATAAAGTTCTGCGCAATTTGTGACAGAGCAACAAGCTACTGGAAGAAGTCTGGACGTAAGACCATTCTCGACTTAGTCCATTACTTGTCAAAATATCATTTTAAAAGTATTTATACCCCAAAAGTGGTTCACGTCAGAAGTAGTCAAAATAGTGTCAATTTTGACAACACGGGCCTGAGAGGCCCGACTGATAGGTAATGTTATACCGATTTCTGGTAAGCAGTGGATTAAACGCCTCGTTGATCCGTCGATGTACTCTATGCCCTGTATCAGTTGAAAAGAGTCATTGCAGACAAACGTCCAGTCAACTAACGTCTAGTTTTTGTGTTGTTTGACCCATTGAGGATGTGCAGCCTTTTGTGCCGCTGTGAGTAACGGCCTATTGCGAGGTACCCTGGCCCCAGACCTCCATTGGATGCAGTTCCTTTCGCAATGTTCGTTCGGAAACCGGTTGAGATGAGCCTGCATTCACTGACAGTAGCAATTCCTGCCGGGTTTGGAAGCGATTGTCATTGACAAGGTGCAACACTCGCCTGCGTGTAGCACATCATTCCTCGTAGAGAGACTTTGTTAACACATCAACTTCACTCGCTGTGTGTTCATAGGCACGTCCTAACATGAGTGTTTCTTCCTGACCTCATGTCAGGTCCCCACGTCGACCCGTCTTACTGCGCTGATTCCATACAACGATTGCAACACACACACACACACACACACACACACACACACACACACACACACACACCATTCCATCACTTACGTCAGTGGTGGAGGGCCGTATGACCACCTGTTCAACAACGTCTACAGCACTCGAAACCGATCAGTGTGCTCCTATAGGGTGTTGTGTGATGTCCTTAGGTTAGTTAGGTTTAAATAGTTCTAAGTTCTAGGGGACTGATGACCATAGCTGTTAAGCCCCATAGTGCTCAGAGCCATTTGAACCATTTGCTCCTATAATGAGGGTGATTAAAATTTTTTCTCGTGAACTTAATTTCGCACTACCGTACCCCGTTAGGTACAGTCACATACTCACGGTTACGGAAAGATATAAACCGCCGCTTCTGTAAAGCTGTATGTTCTGTAATGCTGTAGCATTGTTAGGTTCAGTCACATTAATATGACCATTTGTTAAAGCCTCAATAACCACCTTTCTCAGCACGGACAGCTGCGAGACGTAGAGGAAAAGAGTCAATGAAGTTCTGGAAGGCACCGATAGTGATGTGGAGCCACGTCGACTGCAGTGCCGTGGCCAGTTGCGGTGGGTTTTTCGGGTAAGGGCCCATGGCGCAAACAGCCCGATCGGGGTGGTCCCATAGATTCTCGACTGGTTTTAATCCAGTGAATCTGATGTCCAGGAAAGTACGGCAAATTCATCCTGGTGCTCTCGAACCGTGCACGCACAATGCGAGCCGTGTGACAGTTACACTCTCCTGCTGGTAGATGCTGTCGTGCCGAGGAATAACGAACTCCATGTAGGGGTGGGCATGGTCCCCAAGGATAGGTTCATACTTTGATCCACTGTGCCTTCCACAATGAGAGATCATGCAGAGAATGCCAGGAAAACATTCCCCAACGACTGCTGCACGGGATTTGCTTCCCGACATTTCATTTCAAGCAGTAACGCCAACGGCCATCTGTCCGATGGAGCGTACATCTACACCATACTCCGCAAGCCATCTAATAGTGTGTGGCGGAGGGTACTTTCGGTACCACTATCTGATCCCTCCAACTTGTTCCACTCGCGAATAGCGCGTGGGAAGAACGATTGTCGGTAAGCCTCTGTATTGGCTCTAATTTCTCGAATTTTCTTCTCGTGGTCAACACGCGAGATGTATGTGGGGGGTAGGGGGGGGGGAAGTAATATGTTATCTGACCCCTCCAGGAAAGTGCTGTCTAGAAATTTCAATAGTAAATATCTCCGTGATGCACAACGCCTCTCTTGTAACGTTTGCCAGTGGAGTTCATCTCCGTAACGCTCTCTCGCCAGCTAAACGATCCCGTGACGAAACGCGCCGCTCTTCGTTGGATCTTCTCTGTCTCCTCTATCAGTCCTATCTGACTGGAACAAGTGCCTTATAAGCTGCTTCTTTCGTGGATGAGTTACATTTCCTTAAGATTCTTCCGATGAATCTGGGTCTGGTGTCTTGCTTTTCTGCATTTCCCACTATCTGTTTTATATGGTCATTCCACTTAAGGTCGATCTGGATAGTTACAGCTCTTTGTCATCAATAGTGTAGCTGCATAATAGTGGATTTCTTTTCCTATATATGCGCAATAAGTTACGTTTATTTACGTTCAGGGTCAACTGCCAGAGTCTGCACCATTCATCAGTTCTCTACAGGTCGTTCTGCAAATTCTTACTATTTTCTGGCGTTGCTACTTTGGTATAAACAACTGCATCATCTGTGAATAGTCTTAAAGAGCAACCGACGCTTTCTACTAGATCATTTATATATACTGTGAACAGCAACGGTCCTACCACACTTCCCTGTGATACTCCGGATATTACCTTTACATCTGTCGATTTAGTTCCGTTAAGAGCGACGTGATGAGTTCTACCTGCAAGATAGTCTTGAATCCAATCGCAGGTCTGCCCCGATACTCCGTAAGCCCGTATTTTTTTTCATTAAACGGCAATGCGGGACGGTGTCAATTACCTTACTGAAATCAAGTAAGTACGGCATCAATCTGAGCGTCGTTGTTCACTGCGCTGTGGATCTCATGGAGGAACATAGCGAGCTGAGTTTCGCAGGATCTCTGTTTGCGGAATCCAAGTTGATTTTTATAGAGGAATGTTCCTTTTCCAAGAACGTCATAATTCTTAAAGCGTGATTCATCTGAAGAGGCCAGCAGTCGCCACTCCGTGGGACTGCTGCTGCGATACTAACTTGCAAATTCCAGCCTTCGTCGCCATGAACAGCAGTCAGCCTGGATGTATGAACCAGTTGTCTGCTATGGAGGCCCATATGCAGCAACGTTCACTGAACGGTCGTTGGACAGACGCTGTTGGTAGTCTCTTTGTTCATCTGGGCGGTCAGTTGTTCAATAGCTGCACGTCTATTCGCCCGTACACATCTCCGCAGCCGTCGTTAACTCCTGTCATCTATGGATAGCGCCATTTTACCATGTACGGTATACTTTAACCAAGGCGGACACAAGAAGTTTCGGAAAGCCTCCACTCTTGGACCGAAAGCCAATGATCATGCACTTTTGCACATGAGGTAAATCGCTCCGCTTCCACTTTACGACGACTGTACTGTCCCCCCCACCCCCGCTCCCTATACGCTTGATGTACCCTCCACTGCCAGTGCTGCCACATGCCGTCTATGAGTGATTATTGCACCCTGACGTCGAACTTAGGCAGATGTCACATTAACGTGACTTAAGAGCGTATTTTCTGGGCTCTTGGCAATACACTTCTACAACACAAGAGAACGATCAGTTACAATATCTACAAAGAAGTGACTCGCTTACTGATGCAATAAACTAGTGGAAGCTCGTGTTTAGTGTAAAAGATTTATGAGTGTGTGTTGCCAGGAGCTCTGCGTACCCGTCTGTAAACCCGAATTACTAGCGAACGGAGGGAAATATGTCCTCCACTCCAGATTTCGAAGTGTTACATGCAACTCAATATCGGTACGATGTGGTGCAACTTCTGTATAGTCAACATTTTAGCGGCAGTGAGAAGAAGCTCTGCGTTATAGGGAGCTGCGAAATACTTCCAGTGTAGTACGGAAGGGTACTGCAAACGGTTCCGACGTTTTCCGAGACTATTTTCCAGCATTTAAAATTGTCAGAGTCAACGTACAAAATTGTCAGAGTCAACGTACAACGGTAACGTTCTCTGACGTTACTCCAGAGCATATAAAACAACACACACACAACTTTATAAGGTGGTGGTTTTTCTCTCCGATTGTCCTCTGCTCTTAACTCTGTGAAATTTATTTATTTACTTATTTATATTTTGTAAATTTTCATTACATCGGTTGTTGCTCCTGGCAGTCACTCGTGCGCATTTTGCTGTTTCGGCAGATATTTGCAACATCGTTTTTGCAAGTGCAGCTGGAGTCATCCCAAACAAATACTACTCTTCATGTCGTTCATGTGACTCCAAGTGTCGACGGAAAGCTTCAGTTTGTTTCCCGTTACAAACCAAAATGTTTAAAGCGATTTTACGTGCCCGTTAGATAGAGCCATCTCAGACCCGTCTAATACGATATTCGTTTTACCGATATGCATTAACAGGGACAAAAGAATACCAAGAATAACCAGTACTTCAGTAGCGACTAACCAGCGCTGGTGCAGGGCGATAGCAGGCAGCATCAGGCCAGGGTGGTGCTGTCACTACTGGAGAACTGGTTATTCTTGGTGTTTTACTGTCCCTATCCTTGTTAACGCTAATCGGTAAAACGAATATCGCACTACACTAATTTGGGACCGGTTACCGAATGAGCACATAAAATTCCACTTTAAAAATACTGTTGTTTGTAACGGTACCAAATCGACGCTTTTCACAGACGATCGGCCTAGCATGAAAGATGAATTGAGCAGAATTAGGCTGGGCTTAGTCCAGGCACACTTTTTAAAAACGTTGTTGCAAATATCCGCCGAAACATCAGAGAAAAAGCGCCTGACAACTCTTACGAGGGCCCGAAAATGTACTCACTCTTATTGTGCATACTTCCTAAATTAATTGACGGAAACGTCTCATTTTTGGTAGTGTAATAGCTTTTTGTTCAAGCAGTGAAGTGCGGCGCGGGTTGTCTTTAGGGGTTCGATTGGGCCGTTCTTCTTTGACGGCACAGCTACTAGTGAGGTGCACCTAGATAAGATAGACATCTATTTTACCTGCAATTTGTGTGTTGTATGGAGACAAAAGGTTTCACCTTCAAGAAATTGGTGCCCATCTTACCCCCACACTCATGTCGAGGAGCACCTCAACGTAAATCTACCTGCTCAGCGATTAGGCCGAAGAGGTGCTGTCGAGTACCCACCAAGTTTTCTAGACTTAAAGCATCTGGTTGATTGGTTGATTCGGGGGAGGGGACCACACAGCGAGGTCATCAGTCCCATCGGGTTAGGGAAGGACGTGGGATGAAGTCGGCCGTGGCCTTTCACAGAAACCATCTCGGTATTTATCTGAAGCGATTTAGGGAAATCACGGAAAACCTAAATCAAGATGGCCGGGCGCGGGTTTGAACCGTCGTCCTCCCGAATGCGAGTCTAGTGTGCTAACCACTGCGACACCTCGCTCGGTTTCAAGCATCTGGACTTTCAGCTATGGGGAACACTAAAGGACTTTGTTTATTGACATAAACCACGCACATTGGATGAACTTCGAGAATGCATCAAAAAGTTTTCTACAGTGTCGTTTCTTATGCAAACAATGAGTAACTAGCGAGCGAAAAGACTTTCACGTTCTCCAGCATACAGCAAACAGTTTTTCACTATCAAGGCAGGGGCCCCACAGCTAAATTACCTTTGTGGATTTTTTCATTAAAAGAAAAGTAGTAATGTGTTAATAGCAGTCTTAACAAATGAATGAACTCTTTTTTGGTAAAGATATCTTTTTGGTGTCTAAGCAAATTATTTTCAATTATTTATATCGTTTCTTTGACAGATATGTTTGTGTAGAGGTGCCAACTTTTCTGTCTTAGGCGTCTGAATGTTCTTTACGCAGTTAATTAGTTCGTAACTGTTCTTAACTGGGTATACACACTCACGTTGAGAAAAAAACAGAACATTTTTAAAGACATGTGCACTAGTATATTTTGCAGAAATAATTAGCAGCTTGCCGGCCGGAGTAGCCGAGCGGTTCTGGGCGCTTCAGTCTAGAACCGCGCGACCGCTACGGTCGCAGGTTTGAATCCTGCCTCGGGCATGGATGTGCGTGTTGTCCTTAGGTTAGTTAGGTTTAAGTAGCTCTAAGTTCTAGGGGACTGATGACCTCAGATTTTAAGTCCCATAGTGCTCAGAGCCATTTGAACCAATTAGCAGTTTGGCGTGTGTCCTGTTGCTTAGTAGGCACACGGTCCACCATGGGCTCTGGTAACTTGTTCCATGCTTGAGGACATCGACGCGTATACGGCGCAAATGGCGTCCCGTGGTGTAGCCATCTATGCTGCATTCACCTGGTTCCGAAGTTCGACTGTGGTGGTTGGCATTGGGTCAACGCTGCACCCTTCGTTTCACAATATCCCACAGATTTTCGATTGGCGACAGGTCACGTGATCTGGTGGGCCTGTCTAGAACACGGACGTCCTGTGACACCAATAACGCATGTGTTCGTGCAGAAACTAATGGTCGTGCATTATCTTGCTGAAAATGGCATCTGAGGTGTTGTGCAGAAAGGGTATGGCTACGGATCGCAGAATGTCATTCACGTAAGTCACGCTGGGCACAGTGTCCTGGACATGCACCAACTGTAACTTGTGGTTGTACCCAATAGCACCCCATACAATAAGGCCTTCAGCTGGCGCTGCATGTCTTGTGCGAATGAAGTGACTGTAATTCCCCTCCTTCCTGTTTGCGGCGAACCAAAATGCGTCCATCGTTTTCAAACAAACAGAACCTGAATTCGTCCGAAAACACTTGCTGATGGCATTCCTGTCCCCAGTGACGTTCCATACACCACTGCCATCTAGCATGTTTCTGCACATTCATCAAAGGTACGCAGGGCAGTGGACGACGCGCACGTAACCCTTGTCGTAATAAACGGCGTCGGACGGTTACCACTGACAGTGTACGTTGTGTTACAATATTTCACTGTTGTGCCAGAGTCGAGGAGGGCGCAGATTTGCCTGCAACGTCGTTCGGGTAAGGTGTCGATCTTCTCGGGTGGGGGTGGGGGGGTGGGGGGGGGGTCTGGGCGGTGCGACCTGACCCATCCCGTCGTCTTCGACGGCCTTCCGTGAACCATTCTGCAGACACCCATTGCACTACCGAAACAGTTCGTCCTACACGAGCAGCAGTTTCCCGGATGGCTGCATCACATTCTCTAATGCCAATACTGGCCCTCTTTCAAACTCACTGATTTGACGATACGGTTCTCGCACACGTCTGCGAGGCATCCTGCACGTCTGCTCAAGTCACACTGATCCCATAACGGGAGCCGCAGGCACATTTTACCGGTAGGTGGTGTTACACCGCGATATCGATGTTGATCTCGAACTCACGGGCCGACATGGTTCAAATGCTAACCTGCAGAACATACTAATGTACAGGTCCTGTGACTATGAATGTGGTATCTCTAGTCGTTCAAAGTGTTCTGTTTTTTTTCGTTTTTTTTTTTTTTTTTTTTTTTTTCCGTGAACATGAGTGTAACTTCAAATTGCTATGTGGTGCGAGGAATCTGATACAGTTTTCTGCTGATTTTGTAAGATGGACTGCTCTGACAAGTTACAATATGCCATACCGGGCAACTTAAATTTCCAATATATACGCACACGCTCAAGTAGGCCATATGGTGAATACTGTGCTCCATCAGACCATCATCAACGAAGTTAAAAATGTGTGTGTTATGCATGCAAATGCAAAATAAGGAGCAACAAGTTACAGAATAAAAGGACATCTAACTATTAATTAAATATTAATGTACAACTTGGGAAAGACATTTGCTAAAGAAATTATTATGTACAGGGCACCTGTAGCGTTATATGTGCAGTCGAAAAATTCGTACTACTGATAAAGATATAAAATGTATTACACCTACTAAAGATCGGTGAAAAGCCGAAATACATCTTAGGGCATATATCAAATTATATAAAAAGTGGCTTGTGCTGTATTTCACCACAGCCATAGAGCGCAGCCACAATCATCATGCATAAATTAATTTTGACACTACTTCACCAAATACTGGCTAAACTACAGCAACAGAGTGCAGCCACCATCACCACGGGCAAAGCGATGTTAACATTATCTCGCCAAGTAGTAAGTGTTTTATACAAGTTCAGAAAGTGTGTGAAAACAGTTATTGCCCAAAAGTTCATTAAAAACTACGAGAAAGCGATTCCGAAATATATCAAAGTGAAATCACAGTTAGGCAAATCAGCAAAATTGCTAAACAAATAGATTTTATGATTCCAATCAGACATTAAAGAACAGCAGAAAAGAAAATAATTTGAACCAATAGTTTTATACAATAATCAGTTTACACTACACAATCAAGCCAAGACCTACATAAAAATATTACAGACCGAACTGTAGTCACTACAACAGCCTGTGACACAGCCAAATTAAGCTAGATTGACCAGATAGTCACAGGCCACAAAGAGAACCAATTCAACACTAAAGAAACAGAAAAAATAGTAAGAACAAGAAAGATACCGGCCATGTAGTACTCAATAATTAAATTAAACTGAGTAATAATATGCTTTAATAGTCAAATCAGATGAAGTAAACACTATATGTGAACCACAAGGAATGGTCAAAATTCGCGGATATGACAGGAAAGATCATTCGAAGCGAAAAACATGTACTAAACATGTGCTTTAAAAGTCATACCTTAAGAGCTACGAGCACTTTTACTGTAAGAGAGACGTGCTTCACAGTATCGAAGATGAAGTGCCGGCATCTCTTAAGGTATGCGTTTTAGAGCCCATGTTTAGTACATTTTTTCGCTTCCTGTCATATCCATGAATAATGACTACTCCTGGCACACCCTGTATAATTGTAATGTACCATAGTGAACGTGTCAGAAAAATCAAAGAATTCTTCAACAACATAGTAATAAAAATGGAGTCCGCTCCCTCTTCCACACTGTTGTGTAAACCTAAAAATCTGATGCTGACGACTGACTTCTTCTTAACTGCAACAAACATACATGACTGCATCGTGTTTACTGGTTGTGTCCAAAATCCACCAACCGAGAGCTTAATGTGGATCTCTGGGAGAATCGTCTGAAATACGATCACCTTCAGGTTCTTTTGGGTCTATTCGTCGAGAGCTTTAGCATACAGAAGTCTACGCTATAATGCTTACCCTATTGCACTGAAAAAAGTAATTACACGATACTTCAGGTGCACGCCACGCCGTTTGACACTCATTTGTTTTTCTGAGCCCGCTCTTTTACTCTGTGAAACGCACATTCTCTGTGTTTTTCAACGCTCGCCGGCGGTCGAACTCTGTTATAAATCGCAGCGCAACATCAACAGTACTTCAGAAGCAGCTTGGAGTCCAGGCACGGAGTACGTATAACAACACAGCTCGTAGCATCTGGAGAAGGGGACTGGGTATCGTGCAGAAAACTGGAATCAACAAGTCGGATTAACACCTAAGAGCACACTATTAATCAAGCATGCTGTGAGAACCCTAGAGACTGCGTGCAATCTACTAAACCGTATGATTTCGTTTAATGTTTTAGCGATAAATCCATATCAGACGCGATAATACACTAGCATATTCTCAGCAGTACTACGGTGGGGTGAATAGAGTACAAGAATGATTCTTACGGTATCGTTTGCTGCCAGACCCCGACTGGTGGGTCAAATGTTTAATATGGAACATATGTACTTCCTTCACACCCAGTTACGTCTTATCTTCGCAAAGGTCGAGAGTTGTGCCTTCTGTGTGTTCTCTCTCTCTCGCTCTCTCTCTCTCTGTGTGTGTGTGTGTGTGTGTGTGTGTGTGTGTGTGTGTGTGTGTGTGTGTGTGTGTGTGTCGTTTGCTGATGAGAGAAGGGACAGGGTGAAACGAGGAGCTGATAAACAAGCTGTTCTTATCGAAAGAGGGTTTCCATATGACGGTTGGATTACCATTAACAGTGTCACACCACCTCACTTCATCAGACAGTGGAGTTTGAAATTACATCCAAGACATTGACACTAAGTCTAGAGATCAGGAACAAAGCACTACCGCTATCTTTCTTGACCATCAAGGGCACATAAGTCTGCCCCCGGTAGCTGAGTGGTCAGCGCGACAGAATGTCAACCCTACGGGCCCGGGTTCGATTCCCGCCTGGGTCGGAGATTTTCTCCGCTGAGGGACTGGGTGTTGTGTTGTCCTAATCATCATCATCATCATCATCATCATCATCATCATCATCATCATCATTTCATCCGCATCGACGCGCAAGTCGCCGAAGTGGCATCAAATCGAAAGACTTGCACCCGGAAAACGGTCTACCCGACGGAAGGCCCTAGTCACACGACATTTATTTATTTATTTTACAGGCACTTAATAGCAGTAAATCAAGATTCGAACGAGTTATTTCAGGATCGAATGCAACGCACGCACAGACGTGCGTTAGCGATGTCTGTTACGTAGGGCGCGTTCTGAACAGAGTGAGGCTGCACTATGCTTAAAATACTGAATTAGCAACATTATGGAGGAGCACTGTTATCCAGACTTATCTTTCCGTGGATTCTCTACATCACTTAAGCGAATCCTTAAATGGTTCGTTCGAAAGGTCACAGTAGATTTATTTCGCATGTTTTTCAATCCGATCTTGTTCTCTGTCCCTAATGACATAACAGATTGGACAGAAACCCTTATCTTCCTTTCTTCCTTTTAGGGGTGTGATAATCTGGCGCAAGGTTTCTGCTGGTGCCTCGAAATGGCGACAAAGATGCTGAACATAGCAGACTCTCAATTTTGTTGTTACTGCAGTAATAGTATTTACGATACGTGGCCTAAGGCGAAGAAAACCACGTCATCTAACGTACTGTGGTGCATGACATAGATCGCGACTGTAATACTGTGTAACATAGAAACAACGCAGTAACTTAGACATTTTCTCAACATCCAGGTATTGTGCATGTGCGTTAAGCGCGCGCGTTCGTGTTGAGCAGGTTTGCTGCAAGCACTCACCCAGACAGCATTATTTGTCCCGGCGCTGCACGCACAGAATCGTGCGCCACGACTGCCTCTCTATACGCAAGGACACGCGTCGCGAGTCGATCGCCACTCCCACGAGTTACATTTCATTGTGTGTAAAGCTGTCCGCCCACCGTCCTATCTTATTCATCACATCGCTCCAGGCATTACTACCGCCGGTACACCGAATGTGATACTCCTTTCAGCCCTCTTGCGTACTATACTCATTTGTCTTCGTACTCCACCTTTGCAACATGAGATTCGGTCTGCTCCGGGCTAATTTACTATTGAGCACATTATTTGCCGCACCATTGCAAGGAGACAGACAAGCATGCCAAAGTAGTGAACAGATTTAACTAAAATGCTGAACGCCACTAAATTACAGACGTATGTACAGCATGTTGCTTACTACAAATAAGATCTGAATTGGTCCCACTACAGCAGGAGTGATAGCAAGGCTATAAATACTGGAATAGTTAAACTTTATTAATAAAAGATATTTTTTATCTACAACTTTAATCTGCTTAAAATTTATTCTTAGAATGGTGTTCAGAATTAGCCCATCAATTTGTTAAACCCTTGAATTTACAACAGATTATATATAAAAGTAACATATTCAGAACTACTAAGGATTTAGCGTATCTCTCATTTGTTAACAAATTCTCTGCGCATAAAGAAACTGCTTCCCGACATCGCAGCAATCCCATGAGAGTGTCATGAAATCATTCTAGTCAAAGCGTTGGGACAAAAGGCAATTATTCAAGTGCATGAAAAGGTGGAAATCATTTGAAGGCAAGTCCAGGATAAGGGGAAATGTTCAAACACGCCCAATTCGGTATGACAAATTATTCTTATGATATGTCGGCCAAAATGATCGACAAACTAAGACACAAAAGGTGTGTTCATCTTAAATAGCGTCCGAACTGAAGCTGCCAGCGACCGTTGGACGGGTTAGAAAAATGTTTATAGCAGGCGAAAACCTTGCAAAAAAACAACAGTGTGTGTTATTAACAAATACACTGAGATCAAAAGTATCCGGACACCTGGCTGAAAATGACTTACAAGTTCGTGGCACCCTTCATCGGTAATGCAGGAATTCAATACGGTGATGGCCCACCTTAGCCTTGATGACAGCTTCCACTCTCGCAGGCATACGTTCAGTCAGGTGCTGGACGTTTTCCTGGGGAATAGCAGCCCATTCTTCACGGTGTGCTGCACTGTAGAGAGGTATCAATGTCGGTTGGTGAGGCCTGGCACGAAGTCGGCGTTCCAAAACATTCCAAAGGTGTTCTATAGGATTCAGGTCAGGACTCTGTGCAGGCCAGTCCATTACAGTGATGATACTGTCGAGTAACCACTCCGCCACAGGCCGTGCATTGCGAACAGATTCTCGATCGCGTTGAAAGATGCAATCGCCATCCCCGAATTGCTCTTCAACAGTGGGAAGCAAGATAGTACTTAAAACATTAATGTAGTTCTGTGCTGTGATAGTGCTACGCAAAACAACAAGAGGTAGAAGCACCCTCCACGAAAAACAGGACCACACGATAAAACCACCGCCTCCGAATTTTACTGTTGGCACTACACACGCTGGCAGATTGCGTTCACCGGGCATTCGCCATTCCCAGGCCCTGCCATCCGATCGCCACATTGTATACCGTGATTCGTCACTCCATACAATGTTTTTCCATGTTCAATCGTCCAATATTTACGGTTCTTACACCCAGCGAGGCGTCGTTTGGCATTTACCGGCGTGATGTGTGGCTTATGAGCAGCCGGTCCACCATGAAATCCAAGTTTTCTCACCTCCCGCCTGACTGTCATAGTGCTTGCAATGGATCCTGATGCAATTTGAAATTCCCGTGTGATGGTCTGAATAGATGACTGCCTATTACCCATTACGACCCTCTTCAAATGTCGGCCTGTACGCTTTTGTGCTGTACGTGTCCCTTCACGTTTCCACTTCACTATCATATCGGACACAGTGGACATAGGAAAGTTTGAGAGTGTGGAAATCTCGTGTACATATGTATGACACAAGTGAAACCCAACCACCTGACCACGTTCGAAGTCCATGAGTTCCGCGGAGCGCTCCATTCTGCTCTCTCACGATGTCTAAGGACTACTAGGTCGCTGATATGGAATAACTGGCAGTAGGCGGATGCATTGTAATTCTTAATAATACAGGCATTCCAATTTCGTATTCATTCGCCAATGCCAGGCCCCTGACAATAAATATGTCCTTCCTATATGGGAATACAGGTAACGTGTAAGTGTATGTTGTGACACATGAACAGCGACATATGGGAGTTAGGGTCTGGCCGTAATTAGCGGGCAGAATGACGAGGCGGTTAAAGCGGGAAATCCGGGCTGGAGTTCGGGTCCGGCACAAATTTTCCTTGTCACTCCAATATACAGCCGATGATGGTTCACATTCGCAACTGCAAATACACTTCCTAAAACGTTGCATTTCAGTTAACTTCCGCGCTAACCAGACCTCAATGATGTTCATGAGAACGCCAGGATGGGTTGCTCTGAAGTGAGGTGCGATGACGTCATTTTCAGTGTCGAGGGCAAGTTTAACTGGGACGAACAGAATCAATTTTAGTACTACTTACAAGATTTTCCTTTGGTGGACATAGTTCACACCAGCAGAAATAATCGGACAAATGCATACCACGACGACTTAATGATTTTTTTGCAAAGATACACTGGAACCACAGCTGATTCGAGTGTATGAAGAATTTGGCGATAGTCTAGTTTTCCAGTTTTGTAGCATTGCCATTCACGTGTAGATGAATACGAAGGAATGCCTCGACAGAAGGAAATCCAACTTAAGAGAATAAAACTCGATGGAAGGAATTAAAATTAAGTTTTACCGTCGTGTAGACAACGAGGTCATTAGAACGACTTCAAGTATGGATTGGGGAAGGGCAGGGAAGGAAACCAACTGTGACCTGTTCAAACACACGTAATAACTACGGTAACCGTACATAAGGTGTTGACCTCAAGAGATTAACAGAAACCACGGAAAACGTAGCGCTGGATAGTCGGACAGAGGTTTGGACCACCACCCCCCAAATGTGAGTACAGTGCCTCACCACTGCGCAGCCTATTTATGTGAGGCAGCTCGAAGTACCGATTCAAAACCCAGTAGCGTATCTAAGGGATTCTGGCATGGCGTATATGACGCAATTGACAGTAATCTAAAATTCTGTCTCAATTGAAAACTTCTATTCGGAAAGAGCAGTGTGAGTTTTCAGTGGATAACTAACATCCCCATCCAATCAACGGCGTAGAGTGTATCTCCACTGATACAACCGAAGTTCTAGTAAATACTAGAACTCTAGCGTGAAGTTTTTAGTTGTTTTTAACTTCTTCCTGTACTACATAGTACTGCCTTCACAATAGTTTCCACCTATGACACAGGAACTTTGTTCGTTACCATCTCATATTCTAACACGAGCAATATCAATATATACGAAGTGACATATTTCCAGGGACACTATGTAATATTTGACAATTGCGATATATAAACAAACCATCTTGGCCGTGATCCAATGCCTTTACATTAATTCCTCTACAATGTACTAATTCTGCTACAACATTTTATCGTTGTTATCCATATCGTTCTTATCTAGTTTACGAATGAATACGATAACCAACTGCCTAATAGCAGCTCAAGTTCTACCTTTTTTTTTAAACAAAGAGAGAAAATAATGACCTCGACCATCTCTACTGATGAATATAAAATCACAGCAGAAAAGTCAGGCTGTGCTATTTGTGCCCTTAATCTAGTCAAAAAGAACAGCATAAAATTCTACAATCTGTTTCCTTATTCAGTGTGTTTCAGCTGTCCCTACCGACGTCGTTTTATGCGACCCACCAAGTTATATCTAGCCTTCATAAGCCACGCACGATGTTTTCATACTGCATCGCTCGCTACGTAAACTACTACTATTATAGAAAAAAAACGAACAGGACCTTTTCGTAGGAAATATAATGTAGTTAAATTTTGATCTGAGATAAGTTTCCGCAGAAGGCCAAGGTTTTCGAGTTATTCAAGGAAAACGTGCAAAAGTGACCTTCAAACGCACCTCCAACCCACTCTCACACGTCACCAATCAGGATTTTTAGCATGTTGTTCGTGGCACTCCCTCCTCCCACTGTACAAAAATTTCTGATTATAGGAATTATAACCAATATTTGATCGTTTTTGGTCTCTATTGATTGGGCCATGACGCCAACAAGATACTCGGCTATTTCGTTAACATTATTAATTTAAAAGTGCACGCGAGGGTAATGAAGGAGAAACGGCTTTAGTAAACGTTGCTCTGTAAATAGTTACGTTGACAGTTAGATCCAAACTTAACCCTTACAAGCATAGTAATTTCGTAGTCCAAAGACCTGATGAACACAACGATGCAATTTTTTATTTTGTGCTGTTAAAATTCACAAAATTGTTAGACAAAATTTACACACACGTCAACTTCATAATTTATAAGTGCTGGACTAAGCCGCTGGCGTAATCAGTCCAATCAATGAAGGTCAAATGTGGGAAATAATTCGTGCCGTCGCAAATTTTTGTACAGTGGTAGGAGGGAGTGTCATAAATAACATAATAAAAATCCTGAACGGTGGAGGCTGACTGTGGGGGTGCATCTTAATATCACTTTCGTACATTTTTCTTGAATAACTCTACAACTACGGCCTCCAGCGTAAACGTACCCCAGTGCAAAATTGAACTAGATTTAATTTACTACAATAATGCCCTTTTTTCTGTACGACTATAAGTTTGCGCTTAGCGAGCAAGGGAATATGAAAACGTCGCGCATGGTTTTTGAAGGCCGGATATAACATTGCGGATTTCATAAAACGTCATCGGTAGTGGCAGTTTTATCACCCTGCTTACTGTCGAAACAACTCCAATAGTGAAAGCATTAGGCCTACAGTACTGGAAAATTTAATGTATATTTCCCCATAGACATAAAACGTATACTAGGAGACCTGCTGTATATGTATTAGAAAGCGACACCCATCTATATTAAAATTGGTAGTTATACTATTTTATTTTTTAAAAGGTTTCGTTTAACCAATAAAATTTACTGATGTTCCATTACTATAACATTATTGTAGTACAATATTTTTTATGTGTTTTTCAAATATTGTTTATCTGAAATCGTTACAGGCCCGAGGTGTGTTGCCTAATGTATATTTACGATGGTTATTAAAACGATGTTTCTTCTTTGTTATAAATAACTGCTTCTCATTCTGTACCAAAATTGGTTCTGTTCATTGTAATACCCTAGTCAAGCTGCTATAAAGTCGAAACAAATTACAGTTCCTAAGTAGCAACATACGAGAAGAGGTAGCGCTACCAATTTCAAACGTGGCGGTACAGCGAAAGGGCAGTTTTCTGGCCTCCGCCCAGATTTGCCAGCAGAGTGCTCCTTAAAATCTGGCGGTTCTTTATTTGCGGCGGGCAGACGGCCCCGTTCTGGCGATAGCGGCAAGGCATGCCAGGCGGCGTCTGGCCGGCGCTGGCGCTCATGTAAATCCAGACATTGGGCGTGTCCTGCCTGTATTTATAGGAACAGCCCGGACTCGAGCGAGGCCTTCAGGCGCCTCCGCGGAACGGTGGCAGGCTTACCGCCACGCCGTGCTTCTAATTGTACTGCGGCATTTCCCCGCTGTCGCGACAGTCCAGCTACGGCCACCAGGAGATTTTCCCTGGCCCCGATGATCCCCTCCAAATAAATTCCTAACTAGTAGAATGTGCCCCCGCACCCCCCCCCCCCCAAAAAAAAATACAGTAAACAGCTTTCCCCAACAGCATTCAGTCCAGCGTACGCACCAAAGAAATTTACACTCTCCATGTGCCCACTGATCCTCCTCTAGTTAAGGAAGGAGAGATACGTATAAGTGCATTTACAACATATCAAAAAGTTACTATCGAAACGCGTTCCCTTCTTCAGTTGTGATCCACACGCAGCTGTGTTCGCTTTGAGGCAAGACAGTTGCGTGCAGCTTTTACAGCCAGTGAAATCTTCGTAGTCCGATCTAATCTGATTCGAAGGACCAGCTCCTTAGCTGGAATTTGGCAGACAGCGCACACCACCAATAAACCAACGTATTCTAGCATTGTCTCCTTTCACTGTGTTGCCACTTCTACTGAACAAAGCATTGCCCTTGCGCATTCTGAAGTGCGAAACTTTACAGAGCACGAAAAGTTCGCCCATTTCAAGAAAAAAAAAAAACGTAACTACTTCCTTAACTAAAATTAGGAAGAGATTTTCGACCTGCTCAAAATGTTAAAATTATCTATAACTTACACGAATTTACGTGGCTTTTATAGGAGTTAAATTTCATACTTAGTACGAGTCAATTTCTAACCAAATAGTAAAAATTATTTCTTTAGCTTACAGATAGCAAAGCGCAGTGTAATCTGCAACTTCGGAAAGCTCTGTTGGCTTGCGAAGTTCTTAGAATCATCAACGGAAAAAGCATTTATTGTACTCAATAGTTTTCGACGTGTTTTTTGGTAAGTTCAAAACTATTTCCAGGACTTGAAAATTTCCACTCTTTTCAGAAAAATTAAACTCACTCCTGCCCTGGACAAAAATTATGATTATTTACATAGTTAAAGAGGGAATGTAAATCTATATCACATGTAAATTTTATATTTTTCGTATGATCTTTATAGGAGACAGACTTCAAAGTGATTTTGTCGCCATGGAGAGCGGAACGCAGAGGTGGCCGCCTGCAGACAGTACGTGTCGCGGCTACGTCGCAACTTTGGATGTTAACTCGTTTAGATCAGATTACAGTTATTCGGGTGAAGTAACCCTTAACAAAAATTATGCAGTTTTCTCCCGCCCTGTCCAGTTCCGAGATCGCTAAGTTTTACGTTGAATCAAAATCATATCGTGGGGTGACATTCTCAGCGTACCCAAAAGAAATAACGCGGGAAGACCACGCAAACTGTCATACAAATACGACCTGAAATTTAAACTAGCGAGAAATTACTTCTTCGGTTTTTTAACGAATTCACAAATATCTCTCTCCCTCCCACCCCCCCCCCCCCCACCCCCTCACGCTTTTTATTTTTTATGGTGTTTCGTAAAGATACTACACTGAGACACAAATGGGAGGCTCCCAGTTTATATTCTATTAATGATCTCTTAATGTTCTGTGACTGAAAGCATCTTAGACGAGTTGGTGCAGAACAACGTCACTACAGGTGGATATTGATAGTTATACTAAAATCCAGCTCTGCTTATCCGCGATTACTGTTGATAATTACGTGTTTCTAATCCTTTGCGCTTGCTAACCACGTGAGAGCACAATGTCTATTTTTTGTGGAGGTCGATAAAAACTTTTTTTCCCTCTATACCCTTCCGTGGCAGCTCTACTGGTAGCGTTGTTTCATAAAACAATGCGGCATTATTCTGCTACTATACGTGTTTCATCATATCGTACCCCAAGAGCTACGAGCAATTTTTCATCTTCGATACTGTGAAACAAACCTCTTCTACTGCAAGTTCTTTGCTTTCCATAATTTGGAAACTAGTAGTATGGACCAAAAAAAGAAATAAAAGTCCAGTAAACATGTGCTCTAAAATGCATTCCTTAAGAGCTATGAGCACTTGTTCATCTTTGCTACTTTGAAACAACTCTTCTAATGATCAAATGCTCGTAACTTTTAAGGTACGCGTTTTAGAGAACATGCTTGCTGGACATTTTTTTCTTATTTTGGTCCATACCACCACTTCCCAAAATATGGAAAGCAAAGAACTTTATTCCACAGTGTCGAAGATGAAAAATTGCTCGTAGTTCGTAAGGTATTCATTTTCGACCCAATGTTTACTGAGACTTTTTTGCTTCTAGTATCGTGTACTTTCAACTGTATGCGTTTATGCAATTAAGTATGATACACCCTATATATACCTGAAGGTCGCAGCCGAAATAAGAATGATGGAACGCGTACAACAGCAGAATTATTGTCACGCCGCTGTTCTAAATTTAATGTCACCGGGGACACAATTTTTTTTGCACTGCATTGGCATAAGAGTTTAACCGTAAATAGTGATGTGTCATTTTGCGTGCAAGATTTATTTCAAATGGTTCAAATGGCTCTGAGCACTATGGGACTTAACTTCTGTGGTCATCAGTTCCCTAGAACTTAGAACTACTTAAACCTAACTAACCTAAGGACATCACACACATCCATTCCCGAGGCAGGATTCGAACCTGCGACCGTAGGAGTCGCGCGGTTCCAGACTGTAGCGGCTAGAACCGGTCGGCCACCCCAGCCGGCCAAGATTTATTTCCATTTAAGTTTTAGTTACCATCTAGTAGTGTAAATTTCCCTCATTCGTAATTCATATTATATTTCCGTCCTGAAAAACAATTTGCAAAATAGCGTAAACGAGACCTAACTAACGATTCTTATTCGCTTCGTTCTAGCATGAGGCAATGTGGTCGTGTGAGTGTTAACTCTGCTTTCTTGTGCTTGTGGAAGTTCAGAATTTTCCAAGTTTCTTTCTACTACTCTTGGTTATATGCTTCCTTCTTTATGAGTGAGGCTTTATATACAGAACTACATGCACTTTGAAATAATTAGGTGTGGCAAATGGTCTCATCTGTAAAGCATGGCTTATTTCGTCTGATTAGGTAGTAGGTATTTGTTTACTAGCATTAAAGGCGTACTTGAAGCCGTATGCCGTCAAACACGCCCCGCTGGTGTGAAATTTCACAGTTTCGGTGATACGATATTTACGTCAGAAATTTCAATACAAGAAATGACGTCCAAAAAACAGTTCTCACTGCCTGAAGAAGGTAAGATTATAACTCGCCAAAAAGAAGGATTCGGCTAAAAAAAAAAACCACTCACGATGGAAGTACTGGCAAAGCTTTAGAATATACTGAGAGTCCATATGTAACATTACTGGAACAAGAACAGTGTAGATCGAAAAATAATACCCAAAACATGAACTAACAACGAAGTGATCGAAATCCGGCGAGTCCAGAAGCTATGTAAGTAGAACATCAATTCGCTGTATATATAGCCTCGTAGCGAATGATCGAACTAGATACGAAATGATTTGAAATATGAAGGTGGGAGCGAAGAGTTTGGACTTAATCGACGTCTTGGTAGCATCGAAGAATAGTGGTACGGGTTTAAAGACACATTATATCCGGGTAAATGCGGTGAAGTAAAATGTCACGAAACTTTTGCTCATCCAGCCTTGTAAAGATGCATAGTATTTACACAAAAAAGATAACACATTTGACGCTGTCTTTTAAGAGTTATGTCTATGTCTATCTGCTTCAGTTCCTTCGTACTTTAATCAATATTAACTTTAACCCCCCCCCCAATCTCTCTCCCCCCTCTCCCCCTCCCATTTCGATTAGGCAATGAGTCACACAAATTTGAAGGCTGTAAATTCAACTAAATACTTAGGGATTACAATTACATTATTTGTAAATTGTAACGATCACATGGCTAATGTTGTGGGTAGAACTAACCAAAGACTGCCATTCATTGGCAGAACACTTAGAAGATTCAACAGGTCTACGAAAGAGACTGCTTACACCACAATTGTACGCCCGATTCTGGAGTACTGCTGTGCGGTGTGGTATCCGCATCATGTGCGACTGACGGATGTTGTTGTTGTTGTGGTCTTCAGTCCTGAGACTGATTTGATGCAGCTCTCCATGCTACTCTATCCTGTGCAAGCTGCTTCATCTCCCAGTACCTACTGCAACCTACATCCTTCTGAATCTGCTTACTGTATTCATCTCTTGGTCTCCCCCTACGATTTTTACCCTCCACGCTGCCCTCCAATACTAAATTGGTGATCCCTTGATGCCTCAGAACATGTCCTACCAACCGATCCCTTCTTCTGGTCAAGTTGTGCCACAAACTTCTCTTCTCCCCAATCCTATTCAATACCTACTCATTCGTTATGTGATCTACCCATCTAATCTTCAGCATTCTTCTGTAGCACCACATTTCGAAAGCTTCTATTCTCTTCTTGTCCAAACTATTTACCGTCCATGTTTCACTTCCATACATGGCTACACTCCATACAAATACTTTCAGAAATGACTTCCTGACACTTAAATCTATACTCGATGTTAACAAATTTCTCTTCTTCAGAAACGCTTTCCTTGCCATTGCCAGTCTACATTTTATATCCTCTCTACTTCGACCATCATCAGTTATTTTGCTCCCCAAATAGCAAAACTCCTTTACTACTTTAAGTGTCTCATTTCCTAATCTAATACCCTCAACATCAACCGACTTAATTCGACTACATTCCATTATCCTCGTTTTGCTTTTGTTGATGTTCATCTTATATCCTCCCTTCAAGACACCATACATTCCGTTCAACTGCTCTTCCAAGTCCTTTGCTGTCTCTGACAGAATTACAATGTCATCGGCGAACCTCAACGTTTTTATTTCTTCTCCATGGATTTTAATACCTACTCCGAATTTTCCTTTTGTTTCCTTTACCGCTTGCTCAATATACAGATTGAATAACATCGGGGAGAGGCTACAACCCTGTCTTACTCCCTTCCCAACCACTGCTTCCCTTTCCTGTCCCTCGACTCTTATAACTGCCATCTGGTTTCTGTACAAATTGTAAATAGCCTTTCGCTCCCTGTATTTTACCCCTGCCACCTTTAGAATTTGAAAGAGAGTATTCCAGTCAACATTGTCAAAAGCTTTCTCTAAGTCTACAAATGGTAGGAATGTAGGTTTGCCTTTCCTTAATCTATTTTCTAAGATAAGTCGTAAGGTCAGTATTGCCTCACGTGTTCCAGTATTTCTACGGAATCCAAACTGATCTTCCCCGAGGTCGGCTTCTACTGACTGACGGATGACATCGAAAAAATTCAAAGAAGGGCGGCTCGTTTTGCACTATCGCGAAATAGGGGAGATAGTGCCACAGACATGATACGTGGAGTGGCAATCATTAGAACAAAGGCGTTTTTCGTTGTGACAGGATCTTCTCATGAAATTTCAATCACCAGTTTTCACCTCCGATTGCGAAAACATTCTGTTGGTACCCACCTACATAGGGAGAAATGATCATCACGATAAAATAAGAGAAATCAGGTCTCGCGCAGAAAAAACTGAATGCTCGTTTTTCCCGTGCGCCGTTCGAGAGTGGAACGGTAGAGAGACAGCTCGAAGGTGGTTCATTGAACACTGCCAGGCACTTTATTGTGAATAGCAGAGAAATCGAGTAGATGTAGACGTAGATGAAGGTCGTTTTTCTGCTCGTAGTCCTCTTTATCTGTATTAACTTTTACCGCACTAGTCTTAAATTTAAAGCTTTAAGTACTTCTCGTCGAATTTTGTGAGTGTGAGGTACAAGTAGACTTTACTCGTCATTGTTTAATTGGGGCAGGTCCATTCCCAGTTTAGTAACGCTTGATTTTTCCGTAGAATTTTATGTTACTTTTGTTCATCTCATAAAAAGCGTGATTCAGAGTCTGCAGTGTGGCAAGATTTGGACTCACGTCGTGGTATAACGTCAAATCACACCACCGGCAATTGTTCCAGTGTGCCTCACTGGCGCTACCTAATATGCTCTCTCTCTTTACTCGAAGCTACAACAACAATGCAACGGAATTTTCGTACCGCATGTGGTAGAGATTTTCCCATTATGTCTACCATATACGAGTGGCGTAAGTGTTCCATATACCTCAAAACTCCTATTGGCCTCCCGAGTGTCAGTGATGCCGTGCAAAAAGCACAAGACTTACAAAATGAACTGGCATAATTTTTAACTTGGCGTTCCATGTCCGACAACAGCGGATGCACTGAAAAAAACTTTTCCGTCTTAAAACTTACCGACTTTCGACGATACAACAACAAATTCTGGATTATGTTAGTGACTGAAAATTTACAGCTCAGTGGAAAAGTCTCATGGCGCCTACTTTAGCCTAGCCTGACACATATTTCTTCTTCTACGGATATATAAAAAATAAGGAAGTTTCTAAAACTTCTGTGACCCGCAACATCTGACATACTGAACAGGGTTTGGCAAGGAAACAAATTGAGAAGGGTTTGGCAAGGAAACAAATTCAGGAGAGGTCACGTATCAAACCTTAAAAACCAAAAGCGTAAAAACAATGTATATTGCTACAGAATGACGCAAGAAACAGCTCCTTTATATCTAACTGAAAAATTTGTTAAGTCTGTACTGAAGCGTCCCAGGTCACTCACGGCATGAACCACATGCTTCACACGTTAACGAGGAGGTGGCTGGGGTTGTGGCTGGTAATGAATAGACCACGGATTTTTAGGTCCTAAAAAACTGTGTTTTAGGCATCTAAAATAGGCTCCTTCAGTAGTTCATTTAGGCTATATAAAACCTAAAATAGGCTCTAATAAAAATGATGCAGATAAAATAAAAATAAATTAAAATACACAGTGTTGGCAGTCTGAACATCTTATTACTCATTAGAAGAAGGAGAATGAATATTTACACAGATACAGAGCACAGCAATCTACAACATTAACGTTGAACATAACTCCAAATATTTTTGAGTTCCTGCAAGATAAAGATCTCCGTAAAAAAGATGTGGCAATGGTTTAATTAATACATGCGTAGTTTCACACACTCTGACCATAGTTGGCTTCACAATAAATAACCAAAATCTTTTCTAGGTTTTCTAGTGAAAAACTGTGGCGCTGAAAAAGAACGTTCTACATCAACAGATGTGACAGGGGCGTACTTCATTTTCAGCACATGTTGGACAGGAAAGCTGCAGTCAGGAGTGCTGGATTTTCCACTAAGTATGTCGGCAGCTGCACACAACTCCTTCAGGCCAGTGTTCTTCTGCAAAACCGTTTGCATTTTTGCCCGTACTTTTTCTCCTACTTCACGTGGCGCTTCATTAATTTTCATTTTGACTTCTTCAAGCAAATAAATATGTCGTAGGTAGGTCTCCCTGAGCCTTCTAATTATGAAATTATTCTTGCCATAAATGTGTAGTGGGCCCTAATGTAAGGTAAGTCCCATTTTAAAGAAGAATCTTTGAGTAACTCCATTGCTGCAGTTACGGATGCAGCATCCTCCGGTATATTTTCAACCACCTTTTGGACAGCTGAGAGATGCGTACTATAGTACTCTGCTATCAGCCACGTGCCCCAACGGGTGACAACAGGCTCTGGCAGCAATGGGACATCTGGAAGCTGTTCTTTGAATGCCTGTATTCTTGATGGTGCCTTAACAAAAATTTTCTTCACCATAGATATTATTTTATTTACTTTAGGAAATTGTAGCCTTACTTGCTCTGCTATGCGGTTGATCCCATGCACTACACAGGTTAGTGCAGCATCAATGGGTAGAATACTTTTAGTAGTTGAAACGCTGCTATCATACATGCAGCAGCATCAGTGACGGCCAGAAGCACCTTATTCTCATCCACTCCGTTTGGGTATAGCACCTTAAGCCCATTGTTCACAAACTGAGCTATTGTTTGTTGGTTAGTTTTTGCAAGCTGTTTTGAGTAAATCAAATGAGCCCTGGATGGAGCATCTGGATCTAGCTTGCCAATAATCAGGTTTGAAATGTAACGGCCAAGACTGTCAGTAGTTTCATGCACAGAAATCCATATACAAGATTCTCCAACGTCTTCTCGGATTCTGTGCAATGCAGCATTGTAAGCTGAATCCACATAATTCTTACGTAAAGTTGACTCTGCAGCAATAGACTGATGGCAGTACTTCTCAAGAAAACCTCTGAAAATAGGGTTTTCTAGTTTCCGAAAGGGGATGTTTGCTGCCACAAGTGTATGACACAAATCACTGCAGAACTTGTTTTTTTTTCGGAGGATTCACCAGATTTATTGGTTAAAAGAGTTTGCTTCAATTTTGACTTTCGTTCAACATTAGCCTTATGTGCGATCCCATCTGCATGCTGAGTTAAGCGAGATTTCTTAACACTCGAAACCTAATACGAGAGAAAAGGGAAATGCAGTTTAGAACCGCATATAAAGAGTATTTCGTATTACTAAAGGATAGCGATAAAAATGAATCACAAGTGACAGGAAAATACGAAGTCTACGAAAAACATCAACAAACCACCTTGTTGCGTGCTTGGCAGAAAGTAATTTTCCCATCTGTTTTATGATGCGGAAAATCTTGAAGCCACTGCCTTATATGAGTAGACTTTGAACTAGCTGTTTTCGGCATGGCGTAGTATCTCACACAGAAACTAGAATTCATTTTGCACGTGCATGGGAGCGGTAGGGGAAGTACCGTACTCGTTGCTGGACATGTGACATCTGACAGATGGCCGCCCCTTCTGAACAAGCGAATGGAATCTACCGGTGCTTCAAATGAAAACATTTCACTACTGGCAAATTATTTTTCGAACCGGAAAATTCACGTATATTACCTTTCATGAAACAGAGTAGTTTGATAGGACTGCCTGTAGACAGCAGCGAGAAAATGCGCGAAGGGCAGAAATTTAGCTATAGAGGGCGTCTACGATTAACATTGTGATTTTTTAATCCGTGCTCAGCTTAAGGCCAGTACTCCCACGTTCGATTCTAATGTGTAACTCAAATCTTTGACCGGTTCCCATTCGCTCACCGAAGTCAAGCACTGTCGCGCTCTGCGCGTACTTGGATGGATAACCATTCAACCGTGCCGAGTGCTGTTGGTAGTAAGGCAAGCAAAGGAACTGTAAACAGTCTCTAACGACCTTCGCCTTCGACGAGACGTAAGTTTACTTCCTTTTTCCAGTCTTTGAAAACACACGAACTCTGTCAGATTAACGAAATAGGTAGTTTTTAGGATTTTGATGCCGAAATAGGCAAAATTGGGCGTCAACGTCGAAATACGCAATTTTAGGTCCTATAGAACTAACGCTATTCAGTTTAGTTAGACATGAAACGCATTAAGTACCAACTTGTATGCAAATTGGAGCTTAGGAAAAAAAATAGGTTTTAACCTAAAGATCCATGATCTATTTTGTAGATATGAATAATAAAACACATATCAAGAGTATTTGGTATTAACAGGGAAAGCGATGTAAAAAAAAAAATAAAGACCGAAGTGTTAGGCAAATACGAAGCATGAGCACATATCAACTAGCCACCTTGCTGCACGCTGGGCAGAAAATATTTTTTTTCGTCTGTCGTATAGTGTGGAAAAACTTGTAGCCACTGTCTTATATGATGAAATAGGCACTTTTTAGGATATTAAAGCCGAAATAGGCAAAAATAGGCACTAACGTCGAAATAGGCTGTTTAGGTCCTATAGAATTAACGCTATTAAGTGTAAATAGTCATGAAACGCATAAGTAAAAATTTTTATGCAAATAGAAACTCAGGAACAAAATAGGTTTTTACCTAAAATCCGCGGTCTAGTAATGAAACAGGAAGAGCCAGGAGTCGCTGCAAATGTGCTATTAACCCTACATAATGTCATTACACCTAGTATTGCTACTATATAAATAAGTTCTACTGCTATTTAACTATCAATTACGGTCATTGCTCACATACGACTACTGAGACTTAAAACGAAAATTCTGTAGGAAAGACTAGCGTCTAACGGTTCACCGAGAAGCAGTATTTAGAGACCACAGGGGAACCACGAAAAACTTTAAACAGGATAGTCGGACGGGCATCCGAACACTGTGCAACTCAAGCCAATTCCTTGACTGCTGTAAGAAGTTCCTGGCTGTGAGAGCTGTCACACATTGACAAGTGCAGGTTATCGGAGACCCAACAGCGAAGACTTCGCACACAAAATAAAGTTTCTCAGGGGCACACACAAAAGTAGTTTAAATTTTTACCGCAACTTTAACCACGGTGCAACGTTACTAAGTCTATGGTATAGAAGGAAAAAAAAAAAATGTCTGGGGAACAGTCAGAAACATCTGAAACGTAAGGTCAGTGATTTTATTCCGGCGACGATGTTCAGCATACAGCTCAGATTTCTATTACTGCCAAGAGCCGACTATTGCTTTCACTTAGGCACGGTGCCATGAGAAGGCTAGCTTTTGCGTAACTTACGCAAATGTAAACAGGTAGCGCAGCGACTGTGGTCGTTATCGGTTTCTCCCAGGGAGAATCATAGAAATTTTGTACTTGCTGAACCTGATGCACAGTTTACAAATATACGAAAAAAGTTTTAGGATGAAACTCAACACATTACGAAAATCTGCTAACATCCCCCATAACGCATATGACTCAACTCACTTCGATCTACAGTGAAGAGCTGCGTTCACAGAGGCACCGACAACGATCGTCAGAATTCATTGCCAGAGGTCGCTCAGTAACATCGGCCGACAGCTTGGTCACAGTGCGCCCGATCACCAATTTTGGACGGGGTCGTAGATGTTAGGTTAGAATCCATTCTATGTATGAAGCAAGTTAGATTTTAACCTCCCAGTGTAGGGTGAATGCCACGACGCCTCTCGTCTTGGAGACGAGAGCTTATTGTGGCTTTAGTTATTAGAAAGTCGTCAAATGCATGTGAGTGAGTTACACCTTCCTCGAAAAGAATGTGGCGACCACTTTACAGTGGAATTAGTTATGAGAATAACCAGATAAGTTTTACGAATATGTAAGACGAAGGGAGGAACGTTCTGCTACATTCTCGAGCTGATTCGTAGTGACCTCGAAAAACAAGATTATAAATACACCGTTTGCTGTATTTATTTGCAGTTGTGCAGGCATAACTCAACCTTCAATGGCTGTCATTCAGCATACGTGTGAAATACACGCATTAAGTTTAGAGTAAGACACTCTGAACACCTAAAGCACTGAACAGTGGAAGCACAAACACCACGTCTGCTAACGGCTTCACAAAACAAAATGACTACCCTACTGCTATAAAAACGACAGTAAACAGTAATAATAATTTGTACACAGCTAATCCCCACTTATCATAGCCCCAAAATTTCCACTAAAGGGACTTTAAGCATAAGATCCGCCACCATTCTCATTTGAAAAGAAATTACTTTGGTGTTTAACATTTCTGGTAAAAGTTTTGCCAACTTTTCGTTTCCAGTTTACTGGCTATTTCAGTCCACAGGTTTCAAATATATTCCGATTATGATTTCTTTCATCTTCAGGATGCCATAAACAAACTTTCTCTTGGGCTAAACTTACCAGTTTCTCACAGTCCATATTTTATTTACGTGACCGTCGGTCGATTTGACCGAAGAACTTGAAAAGATCGGCAGTCTTCGGTCAATGTCGGTCATCGTCGGAATCCACCGACATCGGTACCGCTGTGACTGCAGCCTAAGACTCACTGACACACAAGAATAAACCATAGCATAACCGTGCAAGTAAATGCAAATAAAGGATGCATAATGAAATTTCCTCCATATTGCATTAACACCACTACCAACAAGTATTACTAATGAGGCGTTAATATCATTAGATTTTAAATTTCGATTATTAAACTTGAAATCTCCGAAAACGGAGTATTTAAATGTTCAAATGTGTGTGAATTCCTTAGGGACCAAACTGCTGAGGTCATCGGTCCCTAGACTTACACACTATTTAAACTAACTTCTACGAACAGCACACACACCCATACCCGAGGGAGAACTTAAACCTCCGGCGCGAGGGGCCGCTCAAGGGAGTATTTAGTTTAATATTTTACCCTCATGGGAAATTGAATTAACCAATCAGCTGCTGTGTCGAAGCATGGCACCACTTCTGTCGCCATGTTTCTTGTGAGTCCTCAATCTGACAACTGGTTTGAAGCGCCCACCCCGAATACCCCTCCTGTACCAACCTTTCTATCTCAGAGTGGCACTTGCAAATGACGGCCTCACTTATTTGTTCGATGTATCCCAATCTCTATCTGCCCCTACTGTTTTTGCCCTATACTGCTCCCTCTAGTACGACAGAAATTATTAACTGATATCTTAACAGATTTCGTATCATCATGTCCCTTGTTCTTGTCATTGTTTTCCATATATTCCTTTCTCTCCGATTCTGCGGAGAACTTCCACATTCCCTAACTTGTCAGACCACCCCATTTTCAATGTTGTTCTGTAGTACCACGTCTCAAACGCATCTATTCTTTTCTGTTCGGTTTCCAACCGTCCATGTCTCACTGTCATTCAACGCTGTGTTCCAAACGTACATTCTCAGAAATTTCTTTCTCAAACCAAGAGCTATGTTTCATACTAGTACACTTCTCTCGACCAGGAATGCCCTTTTAGACTCTGCTAGTCTCCTTTTTATGTCGTCCTTGCTCTGTTTTGCTGCTTAAGTAGCAGACTCCCTGATCATCATCTACTTCGCGATCACCAATCCTGATGGTAAGTTTCTCGCTGATCTTATTTCTACTGCCTCTCACTTCTTTCGTCTTTCTGCGATTTACTCTCAATTCATATTATGTACTCACTAGACTGTTCATTCCATTCTAAAGACCCTATAATTCTTCTTTACTTTCACTGAGGATAACAATGTCGCCAGTATCCTCTCACCTTCAATTTTAATCCGGCTTTTGAACCTTTCTTTTAATTCCGTCTTTGCTTCTTCGACGCATAGATTGAAAAGCAAGGTCTAAAGACTACATCCTTTTCTTACACCCTTTTTTTTTTAATCCGTGAACTTCGTTTTTGGTCTTCCATTCTTATTGTTCCGTCTTGGTTCTTGTAAATATTGTATATTACTTGTCTTCCATTACAGCTTATCCTTATTTTTCTCAGAGTTTAGAACATCTGAGAAGACAGCTTTTTTCAGGTCGACAAATCCTATGAACAAGTCTTGATTTTCATTCAGTCTTCCTTTATCAACTGCAACGTCAGAACCGCCTCTCTGGTGCCTTTACGCTTCGTACCGCTAATCTGATCGTCATCTGACACAACCTCAATTTTCTTTTCCATTCTTCTCTATATTATTCTTGTCAGCAACTTGAGTGCACTTGTCGGCTCTCGCAAGCTTGGAAACAGTGCGAACAATATTTTTGGGAAAGTCTCATACATTCTACATACCAACGTGCATAATCGCTTTGCTGCCACTTCCCCCCAATGATTCTGGATATTCCGGTGGAATGTTATCTATACCTTCTGCCTTATTTGATATTAAGTTTCTAAAGATCTTCTAAATTCTGATTCCAATATTGGATCCGCTATCTCTTCCTTATCACGTCATCAGGTTAGTTCTCCCCGTCAAGAGTCCCCCAACGTACTCTTTCCACCTATGCGGTCTCTCCTCTGCATTTATTAGTGGAATTCTCATTGCACTCTTAATGTTATCGCCCTTGCTTTTAATTTCAGAGAGGGTTGTCTTGACTCTTCTCAACGCTGAGTCAGTCCTTCCGAGTCACTCTTTATAGATTTCTTTACATTTTTCAAGCTGCCATTTCGCCTTAGCTTGACTGCCTATTTATTTCATTCCTAAGTGACTTATTTCTGTATTTCTGAATTACCTTGATCATTTTTGTACTTCCGTCTTTCATTACTTCTGTTACCCGAAAGTTTCTTCGCATTTATCTTCTTTGTACCTATGTTTTATCCCACTTCTCTGCGCAATGATTCTTCCTAACTAATCTCGAACTTCACCCTGCCCTTCATCATTACCAAATTGTGATCTGAGTGTATGGGGCTGGAATGGGTTCAAACACTGCATCTACTGTCGGCGTGTGTCCAACACAGAAAGTGTTAGGGACAGAATCTGTGCATGTGATCGTGGCCACACAGTGCTCGATACATGGGACACCGTCTTCAAGACCTCGAATGCATTGAGATTTTTATGTGCCACTGTATCAAGAGCGTACCGCGAGTACTTTGACACAAGGAAAATTGTCAGAGGTAGTCAACTACCATGGGCAACAATGTGTGAAAGTCAGGGTCGCAACAGACTATGGACGATTGTAACAGACCGTTAATCACTCGCCAATGAAGTACTGGGTGACAACAAACCCAAAAACCACCACCACCACCACCACCACCACCACCACCACCACAAACAACTGCAGCAATCCAAACAAGTAGCGATACTAACAACAGCCACCTCCTTGCAATGAGATAGCTCCATACGAATACCTCAGCTTAATGCACGCCATTGAACTCAGATTATCGTGGGTCTTGGTTCACTGACACTGAATGCTAAGAGCAAAAGACCGTCTGAACTCCACGTACACATCGGCGGTACAGTAAGAGTACGGAGAAAACCACGTAAGGCGATGTCTCCCGCTTGCCTACATTGTACTATTGTGGCAGGAGATATTTGGTGCGCATGATGTTTACATGGGATGAAATAGGACCCCCTGACATGTCTATAACATCTTACATTAGCGTACGATACAGGAATCTGCTATATTATGTGCATACTTTTGTTCGCCAGTAGCCCCTTACTTATAACCGACTAAGCGCGTCTGGGAGGCCATCGGGTGAGATGTGCACGCCGTAGGTCCAGCTGCAACTTGCCTCCGTGTGTAGGTCCGCGGTTAACCGGTCATGGATAAACTAATGCGTCCGGTTTCTTCAGTTCGTACGACGACATATCACACAGGTAAGCTACTGACTGGGCGCATAAACGAGAAAGAACTTCGGCAAGAAAGAACTTCAGATGTTCGCTGCTAGCCAGTCGCGCGATGCGTAGATCAACTGCCGTAGAAGTGATTGTAATTTAGCACAACTGCAACGCGTTTCACAAAGATCATTATCGAACCTGCCAATTTACCTTTACATCTACATCTACACTCCGAGGCAGTTGCCTGAGAATCTCCATGACGCATTAGAGCTTACAAAAAGAACCCGTAATGAAATCCGATGCTCTTCGTTGGATCTTCTCTATTTCCTCTATTAATCCTGTCTGGTACGGATAGTAGACAGATAAGGAATACTAAAGCGTTGGTCGAACGAAGGTTTAAAAAACTGCCTCTTTTTCTGGGTGGACTATACATCCTGAGCATTCTTCCAATGAATCTCAGTCTAGCATCTGCCTTACCTGCGATAAGTTTCGTGTTGTGGTTCCACCGTAAATTGCTTCGTACACATACTTCCAGATACTTCAGGGATGACTGCTTCCAGTGATCGTTCTGCGATCATGTAACCATTCAATACTGGGTCCTTCTGTATATGCGCAACACGTTACATGAGTATGTGGAAGGTCAAATACCAATCCCTGTACGATGCCTCGATTCTCTGCAGGTCTTCTTGGATTTCGGTAAAATTTTCTAGCGTTGCGACATTTCTGTATACAACAGCCTCACATATGAAAAGCATCATCGAGCTTGCGACGTTATCCACTAGGTCATCTAAATACGAGGGTCATTCAATAATTAGAGACAGAAATTGGTCTGGAGAAAAAAAAGCGTTTATTTTTACACAAAAATACTTTTTCTACTTTTCAACATAATCTCCTTTAACATTTATGCAAGGGCTACAAGCTTTTTTATTCCGGCTGCAAAGGACTATCTTTATATTAGAATCAATGTCCCACAAGCTTTTTGATGCCCTCGTTGTCCTGGAACCTCCTCCCACGTAATGCCTCCTTCAGTGCACCAAATAAATGGAAATCACTAGTTGCTAAAACAGGTCTGTAAGGGGGGACGAGGCAGTACTTCCCAGTCCATTTTGTCGATGGTTTTACGGGTTAGTTTAGCAATATGAGGACGCGCGTTTTCTTGCTGAGATCCACGATGTCTCTCTCTCATGGCTGGCTTCACCTTGTTTAAAAGGTAATCTGGTAGGATTGGATTGGATTGTTTGGGGGAAGAAACCAAACAGCGAGGTCATCGGTCTCATCGGATTAGGGAAGGACGGGGAAGGAAGTCGGCTGTGCCCTTTCAAAGGAACCATCCTGGCATTTGCCTGGAGTGATTTAGGGAAATCACGGAAAACCTAAAGCAGGATGGCCGGACGCTAATCCGGGTAGTATTGGCTGTTCACTGTACGCTGCTCTTCGAGATAATCACAAAAAACTGGACCTCCAACATCCCAAAACACCGTCAACATGACTTTTCCCGCTGATGCTTAGGTTATGAATTTTGTTTCTTGAGAGGTGAGTTGATGTGTTTCCACTCCATGCTTTTTCTTGATTCTGGCTCATAATAGTGAACCCCCGTTTAATCACAAGTTAAAATTTTGTTGAGGAAGTGATCACCTTCTCTTTCGTAACGTTCCTTTAGCTCTGTGCAAACTCTCAACCTTGTTTCCTTGTGTAGCCGCGAGGCGCGTCAACTCCTTTGGGACCCATCTTGCACATGTTTAGCGGTACTTCAGCTTGTTACAGGTAATGTTATGAACTGTACCAGTAGTAACTTGAACCTTATCAACAATCATTTCCTCAGACACACGGCGGTCAGTACGAATAATGTCATCAATTCGACTTGAGGGGGTTGAAACTGCAACTGGTAGGCCAGAAAGGTGTCACTGAGTCGCGATCATTTTTGAACTGCTCTACCCCCTTGTAAAAATTTTCACAATTCATACAACCTTCACCATGAGCTTCTGACATTCTACAGTATGTACGGTTTCTCGCCTTCAGCAAGTAAAAAACGATTAACAGAACGTCATTCAACTGACGTGGACGATTCAAGCGGACTCGCCATCTTGAAATGTATTTTTGAGGTTATAAACAAAACAATGTTGATCATCAGCTGGTCACGGCTGTTTCCTGTGATGTCAACTTAAATCCATAGAAGTATCAAACTTGCCCTACTAACAGCTTTTTCCCCAGACCAATTTGTCTCTAATTATTGAATGACCCTCGTAAATTGTCAAAAGTAATGATCCTGTAATATTCCCTTGGGGTATGCCCGAAATATAGTTTTACGTCAGAATGACATACTCCGTACTGTTTGCTAGAAACTCTTCAATTCAATGACACATTCATTGTGACATTAGGTACGCTCTTATTTTGTTCTTAAGACGGCATTCCGAAAGTCAAAGAATATGGCATCAACCGTATTTACTGGTTATGGGACCCGTGGACGAACATTGAGAGCTGGATCTCACATGATCTTTGTTTCTGGAACCCATGTAGCGTTCTACACAGGAAATTTTCAGTCTCCAGGAATCTTATAATACTCTAGCACAAAACATGATCGTAAGTTCTACAATAGATATACATCAGAGACAGATACATCTAGTTTAGTGAAATTGTTCGACGACCCTTTTTGAAAACTGGAATGACTTTTTCCCAGTCACTAAGAACGCTTCGAATAGTACAATTGCTTCTAAAAGATGATTAAGTTCTTTAGCGTACCCTATATAAAATGGTCATGGTACCTCATCAGGCCTTTACTCTGTTAAGCGCTTTCTGTTGCTTTACTATTCCGTGGTCATTTATTTTGATACATCATTTTGTCATTCGTGTGACTATCTGAAGGGGGAACCACATTACTGTAATGAATCAAACGGTGTCTGTAGTCGCCACGCCGTGTTCCGGGCGCTGGCCGCCGCAGTCAATGACATTCTGCTGCACAAGAGCCTATGCAGCAGAGGGCCGCTTCCGCGCTTCAACATAATCCTCAAGGCAATTAAAGGGTCCTATGACACTGACCATCCTTCGAGACACTTCCGCGTCACGGAGTAATGGAGCAGTGCTACTTCTTCCGCATGAGCAACTCCGGACGGCAGTACTTGCATCCATCACCCGTCTCTGAGTCATCCCGCCAGTCATCGTCATCCGACAGTTGGCATCTATTAAGCATCCTACATATTGTGTCGAAATCTGCCGTGAAGGCGGCGACGCATCTATGACGCAGTTCCAACGCCGCCATCCAGTCTCTAACACTCGACTAATGCCGAACCGCGCATGCTCTTGGTAGCCATTGTGCACTGCCGTTGCCGCTGGTCTATTCATCGGGAGCCAGCCGCGTTCATAGGTTCCAGTTTTCGAACTGAGGTCCCTTCAGCCCTGCACCGCTGGGGCCTGGTGCACTCAGCCGTACTCGTACATCCTCCGGTGCAGACTTCGCGGAACTGGGTCGCCCTGCCGCTTCCTGTTGGGACAGCAGCGGAGCCTGTATGGGGGCTTGATCACACGGGACGTCTACGGGGGCACTGATGCACCATCAGCATACGCACGATATGCACTACCGCTGACAAGGACGACGCTGTGAGAACAGCACGTAAGGAGACGTGGCGGCGTACGAGTATCTCCTGCACTCGCAGTGGTCCCAGAAACCAGCACTCCAAGACTGAATGATTGTAAATGATAGACAGTAAGCAGAATGAGATTTTCACTCCGCAGCGGAGTGTGCGCTGATATGAAACTTCCTGGCAGATTAAAACTGTGTGCCGGACCGAGACTCGAACTCGGGACCTGGCAGAAGTAAAGCTGTGAGGACGGGGCGCGAGTCGTGCTTGGGTAGCTCAGTTGGTAGAGCACTTGCCCGCGAAAGGCAAAGGTCCCGAGTTCGAGTCCTGGTCCGGCACAGAGTTTTAATCTGCCAGGAAGTTTCAATAGACAGTACAGATCGCTTACACCCACGAGCTGCCGTCTTCCGTTGCAGCTATATCCATCTTTGGTAGAAACTCATTTGCCCACTCCAAGCCATCCCAGTACCTCGTCACAGTATTACCATTCTCAGTGAAACAGTTTTATGAAGTGGTGTTTAGTATCTCAGTCTTACAGTGAAAATATCTAAAACCTCCAAAAGTAATACGTGTAAATTTCGAAACTAGCATCTCGCCGACACTGCAAAATCTTCATAAGATCGTTGTCAATTTAGTTCCACGATCGAAGAACCATCCCATCAGTCGCCTGAGGCAAGTTGCGGAATTATGGAAAGACTGGGTTGGAATGGCCGGACATGGGATGTAAACCAAGCTCAAGCTGCTCCAATGTTTTCAAATGTTTCTTACGAGGCAATGCGCGAGGCTTTACAGCGGAGAAGCCCTTGTCTAACAGGACAAGGAGTCGTGTGTTCAGCCGCCCGGATAGCCGGGCATGTTAGTACGCCGCTTCCGGTATTCGGGCAGGCGCGTCGGCCACGTATCGAATTCGCCGGGCGGATTAACGATGAGGGCCGGTGTGCCGGGCAGATGCTGTTTCCCGCCATACTAGGTGAATACTGGGCTGGTACCCACGTCCCGCCATCTGTCACACGATTTGCGAACGTTTAGAAAACGTTCGCACACGTTCAGACGAATAACATTGGATACAGTCAGTCTCGGTACACAAATTCCTTCCCTGGGGCTAAAAGGGTGGCCACGTAAAATGGCAACCAGCCACCCTGTAACATTAACGACGCCACGTCCGATAATTAACATGCCGAAACCGTGTAGGTACGGGATAAAGACGAAAGAAGAAGCAGTTTTGTGTACTATGTGAGTTATTTACGATGAATCCAGTACTTTCAGAATAGCATGAGACACAGTAGTGCAGTTAACAGCCAACGCCGGCCATGAAAGGTTAGAAAGACGTTACCATTGAACAGCGATCTGCGTCAGTCATGTATTTATTGCACATGCCTAGAACGCCATACCAGAACTTGTAACCATGCCTTCAACAAATACATATTTTAATATGTGCATTTCTGCTGTATGCAACCAAAAAGTTGCTTTACGGTTTTTGAAGCTGTAAGCCACACTCCAGACATTTGTTAAGCACATTTGAAATGTTGGACTGCACACAAAAGTCCTAATGTCATATGCAGAGGTAGTACATAGTACTTAAAATACTAAGAAGTCAGTATCACCAACAAAGTTAACCAATTACGGACACACAATTTATACATGTCATTGATCACATGTCGACTGCACGTACGTAAACGCAACTTTTTATTGATGATTGTTACTGTTATATATACATTTTAAGGAGGGTGAGATACTTTCTGGATTACTCGCTTCTGATTGCTGCAGGCAAGACACAATGTTAATAATGATACGTACATCGGCTAAGCTTTTCCTTTTTATAGGAAGATTGCCACTATATGAAGACCACAAAGTTTAAATTGCATTTAATGAACGTGTTTTTAAAATTATTGTAACAGTACTGGTTAGTATTTAGATATTACCGTTATGCCTAACGTAACAAAAAGTAAGAAATCCAGAAGTGACCTACCACTGCTTAAAGCTGGTTCATTGTGAAATAATTATCAAATTAGAAAACAGGTATATGCATATTATCTGTATCTTCGTTTGGTCACATAAAAATGGTACTGCTCTGTGACTTACCTCTATCTGTGAAGTCATTAGATTTTCTTCGACTAGCGAAGGACTGTTTGTGTCTACTTATAGGCCAACGCTCTTTGGACTGTATCTGTTTGCAACTCAAGTGTTACAAATGTGTGTTTATGTGATAATAGACTCCAGCATGCAGTTTACTCCAAAATCTCCTAACTAAATCTAAGATACACAAAATATATTGAGCGCAAAAGTTCTGCATCGCGTAACCAAAATCTGAGACTGTCTCAAATAACTGCTTTGGTTTGTGTTGCATGATGATCTGTCGCAGCTTTCCAAACATTCCAACAGAGGTAGAAAATGGCTGAAGGTAATCTGCCGCTGTGAAACCCAAGCGATACCCACGAGAGAGAGACGGGTGGGAGGAAGGGGAGGTGAGAGCGTTCTACTCATACACTCGGCGCTTTTGAGTTTTGTTAACTTATGCGTCATTGTTTGCTATATTGTTGTGCCATATTGTGAAGGTTGCAGTACGATATGATCAGTTTACTTCAGCGTTTCCCCGGCAAAAGAGACAATATATACACTCCTGGAAATTGAAATAAGAACACCGTGAATTCATTGTCCCAGGAAGGGGAAATTTTATTGACACATTCCTGGGGTCAGATACATCACATGATCACACTGACAGAACCACAGGCACATAGACACAGGCAACAGAGCATGCACAATGTCGGCACTAGTACAGTGTATATCCACCTTTCGCAGCAATGCAGGCTGCTATTCTCCCATGGAGACGATCGTAGAGATGCTGGATGTAGTCCTGTGGAACGGCTTGCCATGCCATTTCCACCTGGCGCATCAGTTGGACCAGCGTTCGTGCTGGACGTGCAGACCGCGTGAGACGACGCTTCATCCAGTCCCAAACATGCTCAATGGGGGACAGATCCGGAGATCTTGCTGGCCAGGGTAGTTGACTTACACCTTCTAGAGCACGTTGGGTGGCACGGGATACATGCGGACGTGCATTGTCCTGTTGGAACAGCAAGTTCCCTTGCCGGTCTAGGAATGGTAGAACGATGGGTTCGATGACGGTTTGGATGTACCGTGCACTATTCAGTGTCCCCTCGACAATCACCAGTGGTGTACGGCCAGTGTAGGAGATCGCTCCCCACACCATGATGCCGGGTGTTGGCCCTGTGTGCCTCGGTCGTATGCAGTCCTGATTGTGGCGCTCACCTGCACGGCGCCAAACACGCATACGACCATCATTGGCACCAAGGCAGAAGCGACTCTCATCGCTGAAGACGACACGTCTCCATTCGTCCCTCCATTCACGCCTGTCGCGACACCACTGGAGGCGGGCTGCACGATGTTGGGGCGTGAGCGGAAGACGGCCTAACGGTGTGCGGGACCGTAGCCCAGCTTCGTGGAGACGGTTGCGAATGGTCCTCGCCGATACCCCAGGAGCAACAGTGTCCCTAATTTGCTGGGAAGTGGCGGTGCGATCCCCTACGGCACTGCGTAGGATCCTACGGTCTTGGCGTGCATCCGTGCGTCGCTGCGGTCCGGTCCCAGGTCGACGGGCACGTGCACCTTCCGCCGACCACTGGCGACAACATCGATGTACTGTGGAGACCTCACGCCCCACGTGTTGAGCAATTCGGTGGTACGTCCACCCGGCCTCCCGCATGCCCACTATACGCCCTCGCTCAAAGTCCGTCAACTGCACATACGGTTCACGTCCACGCTGTCGCGGCATGCTACCAGTGTTAAAGACTGCGATGGAGCTCCGTATGCCACGGCAAACTGGCTGACACTGACGGCGGCGGTGCACAAATGCTGCGCAGCTAGCGCCATTCGACGGCCAACACCGCGGTTCCTGGTGTGTCCGCTGTGCCGTGCGTGTGATCATTGCTTGTACAGCCCTCTCGCAGTGTCCGGAGCAAGTATGGTGGGTCTGACACACCGGTGTGAATGTGTTCTGTTTTCCATTTCCAGGAGTGTATATAAAACGCAAAATTATTTCAGTTTTACAATATTTCTCACAGGGAAAAGCCACAGTTCATAAACAAGGATAGGAATCGGTCAAGTTGTTTCTCTTTTTTTCTTTATTTTTTTTTTTTTAATTCAATATTGCTTCAACAGAGAAACTCTTCTCCATTGAGAAAGACAAATACTTTCTCTCGCTCTTTGCCAATTAGAAAGAGGCACAAAGATTTTAATTAAAAGGCGGTAAGTTCTCGTTTGTAAATACTTTAGTTGCGTTCGTTTGTACGCTACATGCTTTTCCAAGCGAACTGCTAAAGCGTCGAAATGTTCGCACGATTCTTTTCTTTCAAACCTCAGCAGTGTGTAAAATTTACCATAGGGTCTTCGCCAAGCATCTTCATACAGAGTTTGCTTTCGCTACTAATACACTCCTGGAAATGGAAAAAAGAACACATTGACACTGGTGTGTCAGACCCACCATACTTGCTCCGGACACTGCGAGAGGGCTGTACAAGCAATGATCACACGCACGGCACAGCGGACACACCAGGAACCGCGGTGTTGGCCGTCGAATGGCGCTAGCTGCGCAGCATTTGTGCACCGCCGCCGTCAGTGTCAGCCAGTTTGCCGTGGCATACGGAGCTCCATCGCAGTCTTTAACACTGGTAGCATGCCGCGACAGCGTGGACGTGAACCGTATGTGCAGTTGACGGACTTTGAGCGAGGGCGTATAGTGGGCATGTGGGAGGCCGGGTGGACGTACCGCCGAATTGCTCAACACGTGTGGCGTGAGGTCTCCACAGTACATCGATGTTGTCGCCAGTGGTCGGCGGAAGGTGCACGTGCCCGTCGACCTGGGACCGGACCGCAGCGACGCACGGATGCACGCCAAGACCGTAGGATCCTACGCAGTGCCGTAGGGGACCGCACCGCCACTTCCCAGCAAATTAGGGACACTGTTGCTCCTGGGGTATCGGCGAGGACCATTCGCAACCGTCTCCATGAAGCTGGGCTACGGTCCCGCACACCGTTAGGCCGTCTTCCGCTCACGCCCCAACATCGTGCAGCCCGCCTCCAGTGGTGTCGCGACAGGCGTTTTTTTTTTGTGGTTTTAGGGCGCACAACTTCAATGGTCATTAGCGCCCTGACTACTCTAAGAATGCACCGCGAGGCACAAGTGGACAACAACAACTAAAAGGGAAAACACGATAAAAGACAGACTGACAGGCTTAGGATTAAAAAACAGCATCATCAAATGTCCTGAGAGAGGTTTGTCAAATTGATAAAACGAAGAACACGAGCAACTGCTCGTGGGTCATCCGCTAAAATGGCGTCGAAAGTACTTGGCAGGTTAAGATCTAGACGCAGCGTGTTAAAATATGGACAGGACATTAAAATGTGTCGAACCGTCAGCAAGTGCCCACATGGGCAGAACGGCGCTGGCGCAGCCGTCAGCAGATGGCGATGGCTGAACCGGCAGTGTCCAATTCTTAACCGGGCCAAAACTACCTCCTCCCGCCGAGAAGGGCGTGAGGAGGACGTCCAAGCCACGGGAAGAGGTTTTAAGGCCCGAAGCTTGTTGTCTGTAAGTGCAGCCCAATCGGCATGCCACAGCGACACAATGCGCCGACAAATGACCCTGCTAAAATCGGACGAAGGGACACAACAAGAAGCTGTCCGAGGCTGGAGGACCGCAGCCTTGGCCGCGGCATCTGCAGCTTCGTTCCCAGGGATACCGACATGGCCAGGAACCCACATAAAGCTAACCGGAGAACCGACGTCCACCAGCTGCTGAAGAGAGCGTTGGATCCGGTGTACGAAAGGGTGAACCGGGTACGGATCACTGAGGCTCTGGATGGCGCTCAGGGAGTCGGAGCAGATGACATAAGCAGAATGTCGGTGGCGGCAGATGTAAAGAACAGCCTGGTAGAGGGCAAAGAGCTCAGCTGTGAAGACCGAACAATGGCCATGGAGCCGGTATTTGAAACTTTGTGCCCCGACAATAAAGGAACACCCGACCCCGTCATTGGTCTTTGAGCCATCTGTATAAATTAAAGTCATGTTGATGAACTTCGAACGAAGTTCCAAAAAACGGGAGTGGTAGACCGAACCGGGGGTAACCTCTTTTGGGAGCGAGCTGAGGTCAAGGTGAACGCGGACCTGAGCCTGGAGCCAAGGTGGCGTGTGGCTCTCGCCCACTCGAAAGGTTGCAGGGAGTGAAAAATTAAGGTGTTGAAGGAGGCGACGAAAGCGAACTCCAGGGGGTAGCAGGGCAGAGACATACAACCCGTATTGATGGTCGAGAGAGTCGTCAAAAAAGGAACGATAAGACGGATGGTCGGGCATTGACAGTAGCCGACAGGCATACCGACAAAGCAGTATATCGCGCCGGTAGGTGAGTGGCAATTCGCCAGCGTCAGCATGAAGACTCTCTACGGGACTAGTATAAAATGCTCCGATCGCAAGTCGTAAACCCCGATGTTGTATGGAGTTGAGGCGGCGTAAGATGGATGGCCGTGCAGAGGAGTATACGAAGCTCCCATAATCCAGCTTGGAGCGGACGATCGACCGATATAGACGAAGTAGGACAGTTCGATCCGCTCCCCACGGCATACCACTGAGAACACGGAGGACATTTAAAGAACGGGTACAACGGGCGGCCAAATATGACACATGTGGAGACCAGCTAAGTTTCCTGTCAAATGTAAGGCCTAAAAATTTGGTTGTCTCCACGATTGGGAGAGCAACGGGACCGAGTCGTAAGGACGGTGGGAGAAACTCTTTGTAGCGCCAGAAGTTAATACAGACCGTCTTCTCGGCAGAAAAACGGAAGCCATTGGCGACACTCCAGGAGTAAAGACGGTCAAGAGAACGCTGAAGACAGCGCTCCAGGACACGTGTACACTGCGCGCTGCAATAGATGGTAAAATCGTCCACAAAAAGGGAGCCTGATACATCAGCTGGGAGGCAATCCATTACTGGATTGATCGCGATGGCGAAGAGAGCGACGCTCAAAACTGAGCCCTGTGGCACCCCATTCTCCTGGCGAAGGGTGTCGGACAGGACAGAACCCACACGTACCCTGAACTGTCGATCCATTAAAAAGGAACGAATAAAAAGAGGGAGGCGACCGCGAAGGCCTCATGTATGCATGGTGCGGAGAATGCCCGCCCTCCAACAGGTGTCGTAAGCCTTCTCCAAATCAAAGAACACAGCCGCAGTCGGGCGCTTCCGCAAGAAGTTATTCATAATGAAGGTCGACAAGGTAACCAGATGGTCAACAGCAGAGCGGCGCCTACGAAATCCACATTGTACATTGGTAAGTAGGCGTCGAGACTCGAGCAGCCAAACCAATCGAGAGTTAACCATTCGCTCCATCACTTTACAGACACAGCTGGTAAGCGAGATAGGTCGATAACTGGAGGGCAAGTGCTTGTCCTTCCCCGGCTTAGGAATCGGGACAACAATAGACTCGCGCCAGCATGCGGGAACATGTCCCTCAATCCAGATGCGATTGTATGTACGAAGAAGAAAACCTTTACCCGCAGGAGAAAGGTTCTTCAGCATCTGAATATGAATAGAATCAGGCCCTGGAGCGGAGGACCGTGATCGGCCAAGTGCGTTTTCGAGTTCCCGCATGGTGAATGGGGCATTATAACTTTCACAATTCGAGGAGCGGAAGTTAGGTGGCCTAGCCTCCTCTGCCTGTTTGCGGGGGAGGAAGGCAGGGTGGTAATGAGCGGAGCTCGAAACCTCTGCGAAAAAGCGGCCGAAGGCATTGGAGACAGCCTCAGGGGCCACAAGGACGTCATTCGCGACCTTCAAGCCAGAAACTGGGGAGTGGACCTTAGTGCCAGACAGCCGGCGCAGGCTACCCCAGACAACAGAAGGAGGAGTAAAACTGTTGAAGGTGCTTGTGAAAGCAGCCCAGCTGGCTTTCTTGCTTTCTTTAATAATACGACGACACTGAGCACGTAATCGTTTATAATTAATACAATTCGCCACTGTAGGGTGGCGTTTAAAGGTGCGTAAAGCACGTCGACGAGCACGTAAAGCGTCTCTACATGCTGCGGTCCACCAGGGGACCGGTACGCGACGTGGAGAAGAAGTAGGGTGAGGGATGGAATATTCAGCAGCAGCGAGAATGACTTCCGTGAGGTGTGCGACCTGACGATCGCAGCTTGTGAAGGTTTGATCCTGAAAGGTCGCCCTGGAAGAGAAGAGCCCCCAGTCTGCCGTGGAGATGGTCCAACTAGAGGAGCACGGAGAGGGAGTATGCTGCAGGAGATGGATAACACACGGGAAGTGGTCGCTCGAATATGTATCAGCAAGTGCATACCACTCAAACCGGCGTGCAAGTTGGGGAGTACATATAGAGAGGTCTAAATGGGAATAGGTGTGAGATGTGTCCGAAAGAAAAGTAGGGGCGCCAGTATTGAGGCAGACAAGATTGAACTGGTTGAAAAGGTCTGCTAACAAGGAGCCCCTTGGGCAGGATGTTGGAGAGCCCCAAAGGGGATGGTGGGCATTGAAGTCTCCAGTTAATAAAAATGGTGCAGGTAGCTGAGCAATAAGTTGCATCATGTCTGCCCTGGTAACGGCAGATGACGATGGAGTGTAAACGGTACAAAAGGAAAACGTAAAAGTGGGGAGAGTAATGCGGATGGCAACTGCCTGCAGGCCGGTGTGCAACGTGATGGGATCGTAGTAAATATCATCCCGGACCAGCAACATAACCCCTCCGTGAGCTGGGACACCTACCACAGGGGGTAGGTCAAAACGCACAGAGGTGTAGTGTGCCAAGGCAATTTGATCGCATGGGCGTAGCTTCGTTTCCTGGAGGGCTACGACGAGCGGACAGTGCAAGCGGAGCAGCAACTTCAAGTCCTCTCGGTTGGAGCGAATGCTGCGAATATTCCAGTGAATAAGTGCCATCGTAAGAAAAGGAAGATGAAAAAAGGGGTCACCTCGAAGGCCGCTGAGGGCATGGCTTCGAGCGAGCACCGCCGCCGCTATCAGTAGGCGGACAGTCATCGTCCATTGGGTCCATAGGTTCATCGGCCATCTCGGGAGGATGGCCGTGAGGGGGAGCTTCCTCCGCCGGTGAACGGCCAGATGTACGGCTACCAGCGGTGCGGCCAGGCGAAACGGATGACGGCCTGGGGCGGCAACTGCTGGGTGGCGCAGGAGAAGAAATGCGCCGTGGCGGAGAAGGAGAACTGTGCTTCCTATGAGCCTTTTTGGAAGGACGTTTGGTGGAAGTACCGGTCGAAGGCTGGGGGTCGAGGAACGTGGGAAGTCTGCACGGGATGGTTCCTTCTTGAAGGCCCGTGCATCTGACTTCGGGGTCTTCGTCTTAGCAGAAGCTGATGAAGGGGCTGGTGTCTGTGGGGTGATGGGAGGAAGAGGAGACGTCGACCGCGCGATCTTAGCACTGGCCGAACGGACGACCGTGGTGCTGAAGGTCAGATCGCATGTCTGGGTTGCTACCTCCCTGGTAGAACGAGAAGAGGCGAGGACAGTACTGTATTTCCCCGCTGGGAGCAGCGCGGGCTTCCTACTAGCCAATAGCTTGCGAGCAGCCGAGGTGGACACTTTCTCTTTGACCCGAATTTCTTGGATACAGCGTTCTTCCTTATAGACAGGACAGTCGCGGGAGGATGCGGCATGGTCACCCTGACAGTTCACACAACGAGGAGACGGAGGTGGACAGTCACCCTCATGGACATCCCTGCCACAAGTGACACATTTAGCCGCATTGGAACAAGACTGTCGAGTGTGATTGAAACGCTGACACTGGTAGCAGCGTGTAGGTGTCGGGACATAGGGGCGAACAGAATTAACCTCGTAGCCCGCCTTGATGCGCGATGGCAGCTTAACACTATCGAAGGTCAAGAAAAGTGTCCGGGTCGGTACAAGGTCATTGTTGACCTTTTTCATGACCCTATGGACAGCCGTCATGCCCTGCTCAGCGAGGAAAGATTGAATCTCCTCGTCAGTCAATCCGTCGAGGGAGCTAGTATAGACTACACCACGAGACGAATTCAAAGTTCGGTGGGCCTCCACCCGGACAGGGAACGTGTACAGGAGTGTGGCCCGAAGCAGTTTTTGTGCCTGAAAGGCACTCTCAGTTTCTAGTAATAAGGTACCGTTACGCAACCTGGTACAAGATTTGACAGATCCGGCTATGGCATCTACGCCCTTCTGGATAACGAAAGGGTTGACAGAGGAAAAATCCTTTCCGTCCTCAGATCGAGAAACGACGAGGAACTGTGGGGCAGGCGGTAGTACTTTTGTCACTGGTGGCTGGTCACGTTTCCGTTTTTGGGCAGAAGTCGAAAGCGATGGAGTAGAATCCATTGCGGAGGAATTCCCCATGATTGCCAGCGTCTCCGATGGCGCGCTCCTTCCTTGTGGGGACCCTCTCAGAGGGCACTCCCGCCTTAGGTGAATGTTTACACCTCAGGTCACACCTCCCGAGAAACAGACGGAGGGACCAATCGGCATGGTCAGAAGGTATCAGCTCAGGCAATCACCCCTCCCCGGGCCTGGCCTTTACCAGGGGGTACGCGCGTGCCTTACATGTCTACCCAGGGCGGGGACTTACGCGTTACCCCGTCACCGGCTACGCGTGCGAACGCGTGGGTCGGCCTTCAGGCACGCACAGGGAGGAAGGAAGAAGAGGAAAAAGAAGAGAGAGAGGGAGAAAGAGGACAGACTGTCTCAAACGCCGAGGCGGAGACCAGAGAAGGCAAGGAGAAGAAGGCAATGAGAAAGCAAGGAGAAGAAGGCAATGAGAAGGCAAGGAGAAAAAGGCAATGAGAAGGCAAGGAGAAAAAGGCAATGAGAAGGCAAGGAGAAAAAGGCAATGAGAAGGCAAGGAGAAAAAGGCAATGAGAAGGCAAGGAGAAAAAGGCAATGAGAAGGCAAGGAGAAAAAGGCAATGAGAAGGCAAGGAGAAAAAGGCAATGAGAAGGCAAGGAGAAAAAGGCAATGAGAAGGCAAGGAGAAAAAGGCAATGAGAAGGCAAGGAGAAAAAGGCAATGAGAAGGCAAGGAGAAAAAGGCAATGAGAAGGCAAGGAGAAAAAGGCAATGAGAAGGCAAGGAGAAAAAGGCAATGAGAAGGCAAGGAGAAAAAGGCAATGAGAAGGCAAGGAGAAAAAGGCAATGAGAAGGCAAGGAGAAAAAGGCAATGAGAAGGCAAGGAGAAAAAGGCAATGAGAAGGCAAGGAGAAAAAGGCAATGAGAAGGCAAGGAGAAAAAGGCAATGAGAAGGCAAGGAGAAAAAGGCAATGAGAAGGCAAGGAGAAGTCAAGGGAAAGAGTAAGGAAGACAGTGAGGTGGAGAAGAGCAAAGAAAGGAACCAACAAAAGGAAGGAAGAAACGAGAAGTGAAAAACCAAAAAGACCACGATTATAGGTCGTGGAACCGTCCGTCTCCGGACGCAGGCGCTAACTACCCCCGTGAGGGGGATGGACTCCTTTTAGTCGCCTCTTACGACAGGCAGGAATACCTCGGGCCTATTCTAATCCCTGGACCCGCAGGGGGGTACCATCCTTGGGAAATTGACAAAGGTCACGGAGCAGGCAGATCCGGGGACGGAGCCAAGGCGGTGTTGTACCCCAAGTTGTCAAGAAGGTTTTAGGAAAGCGGCAGGAAAGAGAATGGAGCAGTTGACGGAAGCGGACTCCCGGGGGTAGTAGGGAGGAGGAGTGGCCTGCATATCCCTACATCAAAGGAGGCGTCGAAAAAAAGGTCATGGGCTGGATTAGCAGGCATGGAAGACAGATGGCTAGCGTAACGACTCAGGAGGACTGCTCGCCGATTGGACAGCGGAGGTTCAGCAGTCTCAGCATAAAGGCTTTCCACAGGGCTAGTGTAAAAAGCTCCAGACACTAAACGTAATCCACGGTGGTGGATAGAGTCGAGACGCCGAAGAATAGACGGCCGAGCAGAGGAGTAGACTATGCTTCCATAGTCCAATTTCGAGCGCACTAAGGCGCGATAGAGGCGGAGAAGGCAAGGAGAAAAAGGCAATGAGAAGGCAAGGAGAAGTCAAGGGAAAGAGTAAGGAAGACAGTGAGGTGGAGAAGAGCAAAGAAAGGAACCAACAAAAGGAAGGAAGAAACGAGAAGTGAAAAACCAGAAAGACCACAATTAGAGGTCGTGGAACCGTCCGTCTCCGGACGCAGGCGCTAACTACCCCCATGAGGGGGATGGACTCCTTTTAGTCGCCTCTTACGACAGGCAGGAATACCTCGGGCCTATTCTAATCCCCGGACCCGCAGGGGGGGCGACAGGCGTGAATGGAGGGACGAATGGAGACGTGTCGTCTTCAGCGATGAGAGTCGCTTCTGCCTTGGTGCCAATGATGGTCGTATGCGTGTTTGGCGCCGTGCAGGTGAGCGCCACAATCAGGACTGCATACGACCGAGGTACACAGGGCCAACACCCGGCATCATGGTGTGGGGAGCGATCTCCTACACTGGCCGTACACCACTGGTGATCGTCGAGGGGACACTGAATAGTGCACGGTACATCCAAACCGTCATCGAACCCATCGTTCTACCATTCCTAGACCGGCAAGGGAACTTGCTGTTCCAACAGGACAATGCACGTCCGCATGTATCCCGTGCTACCCAACGTGCTCTAGAAGGTGTAAGTCAACTACCCTGGCCAGCAAGATCTCCGGATCTGTCCCCCATTGAGCATGTTTGGGACTGGATGAAGCGTCGTCTCACGCGGTCTGCACATCCAGCACGAACGCTGGTCCAACTGAGGCGCCAGGTGGAAATGGCATGGCAAGCCGTTCCACAGGACTACATCCAGCATCTCTACGATCGTCTCCACGGGAGAATAGCAGCCTGCATTGCTGCGAAAGGTGGATATACACTGTACTAGTGCCGACATTGTGCATGCTCTATTGCCTGTGTCTATGTGCCTGTGGTTCTGTCAGTGTGATCATGTGATGTATCTGACCCCAGGAATGTGTCAATAAAGTTTCCCCTTCCTGGGACAATGAATTCACGGTGTTCTTATTTCAATTTCCAGGAGTGTACATTCGTTCGCCTCGATAGCCGAGTAGTCAACGCGGCAGACCCTCATGTGGACGATTCAGGTTCGATTACCGGTAGTGCCACGGATTTTTCCTTGGTAGGAGAACTGGCCTGGGGTGTACTTGGCCTCGTGATGCCAATTCAGCAGTTACGTGATTGAGAGGGCGGCTCCAAAGTCGGAACGTCGACAACGGCCTGGAATGCGATATGTTGACCCCATGCCCCTTCATACCGAATTCGATGATGAATGATTGAAGATGAGACGGCGGCCGGTTGAATATAGCCCGGTCTTCAGGGCCTGAACACGGGGTTTCCTTTCTTTTTTTAACTAATAAATTTTAACACTATTGCGGATACGTGAGTGAGGTCGACTTTTTGTCAGATGGATGATGTCTCATCACGCTAGACCGAGTGGCTCAACGGCAAGTGAAGACGCCTGTTTGTGTAGCTGAACGAAGAGCAGCCAATCAGGCAGCGCTGCTGCCCCTCGCGATCAGCAAGGGCCTTTTGATGAGCCATCAGTGGCGACAGCTGCCCGCAATGCCCACCGAGAAAAAATACCACTGTCTCTCCACTCCAGCTATGACATAGCTGGCACAATTCTCTGTAGCAATCCAACAACATTTAAAACGCGAGCAGATTTTCTATTCATGAATATCATAGCCAGAACACGGTAAACGTTGCATATTACTCGGTCCACACACGGTGATAATCTGCACGCGTATGCAAGTACGGCTAAACTATCTTTGACAAGGGACAGTGGCAGCGTATCGCGGTCTTCAACCAAGATTACTAACACTTAACAGGTTTCTTCTCTGAAAATAAAGCAGTTAAATACATTACATTCGGGGAACACGACAAACTTCAAAACAGTGCAAAATAATAAAGTTCCATATACAGATAGTTCAACTACTTTAGCAAATGACGTCACAATTAGAGTTAAATGACTATCAGATCCGAACGTCACCCAAATGCCACAAGCTCAGGGACAACACTGAATGCAAGAGTCTTAAAAGTGCTACTCCGTATATTATATATATATATATATATATATATATCCTATGACTTCGAAGAAACATCTTTATTTACTACCTTCATTTGACTAAAATATGTTGCTAACACATCCTGACGGATCTAGGATTAAGTTAAGCTGTTAATGGAAAGAAGTGTTAGGAGTAAAAAATTCAAGACGGAGATAGGGCTTGAATACCTTAAGCAGGTTCAAATAATAGCAGTTTTTACGCAGAGACGAAGAGACTATCAAAGAACACGCAAACATGGAGAGCTGTATCAAACCAAACTTCGGAGTGAAGATTATAACTACTTTCATTGCTGCACGAGCTAAACATAACAGACAAGTTCTTTCAAAGACTTATAGATGGAACTTCTATGAGCAAAATTTGTGTCTGTAACACGACGATGAAAAAAAAAATCCTTGAATGTGGGAGTGTACTTCGTGGTATTAATTCTTTAAAACTGGAGATAAACTTCCAGCGATAAATTCTCTGAAAAAGTGCATGACCATCTGTGCCCTAAACAATAGCTTTTAAGTTAGATAAGCGAGCTTTCATAGGTCGAAGGGCATATAAACCAGCAAGAGTAATTTTTAATTGTTCGGGTCCCTACTTTCGCATTTAATGCTGACACCTAAGTAGAAAAGAAAAAAGAAAAGAGGGCAGTATGAGGCAAAGGCACTGGCTTGTTCGGCAGAAGATACTGTAATGGGAAATGAACAGTTAACTGCATAATCCGAAGCTACAAAACTAGGTACTCTCATTCTCTCCTACACCTGCACGTTCATCGGCAAGTACTCCGACCGTTCAGATTTACCCATGAGAGAGTATTCTGCATCAAGGCATTACACGACTCGTGACGAAAAATTCTTCACACTCAACAATTATTTTATTTACAAACCAACTAGTGAAAACGAAACCGAAGAATCACTATTCTGTCTCACTGTTTACACTACCTGTTCAAAAATGAGGATAAAATATTCAGTGACAATTACCAGACTTTTGAGTTCGCAGCGGAGATAATTACAACATATAGGTCGGTTGGTTCTCTTCCTGCCTCCTATCTCTAATAGTTGTACATTTGGTATCATCGGGTTCTTTGAAATTTGTGTTGTCAGTAACAGACGTCTAATAAAGTAACGGGATGGAGAAATTCGCAGTCTTTCCACGCAAACAGCAGTGATCCGTTGCAAGTGTGCCCTAAGACGTTCCCCGTGTTCGACTGTTAAAATTTCAAACGACATTCATGCAAAGGGAGCACCGGGGCCCCCTTTTTACTTAAACCGAAGCCTCAGTACCTGCTGATTGAACTACACTGCTCACTCACTTTAGTTTCGTTGGAGGGATCGATAAATATTGAAGTTTTATGCAACTTTTTTAGTGTGTTTCCTCTGCAGGTGCTGTTGACTTCTCGGTCTTAATACCTGTCATTTTTGAAACCCTCTCCGGTGGATGTTTTTGCCTGACAGCGTACGTGCTCTTTGGACCACTGTCCTAAGCATTATTTACTTTTTGGTGAAGGATGTTTACGACTCGTGGCATGTCTAGATGTACTTCTAGTAGACGCAGTGGCCTAGGATACATATATTCTCCATTTGACAAAAACATCGAGAAAAAATAGCAGGCCCCTTTGCTGGAGTAAGTGTTAATATGCACTGAAGCCGCTAACTGAACACTTAATGCGACGCGCCGAATTTTCTCGCTCTTACATTTACCGTCCCGACGCTATTTCCCACTGGACGAAGACTACCCTTTACAACGGAAATAGGAAGCAAACGAAATGCTGAAGTAACCTGGAGAAAGTGCACGGTTCGAGAAGCATGTACCAGATGTTGACCAGCGGAGCTAACAACGTTAAGTGGCTCGCCGCTAGAGAGAAGACACTAATTTTCTTCTGCCAGCGCCGGCTTGTTAGCTGCTAGAATACGGTGACCGATTACTGCCCTCGTCACGCGTTGGTTCCTCGCCTTATGGTACATTCGGTTCACTGTTATCCAAAGCTAAACAGTGCATTCTTTTGTAAGACAATGACAGCGAGAAATCGCCACGTGCACATGGACACTTCTATCAAGTTTCCTACAGCGCTCTAAACCTGTTCCTTCCGAAACTGAGCGAGTTACCCCAACGGTTAAAGACACTTTATTCGTATTTTGGAAGCATCACGTTCAAATCGCGAGAAGGATATCCTCATTAATGATACCGATATCGAGAGAGAGAGAGAGAGAGAGAGAGAGAGAGAGAGAGAGAGAGAGAATCTCTAGACGATGGCCGCTGAGTTCATATTACACAGACTCCACAATAACATCAGCAAGGCAACTTCCAGTCTCGGTTTTACTAGATGCCTAGTACTGACAAAACAAATTTCAAAGAACCCGATGATACCAAATGTACAACTTTATACGTTTTTGATTAAAAAGGTATTAATGCACCAAAAGGTATTTCTCAATACACGGTTACAGAGATATAAAAAACAATCAGTATTTTGCCTACACACTAACAATTCAACAAGAGACCTAAAGACTAAAGGTTTTTTCAGAGAATTTCACAGACCAAATTTTCTCGGGAACAGGCAGATTGGGGTTTAGCATCCCACCGATGAAGAGGTCATTATAATAATTTTTTCGGATAATATCCCCCAGAAATTCTACTAGGACCCTTGTGAGACGAATGCTGTCGCGCCAAGTATCGCTGAGACAATCTGAGTAAATACGTTTGGCAGGATGTAAACAGTCACCACGTCAATACGCACTAGCGTGCGCTCGCGCGACCGCTCTCGAGTCACTTTCTAAGCGATGCCACTACGAGTTGCGCTAAGCTTAAAAACTCTCGTAATATAAAGTCTTATCTTTCACAGTCAGATTTCGGTAACGAGCATTCGCCAAAAAGCGGAGATATTTTCTTGTAAGCAGCAAAAACTACATCACCTTAATTCATGTCCAATACTTTCCGTTAATGTGGCGGTGTAAACCCTATTACCTCGTTCACTACTACTGTAAATGTAATTAACTCTTATGTCCACCATCACTGACTTTCCTATTGCGAGCTCACACCATTTACCAACATTCGCAATCTCATTACTCTTACCTAATTCCTTAGCATATCTTCTTGCGGAATGTTCTTAAGATCTGCCCACACTGTAAGAACTTCATGAGTAATGTGCTATAAGGAAGGCAACGACTATTTGTAATTGGTACACAAACTGTCTATGAACAATGTACGACACTCTTTCATTAGTAGTTAGAGATACTGACATTTTGATCTAGCAAGACGAAAACCCAATATCTCCTAATACAGCTCAAATGTACCACAGTAAATCTGACTATTCCTTTTGCTGAACACAGTATGAAAAGTTTTATTCCGTATTTGTGAGTTAGATGTATCTTTCCAAGGGAAGTGTTTCATCGATGACAAAATTTTCCTCTACATAAAAAAAAACTTCCTTAATCTTCTTGGGCAATATATCCACGAGTCTAATTAATTTCTCCAATCTTTCACCTGGCATTATGTCTTCATTATCTGGGAACTGAATCAGACAGGACGGAAGTTCAAATCTGTTGTGAGAATTTTTCCTAGAATGGTAATCACTATTTTGGTTAGGTTCACCAGAAAGACTGAATACTGCACCATCCATATGAGCACTTCTAAAAACTTCATATCTTCTTTATTTGTCAGAAGATATTTACTGTCTTTGCCATGGCGAGACATTCTGCTGCTACTAGTAACTTGCTTCGCGTATCTTTTAGCTTCCATTACCATTACTTCACTGCCTCCAGACAGAGAAAAGGTATGAAATGGAGAATTTTATTTTGAAATATATTTTTGCAAACTCGATTTTCCTGTGAAAACAAACGACTTGTGCCATCTCTTGTATTCCATCTATTCCACATTTTTCAATTCTGTGGGTGTCTAACTTCTGCTTTTTTGGAGTGTACCGTTCTTCCTCTACTTTCATCACATATATCCGATCCGCAATAGACTCATTAAAAGAACTGTCTCGCTCATCGCTGCTAGCTTCTAAAATGCTAAGCACTCCCTCATCAGTCAATGTCTGAGGAGGAACTGCAGCCCATTCTTCCTGAAAAGCCAAAATCAGGGAAGATAGTAATGTTGGACACTGGGTTTTGGGAGAAAGTCTACGTTCTAACTCATCCCAAATGTGTTCCGTTGGGTTCAGGTTGAGATTATGGGAAAGTCAGGAATGTCACTGTCCACAAACCACTGCCTCAGTGATGCTGCTTTTTGACAGAGTGCGTTTTCATGCTGATACAAATAATCATCGTATCTGAATTGTTTATCTGCTTTACGCAGTACCAAATATTGTAAAATGTGTACGTATCCTTCTGCATTTAGCGTTTTCTTAAGTGCACGAAAGGGATCACAGTCCAAACACGAAAACACCTTGTTGCAGTAACACCTGCTCCGTGCTTCACTGTGGGCACCACACATGCCCGAGCGAGGTGGCGCAGTCCTTAGCAAACTGGACTCCCATTCGGGAGGACGATGGTTCAATCCCGCGTCCGGCCATCCTGATTTATGTTTTCTGTGATTTCCCTAAATCGCTGCAGGCAAATGCCGGGATGGTTCCTTTGACAGGGCACCTCGCTGTTTAGTCTATTCCCCCAAATCAGCCCTCAGCCTCCAAAAACGTGAACACACAACAAATATGAACCAAACTAAAGTTGCAGTCTTTGCTCAATCTCATTTTTGGCAAGAGAACACCCACGTTATTGATTACGTCCAGTGATAAATCGGGTTCAGACTTTCATGACAGCACAGTATAACGTCACGTCAATCGCAGGAGGAACTACGAGGGTCATTTCATAAATAATACACAGGTTGGCAGCACTGCGGAGAGAGAGAGAGAGAGAGAGAGAGAGAGAGAGAGGGGGTGTCAATGTTGACTGTGTCAGCAATAGGATTGAGGAAGAAGTCACATTTTGTTTTCATCGATATCGTATTCTATTTTATAATACCAAGAGGGAGAAACGGCTCGGCATTGACCTCGGGTATTGTGACTGTTGACGATCAAAGATCTTACTTTCAGATCGAATCTTTATGGGGCAATGATCCGCTTACAATCCGCAGTGTTTTAACCAGTTTCTATTGAGGTATCAATGGACTGTAGTACAATTCCTCGTTGAGCTAATAGCTTTCTTGGTCATGTGAGTATAAATAACGACCCAAGACCAGGAAGTACAACACAACTTGTAGCACATGGTCTTTAAGAATACTGACGTGCAACAAACGAGGAAATTGCTGAAGGTACACAGATTCTATCAACATCAGTACTCCGTATTCTAACAAATGAGTCGAACAAGAGAAAAATATATAGTGTCTACAATTAAACTTCCAGTTTCTAACGCTGTAGAAAGAGGACCACTGCTCAGAATGACGTCAAATTTGAACAGCATATTTTGACGCAGACGGAAGCGCCACGGGGAAAAAACTTAACGAAAATTTTATCAATGGATGGCGCTGTGGCGCTGAAAGCGTCTTAACGCAAATGAGGTCGCCTACAAACGACAGCTGAATCGCAATGCGACGACTATTGTTTCAGCTGTACATTACACCATCCGTACAGTTCAATATGCATAACTCCACATGTTATACAGTGAACGGTTGTCCTACTGTTAGGTAAGCCCAACCACCACAGCAAGTTCACACATCCGATGGGGAAAATCGGTTTTTATTTGTTCTGAGGCCTTTTACCTCATAAAAAGCAAAATGACACTGGTTTTTAATTGTCCTGGGGCCAAAAACCACATAAAAAGCAAAATAACGTCGGTTTCTAACGGTCATGAGACTGGGTGCAAAACATGTTCAGTATGCTGCTCACTATTTTCTGCCAAAAGTTGTTCTACAACAGATCGGAGTGACTCGGGGGTGGGGGGTCACGTTCAGAATGCGTTGCGTAATCCGTGCCTTCGATTCAGCTACGTTCGTAATTGGAACACTGGCCACAACATTTTTGAGATAACCCTACAGCTAGAAGTCATACAGATTAAGATCAGATGGTCTGCGCGGCCTGGCTGTAGGCAAAGGATGGCTCATAATTCTAGCATTTCCGAAATGCCTTTGCAGCAGCCGCTTCACTTGCTGCGCAACGTGCGGAGGAGCGCCATCTTGCATAAAAACGATCCTGCCCCCACATCCACACTTTTGAAGGGTTGGAATGACGTTGGTGCGCAAAAGACTCTTAGTGTTTACCAGTCACAATACAAGTAACAGACCAGCAGGACTCATCTACGTGGAAAAAAAATACGGCCTTCCGCTAACCGATGCTGTAAACCCGCACCACACTGTCACTTATGCAAAATGAAGTGGTACCGATTGATGTACAAGCGGGTTTTCCGTTGTCCATACTCTGCAATTCTGCATACTGTCGTGTCTTTGGACGTGAAAATGGACTTTGTCAACAGAATGTTCCATGGCATTCATTACACGCTTTCATGCGAGCAAGAAATTCCAGAGCAAACGTACCTCTTGCTGACAGGTCAGCAGGAAGCAACTCCTAAACATGGTGTCTTTGTATGGATAGCAATGAAGGGTGTTTCGTACGATTTTATGCACCGTGCTTGCAGGCATGTCCAATGTACGGACAATTTCGAGTGCACAGCATGCTACACACCAGCGCTCGACTCCTCCTGCAATACTGTGGCCACATCTTCGACAGACGTCGGATCAGCTGCTTTCCTCCCTCTGTCACATTACACTCCAAAAGAACTTATCTTCTCAACAATGTAAATTGCTACTTACCCAAAGATGGCACGTTTATCTGCAGACAGGCACAATTGAAAGACATTTACACATAAGCTTTCGGCGAAAACCTTCGTCAGAAAAAGAAAGAGAAAAATATAATTCTGAATGCATTCTAGTCCCAGTTGGCGGTCATGTGTGCGTGAAGTGTGCTTGCTTGTGTGAATGAATGGAGTGTGTTTCTCTGACGAAGGCTGTGGCCGAAAGCTTGTGTGTAAGTATGTCTTGATTTTGTGTGTGTGTGTGTGTGTGTGTGTGTGTGTGTGTGTGTGTGTGTGTGCGCAACTTAACATGTTATCTCTACGGTAAGTAGCAGTCTATCTTTTGCCACATAGTTTATGTTCCAACGTGGAGTTTCCATTGTTTGAACCTATCTTTTTGAATTTCGCAATTATTTTCTCCAGACCTTAGCGGACATCGGACCAATGCTTTTTTTCTCATACCCTTTAGTGTCCGTTAACTCCTGCAGGGGTGCTGACGCACAGTCACCGTTCTTGTAGAAGAGCTTCACCAGCAGTGCGCAATGCCTCATGGAGACAGTCATATTAGCTATCTCGAACGCAGACTGAGGAACGACAGTGTGCCGCGCGTCTGTTGGTGAGCATACTCTGATGCTTTCAGCGCCACCTACTGGCCAAATTTTCGTTAAACATTCTTTTGCTCCGCGGCGTTTCCCCCTGCGTCAATAATACGAGGGACGTTTCATAAATAATGCATACTAATTTTTTCATTACACGTTTACTTTTTTTTAATTTCGATATCTCTTTACAGCCCTTCAATATAATTTCCCTGCTACTCTATAACTGAAACCCAACGTCTTGGAAGCTCTATTATTCCATCACGGACATCACTTTCTGCTCATGTCGAATGTCTCTGGTAACGACGATAGAAAGCTCTTCCACAGAAAGGTAACGATGTCCTTGTATAGGTTGTTTCAACTTGGGGAACAAGTCGAAGTCTGGTGGACTCCTCTACGGGTTGTAGGGAGGATGCGGCAACATTTCCCATCCGTATTCGCGCAGTAAAAGGGCTACAACATGGCCGACTCGCGGGCGAGCATTACCGTCGAGGAAGGTTGGCCCAGCCTCGATCCACTGAGGTCAGATTTTTCTGCGCGAGTTTTGCATGAAGTTCAATAATACACAGCTGTGACACTTGTTTCACATGGGACTATCTGTAATGATGATACCTAGGTGATCATAAGCAAAAGTCATTTGCTTGAGCTTTGACTGAGCCCGTCGAAATTATTTATTTATTTATTTATTGGACGTGGATAATCTGAAGCTCTCCACTCATTGGACGGCGTTTTCAACTCCGGTTCAAAGTTTCTAATTCACCTTTCATCAATAGCGACAATTCGGCACAACAACTCTTTACTTTCACGATCGAATTATTGCTTGAGTAAGGTTGCAGTGTCCAGGTTTTTCTGTTCCTCTTCAGCTGTAAGAAAGTATGGGACACACCTTGCAGAAACTTTTCCTCTTCTTCAAATCATTTGTCAGAAGGCGAAAACTGATTTGGGGGAATTCCCGTGGCTTCAGTGAGTTCCTCACGAGTCGCACTGCGACCTCCTTCAACAGCATCTGCCACAAGTTTCCCCACTTAATTCATTCGTTGACTTTTTGGTCTTCCGGGTCTTGGATTATCGTCTATGCTAATACAACCACCACGAAAACGATTAACCGAACGCGAAACCGTACTGTAGTCTACTGTAAACTCAACACGAACTTCATTTTACGTACTGTGGGTTTGTCGGAATTTTGCCACGTAAAGTTTCCATCTATATGTACGACCTCTGGTCTTCAACACTCAGTACCCTAGACCTCTGCAGGGTCCATTTCTACCTATCGCCAATTTTATGTTGCAGAAAAAAAGTGCTCTTCCTTAAGCTCCCAATTACACCTGACCTAATTTTCATTGTTGTTGTATCAAATAATCCACAGTAGTACCAACCTGTGCATTATTTATGAAATGTTCCTCGTATGCTCTCCAAGTTTGACGTCATTCTGAGCACTAGCCCTTTTCCTACAGCGTTTTAAAACTAGAACTTCAATTATGGACGCCATGTATAAATTCCTCTTAATTATATTTACATGTGCCTATCATTCACTACAATGGACAAACGTTTCCTGTTATGTTGACGTTATCTTGATATTCGGAATGTCCACTTAATCTTAAAGACAAAGGTGCCTTTTACATATTCGTTGGGCACACATATTAGCTGTAGTCCTTAGGTACTGGATGCAGTCTAATTGTCTGTAGTTTCTCTCTACCTGAAAAATGAGCAACATAAAACTAAATGATCAGCGGAATCTTCGTCCCCACATTCACAGATCTGTGTTTTACCACACCCCATTCGATGGGGTTGTTTGGGGGACGAGACCAGACCGCAAAGTCATCGGTCTCATCGGATTACGGAAGGATGGGGAAGGATGTCGGCCGTGCCCTTTGAAAGGAACCCTCCCGGCATTTGCCTGGAGCGATTTAGGGAAATCACGGAAAACCGAAATCAGGATGGTCAGACGCGGGACTGAACCGTCGTCCTCCCGAATGCGAGTCCAGTGTGCTAACCACTGCGCCACCTCGACATCCCATTCGATGCAGATATTTGGGATATGGACGGTGAACCATATCCGGAGTAAGGGGACTGTCGTATCGTTCGAACCTGTTCCTAACGTTTGAGTATACGCTGTATAGACGCCTTGCAGTGCTTCTAGTGTCCTAGTTAGACCACCATTCATCTAACTTCAAGGCACGTAAATGTGTTTTCAGTAAAAAGAGTTTTTGTGGTTTCGTACACACAATCATATTGTTGACGTCCCAACTAATACAACGCTATTCAGTAACGTACGGCGATACCCGTCGTACATATCCCGAGAATCACCTGTAAACCTTCGACAGATGAGCGAAAGGCACCGGTGACTCCCAGAATTACACTATGTAATCAAAACTATCCGGACAAATAAAAGTTCTAGGCACCCTCCATCGGTAATGCTGGAATTCAATATAGTGTTGGCCCACCCTTAGCCTTGGTGTCAGCTTCCACTTTCGCAGGCATACGTTCAATCAGGTGCTGGAAGGTTTCTTGGGGGATGGCAGGCCATTCCTCACGGCATGCTGCACTGAGGAGAGGTATCGATGTCAGTCGGTGAGGCCTTGCACTAAGTCGGCGTTCCAAAACTTCCCAAAGGTGTTCTATAGGGTTCAGGTAAGGACTCTGCGCAGGCCAGTCCATAACAGGGATGATACTGTCGTGTAACCACTCTGCGATAGGCTCTGCATTATGATCAGGTGCTCGATCGCGTTGAAAGATGCAATCGCCATCCCCGAATTGCTCTTCAACAATGGGAACCAAGAAGGTGCTTAAAACATCAGTGTAGGTCTGTGCTGTGATAGTGCCACGCAAAACAACAAGGGATTCAAGACCCCTCCACGAAAAACATAACCACACCATGACACCACCCCCTCCGAATTTTACTGTTGGCACTACACACGATGGCAGATGACGTTCACCGGGCAATCGTAATACACACACCCTGCCATCGGATCGCCACATTGTGTACCGTGATTCGTTACTCCACACAACGTTCTTCCACAGTTCAATCGTCCAATATTTACGCTCCCTACACCAAGCGAGGTGTCGTTTGGCATTTACTGACGTGATGTGTGGCTTATGAGCAGCCGCTCGGCCATGAAATGTGTTTTCTCACCTCCCGCCTAACTGTGATAGTACTTGCAGTGCATCCTGATGCAATTTGGAATACCTGTGTGATGGTATGGATAGATGTCTGCCTATTACACATTACGACCCTCTTCAACACGTTTCCACTTCACTGCCACATCAGAAACAGTGGACGTAGGGATGTTTAAGAGTGTGGAAATCTCGCGTAGAGACGTATGACGCAAGTGACACCCAACTATCTGACCACGTCTGAAGGACGTGAGTTCCGCGGAGCGCCCATTCTGATCTCTCACGATGTCTAATCACTACTGAAGTCGCTGATATGGAGTACCTGGCAGTAGGTGGCAGCACAATGCACCTAATATGAAAAAGGTATGTTTTTGTGGGTGTCCAGATACTTTTGATCACATAGTATATATACAGGGGCAGTGAGAGCATCTGAAGATCGAGTATGGTGTTTACTATTCGCAAGACGTAAATGGTCTAAGATATTCACGGAATTGGAAAACAAACGCTGGTCGCCGTTTGCGCACGGCTAGATACTACGGCCTACAGGCTAGGTAAGACGCTATGTTCCATCGTTACTCCACTTTGCCAGTATTTCTCTCTCTTTCGCTCGTTCAACCCTATAGTGGCTTGGTTAATATTTTTTGTAACTTCCATTTTAACTGATGCTTGCTCATGAGTGAAAACTAGTATTGAATACTATCCTGATATTGAATGCTAGCTTTCCTCCCCATTTCGGTGCTTAATAATTTTTTCCTGTTTTTAAATATTAAATGCAGAATATATTTCAATTACTGAGTCAAATTTGCACTTGTCTCATCGTTAGGACTGTGGCACAGCTCTTCTGTTCACCCATACCCGCACCATAAGCTTTGCTTAATCGCAACTAGGGCCGAGCCAGGTGTTTCCAAGGCCGCACGGTAGGGTATCAACTTCCTTTGGTTCCAATTGTTGGAGGAAGCTGTGTGGCAGGTGTGGTGTATGATCACAAAGTCTGCTCCTCCCGAATTGAAGTCCTGGGTTTTAACGATAAGGCTCCTCCTCTCCCTGTCCACAACAGCGGTCAGTGGGTTGCCACTGGAGAACCTCGACAATTTCGTATTCTAAAGGTTTATGTTTCTAATTCTGATTCAACAATCACGATCGAAATTTTCAAATGCTCCCGTAAAGCTGCGTGCCGATATGTTTCCTTCAATACATGTACAAGTTAGTCCTCACCCTCTCCCCTACCGTGATCCGAATTAGTAAATACATACACATAGAAAGACATTGCTTCGTCTCGCACAAAAACTAACTTGAGAGAGAAAGCGGAGGAGTTAAGTATTAACTATAGTACTAACCTTATGGCGAACATTTCCCGCTTATTCCTCAAATCAGAAAAAACGACGTCAAGTCTCTGCATCTTTCTGTCGTCGTCATTGCATGTACTAGAAAGACATACAGGGGGTGTGCAAAAGTATGGAAGCACCATGCCTAATATGGTGCAGGAAAACTCACTCGAAACAGCTTTTAGTCGTCTCGCAATAAGTACAGGTCCTGTATGGTTTCAAAGGGAACCTTATTCTTTCTGCAAAATTCTATGACCCGGTAGACAGCGATCTCGCACCCTTCTTTCCAATGTGGACCACAAAGACTCAACAATATTCAGATCCAGTGACTGTGGTGGCCAGGAAGGATGTGAAAATTCATCTTCGTGGTCTCAAAACCAGTCCTGGACGATGCGAGCTGTGTGAACTGAGGCCGTATCGTCTTTGAGCACACCAACACCATTGGGGAGCAAACAATTTACCATGGTATGGACCTGATCAGTCAAAATGGTCACATAATGCTTGGCAGTAATGAAACCTTGCGGAGTACCCGCGAGGCGCACGGAATACCACGATATGTCTGGCCAAATCATCACCGACCCTCGCCATGTTTCACTGCTGGGACGTAAATTAGGCCACAAGTTGGAACCAGCGTGAAACAAGACTCATTCGATCAAACGACAGTCTTAATGCGATATTACAGCGCCTGTGTTATTCCGAATTATGATGCAAAGTTGCATCGGACGTGTATAATGTCCGAGGAGCTTCGCATCATAACAACACACGGCATTGCAGAAACTTATCTACCAGCCGAACCTGGTAAGGCAATTTCAAGTACAATGTCTTCCCTTTACGGGACTACATAACAGATGTGCGAATACAGGTTGTAGACACGTGGTGGTTAATGACATATGAACGTTTGGGTCGCGCCGTGAGTCGTGCTCGTGTAGCCAAATGGTAAGGCCACCGCTCGCGATAAGCAGGAAATCCGGGTTTGAGTCCCAGTCCGGTACAAATTTCCATTGTAATTCTATTACACAGCTGATGGTTATCCACATTCACAACAGCGAATAAATTTAATGTATTCTTCTACTGTTCCACGTGCTCCTGTTACGGGTATCTGCATCACTGATGAGTGGTTTGAGAATTCTAGCTCGCCCTGCAATTCCCTACTATTGGAACTCCCTTCGCGTTGTTTTGGTGCTAACAGGGTTCACAAAACTGACATTCATTTCTGCAGTGACTTTTGCAGCTGTCGTCCTCTTATTTTTCGTTACCATCTTCTTACATGACCGTCCGTCACCATCACTCGAAACACACTTTCGTCCGGGTTGTTAACTTAGCAGATGATTTCTTTCCGCTTTCCATGTATACGGTGTAAATCTTCGATACTTTGCTCCTTGAAACACGAAACACTTCGGCTCTCTTGGTTACGGGAGCACCCACAAAACGAGCACCAAAAATCGGGCCACGTTCGAATTCACTTAGCTCTGAGAAAGTACAACTACAGAGAACACTCCTGACCACGACTGGCGCTGGTAACGTATTGACGACATTGTACGGATGCGTTCGTGGTGAAAATACAACAGGGCAAGCTGCAGGCTTAGCTAACATCTGCGTTTATGTTCAAGTATGTACTTCTCGCGACGCTTCGATATTTTTATAAAACTCTTGCACATCGTTTTGATTAAATGTGAATTACTGATGCGAAAACCGAAGTGTTGCCCGTGCGAGATAGCTAAATGCTTTCTCAGTACTAGCTGTTATCTGAGAAAATTATAATTTTTTAGCAGATGTACTCTGTGTCCTGTTCCGTCGAAACCGACTACACGTCAGACTAAACACTAGTTCTACTGGGCAAGCGAAGTGAAGGTGGAACTATCTTAACTAAAACTGGATCATTAGCTAAGTGATTTAGAGGAAATCAGCAAATTTTCAAGTCCGCACGGCAGCCTCCAAACGCGAACCCGTTTTTCATGAAAAAGGATCTGACCTTTCGAGCCAGCCGCACTTAACCTAGTGAGGTTAACTTGTTGAACAGTGTGAGTATTCAACCCGCAAAATGGTGGAACTTGGTTAAATTTGAATAGTTTCCTACGCACCACACGTAAAAGTTTCAAAATTCCTACATCTTACTGTGTGCTAACCAGAAGACAAACTTAGATACGCACTCCGTAAACCAGAGACGATGACACATCTCGTTCCCGAAGCACGCCAGCAAACATGCCTGCACGACCACCCTTATCGTATATGCGCTTATCTTACGAGGCGGAAGTATTATGCTCACCGAGAACGTCTGCGGTCTGTCAGCGTCCTAGAACCATTCGCATCGTTCGCGCCAGTCACATACAAGCACTGCTCTTTTTAATTTTCACATCTAGTATAGCAGACAAATTTGCGAAAAAGGATGTCAAATCTTGACTGATTATAGACGGTCATAGGCGTTCACTACGCAAGACGAGAGCAAAGTAAAAAATTTTAATTCTAGTACTGAAAGGGTATGTTGCTCAGGTCCGGAAAGGTACTCGCTTTCCGACGTTTTACCCTTTCAGGACACGCTCTTTGTCTAGTGTTTGTAGAGATCGTAAACTGCAATTCTGGAAGGACTGCACAATAACCGTCTACGGCTTTTTTAAATTTATTTATCTAATAACTGAGAAACCTGGGGTTGCTCAGGTACGTATTAATTTCAAAATGCTATCAGTCCATCCCCTCCTCCCTTCTCTCTCTTTTTCATTTTTTCCTTCCCCTCCACCCTCCTCTCCATCCACCTCCTACCCTCCGTATCCATCATCTCTCATTTTATCCATCTCTTCTCCCTCCTCCCTCTATCCATCCCCCTTGTCCTCGTTCATCACCTCGACCCCTCCCTCTCTGTCTACCATTTCCCCACACCCTACGATCTGTCCACCACCTCCTCTCCCCTTTCTCTGTCCACTTCCCCCTCCCCTATCTCTGACGATCTCCTCTTCCTCCTATCTGTGCCTATGTTCTCCTTTCCCGTCTGTCAGTTCATCTTGTCCTCCCTTCTCTCTCTCCACATTATCACATTCACCCTAATAGAAGTTTGGTGGTTCTTACCATTGCAGTATTTCTTTCCAGATTGCAACTAATGTGTGTACCAAATTTGAATGAAATCGTTCTAGGGGTTTAGGATGAAATTTTTACCCGTGGCTTTGCTTGCATACGCATATGACAAACTTATTTCACACATATTTAACATATTTCACGCATTTCACCTGTAAATCCAGCGAATTTCACCCTGCATTTTCACGCAGCTTAGTATTTATGACATATCTCCAAAACTGTGTCATAGAATGATGCAATTTTTCTGGTACATGCAGTGGTATATGCGAATATTGTCTGCAAAATGTGTCACGAAAACAGTTAACAGCAAAGAAGTAATAACGACGTCATGCTTCATGTGGCAATTTTACTGCATGAATTTTTCTTTTGTTAAGTTTGTTGCAAGGCTCTAAGTGGTCTCATTCTCAAATACTGGGGTACGGGTATTCTTACGTCATGCGCTACACTGTTTTTTCAGCCCCACCCATAGGGTGGTGGTCCTTACTCCACAGTGATTTTTTCCACACAGTGAATGTGAATGTGTACCAGTGGATTAAGAGAAGATGTGGAAAACACACACACACACACACACACACACACACACACACACACACACACACACACACACACACACAAAAACTAAATATCATTCAGCATTTTAAAAATAAGTATTGCAAGAGAAGTCTGTCATTCTACAGTTTAGTTAGGTGCTAAAGTTGTAATAATGCGGCGGGGGGAGGGGGCAACAGATGGCAAGGGAGGGATGAATACTAGCTAATGCCTGACTGCACTCAGGGGTAATGGTATAAGAAAGATTGGGAACCACTAGGCTAGACAGTGTTCTGGGTTTGTGATGGCGGGGCAGGAGGGAGACAGTGTTAGCAATCTTGGGCATCCCCGGAAATAATGTTCCGTCGCATCGGTGCACTGTTGCTGCCACTTGAATCTACTGTTGCCAGACAGAGAGAGGTTTCCCGCGGTATCGAATATATGCCCATTTTTAAGACTGGCGGGTGGAATTTTAAATCAAACAATGGACATTTTTATATTCATTTCGAGTGTAAGTTAATTTTGAAAGCAATTTTAGAAAAAAAAACAAGTGCGTCTTTTAGTCCGTAAAACTAAGCGCAGCTTAGAATGGTGATGGGAAAAGAAAAAACTATTGCCAGAAAAACAACTTGGATTTCGAAAAGGAAAATGGACAACTGAAATCCTTTTACGGTTAGTTTCTGACATACAGTTCAATTTCTCTCCGAATAATTACATCACAGTTGTATTCATAGACTTGACTAAAGCATAGGACGTCGTCGTCTTGTCAATTTTTGGGGAAAAAATTGGAGAAACTCCAGATTTCAAATTTACTCGTGCGTAACATTGTAAGCTTTGTGAGCAAAAGGAAGAGAATCATTTTGCAACACGAAACTACACTGGGACTCAGAAATTTGCAGAGTGCCCCCGCATTGATCAGTCTTGACTCCCTTATTATTCAACATTTATACTGCACACCTTTTTGACCTCTTTGCCAGTGACATTCAGATACTACAATGAGCAGACAACGTATGTATATATTCCGAATACAGTACTCTTCAGTCCTGTCATTTGAAAAAGCATATGTCTGCATGAGAGATGTACAGAAGGGGGCTTCAAAAGCTCTAATACCAAGTATACTCTTATGATCTTTACTTGAGATACGATTCGACTTCCCCAAACAATGCAACAGCAATTTAAAACGCCGTAAAAACCACGCTCTTCTGCAGACAAGCAGACACTCGAGTTTCGTCATTGCTCTACTTTTAGCCGCGCAGAGTGGTCGCGCGGTTTGAAGCGCTATGTCACTGACTGCGCGGTCCCTACCGCCGGAGGTTCGAGTCCTCCCTCGGTCGTGTGTGTGTGTGTGTGTGTGTGTGTGTGTGTGTGTGTGTGTGTGTGTGTGTGTGTGTTTTTTGTTCTTAGCATAAGTTAGTTTAAGTAGTGTGTAAGTCTAGGGACGTCAGCAGTTTGGTCCCATAGGAACTCACACACATTTGGACCTTTTTTTTGCTCTACTTTTAACACAACAAAAACAAAATTTCAATTATATCAACATTACTGTGTGACGACGGCCTGAGAAATTTTCTCAATATCTCGTAGGTCAAATGAAGAAAGAGTCACCTTTCCGCGCGACACCGACAGGGAATTGTCACAGCTACACAGACGGCAGAAGATTGCACCCATTTCGATTAATACTTCGTTTTAAGTTCCGGCTCACAGAGTCCTTGACGTCATCGGAATGCTGTCAACGGTATCTATTTCCTGTGGCGCTGAGTAAAATGGCGTCCTCCGGAAGTTCGTGGCTGCTGCAGGTGCCCACTGCAAAACGTGCAAACTCTTTAGCTATCCTTAATTTGGCCCAAGTTTCATTATGAGGATAGTCTTAACCATGCGCTCGGCCGATTTATTTGGAGTGCAGTGTGGGCAGAACCGTAAATGGACGTAACAGGACAAACACCACTCCCATCCTTAATGCAGACGCTAACGGGGTGAGCCTAGCCTTCAGACTGCAACTCTCCAAAATGCAACACGTCTAACCCTTCAGTGCATGAGCCGGGCTTCCGAGGCCAAGTGAATGTTTCGTACCACGTCAACCACAAAATCTACTGTATTCGGCACCATAGCTCACTCACCAGCCATACGGACGTCTAGGACCCGAGTGAAACATCTCTGTGTACAACCACCCCATAGATGTGAAGGTTCTTCCGCAGAATTGGAGTTAATCTTTGTTGATCAAGAAGCCGAAGATAAAAGGATAATTTCTCCATTTACTGTAAAAAAAGGATTCAGCATCTCATTTGCACAGAGTGTTCGGTATATTCGGGGCAGTCACTGACATCTATTGATCTATTGCAAAAGTCATGTGGCATTGGCTTTAGATTCCTTAGTATCTCCGTCGTCGAGCTTTGGAAAATTGTCTTTGTACGAAACTACGAGAACTTTCCAGTTGTAAATGAAAGTGAAAGTGCAGTGTCTTAGGTGTCATTTTTGTGTTGTAGATGGCTAACACGTGCTTTTACAGTGTAGCGTCATGTGTGGCGGCGGCGGCGGCGGCGGTGGGAGATAGTGACCCAGCATCGGCAGAATATACTTCTAGAAAATGGCATCGAAGTGGCTTTAACATTCCCATCCGACAATCAATACATCAACAGTATCGCCTGGTCTCAAATGTGCCCGGCAAGCCGACGTGCTATTGCGCCATGTACTTTACTGGCATTCCACTGACTTTATTTCGGGAAATGAAGGAAAGCTTAAATTAGGATGGCCGGTGCGGGTTTCGAATCACGGTCCTCCCGAACTACGAACTAAGTCGGGCGCCTCAGAGCACCGTCGGTTTGCGCACTGTGCTGATCCTAGTGTAGAGGCCTATACCCCACACTTACTTGTGCAAGTACAATGAGATCCTGATTCAGGCTTACAAAGCGCTCAACGGGTACAGTTTCATGAACAAAATTCAGAAAGATGGACACCAACAGCTCTCTCCCAGACACGAGTCTCAAATCAAATTTTGCAAGCGACATTTCTTTATTTATCGAAATATGTATACGGCCCTTCACCCACAGCACTAAATACGGTGCTACTACTCTGTAAACTTTGCTACTTCCTCTACAAAGTACAGCAGAGGTGTATCACAACACAATAAGACTCAATAACAATCCAACCTTATAGCGCTCCTTATGGACAGTTTGCATCCTCGTAGCGCAAGGCGGGCGTTTTAGTCTACCACTACCAAACCAATGTTGCACACCTATCTCTAAACAAGTTCCTATCTAAAAATTGTTTCTAATATAAAGCACCGCTTTACTGAAAAAATCAGAACAAAAGGAATTCTACTTTTTCTAGATGCGCTGTATTAACTCTACTTACTTTATCTGCAACTCTGAAGGTGGAGAGGTAATCAGCAGCACACACACACACACACACACACACACACACACACACACACACACACACACCTGGTGCGTTCTTGTTGAGCTTTTGCATATCTTTTCGAACAGTCTTGTTAAGGTACTGCCCTGTTCAGGATCTGGTCTGTGCCTGTTCAAGATCTGTATTTGATTAACGTTTAGCGTGACTAGCAGCGTCTCCCATCATGCAACCTGTGCACAGGTCGGGCATTTAAGCACCACGTGCTTTTGTATTCCCTCTCTGGCTTCCCGGCCACATCACTATTCGGGCTTTTACTTATTGGGTGCAAATATCTAAGTCCAGCGAGAAACTGCAACATCCTTAGTCTTCCTTGAAAGCCACGGCAAGAAGCCTAAGCCAAGTTTTCTAGTTTATTATGAATCCCAGATAATTTACTGTATCTTTGTCGTTTTATTCTTTGTGTGTGTGATGCTTTGAAGGATGTACCCCATAATCTCGTAGACTAGGAAGGCTGTATTTCTTTAAGCTAATCACTAATTCCCCTCATAATTACCTTGACAGTGGTGACAATTTATTAGTTTGCGTAAGGCTGAGAAAATAATGTGCGTGTAACCTATGTAGCACAAAATGTTTAGGCCAATCAGTGGGTTCTGAGATTTATACTCGTATCATCAATGTCAGAAACATTCAAGGCATCACGACATCCCTTGTTTTGTACCGATGTCAAATTGAAGCGTTACATTTCTTCGGAAATGTCAGTCTTTGCCAGATGCTCTCGCTGATGTGTGGACTGTCTGTTCAGTCTCAAGTTGTTGTTGATAACCTAGAAAGCCGAAAAGCAGTTCACAACAAAATACACAGTAAATGAAATTGTGGAACAATAATTTGGAATGCGTAGAAATGTTGGAACACGCGAGGCAATACTGACCCTAAGACTTGTCTTAGAAGATATATTAAGGAATGGCAAACCTATTTTTCTAGTATTTGTAGACTTAGAGAAAGCTTTCGACAATGCTGACTGGAATACACTTTTTCAAATTCTAAAGGTGGCAGGGGTCAAATATAGGGAGCGAAAAACTATTTACAATTTGTACAGAAACCAGATGGCAATTATAAGAGTCGAGGGGCATGAAAGGGAAGCAGTGGTTGCCAAGGGAGTGAAAAAAGATTGTAGCGTATCCCCGATGTTATTCAATCTGTATATTGAGCAAGCAGTAAAGGAAACAAAAGAAAAATTGAGTAGGAGTTAAAATCCATGGAGAAGAAATAAAAACGTCGAGGCTCGCCGATGACATTGTAATTCTATCGGAGACAGCAAAGGATTTGGAAGAGCAGTTGAACAGAATGGACAGGGTCTTGAAAGGAGGGTATAAAATGAACATAAAAAAATGCCAAACGAGGATCATGGAATGTAGTCGAATGAAATGACGTGATGCTGAGGGAATTTGATTAGAAAATGACACTCTTAAAGTAGTACATGAGTTTTGCTATTTGGGGAGCAAAATAACTGATGATAATCGAAGTAGAGAGGACAAAGTGTAGACTGGCAATGGCAATGAAAGCATTTCTGAAGAAGAGAAATTTGGTAACATCGAGTATATATTTAAGTACTAGGAAGTCCTTTCTGAAAGTAGTAGACGTGTATTTAAGTGAAACATGGACGATAAATAGTTTGGGCAAGAAGAGAATAGAAGCTTTTGAAATGTGGTGCTACAGAAGAATGCTCAAGATTAGATGGGTAGATCACATAACTAATGAAGAGGTACTGAATAAAATTGGGGAGAAGAGGAATTTGTGGCACAACTTGACTAGAAGAAGGGATTGGGTGGTAGGACACGTTCTGAGGCATCAAGGGATCACCAATTTAGTGTTGGAGGGAAGCGTGGAGGATAAAAATCGTAAAGGGAAACCAAGCGATGAATACACTAAGCAGATTCAGAAGGATGTAGGTTGCAATAGTTACTCAGAGATGATGAAGCTTACACAGGATGCGTAGCATCAAACCGGTCTCTGGACTGAAAACCATAAAACCACCGACAACAACACTGCGATTAATTTTTAATACATTTCTATGTTCTTTGATGTACCGACGGAATATTCACTAAAAATTTAGGGTTATACTATGAACTAATATGAAATGTATTCATTACATGAAATCAGTGTCAGGGAATGCAGATGGTACGCTTAGATTTGTTGGAAGGGTTCTGGGGGAATTTAATGCACCTGTAAAGGAAACTGCGAACAAGAAGCCGGCGCGACTAGTTCTAGAGATTTCTCCCGTGTTTGGAGTCCTTATACACGTGACAACAGACATACAACGAATTCATAGACTCGCTGTTAGGGTCGTAACGGGTCGATATAGCCCTGTTAAAGGTTAAGATAGATACACGGTCAACTTAAAGGGGTAGTTTTCAAAGGACATCATATTCGCCGTTGCCTATAGAGTTTATTTGTTTCACAGGTGCAATATCAGTATTACTGTCATTACCAGGTAGTAGTGTAGAAGATTTTGCTTCAAAACTTGTTAAACTTTTAAAACCTTCCAACATGTATGTGTGTCATCGTCTTTTGCTGTACTACTTGATAATGGCTGTAAGACAAATTGCAACTGTGAAATAAATAATTTCTACAGTCAATGGCGAATATGATGTTCTTTAGAAAATTATAAATGGCAATGAACCCCAACCACGAGAAGTTAAATGGGAAACCTTGAAAGAAAGAAGTCGGAAGTCTCGCGAAACCCCGTTAGGTAAATTTTTGAGAACCTATATTCGATGAGGATTGCGCGACCATTCTGCGGCAAATATCGTGTAATATTGAGAATGGATCATGAGACTAACACACAAGAAATTAGGGATCGCGCAGTGACTCATATATAGTCATTTTCCCTCGCTCATACCACTAATGGAATAGGACAGAACATCGCTAACATTGAAATGAAGTACCTTGCGCCATGTACTGTGCACTGGCTAGCTGAGTATATAATATGTGGCTGCTTAGAATGAAGTAACATCACCAGCTGTACTTTCAATTTTGATCACAAGGACCGATTTCAGAGAACGGGGACCTACTGTTCAACGTATAAACCGAACCACGTGTTGTTTCTCGAGACTCCTCACATCATGTGTCGTGAAGACTGAAAAATCCGTGGTCTGACCGAAGTTCGATCCGCGCCATCTCTATTTCCACGCACGCGCTGTGCCGCTAGACCACAACATCCGACTTGTATACAGGTAGTTCATATACACTTTTTGATAAATGAACTTGCGAGCATAAAAATATATGATGTATCTGGCCGTAACCTTTGACCAAGTAGCTTAAATTTTTCGCACCGTAGACCCTAGTACGAGACAAATTTTAACTTGATACCTCTGCTCGATTCTGAGGGAAAGAGCTCTAAACAGACGGACAACTAAGTGATCCTATAGGGGTTACTTTTTACCGACTGACGTGCGGAACTATAAAAATGGAGTCATTAAAACAAATAACTGAAAAGGTGTAAGTAAAAAATAAACCTAAAATGACTGGTAAGGTAAATTCCAGAAACTACGTATTTAATAATAAAAAGAGGAAAAAATATGCCATAAAGGATGGAAGAACCAAAAACACATCGAGCGCTAAGATAGTTTTTAGAATCTATGTACCAAGTTCAAACATTACAAGATTTTTTAAACAGTTGGTGAATGAAGTAACCATCCACAAATACTTTTTAAATGTTTTATTTTCTGTCATAACCGGTTTCGGGCTATCATGCCCATCTTCAGATGGCTAATATTTTTCGTTATACAGATTTTCTGATCAACAGCATGTAATCAGCTCCACGCTGCACAAGAATATTTGAGTATTTAGTGCCACTTCATCAGTTTTTTTTTAACAAAAATATTCTACAGTGCTTCCACTTTTTAAATAGGCTATGAAAAGTAGTCGTGTTCACTTACACACGTTCCAGTAGATGATTATTTCTTTTGCTGTGGTCCATGTGGTTTTCCAGCTGGATGCATATGTAACTGAATTCCACACGCTGCTGGAACATATGTAACTGAACGCAACTATTTTGTATCACATATAAAAATGCAAACACTTTAGTTGATTTTTATTAATGAAACAACTGAAAGTGAGACTGAAGACCCAAATATTCTTGTGCGGTATGGAGCAGATAACATATTGTTGATCAGAACATCTGTGTAACGAAAAATATTAGCCATCTGAAGATGGGCATGGTGTCCGAAACCGGTTGTGGCACTAAAAAAAAAATTATTCACCAACTATCAATGACGGATGAGGCGTTCACAAGATTCATAAAGGATAAAATAACATTTCTTTAAATGCCTCGTAGTTTTAAGAGGAACTAGGATCATCCACAGTGCAACGAAAATAAAATTCCTGAAGTGATTGCATATTCATAAGCCAGGCCAAGGTTGTGATAACTTTATAAAAAAGGATATAGACAAGACCTAGAACACTATATCCATCAGGCTCCCCTCCGCAGGGTTTTTTTTGTTTGTTTGTTTGGGGTTTAAGGGCGCTCAACTACTGAGGTCATTAGCGCCCAGTCACAATTGTTAAGAGTTGTTAGTAAAACTCAAGGGGAGGGGGGGGGGGGGAGAGACACCAGAAAGTTCTTACAAAGAGGCAGATAAAATAAGTGAGAGTTAGATGTCTTTGGACAATCCAGTCAAAGTAATGAAACGAAGAACACGAGCAGCTGCTCGAGCGTCATCCGTTAAAATATCCTGTAAAGTAGATGGCAGAGAAAGGACAACACGAGATTGACTAAAACGGGGACACGACAATAAAACATAGCGCACTGTTAATGCATGACCACAACCCCTCCGCAGGGTAAACGACATACACACAGGCACAGAAAAACATCTAATTTTAATTATACGTATGAACAATCTGTGTTTACAAGTGGGTATAGCACACCCGATCACTTTCTTGTCATGGACGAAACTGTAGAACAGAGCTATGAGTGTCAATTACCGTTTTGTTTGAGGTTAATAAATTCTGAGAAGTTTTGGACCCAGATTTAACAAAATCTTCACTGACCGTTCTTGAGAAAAGGGACCTCGATTTAACCTATGTCAACATTTTAAAGAATATATACGCTAATGCTACAGTTTCCATTTCACGTCGTCCAAGTAGTGAGGAATTCAGAATTTAAAGTGTCTGGTAAGGATATTCCAAATGAACAAAACTGCTGTCACTAACCCTAGACAATATATTCAAATTCGTAAGCTGGGAAACTGAAGAAGGAATATGTATTACTGGAACGTGCACGAACACCTTAATTTTGTTGATATTGAATTATTTGTCTCTAGTGCAGATACCGTTCGATAAAAAATGAAAGGTTTTAACCGAGCAACCTTGAAAGTAAGCCTGAGATATCAATTATACGAACACAATGCCTAGCTGACACACCGAAAATAAAATAAACGATATCAATAACAACAAATCTTACAAGTTCATGAGAGTGTATTTGGGCAAGTGAAGAAATAGGGCAGAGGAGTAAAAATTACCTGCAGTGCTTCTGGTAAACTAAATAGGGTTTTCAAAACAAAACTTCTGATGTAATCGTCGTTTGGTTTTTAAGCTCTAAAATTTAGGACTGCCTGTTATGCAAACAGCTGTTCTATTGATGCGCCAGCATGTTTCAGCATCTTTGTGCAATCATCACTGGATACTTTTAATTAGTTCTTATTCTCAGAATAATAGGCCCTGAGGCTCTCAGAACAACAGACTACGAATAGGTCCCGCAGAATCTATCAGTTTGAAAATTATAGCTGAATATAAGTGCCCAATGACAGCACAAAAGTGCTCAAACATGTTCGGACATTAAAAAGAACAGCTGTCTGCAAAATAGGCGGGCCTGAATTCCCACAGTAAAGCTTCAGTCTCTACTGGAAACATTAGGCGAGACAGGAAAACAAAGAACGGTCCTAGGAACAGACTGAAGTGGCATTTGAAATTATTATGGTGATGAGACTTGAATAAAGGTTTTTGGGGATGGGAAGAGAGCTGGACTTCAAGATGAAAGAAAAGACCGAGACGACGACATAATCTCTGATGGAAGATGAGTGGATAACATTAGGGAAGATTAAAAGAGCAGTATGGATACGTACAGCTGGTCACCACAGTGCACTAAAACGTCTAGAGGCGGCTTTGGTCCAGCTGTGGATAATACTGTGGTGGTGGTGGTATTAAGTAATAATAAAACCAGCTTATTATCGATTACACCAGAAATCTGTAACCACTTTATTGATAAACAATAAACTAATTAACATCCTTCTTCACAAGGCATCTACACCAGTGCAAAGCTGTCTCATCTACTTGCAATTTCAAGAAGCTCTTCGCACATAAAAACACATATCTCGCACGATCACACAATGTCCAATGCAAAATATCGTCAATTATTTTCTATATGCGAGAATAGTTTCTTATTAAACAGCCCTCAAGTGCGTGTCTTTTTGGAAACTGCTACTGACGCCAAGACCAAGTCAAACTGTGGGTACAGCGAAATATATTGCGGCGACATAACAGCGCGGGGGAAACCCGACTGGCCGCTCGACACCTGAATGGGCGGAAAGCAGATGCGATGCGTGCCACGAGACCGGATGTAAGCAGGTATGGAACGTAAGCTGCGCAGTCACGCGTGGCGTTGCCAGGCGACGGCTTGCCTGTCACCAGCGTCCTTCAGTTGCTCGGCAGTAGCCCTCACAGTAAAACGCAAGCAAAAAGTCCATTCCACGGAAAGCGAAAACAATTTTTTGTAGGCCGCGGAAGGGAAGCAAAAATCGCCAGCGGCCCACGGCCGAAAAGACCCCCAAGAAAGGGGTGCGCTGGCCGACCTGTGGACTAAGAAAGAACATGTTGTCGACCTTGGACCTCGGGGGCCACGTCAGAAAGAAACCTCAGTGGGGTCTCTCAAACATTCGGCAGAAAAATACGGCAACCAGGAGTGGCATATTGAGTTACAAGGCCGGGCCGGGCGCGCGTGTTTACAACACGGCACACCCCACCACGCGGCTTCCTTCCTGCGTCCGGCCGCACCGCTGACGACAGCCGCAGCTACACGCGAAACAAAAGCTGCCGACTTCTTTTAGTCCTGTTCATTCATGATGCGCAGCCACGACAAACAGCAAAACTTTTCCTTAAAAGGCGACCCAAAAGAGATTTATTTAATGACTGATTACAGTAAGCGAAAAAAAAAAATTATGACACTTTAATAGATCGGCTTTGGAGCTTGTTTAGAAGGAATGGAATTCTAACAACAATTACAAACAGCAAACGCTACTACCTTTTCTTACTTCACAAGGAAAACATTAACAATTAAAGGTAAAGTAAAAAACGTTGATAGATAGTACAGTGCTCGATTGATAAGCAAATTAACTTTATATTCTCGAACGTCTCACTCTAGCTTGGTGTTTCTGCTGCCCTGCACTTCCTTTAGTAGAGCCTGAACGCTGTTATTGACTGATGCAACTAAAAACAGCAATTATATAGCCACTGCTAACACAGGAAACTGACAGGTTCACACTAAGACGGCTGTTTATATTTAAAGCTACATTATGTTATACATTTGAAGTTCGCTGACTGTGGCGAAAGTTCCTTGTGGTGGATTTTCAATGGCGCTCTCACCCTAAAGAACTTACGTCACAATCAGTGAACATCAAATACAGGCTGTTCGGGAATTCCCGTTACAAACTTCTAGGACTTATAGAGGGGAGTGCTACAGCCGTTTGAAAACATGTTTGGTAGGTAGGTATGCAACAAGGTAGTCATGGTAGAGGCTTAGTTACGTCGGATCGGCTGAAATTATTTGACTATCCTAAGTTTCTGATCTGGTTCGAGCCTCATTCAAGTGTGAGTGTTAGAGCAACATGGTTGAGTACACGTTTGCAGAATGCACTGACATGATCCTTCTGAATGGCGAAGCTCAGGGTAATGAAGGGCTGCCAGTCGACTTTATCAAGATCGTTCTCCACAACATCCGACTCCATCGCATACCCTTTTCGCCATAGTTACGCACTGGCTTCGAGAAAGTGTACCTTCATCATCAGCAGGTGTGACTGTGGTAATCCAAGGAGACGTCGCACACCAGAATTTAAAGAGCCCGTACTGCATCACGTTGAAGAGAAACCGTCAACCAGTACACAAACAATTTCACTGGTTATAAATGAGAGGAATTGTAAAACAAGTATGTTCTGGGTCACGCCTAATCAATTACTTGTAAAAGTGGTCGCGTTACTAACATGTTTTCAAACGGTTGTAGAACGGAAAATGTATTTTTCCGGACGTGGGTTCCAATTCAAAATAATATCTACTTACTCCCCTCTACAAATCCTAGAAGTCTGTTACGGTAACTTCTGAACACCCTGTACACAGCACAAAGTTATTTTAATTGTGAACTGCAGTCTGCGTCTGTCCGAAACAGGTAACAGCTATTTGTTCCAAATAAACAGCATGGTTAGCTGTGGATGGTGGCTGTTTTTATTTTAATGTGTGAATTAACCCGTATTTTCAGACAACCACAGTTTCACGATGTCAATTTTCCACGAAATAGCAAATCTACCGAGTCCTCTCTATTTTTGGCCACCTTATGCGTCACCGTTTCTTTAGAAACATACAGGGTGTTTAAAGAAACAGATTCCTGCAGGATTAATGGTCAAGACTAGAATAAAAGTTGGTATAATGATATATCCGAAAACCAGTACATTTTGAGATATGGGCCAGTCTGTCCTCTCATAACCATTATTCTTTTATGTAGAAATACTCATTATAAGCAGTACTGCATGTGATTACCAAGCATTCTCACACAACCTGCAACTCTTCTTCGCAGTGAATCACAAACTCTTTCAAATACACATAGCTCCATTCCGACTGCACCACATACATTGGTCACAGGTACTTGCAACGTCTACACATTGTCGATGGGTTCGCCATACACCAATGCCTTTAAATGTCTCCGAAACCAAAAATTCAAGATATTCAGGCCGGGTGTATGTGGAGTTCATTTCACCGGACCTCGTCGAACAATCTATCGTCCATGAATCGTTGCGGTGAGGTATTGTGTCGCAATATTCACAGTATATGTAGTGGCGTCGCATCGTGCATAAAACATAGTCGTCGTCTTTCTGTACGTGTAACGGTCTCCAACACCACTGGTAATCCACTGAGCAGAAATCTGTGGTACATAGCACCTGGTTTTATGGTTTTGCGTCATTCATCCATAATTTGTGCCCACAGATTGGCACTGAAGCATGACCTTCATGGTGTATGTGTGTGTGTGTGTGTGTGTGTGTGTGTGTGTGTGTGTGTGTGTGTGTGTGTTTTTTTTTTTTTTTTTAAATCATCATTTATGTATATCAGATAGCAAGTATTTTATAGGTACAAAGGTCGCATGTTCACAAACATATAATTCACTGTTTCAAAACAGATTTACAGCTACATGTTATATTTCCTTTGTAATTTAGAAGGCGTCAAATTGCCTCGCGCTGGCATTCGGACAGCGAGAACGCAAATGCATTTTTTATTTTTTTTCTCGTTGAAACAAGAAATGTTGAGTACACACGGTGCTTATTGCTAAATAGCGCTACAGCTCTCTTCTCATCTTTACAGCTGTGCTAAATATGAAATGAGTCCTAGGTACTTCAACATTACTTTCGACCAATGACAGATGATGAGAAAGGAAAAGATGATTTGAATAGGCGTGCCAGGACTACACACTTGTTCAAGATACTTCACCCTCCCGTTGGCGTAGCAGTATGTCGATATAGAAATGACGATACATTCTATTCATCACACAATGAGCAGACACGGAAACTTCGTAATAAAGACAGCTATGCTTGTGTCATCTACAGGAAAATCCACGCCTGTGGTCCCATATAAAAAAAGTAGAACCTCTTCTAGATACGGGGAAGAAAGTTAGTCCTGGGTCATTTCTGAGAGTGCTATGCAGCCAAGTATACAACATTTGGGGCAACGAAACTACTGAAGTACTTATTGCGTACGAGAAATGCCAATCTGTTCAAAGGTGTAATATACAAAATGCCAGGAATTGAATCTTCCGTTCCGAAACATCGCTGTCTTCCGCACTTACTATGTCTGTGGTCACGCACCTGGGGCCCCTCCCATGCGAACACTTTCGAAACACTGGATAACATCTGATTTCCTGGAAGAGAAGGAGGGCACGTGGAGGGGAAGTGCGTCTGATAACGTGGCTTGCTAGGATAATTCGCTGCTACTGCTGGCAGTCAGAAATCAAGATTGTAACCCAAGGCAGAGTAAAGTTTCGTCTATCAGAAATTTTGTATATGTGAATATACGAGTGGACTTCATAAAGTAATTTACACATTATTATGGTAGGCCAAGTAACTTCTACTGAATCCTGCACTAAACTTCACATTGACACGGATACACGACGCTTTTTCAACATGAACGGGTTGATTGGTTGGTTGGTTTGTGGGGGTTAAAGGGACCAGACTGCGATGGTCATCGGTCCCCATGAACAAGTCTCTGTAAACAACGGACGGAACGTTCTACCAATCTTTCAGTTCCTCAACGACCGAAGTCCGCTCCATGGTCACGGAACCATTCCAGAACAGCTGTGTGAACGTCCTCATCGTCGGAAAATCTACGATTGCTGGGAATCATTTCTTCGTTTGATTAGATATTGCCATCTGTGGTCGATGTCGACGGCCTTCCTTCCTAATCAGTGTCACCCACGTCTGTGCGATCTTGGTCGATTCGTTGGCACCATTTCACTTCGGGTGGGCACTACAGAGCGTTTGGTCCACATACCGCCAGAATTTCACAACGAGTTTGTGTGCAATTAGAGGTTTCGCCCACAAGCATCTTCTATGTCACGCAATTAAATTTCGGAGTAAGTTTCCAGTCCTTTCACTCCCACACTGTGACGCACCTGTTACCCATACCGGAGAACTGTGTGCAGGTAACCCACAATATGTATTCTCATCTGACAATGCGCCGTTCTTGATGCGCAATGGTCTTGGCGTGAAACGCCATGTATAAACCATTTTTTAAGCCCATTCGTATGCTGATACGCGAAAATTCATTCATCTGTTGTCCAGCATAGAATACATACAACTATGGATGCTAATAATACAGGTTCCATCGAATTTTCAGATCTCACAGACTGTGTTTGCCATACTGTATCTGATGTGCCTCCCTCCACAAGCAACACATTTTCTGCTGTTGCTCCAATGATGATTTAGGTACACTGTCAAAAACTTACGCTAACCTAACGGCAATACGTATGAGAAGGCGTGAGATTGCCAAAGATATGTAGGAGACAGCTGAAAGCGCCGACTGCTTTATTTTAGCCTCAGACCAGACGCCGTGGAATTTATTTCAGGTTGCGGGCGCCGAGCCATGGAAGCCAGTGCGTTCCCCCAAACTCTATACTCAATGGCTACCAGCATTTCTCTGCCTCGTGATGACTGGGTGTTGTGTGATGTCCTTAGGTTAGTTAGGTTTAAGTAGTTCTAAGTTCTAGGGGACTGATGGCCATAGCTGTTAAGTCCCATAGTGCTCAGAGCCATTTGAACCATTTGAAGCTACCAGCACTTGTTTATCGAGCTCACTTTACGTAATTTCATAAGGGAGAAGCTGTTGTGTGTGTTTCTCAATATACGTAAGCAAATAGTCAATAAGAATGAGCAGCTTTCAGATTATTAGATGATGCCTACAAATAATACCAACACTAAAGAGTCTTACGGAAATCCAGAATGACAAGAGTGCGATTTGCACAATGCGAAGTCCGCCCTTTAAATACGACCACTACATATGCTATTCAGATGTGACGTGAGACAATTGTTTTAAAATTTGTCATTTTTATTGTTAAATAGCAATGCCAGTTCAGAAATTAGCCGAACACTTTATTTAGAACGAGCGTTTAAGGAAACAGTGCTGTGAAATATCGAAATCTCACTTGAACATTTCCTTGACCATAGCCTTCAGAAAGAAGCATTTACAATTGGTCTGTAGAATTTTGTAGTGGTCACGCTTTCGTCAGCGATGAATTTCGGATGTTGTTTCAAAAAATAAATGCTGTGTGCAACAACATTGAAGAAAACCCTCATGTGATTTTTCGTGAAATACAGGCATCTTTGCACATGTCTAAGAGTGCAGGACATACGATCTCTAATCTGCGGGAAAGAGGTGCTTTTGATTCATTCTGCACAATTCGACAAGAGCCCAAAAACAGGCTAGCATGCGTGGGTGTAAGCAAATACTTAAAAAGGAGACGAAACTTGGACACACTCTTACAAGTCAGAAACAAAGCAGATGTCAACTGCTTGGGTGTTGCAAGCAAGATGAATCTAAACCAGCAACAGGGGCTCGTTCGCGATGTGTTTTAAAGACAGTTCTTTGGTTACCCCGGACCAATCACGAACATTGCTGTATAGAGGATCGAAGATCAGTTCGTGCCGAATGGTATATACTATCTGATCAAAAATGTCCGGCCATCCCTAAGCAATGCTTAATTAACATCTAGATGTCACTACAGTAAGACTTGCCAGTATAAAAGAAGGTTGATAGTACTGTGTTGTCGGCAGGGCAGCAGTAACAGCATAACTACCCTTAGCTGCAGAAGTTCAAATAAAGAAGGAAAGTGTTCGGTACAAACTTACATATATAGAAAGTTAATCTGTAAGTTTTGATGAGTGAGTTTGTGAGTCTCAAAATATGAGACAAATGGCCGTATCTTTTGACCGACTTAGAAAGAACTCGTTACACAGGCAAGGGACCGTAAACAGGGGTATTAACAGACGGACAACAAAGTTATCCTACAAGGGTTTCCTTTCTACAGATTGAGATACGGAAGCTTCAGAAGTACGGACTGGATGGGTCGGTCAGGAGAGCTCACTGACTTCGTATGTGGACGAGACACTGGATGTCATCTGATTAATAAATTTATCAGAGACATTTCAACCCTTTCAGCTGTTCTCGAGTCGACTGTTGTTGATGTGACTGAAGTGGAAACGTGATGGAACAACCATATCTAAAACAAAGGGAGACAAATCTCAAGTACTGACGGACAGGGACCGTAGAGCATTGCGGAGAGCGGTTGTAAAAAACCGCACTGTGTCAGCGGAAGGAATCATTCGCGGGTTCGAAAGCGCTACCAGTAGTCCAGCTAACACTATGACTGTGCGTAGGGAGTTAAAAATAATGGCGTACAGTAGTCGAGTAGCTCCTCGTAAGTCGCTCATTTCTGTACTCAATGCGAAGTGACGATCAAGGTAATGTAAGGAGTGCCAACACTGGACACTGGACGATTGGACGCGAGGAATCTGGAGCGATAAATCACGCTGTAGCCTGTGGCAAACCTATGGTAGGGTTTAGATTCATGGCGAATGGAGAGAAAATTAGCCGCCACTATGTGATGTGTGAACAAAGAAGTACGGAGGTGCTGGTGTTACGGTATGGGGCTGTTTTTCGTGGTTGGGGCGTGGTACCCTTATTGCGATTCCGAAAATGCTAAATCCGGAATCCTGTTAAAACATTTTACAGCAATGTGTACTGCGAACAGTAGAGGAACAGTTTGGAGACGGAAATGATTGTTTATATCAAAATGACAGCACATCCTGTCACATCTTGAGGCAATTGCATGTCGACAATCACATTCCTGGAATGGTCTGGCCTGCGCAGAATCCCGATCTGAACCTAGTGGAACACCTTTGCGAAATATACGGTATTGCAGTGCCTGTGTTCAGAAATATAATACAAAGTTCCTTCGAACATGCACGCATTGGGAAGAGTTAGAACGCCGACTTCGTTTCAGACTCCAGCGTCTACGACGACTATGTTCTCTGGTTTTGGCTCTTGAGGAAGAATGGGCGGCTATTTCTCCACAGACATTCAGACGTCTCGCTCTAAATGTCACAAGGACAGTTGCAGCCATCCTAAAGGCGAAGGACGTATACGCCCCATATTAATGTCACCCAATAGGTGTCCGTATACTCTTGATGACCTAATGTAGTCTACAATTATTTCTTTGCCATAAGCCATCTATGAAATCTGGAAAAACAACCCAAACTTGCGCTCATTCTTCACCACGGCAACGCCAGTGTGGCACATCACGTCAAACAATAGATTACTTCATAAAGGAAAATGTCTAATTGAGGTCTTACTGTCTGTATTCACTTAAGTTACCATCTAACGACTTGTTTTTGCCTTCTCGGACAACTCAATCATACTGATCAAATATAATACACCGATGTGGCAAAAGCGATATGCAAATGTGGGATACCGATATGCAAATATACGAATGGCGGTATTATCGAGTACAACAGATATAAAAGGGCAGTGCATTGGTGAGGTGTCATTTGTACTCAGGTGATCCATGTGAAAAGGTGTCCGACGTCACTACGGCCGCACGACGGGAAATAATGGACACTGAACGCAGAACAGTAGTTGGAGGTAAGTGTATGGGACATTCCATTTCGGAAATCGTTAGGAACTTCGATATTCCGAGATCCACAGTGTCAACAGTGTGACGAGAACACCAAATTCCATGCATTATCTCTTACCACCGGCAATGCAGTGGCCGACGGACTTCTCTTAACGACCGAGAGCAGCGGCGTTTGCGTAGTTGTCAGAGCTAACAGACAAGAAACATTGCATGAAATAACCACAGAAATAAATGTGGGACGTACGACGAACGTATCCGTTAGGAAAGTGCGGCGAAATCTGGTGTTAATGGGCTATGGCAGCAGACGACTGACGCGAGTGCCTTTGCTGACAGCACGACATCGCCTACAGCGCCTTTCCTGGGTTCGTGCCCACATCGGTTGGACCCTAGCCGACGGGTCAGATGAGTCTCGATTTCATCTGGTTAGCGCTGACGGTAGGGTTCGAGTGTGGCGAAGACCCATTAAGGGATGGATCCAAGTCGTCAACAATGCTGCGTGCAAGCTAGTGGTGGGTCCATAATGGTGTGGGCTGTGTTTACATGGTCTGGGCTGTGTCCTCTGGTCTAACTGAACCGATTATTGACTGGAAATGGTTATGTTCGGCTGCTTGGAGACCATTTGCAGCCATCCACGAATTTCATGTTCCCAAACAAAATGTCATATCACCCAGCTACAGTTGTTCGCTTCTAGTTTGAACAACATTCTGGATAATTCGGGCGAATGATATGGCAACCCAGATCTCCGACATGAATCTCACGGAACATTTACGGGACGTAATCGAGAGGTCAGTTCGTGCACAAAATCCTGCGCCGGCAACACTTTAGCATTATGGACTGCTATAGAGGCAGCATAGTTCAATGCAGGCAGCATAGTTCAATGCTTCTACAGGGGACTTTCAACGACTTCTTCAGTCCAAGTCACGTCGAGTTGCTGCACTACGCCGGGAGGAAGCAGGCCCGACACGACTTTAGGAGGTAACGCATGACTTGCCACGTTAGTGTATATGACGTTGTGAAATTACACGAGGTGTAAGACAACACGCTTCCAGGAATGATGCGCGTCGTGCTGCCATTTAGGAGAAGACTCTGAGAATATATATGAGTACATGAACAGCGGAAATTGCGGCAGTGTCCCTTGAGTTTTACATCTCAGCATTTGGATAGCACCTACGACGTCCGTGGCAAGTGAAAGTAGAGCGCGAGGAAATTTAAAGTCTTATGTACAGAACTTCCGATAATGCGGGGGTGGTATGGAAATGCACAGTAACCAGCCGCTATTAAGTTATTGCCAACGTCAGTATCACCCATGGTGGGTCCTTTTACACCAGTGGTTCCGAACCTGAAGACAATTACCTCCTGAATGGTAAAATCGAGGGGTGAAAACGGAAGTGTTCAATTGCGTTTTAGTCACAAAAGTAAATTATTTTTAAAATATCATTATCATTACTATTTCGCAAGACGAAATAGTAGCATTAACGCACGACACAGCACTGTGGGATTACAGCTTGTAAAACTAATCTGTAACATGTTTCTCACTTAGTCCACCCACCACACACCTATTTTGTTCCACGCATCTACTTTTATGACAGTAAAATTGAGACGTAAACTTCATGTATGTTTCAATATCTCACGAAATTGCCGTCTTTAGCTGTAGTTAGCTCCTGCAATACACCATAAATTGCTTCATTATTCGCTTCACAAAAATAAACGAATTGACAGCACAACAGTAATTATGTAATAGCTATTGCACTGCTGTATGACCTATACTTTATTATCATCGTCATAACCACGATTATAATAGTGGCACTGGTAAGATACAAAGCGTTGGCACTCTGAAGTCTTACAATTTCTACCAGTTCAAAAGTAAGGAGCTCAGCAATCAAGTGATTTACAAACAGTAATTTAGTACACAGATTTTAATTTGGTTGATTTTAAATGGAGGTACAGGATGTAGGTGAAGCAAGCTTCGCTAGGAAGAGGAGTGTTGCAAAGGAAGTATGTTTTGTAACAATTATCTACCCTAAATATGAATAGTTAGCTTTTTTCCGGAGAAGGAGTTTTTGTTAAAACGAGGTTTATTGGTAACAGTTGCAATGCACTAAGAATTCCATCAGTCTACAAAAAACTGCTGTCGAAAATAAGTCGTACCAGCTGTCTCACGGTTTAACAAACAAGTCTACAAAAACTAAATATCATTTATCTCATTTCAAATGTTTTAAAAGAAAATTATTTTTCATTTTGAAATTTAGTTACGCGCTGATGTTAACATGGGGGAGAGCGTGGGGTGGTGGGGGGTCGTTTGGCGAGACTAGCAGATATTTTACTGTACTCAGAGATAATGGTCTCAGAAAGCTTCGTAACCATTCTTCTCGACTATGAAGCTGACACTCATTATCGCCAAATCCCGTATATTATGATACATTAAAAACAAAACTAACCATAGAAAAAGAGCTATAATGGAAAGGTGTGTAAATTATTAAAAGACTGTCAAAGGACACACTCGAATGAGTTCAGTGGAACCTGAAAGATCTGGAAAAGAAGAACTCGTAACCATGAACAACACTTATGACAAGTACGGAAGGGAAGAAGCAATGGCTAACATACTAACAATTTTTTGGGAAAATTGTTTATGGGTGCAGCGATTGCTACGGTAACAACTATTTCCAGGGTTTACTTTTTTTTTTTAGTTGTGATTAAGTTCTGTTTTGGCACACAGAAAAATTTTATTATTTCGTTTCAATCGTTCACATTATGACTTTTCATCTTGACGAAAAGGGGGGGGGGGGGGGAAGGAAGGGAGGCACTGGTATCTATCTCTGAAACGACAATCTGATGATCTATTGGGTAGAGGAATTCAAATGAGCGACGATCTTAACAATGAAATGCTGTGCAAACTGATGTCGAAAACGAGGCAAAAATGTGTGTGCTATGAGGTGCATTCAAGTTCTAAGGCCTCCTATTTTTTTTTCTCCGGACTGGAAAGAGATAGAAACAAGCGCATTGTTTTAAAATGAGGCCGCGTTCATTGTCAATACGTCCCAGAGAAGGCAGCACCGTACGGCATATAGAATTTTAGCACCAGCGGCGATAATGAGAACTGTTTTAAATACTTAAAATGGCGACGTTTTCCTTACTTGAACAGCGTGCAATTATTCGTTTTCTGAATTTGCGTGGTGTGAAACCAATTGAAATTCATCGACAGTTGAAGAAGACATGTGGTGACGGAGTTATGGATGTGTCGAAAGTGCGTTCGTGGGTGCGACATTTTAATGAAGGCAGAACATCGTGTGACAACAAACCGAAACAACCTCGGGCTCGCACAAGCTGGTCTGACGACATGATCGAGAAAGTGGAGAGAATTGTTTTGGGAGATCGCCGAATGACTGTTGAACAGATCGCCTCCAGAGTTGGCATTTGTGTGGGTTCTGTGCACACAATCCTGCATGACGACCTGAAAATGCGAAAAGTGTCATCCAGGTGGGTTCCACGAATGCTGACGGACGATTCAAATGGTTCAAATGGCTCTGAGCACTATGGGACTCAACATCTTAGGTCATAAGTCCCTAGAACTTAGAACTACTTAAACCTAACTAACCTAAGGACATCACACACACCCATGCCCGAGGCAGGATTCGAACCTGCGACCGTAGCAGTCCCGCGGTTCCGGACTGCAGCGCCAGAACCGCTAGACCACCGCGGCCGGCGCTGACGGACGACCACACGGCTGCCCGTGTGGCATGTTGCCGAGCAATGTTGACGCGCAACGACAGCACGAATGGGACTTTCTTTTCGTCGGTTGTGACAATGGATGAGACGTGGATGCCATTTTTCAATCCAGAAACAAAGCGCCAGTCAGCTCAATGGAAGCACACAGATTCACCGCCACCAAAAAAATTTCGGGTAACCGCCAGTGCTGAAAAAATGATGGTGTCCATGTTCTGGGACAGCGAGGGCGCAATCCTTACCCATTGCGTTCCAAAGGGCACTACGGTAACAGGTGCATCCTACGAAAATGTTTTGAAGAACAAATTCCTTCCTGCACTGCAACAAAAACGTCCGGGAAGGGCTGCGCGTGTGCTGTTTCACCAAGACAACGCACCCGCACATTGAGCTAACGTTACGCAACAGTTTCTTCGTGATAACTTTGAAGTGAAGCCTCATGCTCCCTACTCACCTGACCTCGCTCCTAGTGACTTTTGGCTTTTTCCAACAATGAAAGACACTCTCCGTGGCCGCACATTCACCAGCCGTGCTGCTATTGCCTCAGCGATTTTCCAGTGGTCAAAACAGACTCCTAAAGAAGCCTTCGCCGCTGCCATGGAATCATGGTGTCAGAGTTGTGAAAAATGTGTACGTCTGCAGGGCGATTACGTCGAGAAGTAACGCAAGTTTCATCGATTTCGAGTGAGTAGTTAATTAGAAAAAAAATCGGAGGCCTTAGAACTTGAATGCACCTCGTATATTATGTGACAGCGGTGGGCAATTGTAACTCGGGGCCCGCGTTGTAGAAGCGGAGGGGCGCACTTTTTAAAAAAGTTTGAATTCATTAGTTAACTTTGTATTTCAAAAAATTCACTTCATCATTGATTTTATGTCTTTTTCGGAGGTTTATGGTTTCATTTAAGTTTGATATTTATATACGTTCTGTTGCACAGGTAATATGAAAGTAAACCAGACCAACCGGGAAAGTCCAACGCATCGTACTGTACGCGTATATCACGTTGATTCTCTTGACACTAGGTGTTGCTGTTGACGGGGGCGAGTGTACATTGGAAATCCGTCGCAGCACCAAGTGTAACTTGTTTTGCGTGAATAATACCAACACCGCACTTGCTTATTGAAGTTTCAACGTTAACTGTGGCTGGCATATTATTAAGATCAATGGCATTTAGCAAAGATGCAATCTAGTTCAAGACTGCTTTTTCTACTACAGCTGGTTAGGAGCTCTAGTTGGCTCAATGGTATACCAAGGCGTGTTCGGAATCTCCTTGACTTCTGTGCCTTAGACGCTACTATAAGAACTACATTAATCTACTTCTTGTTAGTGAATCTGCATACACAAATACACTCCGCAAGCCACCGTACAATGTTGGCATGGCATGTGGTAGCGATTACCTGGCATATCCCATTAGCGTTTATGGGAAGGAAATGACTGTCTATAGCTCTGTTCAGGTCACAATCTCTCTTATCGTATTGTCAGGATCCCTTCGCGATAAGTGTGATGGTGGCAGCATAAAGGTCGCACAGTCTTCAACTACACATTCTCTAAATTTAACAGACACCATTTGGCGAGAAATAAATTGTCTATCTTAGAAGGATTTCCATTTAAGTTATACTATTCTAGTAGCACGTCTCTCGTTTCACTGAATGTCTGCGATACCCTGAGTACCCGAAAAGGACTAGAAATGCTGCTATAATACTGTGCTTTAGAACTGATCGAACTGTTTTATTATATGAAATTCTCTTTACAGATGCACTATACTTTCCCAGAACCCTTCCAATAAATCTAAACTCATCCATTCGCTTTCCCTGACGCTCATTTTATATGATCGAGCCATTTCACGTCGCTTCTTAGTATCTCCGCTAAGTACTTGTACGACCCGAGGTGCTTAAGATGAATTATAACAACATATAACGCGTTGTTGCACAGCTATTTTGCAATGCACAGGGGAGAGAGAGGGAGAGAAGAGGGAGAGAGAGAGGGAGAGAGAGAGGGAGAGAGCTAATGTTGATCATAGACTATGAAACGTGCGAGATTATGGTTTATCGGCCCGTCGACGACGTCCTCATTACCGACAGGGCACAACCTCGAATTGGTGGACGATGTAAGCCACGTATTTTTCAGAGGAACCATAATGGCATTAGCCCTAATCGGTTTAGGGAAAGCATGGAAACCCTAAATCTGATTTGAACTGTCTCCCCAGATTGAGAGTACAATGTACTAAGCTCCACGCCCCCTCGCTTGGTCGTATACTGTGGGAATAATTTGAAAGTACAAGTGCGGCACTGAAGATTTACTTCTGTCTTCAATTACCGGGTGCAAGAATCCTATGCCGTACAGAGGGCGTTGCGAGACTGGCCAACGCCAAGGGCGCTGACAGAGGGACGCAAAAACGGACAAAAACCAAAAAAGAAAGACAGTTTAAGAATTAACCGGGAGAGGTACACGAGTTGTCCTACGCCTTTGTTTCCTATCTTCTACCTATTACACGAAGCCTTTCTCTTGCCCCACGGCTGCAAACGCATGCCGTTCAATAGTGTCGTTTATAGAGTTTTATTTCGTCCGGACGTCTATTCCTAACATGATCTGTGTGGCAGTCTCTTGGTCCACAGTGCCACCTACACAGCTGCTCACGTTCATCAATGAAGTTCTTCGCGCTACTTTGCTACGGCATTGTACTATCTCAGAGATCGGCGACGCGTGCTGAAGCTAATATGCTGTTTGACTGAATTGTTCCGCTTTTTCCCAATTACTGTGGCCTGAGGGCTGGAGTGAGACGCGACGATGGCGGAACTAAGCGAAAAAGGTGGAGGTGAAGGGGGTGATGTGTAATTTACTTGTCCCTCCAGTCAGTACTTCTGCTACTCCCAAGTTGTGCTTGATACTATCTGTAGTGCAAATAAAAAAAAAAAAAGGATTCAAGAATAAGACAGGAGTTATTAGTTGTTGAGTTTACAGACTGTTCATCTACGTTGAATCCTCGTATAAGTAAAGGTAAGATCTACCACTCCTCATCGGCTGCATTGCTCAAGCATTTAGTGTCTTTAAGACACTTGACAGTATGCCTTATTTACGTATTAAGTTTTTTGTCGTTTTTTGGTGTGAATGAAACCCTGATACATAATAAACTGTTAAAGCATCGAAAATTTTAATGTGCTTTCCTAAACCTATAACATATGTAATTATTTTATCAAGTTTCACGGAACAATCGTTCCACTGTGCTTCATTTTTATTAAATCTACTTACATACTTAAAATTTGTTGAACATGTGCACGAAAAATTGCATGAACGTTTTTCTGGAGGGGCTGGGTGGCGGTGTGGGTGACCAGGGATGGAGGTGTTCTAGTTGGGAACTTACCAGTTTGGTTAATTGATTTGGGGGGAGTAACGAAACAGCGAGCGGATTAGGGAAGGAAGCAGCCCGTGCCCTTTCAAAGGAATCATCTCGGCATTTACCTGAAGCGATTTAGAGAAATCACGGAAAACCGAAATCAGGATGGCCGGAAGCGGGTTTGAACCGTGTCCTCCCGATGTGAGTCCAGCGTGCTTAACGACTGGGCCACCTCGCTCGGTAAACGTACCAGCTTATCACAGCCGTTGTTGTTGCCGCTGCTGCTGCTGCTGCTGCTGCTGCTGCAGCATGAAAACGGTACGTGACGTGACGTGGTAATTACGGCAAGGACTGACGACGGCGCCCTCTCTCTTTGCATGGGCCTAGAGCGGGTGAGACTCAAGTATTCTCCAAACTTCTTTCATATTCAAGTGTTACATTTCAGGATATTTTGTCTGAACGTCGTTGCGTCGTGTTGTTTTTACGAAAGAAAGAGTGAACATTGGTATACAAACGGCCAGTGTTTTGTGGAGACGTTATATGAAATCGTAAACACTGCCCCATGAAAAGATTGCCGTTTAGCACGTGGCGAAACAAACGCTGCTATCTTCCTCTTTCACTCTCTCAAATAAGAGTGTGCTGTTACTGAAGTCGGGTGTCCGTTTTGTCTTGCTCGGTAATACGCTAGTCTTCCTAACCAAACAACAAATTACTAAAAGAATTCTAATAATGAATTTGTGTAGAATATATGACACGGCGTGAATAAAACATGAAGATTATACTAAACGTATTATGTTTCAACTTTGACACACCCACTTCGTGTTTCAAACATACTGTCGAACTGTATTAATTACTAGTGCACATACATCGATTTCAAATGCTTTTCATCCTTAGGTCCATGAGTGGCTGGTTTGCAAAAATGCAGAAGTGTCTTGTAAGACCCCTACCTCAGAACAAATGTTATTTAAAACAGTATTAACGAAGTATGATGGGCCTGGTGAAACAGAATGAGTGAGACAGTGCTTATTATGATAGTGTGAATTCTTCTTTTAGCAAGTTTTAAAATAAAATATCAAATTACGTTCTAATTTTTCTGAGGCAGAACTACAGACTTTCAGATTTACTGGGCTCACTGCAGAAGTTGTGTGTTTTTTTTTAAAGGCTCTTTATAAATTATTACACTACGTTCTTTGCAAATGTTTTTCGAGTATTTGCTCTATGATTGGCCACTTTTTCCTCTCTAATCGATTTTGGCACACGAAAAATCTTTTCGGTGACCCCCCTTTTTGCAATCTTCGGCTGTTGGCTAGTTACACCACATTGTTCCATGGCTTGTGGAATATTCTTTCGGATACGTTGAATTACTGACTCTTCAGTGAGGACGTAACATTTCTTGCCCTGATTCCTCGAGGAAAATTCTTTCATACCTGCCGTCTGTGTATCTGGAACGTTGCTGTGAAAATAAATACAGGGCATATCTCGTTGCTACACCTAATACATTTGCCCACATAAGACAGCCCATCTTGGTTGTCTCTTGAACGTTTATGCATGTACCCTCTGGTGAAGTGAATCAATTCTTGGCTTAGTTTTATTACAGAATACAACTATCTCAGGCTCCTTTTTATGCCCTTCAGCTAATGTGGCACAGCCTGCAGAGAACTAAGCAGTATGACTCTTTTGTTCTTTTTATCCACATAAATTACATTTGTCAAATTGTCTTTGTAAACAAACAATGAGCATGGTGGTGAGAGTGCCGTGCTCTAGTTCAGCTCGCAAGTTTACTTGAAACTTGGAGGTGCTATTTCGTAGTTAGACTGTTATATGTATTCAAGGTTCGTGTGACGAGTACCTTGTCTCACACTAACAATCCAACTGAGTATGTGTTACGTGAACCTGCTATCAAAAAGGAAAACCGTCGAATAACGCGCAGGCACACAGGATGTTCACCAGGGTTGCCGCTCATCTCTGTTTGTTGCGGAGGTTAAGCAGTATCAGCTGCTTATTTCCGGCACAAATTTTCATTGTCGTCATTCCATTCTACAGCTGATGATTGACCTTATTCGCAATTTCGAACGCATTTAATGTATTTAATAACGAGTGTAGTCGCCGCAGTGTCTGTTCCTTTCGACATGTATGGATGTCCAAAGGAACTTTGCATCGTAATCAGAATAACACAGGCACTGCAACATCGCACCCTGTTTGCCTGTGTAAAGTGTTCTTCACACTTCTTCGTGTGATCACGCTGCCCTTCTCATGTTGATTTGAGTTCTCTTTACCAGTAATGCCGGTAAAGTACTGTGCTGTCTTCACGTCGCCCCGGCGCGGACGGAGCAGCTGCAGTGGCAGCTGGTGCGGCTACGCAGGCACCGGCATCACGGTCACGACGACTCGCTGGAGTGTCTAGATGGGGTGTGTGAGTCGTTCGAGGCCCTGTGTGCGTCGAGATGAGCGCAGCCAGGTCGACAGTGGCTGTTCTGCTCTCCTGTCGCCCGCACCCCCCTCCCCCCTGTGCCTGACCGTCAGGGCGCGGGCGTCGTTTGGAGCTTCGGTTTGTACGGCACGCCACGTTGTCGATCCGCCGTCGCTTTCAGAAATTCACAGTTACGGTAACTCTCCACGTGCGCGCCAACACAGTTTTTGCACTTTCGTTGGTGCGTCTTCGGCAGCGGACATAATTTGCTGGTGTGATTGCCCACGCACTTAATGCAGTGGTGAGTGACATGCCTCGCAGCCTTGCAGTGAAAGCACTTGAACAATTCTTCACCCCTGTTATTGCTCTTTCCGTTCTTAATATAGTTTGAATGTTGTTTATACAGGGTAAGATGAGCAAAAAGAGAAAGGGCAGTTACAATAACGAGATAAACTAAAATCGTTAGATCCTCTGTTGTCGAGCTATCTTTCAACACGGTGATGCGTGACCGTGGAAAGATAATTAAAAAGTTTTGCGTCAGAATGAACCTTGTAATAAAATGATGCTAAAAAACCGGCATCGGACTTCGTAATCTGGCAACTGAACGAAGACAGGTTCGTTGTTAGAACGTGCAACAAGCACGTAAGGCAGCGACAATCATCGTATTAAGACGACCGACAACGAATATCTGCTGTAAGATATTAAAAAACTCCGATTAGGACTAGGAATAAATTAAAATGAATATTCATGACATAGTTAAACTGGATCGTACAGGACACCAACTTTTAATCCACCCGTGCTGGAAGGAGGCTAATGAAAATGAGTGTAAGACGGTGTCGAAACACTACCATTGGTCCTTGTAGAAAACAAATTCAAAACGAAATAAAGCCAGTGCATCAACTCAAACGCAATTTACTATAACTCTGAAATCGGGAAGCTGTATGGATCATGTTAAAAGTTGTCTTATACAATCTTAGGGACTCCACAGTGAGTGCGGGCCACTCTCGTCAGCTGGAAGTGCTTCCTGCTGTCCAAGCTGTCCACAGCTACAACGAGGAGAGACGGCGACTTTCTATGATTGCAGGTCCTTGACGCGCGAGACAGTACGCAGCATGAAGCCGAGGTCCTACAATTCTTTTCTGAGGAAGTCTGGGGCTGCCGATCGCAGAAATCCTTTGGAGCTGCTTTGGGCAGTCGTTCCTGCACGGTGGCATGTATATAGTGAGGCATCGATAGGTCCGAAACCACCTTTGTCACCTGCCGAAAATCATCGTTGGACGAGTGAAAACTCAGTGTACACCGCGGTCGTCTTCAGAGTGAAGTTTGCTGCTATCTACTACTTCAGACAAGCCAGGAATCCTTTGTAATCGTCTTTGAATTCCAGGAGGATTGGTGGTGATTTCAGCTCATGACGCGTAGCTGCTGTTGGTAGCTGGGAGTTGATCAGTTCTTCATTTGTAGCTGTGTTTCCCTGCTGGTTTTGCGGCTGTTCCAGCGCGGGATCAGGATCCGTCGACGCAATAAAATGGTTAGCATAGGTCTTCAACGATGCATCAGTTTTCGTGACTGGCGCAGAACGAGCCGCACTGCCTTTTCTTTACCTTCACCTGCGTCAGCTGCAGCGGACTTGCGTGTGGAATGTGGCATTCTTGCCCGCCACGTGCGTAACGCTCGTCCGACCACAAACGACTTCCTCCGGCCAGCTGCCGAGACCGTAAGTCGTCGCTGCTTCTTGCTGGTGGAGAGTGCTTCCGTCCTGGAGCGATTACTCTGCTCCTGGTGCAGGCGGAACAATCCCGCCGTCGCCCCTTCCTCACCACCTCGAACAGGCTGCAGTTGCGGTGCGGCCCAGGAGGAGTGTCTTGCGTGCTGCTTTTCATCTCAGATGAGTCGTCCATGTCCACGTTTGCAGGCCGTGTCGCCTTGCTTTGGGGCTCGGATGGCGCCATCGGCGAAGCAAGTCTCGTCGGCAGGCGATGTGCCACACCCTGCCAGTTGGTTCACCGCCCCTTTAAACAGCGGGTGCGCCCAAGTTACTTACAACTGAATTTGGACGAGGGTGGGCACACTCCGGAAAGGCACATGCCACTGCTCTCGCCTCGTTCCGTCGCATGCGCTGCCGAATCCACGTACGCAGTCGCAAACTTGGCTCCCATCTCCATCGCACACTCAGGCGTCCAACAACGCGCAACACGACCTACGCCGAGGATGCTGGGATAGAGCCGACACCGGTAGTTGCGGCCTACCCGCCCGGTATCGACGACGTCGTCGCACTCGTCAAGGCTGAGGTTACTACCGCTCTACAAGCGCAGGACACGCTTGGGCTTGCTGTCCATCACTGATGCTGTCACTGCAGCAGTGACTGACAAAATAAAGAAAACTTTGGAGGCGAATGCGAGCGAGATCCGGGCTCTGAACAAATTATTAAAAGAAAAGTAGGATAGAGCACGACTGCTCCAACAGGAACTGGTCGAGAAGTCTGACGAACTTCAACAACAACAGAGATAGAATAATCTGACTGTTCGGGATTTCAGAGAACTGCAGACAGAACAAAGTCGAGGTAAATGACGAATTTTGTCCGCGAGAAACTACGCCTGCAGGTGACACTGAATGACATTGAGAGAAGTTCATATAGTGCGACGTCTTCCGTCAGAATCTACAAAAATTAGACCAATAATAGTGAAGTTCGTGTCGTACAGTAAACCTTCACAGTGAAGAAGAAATTCGTGAAGTCAGGTCTCATAGGTCTCATAATACAATGATGGCAGGATACTGATGAAGACCAAAAATGGAAAAAGATCACTCTGCAATGAAAATGGACTCTAAAGCCTGTGCTTGAGGAGCTATGGACATGTCAACTCTTGTTGCCTCTAGTTTGTGTATTTGAACTGTTATTGTAGATTATAGTTAGCCGTAATTTAACTAACGTGTTAACTTCTGTTCTACTTAATTACTCATTCCTGTTTTTTATTGTTTCTTATTTACTCTGTCAATTACTGTACCAACTTAGTCTTACTTCCTTTTTTATTTTCGCAATTTATCATCACATTATTGCTGTTACTCATTATTAGCACCATTAAGAGTAAACCGTTTTTATTCTGTTTATCTTGGTTTGCAATACTGTTGCGCACAAATTATTCTAGTTCTGTTTAGCTAGTTTCTTTTCCTGTGATCGGTCGGCTGCACAGATCGCTGCCCGTGACTACTGAACCTCCCTGGATATACTTGCCGCTCTCACTTCCATGGTCTCGCGCACCTACTTCGGTGCGCTTTGCTATGTTTTCTCCAGCCAGCACTGACCCAGCGTCGCTAATGTTCAGCAGCAGCATCCTCGCGAGTTTTGCACCTGAACGTACAAAACTCCATATTGCATACGCAAATGTCCAATCTCTGCCAGCTCATCTCGATGAATTACGCCATAGACATCCATGTAATACTTCTCTGCCGGAGACCTAGCTCAAACCAAGTATTCCCACAAGTTCGGTAAATCTAGTCGGCTAAATCATTCTAAGACATAGCAGATTTAACACACTATGGGGAGGAGCAGGGGCGTACATACGCTCCGATCTATCACCTATTGTGCTACACACATCCTAAAATAATGAAGATAAACACCTAGAATAGTATATACGTTCATAGAGATTAAATCCCTCAACAGAACGTGCCCGATACGCGTCCACCACATACCTCCTAAAGTAAGCGGGTTTGCATCCTTAGAAACTGGTCTTTGAAGTCTCTAATCGACATAGGTGCGTGCGGTGAACGAAGCGCACACAATACTGGTGTAATATTCTACAATTTACAGAATGAAAGAGAGACGAGGTAGTGGCGGAAGTAAAGCTGGGAGGACGCGTAGTGAGTCGTGCTTGGGTAGCTTTGTTTGTAGAGCACTTGCCCGCGATAGGCAAAGGTCCCGAGTTCGAGTCTCGGTCCGGCACACATTTTTGATCTGCCGGGAAGTTTTATTCTAAAATATTTATTATTCGTTACACGAACCGGTTTTTCAACTGTTACGCTATCATCAGCTATGAAGATAAGAGTGTGATGCAATGGAATGATGTTAGATCATAGATAAGGAATAAAACAAGGGGGATTATTTCAGTGTAAATGCAATGTAAGATTATTTAACTAGGATAAAACACGTGACGCATTAACTAATGAACTATACACAAATTACGCTCGGAAATTGCAGAAACAACAGCTCAATATTTCACTTGCAGCAATTTACCTCACCAAATTCGGAGTTGAACTCCACATAATATGGCGCCTCCTAACTTCCACTTCTGACATACGAGTAAGAACTATGTCTCGTCTCACTGGTCACGAGTCAAAAATGTAAGCTGTCATATTCTTCATTTCAAGCTTCGCAGTGTAGTCGATCAGTTGTAGAATTTTGGAACACGTATTGTGTTCGAGTATAATGACTTTTCTGGAGACTAGAAATCTACTCTGTAGGAATCAGCAAGAAAATTAGGATTGTGTCAGTGTATTCGCATTGTGAAGGGACAGATCAAGATAAGATGGATAGTTTTTATGAGGCACTCAGTGATGTAGTTGTTAGAGTGAAGGACAAGGACAGTGTTCTGCTCATGGGTGATTTTAATGCCAGGATTGGAAATCGAACAGAAGGGTATGAAAAGGTTATGGGTAAATTTGGAGAGGATATGGAGGCCAACAGGAACGGGAAACAACTCTTGGATTTCTGTGCCAGTATGGGCTTAGTAATCACAAACTCCTTTTTTAAACATAAGAACATTCACCGGTATACTTGGGAAGGCAGGGGAACCAGATCTGTCATTGACTATATAATAACAGATCAGGAATTCAGGAAGGCTGTGAGGGACACACGTGTATTCAGGGGATTCTTTGATGACACTGATCATTATTTAATTTGCAGCGAAATTGGTATTGTGAGGCCGAAAGCGCAGGAGCTCAGGTCCATATGTAGGAGGATAAGAGTGGAGAAACTTCAGGATGAGGAAATCAGGCACAAGTACATAACAATGATCTCATAAAGGTACCAGTTAGTTGAATGTAGTCAATTACAGTCATTGGAAAAGGAATGGACAAGGTACAGGGACACAGTACTAGAAGTGGCTAAAGAATGTCTTGGAACAGTAGTGTGTAAAGGTAGGACGAAGCAAACAGCTTGGTGGAATGACACAGTCAAGGCAGACTGTAAAAGGAAAAGAAGGCGTATCAAAAATGGCTACGTACTAGAACTCAGGTAGACAGAGAAAGTTATGTTGAAGAAAGAAACAAAGCCAAACAGATAATTGCAGCATCCAAGAAGAAATCTTGGGAAGACTTTGAAAACAGGTTGGAGACTTTGGGTCAAGCTGCTGGAAAACCATTCTGGAGTGTAATTAGCAGTCTTCGAAATGGAGGTAAGAAGGAAGTGACAAGTATTTTGGACAGGTCAGGAAAACTGCTTGTGAATCCTGTGGATTCCTTGGGCAGATGGAGGGAATATTTTGAAGAGTTGCTCAATGTAGGTGAAAATACGATTAGTAATGTTTCAGATTTCGATGTACAATGGGATAGGAATGAGGATGCAAATAGGATCACATTTGAGGAAGTGGTGAAAATGGTCAATAGATTGCAGTGCAATAAAGCAGCTGGGGTGGATGAAATTAAGTCGGAACTCATAAAATATAGTGGAATGTCAGGTCTTAAATGGCTACACAGGATAATTGAAATGGCATGGGAGTCGGGACAGGTTCCATCAGACTGGACAAAAGCAGTAATCACACCAATCTTTAAACATGGAAACAGAAAAGATTGTAACGACTACAGAGGTATCTCTTTAATCAACGTTGTGGGTAAAACCTTCTCAGGTATTGTTGAAAGGAAAGTGCGAGTATTAGTTGAGGACCAATTGGATGAAAATCAGTGTGGGTTTAGGCCTCTTAGAGGTTGTCAGGACCAGATCTTTAGCTTACGGCAAATAATGGAGAAGTGTTATAAATGGAACAGGAAATTGTATCTATGCTTTATAGATCTAGAAAAGGCATATGACCGGGTTCCTAGGAGGAAGTTATTGTCTGTTCTACGAGATTATGGAGTAGGAGGCAAACTTTTGCAAGCAATTAAAGGTCTTTACATGGATAGTCAGGCAGCAGTTAGAGTTGACGGTAAATTGAGTTCATAGTTCAGAGTAGTTTCAGGGGGAAGACAAGGCTGCAACCTGTCTCCACTGTTGTTCATATTATATATGGATCATATGTTGAAAACAATAGACTGGCGGGGTGAGATTAAGATGTGTGAACACAAAATAAGCAGTCTTGCATATGCGGATGACTTAGTTGTGATGGCTGATTCGATCGAAAGTTTGAAAAGTAATATTTCAGAGCTAGATCAGAAATGTAAGGACTACGGTATGAAGATTAGCATCTCCAAAACGAAAGTAATGTCAGTGGGAAAGAAATATAAACGGATTGAGTGCCAAATAGGAGGAACAAAGTTAGAACAGGTGGACAGTTTCAAGTATTTAGGATGCATATTCTCACAGGATGGCAACATAGTGAAAGAACTGGAAGCGAGGTGTAGCAAAGCTAATGCAGTGAGTGCTCAGCTACGATCTACTCTCTTCTGCAAGAAGGAAGTCAGTACCAAGACTAAGTTATCTGTGCACCGTTCAATCTTTCGACCAACTTTGTTGTATGGGAGCGAAAGCTGGGTGGATTCAGGGTACCTTATCAATAAGGTTGAGGTAACGGATATGAAAGTAGCTAGGATGATTGCAGGTACTAGTAGATGGGAACAATGGCAGGAGGGTGTCCACAATGAGGAAATCAAAGAAAAACTGGGAGTGAACTCTATAGATGTAGCAGTCAGGGCGAACAGGCTTAGATGGTGGGGTCATGTTACACGCATGGGAGAAGCAAGGTTACCCAAGACACTCATGGGTTCAGCAGGAGTCGGGGCAGACCAAGGAGAAGGTACCTGGATTCCGTTAAGAATGATTTTGAAGTAATAGGCTTAACATCAGAAGAGGCACCAATGTTAGCACGGAATAGGGAATCGTGGAGGAATTTTATAAAGGGGACTATGCTCCAGACTGAACGCTGAAAGGCATAATCAGTCTTAAATGATGATGATGAGCAGGAATCAGCATGCGTTTCGAAAAAGACTGTCATGTAGAACTCAGCTCGCGCTATTCGTCCACGAGACTCAGAGGACCATAGACACGGGTTCACAGGTAGATGCCGTGTTTCTTGACTTCCGCAAGGCGTTCGATACAGTTCCCCACAGTCGTTTAATGAACAAAGTAAGAGCATATGGACTATCAGACCATTTGTGTGATTGGATTGAGGAGTTCCTAGATAACAGGACGCAGCATGTCATTCTCAATGGAGAGAAGTCTTCCGAAGTAAGAGTGATTTCAGGTGTGCCGCAGGGGAGTGTCATAGGACCGTTGCTATTCACAATATACATAAATGACCTGGTGGATGACATCGGAAGTTCACTGAGGCTTTTTGCAGATGATGCTGTGGTGTATCGAGAGGTTGTAACAATGGAAAATTGTACTGAAATGCAGGAGGATCTGAAGCGAATTGACGCATGGTGCAGGTAATGGCAATTTAATCTCAATGTAGACAAGTGTAATGTGCTGCGAATACACAGAAAGATAGATCCTTTATCATTTAGCTACAAAATAGCAGGTAAGCAACTGGAAGCAGTTAATACCATAAATTATCTGGGAGTAAGCATTAGGAGTGATTTAAAATGGAATGATCATATAATGTTGATCGTCGGTAAAGCAGATGCTAGACTGAGATTCATTGGAAGAATCCTAAGGAAATGCAATCCGAAAACAAAGGAAGTAGGTTACAGTACGCTTGTTCGTCCACTGCTTGAATACTGCTCAGCAGTGTGGAATCCGTACCAGATAGGGTTGATAGAGGATACAGAGAAGATCCAACGGAGAGCAGCGCGCTTCGTTACAGGATCATTTAGTAATCGCGAAAGAGTTACGGAGATGATAGATAAACTCCAGTGGAAGACTCTGCAGGAGAGACGCTCAGTAGCTCGGTACGGGTTTTTGTTAAAGTTTCGAGAACATACCTTCACCGAGGAGTCAAGCTCCCTCCTACGTATATCTCGCGAAGAGACCATGAGGATAAAATCAGAGAGATTAGAGCCCACACAGAGGCATAACGACAATCCTTCTTTCCATGAACAATACGAGACTGGAATAGAAGGGAGAACCGATAGAGGTACTCAAGGTACCCTCCGCCACACACCGTCAGGTGGCTTGCGGAGTATGGATGTAGATGTAGTGGAACGTGACACTTCACGTTGTGACGTCACCAGCTCCTCGTCCACGTACGTTTGCACGTCCGTGTGACTCCGAAGGTTATAGTGGGGTTAGCTAGGCGGGAGAAACTATTCACAAGCTCGGCTTACACGGAAGTGACGTCAAAATGACGTGTGTATGACCAGCAGCACATTTCGAGTAAGCTGAGCGTGACGCTGACATCAGTTCCTCTCGTGGGTGAGTCGACCCTCAGAAATCGCAGAAACAACAGCTAAATATTTCACTCGAAGTAATTTTAGCTGTCCTCTTAGGTTCCTGCCGAACCACATCCTCCGAGGTATTCGAAAAAATTTTTGCGACAAGCTCGAATACGAAATGTCATCGCTCGTTGTTTCATTCGCACCAATTTCATCCTTCGTTTTCTAGTCAGACAGAACTCATTGCTGAGAGAGTGTGATCTGATATGTGCGAGTAAATAACATCTAATATTGCAGAGCAAAATGTGTTATTAACACATATATATATATATATCTGCTTATAGTGGGACGTAAAACTGCTTCCTTCGACTCCGTAATCAACGTCCTTAACCACTAAATTACGCCGAAGACATGAAACTTTCAAACCTTCACCTTTAGTGGATTCATCTTAGTATCTCTTTCATGCTTTACCATCATTAACTGACAACTATAAGAAATCATATAAAAGATAACGTGGTTGGTTGGTTGGTTTAAAAGGGCGGGAAAGGGACCAAACTGCGAGGTCACTGGTCCCTTGTTCCCAGTAGAAAAAATACCCAAGGGAAAGAAGAAAACAAAGAAGTAGTACGGCACAATAAAAGGAGAAAGGAAGAACCAGAAGAATGACAGAAGGACAACAAACACTACAATGGACAAAACAGGACAAGAAAAGCACAGAGACGCAAGAAATGGGGCGAAGAGACTAAAAACAAGAAAGGAGATTACCATGGCTGGCTGACCCTGAGAATAAAAAACGAGAAGCCAGCTACTCTGCAACACATTAAAAAACCCCCACCCCAAAAGCCCTAGAGTGGAGGACACAGAGGGACATAGGACATGCGCTAAAACTCAGCTCAAATAAAACCCACACTCACCCAACACCGCAGGTAGAGTGCTGGGAAAGTTAAAAGTCCGCCGCAGAGCGGCTAAAAGTGGGCAGTCCAGCAAGAGGCGAACGACTGTCATTTGGGAGCCGCAGCGACATTGAGGTGGGTCCTCGCGATGGAGGAGGTAACCATGTGTGAGCCATGTATGGCCAATGCGGAGCTGACAAAGGACAACTGATTCCCTGCAAGGGGCCCGCAGGGAAGACTTTCACACATTCGCAGTCTCCTTAATGACACGTAGTTTGTTGTGCATACTGTTATGCCACATCGCCTCCCAAAGCCGAAAAACCTTGCGGCGTAAGGCAAAACGCATGTCAGTTTCAGAGATTCCCACCTCCAGGAGTGGTTTCCGCATAGCCTATTTGGCCAGCCTGTCGGCAAGTTCGTTGCCTGGGATTCCGACGTGTCCTGGGGTCCACACAAACACCACTGATTGACTGGACTATTCCATGGCAGAGATGGACTCCTGGATGTTCGTAACCGAAGGATGGCGAGAGTAGCACTGGTCGATAGCTTGTAAGCTACTCAGGGAGTCAGAACAGAGAAAAAACTACTCATCAGAACAGGAACAGATGTACTGTAGTGCACGAGATATGGCCACAAGCTCTGCAGTGAATACACTGTAGCCAACAGGCAAGGCATGCTGTTCAATGTGGCCTCTGTGGACATAGGTGAAGCCAACGTTACCATCAGCCATCGATGTGAAAAGCTGGGGGATGTTTCCGTTACCATCACGCCTCTCAAGAGCTTAAATGTGGTCCAGGTTATCATATTCCACAGGGACCTTCTTTATCAGTCTGACGACGAGCTACGCGCAAACTTAGAGCGACGAGGAGTTCATTTCATCCGGGGCATTCATTGGGGTCCGGGGGATAATCAGGCTGCCACCAGTGCCGGCATCTTGGGCTTCGAGGGTGACACATTACCCAAGAAGGTCAAGGTGATGGTCTACCACTGTGATGTCAAGCCATATATCCCTCCCCCGATGCAGTGCTTTAAGTGCTGGAAGTTCGGCCGTATGTCTTCCCGCTATACTTCCAGCATCACATGTCGAGATTGTGGACGTTTATCCCATCTCAATAATTGATGTGCCCCACCTCCCATCTGTGTCAACTGCAGAGAGCATCATTCCCCTTGCTCACCAGACTGCAGGATTTTACAATGAGAAAGGAAAATCGTGGAATACAAGACCCTGAACCGACTGACCTACAATGAGGCCAAGAGGAAACTTGAGCTCCTACATCCTGTGGCTATGACCACCTCTTACACTGCCGCTACGAGAACAGTTGTAGCCCCATCAGTCCCATGAGTTCCAGTCGGCTCTCAGAGCTGGAAGACTACATCTGCCCATTTTATGGTGGGGAGCGCCTCCCTCCCTGTTGCTCCCGCACGACCTACCTTGGGAACACTTTCCCCCAAACCATCGGGGACACCAGTGCCCACTTCTGAGCCGGAGAAGCGCTAGTCTTCTTCGGCTACTCACGCTAGGAAGGGATCCCTTGGGTCACTACCTCCCCAAGTTTCTGCTAGTGGGAAAGATGACACCTGCCAGTGGCTGAAGTGCCCAAAAGCAGCTGGTTGTAGGGCTTCACACTGATCCTCAGTCCCGGAGACTGAATCAGTGAAGCCCTCCCAGCCAGAGAAACCCAAGGATCAGAGAGAGAAATCCAGAAAGAAGACTCCAAGACCAAGGGAATTGCAGTGGCACCCACACCACCGCTGCCTACAAGCTCTGCGTTTGAGGATGACTGGTGGATTCTGCTGTCTGCTGGGGACATAGATCTCGCCAGACCCTCACACACAATGGATATAGTCTGTTCAGCAAATAAGTCGGTGGCAGCAGTTGTCTCTGAGGCGTAGACTACCTCATTGAGTGTTTCATGCCTTCCCAGTCTCACGATCACGCCATCCTCCAGTCGAATTGCGGCAGTTTTTCCCACCAACTGGCTGAGCTACGGCAACTGTTAAGCTTTACACCTGCTTTCTGCATTGCCCTTCAGGAAACCTGGTTCCCAGCAATGCGGACCACTGCCCTTCGCGGCTACAGGTTATATTACAAGATCCACAGCGAATATAACAGTGTGTCCGGTGGAGTTTGAATTTATGTTCTGAACTCGGTATGTAGTGAACCTGTGTCCCTTCAACCTCCTCTTGAAGCTATGACTCAGGATATGGACGACGCAGGAAATAACTGACTGCAACGTATACCTCCCTCCAGATGGTGCGGTACCCCTGAATGTATTGGCTGCACCGATTGATCAACTCCGTAAACCTTTCCTACTTTTGGGAGATTGTAACGCCCATCCATAACCCATTTTGGGGTAGCGCCATGTTTTCAGGGCGTGGCCGAGATGTCGAAAATTTAAGTCCTAACTCGACCTCTGCCTCTGAACTACTGGGGCTGCCACACATTTCACTGTGGCTCACGGTAGTTACTCAGCCATTGATTTATCAATTTGCAGTCCAGGACACCTCCCATCTATCCACTGGAGAGCACATGACGACCTGTGTGGTAGTGACCTCTTCCCCATCTTCCTGTCACTCCCCTGGTGTTATGCCCATGGACGCCTATGCAGATGGGCTTTAAACTAGGCAGACTGGGTAGCCTTCACCTCTGCTGTCACCGTTGAATCTGCCCCACATGGTGACATCGATGTTGTGACTGAGCAGGTCACAATAATAATAATTTGTGCGAAGGAAAACGCGATCCCTCGTTCTCTAGGGAGCCCCAGGCGAAAGACAGTCCCTTGGTGGTCGCTGAGGCAATTAAAGAACATCGGCGAGCTCTACAGCGACGTAAGTGGCACCCTTCCCTAGAGCACCTAATAGCCTTTAAGTGGGTCCGTGCCCGCGGTCGTCTGTTTATACAACAACGGAAACAGGAGTGTTGGAAGATTTATGTGTCGATCATTGGGTGTCATACGTCACCTTCCCCAAGTCTGGAAGAAGATTAGGCGTCTTTTTGGGTACTAGAGCCCAACAGGTCTCCCTGGCATTAACATCAGTGGCGTGTTCTCTACCGACGCAAATGAGATTGCCGAGCACTTTCCTGAGCACTGTGCTCGAGCTTCTGCGTCGGAGAACTACCCCCCAGCCTTTCGCACCCTCAAAAGGCGTATGGAAAGGAAAGTCCTCTCGTTCACTATACACCACAGTGAACCCTATAACGCCCCATTTACAGAGTGGGAGCTCCTCAGCACCCTTGCACATTGCCCCAACACAGCTTCTGGGTGGGATTGGATCCACAGTCAGATGATTACACATCTCTCGTCGTCTTCAATCAGATCTGGTGCGATGGCGTCTTTCCATCGCAATGGCGGGAGAGTATCGTAATTCTGGTGCTAAAATCCAGTAAAAATCCGCTTGATGTGGATAGCTATCGGCCCATCAGCCTCATCAACGTTCTTTGTAAGCTGCTGGAATGTATAGTCTGTCGACGGCTGGCTCCATGTCAGGGGCCTTCCGCCAGGGTCACTCTACCACTTTTTCTTCCTTCTGTATTAGATCCCGAAACGGTTTTTTACTCACGCGGACCGAACATTCCGTTGTTCTATACAGGGCACTTATGACCTTAGATGTTTTGCGCCCTAAAACCCCACAAAAAAGATAATCTTGTGTCCCGTGAGTCTGCCATACGAACAGTCTTTCCCAGATACTATCTGGCTGCTGTCTTTTTCTACTTACGTAAAGCGTACAACATGACCTGGCAACATCATATCCTTGCCACATTGTATGAGTGGGGTCTCTGAGACCGCTCCCAATTTTTATCCAAAACTTCCTGTCGCTCTGTACTTTCCGTGTCCAAGCTGGTGCCTCCCACATTCCCCCCCCCCCCCCCCCCCCGTAATCAGAAGAATGGTGTTCCGCAGGGTTCCGTATTGAGTTTATATCTATTTTTAGTGACCATCAACGGACTGGCAGCAGCTGTTTAGAACGAGTCCAGTGACCAGCGTTGTTGTGGAAGCCGGAGGCCCTCCATTGCGGATCCAACGTGCGGAACTTCTCGCAGTTATGTTGCACACATTCGTAGTTCTCCTGAGCATCCTTTTCCCACCTGCGGCACTTCATCTCCCACATCAGCGCCCAGGCCAGAACTCACCATTGCAGTTCGCGTGCGGTCCGTTTTCTCCGAACTGGAGTCCTTCCCTTCACCACCTCTACTTGAGGTCCATTCACGTACACATCCATGTGTACACCTCGGCCGAAGCTTCGTGTGGACCTTTTGCATGGCCGTAAGGACTCAGCTAAACCCGCCGCTCTCCGCTGTCACTTCCTCTCGATTCTTTACGTTTTCCAGGGCTTTGACGTTGTTTACACCGACTGGGCAGAGAATGCCGTTTTTATCAAGACTGACCCTGACCGCATTTTGGACAAGCCCTCCAACTTCCCAAACTTGTCCCTCTAAATGCTGTAGAAAAGCTTGAGGCTTCATCGAGGCAATGGAATCCCCATCAGCTCTCGTACATACGAGGTACCGGGCTGAATAAGGTTCGCTGCCATCCTTAGCCTGCCGTTCCTCCATGGTGTGGCCAGGGTGGGGAACGATTTAGGATCATACTTCCTTGCACTGTATTGAGACTTTGAACACTTAGAGACTGCTTGCGTTTGATCACCAGAAAGGGATGACTTCATACACTTCATCGCGCGTCATCTGCCCTGATGCCACCCACTCCGACCAGGTGCCCTCCCCACAGGTGCCACCCAGCTGCAACAAAGGCCACATGGCAGGATAGCCATTGCTGGGAGTCCAGATGTCCCAGGGTGACGGGCATCTACTCCTTGGCATAACATGGGGGAGTTAACAGTGCAGGCATCAGCAGACCGCTCCCTTTGTAGTCAGGGGGGCTACAACAACAGGGTACATGGGGGGTCCACCACAATGGACTAGCTACCGTGCTGGATATGAGGTGCAAAGAATTCAATAGTCCTCGTCGATACAGAAAACGACACTGCATAGTGGGTGGAGGAAAACGCACCCAGGAAGGTGTCCTCGCTCAAGAGATCGAGGACGAGTGGAACTGCAATGCCACGATGAGAAAGTGAGCTAAAGATCTCAATATACGATGGACATGATGCACCATTTAAGGTGCCCTTCCCCCATTGGCTCGTTCTTCGCGAAAATTTTGAAAAATGGAAATCAAACCCTACAGGGGACCATCACATTAATGCCGAAAGGTGTGAGACTCCTTTTAGTCGTCTCTTACGACAGGCAGGAATACCTCGGGCCTATTCTAACACCCGAGCCCGCAAGGGGCTTATGTAATGGATCTGATGAATTCCAAAATTTCCAACCGTGTCACTGCCCAGAAGCTAAATTTTGACTAAGTATACAAAATTTATTGCACCGTACTACAAATCACTGATAACTGCCCTATTAGTATTATGAAGGTAGATAACTTTGATATCGAAACAGTACGCGTGCTCAAATACGTATGCCAAGTGGATCTTTTTATATGTTAAATATTAACTGATCTAAAATTTCATTCTCATATGATTAAATAAAGGATGTCCAATTAGTTATGAAATAAATATAAAATATTCACAAAAAATATTTATAGCTTCGTAATATAATGCGAAACGAAAATTAAAAATCTACTACAGAAAAACGACGATTATGAAAATTATGGTCCATAACCAAGATCAGTATTCCTAGACGCGGAAGAATAAGCCGTTAACTCCGAAAAACGGTTTATTAGATTTGATGTCATCTACAACTCTTTATTTGCTTACAAAACGCATCAGATCACGTTAACTGATTTATTTCATCACACTCACGCTTTCTATTTTTTAATGTTTACTGTAATAACTAAAACTAAACAAAATGTGTTTCGAAAACCATATTTTTTTATTTGGTTACGTGAAATGTAGCTTTACACGACTAAACGAACGCAACAAATTTTCCAAAACCACCCTGAAATTGGCAAGTAGAACTGATTATACAGCGTAGAATTGAAGCGAATTAATAGTTGTCACTCTAGTTTGTTACTTCATTGTGCAGCCATACCAGCTGCACTGATGAATTCGTAGCTCTATGTTTGCATGACAAGCTACGTTATACCCTATATACAGAGTTGGGAAGATTCCAATATGCTGGAGCGGTCACCTTTTCGACTTTGAGATTTCATACTTCCCCCCCCCCCCCCCCCTTCTACCGCATCTAGTGATGCATTTGGACTCAAAGATGGCTGTGTTCTTCAGAGTCTACTGCAATAGCAGATCGGTCCTTTTCTACAGCACAGAATGGACTGAACGACACAGATATATATATATATAATATTGGTGACACTGTCTTAGTACTCTTACGTAATAGTTCGCTTTTCATCTTGACTGCAGAATAGCGTCGAAGCTGCCACCACACAAAGGAATCGGCGTAATTTTTTCGTGAATGGCGTGAAAACAGAAATCCCAAAATATGTAGTCACTGCAAGAGTAACAGTATTTCCAGTCGCGCCCAGTAATGTTCAATCTGCAGTTCAGTAGAGTAGCAATCAGTGATTGAAAGTAGAATTCTACCGGGTGGATCAAAAAGAAAGAAGATTTCAATCGTCAATTAAAGGAAAATTATAAACGATAGAAAAACATTGTGCATGTCACTGGACAGAGGAAGGTTCAAAGTTTTGACACGCCTGCGTTGCTGTTTGTAGCAACTTGGCGACTGGTGGTTTGTACCAACTTGGCGACTACACCACAGGGAAATCACTTTGTGTAGGAATTTGCGCTAAGTCAATCCTCTGTTCATCCGCCGTCGATTCAGCAACAAGCAGTTTCTGCACAAGCAA